>NC_133931.1:161130471-162330471 GCF_031877795.1 Strix aluco
CCTGGATGGATATTTGTCATAGGCTTTGTTTCTTCTTTGACTTGTGAAATGAATCAGAAAATCACGTGAGATTTGAAAAGTACAAGGTGATCTGTCATTTTCTTCTTCCTTTACTTTATCCCACCAGACTTGATATTGAGGGATTTGCGTGGGAAATAATTTTAAAAAAGAAGGGAACAGATGAAAATCTACACTTTTCTTGCTTCTACTTTCTGGGGTGGGAAAATAATTGGTTGGCCATTCCTCAGACTGTAGATACTATCCTCTCAGCCAGTTTTTTTGCTGTTAAGATGCGCATGGAGGACTTGCCATCATAAAGTAGCATGGCAAATCAGAATTTTTAGGAAGAGATAATTTGAGGGACCACAGTCACATTCTGAAATAAAGTGAGGTCTTTTAATTTCACATCCTTATCAGGAGAAGCTGCACATGCTTTGTTGCATTAGCATGTAAAAATTCGTATCTGGGTGGTAAAACATGATGGGATGAGGTCTTGGGTGCTAGATGAGTTTTCTGTTGAGCACCCAAAGGGAGAAGCCCAGTGCAAAGCGAGATACGTCTCCTGTGACCGTAAGCAAGCTGGTGGTTCTGCTGTGCACGTGCATCCTCTCTGTGCTTAGTTACACATCTGAGCAAACAAATCAAGCTGTAGGCAGACAGGGAACGCTAACAAAGCTGGGCGCCCGAGATCCGGGAACTGGTATGCACAGCACTTCCAGCATGTCCAGGACACCAGGATGCACATTCTTGCATGGGAGCCCAGTGAACTCACAAGACCTTCCAGATGCTGGGTCTTGGAGCACTGTGTTGGCCCAGAAACAAGGCAAATACACAAGGGAAGATCAGAGTAACAAAAACAAACAAACAAAAAAACACAATAAAATGAGTAGTTTCTTTACCTCTTCCTCCCTCAGACCTAGATCAAGTTATGAGATAAGATCTGCAACTCCACCTGCCATTTTGAATTTTTTATGGTTCCTCCTCTCAGTGAGAGGGAATTCAGAGCAGTTTTCCTGGCACAGGCTCCCTCCTTACCCCCTACTTGACCTCCTCTGGAGTTGTTTTGGGATGATCCATTTTCTTTGAGTCAGCGCAGGGAGCGGATACCACAAACTGGACTTTTCTCCTTGCTGTGCTCTGTTTTTCAGGGGTGATGTAACCCTCTCTGTAATGCTCTCCTTCCTCAGTAGACACCACAAAGACCACAATTCCCATGAAGCACATACATCTTGTAGCCCAGCAGCACTTAGGGAATGCACGGTGCCTCTCACGCCCGTTAGACCATCAAGTGAATGCAGTCACTGTGTTTTCATCTGTGTTGTTTTTTGCATTGGACTGCCAAAATTAATTTCAGGCATTTCAAACTCAAATGAAGGGTGAATGACTTGCTAGTAGAGTTTCTGGCTCTCTGGATAACTGTCGTACCTGTTTACGTTACCGGTAACATAAGACTTTACATTCTGAGAGAAAAATATCATGGACACATACCAACAGACTATAGCTGAAGGGGGTTCTGTCAAATCCTGTTTTTTGATGGGAGCGTGTATCTGCTACCCATGTTTTCCATTGCAATAGAAAGTCTGGAAATTGGAATCTTTTACTTATCAGGAAGCAAGGATTATGCAGGAGGGTCTGCAGTGACACATTTCCAAGTGGCTTTCTGCCCTTATGCAGGGCAGAGGCTTCTTCTGTCCTCCATGGTCAGCCCTGAGCTTTTGCACTAACACAGATGTCCACACAGAGCCAGAGAATCCAGGTCCATTTGAATTTTGTGTATCTATGTCCTCCCCCCATTCTACCACATGATAGAAAGTTGTTTTAAAATATTCTTTAAACTGAGTCTGCATCATACCTATGCCTCTAGAAAAAAGATTTTGGAGCAAGGACATTGACTGATATTTAATAGAGTGTATGACTATTATAAATTCCTTTGTTAATACTTGGACTGCTCTGAAACACAACCTTTTCAATCAGTAGCACTCTTCTTACTTGGAATTATAGAAGTATGTATGCCAGAGCTAATATGTTTGTAATGTTCATTTGTTTTTACAGGTGCAAAGGGCCAGGTCTTGAAGGTTGTCCAAATGGGTGAGTACTTCATCTGCTACAATTAACAACAGAACTAGAAAGAATGCATCTGTGTTTATATTTCCACCCTGGACACTGCAAGGCTGAGACTAAAGTTTAAGTCTTCAGCTCTGTACAGGAAAGTGACAGATTAGAGCGGACTCCAACCTATAAAAATTGTTTCAAGAAGTGAGAAATATTCTTACTGGAACAAGACTCTGAAACTTTGTTCTGCTTAGCTTGTCTGTCGAGGTAAGACTTGGAGTCTGTTACTGGAGAACAAAAGGAAGAGCTGGGAAAAGAAAAGTTTAAGGACTAGTGGCAGAGAGAGATGTTTAGGATTGATATGGTTACCTGAATCACAGGGGGATCATCTCAGAGACCCAGGGGGTCTTTTCATCCCTATGATCTGTACATCTTCAACCGCTCTGTGCACAGATGGACATTCATTCTTCACACTAGATCTTACATTGCACTGTTTGGCCTCGTGCTTCCCTGTCTAAGAGAGAGGGATTTAGTTTCTGGCCACAAAGTCGTGTTACGGCAAGACAAATTCAGCCTAGAAGTACTGTTAAAAAGTGGCTCTATTTAATAGTAATCCCTGGGGCAACTTAGAAAGAGCTGTGATGGATCTCCAAGTACAGACTGAAAAACAACCTTGGAAAACCGGTTTTTCTTTTCAACTTAAATTTGAGATGACCCAGGCTCTAATAAAGAGGCAGCATTCTGTACATACAGTGTGGATCGTTCACACGTTACCTGGCCTCAGACATTTGTACTTGGGGAGAAGGGCTGATGATCTGAAGTTCATTGTGACCCTTACATCATGGCCTCCCCAATAATGGTGAGATGTCAGCTTCATTGCTGGTATTATGCCTTCTTGATATCGCCTTCTCTCCGTGTGCTTCGTGTATCTGATCACATGCAGGCTGCCCGTGGCTGGCATGTGTGGGCATCACAGATTTGATGCTCATGTGCTTGGTGGGCTTGTGAGAGGGAGGAGAAACCTCCTTGCTTAAGCTATGAGGATCAGCTCCAATTGCAATTTTGAGAGAAGAGTGAAGACTTTGAGCAGGTTACTAGACGGGGAACTTAAAAATACAGATGCCCAAGATATTTGAAATGTCAGATAGGCTCAAGTGGATGTCCAGAGGGTGTGTTTGATCATAACCTAAGGTTTCATGCAACCTCTGTAGGTTTTTTTTAAAAATCTTACACCTAAGCATTTTTTTTCTCTTTCTGCATCCCCTCCTGTCTTGCAGCTCCAAAATCCCGTCTATCGCAGCTGGTGTTGTCGGAGGTCTCCTGTGCCTGGTGGTGGTCGGCTTGGGCATCGGCCTTTACTTGCGGAGGCGCCACATCGTCAGAAAGCGGACCCTGCGCCGGCTGCTGCAGGAGAGGGAGGTGAGCGCCGCGGGCACAGCTGCAACACCGGCTGCTTTATTTGGGGCAACAGGAGCCAGCCTCCTCATACCAGAGAATTACAGCACCATGCATCTGCCTCGTAACTCAACAAGCCCTTGGGTTGGCAAACACGGCGTCTGCCGTGCTAGTCTGGAAAGAGGCATTGTGCACAGCACCTTCTTACTTAATCTCAAGTGTGATTCCTCTGGATATAATTTTCAAAAGCTTTAGGGGATTTAGATGTCTAAATCCCAATGAAAATCATTGAGCTTGTCTACTCAGAAAAAATTGCACCTTTAGGGTGAGGTGCAATGTGCTTGCTGATCCATACCACCTTGCTGTGTAGACACTCAGCCTTGAATTGTTTCTCCCTCCAGACGAGCCTTGAGGCTGCTGTGGCAACTCAGGGCACTTTTGAAAATTCTACCCCCTTGATCAGGCATATGTCTGATCCTGCAGAAAAAAATGAGAGAGAAAGGAGAAGAGGGAAAGGAATTGAGGAAGTGTTTTTGTCTTGTCTTTGGTTTGTTTTTAGCACAAAAACCCCACAAAGCCATCAAAGGGAATGGTTCACCCTGCTGGGCATGAACAAGGTTTCTACATTGCTTTTTGTTTTCTGCATGGTTTCGTGTGCATTACAGCATCACCCTCTGGGTACCTCACATACGAAATAGCAAAATGCATTATCCTGGATTGAAGCCGCTCTTTTATGATTAGCCCCCTTCTCTTTCTAGTCCAATCCTAGTAAATAATTATCAAACTTTATTTAGCATTCTGCTAAAAGCCCAGTTGCAGATTCCTTCTGTTCTCACTGGCTTTGCAGAGTCAGCTGTAAAATCCTTAAAAAAAAAAAGCTGTCCTGCTTTTTAATGCACTACCTAACAATATTTTACATACCACTGTATTCTACAGTTGTGATATTAGAGTTTGGTTTGTGCTCGGCTCATGTTGACTCCTCAAAATGAGAAATTTTCATCACAACAGAAAGGTTGCTGGCCTGCTAAAATCAGATTGTATCTAGCTAAGTACAGTTTTATTCAAAGAAAAGGAAAAAGAAAAAGCACTAAGAGAAAAAGCTGACTTACGCATCAAAGGAGGGTGTAACTGTTTGGAGGGTGTAACTGCTGTTTGAAATAAGGCTTGGATCAAATTTTGAAAACATTGATAGTCAATTCAACATCTTTTTTATTGAGAAAAGACTCATTCTTGGAGTTTCTATTGCTGCTTGTAACCCCTGGAGTCTGGGGGAGCCACTGGTACCATGGGAATTTCGTCCAGTTAAACAAGAGCAGACCTGAAAGGTTGCAGGTGATTCTTGCCCATTATTTAAAACATGTCTATAATTTATTTGCAAGTTCAAAAAAAATAATCTTCTTTAGGATCTGTGGTAATTACATTGTTCTTCATGCCATGTGTTTTAAGGCTTTGAAGTCAAAGCCTTCATTTGAACGGTAGTATTCCTTCATTCTCCTTCAAAATGGCAGTCGCCACCCTGCAATTGATTTTACCTCTGAAATTTGGAGCGACTTTAGATGCTTACTGCTGCAAATCAGAGTGGAGCTGTCCTCCCGTAAACTTCACGTGGAATAAAAAGTTCATTATTTTAAAGGAAGGATTTATTTGCTTCCCTAAAGCGTGCTGCTTGCTGTCCTCCTAGACCGTATATCCTTCTAACATCTTCTTCTTTCTGCACCAGCTTGTCGAACCACTGACACCCAGCGGGGAGGCACCAAACCAGGCTCATCTGAGAATTTTAAAGGAAACAGAATTTAAAAAGGTCAAAGTTTTAGGCTCTGGAGCTTTTGGCACTGTTTATAAGGTAAGATCACCATGTTTCTCTTCCCTTTTCATCTTGCTCCTTCATGCAGAAGCCACCCAGACAAAGCATGAACTGGGAGCTGCAGTCATTTCTTCTTAAAACTATATTTTATAGCACGTATGTATTGAATGGTGGAGAGATGACTCAATCATCATTAGTTGAGTTATGAATCAGGTTACATGAGAAGTTTTACATAAGATGTTGCCAAAGTCATACTTCTGAACCTGGAGGAGAAAGATCTCAACTTAAAAAGTACCATAGCCAAATATACCCTGTTGTGAATATTAGGGAAAAAAGAACTTCACTTTGGTCAGCTCAATGCTAAGCCATTTTTCTGTGTGGTCCAGGGTCTTGTTGTTATAGTTGTCAATCACTCTTTCATTAGAACTGACTCAGATGAGTGAAAGTGTCTACACAGTTGTGTAGGTCCACAAGGTATTTTTTCTCTTGGTGTTTGCTTATCCTCTGTGTTTCTTCTTCACCAAGTTCCATTTTTCTGTGCTACTCCTTTTATTCAGGATATGTATTTCAGGATTTGCCAGTAGTACTGAAACATAAACTGTAGATTCATATTTCATATATCTCTTTATAAAGCTTTATATTCTGAAGCAGGCTTTCAGCTATAGCTAGGAACTTCAGGGACACAAATCCCATTGACCTCTGCAAATGTGCAGCTACACTGCTGGGTACTTCAGCAGAGTGTCCTCGCAGTGCCATGCCATTCACCTGCCACCTGAATGGCCTCCTGACACTATAGATGTAGAGCACCGAACCAGTTGGATATAAACCCACCTGCCACTGCATACGTTTAGGACTGGATTATTTCTACAGTATAGATGCCATCTTGTTTTCATGAGAAAATGACAGTTCTTTTCATCTCATGATTTATAAATTGGAAATGGCAAGGTTTTGTACATGCGGTTGCTGTGATGCACTAATTAATTAGATTTCCATCCGCAAAAGTTGCTCTTTATGCACCTCTTGGGCTATTTATACAGAGATGGTAATGAATGTGTTTTTTTCAAAAAAATAAGGTAGAGGTGACTGAAAGAGAAATACCACTCACTCCATTAACAGGATTTTGTTAACTCCCACGGGACTCATTTTTTGCATATTTTTGTTGTCTGACATGTCTTCCCATTGCTCAGAATATTTAAGTCTACTCAGATGTAAAATTATACGTGATTGTGAGAATTAACCTGTCAGATATGAGACAGAGTAACTTTTTGTACTTCTTTTTGGTAGGGACTTTGGATCCCAGAAGGGGAGAAGGTTAAAATTCCTGTTGCTATTAAAGAGTTGAGAGAGGCTACATCACCAAAAGCCAACAAGGAAATACTTGATGTAAGTTTCCATGTTTGTTTTGTCAAATTGTCAGTGGTCTGTGGATTTTCCTCTGTAACAGCTAAAGGGATTACAGGATTTTGGGTGAGAAGAAATATTTTACACCCCAAACGGCATTCTCTATCTAGAAGTACTGGGCTCTGCAGCCCAGTCTGTGAAGTGCTTTTGTGTCTCCTATGAACATGTTGCTCACAGTCCAAATACTGATGTTATACTTGTGGGGTAGCACCTAAGGAGAGGTCAGGACCATACATTTACAGCTAATTCTGTTTTCTTTA
The DNA here is from genome assembly GCF_031877795.1 of Strix aluco. Taxonomy (NCBI): domain Eukaryota; kingdom Metazoa; phylum Chordata; class Aves; order Strigiformes; family Strigidae; genus Strix; species Strix aluco. The sequence continues at coordinate 161,137,384 of NC_133931.1, forward strand.
TTCTGACATTTCAGGACTTAAATTGTGGCATTCATTGTCATTATGGCAGTAGAACTAAAAAACCATTAACAACATATTTAATGAATTTTGAATCCTGACATTGCAGATTGTCATAAGCTAGTTGCTTGGTTACATAGGATTAAATTAACTGTAAATCCAAAAGAAAAAAAATATCCCAGCTGTCTGATTTCTTTGCCATGAAAAGCAAGAATTTATCTCGCTTCCTGAAAGAGGCATGGGAATTTTATCCTCTTGCTTGGATATAGCTCATCACTTCAGAAAATGGGGAAAAAGGCTATGGGACACTGATCCAGGAGTTTATAAATGTGTGAGTTTACAAGGAGTGAGCCAGAGTCCTAAATACAAAGCTCCTTGAACTTGGAATAGCTAAAAATCTGAACTCTGACGCTAGATCTGAAGCCATACAACATAAAGCACCAAGGATATATATTTATATATGAGGAAAGGAAAATGTTGAGTGCAGAGAGGAGCACTCAGATGTTCAGTATACATTAATTTCATCTTTCCTGTGCTGTGGTTCAGTCCCCAGTGACAAGAAATGCTTTGCGTGTGTGTGTGTGCCCACTGTTCAGCCCTTCAAGCCCCAAGCTGGAGCCTGATGGGTCACTCTGGAGCACTGGTCAGCCCAAGGACTCTGCCCCAGGGACTCCCCAAGCAACACAATGTATTTGGTACAGATGAAGTCTTTAAGCTTCTCCTTGCTAGACCCACACGAGTGTGCCTCTAGAAAGCATAGGTTGGAAGCCAGGATTTGGCAGGGGCTCATCTATCGAGTACTTGCTTGCAGGGACAGGGCACACGTCCCTGGTACCTCCCAAATGGACCTGTAAAGTGCAGGTCCACAGCTTGGGACAGCCTGTTTGCGTGGAAGTGGTGGCCCTTCAGCCATGGGGAAAACTGTGGGGTTTTTTTATTTTAGTAGGAACTGAACCACTTTAGCAGGAAATTTGTTTTTAAAAAAAAAAAAAAAATCCAGCTTTGGACAGCAAATGACACCTCAGGTAGGAAGACTCATCTCAGATGGTTCAAACTGGCAAAGATCTTGACAAAAGTGAGAAGTGTCAGGATTAATGGCTGTGAACAAACCTACCTGTGCTACTGATGATAACACACACTGCATTTTTCCAATGACCCTGAATAAGCAGTTTTATTCCAACACATTACTTCATGAGATCATGTGTTATGTACCATATGATTTGATATGTGTATTGCAGCAACGCAGAAGAATAGGTGGTCCATCTCAGAATCCACACACAAAGCAATACCCATCCTGATGTTAGTTTAATTAGACTCCAGGCCAGTCTCAGCCCTTCCCCAGGTCCCCAACCCCTGTCCCCTGGTCCCTGTGCCTGGCCTGCCTGTGGGCAGACTGTGGTCCCTCCCTTCGCTGGGGTTCCCTGCATTGAGGAGCTGGCAAAGATGCTGCTCAGCTGCCTGCCCTTAGCTCTGCCCCTCATTTCCCTCTTCACAGTGATAAGGAACATAACACAGTCTTCACAAAGGATGCTTTGGACTTAACTGCATTAAATCCCTGTATGCTGCCTTCAGCAGATCGAGATAGTCACACCACGGGGCAGGGGCAGTAGATGCAGAGACTGTGTGCTCTTCAGTGATATCAAAGTACTCTCTGTTTTCAAAGAGGTTTCTGTAACATATTCCCCACATTATCTTTTATTTTCCTTTGAATTAAGGGGCTTAACAAAAAGCTCTTGATTTTATCAGTTCTGTCCATTCTTTGGATTATTTGGTTACTGGAATTCATTCTATATTTCAGAAGAAAATTTTAAAAATCCAAAACCAGTGAAGGAAGTCAGAGGGATGATTCCAAAAACCCCCCTCGAAACAGTTTTTTGCTACACAACCAACTTTTCAAGGTCACTGAAACCTCAGAGATAATAATGTCCAATTAAAGATAATTTGTCTTACAGAAACACACTAGGTATAGTACAAGCACAGCAGCTTTAGCTCATATAATCCAGGCGAGCTCTCGCTGGCTTTATTAGGGTAGGGCTAATTCAGAAGATTGTTGTTGAATACCAAGCATACTTGGAGCAGGTCAGAGCGTACCGCAGAGATTTCCAAGATAAACAGTTGAAACAAAGGCCCACTTTAATGTCTTGGGCTACTTAGAAGGACCCACAACCGCACAATAGCTCCCTTCTGCTCCCTGCGAGGACGCAGTGGCCTATTTTACTTTGCGGTATCAAATGTAATAGGCGGCGTCAACGCTTGGGACGCTCTCCGAAAGCTGTGTGGCCTGTACGCCCACCCCGCTCTTTCAGCATCCCAGTTCTCAGCCCCTAGGTCAGCCCCGGGCTGCGCGACAGATGGGCAGTGAGAACAGCTCTGACTCTGCAGAGTTTTGCACCCCCACCACCCCCACCTCTGAAATGAATACAATATGGATCTGAATCCCCATGGGAAGCAAGGCAAGGAACAGACACCCTTCATCAGTATGATGGCTTAGTTTGGAAGCCTAAGGAGATTTAGCGTGTTATATCTACGTAATTGAATAGCATCTTCTATTCTTGCTTTATCCTTCCTCGGGTTACCCTATAGAATCGGTGTTAGCCTTAACAGAGGGCTGGTTTTCAATGCCCTGCTCACATCTTGCAGTAGATTGAGGAGCCCTTACCCAGTTCTGCCAGAGATCTTCTTTAACCTGGCTGCCTGCAGACCCCTTTAATCCCAAAGGCTCCAAAACAAGGATACCAAGTGCAGAATTAGCACCTCGGAATAAAACTGCATTACATCATGTTTTGCTTAGGCTGGCACGTCAAACAACAATACCAAGGCCAGAAAGTATTGCTTAAGAATTGGGGTTGCTTATTTCTTGAACGTCATTGCTTTAATAGCTTTGTTTAATAATAGTTCTTACCAGCACACAGCTATGTGACATCTGTGGAAAGCTTGTCAGATGATGAGTAAAGTGCTATGGTATTTCATTTCTTAAACTCTTAGAAAGTGCACATTTGCTCCTTTCCCTGCCACAATAGTGCCCTGACTATTATTTTAGGCTTTGGGGAGCTGCTAGCCTAATGTTGAATTGCCAAGGGATGATTACTTGGTGTCACTCCAGATGCTGAGTTAAGATGCTGACCTAAAAGCTCACTGCTTGGAAAAATTCCCATTTATTTCCCATTGTGTTGGTTTTCAATCAAATGGCTTTAAAAATGTCTAGAAGTGAAATACTGTAAATCATACACAAAGTTAATATTAAAAAACACAACTTCAGCTCTTATTTTTTCCCCCTATTGGAATCCATTCTTGGAGCTTGCACTTGACAGTGGATGATAGTATAGATATAGATTTCAAATTTAAATCCTAAGTAGCTTTTGCATGCAAAACCCATGAAGTTGGGGGTTTTTACCCTGTGGCCATGTTAAAGGATGTATTCAGTGTGTCTGGAGCGTACTGCACCAGCCTCTGAAGGGGCCTCTCCATTCCTACAGAAGAGCAAAGGAAGAGGAGGTACCTCAGGTACCTGAGATAGGTACCTAAGGCTACTCAGGGAGAACCCAGGCTTGAAAGAAGAGCTTTTCACGTATTTATGAAACTCAAACCCAAAATTCCAGTTGACCAAAGGGTTTATTATGCTTCAGCTGCCACCTTGTAAGCACATTCCTGGTATCATTTGCATTGCTATATGGGTCTAAAGCAGCTTTTGCATTTGGGGACAATATTTTCAGCAGTGTTGCTTAAAGACAGACATGTACTGAGACTTCTGAAGAGGTGAACTGATTACTCACCTCTTTGGTTTGACATGGACTGAAGAACAACATGGTCAAAGAAGCCTTGTCTCTTAAGAAGTCAAACTGTCAGTCCCATCCTAGATGACAACTTTTGACTTTCTGGGTTAGTACTAACCCTGACGGAGGGACAGAGATCTCAAAAGTACTGATTTCCAGTCAGTTTTGTGGAAAGATTTGTGGAGGAAAACCAGCCATATGACACATGTCCCTTGCAATTAGGAGCTTAAAATTATGAAATCCCATCAGCTTCCAGTTGATGATTAATTTATTAATTCCTCCTAGGTCCATAAGTTTTGTCCCCAGGATTTTATGTTCCATATTTGCTTGGTGTACCAGTAGTGGGAGACCAGCTCTTCGGTGGCATCCCAGTGATGCTTCAGTGTTCAAAATCTGGACTTTCCACTGAGTGGAAAAAGCTTGATCCACAGAGTGGGAAATACAAGTATTTTATATGTGATACGGGGCACAGAGTTTGCATATAGTGTTTTAGCAACCTCTTGAATGACCAATTTATTTTATACCGCCTCCAAACACTTCTGTCATGCCAAAGGGAAGGTTTCACATTGCTTTTTTCCCTTTCTTCTCAGGAAGCTTACGTGATGGCTAGTGTTGACAATCCTCATGTGTGCCGCTTGTTGGGAATCTGCCTCACTTCTACTGTTCAGCTCATCACACAGCTGATGCCTTACGGCTGCCTCCTTGATTACATCCGAGAGCACAAGGACAACATCGGCTCCCAGTACCTTCTCAACTGGTGTGTGCAGATCGCAAAGGTAAGAGGACTGTCACCCACCAGATCAGCTAAAACTCAGACTCTAACATGGAGATCTGACAGCGCATAATGTATTTGTTTACTTACTTGTCTCTTTAAGTCTTTTATATTTCACCAGATGGTTCCTAGAGACCTTATATGTGACAATAAGCACTTACTTTGTCTTAAACAATTTACCATTTTCAAGCTGCTGTGCAAACTTAACTATTCATCCAAATGCTCCTAGTTAGCGTAATATTATCACCAAGGCATTTATGTCCAAACCAAACACCCTGTAATGGAACAATGTGATGCAACGAAGCTGTGGTGGGGAAGGGAGTAGAATTTGGTAATTGCCATACCAAAGTGCTGCTTCCATCAGTGGATTTCATTGGGCTGTGCCACAGGGCAAATGGTGATGTCATCCTTGTGTGCCTTGGAGAATGACCCTGATTTTTCAGGATGAAATCTCTGAGGCCTGGGAATCAAAACTGCTGATTAATAAATACCAGCTCCGTTCTAGCACAGGCTGCCTGTGACCGAAAGACGTTCAGGCACCCCAGGGCTGTCCTGTAATTTATATGCACTGAGCTGGTGCCTGTAATCTAATTGCAATGGCCATCATGCCATATAAAAGACTCATTATCACACCTGGCACCATTTGCTAAAGAGAAGAGCGGCAAAGGAGACTGAAGTACAGCCCCTAGCCCTTAGCACCAATATGCTGCGTTTGGAAGGTAGTTAGCCGTTTGCAAGCATGGAAGAATGGAGCAAAACCAGCAAAAAAGTAGCTGCAGTTTGTTGGAGATTTGTTGTATGAGATGGCAGTATCCGCAAAACCTGGCTGCTTTAATGCTGCTTATTTCGGGCATGACGGTTTGCAAGCTAACCACACACTTACAGCCTTATCGGTCCCTCGAGACCTTGTATACATCCCAGGCTCGCCCAGCCGTGGTTTGCTTTCAGGAAACATGCTGAGGACCTCAGAAATGTATCCACCAAAAGTATACAGAGCACATTTTTCATCTCAGTGTGTGTACTTTTTCACAGTGTGCTCTGCAGCAAGTGAATTTTAATTTATACATCCACCCGGGATGTGAACTGCCTTTTTCTGACTCTTTTGCTCTCTTGTTTAAAATCAATTACTGCTCTGTCCTGGTTTCAGTCCCTTTGGAGGATGAGCTGGAGGCCACATTTCCCTCCTCCTCCTCCTCCTTGTTAATTTTTAAGGTGGCAAAATCGGGCCCCAGATTGATCCTTGGGGCATCACTTGCCCAAAAGGCTGCCATTCACAATTGTTAGCTTCTGTTTGATTTTTTTCGTGTCAGTTCAACATTTGCCCGTAGCAACCTCTACCCTCTCCAGCAATGCCTGAACTTCAACGTACTCCTTTGTGCTGCTCTACACTGAAGTTCTCCTCAAAGTGCTCATAAATCAGGCATACGGCTTTTTCCCACCAATGTGTCTGGTGTTACTACTCTGAGAAAGTCATGCCAGCTTTTTGGACGTTCTCTGACTCTTTAAAAATGTACTTTTGGAGCGGGAAAAAAATTGAAACAAATGTATTTATGTCTGGTAACTAACCAGCAGGAGGCAAGTTCCCTGGGAAGATTATTTTTATTTCTGTTTTCACAGCTTTGAATTAAGTTTTCTTTGCATCTATAAACATTATCTTTCTCTGAGGTATGGAGTCCTGTCTTTCAGACGAGACCTTATGACAGAGCACAGACACTCCACATGCAGAAACACTGTGAAGTAACTCTTTGAACGCATTGGTCTCACACTTAATGATGAAAAATGTCTTGAATCCCAGGCCTGCACACAATTACAGATCTGCTGAACTTCCTAGACAAGCAGTTCAATGTCTTCGGTGTACGGTTATGCATGTGCACAAGTCCTTTAGCTATCAGCGTCTTAAACAGCTTAGTGTAAAACTGACATTCTGCCTTTCAGCAGCTTTGAGTCTTAATAAGTCCTGCAGCAAGACATGTTTAGCAGGAAATTTTTTGTCCTACTGGGGCTAGATTATGTGATTATTATTTTTTTTTTAAGATAGTCTGCTTTCTGTCGGCAGCTCGAGATTTTTTTGTTTCAAAAGCTCTGCTCGCTAAAGATCTATTTGTGTAATTAAATGCATGCTCGTAGTGGCATTGCGCCAGTTTGTTTGGGTGGTTTGTTTTGGCAACATTAGCAGCGCATGGGTGAAGTTCTGCTGAGGGACTTGAGTGGAGCATTCGATGGTGGTCCAGGTTAGCAGTGGGCTTAGGAAGGGAGTGGAGGCTGGAAGGGAATTATTCCCTCCAGTGCTCTGTCATTCCATCAACATGATCCTTTTGGTGTTAACTTTGTAGGTTAAAAGTACTTTTTTATTAATTGTCTCTTCATAAAAATACAAGCGCATAAGCTGCTGCCAGCAGAAACCTATCGACTGGGAATAATTGTGGTTTTTAGAAAGGATCTTGCAGGAAATGTAGAAATCATGAACTTCTTGATTTGTACACCAAGAGATTGGAGTTAAGGGAAAGGGGAATAATCTCTGTGGCCAGAAATGCAGCTGTTAGATTCATACCTTAAAAGTCAAACTGGCACAATTGGTCATATTCTTCCATGAGAGGCAGTTGTACCAAAAAAGCACGTATGCTATGGCGAACCCAGTCTAATCATGGGAGGCAGTGAAACTGGAAGAACTTGCCTTTTCAAAGAGGACTTGAAAATAGATGCAACTCTGAGCTCAGCCATAAAATTAATTTTTTAATTTTATTTCCTTTCCTCACCTTTGCGGTGGGATGCCTCATTGTTAGCAGGGAGAAGGCAGAGTACACTGTAACGAGACGCAGAATCAGCAACTTTGAACAATTAATTTATTTTTGCTTGAACTCTTCTCTCAGGCCATTAGTGTCTACGTACTCTCTGTAGGGTTGGCCTGTGTGTGTATGGAAGGTGATAGTTAAACTCTCTACTGTACTTTCCTGAAATCACTGGGGTTGCACAAATGCAGCTGAAAGAAGGGTTTTCCCCTTTATTTGCAAGTCCTCTCCCAATTTTATATTTCTTGAACTAAATTCCAAAGGAACCATACCCTCTGCTATACCTGCTACTGCCCCTTTTTCTCCATGACTCCACTGGCACATGGACCCACAAAAAGGTTCCTGGAGGGTAACAGTTACTCCTTGAAACTGCACAAGCACATGTTCTCACCCTGCAATAAGCATCACATAAACCGAAGCAGCAAACCTTTTCCTGAAGGGGGGAGAGGTTACTACGTGTTTATGGTGGTGTGCGTAGAGTTACCCTAGAGCAGCTGACATTTGGCAACTCCTTTGTGCATCCAAGCTCAGAGCGTGTGATGCCAACCCATTGTCTGGCAATTGTAGGGAATGAACTATTTGGAGGAGCGTCGCCTGGTGCACCGTGACCTTGCTGCCAGGAACGTCCTCGTTAAGACTCCTCAACACGTGAAAATCACGGACTTCGGGCTGGCAAAGCTGCTTGGCGCCGATGAGAAGGAGTATCACGCTGAGGGAGGCAAGGTAAAGCGCGTCGGAGAAATGAACCACTGTGTGTTCATCGGTGTTTGTGCTTGCACACCAGCCTTAAACACAGGGTAAAAAAAGAGAGTGGGTTTTTCAAAGTGCTCAGCTGCTGTCTCAGTGTGCTGCCTTTGAAGCCTGTGGGAGTCCTCTGAAATCAGCCGAAGCAGCGTCAGGCCAGTGGGACTGCAGTGGGAGCGGAGGTAGCAGAGCAGCGAATGCTTTTGAAATTCCCACCCAGAATGTCTGGGAAAAAGCAAGATTATTAAAAAAACATTAAAAAAAAAAAGCATGGCTGAATTCATCAGCGTAGCCAACACCAATAACAGTGTGCAGTTTATGAAGAGAAAGGGAATGCTGTATATTTATAGCAGAAGAAAGACCTGTCAGACTTGGTCCAACACGCCTTCATGTTGTTCTACGTGCTGATGGAGAGAATGTGTCCTGCTGAGAAATTAAAGAGAAGTTGCTTGCAAATATTGCAGAGACGATAAATGGAAACCATATGAGCGCTGATCAGTCTTTGTCATATAGCTGGAGATTGGATTTGTGTCCTGTTGTGATAGGAGAAGGTTAAAAAAATACTAATTTGACCGTTAAAAATATTGTAAAAGTAGTTTTGTAAGAGATATTTCTAATATGCCTAATATTTTGCAAGTTCCCAGGTTCAACATAATAAATGAAAATAATAACAAGGGACTCAAAAGTTGCCTGCTCTACCACTCAGATAGTTGTGTTGTTTGTTGGTTGTTCTGTTTCCCTTCTGCAAGCAAACTATCAGTTTAAACACCACCTGGTGGTAAACATTGCTGATAAATTTTGGGTCGGCCTCTTAAGGTTTATTTGTGAATTTTCCTAGGTTCCTATTAAATGGATGGCCTTGGAGTCAATTTTACACCGGATTTACACTCATCAAAGTGATGTCTGGAGTTATGGTGAGTCTAAAACCAGTTAAAATTATTACAAATGGGTTGGAAAATTGCAGGATTTGCTAGTGACTCTACACAGACCTTTTTTCTTCCTATTATGAGAAGACTGAGAGATTAAACATAAACAATGGGCCCAAATCACCTATGCAATAAAGTAAAATTTCCATGAAATTACATGCTGGTGAGGTATAAGATGTTTTGCAGAATATACTTTCAGATGATGAGCCCTCCCCTGAAAGGGGCTGCAGGTAGGAGACTCCGCTCCATTTGCTGAAGTTCTGCTGATGCTTTTCTTCAGCAGCTTCACGTGAAATATAACTGGGCTGACAGTAAAGCCACATAACTAGAGGGAGGACTTAAAACCTTCAGCTACACTGTTGGTCAGTGTCAATCAGTGCAGTCTGCTGGGCCTAAAATGTTTGTGCTGTGCTGGTATTGAGAGGGCAATGCTAAAAGGGAAGCGAAGTGATAACCTCTTTAGAGAATTCATTTTGTATGTGGTGTAGTTCGTAAGCCAGCTTGAAAGAGGAGCAGAAAGGAAACTTTTCAAAGCAACTTACTCCAAAATTTCCACTCCATGAACTCTTATATTCCTGGAAAATATTTAATGCAGATTGTCAGATGCTGTGTCCTTTTAGAAAAAAGTACAGCCTCTGGTCCTCTTAATCCATTTATGTATCTTGGCATTCAAAATCTTGTTTTGTATCCTAAGCTACCAGACAATCACAACAGCTACATCACAAGAGTACACGGTATGTCAGCAAACGACACTGAGGCAGCTGGTTTACACATCTGTCAAAAACTGTTCTTGCTCGTCTCCAAAGAGATTGTTTTGAAACAAAAATACAGCTTCCATTTTTAAAACCACTTGCTGGGTTGGAGTCAGGAGGCGGTAATGTGCATTTCCTTTCTGTGAGGCTGGGAAGTCTGTGGGATGTTCCAACACTGAGATACTAGCTGAGATTTAAAAAAAAACCACCAGAATGCCCCCAGAAAAACCAAAACGGAAATCAGGATGATTTTAACCTGTTTTATTAATTTGTCTCTCTTCAAAATCATGGCAGAAAATGCTTTGTCTAGGTGGAGCTCTGGCAGTGCGTTGCCTTTGGGAAAGCCCCCTCCACTCACAGCCTCTCTGCACCCAGGCCAAGCACCCCAGCTCCCAGCAAAGCCTGCCTCACAGTTTTCTCTTCCCACCCTGCAGGTGTGACAGTTTGGGAGCTGATGACATTTGGGTCCAAGCCGTACGACGGGATCCCCGCCAGCGAAATCTCCTCTGTCTTGGAGAAGGGCGAGCGTTTGCCGCAGCCCCCCATCTGTACCATCGATGTGTACATGATCATGGTCAAGTGTGAGTTCACATTTGGGGTTGTGGGTGCTCACCTAAGTCGGAATAAGTAGCACAATTGCCTTCGTTATGTCACATCTGTGTATGCTGTGTTCTTGGTGATCGCTCAGAAATAGGGTTATGTGAAAAGAGTGGTGACACCAGAGTGTGTTCCTGCACCTTGAGCTTTAGCTACGAGCACAGGATATGGTCTCATTGGTCGCTAATTCAGCCAACTAATGTTTTTTCACCATTCACAGCACTGGCTGATACTGACAATTATTTTAAACTGATATTGTCAGGCAGTATAAATCAGCGTAACACCACCCACTTTACCTGATACTCTGGTTTTGTGTGTCTAGAAAATGAAATTAACGCTGTCTTCTCCTCCAGGCTCCCCCTTAGTTCAGGAATATGCCTCCTCCTGCACTCACACACATGGGGTATGTGCTCCTTTCACTACAGGAGTGCTGTGAGCACAGGCACCACCATAATGGCAGATGCACATGAGGATCCAGTGTTCCTCATCTGATTTATTCATCATTTTTGGATGGCTCCTTTTCAGCACACAGCTGTCTCTGTAAAGTAGCACAGAATCTGGGGGTCTCTGAAGTACTTTTTGGTCATTGTTAAGGCACATCAAAGGGCATCTGAGCCCCAAACTCCTTTTTCATCTATATCAGCTGCTAAAACGTCAGATTATTATGTGGCTTCGCATGCATCTCTAGACCATGACTGCTGCATCCCTGCTCACTACCAGTAGTGTCTGTGAGGATGGCAGTAAGAAGCCCACTAGGTGGCATTTAAGACCTTCTCACCGGAGCAAAATGTACCTGTTCCTGAAATAGGAGCCACACTACCACAGTGCAGCACTTCTGGGGAGTCCTGCAGTGCCCCAGTGTTGCTTTGTCAGGACAGGCACTGCACAGGGAGAGCCCGATCCTGTGCTCACCACAGAGCAGGAACTGGATCAAGATGTGTACACCTAGCTTGGGAGGTGCCCAGACCCAAAAGCAGTGTCCTAGAAACTCCTCCTCAGTGTTGCTGAACCCTCCTGACACCTCAGCCCTGCCAACATCTCCACTTGCAGCAGTTACATCCCAGGTCTTTGCAAGCTCTACCGTAGAGCGTGTCCTCAGGGGCTGAGCCTTCACAAAGCTCAGCAGCTACATCCATTGTCTTTCCTTTGGGTCGGTACAGATGTCAAAAGCAGGCGTTTTTCCAGGCACCTAATCAGGTACCTGTTGCTTTTAAAACACCAACAGTGGAGTGTCCCCATCCCCTTTCATACCGTTACACTGAATTTAAATGCAAGAACATGAGGATCTGGGGTTTCAGCCTTCCTTCTGCCCCAGGACTTGGTTGCACATCTTTCGCTGCTCTGATCACCCCGTGTTTGCAGGCTACAGCACAGACCCTGTTGGAGCTGTGCCATTTTGTCTAAAGGAATTCAGGATTCCCAGTCATCGCTTTATAAGCAGAGAGTATAAACTGAAATGTTCAAAGTTATTGCAAAGCAACTTTTTTTTTTTTTTTTAATTTAAGAAGCAGTATTTAAACATATGCAACTCAGAGATAAATTCAGAAATAGTAGACGATACTTCTGCAACAGCAGCAAACTCCCAAATGCTCCACTCTATCTAAAAGCAAAAAGGGTTTCTTTTTGAATTAGCAGGGGATCATATTTCTAGCATGGTAAAAAGTCACTGGCAATGATGAGATTTTGCCTAATGCATATTTCAGATTGCATATTATCACTTCATTTCTCCATTACCATGGATAGGCTGTTTCTTATTAGTTACTCCAGACACACTGAGCTTGACCTTTATTATTTTTAATTTTAAACACAAGAGTCTACATCAGCTCATCTGTTAGTCGATAACAGAAAGTGTGGGTTTCCTAAGTAATGTCACATGTTTAACCACCAGTATCTATATTCGAAATCTCTTCTAGCATTGATCCACACTAAGCTGCAGGACTTGTTTTTGTTAAAGTCCATTCACTAATTAAATACAGATTAGATATGGTTAATCTTTCAAAATGTCCCCAGTGAGGACGTTCTGCATTTTAGAAGACATCTGGTACAGAGGGTGGCTTCTGCTTCAGGCTTCCCAGGATTTCACGAAGCAGCGCAGTGAGGACTAGACGGTCAAATCACCATACGGCTGCAGGCACTCACTGAAGTTCATTTGCTTCCCTTCCTTGAAGAAATTTTTCAGAGCAGCCTAATTTGAACCAGTCCAGGCTGACCACCCATTCAGTATCATCAGGACTGATGCACTCAGGTGGGACCTGCCTGCCCAAGCGGAGATAGGCCGGCAGGAGAGGAGACAGGCTCAGCCTAGAGATTTTCCAACATGAGGTTTTATTACCTTCTTCATTCTTCCCAAAACTGCCAAGATGTGCATTTTAAACACTGAAATTCACACCAGTGGCTGGTGAATGAACTTTTTATGGTGGTCCGTTATGGACAACTCCTTTCTTTGTTCCACACGTGGCACTGCTCTTTTTGCTGTTAAATTTTATTTTAAGCTGCGTCTGATCACCAAAACAACTATTTCTGTGTTGCTTTCCCTGTTATCCCTCCAGGCTGGATGATCGATGCAGACAGCCGTCCCAAGTTTCGTGAACTGATAGCAGAGTTCTCGAAAATGGCCCGTGACCCTCCACGCTATCTCGTTATACAGGTACTAAACCAAATGGTAGGAAGATGTCTGATGGGCATTTAATATGAGGCCCAAAATTATTAGTAATGCATATGAAAACATATAATATGGAGAATTTAAGGCCAGATCTGTCATTGCTTTCCAGGTCTTAACACATTCAACTAGAACCACAGACAGAATTTCAAGACCAGTCACTATTTTCTCAGTACCGGTCCCAGTCTAGGACCAGTAACAGTCCTTTCTGCAGTTCTGACAAGAGAACAGAGTTTGATTCTCTTAAAAATACAGCTGTTTTACAGCGGCATGGACAGAGATTGCAGGCCCAAATACCCCTAAACTCTAGGTATATTTGGTTAAACACACAGATCAAGATTTTGCATCTTGTGCCTCTTGCTAAATTACTTTGTCTCTCACAGAAGGGAATAATGAAGGCTAAGGGAGTCTGCGAGTCCTCTCTCACACTGACTTGTCTCACAGGGAGATGATAGGATGCACCTGCCCAGCCCTACGGACTCCAAATTTTATCGTACCCTGATGGAGGAGGAGGACATGGAAGATATAGTGGACGCGGATGAGTATCTCGTGCCACACCAGGGCTTTTTCAACAGCCCTTCAACGTCCCGCACTCCTCTCTTGAGTTCATTGGTATGAAACTTTTCCTCTGTGGAAACATGACAAGCAATTTTAAGAGCGAACTGCTTCTCATAATGTCTGTATTTTCTTTCTCTCTCTTTTTAAGAGTGCTACTAGCAACAACTCTGCTACAACCTGCATTGACAGGAATGGGGTAAGTGGGATGACCTTTAAAAAAGGAGCAACTTCTCCTATGTGGATCAACTTCTACAAAACAGTCCCTTTAATATTGATTTTCTCTACTTCCAACCTAGCAGGGGCACCCTGTGAGGGAAGACAGCTTTGTCCAGAGGTACAGCTCAGACCCAACAGGCACTTTTTTGGAGGACAGCATAGATGATGGCTTCCTGCCAGCCCCGGGTGAGTACCTCTCCCATGTTTCCATCCCACAGCCACTCATTCCAAGCCATTTGGTTGTGAATATAATCATTGTCCTTCCTTTTCTGTAGAAAGGAAACAATCCAAATGCTTCCTACCTTTTTTTGCTCAATAAACGGGAGTGGAAACGTGTGCACATATCCTTTTCCTAGACTTTATCCGGCTGCTTCTGGCCATTTCCCATTTTGGTTCCTTCACCAGCAAGGTTCCTCATGTTTGCCACGTGTGCCATCTGGCCAGGGAGTTTGTGTGCGTGGTTATATGCTTAAAGCTTTCTGCTTGGGAGAATACCCTCTAAATAACAGGTTTCACCCCCTAAACCATTTCAGCAATATAAACAGGTTGCCGGCAGTTTCACTGCTTTCAGATGTTGATACACAGAAGGCAGCTCACAGTTTCACATGGACTTACAGCGTAGGCAGTTGGAGAGCAAGCCAGCAAGCACTGAGGGAGCTGGTGCTGAGTTATGCAGTCATAATGTTTTGTGCCCTTAAAAAATCCCAACCAACCCTTCCAAGAATACACCACAGCTAAAGAGGGTGAAGGACCCTGCAAGGGATGGCACTGAAGTGAAACATGGTGTCTCTGTTACTGCCAGTCCTGTATTTTCTAGGCATTTTCCTCATCTCTAAACATTTTTCTAGGGAAACAGCTTCTGGCAGCTAAACTCCCAGACTGCAATTTCAGAGCAGTATCTGGGACATAGCCACCCACACGTCACTAAAATCAGCAGTAGCTATCTCGCTGTCTTATGGTCCAAGCCATCTTTCTGCTGCTTTGCAAACCGGATTCCTGAAGGTGAACTTCAGGGCAGCACGCTTGGTGCCACAGCACGACAGTCCCTGCCTTTGGCTCTGTTCCACTCCGGGAAGTTCAGTGAGATGCTGTGCGTGAAGAGCGAGCGGCAGCTGGGTTGAAACTATGCCTCAAGTGATGCAAATGGCTGCTTTAGTTCCATGTCTTCATTTTCATTCCTTTTCATTTTTATTTTCTTTTTATTTCAGAGTACGTAAACCAGTTGGTCCCCAAGAAAGCATCTGCCTCAGCAGTCCAGAATCCAATCTACAACAACTTCTCTCTCACAGCAAACTCAAAGGTCCCCACGGACTCCAGCTACCAGAATTCACACAGCACAGCTGTGGACAACCCTGAGTATCTCAACACCAACCAGTCTCCACTCACCAAGACAGTCTTCGAGAGCTCTCCTTACTGGATCCAGGCAGGCAATCATCAAATAAATCTGGACAATCCTGACTACCAGCAGGACTTCTTACCAAAGGAAACCAAACCTAACGGTCTCTTGAAAGTTCCCGCGGCAGAAAACCCGGAGTACTTGAGGGTAGCAGCACCAAAAAGTGAATACATTGAAGCCTCGGCATGACCATAGAGAATTTCTTCTTGCAGCGAGGCAAGCCAGACTCTTGGTGAACTACCTGGCTGCTGCAAGAATGGACTCTTGCTCGGAGCGAACGGCATCCGCCATGCATCAATAAGCACACTTTTCCTTTTCATCATGGGGGTTGAAACTGCGTAGTTTGGGCCTTTTGTTGCCCATTACCACGTAATAACTGAAGCCCATAGCCTGCGCTCGGATGCATGTTGGGATGGAGCGGGATCTTCCTGGACAGAAGAAATTATGGATGCATTCCTTTCATTTTCAAATGGTAGCATGGTAAGAAGCCACTCTGGGATGAACTTGAGAGCTGTACACATTGTACGGTCAAATTCCTTTCTACAGTCTGTATTTTTATAAATGTTTCTAACAGAATTTTTGGTTCTTTTACAAGATCAGATGCTTGTAGTGCTGGTCTGCTATGTGGTGCTCAGATCACCAGCAGGAAAAAAAAAAAATGTTACTAAATAGTTTTCCAAAACTCCTGGAACAGAAACAGTTATTCCAAACCACCAGATTTTTACAAATTGGCTCCGTATACTGCCTCTTGGCACAAAGAGGAGAAGTGCATCCTGGGGACATACGGGAGATTGTGCCCGGGGCAGTATGGAGTGGATTGCTCTGGGGAAAACTAGCACAAGGAGCAAAAGCTCATGCTGCATCACCTACTGACCACTACTGCTAAAAACTGACAGGAGGAACTCACCTCAAAGTCATCTGTACATGGTTATAAAGTGCTCAATAGTCTCTTTTCTGATGGTCAAATGCAAGACTTGGTTTTTTATCTCTATGCAGCTGTCAAGTTGTCGAAATGCCTCTCTTCAACAAAACTGTTAAAGATGTTGCGGTAACTGAAAAATGAAGTGTCAAATAATGTTTAACAGACTTTAATTAAATGTCAAGGAAATGCAAATGGTGGCAAATTGGAGCATTCACGAGACAGACTGGAAGAACTATACTAAATTAGACTTGACTAGGGCAAGAAACACAGGTAGCCCTAGCCAGGCAGTTTTATTTCCCTTCTTAAAGGGGCTCAGAGCAGAAATCATTTTCCCTTATACACTTGGCAAAGAAAAGCGTTTACTCACTTCAAGGCAGAATACTGACTGCTGCTGCACCACGCTGGGGCAGAGGCTGGGGCTGGTTGCCTGTCCCTTTGGGTTTATGTATCCTGGCGATGCAAGAGGGGCAGTGAGAATGAATTAAGGAAAGGAAGAATAATCTGGAGTGATGGAAAATATTATCTCCCTCTTCTGAAACACAGGGCTGCTTACTTCAAAATACCCAGTATCATCTTCTGTTATCGGTGTGGAATAGGCAGGCGAGGCAAGGCTAAGATTTTAGCTTGATAGTATAAACCAATGACAGCAGGAAAAGCAACTACTCTTTCCAGGGGCCCGTGATACAGAACTTCAAATTCTTCCATCATTAACATTTCTTATGAATGTAGGAAAAGTGCCTGAAGTGTGAATTTAGTCAGTAATTTAGACGCATCCCACCAACAGCTTGGCAGTGCTATTTTAATCAAACCACTAGATCAGAAAGCAAATGCACATTAGGTGATTTTGGTACAAAGGCCCTTAACTAGTTGAACATTGACAACTTGCTCGAGAGTAGCATAAGCAGCTGAGTTGCGGAGGATATGTAGTCTATATTAAGTAGCAAGAAATAGTCAAATTTATGCCACCACTGTGTTTTGAATATATTAGTATGTGTTTCAGTTTAAGTATTACATCTGGAATCCAGGATCAAGCAGCAAATCCTCAGAACGCTGTTTTTAGAGAGTTATTGAAGAATGAAAGAGAAGAACGGTCATGTGAAATGACCCCTTTTATAAGTAACACAGTCTAAAATGCATTAGAAGCTTGTGTGTGTGCAACAGCTTATCGGCCATGCTGCAGTCTAGGGTAGCAGTATATTGGGTCCAAATCCAAAGATTGTCCTGTTTGGTACACGTGTGTCAACGTGACTGAGTCCCAGGCACAGCGGTATGGTGCACGCAGTGTTTGATTATTACTGGCTTGTATTTAAAACGCTAACCAAACTTCAGTTCCCACGTCCAATTAGTGGCAGATTTCTCCTTGCATTCCTGAGAGCAGATTTGTTGTGTTGCTCTCACAAGCGTGCAACATGTATGCACAGGCAGCACTGCTTTTCTCCACCCACCGCCCCAGGAGGAATGTACATAAAACCAAAAAAAGATCTTAACAGAAATCACAGATAATTTTCAATTTGCTAAATCTGTTATGTCTCCAAGCAGTACACTAGAAAATCACACAGTACATGTTCTCCTGCAGAATCTTTCCAACACTATTGCACAAAGGAATTTATTGATGTTTTGTTTTAATCTGTTAGCTAGAACAAGAAAGCCACTAAGTAGCAATATGTATCACCAGTATTATGTAGCATGAAAGTTATTTAATAGAGGTTAATATGCCCGCCCTTTTAAAACAATTTAGGAGGGATTCAGTAGTGACTCGGTGCTAGAAACAAGGAGATTCACCTAAAAATTAAGCAATGTAACTTTGAAAGAGCATCGCTTTTTGATTGTATTGTTTTTCATGAGAAAAGTAGCAAAGAGTGTGTAGGACCACAAACTCTCCATACAAACGTACGGATTCCAGGTTGGTGGGATCAGCTATACTGTAAAGTAGTTCTGGTAAACAGGCATGCTGTAAGCCATGATTTGTAAGTCAGCAGCTCAGTCATGATTCAAAAGCCAGCAAAAAAATAAAACCTGGGCAGTGTGCTGTAGCCTATGGGCAGTGCTGCAGGGGCAGATACAGCAGCACTGGGAACGGATGGGACCGCTGCAGGCACGGGGGCTACGTGGGGTGATGCTCATAGGCAAACAGACATTAGCAATGTACCAAAGGATTTCCACTGAGATGGAAGAAAAAAATAAACAATAAGCAGCTGAAATGGTCTGGTTTTCCCACTACAGCTCACTGACCATTTAACGGCAAGGAGCCCCCTGCAGATCATAGGTGCTTGTAAAGGTGAACATGGTTAGGGAGCATAAATCAGCATCCAAAAATAACGTGAAGGTTCTGCCATTGTCTCTCAGGAGGTGTGGGTAAAAAATGCTGATTCTTAAAATTCAACTGAATAGGGAAATGTAGCAGGCCACAGCCATTTTTAAAAGCCAACAGAGTCTTACCAATCAAGAAAATTAAAATTTCCTGGTTTTACTGTATTTCTCATGGAAGGCAAAATAAAACCCCTCATAAGTTAGTGCTTAGCCTCTCTTAATTACAAGGCAGCAGTTAATATGGAACTGCTTTTGCAATAATAATTTAAGACTTTTAATAACTGCTAAGTAAATGAAAATGTAAGTTATTTACCAAACACATACAACAAATGCCTATGTCTCTTTTCCGGATTAAGTGAAGGTGGCCCCCATCCACCTGTGGCCAGATCAGGGATTGATCGCCAGAGTTGGCAGTTGATGGAATTTTACCGAGACTATGACACATCTTGTTATTGGATGAAGAAATTCCCACTGTATTGTCATAGCTGGTAGGTAACAACCTTTGACTGTTAGGCTAGTGCTTCATTCCTGGTCAAGGTCTGGTATGACTTGCATCTCCCTCTCTCAACACCTACTGGGTTGCAACCAGCAGTGGAGCATGGGCGGCAGCCAACAGAGGTCAATCCAGTCTCGCCCTTGACTATGGTAGAAGATGCACGGCACGTCACAGTCTGGTTGTGAGGGTGTCACAGCCCGACAGTCGCCCCTCCAGAACTGTCAGGCTTTGTCCAACTTAGCCTGTGGTTGAAGACCTTGGGTGATCGATAGGGAATGGATGCCACAAATTTGGGTCACCTGGAGTACTATCAAGTGGTTGGTGAAGTCACTCAGCAGGGAGGAAGCAGCCATGATTCAATCACACCGGGGCAGAGGCCAGTTTGGTTACCCCAAAGGACATCCAGCGGGACCCCGTGGAGATATGACCTCTGCAGCTGAGCCCAGCTTGAGCTTGTTTTCTTCTGCTGCAAAGGGAGCTGGCTTGGGAGATTTCCTTCATGTTGCAATTGGTCTTGTTGGGTTCATCCAAGAGGCCAGGGGTTTGCTTTTGTTTCCAGCTGGCAGGTAGCAATGCAGTGAGTTTTCTAGAGAGAGCAGTTGGAACTAGATGGTGGTTTCTGGAATGCATCAGGGTGATGCCCTGTTCCATCAGTGTCGCTGGCAGATGGCCACGTGAAGACCTGGTGTTAGAAAATACAGCCCCACAGTTTATTTGAAAGGAAGGGGCTTGTGTAGGGAGAGTAATGGCAGGGAAGGGGTGCAGCCGGCCAATCCATACCCGAAACAGCTGCCGAATTTGCCCAGGGACATCACTGAGGCCATTGACTGTTCCTGCAGGTACAGGTGGGAATAAACACATGGCTCCTGTCCCTGTACTGGCTTGCAGCGAAGCCCTCTTGCAGAGATTGCCTGTGCGAAAACCAATGTACCCGGCATTCGTACTATGGGGTGAATCTCTTCCCTTCCCTGGGAGACTCACAGGACCCCAAAGAGCTTAAAGAGGTCGCATCACAAGGTGCCTGGGGTGTCCTCAGTCTGTCTGGGGGTGCTTCAGGGTGCCAAGGAGAAACCTTGCATTTCCAGACAAGCGCTCATTTTTCAGATTCAGAGTTCAACATCTGTTAGTATAACCGTTGGCTCTCCAAATGAGCAGTTACAGTACTCTGGCTTTTGTCTCTTCCCGCATTTCTCTGTGAGCAAACATCTGAATCAGGACAAAGTATGAAAATGTACCTGTGTCCTCCTTCCTGATGGAAACCGTATACTCATGAAACGTCAAACTCTGTGTATAACATTTGGCAGAAATGCTTTGAATGTTTTATCACCACTGGTTCAAATTTTTATATTGGGATCCCATTTTCTAGCTTTCTTTTTGTAAGTGTTATCTCTTTGTTCTGACATACAACTTTTAAGGAGCCTTTTTAAAATAATAAAAAAAGAAAAAAAAATTTATACAAAAGAAAAACACGACACCTTCAAGTAGCTTGTCAAATGGGCTGCATTAGGACCAAAGATGTAATGTCTTGTTTTGTTGCTTTAAAGGAATAGCATATTGATCACCACTTCACAGCCTCTCATTACAGGGAAAAGCTACAGATGTCCACTCTTCATTGGGGCTGAGCCAGACCTCCACTGAGCCAAGAGGGCTTGACAGGAGGGTGAGGCCTGACCATAGAAAACCAAACCAGATATCAAGACCAGGTATCACTTCAGGGCCAGACCTACAACCTCTTCTCTATTTCGATTCATTTTCTACTCAATGCAATAGCTAAACAGAGACACAGCCAAGAAAAAAAGAAACAAATACATGATGTTTTGGCTCAGTATCAGGAAAAAATACAATGATATGAAGATGAGACATGATGAGATAACTGCTTCTTATGTGAGGAAGTGTGTAGGCAGGCAGTGAGACTTTCAACTGATAACACTCTTGGTTATGTATTACTTTCATTATGTGGAGTTGAAATTATCATGGCACTTCCATGACAGGCTTTACTTTCTGCCATGCATCCTGCCTGTGTTCAACATTGTGTGTTTTGGCAGATAACCTGTATTACTGTGGCCACGTGGACTGAGAATTGTGGGTCGATCAACGTACTGCATGCAATCCCTCCTTCTTACACAGGGAGAGAAGAATGCGGTGATAGTAGGCTGTACCACAGCTAGTGGTCAAGCAAACCCTCAGTAGCATCCAAAAAAAGGGTCTCCCAAGAAAAAAGAGCAACTGGACACCTAGCTGGCAAAAGACATGCCACTTGTTGCACCACTGAAGTCACCGGGCAAAATGCTTTTGGCCAAGAGTCAGGGCTGGTGCTCCACCAACTGTGCTGTCGTCCTCTTACGTGGTGCAGATGGGGCTGTCTGGATGCAAGGCAGCACTGGCCTTGTGGTCTCCCTCTACCTCTTGCCTCAAAGTAATGGATTTTTCTGATTAATAAGGTGAAAACTAGAAATAAAACCCACCACTAGTGACTGGACTGGTTGAAGGTGGTGTTCCTATGTAGCTGATACAGTACATAGCTTCCAGTCACTCTGAAATTTATCCAGACCCTTCTTACCTCTCACAAGCTGGATGGAGAGTGCATTTGCAACCACCATCAATGTTACCCTCATCTTTTATGAAAGGGAATAAGTAAAGTAGTTGTCCACAACGGTAGGAGGCTTGGCTCACATACCTAGGTTATTTTTTTAATCCTACGTTCCTAATGTCATTCCCCTTGAAATTAATGGGATGTTTAACTTGATTACACTGAGAGTATAAAACAAGGCTAATGTTGAGTGATTTTTGAAAATCCCTCGCCATAATCAGAGATCCTATGGATCCATTGCCCGTTTTAGGCTGCTTTGTATTGATGCAATCAACCGAGTATAAGGTATAATGTCTTGGTTTTAATAAACTGTCAAGCAATATATCCATAGATACAGATGGTACCCTCACAGCATTGTAAAGTTACTCAACTATGAAAGCACTATTTGTACAATAAGAAACTCTTGACTTTTATATGGTTTAATGGTTTATACTGTTGATCAAAGATTGTTTGTATATTGAGCGATAAAAATGAGGTGTATATTATTCTTTTTAATTGTTTTTAATTTTTGGAGAACTTTTATTGTAATATACTGTTGTATTTGGGGGGAAGAAAAATCAGTGGCTAGCTTGTAGGGTTTGTAGCCAGAGAAGAACTCACATTAAGGGTTCTTTGTTGATGGACTTAGATTTTTTTCTGGTAAAAGTTGTCACCTTGGGGATTTATCCAGAGTTTAGTGAAGCTATAGCAGGACCCTTTCCTCTCTCCAAGACTCTTTGGCTCTCTGCATGCACAGTGCTGAAGTTTCATAATGTGAGCAATAATACAGCTAACACTTGTGACCATTGGAAGTGCAATATGAAAACCCAGGTGCTGCTTATCAGGGCGCTAAATAAAGCTGCTCTTTTGAATTGCATGGCAGGTTCTCACTTCACTTTTATCATAATAGCAGAAGCAGAGTCAAAGCAATCCCTTGAAAGTTCATCCATGTGACAAGTAGCCTATGAAGCCATACTGCTGGCCGTTTCCAAATTGCATAGCTATGAGCTGTGCAACAGCAACACTGGACTCCCTCGTAAGGAAAGGCAAAATAAAAGTCTTGACCAGAGTCACGTTGGTGACGTAAATTGTACTACACTAGGCAGAAAGAGAAATTCTGATAGCAAAGGCAGTCAAGTGAAGCCCCAGCGTCCCTTGAGTGTTTAATTATCCACATGGTGGAACATGTAGCAGACAAAGGACTTACATTGTCCTCAACATAACAGAGCAAAATACACTGGGTTGACAAGACATTAAAGAAGAGAGGGGCTGGAACTGTCAATACACATTCAGCCTGGATAAGTCCCTGGTATCATGATTAGTAAATAAAATCTTTTTTGTCTTTATAGATGAGCTTTGTACACAGAAAAAGAAAAGCCACTACAGCACCTTTCTCAATTTCATCTTTCCATCCAGTCCCTTCCAATACATAGGCTGCATGTTTTACCAGCTCAACCTATTTTATGCAGAAATGACGTAGTCTTAATCTTCATATTACTGGTTCTCAGAAATGTCTAATGCGTATTAATGCATGATATTTTTATTTTAATAAAAGTAATTAAACAAATCTTTGCTCTTTTGGCACATGATTTTTTCCCCCCTCTTTAGTCATCAGCTGGCTTGGGAGGATTCTGTATAAGTTAGTATTGATACTATGAAGAATAATAATTAATATCGAGAAGGAAACCGAAATATAGGTTGTACGTCCATACACCAATTCAAAAGTCTTTGTCAGACAGGAATCTGCTGTTCTCTGTATTTCACAGATAGGATAACAGAGGCAGAGCAATGCCTCTGTACTTGCCCCAGAGAGGTGGGGACATTGATGGCGCTAAATTCCACTGTCAAAGCACCAAAAGAGAGGAACTTGAGATGAAGAATGGTGTAGATATAGAAAAGTGCGGGTATTTGGGAAGGACAAGCATTCAGAAATTCCACTGAGCTCAGTGCAGCCAACTTCAAATATAAAAAGTGACAAAGGGTGCAAAAGGAGAAGACAGCCGAAGAAGCACAGCTGCACTTTAACCCCACTGTCTGCCTGCGCAGGATATGGTAGGTTAAGATAAGATAAAGAAAATTGCTATTTAAAGTTAGAAGGGGAATACAAGTCTCTTCCACATGCTCCATCATTATCAGCAGCGCTAAGTGAGCCTCACCCTTCAGCACTCCTGAGCTCGACGAGGAAAGCAATAAAGCCAGCCTTCAGGGAACTAATCTGAACACGCAGTAATTACATCAGATCGCGTAAGAAATTTCCAAGGCAGCCAATAAAAGCCAACGTGCTCCGAGAAGGCTCACAGCTGTAGTCTGTGCCACCTCCCACAGCACCTGGGGTAGACCTGCATGCCTACACAGCACTGAACATGGAAGGGCTTCACCAGTGCTCTTTGGGGCAGTCACGTTTCAGCAGTAACTGTTCATAGATGGGCTTGCTTATTCCTGTCCTAAGGCTGCCAGCTGGGGCAACACTTCAGCAGCATTTGACAAGGGGTATTTGTACCAGGCATGAGCCTGGCAAGAAAGAGGGACCTTGTAGTTACCAAAGTCAGGTGCCAGGAACTGCAGAGAAGGTGACTCAGCCTACTTAAAGTTGCATTATGTTTCCTGCTCAGCTCCTATGTCAGCACCCACCGGAGTCAGACCCATGGCTGACCCCCCAGGAGGTGTGCCACTGGCACAGCAGGCACCGAGGGACATGTCCTGCTCAAGGTGCTCAGCAGGGTTGCTCCCCACACCCCTGTTCACATGAGGTGGCCTGCTTGGAGCCCACCAGTAAGTATACATGAGGGAGTAAGCCCCCAGTCCCACAATGTGGATTATTGTTGCTGTTTAGCTGTGAGAGGAGCTGGAATTACAGATCAGGTGGTGCTTTAAATTGTTTGTTGGGAATTGAAACCTCTCTAATAAGCACCATCTGTGTGAAGTTCAACACCAGACCTCTTGTTGCAGAAAGCTTTTTACTTTAAAACCTGCATTCCTTCTAAAGAGAGCAGAAGGAATGTTATTTAATGCATGTGTTAACCCCAGAGACCACTGCCTTCAGTGAGTTACAGCCCCATGAAGCTGAACTAGCTCAGAAATAGTGCAGTCGGTATTTGTCATCTTTATCCAGTATCATATGGGCTGGGGCACTTTTTTTTCCCTTTCTTTTTTGGGGTGGCATAGACTTACATATTGCACCAGACTTCACTGGACACTGTCAGTGATCACTCTCAGGAGTGATGGTACAAGAGATGGTTATTCTTGTCTTACAGGCAGCTTTTATTTAGCAGTATTTGTACTGGCACTCATTTAACAAGCCCAGGTACAGCTAATAAGGGTCACAGCTGGTTGTATAGGTTTCCATCTAGCTCTTGGCACCTGTTAAATCACCAAAAGCAGAGGACCTGCATGTAAGTTTAATGCTCATGGATAAGAAATACAGCAATGCATGACCTCTACTACTGCCCACAGAGACCCAGCCATGCTAGGTCAAACCAAGCTGGGCCAGGCATAAATGTAACTAGGCTGCAGTTCTGGCACAGAATGGTGGTGAGGTCCGCCAGGTACAGCGCTCTCCCCTGCGGCCAAGACCTGCCATGGCATGAGCGCAGAAAGCACATGCAACTGTTTGAAATCTCCAAAAAGAAACCAAGCTTGCAAAGTCTGTGTAGTTTCTGGTGCCTGTACCTTGGGCTTGGCACTTAGAGCCCAGCCAACAAGGCTACTACAATGACCCTTGCTTCTGAGAGCAGCAGAAGGAAAGCTAATAGTGCCCTCTCTTGGAAGGAAAAGAAGCTTTGTCCACAGCATACATAGCTTTAAAATAGGTCTCCCAGCAAACAGAGCAGAAAAAACGAGCTTGCATAGGCGATTTATTTTCCAGTCCATTTGGAGTACAGGTTCATGGTACATTTAATCCAACCTAAGTATGGGCTTCTGCTGGAAAAGGTCACTCCACCGATCCGATGGAAAATTAATCCTTCTCTTTGGCCGTTTGGTTTCAGCAGTCTTGCAATGCAATTGCATGCACGATAGAGCTGACATCTGACATGGCAATGTACATCCGAAGGACACGACCATACCCCTTGGTGACAAGTGTACCAGTGACAGTATCGTAACAAGTGTGACATCCTCCTGCCCTCAGAAGCTCGTGTGTTACTGTGAAGCACTCTATTTCCCTAATTCTCCGTTATTAGGTTTCTTCATGTCTTGTAAGAAAAGCAATATTGTGCAGATGATGCTGTGAAGAGTTTTGAAATAATGCAAATAGGCTGTGTCAGGACAAAGAGATTTGGGTTCATTTTTGGTTTGTGATAATTAAGCTGCTGGTGGGGAGGGGTCTTTATCCAGACTTTCTGTTTCATATGAGGAGGCTCCAGCATAGATTTATCCCGCTGCAGAAATAAAAAAAGCTATTTTCAATAAATAGCCATTTTAGAAAAGCTATGGTCTTGCCTAATGCAAATAATGCCTCTCTATACTTTTAAAAATTAGTATATTGGCACCTGGGCTTGCTAATGCAAAATGATTTCTAGTAACTTCTTGGTTTATTGGTTCAGAATCCAGTGGAGATCTGCCTAAAAAATCTGGCCACTCTATGTTTTGCTGTGAATAATGATGCTGGAATAGGCATAAACAGGTGAGGCTCTGAATTGTTCTTGGGTTTTGGGTCAACAAACCTAACTTCTGTCAGACATCAGTTGTGTCGGTGAGTAAAAGTAACAAA
This sequence comes from Strix aluco, assembly GCF_031877795.1. Taxonomy (NCBI): domain Eukaryota; kingdom Metazoa; phylum Chordata; class Aves; order Strigiformes; family Strigidae; genus Strix; species Strix aluco. Next base: position 161,163,568 of record NC_133931.1, read on the forward strand.
ATGCCTGTGTGCCAAAAACTGAGATCTTTGGGAACCTAGCTTTTTTTTGTATCCACAGAGAGCAACGGGCAGGCTTCTGAGGTGCATGTCTGTAAATAATATATAACATTACAAGAGCGCATGCAGCTGCCCTCCTCCTGAAAATCTAGCTGCTTTTGCCCCCGCTTCATATCAAAGCAAAACCATGCCGATAATCCTGCCAGGAAAGTCATTGTACACCAGCGGGGCCTTCCCCCACCGTGAGGTAGGCAGCAACAAGGTACGTCTTCATAGTTACTTGATGATCAGGCTGCCTCCCATGGGTACTTGAAATCAACACAAAAAGGCAGGCAGGCACCAGGCAACTCCTGGGAGAAACAGTGATCTACACGTAATTAAACAAAATGTGATTAGGCAATAGTTACTAGAGGTAACACTGATCCCAAATTCATCTTTGTAAGCATTCTTGCCAGAGTGCTAATTGCATTGGCTTTCTAACACTTCCCTTCACAAGAAGCTGGTTCAGATCAATAGGTCACTTCTCCCAGGGGTACAACACTCATTGGGAAGCTTAAAATCATTATTCAGACAGAGATGAGCCCATTGAAATGCCAGTAGCGGGGCCAGCTCGGAGGATTTCTGCCAGGCTGGTTTGCAGGAGGAAGGCAGAGCAAGGAGACAGGAGGGCGGAGGTGGCAAATTCAGACTACCCAAAGTAATTCTGAAGAGACCTCCATGGTGGCCCTGGCTGCTTCCTGGCATGTGACACAAATTTAGACTCTCAAAGACCCTGGGAGGTAGGAAAGCATGTTACACAAAGTAATAAAATTTAAAATTTTTAATTTTTCTAATTTAAGAAGAATGAGATAAAGAAACTCAACCTGGGCTGGTGTGGGATAGCCTAAGAGGAGGGAGCAAATAGGTGTTTGTGTGACTGCACAAGGGCCGTCAGGATGGAAGAATTACATTTTTTTTAAGGACAGAAAGAAAACTTAGAGAAGGGAGAGAAGGGGTGAGCTAAGAAAAGACATGTCAGAGGCTGGTTGACTGGCTTGGGAAAACTGGCATTTTCTTTAAAATAAATCTGCATCAAGATCTGGTCCCTGTTGAGTGACCAATCACACACGTGCACGCACAGAGCATTTTATTTCCTAAGTTATTAACTGAACTCCTTTATACATATTGTTATTTTGTTTTGTGACAAAGATTTGAGCCCTCTGAAGATGTTGTGGACAGGATTAGGTAGATTTGCTCTTTGGGTGGTCATACAATCATAGAATCATTCAGGTTGGAAAAGACCCTCGGGATCATCGAGTCCAACCATCAGCCCTACTCTACGAAGTTCTCCCCTACACCATATCCCCCAACATCTCATCTAAACGACCCTTAAACACATCCAGGGATGGTGACTCCATGCCCTCCCTGGGCAGCCTGTTCCACTGTCTGACCACTCTTTCTGTGAAAAATTTTTTCCTAATGTCCAGTCTGAACCTCCCCTGTTGGAGCTTAAAGCCATTCCCTCTTGTTCTGTCACTAATCACCTGTGAGAAGAGACCAGCACCAACCTCTCTACAATGTCCTTTCAGGTAGCTGTAGAGAGTGATGAGGTCTCCCCTCAGCCTTCTCCTCCTCAAGCTAAACAGTCCCAGCTCCTTCAATCTCTCCTCACAGGATTTGTTCTCCAGGCCCTTCACCAGCTTCGTTGCCCTCCTCTGCACTCGCTCCAGCACCTCAAGATCTCTCTTGTATTGAGGTGCCCAAAACTGGACACAACACTCCAGGTGTGGCCTCACCAGTGCAGAGTACAGGGGGACTATCACCTCCCTACTTCTGCTGGTCACACTATTTCTGATACAAGCCAGGATGCCGTTGGCTTTCTTGGCCACCCAGGCACACTGCCAGCTCATGTTCAGCTGCTTGTCAATTAGGACCTCCAGATCCTTTTCCTCCAGACAGCTCTCCAGCCACACCTCCCCAAGGTCCTTTGGACTTGTTTTCTTTAGTGGAGGAGAACATAGCAAGTGCCTTTGTGGCAGTGCCACAGGAAGAGAAGTGCCTGTAGGCCCCGCCTGGAAGTGGGGGTTTGAAACACAGGCTATAGGAAGAGGCAGTTTGTAAGAAGAACCTATAGAAATCATTTTTAGAGCCCATGTTTAAGACTTCAGCTGAGGTGACAGCAGCCTTTTATACAGCTCACTAACAAAGGGTCAGTGCAATTTCACAAGCATTAGCTCTGTGGCTGAACTACACACAGGCTGCAGACTGTTTTGTGTACTGCATGTTCCTTAGCAAGGTTTCTTAGGTACTCAGCTCATTTAGGTCCCTTTGAAATCACCCTATCAGATTTTGCATAGAAAAGACCCCTGTACCAAGTGTGCCTTCTGCAAAGAGATGCTGGATATGTGGTCTTCTGGTCTGACTTTTCCATGCGAAGAGGTTGGCTCAGCAGGTAGAACAGGGCACAGGCATGTATATATCCTCTTGAAGGATGCAATTTCCTATTTTGCAAGCCTATCAGCTGCTTACATAGGGAAGGTATTACCTCAAAGAGTGTTTAATGGGCTCACAGATGATGTTCCATCTTCAATGCTGGGTTACTGAGTATTGAGGTTATCATTCAAAATGTTTGCTCAGAAAACTCTCCCGGGTGAAAGACTGCTATTCTACTAATATCTATTTCAAACTAATTTAATGACCACAGCTTAAATTTATGCTTTCTCACACAAAGAAATACCAAAAAATTACCCAGAGGCTATCAGGAAATGAATGAATAGGTTCATTATGAACTGAATTACCCCAAGAGCATGGATGCCTTATTTCTCACACACTTTCCTTGAGCACCTACTTTTAGCCACTGGGAGAAGAAAGATATTTTGCTATATAGACCTTTGGTCTGATGACACCCAGCCAGCATTTTAATAATGCTGATGGAAATGAGAGGGCAAGCCTGGCTCCAGCCACCCTTGAAACAATTTTTGCAGATGACTCCCATTCACCAAGCAGAAGAGTTATTCCCTGTTGCTGGGGCTGCTTCAGCTCTCCAGTGAATATAACACAATGGGGTCTGACTGGAGCTCTGCTGAGTTACATCCACTGAGCCAGCGGTGCTTTATATCAGTTTACAAATTTATGGCTTGTCCTCTATTATGTTGACTATGATTTTTGCCTTGAAATATGTAATAGGGACACTCTTTATATTGAAAACATAAATATACAGAGAGTGACTGCTTACCCATAGGTGGTGAGAAATTAGTGCTCGATAAACTTGTAGTGATAATTTATAATATAATTTCAAGAAAAAGAGGGAGAATTATTTATGTGGTATAAATGCCTTCCCTCCAACATCATATTACTGTACAATAAATATTTTAACACAAGTTGGGCTAAAGAGGCTTCTTGGCTGTGAATTCGCTCTTTGCTGGGGAAATGCCTTGTGTTTTCATTTTGCAGGGAGTTTGTACCTTTAGAAAATTCTCACTCTGTGCATTGCTCCATCTCAGTAGAAACTCTCTCAGTAACACTGCTGGTTTGCTCTAATGATGGGTTTCTGTCATAGTGCTCTGGATGCTTTTTACAGGGAAGGTGCATTTCACCATACGGTGTAAGCAAAGCAGGCAAACAAAGCAACAAGCAATAAAGTAACTAGCAATGGCTAAGATGAAGTCCAATGGTTGCTGTATTTGCATCTTCTCAAGCTATCCTCATGTCTCAGCTATAAACACATTCAAATGTGTAAATGCCCCAAAACATATTTTTACCATTATAACCTGTTTCATAAATCTACTTCCATTAAGTATAAAATTTTCCAGTACTACATACAGGTCTACCTTAATGAAAGCTTGAATAAATTAGGCACATCAAAATTACTGGCAGAATAACATTAACTAATTTTATTGAATATGAAAATATACTAACTTGAGGGATGAAGGAGGCTGCTGTTTGCCTTGTTCCATGCTTCAGTTCCTGTGGAAGTGTGTATAGTAGCTAAAGAACAACCTAATAAGTTTAACGAAGAGAAGGGGAAGTTTCTTTATTGAAAGAGCAGAAAGCTCTTAGAATTAGACTCAAAGCCTGTTGTTGCTGCTGAGCTCTTGGTTGTTTCAATGAATAAAATGCACTAGTGCAGACTGTTTAGCACTTGGCTTTTTGCTCTAAATATTGTTGTTTTGTACGTGATTTCATGGAAAGAAGGTTTTGTCAAACTTGCCAGAGGCAAAGCTGCTGTCACATCTTTTCAATCTTGCAAGGGTAGGATGTATTATGCCAAGCAGAATGTCAGTGTAGGTTGCCTTTGTAGATGAGAAGAGTTAGTCTCACAGATCTTGTTCAATAAGCTTCATTTCCTGGGTTGCAATGTTACTTTTCTGTTGCTTGTTGAAGTCAAGGGGAAACTCTGGTGGGCTTTAATGTTAGAAATGGAGATTCTTCCACTTGGCCCACAGAGGTGTTTGCAACATGGCACTTGAGCCCAGCCTCCTCCTGCATCAGTCACCTAACAAAAGGCAGCAGCAGGTACACTGACAAAGCAGAGTGGGTAAACCCACCGCTGAAAATCTGGCAGGAAACTGGATTCATTGCAAACCACTTCAGTGAAGCATGCAAAACAAAGAAGCTGTCAGAAATCCCACCTTCATAATCATCAGCATGTTTAGCATTTAAAAAAAAAAAAAAAAAAAGGAAAAAAGAAAAAAAGCTTTTCATCTTCAAAGTCCTTTACAAACATTCACTAATTAACCTTCCATGTCTCAGTATTGCAGCTATCATGGGAAGGGCCTCAGGGGAAACGGTAGTAAAGTTTCTAAATATCCCTTTAAGATGTAGGTTGAAGCAGAGATTCCTTTTTTTTTTTTAACTCACCACTGAATGCAAAGCACTTCTATAAATAGTTCAAATAGCACTAACAATGCTATTGAAATGTATATCTGTGTATACAACCTCTGTGAAAAGTTATGCATCATTTATGTCCCTCTTAAGTCTTTAAAACATAACTCATGGCACATTGGCACTCTCTGCTGGAGTGAATTTCTCTAGGTGGGTCTGCAAAGACTTGCATACACAATTAACTTTGTATAGTCGTCCCACAGAAGCTCAGTGAAGCTGTTCCTGTTGTAAGCATGCAACTTTTGCATGAGCAAAGCCATAATGAGTATAAATTGGGAGTTTGGACCACAACTCTTGTTGGCATAGACAAGTCTTTACGCACAGGCAGATCGTTCAGCCCTACTGTGGTTACTACTCTCATTTGTTTTTCTTCTGGGCACTCTTACATCCTGGGGAGGCAACTTTGTGGCTCACTTGGAGGTCCAAGCTAGGTGTGCCCCAAGAAGCCTCACTGCAGCAGAGTTTGCTGCCATGACACTGATAAGAGCATCAAACATTTGTGTCTGTTATAAAAGCTCAGTTCAACTCACTAGTTGATGATTGTAATTCAATCAGTATAGTAAAATCTGTATTTTTAAATGACACAATTCTCTATATATTTCCTCTTAGATTTATGGACATCAAAAATACTGTATGGCACAATGTGAATCCCTTTATGAAAGCCTAGAGGAGTAGACTTCTAAGTGGCTGGGTCTCTTTTACAATGGGATTTTGAACAACCAGGTCACTTAGGACCCAATTCTTCAAAGTACACATACATTTAGACATTTAAACAGTCTCCGAGCAGATGGATTACCATCTGACCCCCACTGCTTTCAAAATGTGGTCCTGATTCATTTACGGAAACTTTTCTTTACTCTTGTCTCATAAGCCTTCTTAAGTTGTTTTAGGAAAGTGGTCATGAAGTTTAGTTTCCCATCATTGGCTACAGTAAGGCCTGAGAACCCACCTAAAAAGAAATAATGTGTTCATAGCAGGCATGTCTTCCTGCTCTGAACTAAACTCTAGATGATTTATGACTTCTTCCTCATAGATTCTGTTGTCTGATACATTTGTGACTGCACACACAACTTTGCTGAAGACTATATTACTTAGTTAATTTCAAATGCAAATTTTTAAAGGCTGTGCCATGACAGAATCCATGCATGTCTTGAGTTTTTGGGTTTCTGTGGTGACCACCATGACAGAGTGACAAAATAATCATAAGCAGGCATCACTGACAATTAAACAAGAGCAGCAGGATTTGCTGTTTACCAGTCCAGTTGCAATTCTTACCAGTTTCAGCAGTCAAAGGAAACTGTGCAAGTGGAAAACTAGATCCGTACAGTTGCAGGTGAGTAACTGGAAACATCAGAAACTTTTTTCTGAGCATCATTTGCCAACAGTGTTGGAAGCAAAGCAGAGTTGTCCAAATAAGGTAGGACCTTTTCAGTTTTGTGGTGTGGAAATGCAAGATACCCACTAGAACACCAAATGGGCTACTGTAAACGGGATTTTTCTCTTTAACTTTCCTGCAGGAAGAAGGGTACATCTGTTGATGGAGATGAAAGCTTTTACGCAGGCCTGCACAGAGGGACCTCAAAGTTCGTTATAATCACTTTCTGAAAAGTTTTCATGGAAGCCTTTGTCTCAGTTTCACACAAGGCAACATTCACATCTTTTACTTCTTTGAGGCATATAGCTATCATTTGTTTCCATCATACAAAGGGTTTCCTCATCTTTCGGGGAAACTTTCAGCACCAGAAAGTTCAAAGAGAGCTTGGGTTCATGTTGCACAAATGAAGGGCACCTCCTTACTTCTTATAAATCTACACCATCCCTTCCTTCTGCAAAGCTCTGCAGGACGACTGAAACTCCTAGACTACCAGCACTTTTTCCCATGTTTTCCACAGTGGGACTGTTTAGCCCAACTTACAGGCTTGGCCTGGAAGTTAGCAGTGCTAATGTATACCGGTTGGTTATCTGGGGATATCTGAGTTAAAGTTCCTGCCCCTGATGTAATCTCTTTAAAAACTTTCAGGCCTTGAATGAGTCCATGTACGTTTTAATACACTGTTTCAAAATTGCAGAGCTGTTGTTTCAGGAAGTTTGGTACTGTACCAAAGATTATGTTGATTTTTCCCCTTTGCAACAAGGAGCAAAATACAGCACAGTTAAGAGCTTCGTCTTCACTCTTTCCTCCAAGTGATTAAGCAGTTTACTATCAGACATATGCTAGCACGAGCACTGTGTGCTTCCTACTGTCTCATAAGCTTTCAGAATCTCACATTATCTACATTATCATTTGGGGGGCTTTTTTTTAAAGCCTCTACTTTCCTGTTTTGCCCTCTCCTCTTCCAGTCCTTGAAGTGATAGGTGAACACCCGCTGTCCTCAGAGCTGCTACCCGTTTATCAGCAGCACTCGCTGAAGCACACACTGTGCGCAGCTACACATTGCAAAGACAGCCTGCTCAGGAAGAAAACAATTTCAGGAAAAAATCAAATCAGTGCTAATTCTGCAAAAATAAAGGTTCAATAGTAGGAGATGAGGCTAGATAAGCTTCTTAAGAGCTTACTTTAATCTATTGAGGACAATTTATCTGGGTATTTACCAAGAGCTAGAAACCACACAGCATTTCCTTTTTATTTTTTCTAAACCCTCCATCTGTTTATATTCAAAACCGGAGATAGAAAGAGAAATATTCACAGAGAGATCTGGAATTGGTAGAAGACTAGGATGAATTTCTAAATTAGTGGTACATGGTTGCTTTGAATTAGGTTTCGCTGAAAGCTGTCTTCTGACAACTGTTCGACGTACGTGAAGTAGGTAGATGGATTCAGTTCAATTGTTGGAATAAAATGCTGACATCACCAAATTGTTGGATCTAATCATCATGAAGACAGACCTGCCTGTTTATCTTAGGAAGTAGCCCTAGGAGACCTTAGTACCTCAGAAGCTTACAATGTCTGATTGTATCTGAACATGAAAGATTTCAGCCTCTGCAGCTACCAGAATATAACTGGAGAATAAACAGAGCATTAAGATCAATACATGATCAAGAAAATATACTCATTATGCCCATATCTAGGGCAGGAATGGAGACATCGATCCACACTTTCCATTTTCCTATCTTGTAACCACTTTTGGCTCAAATATCTGAAGCAGTGCGAGGAAACACCTCTGGTGAGAGGATCACACCTCTCCTCCCCATCTCACCTCGCCAGGCTTGGGCTGCTAAATCTGTAGCGCTCATGCCAGCAACATATCTGGTCCTCTTGTTCCACTTGACACCTCATCTGTCTCATCACATCTCAGACAGCTCAGTATAACCCTAAAAAAACACCTTCTGCATCCATATTCCTTGAGCAAGAAGCACCTCTCTGGGAATGTCCCCCGGGCTTTTCATTTTTCTCTCACTTCATTCTTACCACTCATTTGTCTTAACATGACCAAAGAACTCCTCCTGACCGAACCAAGGAGATTTTCCTGGCCAAAGCTAGGAAAAGGTTGGGGGGGTTTCTTTTTTTTTTTTTTTTTTGCTTTTTTCTCCTTCACATCCTCAGTCTGCTTGCTGTTTAGGCCACAATCATCATCTTCATCTTATGAGATCCTCACCTCCTCAAACCACCCGCCAACTCTTCGGCTTCACATCCCTTCCCACTCTCCGACCCCAGTGCTGTGCCCTTTCACATTAATATGTAGCCCCGACTAGTGCTGTATGCTCTTAGGCAGGCCAGATCTGACACAGCTACAAGGAGTGGGCACCCTGCAGAGGAGGAAGATCTCATAACCCAAGCCTGTAGCTGTCTCCATTCTGTCAGCCACTGAATTCTTTAGGCTGATGTCTTCTTCCCTCAGGGTTGCTTTGTTTGAAAGATTTTTTTTTTCGTTATTTTTTTTTCCATGGAAAGCTGATAGCTTAACTTACTTAATGAAGTGCTCTGCAGCCTGATGACTGCGATTTATTCTGCTTCCCAAGTGGTTTAATTCTACATCCTTGATTTGTCAAAAAGGAACAGTAATTGGAACAGGAGTCACAGTGGCTGCTTTAGATCAAATTATGCAAGAATTCCCCACAGTCTTCAGTGGGCCACAGTTTTTCTCTTTTCTAGCTGTAATTTTTTTCCAGTGTCTGCCAAAAATGCTTATTTTTGTTGAAATTTCCAGCAAAAACAGCTCAGCAGTTTGGAACAGGAATGTTGTATCAGAGGTGAAGGGAAGGATGGAAGGCATCTTGTGAGTAAAAACAATCTCATTCTTTCAACTGCTCTGAAAATCAAAGCAGATAGCCACTGAACTAGGCTTTCCTCAGCAGATATGCTTTTAGATATCACAAGAGAAACTGATTCTGAGTGAGCAGATCCTTCTGTTATGTTAGAGGGCTGCGCACATCAGAAACCATTCACTGCATCAGTCTGGGTACAACATTTACCGGTTTGTGAAGTCATTTACTGTGGCCAGATGCTGTGAGGACATGGAGGGCTGTTGGGAAACCTCTATCCCTTGCAAGGCAGAGATCCGCCCAGCATTTCATCAAGGTAGGTGCTGATTCAGAGATGTCCCCTATGAACATCGCTGTGCAAAATCTAAACTAGGTCTTCTGTCACACATAGCTGCTGAGGGGGCTCTCTGAGCACAAAGGTCTCTCTCAGACCAAGTAGAGTGAGATATCACTGCTCATTAGAGAGCCTGGACACCTTAAAGTACTTTCTGATGGGCTGAATCCAGTGTAAGTAAGATGAACTGGACTATCAGAAAATGATTTTTGTTCAGATTTGCTTGTTTCACAAAAGCAGACCCCTAATTATGTTCATGCTCAAATACTTGAAGATTGAGATGATATATAACTCCAATATTTCAAAGATGTCTAATGTAGGAAGTACTGATGTGGGTCAACATGCAATGTCTGATAACTATTGAATGCTTTCAATTTGGAAAATGCTGTGAAGAATTTAAGGTGGCTTATAAATGGGATTTCTGTATTGCCAGATGGAACTTGGTCTTCAAATGAATGCTGCAGAGAAGGAAAGAAGGATGAAAGGAGAATTTCCTCAGCTTTTTACACTGAAAGTAGCCTCAGTTCTTTGTGATCTAATAAGTATGTCAGTGCTGTCATGGAATTATTTTTTTGCAAAGCCTTCAATGTCCTATCTCTCTCATGTATTTGTAAGCCTCCAAAAACCATTTCCTGATGCTCTCCCAATCTACAGACCTGTAGCTCCCCTAAACCTTGGTTCTTGTATGTGGGAGACTTACTATCCCACGATCTCACATCCTCAGCTCTGCCAAGCACCAAAGACAAAATTAATGGCTCTCCTAGTTGTCCTTGGCTCCAGATACTCCCAATAACTCCCTCTAAGTTCTAGTTCTCACACAGTATCCAAACACCAACCTCCACCTTTTTAAAGTAAGGCCTTGGTAGTATTCATGATAAGAAGATGAACGTGGCTGAAAAGCTCAAATGTTACAGCAAATGGCGGTGCAGGGACACGAGCACATGAAACTTAGGAAAAAATAGAATTATTAGATGGGTATATCTGCACCTTTCAAAACCCAGTTGGTTGGTCTATGTTAAGATGTCTGTCTAGCACATGGTACCTTGGTAAGATTAACACCACACGCTCAAATAGTAGCATTTTCCCTCCCTGTGACAAAGGTTCCGGATGAAATTGCATGGCTTTTGACCAACGCTATTATAGACCATGCCCAAGTGATATGTCCAACGACTTTTGGCAAAATTTGCATCCAAACTCAGATCTACTCATCTCAGAAGACTGAACTACAAAATGTGCTGTGATCAGACACCTTTTATTAGTTTGAACGTGACACTGTCATTCAGTGTGTTAGAAAACATTAGGCATCAAAAAACATCCACTTGAATATTGGGTGTGTAAAAAAAGAATTAAAAAATTTGACAAGCAGAACATATCTGACAATTCTGTTAAAACATAAACCTTAAGTTTTTCTCCTCCTGTGCTTAAGCAAACTCCTGACTTGAAGACTGATGTAGTGAATATGTGTATTCCCTCGTACCCTATATAACCAGTAAGTCAATTTGGTCTGGGCTTGAACACAAAATCTATTCCCAGATGATGTGCCTGTGATTCTTTTGCATCCTGAGGCGCCTGGCAATACTCCTGACAAACAAGGTTAAACTCAAAAGAGACTCAAAATACCTGAGGCAGTGTGTTTCTAAGCCTTGATCAACTGGAAAAGAGGGAAGCATTTCTGTTTTCAAGAAGAGGAAAAAGAACAAAGAGAGGTCATTTAAACAATGCAGACTCAACACAGATACCAAGAATAAAAAAAACATTGACAAAGCAGGAGGCAGCAGGCAGAAAACATCACATCACTAATGTTGTTAGTAGCACCAAATAGCACAGGAATGAATTCCCATTTGAAGGCAAAGGAAAATCTGGGGATGGTATAGACTGTCACCAGCTTTAGCAAGCAATGAACTCTGATTAGTCACCACCGATCACTGTTTGGTATTGTTGAGACATAGTGGTTCCTCTAAAAGTGATGTGCTATATTTGATAGGGGAGGGATTACAACTAATGTCAATCTTTTCCACTAGAGGCAGATTTTTTGGAGAATAAACATCCAGTTTCCATATTTTACTCGATACTGTAAATTCTGGAAGTTCACAAGCGCAACACATCCATGATTTTTTTTTTTTATCAACACTTCTAATGAGAGGCCAGGCCACAGCAAAACAAACTGCTTTTCTTGTTACCCCAGTGCCCTTCAGCTTTGACCCTGGATAAGACCGTAGCATCACAAGGATGTCTGTGTGCCCAGTTAGCTCTTTCTTGAGGTTGCTACCAGGTGTGGAGTTAATTAATACCATCAAGATACTATGTGCAAAATGCACATCTTAACTATCATAAAGTCAATGTATCTTTTGTTTAGAAGACAGCAATACATGTGAATTTTAATGAAAGATATTTCTTTTGGTATACTGAAGAACTAATAAAAGCCAAAATATCTACAGATAGGGACTGAGGCAATCGAACAGAATTTGTAACAGAGGGAAAAGCAAGCCAGGATGTCCTTTTAAAACATGCTATAATTCAACGTTAAGTTCTCCATTAGCTGCAGAAATTGCTGTGTGATGCTCTTTGGTTTGCATTATGAAGGAAGGCTGATGCACAGAGGTCCATTTTAGCCATAGAAATCTGAATGTCAGAGAGGAATTGGTAAAACCTAGAAGCAAAGAACGAAGTAATGAAAAAAAGTCTTACTACATCAAAATACATTAAACCTTGAGAGTGTTCCAAATTCTTTCTCACAGTACTTTTACTGTCAGTGAAATAAGGAAAGTAGTCATATATATAAGGTGTTTCTTTATTATTCAGCTGGTCTTACTCAGGCAACAATCTTCTGCGCTGATTTCAAGCTAAATATACTGTTGTTTGAATCTTAGTCCCATGAGCTCCAAAAATGCTATACAGCTAGGAATGTACAAACCAGATTCTAATTTGGATGGCTTTTCACTGAGGACATTGTTTAATTTAATCCCAGTCAAAAAGATTTTACGAGTTTTAGGCAAGCTTTAATCACTGGTGATGACAATTAAACCAGGAAAAAAAAAAAAATCATGCTCAGTTCTTAAATACCACGTTGAGTTTTTCAGGATTTGCAAATTATCAACATTCTCTTGTTACAAATTCTTCCTCCCTTCTCTGCAGCACTCCTGCTACAAAAGATGCTCAATTTATTGTTAGATAAATAGGGATGCTTACACTGTTTCGGAGTGCATTCTTAGAGTAGACATCTGTTCAATAGCTCCTGATATGAGGAAGATAATCCGATCACGTTCTCCAGACAATGCGCTGCTGGGTGTTGACTAAATCTCTAAGCATTTTTAAGAAAATGTGAGCTTAACTAGCTGTAGCACAGGCTACCTCATTGTCTGGAAGTGCCATAATAAGCATTCTTGGTACAGAAAACAGAGATCGCATCGTTGCATATTAACTCTTCTCTGCTGAGGTGCTTGAGTTTACAGATTAAAAGGCTTTTTCTTAAATTCTAATCTTATTCATTCATGGGGAAGGATTTGTTTGTAATACAGTAAGAAGAATACCTGAAGTTTAAAGTAAGCACTGTGCATATATCCTTCCCTTTGTAGAGAAATAATTTGTCCTATATATGTCAAGCCTTTGCCTATTTTATGGTTGATGGTCACTGAGATCTTCTGAGGCATCACTAGCAGAAGAGCTAACAAACTCTGTCATTTAGCTAATTAAAATACCATGTCTTCTTTCTTGACAGGGGCAAAGTTTTGCTGTTATTTCCTCTAAGCAAAAAACCCCTGCTGTTTAACTCCTCATAGGTACAAGATAAAAAATGATTGCCTTGAATAACACTTCAAAGCCTCAGGCATTAGAAGACAAGGATACTGACCTTGTAGCTGCTTCTGCCTCTTCAAAAATCAAACCGCCACATTTAAGATTTTGAGGTCACTGTGCCTCAGGGTCCAGCTCTATTTCATCCCCAAGCATACACCACATGGGATTCCTGAGTCCCTGTAGACTAGAGTAGGCATACGTTAGATATTTCAGGCATTCTGCTTGTTTCAGTTAGATGCAGAAAAAATCATGATTTTTTTTTTCCTTTCTCAGTAGCAGCAGGAGTCTGCTTAAGAACAAAGAATTCACAAATCCTGTCTGGTAAGGACAGTTACGTCCCTCACCCAACCCTTATGGCCCACTATATATTGCTGCTCCTCCGAGGTGCAGGTCAATGCATGTGTACTCCTGTACCTCTGCTCAGAAGGGTAAGAAGGGCACTGGCAGTCACTGGTGCTCGAGGATAATGACTCCAGATTAATAGCCAGGAGATTAATGTGGAGTAAAGCTAGAACTCATTCAAATTTAATTCCCTTTGCTTCTGAGGCTTTCTCAGAAAACACACTTTCCTCGGAACAGCTTGTTCCTTCGGTCCTACTCTGTGCCTTTTCTAAACAGCATATCATAGCAGATGCCAGGGTTTCTGCTAAAGAATGGAAACATCATTGAAATGGGTTTTTTGCTCTCAGACATCAAGATTCAGGATGCAGTGGGGACAGTATGCCAATCACCAAGTGGGAAAGGGAAACCTTTTTGCAACTGGGGCAGCTCCATTTGCATCCCAGACCCGCTTCTTGTGTTGAGGGTCTCCATGTGCCTTCCCCACGTGAAAGGCAGCATGGAGCCCAGGCTCAGCCCCAGGACTTTGTGTTTGATGCCGAGATCCCAAGGCCCCTGTCCCTAGAGGAGAGCTGCCGCAGAAGAGTGGTTCAGACAGATGTGGATGTTGCGATTGGAAAGTGTATGGGGGAAGGAAGCCCTGGCACCACACTGTGAGGCTCCTGGCTGCCGTGCCCCCAGGTGGGGTGAGAGGAGGAGCTCTGTCCTTTTTGTTGCTCCATCAGCTCATCTCTGGGGATCAGTTTAGACTGGGGTGAGGCTGCAGTGCCTGGGGGATGAGGACCCAGGAAGGATGTTGCGTTTGCACAGACACTTGTCCTCTGCACTGCACGTTAAGCACCCCTAAGTTGGCTGTGTTGGTGACACCAGCCAAGCTTTCCTTCAACAGTGGTAGCAATCAGTAAAGTCTCCCTCCTTCTAGGCTTTCAGCAGCATTCACAGCCATTGAATGGTGTAAGTGGATTGATCAGCTAAGTAAGGAGAGCACTATATTTCCTGGTTTGCAGGTAACTCCTGTATACATCTCACATCTAGGACTCCACAGCTGGCATTCAACACCCCAGAGCTTTTCTGATGACTGCACAGTCTGTGGTAGCTATCGAGCAACGTCCTTTGCGGCTGCTGCATTAGAGACCTGATTGAAACCAGCACTGGCACTATCTTTACGTACAGACCCTTTATTTGGGAGACCTCTTACAAATGGTACAGGACTGAAGTGACAGTATGAAGTCAGGTTTTACATTCCCAGCTTCCCAAGAAGATTAGGGTCATAGCTCTCCAGCGACCACTGTACTAGACCACATGGCTGGAGAATACAAAGGAGTAAATGACAACTTTGGAAGCCTTTACAGTCTCTGCCCTGGTTAATAAACACGGAGCAGATTTTGGGCTTAAACATATTTCTCTGCTAGTGCTTCTGGTTCTTGAGGTCTTCAGGATTCCTACAACCCACCCTCACCTCTTGCCTTTCAGTTTCTTGCATGCTTGGTCTTTCACATTAAGGTTTCATTCTGTCTTATCCTCCATTTTCTCTTACACAATAACCCTAAGAATGGTCTTTCATGGTATGTGCAATTAGCCTGATTTCTGCCAAGCAGGCTACCAGCTTGGCCAGCCTGCTGAAGTTATTGGGATTTCATTATACACACCAGATTTAATTCTTTACAGGCCTCCCACAGTTCCTTAATTACATCTTGTTCTCCACGTATCATTATTCCTTAACTGGCCCCAAATTAAAGTCAGTTAAAAAAATATTTAATCTCATTCCTTTATTACTTGTGGTTGTCTAACATACATACAAAACAAAAGACACCTTATAATAGCCTTGTATATTTGAAGCTTGGAACCGAAAATTATCTGCAAAGATAATAACAGTCAACCCTGCTGTGTTTCTGGCCTTAATTTAATAGAATAATGGCAATGCAAGCCTGGTAGGGATCTCCTGGGATCACAGAGTCCTTTTTCCTCTCTGAAGGATAGGGCTATTATACCTAGACCATGTCTAATAATTTGTCTAGCTTGATCTTAAAAGCCTTCTATAAACACTCCTCCTCTGTGTAGCATATTTAGGCACTGCACCACAGATAATTCCTAATACCAAACCACAAAATATCTTCAATGTTAATTCATTGAGTTTATCACAGTCTATTTTGCAAGGGTCTTTGAGAACAAATTACTGCCTTTCTCTTTAAGAGGCCTTTGAATACTGGCTTATTATTACATCTTACCTCTAGTCTTCTCTTTCCTATACCAAACAAAGCCATTTCCTTCAATCTTTTCTCAAAAGTCATGGCTTTGGCTCTTGTTTTTTGACCATGTCTTCTTTACCTCCTACCTTTTTTGATTTCCCTCCTCTGGACTCCTCCCAGTTTGGCAACACTTGAGAAAGTGTGGTGCCCAAAACTGTTCAGTGCCAATGTTGGCGTCCCCAGGCCAAGCAGGGAAGGATAATTACCTTGCATATGTTACCTGCAACACTTCTGTCAGCACTGCACAGCATGAGATTTGCTTAGTTTTGTAACAGTATCATATTATGACAATTTCATTCATCATGGCTCCATTAGAGCCATCATCTCTTCATTCCCTTTCTCAAGGATAAGTGTTTGTATTCGAGTACTGAATCTTCCCTTGCTGGTTTTGGGCCTTTTGTGCTGTTTCTCAATATGGATCTGAATTTTGATCCTGTATCTCAAAGAGCTTGCAATCCCTTCTAGCCTCATGTTGTTTGAAAACTTCTGTGTTTCATGATTTGAGTCATTAATGAAAATCCTGAGTAGAAATACGATTTCAGCAGAGACCTGCCTTTAGTGCCTTCCCAGTTTCACATCAAATCATGTGAGTGTGTGCTCACTGCATCATGACTCTGGGTAGGTACATGTTTCTTTTGTTTCCTTAAGAACGTGTTAGGCAGAACCATGTCAAAAGCCTTAGCAGAGTCAAGACGTATCTACGGCTTCTCCTCTATCCATGAAGACAATTATCCTGTCAAAGAAGGAAACAAGGTTGGTTTGACATGATTTATTCTTAACAAATCTACTCCAGCTGGTTTTATTAGCTTATTATTCTCTAGGTATTTATACACTGATTCTTTAATAATTTAGTCTGTGTATCTTTCAGGATAACACAGACAGACTTGTTATCTTCCTGAACCTTCCTTTTCCTCTTTTGAAGGATGGGTTCTGTGGGTTTTATTCTAGTTCCCAGCAAACTTTCTCTTATTCTGTTACCAATGAGTGTTAATGGTTCAGATACTGCTCCAGTTTCTTAGATATTCCAGGGTAATTTCCATCAGGACACTTTAATATATGTAACACATTAAATATTTTCTAACCTCTTCTTTCCCTACTCAGACTCGTGGATCTGTGCTCTTGCAAACAACCTAATTGCTTTAGGCTTTTGGTCACAATTTATGTCATGTCTGAAGCAAAGATGTCATTGAGTATATTTGCTGTCTCACTGTGGTCCATTATTTGCAATTCTCCCCCACTAAGGAATGAGCCTGAATTCTTATTTTGCCTTTTTCTGCTCTTGTGGTGTTCATACAATCTTTTCACATTAGTTTTTATCACTCTCAACAGTAGTAAGTCACTGTGTACTTTATCCTTCTAGGCTCAACCATACACTTTTGGTCTACTTTTTTTCTACTCAGCTTTAGCCAGATGTGCTTGTTCCTAATTTGTAAATAAATCCTTTTTTTAATATCCAAGACTTTAAAGAGCTTCTGCTGCAGCTATTCCTTCTTCTTAAGTTGATTCCCTTCTCCTCCATAGCACAATAATTTGCTGTTGTGTCTTAAATACAGTTTCTTTCAGTAATTGCTATCTCTCCTGCACTTCTTTAACCTTAAATTATCTTCCCAAGAGAATCTACTTACAAATTCCCTGAGTTTGTCAACATCTGCTTTACTGGAGCCCATTATCTCTATTTTGCTTCTCTCATGCTGTCCTTTTCTTAAAACAGTGAACTATGAGCAATAGCTTTGCAGCAATTTCCTCCCCCTTAGTCCCGGCAATCTATCATTTTTTACAGATGTTGAGACAGTGTGTTAAGAAACCCCTGTGTCTGAAAGCTGCTGTAGTTTCTAGTCAAACAAATGATATGAAAAAGCCTGCAAAGCATGTCCTGCTTGAGCCTGAATACAACAACACTTGTACTACCTGATAAGCATTAACATTGCTCCAGAAATGTGCAAAGATTACTTCTGACGTGATGTGGCAACTGAGTTGCAACACACATGGAGAAGTAATGTTAATCCATTTTGTTACTTAAGGAAAGCTAAACCAGTCCATGCAGTTACCCCTAGATTTTCTAAGGTGTTAGCAATCACCACTCACACTATTCAAGCATACAGATTTCTGTACTGCATGACTTCTTAGCATGTTTGTAACTTCAGAGGGATACTCATATTGGTATCCTTCAGCCTTATGGTGAACTGATCCAGTCCAACAGTGATGGAGGGACTATACAAAAGTCATCCCTCTATTCTGTTACACAAAATGTTCTTCAAAGCTAGAATATCTGAGGAAAAAAGGGAGCACACCCCACAAAAATTCCTTACCTGTTCAGGTTACGAAAAATCTAAATATGGCACTACTAGTACTCTTTTATGTCAGACTGACAGATTTTAAGCAGCTTCCAGGAGGGCACCACTTTCATATTTCAGCTGTCTTCTCATTATTGTTAGACCTGGAAGCTTAGTGCTGGATGACAGAAATATTTGTACAGTTAAACACCAGGAGGGAGCTACGGAAATAAAAACACATGTCAGGAAGCTGTCTGAACGGGGAATTCACTTCAGACAGAAATCTCCCTTCAAGCCATAAAATGGAAAGCTGTCTAGATCCATTGTTTTCTAACTTTACTCTCTCTTATCTGTCAGCCCAGTGATTTGACTCGTCATTCCTGTGGCAGAATTTTCAACAGGTTTAGACGCCTGCTGTCCATCCCCACGTGTAGGGGGGCTACAACACCACATGTGCACAACTGTTAATGACAACTAGACTTTAAAAGCCTGCTGTAGGAAATCTCACCCAGAAGCTCAGTGAATATGACAACCATCTCACTTGCCAAAATATCTCCCTCAACAGGAAGTTTATGAAGGTGAAAAAACTCCTATGCTCTCTTAATGACTGGCTATGAAGGGATGAAAAGGGCACTGCCCAGTGCTCTCCACAACATCAGGCAATGTGCAGAATGTTTCCACCAGCAGAAGCCCGTCTAGAAATTTTCTATTTCTAGTAAAATATGTGAGCAGTATACATGAGAAGGACAGAATCCTGCTGAGTACTGAATGCTCCAGTAACATCTTAGCAAATTGGTTTCTGATCCAGGCTTCTGAAAATCATATGCTCAGCAGAAAAGCTCACCACAGCTTGCAGGAAATACATCCATAACTTACAGCAGAAAATGAGACCTTCTATGCTTCTACAAATGCTGTAGTCCCAAAGGCTCTCAGAGCAATTAGTGGTAATCAACTGAGATACACAAGTAGGTTTGGCTCTTCTTTCACCTTAGATGCTTTTCTAATACAGGTTTCCAGTTAAATGCCTTTTTACTTCTGGTGGCAAGCCAGGTATCTTTAGGGCCCTTTTGGGAGATAGATGCACATAACAAAGGGAGTTGTATCATGGTTATCTGGAGAAGCCAATAGCTATCAAATACATGGCAGCCAAGGGATCCAAAACATCATGCTACAAAGGTGGGGGGCAGGGAGGAAAGAGCAGGGTGCCATTCAGACATCAGGCCCATTTCAGTCCTTGCACCATGACCCACAAACCCACGGTGTATTGAGTTGTACCTGTGCTAGTTCTGATTTATTAGCAAGGCTGCAGAGGCATGAATCACAGTGTAAACTCTTCTCCACGTGGTCTGAAACTGTATCAAAGGATGTCCAGGTTGGACACAGGGAATAATTTACTCATGGGGACAACAGCAGAGATGGCTGCCTGCGGAGGCAACTCTTCTTGGTGGTGGTTTTTAAAATCTGGTCAGGCTAACGTGTCAGGAACAGCCTGACCTCTTGCAGCCAGAAGGTGGGTGAGAAGTTTATTTGTCCTCCCTCTCTGTTGCTGATTCTGAAGGCTGGTGACTACCCACAGTGACAGGCAGTGGATGACACAGCCTGTGTTAGAGACTTGCTTGCCATTTCACCACCATCATTTTCCAGGTTGTACTATCTTGAGCAATGCTTTCTGTATTCGTGCTTTCAGTGTCAGGGCAGAGATAAGCTAGCTGCCTCATTTAAAGTCAGTGAGATCTTTCTCCATTTCCTTTAGGAGGAGCAGCATGGCACTTCACCAGTCCTTGACGGTTTTATCTTTGTCTTGTCTTCCTCACATTCCCTTGTTTCCCCTTGTTTCTCTTCTCCCTTCTTGTACTTTTGTAGTTCATTCTTATCCTGAAAAAGTTGTAAAGCTAGTTTGCTTGAAGGTGCTTGTGTTTCACACGTTTAGTCCTGCCCCAAACATTATCCCACTCTGTCCTGATGCGGCAAAACCACTGAAGATAGAACCCAAACCTGTGGACTTGTGAGCACATTTTGAAGAACGCAAACCTCTCTAATCAAACCTTGAATGAACAGGACTGAGATTATTCAGTGTATCGCAGCACCATGCCCATTACTTCTGGGGAATCCTGAACCTGGGTCTTTCACCTATGCTTACGTCAAGGAGTGACTAGGGCTGGTTTTTAAGCCACGCTGACATGGCATTCAAAGGATATCAGAAGAAATAAGAAAATAAGATGTAGCAGAGTTAAAGTCAAATTTGAAGCTTGCAACAGCTTCCTTAGGCAACGGGAATCCTTTTGACCAACACTTGTTTTGCTGCTCCTTTTTACAGATACTGGCCAGCCACAGGTACCTTAAAAGTACTGATCTTTCACCTCTGTTCCTCCTGCTCCTTGCCTTTGGGAGGATTACATCTGCTTTCTGCTAACAGCTTTTCTCCCCTAGGCTTACAAACAGTGTCAGGGTTGGAAATAGCTCCTTTGAAAATCCAACACGAGGTCAATGATTAGCAGGGGTACATTTTAATAATAGAGAGCTGGTTCCATTTTCGTCATAGACAGTAAGGACCTATAAGAACACTGACAGGCATCTTTGCATGATTTCATTATTAGTTGTATTCCTCAGGATGTGCAAATCCAAACCCACTGGGACTAAGGGGATAAGGACAGAAATGCTTGATTATAACAAAATCCATTCTTTAAAAACAGGCTGAAGTACAAGAACTGCTGCTCAGGCTTATAATTTATTAGTGTGCAATCATCAAAACAGAAGCAGGTTTAGACATTACCAGACTTGATGACACCGCTTTTTCTGCTACAAGACCAAAGATAAGAACAGAAAATAAGAGAACTATATTAGGTGGTTGAGTAGCAAAGCTCTACCCAGATTCACAGAGATCTCTGAGATCTTAAATAGCAACATTATTTACAGCAGCCAGAGAAAGTTGTTGCTACTGAAGAGCAACACGATAGTAACATATCACACAAACGCATTTGTTCTTACATTGTGTTACACTCCACCTGAAGCTGAATTGAAACACAGGCCTGAATTTGGTCCAAAGCCTGTAAGTCTTTTGCCATTAAAAGGAAAAACCTGATCCTGCAGATTTTATTTCATATTATCATGTTTATTATAAGAAGCAGCCCCCCATAGTTTATTAGGCTTAAACAGTTTTAAAGAATTTAGTTGCAGAATATAATATTAGACAGTGGTGAAGAAAAAAAGAAATTAGGAAGTACAGCTAAGGAGAGGGGAAAGTAGAAGTGAAGAGGAAATTAGGAAGTCCTTATAGCCCTATGGTAGTGCTAAAAGAGAAAAAGCCTTGCTGCAGAGCACAAAGGATGCAGCACAGACAAAGCACAGCCTGAAGAGGAGAGAACCAGAGATAGAGAAAGCAAAAGTCAGTATGAAAGACTTCATTTACGTTGAACAAAGATACGATCCTTGATTTGCAGCAGGTATAAACTGCCCCATCTCCACTGACCTTCTGTCCTAATTAACGCCAGCTGAGAAATTGCCATTCCTTGTTTTTCCACAGGTAAATACTGAAGAAAGCAGCATACAGCCTTATTCTCCATTATGTATCACATTAGCAGGGTCCATTCCTGAAGCTCTCACTTCTCAGTTAATTTCAGCTGAATCTCATAGTTCTATATTTAGAAATAAAATGAGATAAATGCCAGCTGCTACACTGGTTTCCCAGAATTTACAAGGCACTTTAGCATGGGTGCTGAAGTCACATACTCATCATCCATGTATCAAAACATGGACGGGGCTGTGGCCTGAACATATCTGGAGCTATTGCACATGAAAAAAAATGAGCAGTATTATACTGTAATAAGAATGAACACAGGTGCTGAAGGAACCATTAAACATGTCACAGCTAGAGCTTTGGTGATTCCTGACGGTTGCCCCATCACGCTGCACATGAGGTAGCTCTTGTGGGGTATAGTGTGAGGGCAGCTGTGTGCTAGCCCTGGGAGGGTTGACTCTGTGATATACTATGCTCTTTCCCTCCTTGTTAGGTAGGATAATTTACTACACATACTGGGAATCAAACAGCAAAATACACAGGAAAACACAGCATCATTAATAGTTTATGCATGGATTCTGATTATTTAGTCCTGTCCCAAATAGTAACAGATAATTTATTTTACTGTATTAAAAATTGACATTAGTCCCATCAGGAGCACAGTATCAGACACTGCAGGATGTAAAGAGGACTGGAGGGAAGGCCAGAAGAAGTAAAAGAGAGGGGTTTATGAATTCTTCCTGTGTAAAGAATAAGTAGCCCAATGATCTGTTAAACATAAATTTTTATGATTTACTTGAAGAAACTGATATCTAAGTAGGAATCAGGCCTTGGTTAAACATTCATTGGATTTCGGCTACATCACAGAAAGGAAAAGGACAGGCTGGATCAGCTTGCTGCAGGCTGCACGTTTGCCAATACTGCAGAAGGCAGGTTACAGGAGGGCATAGCTGGAGTGGGAAGAAAGGATGAGGTCTCACTGCTTTCAGTAGCATTTAGACATATTCTGGATAAAAGTGCCCATGAAATCATGATTTCAGTAGGCAAGGCCTCCTGCTCTGTACTGCTACAGATGAGAGATGCGAATTGATTCTTGCTATAAACTTAAGGTTGTCACCCCCCTCAGCCCAACCTTCTTCCTCCTCCTTTATCCACGACACCCATTCAGGCTTTGCGAGCTCTGTGTGTATCAAAGGTAAAGGAGTAAAAGGAAAGCCTAAAAGTCCTTTCAACTATATCCCACCTGCTAAGAACAGAAGAAGGCCTTGTGTGCTTGAGACTAAACATACCACGTTGCAACAAATGTGAAGACCAGCGAACATGGAGAGAAGTGCCTCAGAAATCTCAGGTCCACGGGCACAACAGGGTGTTAAACACAGCAGTGTGTGCAGATACATGAACAGCACAAGGAGGCAATGGGCAAGAGATGCAAACCCACCACTCCCCAGCCCACCGCTCCAGAGGAAGAGAAGAACCTGCTCTTGCAAGGCGCCCCGGGAGCACCTGCACTCCTCATCTGTAGGCCTTGAGCACGTACCAGTTGGTATGATCTTGCTTTTATATTCCCACCATTTTGACTGAAGAGAGTAGAAGGTGTAAGAAAATGGAAGCCACACGCAAAGGCTTAATTCTGATCTTTGTTACGGGGATGCTACTTGCACTGACGTAGCTGGTCTTTGCTGAGGGAGAGAAACCATCTGAGATGAAACTATGTTCTTTGCATAGCAAAATGTCTACACAGAGACAAAGGATTTTTTAAAAAAAGTTCTGCGTTTACCCTTTCAGGCTCCACAACACAGCACAAAAGTCTTCCCCATTAAAGAGGACATAATGCATAAAGTGATTTTTTTAAATTATTCCAGAACAGGATATTTTATAGATGATGAAAGAGAATGAAAGAGCTCAAACAAATGTATTTCTGACAATTATTAAGACTAAACTGTGATGTGATGTACAAAAGCTTTGCTTGTGCTTTGCTTCGTTTCTTTCTCAAGGACTCCTGACTCCTCAACTGTTTCCTGAGGTCCCTTTGTTTAGGTAAGATTGGAACGCTCGTTAGGCTCCCTACGGAAATCACCGACAGCGGACTCAAGGCCTTCAGTGGACACTTGGACAACTCCTAGAACGGGAAAACTAAGTTAAGGGGGACTCAAACAAAGAGACACAGAGACCCTATTATAGGGAGGATGATTCTGCTGATTTAGGAAGGAGGCACCTGGACTTTACTTCCCAGCACATGCTCTGGAAAGAAGGTCAACTAATGAACACTGTGAAGACGAACGCTTACTTCTCCCTCGACCACCAAAGACCCTCACCCTATTTTCACTAGGCATGCTCGGACTATGTAAATGAATTCCGGGAAGTCATTATCATAAGACACCCCTTTCCGGGAAATCTAATGAATGTGTGATTTGTGTGTATGTAAACTGATGTCTCTTGCTAATTCTTGGGAGCCCTTATGGTGGTGGATCCCCAGGGCGACCCCAGCGCTGCTAATAAAGAATACCTGCTTAACAGTAAAAAAACTTTACTGTTGAGTCAATTTCTTTGTTTCAATGATTATGTAATTTTTGAGTGGATGGTTATTTTCACTTCCAGAGCAAATGCGAGGTACCTCTTGTCAGACAAGCTGTTTGGAATTTCTGCTTTGTCATCAGCTCAATTTCTAAAATAAATAAAATGAAAAAAGTATCACCTAAAATTTATATCCTGCCACAAGATAATGGACACATCCCATTTATTCATATGTATATTGCTACAAACAACCGTGAACTGAAGCCAATGCTGGGAGAGGCGTCACCTATATTTAATCTTACACACTGAGTAAGTATTTTGATAGCAATAAAATTACTCAGCACAGACAAATGAAGATCAATAAGACTGCATGGTGTCCAGAACTTGAATTAATAGTTTACAGTCTGGCCGACTTACAATTACTAACAAAAAGCAATGGCATAGTCGGGAGTAAATATTTAATGGGATAATGAGGTCTCGCGTGTCCGTATTTTTATACAATACCGTGCGCTGTGTTTGGCTGGATTGCAAGCTTTTTGCGGCCTGTTTCTACACAGGGGTGTTTCAGTACGCAGCATGAATCACAGAATCATCTAGGTTGGAAGGGACCTTGAAGATCATCCAGTCCAACCATTAACCTAGCACTGACGGTTCTCAACTCCACCAGATCCCTCAGCGCTGGCTCAACCCGACTCTTCAACACCTCCAGGGATGGGGACTCCACCCCTGCTCTGGGCAGCCCATTCCAACGCCCAACAACCCCTTCTGGAAAGAAATATTTCCTAATATCCAGTCTAACCCTTCCCTGGCGCAACTTGAGGCCATTCCCTCTTGCCCTATCGCTTGTTACTTGGTTCAAGAGACTCATCCCCAGCTCTCTGCACCCTCCTTTCAGGGAGTCGTAGAGGGCGATGAGGTCTCCCCTCAGCCTCCTCTTCTCCAGACTAAACAACCCCAAACTCCTGACAGCTCCAATATCGACAGCATCTACCGTTTATTTGTGAACAGGAAGGATTTATCCTTGATTCTTGCACAGTGCCCCTTCACCTGGAGCTCTTCACCGAGCGTTAGATGGAGGCGTCCATAAAATAAAGGGCTAAAGGTCTGTCGGCACGGCGTTCAGCCCCGCCCTAGGCGCGGATCCCAAACAGAAACGCTGGATCCGTGCGGGATGGAGCCCCCGCTCCCCTCGGGCCGGGTTGGGCTGCGATTCCCCCTCACACCCAGCCGCCATCACCGGGCCCTTCCCCACCGCCCGGCCCCGCGCCTGGAGCGGGGGCTCAGGCAGGGGACGACGAACTGCCGCCGCCCGCCCCCGCCAGTGGTTTGGTTTTTTTTTTTTTTAACATGCTTCGGCTTTTGGAGGGGGCTCACCGCCGGCAGAGCGGCGCGGTCACACTGCAGGCGACACTGTAACCCGAGGGGAGGGATGCAGGCCACCGCCTCCCCGGGGAACTGCCTCCCCTCGCCGGCTGAGGGGCGGCCGCCGCCGCCTCCCCCCTCCCCGCCGGGCGGCAGCCGAGGGCCGCCTCCCTCCCCTCAGGGC
Organism: Strix aluco; assembly: GCF_031877795.1. Taxonomy (NCBI): domain Eukaryota; kingdom Metazoa; phylum Chordata; class Aves; order Strigiformes; family Strigidae; genus Strix; species Strix aluco. The sequence continues at coordinate 161,189,198 of NC_133931.1, forward strand.
GGGCGCTGGGGCCGCGGCCGCCGCCTCTCTCCCTCCCTCCCTCCCGCCGGGGCTGGCCGAGGGTGGGCGCGCAGGGCCCGGGGGCTGCCGGCGGATGAGCGCGGCCCGGCGGCGGCGGATGACCCGGGCGAAGGAGCTGGTGGCGTTCTGCCTGCTCCTGGGGCTGTCCGTCCCGCTCCTGCTGCTGCTGCCGCTGCTCTGAGATGCGCCGGGCCACGGCTCGTCTCCGCCGCGGGGGGACGGGCGGGAGGAGCCGGCGGCAGCCCCGCTCCGCCGCCCGGCGTGCGGCCGCCGGCAGCCCGCGGGAGTGAGGCCCCGGCGGCGGGGGACGATGAGGAGCTGCTCGGGCGGGCTCTGCAGCGGTGCCGCCCAGCCTGCGCGGGCGGGCGGGCTGCCTCTCCCCGCGGGGGGGCCCGGCCGCGGCCCCGGCCGCCCTCTGTCCCTGCGGGTGTGATGCCACCGCCGCGCTCGCCGCCTCCCCGCGCCGGCTGACGGGGACGCCTGGCAGAGCCGCCAGCGTCGCCGCTCCCCTTCCGCCTCCTTCCCCAGCCGGGCTTCGGCGGCTCGGGGCCGGCGGCGCCTCCGCCCTGAGGCGGCCCCGATGGGCCAGCGGCCGCGGGCGCTGCCACCGCAGCCCCCTCCGCGCGGGGCCGGCGAGCCGCGCCTCGCCGCCGTCCCAGCCCCTGCCCCGGCGCCGCGGGGCCGCCGCGGGGCCCCCGCCTCCGCGCCCGCCGGGCGGCGGCTGTAGCCGCCGGCAGCTGCCGGGCCGCGGCGCTCGCGGGGCCGCCGCTGTGCGGGGCGGAGTGTGCTGTGTGTGTCCCCGGCGGGCTGCCGTGCGGGGAGGCGGGCCGGGGGCCGGCTGAGATGGGAGAGAGCATGTCCAAGAGGCTGAAGCTGCAGCTGGGCGGCGAGGCGGAGATGGAGGAGCGGGCTTTCGCCAACCCCTACCCCGACTACCAGCCCCACGCCGCCGGGGCCGCGGCCGCCCCCAGCGCGGCGGATGCCCAGCGGGACAAGGCGCCGCTCCCGGCGGAGGAGTCCCTCCCCTTCGGCGCCGACGGGAAGGTGAGTGCCGGGCGGGCGCCGCGCCCCGGCCCCCCGGGCCCTGCCTCAGCCGCCGGGCGCTGCCTCCTTCCCCGCGGCCGTGGGCTCTGCCCCGGGGCGGGCTCTGCCGCGGGGCGGCCCCCGGCGGGGCCCCGCAGCCCGGCCGCGGCCTCCGGTGGGGCGGCCCGCGGCCTGTCCGCGCCGCTGCGGCGGAGGCGGGGCGGAGGCAGCGGCCCCCGGGGCTGCTGAGGGGAGAGGCGGGCGGGGGAAGCCGAGGGAAGGCGCGGCGTGGAGTCGGGACCGCGGCTGCCCTGGGGTGTTTTATTTCCCCCCCCCGAATGCGAATGAACGCGGCGCCGGGTCTGGGGGTAGCGCTGCCCGCGGTGCGGTGACTGTGGTGGTTCTTCACAGCGCTTGGAAGTTGCCCGAGTTTCGAGGGGAAAGGATGAGGGCGCATCTAGAAAAGACGAGTTTCTCCTCAGGTGACGGCGACACTCAGGCTTTAGGTGATGCCGGACTGTGCTCTCCAAGGCATGTCCTTGCTGTCGTACGCACATTCATGGGCTCGGTGCACCACGGCGAGCCCCGGGCAGACCCTTCGGGCCAGCAGAAGATCTGTCCGGTGGCGCTGGTCGCATGAGGTTTGCAATATTCCTGCTCCACTTACCTCCTCGACACCACACGCTGCTGGTTGGGGAGCTGTGTGCGTTTGAGGCTTTAAAGCACAGAAGTTGCTCTGGCCTGTTACCACACAAGCTGGCTTAAGCTGCAGAAGGAATACCAGAATTAGAAGGAATACCATATTAAAATGACCTTCTGTCATTTTAGCCCCTGAGCAGCCTCATCTTTTCAATACTGTGCTGCTTCGTCATCTTTTGGATGAAAAACACTGCCTGGTGACGATGCTAGAAGCCCCGATGCGCTGGGTGGGAAGCTAACTTTCCTAACTCACTCGCCTGCCTGCTGGGGTAAATAAAGGAGAGCCTTTAATCTCAGCCCTGTGTTTTTCTGCTTGTGGCAATAAGGAATTGCTTTGACTTACTGATAGGGTGGGACGAGGATGGTGATGCTCAGTGGTGAGAGAAGCGTTCTTCCTGCGCATCCTGAGAATGAGCGGGACAGCATCAGCTCGCCGTCAGTCCGAGGCGATGAAAGGTTTCACTGAGTTGTTGCAGCTGAGCTTTATGAAGTTGGTGTGTGGCTCAGCAGCGTGCACAAAAGGGAATACTTTGGGGCATTGGTGTCTTACTGCTAATTGCAGCTGTCAGAAGCAGAACTTGGCACTTGAAAAGGGTTAAAAAGCAAGGGTAGGTTTGGAAGTGAAATCTGCTTTGCTTTTACAAAAATCCCTGATAGTATACTCAGTGCTAGTGAAGTGATTTTTTTTTTTCTTTGTGAAAGGAACTGATTCCTTTGTTCTTTGTATCTGGTTCAGTATATAAAAAACATCCAAGTATGATGAGTTGAAGTATGGAGGCAGAGAGGAGATGGCAGAACAGCTATAGCTATATATTGTTAAATTGGTGAAAAACATACCAAGAAATTTCTTCTAAGGCCTTCTGTAGGCCAGTCATCCTTATGAACCTGCTTTAGATCCCACACTTCATGGCCATCTTCTTAAAGAGAAAATAAGCCTTCATTTACTGCTGATCTAGGTTGAATACTAAAATATTGTTTTAGAGAATACTAGCTGTATTGCAGAATAGTTCAACACTAATTTACTTCAGATTTAATTCTTGAAGGAATCCAAATTCAGAGACATTGTTCTGTGGCTGAGCTGAAATGAGTTAGTCAAGAATTTCTAGTCCTGTATTCACATTAGGAATGTCTGTTCTGCTCTGCTGTAGATGATTATGCTGTTTTACAGTGTTTTTTCCCAGCATCAGTGGTGGATGACATTCCTTGTTACAGTGTGGCAGTTGGCAGCTATCTCTGCAGCTTTGTTCAGAAAATATCTTTGAGACCTGAGTAGCTGTGTATTTGATAAAATGTGGTGTCTGGGTCTTGTTATGTTGGAAAGTATGAAGCCCCACAGGAAAACAATCACCTTCTGTACCGCATTAAAGTGAGGTAACTACAGCAACTTTCAGTGGCCTTTGAATTTTTTTCAACTCTGTGCATTTTATAGGAGAAGGCAGCTGTGAGTGTACATTTTCTTTTGTTTCTGCATCTGCAAAATCTGAGGAATTGTCCTACATATTTTTGAGCTAGAACATAGCTATGAGTATATTTATGTATTTACATGCATGATTTGCATATTGTCAATCCTAGTACTATCCTGACTTTTCTGAGACTTCATGAGGACTATTCTGGGGTGCTTTTGTTGTTGATGTTTGTGGTTGGGGGGGGGGGGGGGGGGCGGTTTGCATTTTACATGCCTCAGTCCAGTCAGAGAAATGTCTTTGCCTGCGTAAAGCCCTGGTGACGACAAAAGGACTTTACATAGGTTAGGAAGTCTGTTCTGTAAACCACTGTACGCAGTAGCACAAGTTTCCTAAAAATGAGAGCAGCTTTCAGAAGCCCTCAGTGCACTGCATAATTTCTTCCTTCCATCTGCTGCTGCATGGAGCAGTGAACAGAGTGACTCACATAATGACAGCTAGAGGTGTGCGGGGCTCTGCCGTTGTCATGGAAGGCAATGCATTATTAATCCCTCTATTTGATTTCATAAGCTGCCAGGATTGCCATCTAAAATTCATCCGGCTGACGAAAGGACAAGAAGCTCTTCAAGTCATTGTCCGAAATGTGAGACAGTTGGGATGAAGTGCTGTATATGGAAGCGCGTGTTTGTATGTGTAAGGTACAGTTCAGGATGCTAGAAGGTATGGGAGCAGGAGAAAAGAAAAACAAAAGTTTGGGGCTGCTGATTTGCCGTCTCAAAAATAGTCACAGTAAATGCTGCAGTTGTCTAGGTGGGCTCTGCTCATGTAGTTGAAATTCACCTTTTCTTAACTAGATTTCTTCACTGTGAAAGTGTCGTGGACTTGAATTGCTTCTGTAACTTGTCTGAGAAAGCTGAAGGTAATAATTCATCAGACAGCATTAATTCTAGATTAATAAGAAACATCATTTTAAATGTCTTTGTTTAAAAAATGACAAATCTTTCAATTAAATATACATCCTGTAGCCTTTTGATGTGGATCCCATAGTGATACCTTAGCCTAAAGAAGTACCTACAGATGTTATCTCAAAGTGTTCCAGAAGTTTTCGAAATGGAAATGTAAATGGTCAGGGAGGAAGAGAAATTAATAGGCAGCAGTAGACTTAAGAACATACTCCCTGGTTCATGGGAAAATCAGTTTTTCTGTTAAGTTTCATTTAATTTTTAATTCACTGTAATTGTTTATTGGGGAAGGTGTTAATATTTGAAAAGAAGATCTGATAGTTTCCCCTGAATTGTAGGCAATTCTAGTTATAAGCTCATCTATTATTAAATGTGGCGGTATCAGGCTATGGGCCTGTGCAGGTTGGGAACCAACGACTAACTTCTCTGAGCAGTACCGTGCTTTGCTTTCCCACCTGAACTGCAGCAGAGGCAACCTATAATTAATTTCCAGTTAATGTCCAGACCTGTTGGCGTTGCGTTGCCAGTTAGCTGTGGGACCGAGAATGGGCAGGTCTGCAGAGGCTTGCATAAAGCGGGGGCAGCCAGTTGTCCTGGCTCAGAAAGTGTTTTTCAAACATTCGTGTGGTAGAGAGCTACGAAGCTGTAATGGATTTCCTGGGAAAGGGAAGGGGGAGGAGAGCTTACTGGGAAGGAGTGATGATGGCTTGTTCAAGCACCCGGCTCTGTGGGTGACCCACCAATACCAACCCAGATTGCCACCGTCCTCAGAGCCACCGCTGTGGCTGCATCGGTAGCAAAGCTGGGTGTGATTTGGGAGCCACCTTCACACCATCTACGGGCCAGTGACTTGCGAACTAAAGGCAGGCTGATACTACCTGCCCGTCCAGGGGAAGGTGGAAGCAACACCGTGCCTAGGCAACCTGATGTGGGTTTTGTGTGTGCGCAAGAAAAGCATCCTTGGCATCAAGACATTAACACAACTCAGCCCTCAATTTAAGATTGTCCGGATCTGTCGTGGAATCACAGGGTAGTCTTTTGACCACACCAAAATTGGATTCAAACTTTATGGATAGGTCACTAGGATGCCCAAACAGTAACTTCTTTTTCAAGCCAATTCTTTCTTGATAAGTTTTTTTCTGACTTGGCGTAATGTTTTAAGAATATTAGTAAAAGGCAGTGTGTTCTGACAAGTATTCAGTGTACTTAATTAGGCTTTGTAGGGGGCTTCTTACAGGGAACCTGTTTTAAAGCAAATTATGCTTATTGGCAAAGATTATCACTTAATGGGCATACAGAATAATTACTTAGATTATCTTTTGGGTGATGCAGCTGTGTTTAGTTATCTGGTGCTTTCTAAATCTCCTGATAATTCCTTTATGTGGCCTTTCATTCTTTCTCCTCCTTCAAAATAAATTTAAAAAAACATATATAACATTTTTTTGTCATTGCCTCACTCTTCATTCCCCTCCCTGTGGTATTTTTTATATTTGTCAGGTTGTCTGACTGATCATTTTAATTGTCTCACTGAGAGCAACAAGTTCTCTCTGTTCCGCGACTGATTCTGCAACCACTTAGACCAGTGGGAATCATACCACTCATTGCACTGGAGGCAAAATTGAACCCCCAGAGCCAGTACATATTTTTTCCCCACTTTTTTTTTTTTCTGGAGGTGTGGGATGGTGTAGCTGCGTTTCTTGAGATTGGCACTTTTTTGGCCATTTCGTGGCACCCCATCTCAGGTGTGTGTTATTTTAATAGAGGATCCTGAGTACTGCAAATCATGATTCTGTTGAAGGAAAGGTTGGTTTGCTTTTTATGAGTCTTGGTCAAAATTGGGTCTGAGAATCCGTTTCTTGTACTTCATTGTCCATTACTAACTCATGGCAGTTGGTGTACCCAGCCTGAGAGGAAGAACTGCTGCTTGTTTCCTACAGCACAGATCAGCATCAAATGCCACTTAGCGCTTTTCTGATGCTTTTGTATTGAAAGCCTCTCCTTTTATTCAGGACAACACTTTAACCACATGGTTAAGCCTATTTGGTTTTAGTCAAACCAGTTCTGAATGAAGATTTTTTTTTTTTAACTCAAAACCCAAATTCTGATTAAATTGTCTCACATCCACGCACTCTTCACTGGTTTCTAGTTTCATCTTGCAGACCTGTGTGTTAGCGAGTTGTCACTCTGACTAGTTGTGTGGGCAAGTGCAATAACAGGTACTCATTTTCCGGTGGAATTAAATTATATAGGGGTCTAACTGTGCAACACTGATATGCTGTCAAGTTCAATATGTGGAATATAGCCGCTGTGCATCAAAATAATTTAGACAGTATTGGTAGAGGTTTTAGCTTTTTTTTACAACTTCTGGACCGCCTCAAAATGCCCCAGCTGGGGCAAAGACCTCTGTGTAGTGAGTGACTTTAAATCACACTCACAACAGACCTCTATTTTCTTAGTTTTCAAGAAGTGGCATGCTGGTGTTAGGTTACCAGGAGGACCAGTGATTTTCAGCATTGCTCTTTTGCCTTATCGGCCTTCCTTTCCCAAAATACAGGATGATGTTCCTCGGTGTCTGTTAATCATGTTTATTTTTGTTACCAATAATTTGAAGCTTTTTGATGGCTCTTTATGATGATCTAAATCTTTAGGCTTTGTTTTTTTGCAGCCTAATCACCACTGAGACAAATAGCTTCGTTTACACACAGATGCATTAGAGGCAGTCTCATTATTTCTTACATGCTTCAAACAATTCTTTCTGTAGCTTGAATGGATTGCCTTTTAATTCTGTTTTTCACACGGTCATCTCCTCTGACTTAGGGTGATGCCTGCATTTAAAGCCTATTCTGAAGTTGGCATCTGTAGCAGTGTAGTAGTTTGCCTACAGCTATTGATTTTTCTCTCTCTTTCCCTCCAGTCTCCTTTTTTTCCTTTTTCTTTTTTTCTTTTTTTTCCCCACTATCACATGTACGGCATTAGGTGCCAGATCACTGAAAACCAGTGCAATGTGTTCTACAGACAGCAGTGTTTCAAATCATGTATTGAGTATGTGGTTTTGCAGAAGTGGCATTTGTATCTGGAAGGACCTGAGTAGTAGCAGAGCACTGTGTTAAACTGTTCCAGAGGCTGGGTGATGAGGTTTCTTAGTATCTGCTATTTTCAAAGAAGAAAAAAAAGTTGCTCTTGGAGCTGTAACAGACTTTTGATTTAGGTAAAAACAAAGTAAAACTTGTTTTTCTGTAGAAAATGGCACATTGCTTCCCAGCTGACCTTGCTAGATTCTGCATGTGGGATCCTACTGCCTTTCCTTCTGGTCTGCTCTTGCAGGAGCTCTGTGGAGGTGAGCGTGAGACCTCATCCTGCTTCAGTAAACCCGTGCTCCAATGCACGGGTGTGAAACCTGGCTTCTTTACAGTCAGTGGCAAAGTTCCCAATGATTTCAGTACGGCCAGGATTTCTCGTTTCAGTAGAGCTGTGAGTCGGCCCCCACCCCGTTCTCCCTTACCAGCGTCTGTCATGTCCCTCGTGCAGTCTTCTATGCAAGTTTGGTTTTTAAATGAGTCCTTGCTGCAGTGCCAACTTGAGCTGTATTTTCTTCTCTGCAAAACACACTTTGGCTGAAAGAAAACCCAGCACCATGTTAGGTCTCCCATTCTACACATCACCAACAATAAAGTTACCTTTGTCTGAAATATCTCTTCTTAACCGGATTCAAACTGAGATGAGGTGAAATAAAAGTGTAGTTTGTTCAGTAGTTAGCACTGTGCGTTTAGGCCATCTCCAGGCTGCTTCTGCAGAATCAATCGCTTCCTTCTTCAGTCTAGTTTTGCACCCTAGCAAAACTAGCATCAGTTCCCCAGAAGCTGATGAAGTAAAATAGGATCAATAGCAAAATAGGGTTAATAGCAAGACAGTTGTTCTGGGGGCTGGTGGTAGGAAGAAAGACTGGTAGGTTGGAAACTTGTGAAGAAGCTGAGCTCAGGTCTCCATTGCCCTGCCAAGTTACTTGGCATAGGTGTGTCATGATGCAAATAAATACTGAGAGGTGGTTTTGAAAAACACCTCGGTATCTAAATGTCTTTGACAAAGGCAAATAAGATAACTCACCATGTGTCTGTCAAACCAGAGTATTACTTCTAACCACAAAAGGAGTACCATGAGGCCTCATGGATGCATTGTCAGACTTATGTAAGCACTATGATACCTGGTCCAAATATGCATGCAAGAGTTTTAAGTTACAGGCTTCTCTTACCTACCAGAAATCATGATATAAAACATACATAGCATCTGCTTGTTGCCTCATCTGCCCTTGGTGCACGGCTGTAAAGCTGAATATGGCTGTAATGCAGAGGTAGGTCAGTAAGAATCGGTACGTTGCTGTAATATCAACTGCAAGTGAAATCTGTGTTTCTTTTAGGAGAGTTTTATTTGCATCGTGGTGTATTTTTTGTAATGGTGTGTGTAGCTTTAGGGCTGGGTTTACAAAAGAAGATGATTTAAAGTCTTTTTAGGAACCCCAGAAATGAAAGAAGGCAGATAGGGGAAGCAGGTGTTGCTGACAAGGACAGCATAATTCGGACACCATGTCGTTAGTGCCAGAGGGGAGTGATAATTATATATACACTTACACTCTACATTTTTGTTAGCTTTAAAAGGCTTTGGATTGGGATGTAGCTTTGCATACCGCCTCACTGCAATGGAAAAAGTGATATGATTCAAATAAATCACAAAACAATTAATTTGCAAAACCAACATATTAGTATTTTTCTGCTCTACTTTTGTTTCATGCTGATAATGAGCCTTTCTTGTTACCATAATATGGTGCGGGGTTCTGTTGGGTGTAACGGGGAATGAGCTCTCATATTTTGTGTTTTGCTGATGTAAAACTTGAGCGGCGTTTGGGATGATAGTGGTTGCTCTTCCTGCAGCAGCAGAGGAGTAATGCAGCAGTTGAATTCCTGGAGAGAGCCTTTTCTAGTTAAAGGTACTCTTCAGCTCCTGTTATCAGCCAGGCTGTTGTGAACCAGGAGTAAATGCGGTACTGGATATCAGAGGTCAGGCCTCCCGTTTTTTGTTTGTCCCTACAGGAGTAGCAAGAGTCACCTGCAGAAAAGGCTGAATGCCAGCTGGAATCATCCTCATGAAATGAATATGCTTCTCATGTGAAAATCAATCTGCACTCAACACGAATTGAGCTGTAATGCTGCCATAAGATTCATTGAAGGAGGTTTATAAATCTTCTAAAGCCACCTTTCAACATTCATTTCTTTATGTAATTAATTTATTCTAGTGCATGTAAGCATCTTTTATAAGCTTATAGTAGAATCTTACCAAATGAACAGTGACAGTGCTCAGTTGTTAAAGCTTCAGAGCAACCAAAAAAAAAAAGTAGTGGTGGAAGAGTAGGTAGCTGGGGAAAATTGTTGCCACTCACACTGGTATAAATTTGGGAGAAGCTTTGTTTGGGCTGATAAATAATGATAATAATAATAATTTTTAAATCCTTTCATCTGTGCTTTTCCAAACACTGAATCAAGAGAGGTAAGATACAATTCCCATTTTAGAGAGAGAGATGCCAACCTGAGCTAAATTATTTGTATGGGACCAAGGTTTCAAAGCAGAACCCAGGTGTCCTGATGTGTCCTAGTACTCCCCTCCTGCCTCTAAGAAATTTGATCTGGTGTTTGATAAAAAAAAATCCTGATTTGGTAACAGCAGGTGTATTGTCAGAACAAAGAGATAACCATCCTGCTTGTGATGTGCAGTAGGTAAATAAACCGGGAGCCTGAAACCTTAGTTCACTCTTGTCAGATAAGCCGAGCTCTATGCCTGAATCATCCGCGTGGATATCCTCATGCTGTTTGACCATATGCCTTAGCACTGGCATTGCTGTCTTTTGAAGGGGAAGTCCTGCCCTTGGGAAAGGTTTTGCTTTGTGTTGAGACTTCACTGAACTAGTCAAAATGGTGGGGGGGATGTTGTATGTGCATGGTACAGTTTCCTAACAGAAAGATGCTTAATGTCATGTTAAGGCCAAAGAGTAATAGACATCAGATGCTTACTGTGTGTGGTTGCTATTTCTAGAGTTTACTGGAGAAGGTTAAGGGGGCTGTAGCTCCTTCCCAGAGTGGTATGTGTGCAACGTGAGATACAAAAGCACAATTTCCTTCTCCTTTCCTACCTCACCATCATAAAATGGATTTGAACCATTGACCCTGGGGACTTTTGGTATGTCAGAGGACTCATGTAATTCCTATTATTTTTCTGATTTCTGAATCTGTTGAATGGATGTTTGAATTCACTGATCTTTATGTGAAGTTCTGTTCTGAACAAGAGTACAAAGTGTCCTGTACTTTGAGTAATTAGTTGCATGGTGGCATCCAGGACCCATCAATGATCTGAACCCTTCCCTTTTGGGATATGTCATAATCAGACAAGAACTTAACTTCCTAATGAGCTAATTTCTCCTTCTCCAGTAAAAAAAAAAAGATCATAAATACAGATATGTTTAATATCAAACTAAGCCTTCACTGATCTGATTCATTCCAGCTGCTATCTGGGAGCAGGCTGGGGAATCAAGAGGTGGAAGGAGACCAAGTACTGTTCAGAAAACAGTAGCTTACTGTCAGCGTAAGCTGACAAGTTCCCAGATTGTGTAGTGCCATTTTTCTGATGACCACTGCATTGTGGCTCTTGGTTTGGGAGGTGGGGAAACTCTTCTGGCTTCCATGTGCCTAGAGGGTTTCTCTTCTGGCTATTCCTGGATAACTAAGATAGGGGTGGCAAGTGATGTATGCCTGGGGCTTCCTGTAGATGATGGAAAACATATTCAGGAAATACTTTTGGGTGGAACAAAGTTTGTGTACATCACTATTTTGTCAGAATGATGTGATTATCTGATAATAATAAAGCTTTTCCTATAAGCCAGGAAGGGAAGAGTTTTTATGTTTCTTCTTCTCTAGTTCTGTAGTAGACCTGGCCCTGAAGTTCTATTTAAATGTATAAAATAGTTTTTAATAAATGTGTTAATAGGAAAAGCTGATTAATAACTGATACTCTTTAATTAAAAAACTTAAAAAACCACATTTTTGATTGTTGTTCCTGATGTTCCCACTCAAATGTGGAATAGTCCTGTGAAGGGACTTCATGAATACTCTTTCTCATGGAAGTTAATGGGGCAATATTCTAGTTAATTGACTATTTCTGCTTTACATAGGCTTAAGCGAGTAATCAGTAATGTATCTTCCCATACAGTGTGCTTAATGAGAGAGAAATGTTGGCAAGAGTGAAGTATCCTCTTATATTTCATATATAGCGTCTATGTAAACTTTTCTTGGTCAAAAGTAAAAGCAAGCAACATGTAAAATCAAAGATTTGTTTCTTCACCTTCATGCATGAGCTGAAGCTACTGAGCTACTTTTACTCATCCTCTTTGTGTCTGGCTCTTTCTTTTAGGTAGTTGTTCTTTTAATACATTACTGCATTTAACAACTTCCTCTCATGATAAAGCATGTCAGTCCAAATAGTGTTTTGGGGAGAGGAGAGAGCAAGGAGCAGGAGGAAGGGCATTTAGGTGACCTCCATGTGGTGATCACAAACTGAGACATCAAAAAAAGTCTTGGATTTAAGAAGAAAATGTGAATGCATCATTGATGATGTGATTGAGCACATCATTAAAGATGGCTTGTCTTTGACTTGATTGTCTCAAATATTAGCATTTATTTTCCTTTAGCTATTTCCTGCTCCACAGTCCCAGGAAGGGTGTGCAGGGACCTTGTGATGAGAGCAAGCAGCTATAACATGGGGCTTGTAGGTTCACTCTGCTGTGTTCATCCATAATGTGGTCTTGGTACCAGGACCCTTGAGTGGAGTGAGTGGAGTACTTGCCCGTGGAGTGGCAGTGGGTGGTTGTCTTCTGTTTGCTTCTGTTCACCTTCTACTCAGCTCAGAGAAGCTTTGCTTACTGTATTAAGAGCCTGAGATAAGAGGCAGCATATAATTACATACTGTCACAGTGTCCATAGCTACTCCTCATGTGACTTGAAAGCCTCCCCAGATAATTTTTGTCTAATGTAGATACTAGTAACTTACTCTAATATGTAATCAGAATGCGTTACATGGGACACACTTAAGGTGAACCAGCGTGACACTGCTGATTGCTGCATGTAGTATTTATTCCCTGGTTATTTTTTGTTTGGTGTTTTTGTTGTTGTTGCTCTTTTGGTTTTTTTTTTCCCAAACAAGAAAGTGGAGCAGACAGTTTGCGTTCTTGGATTTTTTCTTTTTCTGACTCACTCCCTTTCTCCTGTCTCCTGTTTTCAGGTCAGTGCTCGGTTCTCAAAACGGATCCAGGCAAAAATCAAGGACCTTCTGCAACAAATGGAGGAAGGGCTGAAGACAGCAGATCCACATGATTGCTCTGCTTATACTGGTTGGACTGGTGAGAAAGCTAGAATTTGAGTGGTTTTTGTCAAATAATGTAATTGAGTTTACTCACAGGAGGAGGTTCTGATATTCTCATAGGAGCAGCAGAAATACTCTGATACAGGCATTTGTGTGAGGTGGTTTCTTTTAACTCTGGACCCTTGGTCACTACTGTCTGGAATGACTTCCCTTGACTTCAGAGAGATAATTGGCTTTTGTATATGGAGATGTCTGTCTTGCAGAAGGAGTGAATTTTCTACATCTGCTTTTTCAGCTTACCTCTTGTTTCTTTAAGGTTTTCTTAAAACGAGTTGTTTTCACCTTCTTCTGTTCGACTGACTATTAGTTAGCAGTTGTCTAATGGTAACAACATCTTCTCATCCTTGGGGGGAGGTAGGCTGGGGAGAGGTGTTCTGTGCCCAGGAGCTTGGAGCCTTAAAATCTGGAATATGGATAGTTTGACTGTTCTTGTTCTGTCTGTACAAAAATGGTAAAATGAGCGTCTGAGGAGGGAGGAATATGGAGGTGGGGTTGCAAGGTTGTGAAGTTCATGAAGATAAACAGGCATGTGCAAGCACTGGTTATTGCTAGGCACAGTCGTTCATTTAGCATCGCATCACTGATGCTGTCCAGATGTGAATGAGCCTTTCTCATCCTTTAGGCAGAGCCTGCAGTTGTCAAGTCTGATGCGGCCACTGCTCTTCAGGCTGCCAAAATGCTTTTCCGTCTAGACCTCTTAAGTGCCAGTTTGCTATTACAATGGCGTATTCTATTCCTGCTCTGTCTAGCTCACGCTTACGCTTCTAGCACAGCATGTTTGAAATGTGCCCTGAGGAGATTGGTTCTTTTATCTTTGTGTGGTGAGGGGGAGCAGCTTGGAAAAACTCTCCAGGTTTTGCCCATGTTCAGGCTTAATTATGGCAGTGAAAGGGTAAAATTTCTTTGCTTTCTTCTTGATGTTTCAGTACAGATGGTGCTGTGGGTGGATGGGTGGGGAAGTTTTAGACAACTCAGACTTAAATGGTAGATGTGTTTCAAGGTCTGAAGTGAGTGGCTGCTAAGTGAGTGCAGAAGATCTCCAGAGGTGGGGGGAGAGCTGCATTCTGACACTATGACTGACAGCTGAAGTTACGGCTGATAAACCAGAGCTTGCTTAAAATGAGTCATAAGCTAAAAGTAACACAGCCATCATTAGCTGAAATGAGAAGATATATGAACAAGTAACTCAGTCTAATGAGAGTGGGGTTTTTCCGTTCTGTAGAAGGATTGCCAGCAGTGTCTATTCCAAGTTGTAAACTTCTTTCAAGGCTCCTATGGAAATGACCTTGAATAAAAATATTTAAATGATCTGGCTTTTAAAATAGTGCAGATACTTGCTCCTTGCAGCATTTTGCTAGTGTGCAAATCAGAAGGTAAAAGCAATGCTGAAAACAACTGCCCTGCTTGTTTTGTATCAAGTCTAGACAAATCCTACTGGCAGTACAGTCCTGAGCATTGGCTTGTACTTTGTGAAACATCTTAAAAATCTTGGAGCACGTACTGGTGGCACGTAACAGTCGCAGGACTCATGTTAGAGTCCATCTTGCTTATACAAGTACTCTTTGTATGTGCCAGACATCTTGAAGGAGCCATTTCAAGGGTATTGCACAAGGAAGGACTGGATGAACTGGACCTCATGGCTACTTTTCTGATCATCCTTTGATCAAGCCCAGATATCTGCACATTTGTTGCAACATAAAAAAGGTTACAGAAATCCCAGTAAATAGCCCACAAGTTCCCATGCCACTGAATTAGGCTAACCAAGCTCTGCAGCTCTCCTCGTGGACTCATCTAGAAAGGCCTGTTCAAAGCCAGTCCGGAGAACATCTGAGGATGTACCAGCGCTCTTGTGGTGCTGTTGTTGTACTCCTCAGGTGGCCTCTCTGTGGAGCCAAGTGGGCCTTGTGTGTACTTGGCTTTAGCTGTGACTCAGGAGACTGCCCTCCCTGTTCAGAAATGAGTTTGATTTCCAGTACCATCTGGAGGTGAATGTTTTGCTTCTGCACAGGTATGCTTGCAATTGGCCAATAAACATCCACTTACATGGATTTGTTTCACTTTCTTCAGTCTACACTGTTGCTATTTTTAAGGTTTGGTTTGGTTTGGTTTTAATGTACAACTACCTGATGAGTTTAATGGAGTGAAGCTTTATATTGCCTTCCAGCATTCTCTGAGGACATGTTTGCTTTCTGGCTTTTACAAACCAGATTAATTTGTCAAAGCTCATAATCTTGTGAAATACATTTAAGGGTTATAAAGAACTTGGCAAGCTGAATCCAAAAAATCACAAAAAGATCCTTTTACAAATCAAACGAAAAATAAGTCACTTCTTGCATATAATAGGTGAGTACTGTACAGTCGATGTACTTGATCATATAAATGCTTGTTAGCCCAAGCTTTTGAATCTTCAGTGATTTCTTCACCAAGCTGTGGTGCCGATGTCATGAATTTTCTTTGTTCTCTGCAAATTGTGAGTCTACCGTTGGGCTTCAGTCTGATTTTATTTATTTATTTATTTATTTATTTTTGTCACAATCCAAATTGAAATGTAATCAAAATAGATGGCCTGATGCCTTGCCATTGCATAGGCTAGGGCCTTTGGCTGACGTGTTATAATTGCCCAAATACCCGTTCGCATTTGAGTTACTGGTTCAGAGTCTCTAAAGAGGGTAGTATGCTATACTTCAAGGGAAAAATAAGTGAAACTATCTCTATCATGTGGTTGTTCCAGGTATTGCCCTTTTATATCTGCAACTGTACCGTGTCACAAAAAACCAGAGCCATTTGCAGCGATCTCTTGATTATGTGAAGAGAATCCTTCGCAATCTGAATGGCAGAAGAGTTACTTTCCTCTGTGGTGATGCTGGGCCACTGGCAGTGGGTGCAGTGGTTTATCACAAGCTGAAAAACAACAGTGAATCTAAAGAATGTGTTGCCAAGTAAGTGGTTGATGGTGGAAAAAGTCATGCCTTTCATTTGTAGAGAGCACTGGTTCAGTAACATTATCAAGTGGAGTTTTGGAGGACAGGATTAAAAAAATGGAGACACTTTCTCCCCTGATACATTTTCAGTAGAAGAATACAAAATAGGCTTTATCTTTATTAGAGCTGGCTTATGCTTGATTTGTATTTAGTGGGTTATCTTGAGTCCTCTATCGCTGTAAAGACAGGATGTCCTGGGCATATCTGTAGTGCATGCACGTTTTGATTTTGTCACATTGAAGTGACATTTAACAAAAGCCGCACGCTTGTCATCAGCAATATGTAGTGCTTGTGCAGTATGTGATGCTTCCTGTAAAGAGTGGGTCTTAATTGTAGTTTCATTACAAAACATGTACACTGCAGGGATCTGGAAATATCCAGACAGAAACATGGTACATCGGATTGATCTGTAACAAAGAATTAATAAAAGAAAGAGGAGGTATTTGCTGAACCGTCAAAGACAAGGGCTTTAATTAGGTCAGAGCATATGAAGGGTAGCCTGAAAAAATTCAAGCCCCTTTTCAAAGTAATCTAAAGGTAACAAATGTCTTGAGAAATCCCATCTGGATGTAGAGTTTCCTTGGAGAACTGACTGTCCCTTTGCTGGTATGGAGCTGATTGCTGTCCCAGTGAGGGCTGGAAGCACTGGAGCCCTGCGGGGTTCGCATTCGGCACCAGCAATCCACCCGCTAGTGGTCCAGCAGCATACCTTAGCCTGCCAGAATTTGAGGACTAGCCTTATTCCTTTCTGCTTTAAATTTGGGAATATAATTGGTCTCTTTCTAATCTAGAATCCTGGTGTGATTAAACTTTGCTGCTGTTGCTGAATGAATATTTCAGTTTTGAAATGTGTGGTAGGTTTGGGGTTTTTTTGCCTTTACCCATGACTTGGGCATGTCATTTTGGATGCAGCTAGGACAGTGGTGGTGCTTGGAAGGCATGAAGCATGAGTATAGCAAAATGAGATTAGCAATAAATCTTTTAGTCTCGCCTCTCCTTGCAAAGTAATTTCTAGGAGGCGGACTGAAGAGGAGGTTAGTTTGACTATTTGTTTCTTTCCTTCCTATTTTGTTTACAAATATATTCATGATACCAGCTGAATGGTATGTTATAGATATCCAAATGCAGTCTATGACTGCACTTTTAACTTTTTACCTTGAGCTGTCCAGCTGTAGGATTTGAATAAGAAAACTTAATAGTGGACAGTTTAAAAGAAAATAATTTAATTCTAAATCCAAACCATAGTTCCAAGAAAGGAACGATAATATAAAACTTGCTTTTGTGAGTGGCTTTTCCCTGGTATTAATAAGCAGTGACAGCATAAACAAGCGATTGGGGTCAGTGTTTTTGCTCCATCGTGATGTTAATGCTAACATTTCTGTCAAGTAATTGTGGCTGGGGGGATCTGGGAATTGAATTTAGTCTTAATCCAGATGGTCTTGCCCCCTCCCCCAGTTTAAAATGTCATCATCTCCACGATTTCATCTAATGGCCAATTTAATCACAAAAGATAGGAAGAGACAGGGAGGGAGTGGGCAGGAAAACAGATCTTTGCTCCACCTCGGTGCTGATGCAGACTGGTGTAGTAATAGCAGGGAGTCTCTTTGGAGCAAATGAGAGTTGCGATGGCCAACCCATGGTGGTTTTTTAATTGCTAAAGGCAACATGTGCGCGTAATAGCAGTCTGCTTTTCAAAATCGAGCTGCTAAACATTTGAGACAACATGTTATCCAGGGAGGGGGAGTGCTGTATGGTGGTATTGGGTCTTGGTTTTTCCCTCTTACACATCTACAGTTAAGGGTCCTCACTTAGGTGAAATTCCCAGAGGCTCCAGGATGTTTCCCTATTTGTTGGAGTAGCTCTCCAGCCTCCTCCAGCCCCCGCCCTGCATCCATACAACATTTCTGTCTGCACGAAAACCTGATAGTTGCACTAATGCTCGCCTGGCTCCGGCTCAGAGTTGCCTGTCTGTGAGGGGTGGCAGGGACAGAGCTCCTGTGAGTAAACCTGGCAGCCAGCTGAACTGGGGATGGCTGAAGGGAAGCGGTGGGGCTTCGGCGCTCCTTCTGCTTCTGGTTTGATTGATGGCTTGTACAATACGTAGCCCAGTATGGTCTCTAGAGAAGATGCTCTCTCTCCCCACCTTCCTTGTCTGATGCAGGCTGTTACAGCTCCAAAGGACAGTTATAAGTGCAGATGCTGAACTTCCAGATGAGCTGCTTTATGGCAGAGCAGGTTACCTGTACGCCTTGCTGTACCTGAATACTGAAATTGGTCCTGACACTGTCCCACAGTCAGTTATCAAAGAGGTAAGATACTTTTCTCCCTCTAGTGCCACAGCATCAGTGAGGTTGAACTGGAATCACTCCTTTGCATAATTCAAGGGATTAAGAGAGAGATGCTGGAGAGGAGAAGGGACCTAGAACTGGAAACTCAGTCTTATCCATCCCTCCAATCTCTTCCCCCTTTCCCTGCTGCCCAGCTGGGACTGAGACAGGCCAGTGCGGGTGGGTCCAGGGCCTGCCATGGAAATCGATCTAATATGTAACTAGTTTTGGAGCATTTAAGGATGAGAAATTGTTATAAAAAACCTTAAGACAGAAGTGTGGAAGTGTTTAAGTGAAAAGAAGGAGAATTCAGTGTGGGGAAGATAGATGACTATTCTGCAGATACCAGAAGCAGAGAAGGCAGGCCTGGAGAAAGTGATTAGAAATATTTATATATTAAATTTCTGCTCCTAGAAATATAAGTGATTTCATCATGTAGGAAAAATTCCATTTCTACCTCAACTCTGAAATCCAAATGAATTCAATATTACTGCCCCCTCACTGTTTACTGTGGCTTATTCTTTACTGTGGTTTTAGTCATGACAAAACAAAACCCTCTGAATCAAAGCAAGCGAGACAGACGGAAGGGGTGTGTTCTCTTTCTTAGGTAATAGATGCTATTATTGAATCGGGGAAAAATTTTTCGAAGGAGGAGCGGAAAACAGAGCGTTGCCCTCTCTTGTACCAGTGGCACAGGAAGCAATACGTTGGAGCAGCCCACGGTGTGGCTGGGATCTATTACATGCTTATGCAGGTAAGAGTGTCTTCTGTGGGCTGAGTTGAAACACCAGTGATTTCTTGTTTTGCATCAGAAGATCCTACCTTCAGCTTTCATGAATGTGCAGTGCTGTGCCGGGGCAGGGTCTCAAAAATTGGAGTTAGACTCTGCGGCACAGAACTGTGCAGAGATGCCCTGGTAGCAGACAAAAACTGAGACTTGGGTATCCTCGCACTAGAGTGAATTAACCCTTGAGTTGTGGTTCAGAGCACTGGCGTTCCAGGAGCTGAAGTTTTCTATCATCAGTAGAGGCAGTGAGGTGCTTTCCCTCATCCTCATACTTGCTTCTTCTGGTGCCTACAGTTAGACCAGTTAATTATTCACTTACCATCCTTCACTCTTCAATTTTTTGCTATTTTTAAATGAGTGCACTGCTGGTGCCTCCTGTACTGCCCTCTATGCCCTTCCTCTCTTCTCCAGTGACTTTTTTTTCCACTGTCTTAAAGCTTTTGGAAGACTATCCTTAAAAGACACGTTAGTCTTCAGTATGCATTTATTCTTTAGATGTTCCTTCTCTTCATTATGCCTTCTATCTCTCCCCCAAACATCTGATGTTTCTTAGTGCATTATGACCCCTGCTCTCTTCTTTCTGTTGTCCTGAGTGAGATTCCTCTCTTTTGCATACCTCCTCTTTCCCACCCTTAAATCCATTCCCCACTGCCCTGAGATTCTCCAAAAGGATTATGATGTTTTTCAAAACAGACCTGTATGTCTTATTTCTGTTGTAGAATCTGGAAAAAGAGCCTTAAGATTCATTACAGAAGATGGCCATAGAGCTGCAAAATTTGTATTTTATCTTTTTCTGGTTTTTAAGGGCTCTGCCAGTCTGTGCATCTTTGTAAATGTTAATTTTCTTACCAGCTCATGCAGAATGGCTTTCCTTCAGGCAAGTGGAAGGATTGTACATCCTCAAAGCCCTGAAACTGCGTACAAATGTTCACTGCAAAAGTGACTGAGCTGGTATTTGGTGTTGCCACTGCTCAGCTGTTCCTCATTTGCAAAAGATGCTGTGACTTCTCCCCATCTGTTTCAGATTGGCTCACACCACTTCCACCAGTAGCTCAGGCTAAAGCTGCTGACTTTGCTGTGGAAGTGGCTACTGCTCTGCTACCCTGGGGGCATGTCTTAACCTCACTACAACCATTTTCTGCAGTGACCATCTCACTGGGGCCTCAGGCAGCTCTGATTTACTGTGCCCTTATCTTCACTTCCTGCTTTCTTCAGCAAAGTTGTCCACCCCATTCTGGCTCCCTCATCTTTCTGGCTTCCATTTTTCTTTCCCTGCTAGATTTTCGGAGAAACATCCGGTCCTGTAAAGAAGCCTCTTTAAAGGCTCCATCCTTCATTTACTATTCAAGGCTGATAGCAGAAATAATTGCACAGCGCTTTTTGGTTTAAGCAGAAGCTATTCTGTCTACATGTTAAAATCGTAACTATCTTTTCCTTTATGTATAATTACTGCTTTTAAGAATTGCCACAAAGTCATTGTTTATGCAGCATTAGATTACTGTCTTTTCACTGTACGTTAAATATTGTGAGTCATGCAGGGTTGAGTCATCCCCTGCAGAAGAAGATGGCATATCGAAGTCCATCCTTTCCCCATCCCTCCCACGCCAAATGAGGAGAATTTTTCTGTATTTTCAGCAAAGAATTCAGAAGATGGTTTGTTGAGTGGTTGGTTGCCCAACATAGCACCTAAGATGTGAAGGTCACTGATCTTCATTTCAGTACAACACCATTATGAGGAAACATGTACCGCTGGATGTATTTACAGAAGGCTACTGGAAGAGTAAGAGCTCAGCAGTGTTAAATAACTCATCCAGGAGGTAGAGGGGGAATTCTGAAGTGCTAGCAAGGGATTGCTGTTGGAAGTTGGTGCTGGGAACCTCAGCAGCTTGAGCAAAGAGCTCACTTGTACTCGGATCTCAGAGGCACAAAGTGAGGAGGTTTGTAAAGAGCTCTGCTCTTCTTTGATTTACCTCCCAAGGACAGATGGGCTGGGCTTGCCTTGTGCAGCTCGAGACTGAAGGCATTTATTGCTGGTGCCCTTCCGCTTTGTCTTCTGCTGCAGGGGTGCAGCATGAAATCAGAGCCCCAAAAAAAAGCTTTCCCCAGAGCCTCCCTGCCCCATAGGTCAGCATCTGAGTGAGGGATGATCAGCTCCAGGGTGTTCTTCGTGATAAGCTGTATTCAGGTAAATCTGTATTCAGGTGTACTTCGTATTAGCAGCCTGAAGATTTCTGTTCCACTCAGAAAAGTGCAGAGGTGGAGTTTGCTTGAGGGACCTGGTAGGTAGAAGTCTGACAAAGCTTTCCTGGCTGAGGTGAAATAGAGGCTTTTGGGTTTTTTAGGTTACTGAAAATACAGCTATTGAAAGTCGTCTTTCATTTGGCTGTAAGACTGTCAGTTGTAGCAGTGTGCTCACCTATTGAATGCAGATGTGCTGGAGCTGCTGGGAAATGGTGAAATTGTATGACATCGAGTCAGCAACAAAGACAAGTTATTTAAAAAAATAAGCTCAGTTATTAGGCTCCTGTAACCTCCATTTTTTGCAGTTATTCCCACAGCTTGCAAGAATTCCAGAAATCGGGTAGGCTGTGTAAAAATAGAGAGCTCTGTTATGCAAATACTGTAAAATGGGCTGGTAGAGGAGGGAATGCCAACAAAGGACAACTGCGGACCCTACAGATACTCAGCTTCTAAACCTTCACTTACAAAGAGCATTCAGGTTGATGGATATATTCTCCTTCTGACAAGGATGTAAACTAAATAGAAGAAATGAGAATGAAAATTCAGAAGAGCAGTCTAAAGATGGGTCTGTAGTACAAAGATGTTTAGCTACCTGGAGGAGTAGCTGTTGCTTCTGAAATTGGAAATGCAGATTTATAGCCCATAGCTCCAGGGAGTTTTATGATGGAGAACTTTAACCTTCATAAACCTGTGCCAGGTATGCCACTACATACGCTCTTCTTCATTTATTAGGAAATAGGACAGGTTTGTCTACGTTAGTTATTTTTAAAACAAAATGCGTAACCCTTTGTGTTTTGTTTACTGTGAGCAACGTAGCTATAAAACCATCTTTCTCCTGTAAGTGTTCTCTCCATTTTAAGGTATAAAGAGAGGCCTGGGAGCCTTGAAATCCATATTCTGTTCTGAATTCTTCCATAGTCTTTCTGTGTCACCTCCAGTAAGACAGGTAACAACTTGGTGCCCCAGTTTCTTTGTCTCTACAGTAGCTGTAAAAATGCTCTTCACGAGGGTATTGTAAGCAGACATTAATTAAATCTGTATGACGTGATTCAGAGTATTTGGATCAAGGACACATATGTAGGATACTTCAAAATAGTCGTAGAATTAAGCGTTGATACCCAATTTGTTACTACCTCTGTCTATGGTTTTGGTGGTGGTTTTTTTAATGTTTTCTTTAGCCAATTGCAAATGTGGACCAGGAGACCCTGACAGAGCTGGTGAAGCCAAGCATTGACTATGTGCGTCATAAAAAATTCAGATCTGGGAATTACCCATCGTCGCTGAGCAATGAGACTGACAGACTGGTTCACTGGTGCCATGGTGCCCCTGGAGTCATCCACATGCTCATGCAAGCTTATAAGGTGAGTCGTTCTATGTTCATATAGAGCTCTGTTTTTAGAGACACCTGTATGCAGGCCTGCATGTTGGACTGTAAGGCATTTTACGTCTTTCTAGATCCAGGTTTTCAAACCAGAATGCTAGGCTAGGCACCTAAAAATCTCAAAATACTCACATAGATTTGTTTGTAAAGAGGAAGTAAGTGGGTAAAGTTACTTCTCAGGGTGCTAGTAGTTACTAGACT
The DNA here is from genome assembly GCF_031877795.1 of Strix aluco. NCBI lineage: Eukaryota > Metazoa > Chordata > Aves > Strigiformes > Strigidae > Strix > Strix aluco. The sequence goes on from NC_133931.1 coordinate 161,211,684, forward strand.
TCAGGCTTTCTTGGAAAAGGGCCATGTATTTAAACAATTTGATATCAGAGCCCTGGGTGTGAGAACATTGACCTAAATTCTTTGAATCTTCATCGACTCAGCAAGAGTTTTAAGAATTATGTTGCTTTTCAAAAGCGTGGGTTCATGTGTCTTGCCAAAGAAAGTCTTCCATAAATTACTCCATTATTAAGATACAGCGCTTGAGGACCCAGTGTCAGAGCAAAGATCCCAGGCCCCTTCTAGGGCATAAGTACAACCGCTGAGCTACAACAAGCCTACTGTTTGCTCTTCTCCATCCTTAACTAGGTTTGCTATCTCTCTTGTGTTGTGTGCTTCTGATTTGCATGACATTTGAAAGTATGCCATTTAATTAAACTTATGCAAATTGATTCTTGCTTTTGACAGCCCTCCTTGGCAGATTCCCTGGTCGGTCTCTGGGTGGGCTGATGAAAAGCAGGCTTGGTTTATGGAATAATTACTCATGCTGCTACCTGAAATGCAAACTGTAAATCTCTTACAGCATTGCTGAATGTAGCAGCAATTGCAGTTGCTTTTTCTTTGCACTGTGGTAGGAGGTTGACTTAACACTGCAGAGACTACTTTTTTTTTTTTTTTTATTCCCCCTCCCGCCCCTTCTTTGTCCATGCCATGCTTTCCCCAGCACAAAACGTTTTGCAGGAGATAAGAGGGATAGGACCATGTTCTGTTTAGCAGTCTCCTTTCTGACCTCTTTTTATGTTTAAGGTGATGTGGCATTTGATGCTTTTCTTTCATTCTTTATAGTCTGCTTTTAGAAGAAGCAATAAGAAAATCTGGAGTATGTTTTGGTGGCTGTGCTTTCATACCAAGCACAGGGACTTGTGATAAGACGGCAATGCTTGTCCTGGAAGTCAAATGCTGTCGCCAGGCCTCAATTTGAAATGTTGCAGCTAAGTAGCTGACAAACCCTGTTCAGAGAGGGACTTCCTTTATCAAGTTTGTGGATTTAAGAATCTTGCATGTTAATTGCTTCTATTATATCATTAAATAGCCTGGCGTCTCTAGAAGACTAAGTCTACAGTAGTGCATCAGTTACTGGGGTTTTTTGTTGTTGTTTTGTTGATCTGTAGAGTGACTTAGGCAAAAGGGAGCAAAAAAGTAGCCTTATAAAGGTGGAAGTCTGGTGGTCTTCAGCTAAATAACTCGCTTTTGTTTTCTGCTCTCTTGACGGGCTCTTCGTGACCAAAATGCACTTCAGTTGCAATAAACTTTGCAAAACTGATCCTTTTTGCCCAAACTGGTTAGTGCTTCTGAGTATTTCCAATACAAATACTAATCAAGGTGATTCATACTTGTACTTGTGACAGAGAAAAGAGCCCTGTGCTATGCAAAGAGATATTCTTGTGCATTTTTGACATGGAATTGAAGGCAGATGATGAGTAGCCAGGAAGAATTACTCAGGATGACCAGGCCCTAGCCCTTCAGGAACAGATTTGATGGCCAGTATTCTGTGTTACATTTCTTGGAGGCAAGAATTACGTTTCTGTATTTCAAACCAAATGATGTTGTGGTTTTGGAATGGAGGGGAGAAGCAAAAAAGGACCATGTACCCTTTCAAATAGATTATGGGTTGTAGAACCAAGGGCCTTGAACTTGAGCTTTTCCTTTGGGGTCCTGATTTGAGAAACAAAATTTTGAGAAGTTCTTTGTTTTTCCATGCAGGGAAAGGAGAAACAACTTAGTAAGAAAAGAAAGGCAAGTTGACGATGAATGGATTATTAAAATTCAAAATAAATGGTACATGGAAGAACCCCACACCAACAGCAAAATGTCTCCCAGGTTCAGCTGCCTTTTGTTTTCATTAGTATTTCAATTTATGTGTGTTTATTCTCTGTTTTTATTTCACAGACTTTTAAAGAGGATAAATACTTGAAAGATGCTATGGATTGTAGCGATGTCATCTGGCAGAGAGGTTTACTGAGAAAAGGATACGGGATCTGCCACGGTACTGCTGGCAATGGCTACTCCTTCTTGTCTCTCTATAACCTAACTCAGGACAAAAAGTACCTCTACCGAGCTTGCAAGGTGAGCTCTGCAGCATCCCAACAAAACTACTATTCCATTTCACGTCGTAACACCCATGCAAGAGTAAACTGTGATCGCAGTAGGCTGTTGTGTGCTAGAGCTGGAGCTGGCTGGGACAACAGGGTCCTGCCAGCTGTTCCCCTTTACTCACACTTCGACTGGGTGGCTTCAGCTGTGTACGTGGGGCATGCACCGTCTTAATACACAGAGTGAAACACCCAAATGTTCTGTAAGGGGGGAGGAACTAAACACATATTCAGAAGAAAATAGAGTTTGAAAATCAGCCTGCCTGAAAAATTACGGTCTAATGTTATGTGGTGCTAATTATTCCATTGAGACATCCGCTGTTGTCCTCAGCTCCTCAAGCAATACTGTTTTGTAGTCTTTTGTAATTATTTGTTTTCAGACTAGTGTCTGTTTGGGGCTTTTAGAGCTCTGAATTGCAGTTATTAAATCACTTAGATTTTTTTTTTTTTTTTCATTAATACAAATTGCAGAGAAAGACACACTCAGAATTTTTCCACTGGAGTTGTCCAGGTTCTGCTATCAGCTCTGACTATCCTAGCAGTTACTGAAGGAGAAGGCTTTCTCTGCCTCTGTTTCCTCATCTCATAAGACCTTTGTTTTGTACGTGTTTGGTTTGTTTTGTTGTTTTTCCCAGCTTAATTCACTGATATTAGGTCTCATATTGCATACATAGCTTTTAAAAAGTATTGCAATGGGAAACTTGATGAGTTGCTTCTTAGGTGCTTTTAGATGAGCACTAGCCATATGTAAAGCTATTGTATTCATCTCCACTGTCAGCAGAGCTTTAAAAAGTTGCTGCTTGTCTCACAGTGACCAAAGCTTCACTCCATGAGGACATCTGTGGGCACACCTGCATCCTAGAGAACATAATTAACCTGCTAGCACTCCCACAGCAAATGTGTGACTTTGTTTCTTGTGGGCTGACCCACTGCTGGCGCATAAGCCATGGCACCAAGCAGGCATTGTTGTTGGCACAGCTGTCGGGCTGTCGCTGCCATCCTCAGTGCTAGTACATCTTCCATGGCTCTGTGCAGCGTGGGCAACTCCTGTTGGTGCTGCATTTCTGGCCCAAGAGAGCCCCGACGTTCTTCCATACCAAGCTAGGGACAAGCATGCGTATCCGTTTCAAAGCCAAAGAAGGCAGAGGCTCGGTTATGTCCCTGAAACCCCTCTGAGAAGGAAGATGTGGCACAGTGGCCAAAGACCATTTGCTGGAGGTGCACAGTATAGTCAGGTATGGCAGCAGATTTGCAGCCATTCTGCATTTTAGCGTCTCCAGCATTCAGTCAGGCCCTTCGGGCTCTCACAGGGGAAATCTTGAAACAGGGAGAGGAATCAGCTTGTCTGACATTCTTGAAATCTTTCCTTTTTGAGCCAGAGCGTGCAGAGAAGCAAGTGTGCAAAGGCCTGAGCAGAATTAGATGGTTCCCCTCCCAGGGGTGTTTGTTCACACCAAAAACATGAGGCCCAGGGAAAGGAATGTGGCCAGGAATCCCTGGTTACCTCTTGGGAGCCATGGAACTATTTCACAAATGAGCTTGAAAGGCCATGGCTCACAGAGACCCTTGGTTTGTGCTTCTCACTTTGGGCTTTGCAGCTTTTCTCCAGCGTTATCAGATGGAGTCCCAGGAGGCTGAGCCGTTCCTTGCTGGCCTGCCTGTGAGAGGAGAGGGGCTGCGGCATCTGGGCTCCAGGCAACAGAGAGCATCCGAGCCCTGTGCTGCTCAGCGTGGTGATTAAGCCACTGCTGATGGCAAGCGTGCCCAGTCTACGTGACAAATAATGGCAGATGTCTTCCTGCTTAGAAGGGATTTCTGGTTTTTTTCCCCTTGGTTTAACAAAGATATTAGTGTGGCTTACTGGGTCTGTGAGTTGTGCTGAAGCTATGAACTTGTAAATGATGGTTGTGCTTCAGTAGCCTGGGGTGCATTTTTTTAATTTCTGTTGCAGTTCCCAGGCTGGCAGTAATAATAAAGGCTAGTATGCATAAGATGTGGATGTTGCAAGAATTTATTGTAGTTTAGAAACATGCCATAAACATGTTCAATCCTCACATAGAAGAGATTACACACAGAATTAAACCTTGAAGATTTATACCCACGGAGGGGGGCAGGGGGCAAAAATGTTTCATCAGTTCTCAAAAACAGCATGGACCACAATGTTTGTGTTTGTGGGTTTTTTGCTGGGTTTCCTCAAGACATTCACACACATGTGCACATCCCTACCAGGAAAAGAAAAATCCATCCCCCAGTAAACATTTAAACAGAAGAGCGTGGGGGGAAGAAGGGAGGAGATACCACCCTTCATCCTCCTGTTGAACAGATTGATGGCTCTGGGGGCATACTCAAACCAACTATACATATATATCTCCAACTCTAGAGCCAGAGCACCCTCTAGTTAGGAGGATGATCTGTGTGCTAGCACGTTGCCCAAATTGCAGGGGGAGCAGGGAGAGACCTCTCACTTCTTTGCTTTGCAGGAATCTTTGCACTAGGTTTTGAATAAGCAGTTGTTTGCTTCCAAGTACAGAAATGCCAGGGGAATTTGTGGCCCCCTCTATGCTCTGAGGAGTCATAAAGGAGAAATAGATGGTTGTTATTAAATTGATCCACATGCGGTTCATAAGTCATATATGTCTAATGGTAGCTACTGCAGCAGTGATGATCAAGCCCAAGAAAGGCACTGTTAACTCTTTTTAATGGTATTCCATCTTCTGCAACAAAATATTGATGACCATAATTGCCTAACTGTATTTATAATGATTTCTCATCAGGCTTGGAGAGAGCAAATAAATAAAACTAAATAATAACATCTGGAGATTTAATGCTCTAAATTAGTACACAGAAGTGAAAGAAAACCAAAATGCAATTAACAACCTTAAATCATGGGCATGTGGATAAATTAAGCACCAAGGCAGCTAAGAAACTGATGCAGTATTAGAAAAATTTTGCCCTTGAAAATGGGTGTATCTGTTTTCACAGCATTTCTCAGTGATGTGTAGCAGGGTTGATTTGCAGAGAACGGAGTTAAGTACAGCCCACCTAATTACATTGTTATGAAACTCATGCTCTTGAGATACATATCCTAACGCCTCATGGCAGCCTTGTCATGGTTGGAGTGGGACAGATTGATCTTGGACAGCCATGTCTGAGTTGTGTCTCTGCTTACGCTATCTTAAATAAAAAATAATTTTTTTTTTTTAAATGTTTTGCAGTTTGCTGAATGGTGTTTGGAGTATGGTGCACATGGATGTCGTATTCCTGACCGACCTTATTCTCTCTTTGAAGGTACAGTGATGGTGTTGCAAATGGTACTGCATTATAGAGGAAAGAAGGGCAACCTTCCAGTTTTGGTGCATGCTTAGGAGTTGGGAAATCTATGGTGGGCTCCTCTGCCATTAAAAATAGACCCACCCACTACCAGCACATCTGCCTAAAAGAAGGCCAGGGCCGGGAGGAGAAAAACACAAAAGAAAATCATTCACTATAATGACTTTCACTTTTGGTTGCACTTCAGCAGTTCCCAGTGTAAAGCCAGTGCCACTGTTATTCTTGAATAAAATTCTGCTGAGCTGATGATGCCTCTTGGCTTAAAGCAAAAGAGAAGTTGGGGCAACGTTTTTGTCTTAGGTGGTGTTGCAGAGGGACTGGGCAGAGCAGCAGCTGGCGTAGGGGGTCTCAGAGTAGTTGCTGGCATTTCAGAACTAGACCTTCTCTGCTGCAATGCTAAAGCAAGGAAAAGCTAGTTTTAATATGAACCCAAATCACTTGAACAGAAAAGAAACGCAGAGTTCTTAGGGACTTTTCTGTAAATTCAAAGATGTTCCTAAATTCTTCCCTAGAGCTTTGTATTTTTTTGTATTCGTCATTTATTTTCTATTCCCTATCGTTTTAGAAACACAGAAGCCAAGGAATCATAGACCCAAGTAGGATTTTAAGTAGCACTGCTGCTTCATGAACAATGAGCCTAGTGTGCCACCTATCACAAATATGTGAAATTACAGCAAACCTAATAGGATTATTTTACAAATAAGCCAATCCAAGGTGTGAACACAAGAGAGCAGTAGTTATATGCATCCCTTCTTAATACAGAATTATTGTCTTAATGTTTAAGGGAGAAAAGTATAAGTATTCTTATTCCTAGAGCTCCCTTGCATGCACTTGTAGAGGGGTGAAAAAGCAGGTATGCAATCTGTTGTATAAGAGCTTTGAAATTTGTTGAGAAGGTGAAGTAGTGCCAAGAATAGAATGATTTGTGCTTTAATGCTCACATAGAGGTTTTATTTTAGTTTTTCAATGTCAGTGATTTTTTTAGAAAAATCTAGAAGTCCCAAATTTGAGACAAAAAAGTCTTAATTTTGGGGGGATTTTTGTAGCCAAAATTGTGTGTGAAGTTTTCCAATTCTGCATGTATGTGCACACTTTCAGTGGAAGTTGCATGTGCGTCTTAAGGGACTGTCTTAATTGTTTCATTTGCATCAGATGCTCTATTTAGGAAGGTTCCTTTGTTTGTATGTGCTTAGCTGTGGATAAAATAGGATTTTAGCTTGATCATAGAACTGTGCTTGCATTTGTGTGCTCTCCTGCTGTTGGGTGTCTTTGTTGTCTGTCACCCTAAGAGTTTTATTAGGTGATGCTGGTGTTGGTGCTTCAAGCTCTGGGTGACCTCTTTATGAACAGAGAACAAATGAATCAGCACTAGCGTGGCCAGCAGGGACAGGGAAGGGATCTTACCCCTGTACTCAGCACTGGTGAGGCCGCACCTCGATGACTGGGTTCAGTTTTGGGCCCCTCACTACAAAAAGGACATTAAATGACTCGAGTGTGTCCAGAGAAGGGCAACGAAGCTGGTGCAGGGTCTGGAGCACAGGTCTGATGGGGAGCGGCTGAGGGAACTGGGGGGGTTTAGTCTGGAGAAGAGGAGGCTGAGGGGAGACCTCATCGCCCTCTACAGCTACCTGAAAGGAGGGTGCAGAGAGCTGGGGATGAGTCTCTTGAACCAAGTAACAAGCAATAGGACAAGAGGGAATGGCCTCAAATTGTGCCAGGGAAGGTTCAGACTGGATATTAGGAAGTATTTCTTTCCAGAAGGGGTTGTTGGGCGTTGGAATGGGCTGCCCAGGGCAGGGGTGGAGTCCCCATCCCTGGAGGGGTTTCAGAGTCGGGTTGACCCAGCGCTGAGGGATCTGGTGGAGTTGAGAACGGTCAGTGTGAGGTTAATGGTTGGACTGGATGATCTACAAGGTCTTTTCCAGCCAAGATCATTCTGTGATTCTGTGAATCTGTGCACCACAAGTATAATAAAGTTTTGCCTTTGTTTTTTAACCAGTGAAATGACAAGCAAGAGTTGCTCAATTTCTGAAGGACAGTCCAAACTGGGATTTACTTTTTCTTGATTGAAGTAGCATTGAGGTTGTGCAGCTGAAAAGATGGTAGCAGAGAGATTGTGGTTCTTGCCTTTGATCTCGTGAAGTGCAACTCAGTTTCCTGGGCAAAGTACAGATGAACTTGCCTTTCTATAGGCCCTAAGTTCACCTCTTCAAAAAAAAAAATCTAGTGGGGAGGTTTTCAAGCACGTGCTTTTGCCTTTGCTGTCAACTATGCTATTTTAATGTCAAAGATGCACAAAGATCTCTTTCTCATTATGTTTTAGGCATGGCTGGAGCTATTCACTTCCTCTCAGATATTTCAGTACCGGAGACTTCCCAGTTTCCAGCGTTTGAACTCGGACCTCAAAGGAGGGAAAACAAAGTGGAACAGGACAGCTAAAAGATCATTTTGAAAGGAAACTGATGCCAAAAGAGATGAGACTGTCTAGTGCCTCTGATACTGAACCAACTCAACCCTGAACCGACGGACGGATGGATAAACCCCTTTTCTCACCTGCCCTGGCCCAAAGGACCATGAAGTTATTAGAGCATGAATGGGAAAGCCACATTAAATTTGTTCAAGTGACACGTTCAGATGTAGGACAAGAGAAGTCAAGTCTTGAACTTTCTCTCTTCTGTTGTATTTGTCTTCTTCAAGTCTTTGACATGCTCTGCATGTTTATTGGTGTTGTGTGTTGATCCGAGTCTTTCGTTGTTAGCAAAAAGCCGGTCTCTGTGTGAATCTCCGTCCTGTACCTTCGTGCATGACTCACAACAGCAGTGTTGCTTTCTGCAGCGCGGTTACCCAGAGAGGTCCACCTAATGGCAGAGAGTTCGCTGCAGGATGGTGCCCAGCTCCACTGGTGAGCTGGCAACTTTAAAAAGAGATGAAAAACATTTTTATGTTCATGTTTTTCTGCATTTTTCTCCACAGTCCCTAGAAGCTAAGGTGGTGGAGATCAGCCTTTTTTGATGAAGAGATACCTCTCTTTTCAGAAGCTTAGCAGGTTGGAAGGGACCTTGACTTACCTTTCGTTGCCATTGTGGGAGGTTTTTTGAAAGCCTGAAAGAGAGGCATCCTTTGATACCTGCACCTGGTTAGTGTGTTAGGCACTTACAGCAGGGTGGAGACGCTCGTCCCCACCTCTGCGAAGCCCCATCCCATGGCATGAGCTTATGCTGCCGCTGGAGTCACCCCTACTAACCTCCCGCTGCCACCAGCAGCAGGGCAGGGACACCCTAACTGTGCTTCTCCTCTCCTCTACGTGGATTTGTAATAAACCTGTCCTGCAGCATCTAGTATCCAAATGAGTAAGGGAGGGCGTCGGGGCCGTTTCTCATGCTGGTAACTCAGGATGACTGTTGCTTCTGAACCAAGGCGGTGATTTGTTCTGGGCCCTTCCCTCCCTCTCCATGCAGTATGACAGGAGCGATAAATACCAGCTGCTTGTGGAGGCTGCAGAAGATTAATGAGCAATATGAAACCATTTCTGGGGGCTGTAACTGAAGTTTATTTCATCTTCAAATCCAAACAGAAAAGGCCCTTTGCCCTTAGTTTTAACTGTGCTGCTAATGCTTTGCTTCTCCTTGTAGCGTGGTGGGGTTGTGAAATACTAAACCTGCCTCCTGGTGCTCCTGAGTAGCAGGCTCTCGGTTTGGGAGGAGAAGTGGGGACACACTCTGAGTACACTTACAGCAGGCTTACGTGTTGGAGATAGTAAGTGTGCTTACTGCTTGGGGAAGGAAAGTTAAGCGCAGCACGCTCGCTCAGGCTCTGTTGTCATCCTGCCCCCAGGTCTCCCTGTGCTCTGTCGTCCAGTGTTTATTTTAATTGATATCTTAAGGCGGGTACGAGCGTGACAGGCAGCAGAGTTTGACCTTTTGGGCACATGCCAGGATATCTGTGACCTGTGGGCCATCTGCCGAGCGCCGCTGTTTGCGGGCAGGCTCGGGGATGCCTTGTGCTCCTGCATAAATCTCTGAGTGGTAGCAGGTGACTTCTGTGAACTTCGTGTCTGCTGCCGAATCCACTGGGATGTTCATAATCCCCACGTTCAGTTCTGCTGGGCAACAGCAGCAGGGAGAGCATAATGGCACCGTGTAGCAGCTCTGCTGCTTCGTCAGGTCAGACTAAAACACGGGGGGCAGCGGGAGGGACTTTTCCACCCCTCTGGCAAAGGGCAGGAGGTGAGGTGGGGGGCACCAAACCCAGCTGCATCTCTACAGCCAGGGATGGGGGGAAGATGCTGAGAGGCAGCGGGAGTGAGGGATGCTGCACAGTGGGGCGAAGCAAACCGGAGCAGAGGGATCGGTGAGGAGGGGGAGAGCTGATGACGGGGGGGGCAGTGCCCAGAGCACACCGGTAGAGGTTATCTCGAGTGAGCTGTTCTCCATCTAACTCCCTGTTCTCTCTCTTCAGCCTGTGGATCGCTGATCCTGCCCATAGATGAGCCAGGGAGGAAGCTTGCCCAGGGTGAACTCACAGAAATTCTAACATGGGAGCTCGATGGCAGCTCTGATCCTGTTGTATATCACCCCCACCCCTTTTTTTCCTTCCCCTCCGCTGTGACTGCAGAGCATGTGGGGTGGGTTAACAGGGGTGGCTTGCCAGGTTTGCAGGAACTGCCTGCAAACACAGAACAGAAGCCACAGGCCTTCCCGGCAAATTCCAAGCGTGTGTTGTGCTGACCGCTTAATTAGGGGGTCAACAGGCAGGTTTTTCCATTCAGTGGTTATATACATATATCCCTTCTTGGCTGCTGAGCTTTCAATGGCACCTGTGGGAGGTGATTTTGGCTGGCTGGAGCCCAGGGAGAATTAAAACTTGCTGGTTTAATAAAATATATAGGTATATACACACTTAGAACAGCTTAATACTGAGCAGATCTCCCAAGATCCATCGAAATAACAAGTGAGTCAGCTACCAGGTCTTTCTGTTCTGTAGCCAGCCTTCTGCTGTGATGGGGCCTGGATTCTCCACAGAATCCTCTTGGAATTGAGCAGGACTGGAAACGTATTAAGTTGGGAAGCATCTGACAGTGCGTCTGCCTCACCCTCCTGACGTGACTTTCCCCGTGGCTCCTCCTTTCTGTTCGTCACAGCGTTGTGATATTTAGGTGGCCCATTAGGAAAGGATATTGTGTGAAGGTGAAAAAATGCATTTCACCAAGGTGTTGTTTTCAGAAATCACATCAAACTAAAAACGTGGAAAATGTTTTAATATTCCCTGGTTTGCTTTGTCTGTGTGTAATAGTCCCATCTGTTGCAAAAAGCAGTAGTGTTAAAAATGGAGATGCTCTTTGGGCAGAAAAAAAGAGGAAAAAAAATGCTGATGTTTTGTTCTTTAGCTTTAGTAGTAAAGATCAAGCTATGTGGTGGTAATTTGTGTGATTCTTTTTTTGATTTTTCTTGTACTCCTTCCTTCCTTCCCTCCAGCACTGTGGCGAGAGCTGTCCCACTGATCTGACTGCTGAACTGCCCTCCGCTCTCAGTCCTGCGGGATGAAACACATGCCAGAGAGGGGGCAAATCGCTTTGATTTAACCTTCACCTTTTACTAGTATCGCAGGCCCCTCTACTGCTGCTTCTCCTGGGTGATTTTCAGTGTACATTGCTTGGTGCAAAGCCTTGCTTTCCTCTCTGGTCACACAGGTCCTGTCAGACAGCTTGCAGCTAAAGCCTGACTCGTGATTAGCTGGCTTTTAAGAACACATGTATAAAATCTCTCTGTCCAGCTGACTAACATCTGTTTTCCAGCTTTGAGAACGCTTGATGATTTTCTCTAGCTAGGCAGAAGGAAACTTCAAGTACACTGCAAGGAAGGGGCAGCGTTTCTGTTTCACAGAGCCCCACGTGCCACTCATGGCCCCCTTTGTCATGCTTTTTTGAATTAACAGCATTATTTCTGGTCTGTTGGCAGGGACCTGAAGATAATCTGTATAAATTCACTGTAGCTAGATAAGTGTGTTGGGGCTTTTCTAGCACAACAGTTCTCTAGCATCAGACTAGGGCAGGACAGAGCAGTGGGAAGAAGCATGTGTGCTGTGTGTCAGTGTCAGGCAGCAGTCTTTCTCCTGGTGAAATTGTTCACTTTTCCCCCATTTGTTTTCATTGGTTTTGTGTCAATCACAGGCCCAGGAGCACAGTCTGCAGGGCAGAGCAACTGTGATTTGTACGCAGGGAGCAGCAGTGACCTCTCTTGAGCCACCGCTTCTCCTTGACGTCTGCAAGGGGGCTGCTGTAAATCTAGATAAGCTAGGGGTAGGTAGCAGGAGAAAAATATATAGAGAAAAAAACTGAGATAGGGATACATACACCTGTCCTTGTGACTTGTCTCACTACAGAAAGCCAAAATAATACATATGTGCAGCTAAGGCACTACCTTCATCTGCAGGGGCTGAGGTCGGAGGGCTGCTTGACTTGTCACTGTTCCTTCTGCCTTCTCTGCTGTCCCCTTCACCTTGCAGCACGTGGCAGCTTGGGACAGGGCTGCCAGTTGCTCCTCTCCTCTGGGACAGCATTATTATCTAGCAGTTGCTTTATCAAAACTGCCTCATGGCTGACCTGCGTGCCAAAAAGTGGCTTCTTGGGTATATGTATATAAAACTAACCCCTCTGAGGGGGTTGGATTTTGTTTGTTTAAGTAGGGAAGAAAGAGCTTCCTTTGCCGGGAAAATGTAGTCCCAGCTGTTTGTTTTCACAGCAGTGTAAGCTGTCACAGGGCTCTAAAGAAAAGGAAAAAAAACCCCACCCACAAAATAAAAAAGCTTGTCACTACATTATCTGTTCCCAACACAGCCTGGCAGCCCCAAACAGAAATGGCAGGGTTGGTACCCTCCTTGTCAACCTGGGGCCTATTTGCAGCACAACTGATGAGTCACCCTGCTAATTACCAAGAGGCTCAGCAGGTGATGCTTGCCTGCTCCTATGAGCCATGGGGCACCAGGGAGAAGGTGGAGGGGAGAATTGAGAACAAAAATCCATGAATTAGATTGTGCTACTTCAAGGGCTGCCTCGCCGGGCGCCCACGCCTTGGCAGGGCTGTTTCAGCTGCCCCGCGCCTGGCAGCGAGGTTTGCTGCAAGGCTGAGGAAAGTGGCAGCAAAACCTGGCAAACTCTTGGACTGCAGTGAACTTAAGTCACCAATTAATAGGGAACCGTACCTCAGCAGAAGGTGAGGCAGCAAGCACGTTGGACTGAAGGTGCTTTATGGGAAAAAAAAACCACACTTTCCTGGGGTGGGGGTGGGGGTGGGGGAGGAAAAAAAAAAAAGGCATCTCCTGAGGGTGGGAGATGCTCTGGCAACAGCCAGCCAGTGGCTGCAGTGTGAGCCTGAGGAGTTAGAGCTGTGTCACCAGTGGCTGAAGGGTGAACTTTAGCCTGAACTTCACCCCTGCTGAAGGACAAAAAAGCAACCCCACGGCTGCTTTTCTTCTGAGGGGGGATCATCTTGAATGAGATACCACTCCCTCTCCTGCTGCAGGGCTGAAAGGAGGTGTGTGGAGCGTACAAGGTGGGGCGGGAACCAAAAGCTGAAGGCACATAATTCCCAGTCTCCTGGGATAATCAGGACATGGAGCATCTGTGAGGCCAGTCCTGTGATCACGGAGTCGCTCTGCACCCCTGCTTACTCCTGCCAGGAGCTGCTTAGAAGGAGACGGCATTACAAGCAGATTCTTCCTCTCCCCACTCAAACCACAGCAACCCACCAACAACCCCAGGCGGATAACCAGCGCCTGCAGAACCCCCCCGAGCAGCATGCGGGATGCCAACCAGCCAGGTTTCAGGCTGTGCCACTTCACCCCTTTACTGATGGGATCATTTCTGTCCCTTTGTTGGTGCTGGGTCACACCCACCCATCTGCCACCCACCAGGTCAACCACATCCCACCTCCCCAAACCAGAAAATCTCCCCCGAGCAGCACCTACCCCACACTGCCGGCACTTTCTGCCCCAACCACCCTGCCAGCCCTCCAGTGCTGCAGGAGTCGAGGACAGCTGCCGTTCAGGGGCTGGGATTGATTTTCAGCCGAAACCCACCAAGTTGAGCGTTTATGCACCCCCCAGTCTGCAGGGCATTTGACAGACAGCTCACGACCAGCGGCTTGGCAGTGCCTGCACCTACCCTCTGCTGCCAGGGTTCTGTGGCTGCAGCCCGTGGTAGGGTGGTTCATACCTGTGATGGAGGCAAGGGGAGGCAGGTGGTGCCTGCCCGCCCTCCTCACCCTCAGCTTGCCCCCTAAACTAAGATTTAAGAAGGTCTGTTCCGCCAAAGAGGCGCATTTCTAGGGTGTGGAGGAATCTGGGTATGTCTGTCCCAAGCATTCACCCTTAGCACTCATCAGGCAGCCAATCTATTTAACATAATGCAAAACAAATCTCAAGGTGTTCTGGTATCTGAAGCCAGACTGGTCCAAGTCATGACCTAAAAAACTTGTGAGAAATAAACTATTCCCTCCACCTGGAGAGCAGAGTCTACACCCTGCACCACCCTGGCCTGGGAACATACGGTGGGATGGAGGTAGGGCAGCGCTAGCTGAGGAGTTCCTCAGGAGCCAGGGTGGATGCTGTGTTGGTCACACATGGCTACCTGGAGGTGAGAACCCCCTGCCAGCTGAAAGGAAGGGAAGCAAGTGGGCCTCTTCAGTCTCACCAGTGATTCTGCAAGAACTAGCAGCTGGAACATGCTCAGAAACTCAGGGTCTGTGGCCCTGAAAACACCAGAGGTTGGGAAGGTTTGTTGCGTGAGGAGATGGCCGACTCCCCGCTGAGAGCTACAGAGTCTCAGCAACACCACCTTTAATAGCCCTTCAGAGACAAATTTGATGACAGCGTACCTGGAGGCACAAGCTGCACACGAGGATCACAGTCTATAAAGACCTCTGCTCGTTCCCTCCCAGCATGATCCCCGAGGAGGAAAGAGAGCACAACCAGTCATCTATAACCTTTGCTCTTCTTCACTGAGGTGAGACTGACAGGAAAACCTCTGGCTGAAACCCAACACTGCCTAGCCACAGAAAGGGCAGGTTCCCCGCCCCATCCCGCAGCGCAGCCTGGGCTTGTTGCACAGGTCTTGGCCGTACAAAGGACTGGTCACACCAGAGCTACGGGCAAGGGGTACCAAGAGTCCCTGGTAGTGCCTCTTCTCTCTAAGAGGCATAGTGGGAGATTTCACTGGGGCAGAAGAAGGGGACTGACCCCCTTCTCATGCCCATTTCTGCCAGGGTCACAGCAGCATAGACCTCAAAGATTTCCTTGTCCACCTAGGCATGTTCTTCCTGACCACTGCTTCCTCACAGGTGCATCAGAAATGTTTCGAGGATACACAACTGAATAGAGAACCCTCAAAGGGTATCATTCATGTTCCTGGCTCCCCGCCCTGGGCTCAGTGGCTCAACTTAAGCATCTCCATTCTGCCCAAGCCCTGTTCAAGTCATTAAACCCCCTCTGCAAGAACCAGGAGACCGATGCTCACAACACATTAAATCAACTTCCTGATGCAGATGGTGAGATCTCAAAGGCAGGTGGAGAGTCAGCCCCGTCCCCTGGTCTGGTGCCCCCAGGAAGGGGCAAGGCAGTGCCCCACACATCCCCAGGATGCCCAGCCACCAGCACCAACCTTATTTTATAGTCAAAACAGCACCCTGCCTTGTCAGCATCTCTCAGTGGCATTAGCCCTGCCTTTTCTCCTCTGCACACAAGAGGTCACACTCTTAACTCAGTAATACCAAGAACTTTAAACATACAGCTCACGAAAGAGCAATGAAGAGAGCTAGAGGTACAGCAACATCCAATCTTACTTTAATAAAATGTAGTTCAAAACAAAGCCTGCACAAGTTTTATGAGCAATGGAAGCCCCCGAGACTGTCGAAAGACCTAATTCTTCTCCATCCATCCTCCAACCCATGAACCCAACCTTGCCAAGCACGCAATGTACACTCCTGATCAACTTCATATTGTTGATACCACTCTGCTGAGGGTTACAGCGTTTCTCCCTTCTTTCTCCCCACGTCTTTTTTTTAAACTAAGAGGGGAAAAAAGGGAAAAAAAATGAAAGAAAACCTAAGAACTTCCGAAAGCGAGGCAATGAGAGGAAATGCACGTAAACAGTTTGCAAGTAATTCGTACGGATGCCCACACAGGTGCTGTTTTCAAGAGAAGACCAAACAAGTTTGCTAGCAGAGGAGTGCATGTGTTGTAAGAGGTAGCGTCATCCATCAACACTAGCAAATAAACCAGCCAGAGTTCAGGAAAACTTCACCAGAAGTTCAGTTTCAATGTACAGAGTGAGAATTCACTATAAAAGGCTTCTATTCAATGTGTCCAGGAAAATGCCAGCTGTCACAGATACATTTTGCAATAGAAAAGGACTTAACATCCACCTACTAACATGAGGTCTGTTGTCATTTCTATTGACAGAAAAACAAAGGTTGAATTTGCTTTTAAAAAATTGTGTCGTGTATACACAACCATATACAGTGACATACGCAGCTTTACACTTCACGTGCACACTAATTTAGAAAATATATACACTTGTGGTGTGCAGATGGACCTAGTAATCATATATAAAATGTACTTTTTTGTTACCTTAAGTGTCCGCCAAGTCTATGCTGCACACACCAAAGCACTTTTCTTTGTTGCTTATTGTGGCACACAGCAAAGGAAAGCCTTAATTACAATTTCACCCAAATCTGGTCTGGAGGAATGAGCACCTCAGCAGCTAGCTCTGCTCCAGGTGACTACTAACTCCACCAGCGGCTCTTAGAAACAAGTGACCCTTAGTGGTTTTTCTGTTAGAGACTCACGTTCATAATAAAAGGGGTGCTCTTTTCATAGAATCACAGAATCATTCAGGTTGGAAAAGACCCTTGGGATTATCGAGTCCAACCATCAGCCCTACTCTACAAAGTTCTCCCCTACACCACATCCCCCAACATCTCATCTAAACGACCCTTAAACACATCCAGGGATGGTGACTCCACCACCTCCCGGGGCAGCCTGTTTGACCACTCTTTCTGCCATTTCTGCAACTCCAGCTTGCCACCTAGGAACAAGTTCTCACAAGCCACTGGCATGCATTAACAGCACAATAAAGCTTCAGCTCTCTGGGCAACCCAGGTCTTCAGATGACTCCAAACCCCCTCGGTGACCTCTGTGCCCTGGCTGGAGTGACACAGGAGCAGTTGGTGTATTGGCAGTGAGTAAGCATTCACCCAGCACCCAAAAGACCACAGGGGACTCCTAACCCTCAGCTATGCTGTTTCTGCAGGTCTTACAGCGGTAGAAGGTGATGGCATCTTCTTTTTGTCACCCATTAGTGTCATGGCTCTGAACATGCACAAAGGGAGAAGGTCCCACTAGCATGTAGTCATGCCTCAGAGTAGCTGCACATTTTTGCTAGACACAGATGGGTGAGAGACGAGGCCCCTCACAGATAATGGGCTCTGTGTTGATCTGAAGGTGTTGCCTTGGGGTCACTCGGAGTCAGCCACAAGCACCAGACGGTGAATTGGGAATCCTGGGGCAGCTCACAGCAAACTGCATGAGGAGTTAAGAGTCACAGAAAGCCAAACCATCTGCACATCAGGTCAAGGAAGAGCTCTTAAGCACCGCTCCCAAAAAGTTGTTTACTTGCCTGACCTGGAGAGGAGAGCAGTTTTACACATCTGTCACCTGGAGATGACAGCTCTACCTGGTACTCTTTGTGGCAGCAGTAAGACCATAATGAAACCTGCTATTTCTCAGGGACAAAACTCCCAACAATGTCAAAGGGAGCAAACCTGGAAGTTTTCCTTCTTACTGTAATTATTTTCCAGTTTAGGGAAGAAAACTCATGTATTTCAGTGTTCCTAACCGTTCTGTCGAGAGGCACAGGCACAAGTAGCTCCGAGGTTGTAACTCCTCCCTCTCACTACCAATATTTAGGCTGTTTCATACAATCTCACTGCTGCAAAGCAAGGGGAGCCAGGATGCCGATCACACAGGCAGAGTCCAGGTGCTGGCCAAGAAACATTCAAGTCCCAGTCCTTCATTTTTAGAAGCATCATTTAAAGTAGTGACTCCCTCTTTTCTAGTGCACTTGGCAAAGTCCCTGCCATGACTCGGCCAACGCTGGTGCTCCAGTCACAGCGACTTCTATCACAGTGTCCTTCTGTTGTGCATCAGCACCAAATTGTACAAGAAAATTGTAAGTGAAAAAGATGGTGGTTACCATTTCTGGGAAAAGCATTGCTCTGCCTCTTCTACTTCTACCCTCTTTCTCTGTCATTTCCCTTAGATGAGGGCGTTTCTGCTGTGGGGTCTCAGGGGAGTGCACATCACTCTGGGGTTGCATAAAGAACTGCTATCAGTAGCCTGCCACAACGCAATTAAACTCATGATTGAAATGAACAATAAATAAAGAGAAAGACATACAGGTTTTAAATATAGGTTTCCATTAAAAGCATTACAAAGACAACTTCTCTCATTTTGAAGACAAAGAAAAAATCCACTTCTACTAAAAAAAAAAAAAGAAAAAAATTTAAAAATTACCCCTTTGCAAGTAACTTTAATGAGGAAAGGTGCAGGGGAGGGAGGGAGAGAAGACTTGGAGAACTAGCAAGTGTTCAAAAGGGCAGATGCCCTCCATCTCGGTCATTTTGCGGTGGCACCTTCTTCTCACACAGTCAGGTCAGAGAGCCAGAGAGTCCTCACGTGGAGGATTTCACCACCTGCTCGTAAGGGGGAGGTGGTGTGTTGCAGTAGGAAGGTGGGGGTGGGTAAACCGGGTTTCCTTGTGGGGAGTTGGGCTGGACGTGGAAAGCCATAGCCATGGGATTCATCACAGGTCCACCTGGATCTGTGTAATACGGCACTCCAGGTTGTTGTGACCCTGAAAGAAAGAAAAGGAGAGAAAAGGTATCAACAACAGCAGCAGCATCAGGTTGTGCTCTTCCAGGGCCTCTGCTCTGCACACTTGGACAAGATTTCTCAGAGTGTTCATCAGAGCAAAGACAAGGAGCCGCCTTTCTCCCATTCCAGAGAAAACCCAGGCTTGCAGGACTATGTTCACTTCTTGAGATTTCGCCAAAAAGTTTCAATTTTGCATGGAATAGAAATCATTTAGTGAAACAAAGGGCACCACTGCCCCAAGCAACTACCAATTGAAAGGGAAAACAGCAAGCCCTGCTCAGTTCCCTGGACAGAAAAGCTGCAGTGCCTGTGGAGAGGAGAGGCATGGGATCCCAGATGGACTCAGGTGTCAAGTCTTATGAAAGGATTTCAGTGACTATTTTGTGGCATACTGGATCTGCCTGTAAACCAGAGTGTATCTCAAATAGATAATTTCCCTTCTAGGCACAATGCAGCTAAGGAGTAAACATGTATGAAGCAAAAACCCAAGTTGAAGCCAATTACGGCTGGCTAGCACAATTGCTTTGCAGAGATTAAATTTAGGAAATTATGTTGGAGTCCACAGGGACAAGGAAAGGAAACATATGATCAAATGCAAAATTCCTTAGCTGTGACACACGAGGAGTAACAGAGACTGCTGCCATGAGGGAGAACCAAGGTGGCTGTAACCCTCCTCAGATATCACAGCGGGTGGTGGAAGACAATGCAATTCCAGTAATTAAAGTCACAGACTGTTTCTGTCTCAAGATGTAAATTAGTTTTCTTCTCTTTCTGTCTATTTAAATAAAGCTAGACTGAAAAATAAAAATCATGGCTGAGCCACAGGTTTTCTTCTTTTGGTGCTAGTCTGTTTTTCCTATGATGACAGCCTCACATGGATTTTCCCCTCAATCATTCCTTTCCATGACTTAGTGACGCTAAGACTCAGTATTGCCACAGAAGGAATACAGGCTTCTTGAAGCTTTAAGCATCCTTTAGTACTTCAAGCATTCAGGAAGGAGCTACATACCCAACCCCAAAACGTGCCCTTTACAATATTACATCAGATGGGTCGAGCCGTTAAGGCACAGAGATGCCAACTATCCCAGAGCCTGGGTATCTGCTTAGGGAGCTTTGTTTGGACACTCAGGAGCAAAGAGGATGGAAAGCAGATCGGGAATGCAGCTATTTCCTTCTTAACACAATTAATTTTTAACACATCGCCACAATAATTTTTCCTTTTGCCTGTCTGCTCTGCAGCCTCTCTTCCTTCACCACAGTGACAAGAAGCCTTGTTCTGCTTCCGTGTACACCATCAGCACACGGCTGTGGGAGAGTCAGGCTGGGAACAGGAGCTGAGTCCTGCCTCCCCAAAGTCTGGGCTAATACCCTCTTCTGTAGCGTTTTCCTTAAACAATTTTGTTTTAAAGTTAAATCCTGCCCAGCTCTGCATTTCTGCAGTTTCCATCCGCATGCGGGAACAGGAGAGGTTGCAGTGGCTCACTGCAGCTTGCTCTTCAGGAAAATAACTGCTTTCATTAAAACTTCCATGTATTATTACTGAATTGGGGAGGGGGGGCAAGCATGGATGCCAGTCTTTTGAGTATTTTTTCAGTTCATTAAACCCAGCAGAAAACAACACCTGAATATTAACTTCCTCGTGGGATCAGCTCAGTAAGTATTTGTTAAGTGTCTACAAAGGGACGTAACCTTTCCTAGCACTTGAACTGCCAGTCTGGGGCTATGTAGGCCAGGGCTGAAGTGAAAGATACCACCAGGTCTGCGAACTGCTGCTTGTAGGTGAGGTGTTCAATCCATTTTCCCAGTCAGGCCCACAGAAAAAGCACTCCTGCTTCCAGGCTGCTGCTGGGATGGCAGAATATGCTGCCGTTATCTCTGCAGGGAAGGAGGGAGATGGGCAAGGAGCCACGTTTCAGGGGCTCCACCTCAACAGTGAACTGGCTACTGCTACCAAATCTGGAAGAGGAGCTAGTGGAAAATGAGAACTTGGTTGACTACTAATTCCCATTGCTTCTGCTGTTGAATATTCCTAAAATAGTAGAAAAAGTAAAAAAAAAAAAAAAAAAATTTGGTGGGGTTAGCTCAAAGTCTAAAGCTTTTAAGTAACAGTAATAAGAGTCTGGAAGCAGGTGGCATAAGCAGGTCATCCAAGGGCTTGTGCTTATTTTATATTTACCCACAATTTGTGTTCCACGAAGTGTCATGAAAAAATAAAACTGCGCTCTAAAATTAAATCTGGTATTTGCCAATCCAGCCAAAGATGCTCCCTGTTCACATAATCTTGAGGTTATTTTTTAGGATTAAAAATATTAGTTTAGTTAGTTTGGCTCCCCCCCAACCCTCCACTGTTGAAAAATAAGCACTCTCTGTGGAAATGGCTGTTCAGTCAAGCAGAAAAACAGACGCAGAATGGAAGTCCTAAAAAATCCTCGTAGGATTTAAACCAAAAGAGGGTGAATAAAGTGTCAGTTTTGTCTGTAACATCCTTTTATCCATTTAGACCTGTGAGAGAGGGAGGGAAAAATGCATGTCTGTGCTTAAGGATGCAAGTAGGAGCATTTCCAAAGCCTACACAAGGCACGTGGCTGTGCAATAGCTGACATGACGGCGGGGAGAGTCCAAACGCTGCATTCTCTGCACAACACTCTATCACAGCTAACTAGAAGGGGTTTAGGACACTTTTCTAAGGAGGCTGTCTTGATGCAGCCACAATATTGCACAAAGATGTAATGTTCAGAAGATGGTTTTTGATAGCGAGGCTTGAGGCACCAAATTTTCAGAGAGATCCTCCTTCTCATTACAAAATATGCAGTTGGATTTCCACTTCCAAGCCAGTATGAAATAAAAACAAATTGCCAATTCCAAAAGAAGTTGTCAGAAAAGATAATTATCTGCCGCCTTCAGCCCTCTCTAATATAACATGCAATAAAATGACAGTCCGGGAGGAAAAGTGTCAGTGTACCAAGCGTGCCTGCATATGTGCATGTGTACTTTTGCTGGCAAAAATTAGCACTGGCTTATGCAATCTGGAGAGTGGTTAAAAATGTCCCAGTTTGGCCTTGCTGAAGCAGGGAGAAAGCAAGCACCAGAGTGTGCACTCAGATAAAAATCTCAGCAAGAGTTGAAGGTCTTCCAACTAGAGACAGCTGGATTCAGAATGCTCCCGTAAGGCACAAACATCTTCTGCTTACAGGTGAGTCTTACTTTGCAGGATTCTCCAAACTGGGACTAACAGCCAGAGGGGAAGAAATAACAAACTTAGAAAGCAGTATTGCCAGAGGAGCCATCACTAGGTAGATCCTCCTTATGCTCACAGCCATTACTGACCAGAGAGACAGCAATCAGACTAACAAGGGGAGAAGGACCACACAGAAAAACTGTAGCACAGAGCATGGAAGGCAAATAAAAAAAGAGAAGATTTGCAAGATAGCCAGATCATGGAAGAAAAATGTTAGGCTTTCCTTCACCTCTGCCAGATGTTATGAACTGTATTTAAAACTCTTCATGTCACTGTTTATTTTGCATACCTATCATTTTGTCTCTGCTGCAAAGTGAGAACTTGCTAGCCTCCCTCCATGCATGGACACACAGCTGTAAAGGTATTAGGAACCACAAGAGAAGGGAACGGAAAGTCCTGTCATCCTGGGTTTCAAAAGCACTTCTGTACACTGCAGCTGAATTATGCTGTTTGAAAGGCAGAAAACTTCACTCATCACAGGAGGTGGCTGCATGGTTTAGTGCAGTGCAATCCCTTGTCCAAATCCCCCCGTTTCCAAAAACCAAGCAAACAAAATCCCCAAACCCACTCTTTTAAAATGCCTTGGCAAATGGAAGAAATTAGTGAAACTTGTTTAATAAGCAGTCTCTGACCTGATGCAGTGTTGACTGGTTGTCTGGTGTAAGACACGTTAAAAGTAGGTTCTTCTACTAGTGGAGGAGGGTACATCCGCCTTCGGATAAAGAAACCAGCTCCGCAACAAAACAAAACTCCCATCATCAAAAGGAACCTAGGCAAAGAGAAGAGGGAAGTCAACACCCACCCACACTCAGGCAGCTCTCAAACCCAGACTGTTCATTGAGAGAAACAAGAGTATCATCCAGCAATCATCAGCCTACAGCTTTTATCAGGGATTCTTAAATAGGTTGTCTCTTGAGAGCAGGTCCATGTCATTTGTGATAGCACTCATGGGGCACTTATGGATATATTATGGACATCTTTAGCCATCAGTACTATTGCCTGATGTTTTCTGGCATGTAAAATACAAATCTGAAACTAAAACACCATTGAACTTTTGGAAAGTTCATGTTCATACCTGACCTTTGCCACTGGGATGCTGAACTGAAATTCCAGGTCGGTACAGTTTCAAACTGCATATCTTGGACATAAGCCTCGCGCTTACAGCAGCGAGGCTCCCCAGGAGGTTTGTGGGGGACAAAGAGGAACACTATTCTGCAGTTTCCCTTAAAAGAAGATTCTTAGATGTTCTTAAATTACTCAACACTCTAATTTTGTCTTCCATGGGAAATCTGGTAGCTGGCATTTAAACTCAAGCCAGAAGACCAAAGCATTCAGCACTGAAGATGACAAGCTTTGCTTTGTGCTTCCCAAACGGGATATACATTCTCAAGGAAAAGGACATAATTTTGCTTCAGTTCTTCTCTCAGCTCCTTTTCTGACCTGACTGAACTGTCCTCATCACTCCCTTGCCCTGGTGCTGTGGAAACAGGCACATGCAGGAAGGGCATGTCAGAAGATTCTGTTCTTCAGACAGTGGCTTTCACTGTGTTTCCTTGATTAGGTATCAGACATGCTAATGACTGATGCAAGCTCCCTTAAACCCAAATGGTTCTTCTGCCTGTAATTGCCACCTCATTTCAGGGCCCTTTACTGGAAGACAATGACAACTGTGCTCTTTTGGAAGAGAGGGAAGTTGGCCAGAGGCAAGCCTACACACCATGCTTATCTCCTTTGGGGCATTCCCAGGTGCCCAAGAGGAAGAGTGGGATGCTGCACAGCAACAAGAGGTATTTCATGCAAAGGGTCAAATTCTGTTCTTGTTTCTATGGTGGAAACGAGAGCAGGAGGAGGTCCTGTTTCCCCGAGTCAATATTAATACATTCCCTTTTGGCAGTGTTCCTGCAAAGGATTTGTTCTGAACAGAAAAGCAGAGATTTACGACGTCACTCCAGGGATTGAGATGCAGAGCTCTTCAGTTATATCAGTAAGGATTGTACACTGAAATCCCAGTCAGCTTCAGGAAATCTCTGTATTATAGCATATATCAGGCTTCTGGTTTTCAGTGTTTATTCATTTCAATTTTGAAGGCTTTTTTTTTTTTTTTTAAGCAGTCTTCAAATTCTACATAAAAATGGTGAAATCAGGTTTTCTAGGAGAGCTTTAGCTTTCTCTCTACTGTAATGAGAAGGTTTTATTCAGGTGCTTTCTTAAATTCCTCTCCAAAATGAATTTACCTTATTTTTTCATTATGCATATAACAGTGATTAGTTTAAGCTTTATCCAGATTACGGAGCTGCTGGTTTCACAAGCTCAAATCTTTCTGCCTTCTTTTCCCTTGCTGTCTTCTCCAGCGAAATCCTCATAGTCATAAATGTACTTCTCTTCCTTTTTAACTGAAGCCTCAATTCAGCTGGCAAGAATATCTTAAACCCTGACTAAATGCACCATCCTCCTTATACAATCCTCTTTTAAAACTGAGTGCCCAACAAAAACGGACAAATGCTGCTGCCTGGTAGTAGCTGAGACAGGCATAAGGAATTCAGCAATTTTGGATAAAAGTGGGACCACTGCCTGTACAGACCAGCAGGAGGCAGAAACAGGAAAGGTGAACCTGACACGAGTAACCTCCTTTTTCAGTGTTTTCTCACTACATCAGGAGAGTTTTATAAGCAAAAAATCAAAGTCCTTGCATTTATATGTACACATATACATTACTGCATACTTGTACCTACTTTACTTTAAAATACTAGGGCTGGCAATACCCTGATTTAAGTCCTACAAACAAGACAAGAACATGACAAACAAAGAACTCCCAAATGCCCTGACCTACCAAAAATACCATAGTCGCTGGATAGAGAGAGCTCTTACACAGCATCTTGAACCACAGCAATCCTCATAGGAACGACATCTGCAGAGAAATAAAGAGAAAAAGGTGTTAGGGGAGTGGTTATCACTCAGATTAAAACAGCATCCCCAACTCTGACACTGTTCGCACCCCTGCCCAAGCCATGATTTACGAAGGCGCCATGAGGCAAAGCCTCCCAGAAGTGTTCAAGGTCAAGTTGAATAGGTCTTGGAGCATCCTGGTCTAGTGGAAGATGTCCCTGCCCATGGCAGGGGGGTTGGACAGGGTGATCTTTGAAGGACCTTCCCAACCCAGACCATTCTGTAGGTCTGTGAATAAGAACAGACTACCCTTGGCCAGATAATGTTGTCAATCACATGTACACATCCGTGGCACAGCTCGATCACTATTCAGGAACTTTTTGCATGTTATTGAAACTACCTTCCTATATACTTCTTTTAAAGCCACCTCAAAAAGACTGAATGTAGTGTTTAATTTATAAAAAAGGACACATTATAAAGAAAAGACTATTACTGTGTTTTCTTTCACAGTAAATGAACGCTGCAGACTTCAAACATGAGCCATTTGGGGTTTTATTCACTGCAACAGACAGTAATTGCAAGGTCAAAACTGCCAGATCACTCATTCTTTGCAAATCAGCAGCTTCCAAACAGAGAAACAACTGAGCGCAGAGAAAACTTGAAGCGTTACGTTATTTACAAATTTAATGGCAGTTTTTGCTTCTCGGAAGTTGCATTGGACTGCAACTGCCAACAACTCCATTATTTAAGTAAGTTTTCCTCAAAAAAAACCCCACATTTCAAATTAATACTTCATATGGAATAGAAATGTATTATAGTACCAACCACTGTAAGCACTTCACTAAAAAGCCAGCACTTCACTAAAAGCCAGCACATACGTTAACAGAAACCTCTGAACAATTTCTATAGTAACTGCCATTTCCCACACAAATGAAACATATTTAGTAGGAAAAAGGACAAAGGTAACACAGAAACTATGGTATGTGACAGACTTGGATGAAAACATTCAGATTAGAATATCCGCATACCAAAAGAAAAGAGGAGGTTAAAACTGGATTGATCTTTTTAAGGATGTTCGCATCTGTATGCTCAATGCACATATTTAATTAAGCATCTGGTTTTGAAAAATTCACCCAACTGCATGACTGTGCTGCCATATTTGTATGCAAAGCTAAAAAAACCTCAATTGGATAATTGTACAGACAATTACACATTTACACACTCAGTTAACAAGCCTTCACTCACAAAATGCATCAAGTCACACAGGCTTCAGCCTCTAATCGGGGCCAGAGGAGGATGCCCAATGGATACACGATCAGTTTGTGTTGCAAGTGAGAACAGTTACACACTGTGTAACAAGACAAGAAGGGCAGGATTTATTTAAGCAAGGCACAGGATCTGACATGATCAGCAAGGTCCGTTAACATACTCAGGCACCCCGTTTGAGACTCAAGGAGAGTAAACTGCTCATGCCAAAAGAGAAAACACCCACTTTGCCATCCCTGAAGCTGAAAGCGACCCACCTCAAACCTCTCTTCTTTAAAGCTTGCCAGGACCCTAACAACCACTCATACTCAATGCTATCACACCTCATAAAGCTACTAACAAGATTCAGAAAGTCAGCATTAACTTCAGTCCCACCGAGACCAAGAAATTAAGCATTCTTCCATGCTCCCCAAGTCAATCAACCCAACAGGAGCTTTCAAGACGTATGTTAAATGCATAGACAGGATGAGGCCCCTTACAAAATGGGGCAGCAGCACTGCCTTCTGCTAAATCAGTGGCCATGGTACCCCTTTTGCTCCTCAACACACTTTGGATTGGAGCACCTCATCTACACTGATGGGCACTTGCCCCTTTTGCTGATGCTGCACAGCAAGGACTGTTGGGCCAGAAAAGCAGAGAGGAAACAGCCCATAAATCTAGAAGCCCTTCTTGAGGCAATTAAGGCCAAAAAAAGAAGGATTTTAGGGATGAGAGCAGTCTTTGTCTCTGCCTCCACACATTGGCTCTGTCAGCCCAGACACCTACACCTGACCACAAGCAGGATGGGGAGCGGATGCACCAGGCCGGCCTCTGGCCCCAAAGCCATTTCCCAGATCAAGCCCCAAGAGCTTAACTTGTATTAAAAGTCAAACTAAACCACAGGGCACAGGGAGGCTGCACGTACGCCACCCCCATGCCCACCCTTACCTCGCTTATTTTGCATCTGTTTGCTCTAGAGCCAGAAGAGATGGGAAAAGGCTATTTTAAATTATATAATTATGGTCATTCAAACCACCAAAATTAAAACAGCATCTGTAAAAGCAGCATAGTACCTGAATTCACTTTTTATTTTTAATCTCTAAATTGTCTAGGCTACAAGTCAGCACCATTTTTAAAGTCTCAGTGGCTTAGCTCTTCTTTCTGCAAAAAAGGGCTGAACTACCAGCTGGAGGACAGAAAGGCTCAACTGCTGAACGTTTATGAAGCTCCTGAGACCACTGAATGCCAAACAAACAGGCCATCAAAGAGAAGTTTCATGTCCTACACAGATGACTGCACTTTCAAATGGCTGAAAATGATGATGCAAAGGATGGAGGAGTCTCTCATTATGGCTGTGTTTAGAGAAGCTCTGTTTTCTAATAGCCAGTAAGCTTTCTGAGGCAACTCATCCAAGGCTAAGCACTGCATTCGCTGGGTGGATCTCTGAAGCTAAACCAGTATCACAACTTGGAGAAAAATACCCTTTGAGATCCAACTCTAGTACCCCTTTCACTTTTTACCCATGAAAACAAAGGGGCACTTTATTTTGCATGCCTGTGAGTTTGGACACATGTACCCATATGTAGGAGCCTGGAATCAAGGATAATGCCATTATAATAACCTGCTGTTTGTGTTCCCCACCACTTCACAGCAGTTCCAAAAAAGACTGAAAGAACAAACGGCTCATTTGCTGATACTGCCGTCAGGGTACTACAGAAGCTCTGCTCATCTCTTGTGCTTGATTCAATGCGCTATGAAAAAACAACACAACTTCTGAAAACATGGATCCCAATTACAAGAAAATTAACTTACTTACAAAAGCCATATTTATCAGCAGACAAAAGATGACAATAAAATTAACGTATTAATGTAACATACAAGCTTAAGTATAATCAGTCTTTGACGTACTAACTCTTACTGCCTGAGAGCAAATCCCAGTAGAATTAAGACCCTGGTTCATAAAAAAAACCAATTAAGAACACATACATATATTTACTGAATTGGTATGCATGTTCTTTAGATTACACTGGTGCTTTGGCTCTGCTTTGTGGAGAAGGACCAGTTGTGCCCAATGCCAGTTGAAGGAGAATGAGCCTTACTATTGATCTGAACTGGACCGAGCCCATCTCCTACAGAAGACTTTTCTAAAGCCGATTTCCCTCTTTCACACATCAAGGATCACCTCTAGAACTGCATTTCTCTAAGGCAACGCTTGTTTCATTGATCAAAATTTAACCCGTTACTTAGGATAAGACATGATCCATTAGTTGCTTTGCTAATCTGCAACTTGGCCAAGCATACGGTCTCTCTTTCGAAAACTGTCTGTAATACGATTTATGATTTAGAAAGTGCATCTTTTCATTCATAATTCAGTAGAGTGAAATGAATGCATCTGCGTGTCCAATGACCTGTAGTGCTAGCACCCCAAGGAACTGCTGTGTCAGAGATCAAAGTTACGCTGCGCGTCAGATCACAGTGATAAGCTTTTTGTACGGGTTTGCACTTAAATCATGAGGCTGAACTTCTTTCCTTAATGGACAAGCAAAGCATAAAGTTTCACATAAGGGTATATGGTATGACCCAAACCCCACAAACAAACCCTGTACTTGTCTGTGTTCTGCAGACAGTAACTGCTCAATGAAATGGTCCAGAAGCTCTTCTCCATTTATACCTGCATCTACACAGCTGAACGAGTCCCTTCTTAGCAGAGCTACCACAGCAAAGAACTGCATCTAAAAATAATTCCCTGATTGGCACTTGCTAAGAAGTGGAGAAATTAAAGAGGTAAAGCAAGGATTACAGTCTTCAGCAGACTGTATGGCCACAGTAGTCTGACAACGCTCCCTGTCCTCACTCAACATGGGTATTCCCCATCAACACCATCCCTCTGAAATGCAGGCTGCAGTGTTCTTAGGTTTCCTCTCTAGACTGTTTGAATCATATGTGCCAAAACCCGATTTAACATTTAAGATGTTTGATTAGCAATGTCTTTTGGAAGAGTAAAACAAAACATAAATTGTTAATCCACATGTAGTGGCAGAAACTCTACTGTAGACAGAGACAGAGGATGGGAGGATGAAGGAAAACCACAAAACTGCCACAACAACCAGACACAGTAAACTGCATGATTTTTAACCAGTGTCCTGAAGACAAGCTTGGCTTTAATTCCAAAAAAGGTTTCATGCCAGTCGTAGGTTAAATGATTGCTGCATGGATGTGTAAGATCTATGAAGCAAACTGGGATTCACTGGAATACAAGAACCACTGGCAGTTTTTGAAGTGAGGGGAGGGAAAAACCAAAGGGAGCCAGGAAGTTAAGGAGGATATAGCAATAGACCAAAACTAAGCACAGAAAAGAAAGATTTTGGGGGGAATGGCTAGTAGCATTTGATGAAGCTAAGGAAGTCCCAGCTGTGGTCCTAATACTGGCATGGGCAAAAGACCAGAAGGAGAACCACAAGTGCTCACAAGAACTGGAAGGGATGGGCTGCTGAGACGGTCACCTCCAGGCAGACTCAGTGCTGGGCCCTCAAAGCCAGGTCTGCTGCCATTGAATGGATGAAGGCAGGCAGCTGAAGTGTGCATTTTAATCTGCTTGGAACTCAGCTGCCAGGATACAGTGATGCTGAACAGAGAAAAATCAAACGAGCCATGAAACAAAATGAAGAATAAAGCGGGCAACCACCACAAAGTGACTAGCAGAAACAATTCTGATGAAGTTCAGAGTCTTGCCTGGGCTATCAATGAGGAGCAATGCCACCGAGCTCAACAGGACTACACTGCCACAAGATTCAGAATTAGACCCGAAGGATGAGGAATGAGGAAGAGGATCAATACAAGGTGTACCATGTAACTGAAAGAGAGGGAGCTATTTTTCTACCAAGCTTATTTCACCAATGATTAATTCATTTCAGACCATTCTGTATGTGCATTTCCATCTTTCAATAAAAAGCAGTTTTCAAAGCAAAGCCATTGCCTGTACTGCTATGCAAGGAAACACCCAGATTATTGACTGCTTACACATGGAGGACCTTAACGCTACAAGCACAGCAGAGAGGTTATCCCAAGGAATTCATTTTGCCACAGCAGCCCACTGAACATGGAAATCGAAACACAGAGTCCAACTCAGGAGTCCCACCTGAGTAACTATTTCTGAGTCTCAAAATGGTTTAATCTCTCTCCAGAAAGGCGCTGCAACAAAGGCACACTGGCACACTGTGTCTCCTTAGCACATCTCTGCAACATGGCCTTCAGCAGGGACACAACTCCACTGCAGTTACCTGCAGTCACAGGTTCTCGGCACCCAAAAGCATTTATCTTCTTTTCTTATACATAGCAAAGGTGATCTCTCAGCACATACAAGAACAGTGCCTTGTAAAATGTAGGTCTGATACTGGCAAATACAAAAGTATATATGTAACATATATAACTGCTTCATAAATGAATGCAGCTGTGACCTCAGTGGGACACCTGTACTTGAGAGTAAAACACTGCCACTGGTACCCAGGAAAGCACTAGAGACTTAGTTACCCAGGTACCTGATAAATCACCCAGCCCTTAGCTACATAAGAAAACATAAGGCAAAAAGGAGGAAAGGGGCTGTCAGGTAATCTTTTCTACAGAGTAGAAACAACAGAGACAGAAACAATATTTGCTCAGATTAGGTTTCTGTCTGCTTTGACACAACTAAAACCTCATACGAGACAAGATACTTGGCTCCTGTCCTTCACAGAGGCATGAAAAACAAGAGCAGGCAACAGCTGAAAAAGGGATCTCAATTATTCTTTAGGTGAAGGGCCTATAAACACCATCTCTGTGCAAGAACTCAGCCGAATATGGTAATTCCTCCCCCACTTCTGATGGGATGAGAAGTATTTGCTCAGCTGCTCCTATCAAACCAGCCCTTCCACAAGCCTACCCAACAGCTTGCCATAACCGCAGCCCTCTCTTCTCAGACCCCAAGAGGAATGCCACCCTAACAGAGGCACTCTCCTTGTTGTCTTTAAAGGCAGCAAGTCTCACCACATGGCTTTCTGGCCAACACACATCCCTCTAGAAATTTTCTCTGATCCTCCTGTTGCAGAACCTAGCAAGAATTGCAGTGGTTTGGGCTCTGTCCAGTGGCAGTATACAGTACCTTCCATAGCCACTTTTCAACATGGGCTGCAGGCCTTTCTTCCACAGAACAAAGCAGAGAAACAGCATAGCTTAACGCTCTGGCAGAAGTAAACCACAGATAATCTGTATGACAAGTTTTAATTTTCTGGAGGTGGAAGTGTAAATTTCTCATACAAACAGGAACTAGGACTTCTAGTTAATCATCAGGCCCCTTATTAAACAGGCAATTAGTTCTTCGTATCTCAAGCTGCTCCCAGTGGGCGAGCAGTCCTACTGCATCTAATCGCTGCTTTGGGAGATTATAAGCAGTCTGCTGCCAGGGGGCGATGGGTCTCCATGAATTTGCTACGTCCCTGAATTTAACATACTAATGATTAGTAAAACTTTTTCCTTCACCAAGCCACCACATGGTCAAACGAAGAGAAGGACACAGGTACTAATGGCCAACAGTTTGGTGCCACTAAGTTTGTCAAAATTTCAGTTCAAGGTCTCACTACCCAGAAAGGGTTAGAAGCTTCGATATGACTTTGGGGTCAAATGCTCCTCGATGCTGTTTACTGGAGCTCAAACCATGTACAAGCCTTCCTGTCCTACTGACAGGAAGCCAGAAGAAATTGATTCTCAGCCTCACATTAGGGTTCTTGCTTGCGAAATGGAAGAGTTAATGCTCTGCTGAGTATTTCAAGTCAAACAGCCTCAACAGGAAAAACTGAGGCTCACTCATGATAGCCACAAGTGTGGTTATTGCATGCTCTGGAAATGAAAGGGGGGTGGGACAGGGTTCCCTGCTCCACCTCAGCCAGAGATTTCAGAAGACTACTCCACTAGAAGACAGAGACTGCTTTCTGTGCTGGTTTTGGCTAGAACAGAATTAATTTTCTTCATTGTAGCTAGTATGGGCTATGTTTTGGATTTGTGCTGGAAACAGTGTTGGTAACTCAAGAATGTTATAGTTACTGCTGAGCAGTGCCTACACAGAGACAAGGCCTTTTCTGCTTCTCACCCCACCAGTGAGCAGGCTGGGGGTGCACAAGAAGTTGGGAGGGGACACAGCTGGGACAGCTGACCCCAACTGACCCAAGGGATATCCCACACCATAGGACGTCATGCTCAGCATATAAAGATGGGGAAGAAGGAGGAAGCGGGGCACCTTCAGAGTGATGGTGTTATGTCTTCCCAAGTCACCATCACGTGTGATGAAGCCCAGCTTTCCTGGAGATGGCTGAACACCTCCCTGCCCATGGCAAGTGGTGAATGAATTCCTTGTTTTGCTTTGCTTGTGTGCGTGACTTCTGCTTTACTTAAACTATCTCTATTTCAACCGACGAGTTTTCTCACCTTCTCCTTTCTGATTCTCTCCTTTCTGATTCTCTCCCCCATTCCACCCGGAGGAAGTGAATGA
Source organism: Strix aluco (assembly GCF_031877795.1). Classification (NCBI taxonomy): domain Eukaryota; kingdom Metazoa; phylum Chordata; class Aves; order Strigiformes; family Strigidae; genus Strix; species Strix aluco. The sequence continues at coordinate 161,243,920 of NC_133931.1, forward strand.
GCAGCTGGATGGTGCTTAGTTGCCAGCTGGGGTTAAACCACAACACCTTCTTTTCCTCTTTCCTCACCTTTCTCAGAAGAAGCTGCCTACACCTAGTCAGCCTCCAACTCTGAAATCGTTCAGAGCTTCAACTCTCAAATTAGGTCAGGCACCTGCTTGATTGACTATGAAGGCTGAGATATTAAATCCCTCTCCTCTCCTCAGGACTCACTCCTAGCAAGTTGAGGGGGTTGTTATGTTGGTAGCCTAGTTCTCCCCAGGTTGTGCATCAGACAACCGATTCATCGAAGCAACTTCAAGTGCATGGTAAGGCAGCTAGTTGCTAGGCAATTACAGCAGTCGGGACTACAACCTTAACAGATCCATCAACATTAAGAGAATCTAGTTCCTTATTTGAAGCAAGGAATACACCACCTTAAGGGCACAGACTATTGAAGCTAGTTGTACCCTTATTGTTTAAGGTCACCCAGGACTGAGCAACAGTGGTGGGTTTTTGTTGCCTGTATATACAGATGGTCTGATAATTACTGCTGTCTTCCTTCACAATACAAACTGTGCACTTACGTTCCGAGTTGAACTACATATGCAAACAGGCCCTTCCTGTGGCTGCTCGCTGCTAAATTGGTGGCCCTGGCCCAAATCCAGGTCTCCATTTCTGTACGGTGCCAGCCATACAAGATGCCCGAAAGCGTACAAAACTATTAATCTGCCTCCCTTCTCCCTCCTCCATGCTGGCTTCAAATCAAATGGAAGAATAAATCAACAGCTAGATTACTGCCCTAAGCACACACCTGCTGACACTTCATGCAGCTGTAATTGCAGTGGGAAAGCTAAGTGTATCATCAGGAAAGCCAACTTAATTAAAAGCAGTAAACATAACAGGATGTGAAACACAGAAAGTAGCTCCCATCATGCAACATGCCCTGTGTCTAGACTGGGGGTTTTTCCCAACCTCTTGTACACAGGTTGATGGAAGAAGTGCTCTCTAAGCTGTCTGAATAACAGAGAAAAATCACTCTATTTTGTTTTCCTTGAACATTTTGCAGGCTCTTGATAATGCACAAAAGTATTATTATTATAGACTGACCACCAAGAACATAACGGCTTACACTGAAAACCCAGATGAATATCACTGTGTGATAAATACAACAAAATTTAGTCTGCAAAGGAAGAGAAGTGTGTGGAAATGTCCAGGAAATTAATTTCAAAAACCATGAAAAACCACAAAGAATACAACCAGCATTCTTCTCCACAATAAGAAAAACAATTGACTGTTCCCATGTAGGGCAGGATCATGTTTTAAACATGAAGAATATTAGCAAACATTCCTTTTTCAGGTTTACATTAATGTTCTTATACTAATTCTAAAACCAGATTTAATCAACATAAATCTGTACACGTGCAGCTGTCTGCTGTATGCCGTAAACTATTTTCTATGGCAGAAATATATTAGCCTAAAAATACAGCACTTCCACCAGCATATGCTGTTAACATTTATTTAGGTCCTGCTTCAGATAAGAATTAGAAGAAGTTCCAAGATGGCACTCCCCTATGTTTATTCTGTTCTTCACATACCTACCAGCAGCAATGGTTAACATTTTCTTCTAGAGAAAGTTTCTATGTTTCCTTCTGGATGTCTTTCACCTAGTAGCACACCAGTGAACAGTCAAAACACACTTAGACAAGGAACCCATGGCTGAGCTCCAATGCAAAAAGTCAGTATTCAGGAGGTGGAAGCAGGTACAGGCTACCAAGGCGGAGTTTAGAAATCATCACATACACAAGTAGGTGTGATGTTAGGAAAGCCAAACCACACCTACAACTGATAGTTGCAAGGGAAACCAAGTTACAGTCTGGACAGGCAGACAGCTAGATGGACAAAAAAACCCCTGGTTGGATAGTGGGGCTCAAAGGGCAGTGTAACAGGTCACACTCTCCCTAAAGAGTATGAAGTAATCACTGGTAACCACAGTAACTATGGTGGTGTGGACCTGTCCTGTTAACAAGTGTGTTGCTGGAATTGGTGAGAAACTACTCTCACCAAGTTTGGAGATGGCACCAAACTGGGGATCGGTCAGTGAGCTCAATGGCAGAGATGCCACTCAAAGATCTAGTCTGGCAGGAGGAATGGCCTGACAGGAACCTCAGGAAATTGAACAAACCCAAATGCAAACTCTTGCCTGTGGGAAGGATGAACATCTTGCTGGCCATGGAGCATGATCATGAGCCAGCAGTGTGCCACGACAGCAATAAAGGCCAACAGCATCCTGGACTCTGTCAACAGAGGGCTAACCAGTGGATCAAGGGAAGCAACTATCACCTTTCACTGAGCACTTGTTGGACCACATCTAAAATACCACATTTAGTTTTGGCATCCCTACTAAAAAGAATGGACTTGATAAACTGGAGCAAGCTCATCAAAGGGCCACCAAGATAGTCAGAGGCTGGGGCATTTGCCCTGTGAAAGAAGGCTGAGGGACTTCGGCTTGTTCAGCCTAGGGAAGAATTGGCTTCAGAGGGACCCAAGAGCAGCCTTCCAGTACCCAGGAGGAGGTTACTAAGAAGATGCAGCCAGGATCTTCCCAGTGGTGCAGGGCGGGAGAATGGATGTAAACTGAAACAAAGAGGTTTTGACTTGGTATGTGGAAAAACTTATCCACCATGAGGACAGCCAGGCAGCAGAGCACGTTGCCCAGAGAGGTTGTGCCGTCTTCTTCCTTGGAGTTTTCCCAAGACCTAACTGGTTAAAGCCCTGAGCAACCTGGTCTGACCTCATGGCTCCGAGCAGGAGGTTGGACTGGGGATCTCCTGAGAACCCTTCCCACCCGAGTTATTCTCTGATTCTCTAATCAGAGTTACTCTCTTTTCCTCACTAGTTCTCTCTTAGAATATCACATTATTAAAAAATTCAATACACAATAATCCAACAGGATGAACTGAAATAACATTAATTAATACTGGACAGCATCAAAACTCTTCTCCCTCTAAGTCAGCCAAGCCCTGCCCTGTGGGTGACTACTTCACTGTCCCAGTGACATCAGCCATGGTATTCTATTGCTGTGGCCACGTGCTTACCACTCATACTCAAAAACATTTGTGCTGCTTTATACACATGCCATGGAGCCTGGAAAGGAGAGGATTAGAAACATGCAGGTTCTAGCATCTGGAATTTATCACCTCATTAAAAGCTCCAGTGTGATGGTAGCTAACAACAGGAAGAAAAACAAACAGCAAAGACCTATGGGGTTGGTCAATCATACCGGGGAACATACTTCACCCTGCAATGAGGGGGACATTCACAACCATTCTAATCAAACTACTCCTAATCAGCAAAATGTGAGGCAGACTTCCCTCTACTATTCATTCCCAATTCAGAAGTAGAAAAACAACTGGAGTATCTTAAGTGCTGCTGGCATCTGCACACAGAGGAGGCGGTTTCGCAATCTAATACATTCACTATGTCATCATTCACATTACTACCAAGTAAGAGAATATCTTGACCATCTCTTCTGCCAACCATTAGCACTTGAGGTACATCTAGAATAAAACTGAGCTGTCTTATTTGAGTGAGAGTAGGATGAGGATCCTTGTGGAGATGAGAGTAAAGTCTGTTGAGACAGCTTTAATTCTAAATTGCTTTCTGTGCACCCACACAAGGAGATGTATGATCTAACTCTTTAAGCAAAGTCAGGGATAACTTGGCTCCCTGCTTTTCCAAAGGATAAGAATTAGACTCCAATGACTAATTCCTTTCTCTGCTTTATATTTGTTTACTTATTTTTCCAGGCCACATAAATAAATGATTTGCTGAAGCAGAAGAAAAGTATCTGACAATATCTTGTGAGTCAGGCAACTAGGACATGGAGAAATGGTTGGTTTGGTTAGTGAACTAAGTTAAGTTCAGTCTTGGAACTTCTCTTTATCAACAGTAGAAGATCAATGTATGTCTCAAATTCCTGGCAAGCTTCCCATGATGGCTTTCTGGTCTGAAATAAGCTATAACTTATTCACACAACAGAGGTAGAAAAGTTTGGAAAATGATCCTCAGTCTAGCCTTAAGAAATGGAATTATATTTGGAAGAAACACGTTTGAATTAAACTAAAGCTTACTGCTGATCTATGAAGGCTAGAACAATTATGTCCACTGGAAAAATAATTTTTAAAAGGTACTAATATCATTAATTAATTAGAGAGAGAGATGTATCATTAGTTCTATAGCAGAGACCTCCAACCTTTGTCCTAGCCGTTAATACAGAAAGCATAACCGACAAGTTTTAAGAAAGCTTTGAGCAACATCTGCAACAGCTTTTTTCTTTTTTAAATGGTTACACTGGAAGACAGATTGAATCAAAAACTAAAAAAGATTTAAGCTCGAAAAGAAGAACAGTCATAGCACTGCAAGTTTTACCCCCAATCTAGCTGAATTTCCAGTACACTTATTTTGGCACACTGATTTCTTATCCCATGTTCCTCTTGCTTAGCAGACACAGTCTTATCTCTGTCTTTGGATGGCTGAAGTAGAGCCTTTACAGGAAAGATTAACTCAGCTATCTTGCCTTTAAACTTCCGATAAAAGCAAACAACCATTTTATGTGGCAGTCCACCTTGGATTTCTATTAGTCTGGGCAATTTAAAGAGAAGCAGACACCTTCTAGGAGGACGTGCCTACCCAGCAGGGATAAGGCATATGGACATGTCAGTCCAAGGATGCCATGGTCCGAGCATGCCACACTAGACGCGTGAACAGACACAGGACTTGGTATTTCTGAGCTGACAAGCCAACCTTTTCATTATAACACAAAGTGTCTCCAAGAGAGATGTGACATACTGCCAGCATGGGACTGAAATCACAGGGAAATCACTAAAAGGGATTGCAGTGCTGGGTTTCATAAGTCTCCAAAGATAGTCTCAAGACCAAAGGACAGACTACATATGTTAACTGAGTAGAAAAAACTTCCATCAGAAAACCAGTGATAGAAAGGAATGAAATCTATGGCGAACTCATTTGGCTAAATATATCTGCTTCTTATGGACTGTTGCTCCAGAAATTGTAAGATAAAATAAAACCCGTTTCACTACAGCACATCCCAGATCTAGATTTGCACAGAGGAGACGCTTTCAGGATAACATTGCATATTATGCCCTTAGATGATTTAGCATCTGACCATATGCTAATGGAGAAGATCCTATTCATACCTCCTCCCCCACAATACGCAGAATACTCCCTTTCTCCCACTTCTCCAGCGTTCGCCAAAAACTGTACCAAGATGATTCAACACTGACTCAAATGTGCTAAAATGAACAACTTTCTGTGGAATTAGCAAGTTGAATTAACTCAGGGAAGGGTCAAACAAGTGCCAAAGCAATGGGACTTCACCCTAGATACTGAGATTGGTGTTGTGCCTCTCCTCCACCATACGGGTGTGAAAAGACAGCGCAGGTAGGAAGCTGCTGGGGATCCTAGACAACAGAAATTGAAATTGCATAAGTAGCAAAGTAGGAAAGCCCAGGTGCTACAGATATCACTGGCATTCTATCATTTTGATGCATGCCACCTTTAAACCTACTGGGCTCCTATGCACTCAAATACCCTCTCTCCCCTCCCTTGAAATTTCTTCACTTGTCACACATCATCTATTGTCTGAACTTTACCATCCCCAAATCCTTATTGTCTTTCCTTAGTGTTTCTTCTTTCCCACTTAAACTCGTAACTGCAGTAACAACAATAGCATTAACGTGACACTCATCACCATCACAACAATCCCTGAGCACACACATCCCACCCTTTTCCCCTTCCTTTTTCCATTTACTTACACTATCCAGGGGACTGCAACATGTTTATGCAATGACTCAGATAACAGGGTGTTGCAGTAACCACCACAAACACACACAACTACTAGTAACAGTCTTCTGATTGACCTGATGTAGTCGATATACAACAGTTTTCCCTCCACATTAGAAGATCTCCCAAACCAACCACCAACCCACCAACACCGTAGCCCCTCTCACAACTTTATTCCTTCCAATATTCAAAGCTGTGTGCAATTCCAAATAACCTCTTTGACAGACTAGAAAATAAACACACTGCTTTTCTACAAAATACTCCATTTAAGCACACAAGAAAACAGTAAACTAGTTACCAATTAGAAAGCAACCTTGCGTGCATCAGATCTGTTGCAGATAGCGAGCCTCCCCTTTGTACCCCTTGCTTTTGCAGGACTCAGTATGTATTACCTGTGGCCTGAAGAGTCTGAGCTAGCACCCAATATCCAAGTAGCTCAAGTCTCCCTTTGTGTTACCAAGGAAGACAAACACTGGCTGCGAAAGCACGTGGGAGAAACGTAAGCAGAACACCAAGGTGATGATGAAAAACACCCCTGAATGTCAAGGTACAGTGGGATTTTCATAATTTCATAATTATGAAACGCTTCTTTCCCCCATTGCAGCAAAACAAAATAAAATGTAGGTGGAACCAAAGTCCTGTTGTTATTTGCATGCAAAGAAAATGAACTTATTTAAATTCACCCATCTGTTCTGGCCAACCATTTATGAGTAAATCTTAACATTTCAGTCTCCTGAAAAAAAGACAGCGAGTTCTAGGCACAAACACTTCCTAAGCAGTTAATATTCAGGATCGCAGATGATTAAACCATACAGTGTTTCATTCTTTCAGTGAGCTTTGTTTCTTGCCTGGCTTCCTGGCTGCTTTTTGTCTCTAGCATTTCTCTCCCATTTCTGGCAGATGAAGTGGAGGTAGAGAAGAAAAGGGAGGAAAGTTCCTGGGAAGCGTAAGGATTACAGTAATTTGCAATCCTTCAGCAAGGAAGAGCTTGCTTAGGAACCACATGACCTAATGCTGCAACCTACTCCCCCCACCCCACTTTATTTTTATTTTTTTTTAAACTTAGATTTACAGGTGTTTGCAATTATAAAGTTATACAACCCCAGGCCAAAGTTTAGTACGTTTATCTCCTTTCTGCCCCCAAATCCACAGGGAAGATACCTCCCACCCACACATTTCCTCCACCTTTTTGTTGTTGCTGTGGGCAATTTAAAACAGAAAACTGCAACTCAGAGAGATCCTCAATCATGCACCTACAGGTCACTGACATTTGGTTCACACCGAAGCCTAATATGAATGTAGATGCCACTCATCAAAAAGGATAGTTATGCCATGGATAACAAATCATGCCAACGCCCTAATTTAAACAACAATATTAGCACAGGGACAAACTTACTTTCAAAGCATTCTTGATATTCTGCCTGATTACCTGCCCTTGTTCAAAACAAAGGGAGAACTGTCCTCACATGGCTCTACTTATGTTTCCTTTCAGCATTCTGAAATAAGAGCTGTTTAAGATCTTGCATTTTGTTTTCAATTGGAAAGGTCACCTGGATTGGGTGGCAAAATGAGACTGTGCACTTTTTTTAATAAGGAGAAAGAGAAAGAGATGGGACATGGGGAAGGAGGGAAAGGAAAGTTTATTGCACCTTCATTTTTAAATTAAAAAAAAGTCTCAGAGAAGTTATGGGAAAAGTATAATTAGTGAAAGAACAACACTCTAAGAGCCTACAGAATCTAATTCTCTCTTGAGCATTAGAAAATACAAAAAGGAAAGTGATGACTACTTACATATAGTATGTAGGATATAATCCTTCAAAGTACCAGCAGTGCTTTTTGGCCTCTGTACACTACAAAGAAAGAAAAATATGGTATTAATATTTACATAGGACAGTGTACAAATGTGAATGCAAGCATAGAGTATTTATAAATATTGTGACTTTGAGCAATTAGGGAAGGTTTATATTCCCAGAGATTTCCCAATCTCAACACACACATCAACTGGGAAGCCAGTTCATGCAAATGGCAGTGTGCCCTGCCAGGGTTCAGATCCCTCATGCAGGGCTTTGTCTGTGGGGCCCCATAGCTTCCCACAATTCACGAACAAAGTCAGTACATTTGGTGCAGGCACAGGATCCAGCCGCATGTGTTCCCTGGCAGAACTGCTGTCTTAAAAAACCACAGAGAACTTAAAAGCCCGATTCGTGGTTATAGTCACTTAAGAGGCCTCCAAGACATAGCCAGTTTGATGACACTATGCATATGACTACACAGTAAATTCAATAAATTCAATAATTGCAGGGAATTATTCATCATTCTGGAAGTCTCTGGCATGTGGAGCCAGGCTTGGAAAGAAGCAGAACGGAGAACCCATCCATCCCATCTCCTCTTCCTACAGCTTGGAAATATCTCAAGTATTCATTAAAGTACCAGGGAAAGGAAACTACTCTCTGCAGCCCAGGGGTATTGTTCTCTTTTGCAGATTGCCAGCGTATCCTTGTTAAAGGACGGCGACAAGCATTTTCTCAGCATGTGTGTGCAGGCAACGTGGGAAGCACACATCGTTACGGGAACTGGCAGAGTACAGACGGCAGCTCAGAACAATAGCGGCGCTTAAAAAAGAAAACCAGACGTCAAGCCCAAACTCTACAACGCACAAAATATTCCTGCATATCCCGCTGACATCGCTAGCATAAAATGCCGACTTCGTTGCAGATGTAGCTCCAGGAGCTTCACCGCAAGCTGCATTATCCGATCACGCACGGCCAGGGTCCTGGGGGACACCCTCCACAGAGAAGCGAGGAATATGTTGTTGGGGTTTTAGCAACAATTCCCTCTGCTGCTCCAACCTGACACTCCATGTGGGAGAGCGCTCGGCACACCGGCAGTGCTTGGATCATCCTTCACGTTCACTTGGCAGCTCACCTTTAAATAATAGCTCATATAAGTTTATTAGCCTCCCTGAATCCCAGAATACTAAATGAATCCAGTTAAGACAAAGACAAAGTGTTTTTAGATCCCTGACTCTCACCCCTCATGAATAAGAAAGGCTGCAAGCTCTTTAACGAGCATCTGATGAGCTAAATCACAGACAGATCAATTACAGCCCATGAAGACAAACTGCTATGGATTAAATTGTTAAGAGCGGTACAGGAAATGGGGGGAGGAGGAGGAGGAGAAGACACTTTTGATGCATGCTGTCAGGCCTTTCCACTAATACAACAGGCTCACACCAGTCTTCAAGATGCACAAGCTTTAGCCTCTGTTGAAAAGACTGGAGCTTTTTCCTTTGGGTAAACACAGCAGAAGCCTCATTTCCCTCTCAAATCGATGCTGCGGTCCAGACAGTATAAGCAGGAGGGCTCCGTAGCTGCTGCTGGAGCAACTGGTGTTCAAAGATCCATCTCCACATTTGTTCTATTCCCCTTTTTCCTCCCTTCTTCAAAGTGTCCAACTTCTTAACCCTTCTTTCTGAATATTTTCATCAGCTGGCTGTCTCCTCTTACTCTAAAATCAGAAATATGCCAAGTTTCTCTCCGTAACACCCTGCAAACATAGATGCATTGTAAACCCAGCGGGTCTGCTGCCCAGTTAGTGAAAAATACTTTGGCTCTTCACCTTTGAAGGCTGCAGATCAGGAGGCCTGGCTAAAAATCCCAGTGCCTGCAGGTCAACCCCTTGGGAAGCCTTATTTCAGAGTCCAGCTTGGGGTGTACGCCATGAAACATTTTTCCTTCCTGCTTCTCAACAGTGTGAGTCACTGTTTACCTCAACAGCCTTTGTCAGTCTCAAGCGTTGTAATTGATGTTTTCCCAGCAATGTTTCTGAGCACGTGGAGCCTACCGTACCCTTTACAAGTGTAAAGGAGACATTTATATCCAGCACTCATTTTGCTCGCCCTCCTCCCCGTATTTTAATCAATTTTACAAGTTCTAAAATGAGTTGGGAAGATTCCTCCTTCCCACATCTCCCAAGTTGTAAGATTTACGTTTCTGCTTCTTAACAGTTCTCTGTTTCAGACAGACAATATGCTGATACTTGAAAGGCTCCAGCCTGGGAAAGTTTTGCAAGGAACAGTTCCTTCTAGCATACAGAGCTTAGATACCTGCACTAAAAATCCTTCGGTGCCCAGACTTTGCTTTTATATGGGACTTGGAACAGAGGGTACTGATCCCGATTCTGCCTTTTTAATATCACAGTGCTATGAATACTGCATGGCAGTTGTTCAGCTCTCCTACATGGGAATCAGGCAAACAAGCAAGCGGACCTCAAATGTGCACAGCCCAGCTGAATCCGATATACGTGACTGTCAGGGCAAGTCGCTGTGGCCCCTGCTCGGATAAAACTCCTACCAATCTCCATGGTAACTTTATGCTAGTAAACCCTGACATAAAGCAGGCGGCTACTAACCACCATCTCTACTGCTGGTTAGCAGGCCTTACAGGAATTCACTTCTAAAAATACGGTGGCAACGTCATTGCCTCTAAGGATTTGAGCCTCTTTAGCACTCGGGTACCAGAGTACCAGTTAACAGGGTAGTCAGGGCACGGATTAGGTTTGCCCATCCCACACACATCCTCTGAAGCAGGCTATGATCATCCATCTCTTGCCAAGATCCAAATTTTCCTTCTGAGTGGTACTGGCCTCTTAGTTAAGCTGGTGGAGAGTCAGACAAGTGCGAGAGGGGACTACACCATCAGCATCAGGCTCTCATCCTCACAGAGCCTTTGGACGATGATGTCCTTGTAGTTGTTTAAGACTGTTAAACCTTTGAGAAACTGCAGCTGGAAGCAACTCACCGCAGTCCACAAAACAGACACAAAGGGATGATTACCCACATTACTGCAATACAAAAGGACTTCAGACATCAGGGCTGGTGCCCACTCTGCTAGCTCCTATATGAAGACAGGCTGTATCAGAGTTTCTAACAAGCATTTGTTCATGTCTTTAAAAAGCCATTTACCCATTCACTAACAGCAAAAAAGTGTGCTTTTGGTTTTTAAACTAAGCTTAGGTATGGCCCTGCTGATGCTTTCAACTTTTCTAGAACTCTGCACATTTTGCTTATAAAATTCCTCTTTCTATGTCCTTTAACAATTTGACACAGCTATAAAATATAAATACAAGATTACATTCATTTTTTAAATAAATGATGTTGGTCTAATTGGGTGCGCATATGTAATCTTTAGAGAATTAATGGTACGTGAATTAGCCAGATGCTTGAACACATTCCTCAAGATTATGATTTGGAAAGAGAAGAAACACAAGACTTGGTATTTTGTTTGTTTGTTTTTAAATAAATCAGCATCTGTCTTGTAGTCGGTTTTCTCTGGCAGACTGAAGCAAAGCGAACTGCCAGCCGTCCTTTTCTGCGGCCTCTAAATTCATTCAGATTTCCTTTAAGAAAGGAAATGTGCTTCCTGACAGAGATTCAAATTGCAAATGTTACTGCTGCTAGTAAGAACAATGAGAGAGAGAAGTTACTAAAGCATTAACCAAAGACTGGTTTTGATCATAGCATAAAATACAGAACGTGAGTACATGCGTTATGCACATGGTGTGGGGGAAGACAGAGCAGGCAGCCTGCTCACTGAATGTCGGATGGTACTCTACAGATCATTAGTTATGCTTTGCAGGATTTGCAGAAATACTGTCTCTAGCAGGAATATCCTCCACATTGCACATCGTTATCTTTCGGTCCACAGGACAATAAAAAGAAAACAGATCTGATCAATTAATTACTCTTTGCAGTCAAGGGAGAGGTAGACTCACGTCCAGTGTTTTTATTGGAGGTTTGGAAATTAATAATAAAAAAGTAAAACCAATTACAGCCCCACCTACAGATAGCACTTTCCAGTACGAGTGCAGTCTGTTTTTTACAGGTACCAATGAAAAAAGCAGTCTGCTGTGGACAGACGTGTTTGTGGAGGGCAGGGGGAGGGCAATTGCCATCTGTATGCGGAAGGGACATTCAGAGCGAGTTTGTGACATCTGCTCAAAGCCAGATTCAGCAGGAAGCACAGGTCTGCTATCGATCACAAAGTCAAAGAAACGCTATCAGTTATCAGCAACTGATAACATCACAATGTTTTATGGGATCTGACCTTTAAAATTGTATCAGTTTTCAGAACACTATCCCTTTCAGTGTCTAGACCAGAGCTGAAAGCATTATAAGATACAAGCTGCTCATTAGATACGGCGTGCTGAAATCAGGACGACTTCTGCATGCTCAAAGTTTGAAAGACTGGATTTGCAAACACAAGAATTTGAGCATATTGCTCTTCCATAGCCAAGAAAAGGGCAAAATAACATCCATTAGAGTAAGAGACAGCATATACTGAAACTGAAAAGTGCAGCCCAAGGGTGAAAACAATCTACTAGAGAAAATACATTTTGTTTTAGCCTTGCCTGAATCCATCAGAATTTATCCTTACTGGTGATGCTAACAGCTGAGAGTAAAAGTAGCCCATCTCCAAACTATTCTAAGAAACTGAGCTCACAAGCCATGTTACCAGTGATTCCAACAAATACTCTTGTCACAAAAGACAGAAGCAACTCTTCCTAAAATCGAGAATTACATACAATACATTAAGGTATTTTTATTTACTAAGGTAGTAAGGAAACAGCAGGAAACTCTTGTATAAAAGGACAGTGATCCTTTACCAAGCTTTCCCTCCCATGTAACAGTAAACTGAACAAATACTATTCCAGATAGACAGCTGTTTAATCAAGACCAAGATTACAAAGTCGTATAACTCATAGTATAAAGAATGACTGTCACACATTTCAGAAGGAGCTGTTTCTGGCCAGTCCTTCCAGCTGTTCTCTAAGAAAGAAGGGAATATTGCCCATTCAGGATTCTTAAAAGACGCAACTTATTCACCCTGAATTAATCAGTCTGTGTTCAGCAACAGTAAAAACTTTCAGCACAAGCAGCTAAATCCTATTAGTTCTTCTGCTGCTCAGAGCACGTGCATTAATCATCATATTTTTATTTAGAATTAACGTGGGTTTAGCATTAGATAGCCTCCCATCACAAAGTATTACTTTACACTTAGATGTATTAACCTTTCCCACAAAAGAAATACAAATATCCCTTGCATGTAATTTCATTTCAGGAGCCTGATTCTATGTTTTGGGTTTGTTTCTTTTTTTTTTTTTGCCATTATGCAGCAAATTGCACATGCACTCCAGTCCTAGAACGATACAGTTTCAGTTGAATATAATCCTTTCATCAGTATCCTGGGGGGGAGGAAAGGGGAGGAAAAAATGAAAAGCACGAGACCCTCGTTCTCCAGAGCCAGCGCCCTCAGCACCGCGGACAGCAGCCCCGCCCCGCGGCTGCCCGCAGTCACGCGTGGCCGTGGAGTGGCCATGGAGCGGTGGGGTGGCACAAACCGCCTGTAGAAGACCTGGCCCACCTACACCACCTCACCCGGCTCCTCCGCGCCAGCAGCAGTCACACATGCTGAACTGCTCGCGGCATATGCCCGTGCTAATTACCACAGAATACCTCAAGTGGGAAGGGACCCGTAAGGATCATCGAGTCCAACTCCCTGCTCCTCGCAGGACTACCCAACGCTACACCATCTGACTACGAGCATCATCCAGATGCTCCTGGAACTCTGAAAGGCTCGGTGCCGTGGCCACTTCCCTGGGGAGCCTGTTCCAGGGACTGACCACCCTCTTGCTGAAGAACCTTCTCCTAATGTGCCCAACCTGAACCTCCCCGGAAGCAGCTCAGGCCATTTCCTCGTGTCCCATCGCTGATATGTTGGGTTTGTGTGTGAGTGGTGGGGTTTTGGTAGTGGGGGAGGGGGCTACAGAGGTGGCCCCTGTGAGGAGCTTCTGGAAGCTCTACCAGCTCCAAGTCAGACCCACCTCTGGCCAAGGCCCAGCCAATTAGCAATGGTGGCTGCACCTCTGTGACAACATATTTAAGAAAGGGAACCTGAGAGGAGGAGGAGTTGAGGGAAATACCTCCGCAGACACCCAGGTCAGCTGAAGAAAGGAGCAGAGCGTGAGGTGCGCTGGAGCAGAGACACACCCCGCCCCGCCCCCCCAGCCCATGGTGAGAGGTCAGGCTGTGCCCCTGCACCCGTGGAGGTCACCAGTGGAGCAGAAGCCCTCCTGCAGTCCATGGAGGACCCCACGCCGGAGCAGGCAGCTGCACCCAAAGAAGGCTGGGACTCTGTGGGAAGCCCATGCTGGGGCAGTCTGTTGCTGGGAAGAACTATAGCACATGGGAAGGGCCTACATCAGAATAAGTTCATGTAGAACTGTCTCCCACGAGAGGGACCCCACGACAGAGCAGAGGAAGAGTGTGAGGAGTCCTCCCCCTGAGGAGGAAAGAGCAGCAGAAACAACGGGTGATGAACTGACTGCTGTCCCTGTCCCCCGGCTGCTGGAGGGGGGGAGGTAGAGAAATTGGGAGAAAAGCTGAGCCTGGGAAGAAGGGAGGGGTGGGGGGAAGGTGTTTTTAAGATGTGGTTGTATCTCTCACTGTCCTGCTCTGCTTGATTGGTAAATTGGTGGTGGTGGTGTTCAAATTAAATTGATGTTCTTTTTCTTCCCCTAACGAGTCTGTCTGTTGCCTGTGACCATACTGGATGAGTCATCCCTCCCTGTCCTTGTCTCGACCCCTGAGGGGGAAGGAATGAGCGAGCAGCTACGTGGTGCTCTGGGCTTAAACAACAACAGCTGGTCACTAGAGAGAGAAGATCAGCATCTCCCTTCACTGCCCCCTTCAGCAAGTTGTAGACTGTGATGAGGCCACCCCTCAGCCCTCTCTTCTCTAAGCTGAACAAGCCAAGTGACCTCAGCACTCCTCATAAAAGTCTTGCCCTTGAGACCTTTCACCACCTTCATTGCTCTTCTCTGGACACACTTATATTGAGGCACCCAAAACTGTACATAGCACTCGTGTGGGGCCATACCAGTGCAGTGTGGAGTGGGACAACCACCTCCCTTGACCAGCTAGCTATGCTCTGCTTGATGCACCCCAGGACATGGTTGGCCCTTTTGGCTGCCAGGGCACACTGTTGACTCATGTCCAACTTGCCATCAACCCAAACCCCCATTTACTGCCTTGGATGGAACAACTGTACTGAATCTTCTACAAATTGTTTGGGAAACCATAGTTATGATAGTTATTGTAGTTACGTGAAATATCCGGCTTGGATCTACATCAGAATGTCAAGCCAGATGCTTATGAAAGTGCCAAGAGATCCTCAGTCCCAGGGAAGGTTAGGACTTGCCTTCTTACTTCTACACCCACAAACTCAGCAACATTTGTACAAACATAAAAGCTTGGTGGGGGTTTACACCTTTTTGGTGGTACTGACCTTACACTGAAAGTTCTAATGTCAGATCTGCAAGAAAGCATGAGGCATGTCACATGTTGAAAGCATTTTCACCCAAGAAAAGCAAAAAAGAGTCATCATTCCACTGGAGTCTCTGCAGCTTCAAGTGGGTAGAGGTAGGCTTTTTTGTTCCAACTGGAAGGGAACAGATGCAATATTTTCCCAACTCCACTAGAAGCAGTTGATCTATTCCAAATGGTACTGGGCAGGTTCCACAGCTCCAAAACTGACTTTAGCTCCTGCAATTACTCTGTTCCCTTTCATATGTGCATGAGAAATAAAAACAAGGTTATTATTTGCATTCTTTAACTACAGAATAAGTCATAAGTCACCTTATAAAACAACCTATTAAGTACAGTGTGTGTGGGGAAGGGATCATTTCTCAGGAATGGAAGGGAAGACCATGCCAAGAGTGAGGATATTCACTATTTCCACCTTCAGTCTCTAAAACCAAAACAAATACTAATTTTTACAGATAAAAGGATTTGGTGATACAATGATTTTACTTTTAAGCCTCTAATGAATCTAAGTAACACTTTCGGTGTCACCATCAAGACATAGATATCAAACTTGTTTTCCTTTGACTAAGAACTGGAAGCTTGATTCATTTCCAATCCTAACGTTAGGTAGGCACTTACTCCTCACAGGAACTGATACTGTCTAGAGTACTATTCAGAGCAAAGTCTAGATGTGGGGTTCCCCCATTTTTATCTAAAACCACGCCAGCATTCATTCCTTTCAGTTCACACTGAACTGGCACATTTGCTCATATCCTCTGTACATTTCATTCTGCTTTACCATCCAAAGAATGAAAACAGCCTTTAAATTACCTAGTACTTAAATCCTCAGGGGCTGTCTTTCATCTCCCATAATAATAAAACCAAAGCAAAGAAAGACTGAGCAGAGAAAGATGGGTTCAGAACTCAATTTTCTCAGTCATTTGCAGAGCAGACAAGAGCAAGGCAGTAACAGCATTGTGCTAGAGATGCTGGTTAGTTAAGCTATGACAGCCCATCAAAGGCTGCAGGAAAATAGATTTCTTTGATGGTCACCAGGACTCAGGGCAGTTGCGTTGGGAGTTCCTGGGCTTTGTTCTGTTGATGTTATGCATCCCCCCATGCGCTCATTTGTTCCTCAGAGAGAGACTGTGAGCTGACAGGACATTGTGCAGCTGCATAATCACAGCAACTCTTGCTCCCCTCCCTACTACCCTTATTTTTCATTCCTGACATTTAATTCAGTGATGCACACCTTCCTCAGATCCTTCTTATGAAGGGTCATTGGAAAAAATAGTATTTTTTTGTTCAACTAAGACTTTTCCCTTTTCAGTTTTCTTAGATATTTATTTCAAAACTACAAATACTGGAACAAAATCCTTTGTGCTTTGAAGTCCTGAAAACATCTGTAACACTGAAGGCGACGACTCCTCAGTCTCAAGAAACAAGATGGCCAATCACACACCCAGTGCAGGGAACAAAAGAAGTTGATAATAATGAAATATCGTCTGAGTGCTGTTCTCCTGGAAGGTATGCAAGGCCAAGGCAAGTTCTCACCTTCAAAAGCTTATTCTAGAAAGCCATCGTATTTTGTGTTAGATTGTTGTTAGGAGCATCTGTTTGTTTTAAATCAGATTACACACATCATGTGTGTATTAAATAAGTGAGCATCTGAATACACTGGAGATTAAAGAGGTTACCTTGGAAACATTCCGATATTTGAACACCGGTTTCTAAAAAAACCTGGCAATTCAGAATCCAGGTACTACTTTGAGCAGAAATATCTACAACATTCTGCTGGGGGAAGCTTTGTTTTTGGTGAACTTGCACCTGCTTAATAGTGAATTGTCAGATGCTTACCTATAGATACTTCCTTTAACAGCCATCATTACTGTGTCTTCACATCCTCACAAGGCATCTCAATCTCTCAAAGGAAAAGCACAGATGTATAAGTTATGGTACAAGTCCAGTCTGGTTTAGTGACCAAACTGGGACTGGAGAAACAGTTCTAAAAGAAACTTCACTTAAATTTGGTCCAGCTACATTAGACTAACTACCTTGAAGTAAACACTGCAACTCACATAGTAACAACAGCAAAGGTGAACACGGTCTGGTCTGCAAGGCTAGCTCATCCAACAGGGCTGAGTTACTCTGAATATTAGAATGCCAAAATACTACAATCTCCATGTTGCAATCCAGAAAACCATTTGCTTTGAGACTCAGTTCCTGGAACGCTGGGAGGAGTTTATGCGTTTGGGTTCATCCAGGCTAATAATGGTTTTTCTGTTCTTGCATGCAGCCTATTAAAGTTCCTATTGACTGGCAGCAAACACATCTCTTTCTCAGGCCAGAACTCTCCTCAAAGAAAGAAACAGCAGAAGAGTTTGACCGAGTCTAATTTGTATTTGTTTAACAAGTCAATTCAAGCTTTCAGGGAGATGCTCTATTGTGGCTTTTGGGCAGACACTCACCAGGTAGACTGAAACATCAATACCTTTTAAATTAAACTAAGAACCTAAACTGACTCCTACTCAGACAGTCCAATACACCGCAATAGTGATAGCATATGATTATTAAATTCCAGTGAGACAAATCCAAGAGCTATAACTCACAACCACTTATTTGAGCAGTAAGAAATACCAAGCATTTGTCCTTGGAGTATTTCCCATGAAAGGACTAGAATAGCAAACAGTCAAACCTTTCTGGCAAGTAACGATGCCTACTAATGGCAAAGCATTTTTCCAAAAGAAGTAACTTCCTACATAAGACCATAACATTTGCTTTTCTTCTATTAGGAGCCCAAATGTGCCTAAATAATAATCTCCAATGTCCCAGTTTGTCAAATTTCAACATACTCCACTAAGAGTGTTGACAAATCTCTTCACTGAAATCACAAGCATACCAGCATTTGGCATTTTTCTAAAAGGGTCATTTCCTTGGTTTGAGTGATCACCTGAGTTTTTCCACATTCAAAATAGCTTCCTGAAAGAAAAAAAAAAAAAAGAAAACAAAAGGATCTACCACAGGTTTCAAAGATGACTGTCTACACAGAGATATGGATACACATAACGAGACAAATTCAAATAATCTCTTGTACTGCTTTTCACCCCTCAAACCACCTGCTTCACAACTTGATGAAGGGCATGCCAGATGTGGGTAGATTTTACATGTGTCCCTTCTTATTCAATCAGCGGATGAGCTCCTTGCTCAAATATCTGTCCATATATGTGGATTTTCTTATGATCCCATCAAGCTTTCAACTTCCTCTAATAACAGTTATAATGCAAGTTTCCTAGTTACCACTGTTGGACCTCTAGTTACCACTCGTGGTCCGTGGTTCATCTGATGTTACATTCTCTGTATTCCTGTTTGCAGATGCTAGATTGTATTCACATGTGGGGAAGTTACTCAACAAGACAAAAAAAAAAAGGATGCTGCAATGAACTCCGCTCTTCCCTTTGACACAGACTACACAGATATCAAAAATCTCTTTACTAAGGTTATTTCCTCACAACGAATATCTGAGGTTACCTCAGGGACATTCTGCAACTGAGACCTGCAAGAGTGAGACGAGGTATAAATGAAACATTCGCTCTCCATTAACACGTGGTCTACACTCCAAAAAAGCTCAAGATCCCTGCCTGGAGGTATTGCTATGGATGGATAATAGCATGAGATATGACCATAAATGTTTAATTTATAAACCTAGCAGCTAGAAAATTATTCAACTAGACTGAAAGTGCTGAGGATTTTAATAGTGCCTGCCCACATTAACAGATGGAAATAGCACCAATAGCTCAGAAACTAGCACAGACGCACTCGCATATTTGGTCAGCGTTGACAATGTTGCATAAATTGAACTTTCAGAGAAAATTCAATCTCCGTGCAAGCAGTGGGCAACTCCAGAGGTATCAAGGGCATTGCTCTTGCTTCCACAGGATGCAGCTTGGCTTGCTGCCCCTCTCTTCACAGGCCTGCCAGCTGCTCTTCTAAGCACTACAGAGTTCATCCCAGAGGGGAAACAGCACTGCAGAATGAAAACACTGAAGCAGCACCACGGTTCCTACATTTTTCTAGGGCAGTTCTGTGCAGGCAAAGGACCCTTTAGACTGTGACCACAAACTCACTCATGGATGGGAGAAAGAAATGTAATAGAAGCAGCAGGACAGAGAAGCTAGCAAGAGAATGACTCATCCAAGACAACTGGCAAGATGAGAAGCAGAATAAAATCTGGAGACAATTCTTCTTTCACCAGGGTACGTGCCAGCTGGGGTTAGCAGGTAAGAATTAACAACCAAACCAGAATCATGCTGAGTTATCTCCTGTGACCCCACAGGTATAGTTTTCAGGATGGGGATTATCCAGAAGGACATCACACCTCAGTCAGGTCACCTCCTCTTCTCCCTCCTGCTCCTCAGAAACAAAACAATCAGGCAGCAGAAGAGGCTAACCGGAATAAATAGCACTGACTCTGAGCCACGGTCAAGGCTTCTTCCAGCACTTTTCCAAACAGGTTTAAGAGGTCAGCAACCAACAGGGTGGCAGCCAAAGAAAGCACAGAAGTAAACTCTGAATGACATATAGGAATGACAGCATCTTGCGAAGGGTATTGGTGAGGGGAGAACTTCACTGGCTTTGTCATTTTTATACTGCAGACAGATGGCTGCTGCACCTCTCCTGTATGCAAGGCAGCAGTTCCCATTTGTCATCTACAACTAAGTTTCAAACCAGGAACCTTTTCTGACACAGAAGCGTGACAGTGTAAATTAGCTACAGCTCCTCATGCCAGCCCAAGGCAGAAACCTTGTTATCTTCCCACAGTGCAAGGCAAAAGGAACCCTAAAAAACCCAAACACCTTGTTTCATGGTGTGCTTAGCCTCTAATTTGGGAAACGAAAAGCCTGGCACCTCACCATTAAGAGGTTGCTCACCCTTGGCTCACTCCTGCCGTAACATTGTTCTTTTTCAATGAAATGATGAAAACTTCTAATAGTTTAAATGGAGGCATACCAACTCATGTCAATAAATCTATGTTTCACTAAGGAAGCAGCAGAACTCTTTACCCCAGTTCACAGACTCCCAAATCAGACATCAGATACCAGATAAAGTCTCAGTCCTTCAAATATGTGAATAGGACTCCTTATACTAAGAGGACCCTGTGTTGCTATTCACATTAGTAAAGTTAAGCATGTGCACAAGTGTTAGGGGGATGAGGTTTGACTTTGCCCTTAAAGTTTTAGGTTACTGAGTAAGAACAGCAAAACACCTCCCTTATTTCTTTTCACTCAAATCCAGAAATATACCAACACATTTTCAACATTTTTAAGGGAGTGGCTCTGAATTCCCACATGCACTTTTCTAAAGTTACGTCCAACCTAAGGAATGGATGTCTTGCCATGAGTTGGGTTACATAAAAAGACAAAAGAATTGGACCACCTCTCTCTAATTAAAGGAAAAAAATGTTCTTGCTAAATTGTTTTTCAAATAAACAAACAATGCACCTATATCTGGTTCCTACAGTTGCTCAATGACAAAGCTTCTAAGGAGCATCTTCTTGTACTTTCAGAAAGGGTAATGCTACAGGATGGGCTGAAGCATTCATGGGCTCCTGCATTCACCAAGCATTTAGTCAGAATATTAAAAAGGCCACAGATTAAGCAAAACCATCATTTTTCCCCTCAGTGACACTTCCAGCTGCTGTTTCTCGCTACGTTTCAAACTTCAAGACAACATCCTAACTCCTTGTGAGAGATATTAATTCCAGGTGCTCAAAAAGCACCACTACCAAACACTGTGATATCTCCTCTCTACACCCACAGAGCTGCCTGGCACTGCAGGGGAAGGAGCAGAGCAGGAGCCTGAACCCCTTTGGTACCAGGACAAGATGCCAATTCATGGATCCACACTGACCTTTCATTTTAAAGCGTGGGCTCTGCCTTGTCATTCCTGACTCATGATCATGCGACTTCTGGGAAGAAATCCGAGTCACTGGACTATTAAAGGCTACTTAAGAAATCCTGTTTTACAACCATCCTCTCAAGCTTTCTTAGCTTGATTTTAAGGCCTCATCCAAAAACCGTTGAATGGAGTGGCTGCCGTGGATTTAGGCTTATGTCTCTGGCTAGGAGCATAAAACATAAATAAAACAGAAAATTGCTTTGCTGCCACCAATCTTTATGAAAGGCTAAGACAGATGCTACTAGAAGTAGGACTTTTTACAAGTAGAGGGCTGACCGTGGAAGGTGCCGGTTACCTCACCATGTGCAGAGGTGCCACTAAAATCCCCAGAAAGTCATACCAGCAACCAGACTAAGGGGCCCACGTAACACTGAATAAACTGCTAGGCTGCCCTTGGTACCATTTGTTTTATGGATGCTTTTGTTCGGCAGGGCCTTTTTTTAATTAAAAACAAAAAGTCAGCCTCTTGGGGGATCTATTTTCCTTTCCTCTTCTGACTTCAGCACAAACACACTAGAAAAATTATAGCCACAGTACAAATAAAAATAGCTGAAGAACTTGCAGCTGTTGTTAATTTCCCAAGTATTCAACATTGCCCATTTAATGGTGGAACAATATGCTCCAGTTTCAGTCCTGGCACAAGGCTATCTGAGCGGGAGGCAGATATTTTCACTCATACAAATGCCAAAGGCAACTCAATGACTACAACAACCAGAGAAAGGGCAGGAGGACAATATGATGTAGACCACTGAATGTCCACACCAAGCATTTTCTCCTGCTTTTTCTTTCTCTTTTAAAATTATTAGTCAACTCGCCAGCTGACTAGATCAGGCTGGCAGACTTACTAACATGGATAGCAGGAAAAAAATGTGCTTAATAAAAATTCATGAAGCAGAAAACATTTTTACAGCTGAAGAGCTGATTTTCCTTTCTATTTTAAGTATCGAGTGTTTCTGGTGTGAAGTGCATTACACAGGGAGGTTTCACTTGCTTATCTCCCTGAATAAAGTCTTTAACCAATTTGCCTGTAGTCTAGATGAGTAGATTTCTCTGGTTTAGTACAGAACAAAGTAATAAAGTGCTTGGTATTCATAGGGAACAGAAATGAAACAAAATATGGCTCTTAAGCTTGGCAAGAAGAATCTAAAAGCTAAAACCACATCTAAATACTAAAAACACTTTTGAAGCAATGAAGTCAGATGCAGCAGAAATGCTTATTTAGTTACATCTCTTGCAGCTATGTCTTCAGTTGCTAAGCATCTTCTCATGCTTACCCGCTTACAGCCTAGACTGAGCAGAATTAGTAGAGACATACAACATCCATGAGTAGTGACAAAGTACAAAAGAAAAATGAAGGAGTAAAATTCAAAGGCTGAGTGACAGGGAAATTGCGAAACTGTTGATCATAATTGGAAATATAGAGCTGCTATCTCTGTTGGGCTTCATTTACCTCATTCACATGAATAAAGGCACAGTTAGCGGTCATAAAGCCAGAGCATTCAACAGGTAATATTTCGTGAAAAAAAATTCTGTTCTCCTCTTGTTAAGGGCCCGCTGGCAGAGCAAAATTTAAAACATGATAAGTGACAGTTTTAAAGAGGGGGGGAAAAAGACATTTTAAAAAAAAGTTAAAGCTTGCAGCAATGCCAAGACCCCTCTATTATGCTCAGAAACAGTTTTAATCTACTCCAGGGAGGAAGAAAAAAAGCCCCAACAACCCAGCCTTTGGCAAGACTTCCCTGCTGCTGGCTGAAGCAAACAGCACTATCCTTCCTTGTGAAAGCAAAGGCTGAATCCAACACTCAATAGATCAAACTCTGGTTCAGATCTCTTTAAAACATGAAATAAACCACCTGGTGAACATGATTGAGGTCGGGAAGAAGAGGGGTTGGTTGGGTTGAAAACCAGCCATAAAGAATAGTTTCACACAGAGCCCCGTGCCTTCCTGCAGGTAAAGAATGGGGGGAGTTTAAACCAAAGGCGACCAACGGCGCAGATGCGGCGAAGCCCATCTCTGCTGAGCACCTAAGGGCAGGCAGAGCAGGCAGGCAGCACCAACAGCACTGTGCTCCTGCCCTCAGCCCTGGGGTGGAGAAAAGCAGCCAGGTGGACCTGGGGGAAGTCTTCTGCAATGGGACAAAGCAATGGTGAGAGCCGTGGAGGAGCCTGCTGGAGACAGCTCAGGCTCCAGCTGTTCCTCAGGCTTTTGAGCTCTCCCTGACCTCAACCTGCTCACAGAAGGTGTCTTGGGTCCCTCCTGCTCCCTTCCTCCTGCTGTTTAACAGAAAAAAGCCTCTAGTGTCTACAGAGACAGCAGTAATACAGCTGAACTCATTATTCATGTTAGATTAACTGTTCTGGCTGTCTGCAGCTTGCTCTCTGCATGCATGTCTGCTCCCATGACAGAAGGTGCTTGTGCATATTAGGTCACATCACAGGACAATAAATACATCAAGGCACACAGGCATCTATCCAGCCAGGTGAAGACCTTTAGGCTATAGACCCCAGTGCTAAAAGACAGGGCCTTCTTGGTTTGAAGCTGATGTGGCTGCTACTCAGCACTCTCAGACAGGGTCCATTCAGTGCTTATTTCTCTGAGAAGATACCAGCTGGCTGAAAAATTTCATTTTCTCTCTGAAGAAAAACAACTAGACCACAGAAGTGATTTTATTCAGCTTTTAAATTTAGTATTAGAGCTACCAATAATGTAAGCAGCAACCACCTACACCACAGAACAATTGCGGGACTAGGTAAGACGAGACAAACAAGGAAAACAGAAGAAGCATCTCCACAAACAGCGAATCACACACTTGGCATCACAGCGATGCTCCTGCACGCACTGCAACATGAAGGGGATGCATGGAAGGGGTGAAACGAGACCTTGGTCATCGCTGACCTCCAACAACCCACTTAATACAGAGGCTTCAGAAGTAGAACTTAGCTGGTATTACACCGATATGAATGGACGCTACATGCACACAAGTAAGCAGTATCTGCATCTGTCTGGACTAGCTCATGTGCCATCAGTGGTGCTTGTATGACAATTTGGAAACCTTTACACTGGAGGATGTTCTTCACACTTCAAGCCTAGTCCAGCCAGAAGTTTCAGTAAGGCTTCAGGGCTTGCAAGTATACTACCGGGTAATGCAACTAAAGGGCTAACTATGTTTTCCTTTCAGGAGGAGGAGGAGAAGATGGGGAAAAAAACAAACAAACAAAAAAACCCTACACCATAAAGCTGTTTTACCATGGCCCCATGTTCATAAAGTGCTTTACACGGAGAAAACAAACCCAACATCCAGAATGACTACATCTGTGAGATGACTCAATGACTTGTTCCAGGCACATCCACGTGGACCGCTCTTGAAACAGTATAATGTTCATTTAAATAAAAAGAAAGGAAAGGAAACATCATTGGGGGAAACTCATCTCTTTGAAACTGAAATTAGTAGGGCTTTGCAGTGGGACACTGCTGGAATTCTTTACATGGTATGTTTTTGTGTTGATTTTTTATAACTGTTCAAAGAGAATGAAATGTCAAACTTTTTTGTTTGTGACCGTCAGGCAATAAAGCTCCCTGTTCATTCATGAAAGTAATCATAACCCCTTGACTCCAGCAGCTGATCTTGGTGGGATAGAGGAAGATCATCAATGTGAGACTGATGACTATATGGCCAAGATTACTAAAAAATAACAAATCCACAATGTTCTGGGAGTCTAAGAATGATAATTTGGAAATTCTTGTCCTATTTCAGAACACCTCTACCAAAAAGTACATATTTAAAAGTCTGTCTAATATAGTAAAGGCATTCTTAATACATTAGAAACATCTCCATTAAACCAGAACAGACATCAGGAGACTGGAAACAATAGGACGAGCATTCTTCAAAAGTTCACAACTAGAAAAATCAGTCAAAAGAAGCAATGACACCAGGTTGTGAACTCTCAGATTGTTGCCAAGACAATGCTGAACACAAATGTATCACAGAATAATATAAATTTTTAAAAAATGTATACAAGCAACTACATCCACTTAGATGACTGGCAGATGTTCTGCAGGGATGGTGAAACAAATCATAACAGAGAAACAAGATCTGGACAAGAGGGAAAGGTAATGATGCTGTGCTGTTCACCCAGTTCTGCAAAAGCAAAGAGATGGAAGGGAAGAGTCCATATGAACTTATTAAATGCTCTTCCAGGTTATAGAGACACAGAAAGAAGTCTCGGTTCCTGTATTTGTACTTAATGCACAACTACTAAAACATAACACACAATAGAGGGATATTATTTCTTTTCTCAAGCTCTGTTTTGGGATAATTTCATCCTCTCTCCTATCCTCTCACTTACCCTGAGGTCATCTACACCTCTCTTCCAGAATGTCTTGTTCTAGCTCATACTACATTTTTAAATTGCTCCAGCTGACCAGATGTTTTGAGGAATGTCCATACTCAGTGAATGTCTTAGGACAGTTTGAAATGCTGAAATTTTTTCCTGTAAAAGAGCAATCATGACATCCTTAAATTCAGTAAGTGAAATTAAAAAGGTGAGGTTTTGTTCAACTTGAAAGAAGGAAAATCAAAGAAGAGACAGGAAAGAGGGAACCAAATCTCTCAGACCATGTACTGTCTTTGCAGAGGGTTTAGGCAAAGCCTAACCACAAACCATCCAAAAAAAAAAAAAGGCTGCAACCACCCTGACAGGTAACCATGTCTGAAACTGGACCACTGGCTGTCCATGCAGGTACCAAAACTTGAGCAGTGCTTTTGTTTCTTAAACACAGCAAAACACTAGAGGATAATAGATAAGCAGATGGTACTAGTTTATATACAATGAGGGTTAGTAGGTAATTTTACAGTTTCTGTATACTTGGAAATACACAATACACCGACTCTATAGGCCCCCTTAACAAGCCTTTGGTAAATAAAGGGCTCCAAGGATTTTTTTGTTGTTGCTCAGTACAGAAGGCTCCGTGTGCTGGATCCCATGAGATGGGCATGCTTCCTCTCCCACCTCCCCACAACCAGCAAGGTAACCAGGGGCCTTGTATCAGGAACATCATCTTGGGGCTCCTTCAGGCCTTATGGGGAGACTCCTGCTTTTCAAAGACAACGCACTGTACCTGGCATGTGGGGTATAATGTTGCAAATACATTAGCTGCTAGTACTGCAGGGGGAGAGCACAAGAGGCGGCCAGTCAAGCCAGTCTCATGCATAAAATGCAAAACCTGTCAGATCTCCATGCACGCAAGTTAACTGGAAAAGCTCCTCGGGCGCTTGGGCAGCTGCCAGCATTGCTGGAAACACTGCAAAGGATATTTACAGAAGACAAAGAAAAAGCCAGAATGTAAAACAAATTATGAGAAAGTGCCGACTTCTCAACCTCAGACAAAGAGCTCACAGCAGCCAGTATGCATAAGAGTGGGTCTCTAGATTCACTGGCACTTGGTTGACTTCTTTTCAGACCAAATTCTTGGATTTGTCACTGCTGTTTTTCTTTATCAAGAGCCAGTAAAGTTGTTTTGCTAATGGCTTATGCAGGAGTACTGGAGCCAGCAGCTTGCACACTGGTTGCTTTTATTGGTCTATTAAAATGAAATGAAGCTGGTGCTAAAGCTTTTATAATCATTTAGGTTATTTCATTACGAGTTCAGGGCAGGAAAGCAAGCAACGGTGTGCTATACAACTGTGCAGGCATAGTGCATCTGCCCCTAGGTCTAAGGAGAAATCCATATGGGCTGAAGGGAAAATGAACAGTGGGAAAGTCAGTTCTCCACGTTTCTGCTGGTAGAAACAGCTGTTTGCTGTGCTTAGCACCACAGAAAGAAATGAAGGGGAAATAAATTCACCAGAAGTAGAGTTTGATAGAAAGTATGTCAGGATGACTGCTATTTCGTATTTATCATTGGTTGCATCTAGAAGACCTAATCAGGACAATCACTACACGAAAAGGGAACAGGGACCATCAAAATATAAAACAAAAGAAGCAACAGAAAGCAAGATGCAAACAGAGGGTAAAAGCAATGAAGCAATATTCCTTGTCATCAAATGGTCTTGATACAGCCACCCAACTGCTGGCACATTTTGCCTTCATGGCGTAGTCAGTGGTAGGACCTGCAGAAAGGCAAGGCAGGAAACTGCAGGTGTTTATTGCAAGCCTTCCCTAACGGTTAGGGGGAAAGGCAGCATGAAGGAGGCTTATCAAGAACTTCACAGATTTATTTGAAGATTAGGGTGGATTTAGGAAGAAAGCACTAGGACCAGGACAATAGGACAGGGACACAAAAAGTCTTATTCTGACTACCCTACTTACATTTTCATTCAAGCAGCAGCAAAGCAAGAACATCTGCAGCATCAGGAACATCAAGGAATCTCACACCAGTTTCTTTTCTGATACTACATCCAAACTAAACACTACTGTTCATGTCCCTGTGTTTCTGCAAGTCTTCACTGGAGTGTAGCGTCGACAAATACCAAGCACCCACAGTGAGCACATTAGCCTCACAAGCCTACAAATATTTTTATTTGGGATCTAGTTCTCAACACATCACTACTATTGGCGTTCTTACAGAAAAAGTGATTTTTTAATTTTTTTTTTCCTCCCAATTCCATTTGCATTGACAAGTTTGCTACCTGATTTTCTGGCCCCAAGTAAACAGACAGGACTTTATTTGGCATTAGGTTGCAAATTAATAATTTCCTCTTTTTTTCTTTTTTTAAGCACTATCAAGTGATATTCATGAATTTGTAGAACAATTCTGAAGAGACCTAGGAACTAAGTAGAAAATTGGTGCTATAGTACTATTTCCAGTTCATCACAAAGGAAAAAGAGTAAGCGTATCCATGGCCCAAAGTCTCAGAAGAACTTAGAGCTGGGATCAAACCAAGATTTCTATGAATTTCACTTGTCATTCATTCAACTAGCTAGGGGCTAAAGGATGGTAATAAACCACTCTTCATTTACCTGACACAAATACACTTAGATCTCTGCCTTGAGTATCAGATGTGCTTAAAACAGCCCTTCTCAAAAAAACACGCGTAGCCACGCATCAGCAAAATGTAGGTAAACTAAAGTCTACAAAGACCTATGTGAAACAGACTGCATGTATTTGAATTTAAAAGAATGGGCAGATAGGAGAAGCAGCATGTCTCTGAGGAAATGACACCCAACTTCTGTTTTTCTACAAGGAACATTAAAATCATGGGCATATGATTTATGAAAATAATCTCTATATTGATGAACAAACTTACAGTTACTACAGGCTCACCTGGAGTTCATCTAAAAAAACCCACCCACCCACCATGAAGATGCCTAGCAGCTGAACCTTGATTTACAATATTTAACGTAAGATACACCCATACAAGCATTAGTTGTTAACAACCCAACTATGTAATCTGTTTGATGTAACACAGATCAAAGCATATAATCCAGTTCTTTCTCCAGCAGTTTGTGTCCAGATAGCCAAATTAAGGCTCAAAATGATCAATTTTCTTTATTTATAGCAATACTGAAATGGGTAAAAGTGACGTGGATGTGAATGCTAGCAGTCTGCAGATGGTTTTCAGTTCCACCTGCATCTTGCCACTGTGACCACAGCAGTACTACTGTGGTGACAAGGTTAGATAAGGAAGGCAAAATGGGCAGCAGAATGTGTTCTGAGGATTTTCCATTCATCTGACTCTCCCATTATACATCCACAAGTGGACAAATTTGCCTGCAGTTTCAAAGGCAGAGCCCAGTTAAGAGACCCCAACAGCTTGGAGGTCCCACTTCATCCCGCAGACTACGTCTTGGCATGGGTGCCTTTGCCATCTCTCAGTTCAACTACAGCACTAACAGATGCTTGTGATATACCATAAAGGCATCAGTGCCTCAGGAAATCCAACAGGCACCAAGCAGCAAAGTGCATTCCCTCAACAACACAGGCTACAAAAAAGCAAAGAAAAAAAGGCCAACACCCCCCCTCAAAAAACCCTAAAAAAACCCACCACAAACAAACCACTCTCGACAACAAAGTTTCATACAACACAAAACTGAGCTTAAGAAACTTTCCATAGCCCGAGCCTCTTATCTGAAAAACCCCGCAGCTCACTGGAAGGTGACCCAGCCGGGTGATCTTGCCCAGCTGACTCTGGATCAGTGTCTGCACCCAACTTGGCACAAGGCTCTAGCAGATCAGCTTAGCTCATCTTAGAGAAAGGAGGGTGAGACAAGTTTCCTCCCTGATAGTAACCCAAGTCTAAACTTACGATCTCTCAAGTCTTACTGAAAGACAGACAGAAACCTTCACAAACACCAACACCACTTTTTTTCCCAAACGCACAATGCATCTCCCTGACTTTGCCTTTTCAAAAAAGTAGCGCACAATGATATGTACGTTAAAAAACCAGCACACCCAACCAAACGAAGAGCTGCGCTGCAAAGCCTTCTGCCTTGAGAGGCTAACATCTCCTGTGGTGTTTGTGCCAAGTTGCTTGGTATACCACTGGAAGACACCGTGGCAGTACAGCTATAAATGTGGGACAGCTTTATAAAACAAAACTTACTCCTAAATAACAGTGTGAGCTAGAAATCACGATGAAGCTTCCATTTTTGCAGTACAGCTCTTACAAGTCAGTCGTGATGATAAGCAGCCTTCCTTCTGATGCTCTCACCACAGAAGGGAGATGAGCGTTTGCTGCAGAAGCAGTAAGTGTATCCCAATCGTCTTCTGACAGCTGCACTTATCGACAGTCCTTCAGGCTAAAATCTGTCCATCTCTTCCTACAGGCACACTCAAGCAAACCTCTGAGCACCGAGTTTTGAAAACTATTCTAGACTAGCTTCTCTCTTTCTCAGTGTAACAAAAGCAATGAAGCTTCATGAGGCAGAATCAATACATATTTTTCAAAGTAGGTTTCATGGTCTTTAGATCTCTGTGTTGAAAAGTCCTTTACTCCACTGTTCTGGTTTTGACGGGGGTAGAGTTAATTTTCTTCATAGTAGCTAGTATGGGGCTATGTTCTGGGTTTGTGCTGGAAACAGTGTTGATAATACAGAGATGTTTTAATTATTGCTGAGCAGTGCTTACACAGAGTCGAGGCCTTCTCTGCTTCTCGCTCCACCCCACCAGCAAGCAGGCTGCCAACACACAAAGAGTTGGGAGGGGACACACCCGAGACAGCTGACCCCGGCTGACCCAAGGGATATCCCACACCATATGTCATGCTCAGCAATACAAGCTGGAGGAAGAAGAAATGGGGGGGGACGTTTGGAGTGATGGTGTTTTGTCTTCCCAAGTAACCGTTACGTGTGATGGAGCCCGGCTGTCCTGGAGATGGCTGAACACCTGCCTGCCCACGGGAAGTGGTGAATGAATTCCTTGTTTTGTTTTGCTTGAGTCTGTGGCTTTTGCTTTACCTGTTAAACTGTCTTTATCTCAGCCCACAAGTTTTCTCACTTTTACTCTTGCAATTCTCTCCCTCATCCCACTGCGGGGGAGTGAGCGAGTGGCTGGGTGGTGCTTAGTTGCCAGCTGGGGTTAAACCACAACATCGACCAATAATCCCATGCAGAGCAAGTTACAACTAGAAGTCAGTAACACTACTGGAATCCAACTCAAACCAATGAGTTATTTTATTCTCCTTAGATCCTTAGAAAGCTTAGAAATTAAAATTAGCTTTATTTTAAAGATCAGTTTGTGCTCTTTTTCCATATAGGAGGAAAAATCTCAAATTTTCAGCAGATACTAGTGACCAATTTCTCCCCTAGGAATTTAAAGTGCACCTCCCAAGTCCTATTCCTGCTTTCCAAGAAATGCTTGTAGCTAGGAGTCAGAAGTACAGAGAAGGGCAACCACAATGAATAATGAGATGGAGCAGCTACCTTTCAAGAAGGGTCTAAAAGGTTTGGGAGCCTTCAACTTGGAAAACAGATGCCTGAGCAATGGGCAAGAGCAAGGTTGAATGCACAGCTGTATGAGGCTGAATACAGAACTGTCATTTGCCAAGCCCTCTAACATTAGTTTCAGTGAATGACCCTTGTCATAGCAGGAAATTAGTAGGACTTCTTTACACAGCAGATAGACAAAATCTGAAACCTGTTGCTGCAAGAGATTGCAGAAGCAGACAGATTCAAAAAGACTAGACAAATCCATGGAAGATGGATCCAAAACAGTAATTAAATAAAAAGGGAGCTACACTCTAATATCTCTGATCCAAGTGGTCCATATGTTGGAGAAGTATGAAGGGACAGACCTCAGACAGCGGGCAGGCTCATGGCCTACCATGGCACCGCATCTGCTACCAACCAAGACTGAGTACAGATAAAGACTTGTCTCACCCAGCTTACTCCTTTCAGTCTTGCAGTCACATACATTTATTAATGTGCAATTAGCAAGAGCTCAATTAATAAACGGTGTGAACAGAGTACAGCTTTGGTCCGTATCTGAAGGTGACAAGGCAAAACACCTGTATAAAGGTGCCAGAAGCATCCTTATAAAGCAAGACAACAAAATCCCTTTAAAAAAGTCCTCAAAGAAGTATTTGCATTCTTCCAGCAGAATAAATTTAGGACACTGAACAGATTTGGAATTGCTTGTCTTGACAAAGTCTTTTGAAATATAACCAGCATGGCAGCATTATGTTTTATTTCCATATTTTTATTTTTGTTTCAAACCAAATAAATGAAATATTCATCATCCAGTATAATCACTGTATAATCACCACTTAATTTTGAGTTTTAACCACTACCACATATCTCAGGGGCAAGCATAAAGTATTAATTCCCTAAAACCCATACAACATGTATAAAATATTTCAGACACATGATCTCTGACCCTACAGAGAGGTTGAGAAACAAACCGACCAATTCATCAAAACACCTTCTGCAAGTTCATACATGGAAAAGTTATGCTGTATTCAATATTCCATTAAATATTCAGACTCTCCCTCTATAGCTGTAGTCAAAGAATACAAACCCCTTGATTATGCAGATTTCAAAATCCATAAACAACCACAAAGATGATGTTACATTCAGTTTAACACAACAGCTCTCCGAGTAGGGGGAGCATCTCCTCTCACCCACGCAAAAGTCCCATTGAACTTCACGGCCTGACAACTGGCTAGATGAGGATTTAGAAAGGCACCCGATTTTGACCGACACCTCCCAGACAGCCACATAATGTATGGATGGGTCTGTGTGGTACCTTATTGAGGGTGCCTTTTGTTAAAGTATCATGATAAAGCCACAAAAAGTATTTTAGGTTTCAAGACGAATCAAAATCTCTGGAAGACCTTTCTCATTTAAAACATTTTCTGATAAACTTGGACAAGCATCTGGAAAACCATGAGGAATCCATAATTTTGAGATAACATTATGACTGAACTTTGCTTGGAGTTAGAATTCATTTGAAGACAAATCCCAAATGAAAGCTGCATGGATGTAAATAGGAAGAGTCTATTTTTTTCTTGCAAAATGATGTATCCAAGTTCCAGAATCAAGATGCAACAGAAACAGGATAGCCCTGCTCTGACAAACAATGGAGAAGAGCTTAAGACTACTCAACAGCAATGCCTGTGGCTCCTTAAGCTACAACCCAAACTGTATCACAAGTCAAGCACTGCCTAAGGCTTTTCAGGCCAAGAGAACATTTGATGTGACCGAGGCCATGAAACAAAGGGAAAAAGAGAACCGCAGCAATTAATCTTTCTCAACAGAGGGAATGAAACTGATATCCAGATTTTTTTACTTTTTTAGAAAGAGTTTCATCAAAGGCAAATCAAATTCATTAGCAAAAAAATGTAAACAATGACAGAGAGAGGAGCTACTGAGAGGACCCCCAGCCCATAGTCAGAGTGAGTGTTGCTTGATGTGAGAACCAACAACATGACAAGAGATAATTCTGTGGTCCTTGGTCCTCCTCCTTAGTAGTCAGTAAAAGGTTATCAGAAATACCTCTCCTCACCTCTGTTAATGAGAGAATCCGCTCAATTTTATTTAAAACAGCTTTTAATTAATCCAGGTCAGTCAAACTTATCTCTGTCTTTCCTAAGGCTTTTAATCCACAGCTTCCAAGACTGCATATGAATAGAAGTTACAGAATCACCGAATCATTCAGGTTGGAAAAGACCCTTGGAACCATCGAGTCCAACCATCAGCCCTACTCTACAAAGTTCTCCCCTACACCATATGCCCCAATGCCACATCCAAACGACTCTTAAACACATCCAGGGACGGTGACTCCACCACCTCCCTGGGCAGCCTATTCCACTGTTGATCATTTCTTAAGCACTGAAAGAAGAATATGGGACAAAGATCACAAAGAAACCCACCCAGGTCTGGCAGCAGAGCCAACAACAGAACCCCACTTGCCTAAGTGACACTGCCCTTAGACACGGGGCCGTACTTTTATATCGCTCCCTATAAAGTATGGTACATCACACAAAAACACTGGTTGGAAAAGTATCTTCAAATATATGAAGAAATGAATGGGGTAACTGATCATTTCTAACATGAGCTGAGCTCTAAAGAAATAACATGGGTTTTTTTAACTGTCATATCACCATACTGGGCTCTCTGCACCCGACAAAAAAAAATAAGTCATCCCCACCACCAGGATTCATTATCAACTTTGCTGACAGCCTCAGCTGAGGGACAGAGCACTGAGGAGGTGGGAAGCTTGGGCTGTGTATCCACCCACAGATGTATTCCCTCCAGGTCAGGTTTGAGGCGTATTTGCAAGGCATACATGTAGGCAGCTTGCTTCGACACTGCCTGCGCTGCGTCTGCCTGACAGAAGAACAGAGGAGTCTTTGGGGACATTGTACAATCTAGCACTATTTATGCGCATAAAATTGTGATCACAGGCTGAAGATTCAGGGTTTCCTCCAAGGCTAAATCCACAGTGTATAACAAGAAACCTGGAGTGCCGATTCTACATGCTGGTGCAAGGAACTTCAGGATTGCTGTTGCTGATGTGCATACTTCTATTTGAAAACTGTTTATTTCTTTTCTTTCCATTTCATTACATAGAGCCCTTGAATGGTCTCTCTTGATAATAGACTTGCCAGTGCTAAATCAATCCTGATTTACTAGCCCTGTCATCAGAAACGTAAGATTAGAAAACTGGACTAGCCCAGAAAAAGTGTAAATCATTGGATTATTTCAAAATAGTAGGAAAAAAAAGCCCAAATAAAACCAATTAGAGCAGCAGATGTAGAAGAAACGTACACAGGAATGTATAAACTCACCACTTTATGTATTAAACATCCAGTTCCAGGGACATTTCATCAGTTTATATAAACAAAATCTTTAAAAAGTATCTAAGATTACTTTAAGATTTTCATTAAAGGAAAAGGGCAGCCCCATAACCAGCCTTAGCATGAATTCCCTACCTCCATCCCTATCAGACAGGCAGGAGCTGAAGGAAGGCACTGTGAACTGGCACAGCAATGTCAGCAACACCACAGTCCTGCAAAAATCTGGTGCTTAGAAGAGGCACTACCAACGCCCTAAGCCCAAATGTTATACAGATCTGTTTTACAGCACTCTGTAAGGTTGGGAAAGGCACACGAGGCATTGCCTTCTCCACAGCCTTCACTGTACCATCTTTCCCATCACCCTAGTTACCGCAGAGGAACAGTGATTATTTGAAATAAATCTCTCCAGTATTGCCACACTCTTTGCCTGGATGTTCAACAACATTCATAACACTGCTACAAGAAACTCTCAACACAGAAGGAGGAAGGGAGACAGATTTTTATGAGCTATTTATTAAATATAAATATTTCATATCAGCATATGAATTAATTATGTAGTGGCAGGTAAATTCCAGATGGTGCCAGCTTCATCTGAAACTTTAATAGAAATCTTCTGAGAAACCCACTCATATTAGGGAGCTGGGCACATAACTATTTTTTGGGGTTCTGAAACTAATTGCTTCCTGCATTCCTAAAACAAAAAATATCTTTGTTTTCTTGGCATCTGTTAAGTGTCCCAAAGGACACATCTGCAGAATAGAGAGGTAAGGGAAAGGAGGCGGTAGCAATTGTCACCTTGCAGTTAAGATCCACCCAAACCAGTTAACGTGCTCTGCTGGGACGTTGCAAATCTGTGTTCAAGTCTCCCACCCAGAAGGATTCAGATCTCTCTCATTCTCCTGGAACTGAACAAACATCAAGCTGCAGGCAATCGGAGGAGACATTTCAAATTTTTGTGCTGGCAGTGTTTCTACTTGCATGAAATGCACAAATATAGAAGCAAATGCCCATTTACACCAGCATCCTATCTCTACCAGGAGACAGTAGCAAAGTATTTGGGACATGACATAAAAACCAGCAAGGACAGAATTGCCTCCTTCTCCAACAGACCCAAGCAGATTCCCCAAATCCCCAACATAAGCACTTCCCAAGTTAAGGCCATGCTATTTAATAGCAACCAAAAGACCTAATGTATCACCTTTTTTGTCTTTAATTTCTGTGTTCTTCTGTCTCTGAAGGGGTATAATTGGAACAAGCACTGCAAACACGTCTACTTCTTCAAAGAGCACCTAAACCACTGAGCTATGGTGCAGCTTTCCACCTAGCTTAGTGCATACTTCCTTTGTATTTTACACGGTGGAGAAGAGGGATAATGGCAACAATTGACGTAAATCAATTCCAGTATACCCTATCTCCTGCAGGCTAGGAACTCTTCCAGGAGAAGAGTGATACACGCTCAAATCATCCTGAGGACATAAAGGAGATAAAACTGGTCTCCCACACCCTGGGTGAATGCCAAGCTTTTCAGAAAAAAGTTCCACTCTCCTCTGACCACTTATTGTAAACCTATACTTTCAATTGCTTAGCTTTCAGACATATTTAAACAAAACCAGTCTTTGAAAGTGCTGAAACTGTTTCCACGTGCTGTTATTTCTGTTTTGACCAAAACGACTCAGTGGCATTGACCCAATTTCACAAAACTTTAGACTGTCCTAGGACTGCATATTTCAATGAATGATTAATCAAAAGCAAAAAAAAAAAAAAGAAAACAAAAAACCTAAAGCACAGGCGGTAGTTCCTGAGATATTTCAGTGTGTGTGAACAGAGCACTAAAAAGACAACAATAAGTTAAACAGATTTAGTCAGCTATCCAAAGAGGTGGGATGCAGGTGAAGACTTTTGTTAGTTCATATTCTACCCAAGTAAATATTGGCATTGCTGACAGTCTGAGGGGACTTAGATCAACAGAAAGTCATTAAGTCAAGTATACAATCCCAACACAAGTCTAGATCAGTGATAAATGTCCAAATGCATAAATCAAAAGACTAGGATAACGATGCCTATAGGATAAGAGTCTAGATGTATCTACTGATCTCAGATTCAGTACTAACAGGACGCACTGAACAAATACTATGGTGACAATTTGATAATTCCACAAGGAGAGGAGTCCCAATCCAAGAAATTTTCATCCAGACCACTCATGTGCCTGGATGGATTAATCCCATCTACAAGATGTCTAGCATGGGACGTTCAAAAATGCCCATGTTTGGAAGTCTATGAAAAGGAAGTGCTTGTTGCAAAGCATGCACTTACCAAAGCCAAAGCAAGCGTTTACAATGAAGTCAAAGCAGTTTCCTTATACTGCACTGGAGTGGGAATTTAGGAGTCAGAAATATTAAGCTTCTAATTCTGCCATGAACACTGTGCGTGACACTTCCACTACTTTCTGCCCACTCACCCATCTGTACAATGGCTTTGCAGCTGGCCTGGATGTGACTGGAACATGCTACGGCATATTTAATGTTTCTTAAGTACTGTGAAATCCTTCCACGAGAGGTGCCAGACAAGCACACTTTTTGTCATTACAAATAATTGCAAAATTCTGGTTTCCCATAAAAATCTAAGTGCTAACTGTCAGAGACTTCTGAAGCATAACAGCCTGATTTGTTATTTGATTACTTGTGTTTGAATAAAGCATGAAGAAATACCATAAATATACAAACAGGTTTAATCTAATTTGGAAGATGAATATTTGGAGAAGCCGTTACCATGAATACAGCAGACACCAAAGTCTAGGACATCATTAAGAAAGACTTGCTCCTCCAGAACAACATACAGCACTGAAAGAGAAAGGAACAGTGATTTTTTTTTTTTTTCAGTTGAAGAGCCAGGTAGTAAAGTCAGGTGCATGATTTAGTTGTGCTGCCTTCGGTGCATGTTCTAGGGACAGGCATCTGGGCAGGAGCACCACCTTTGTCCCCGCAGGTCCAGGTAGCCCTTGCAGGCAGCAGCTATACATGGCACAGCGGCAGGATGCCAGCCCCACCGGCTGTAACCGTCACGCGGGCTCTGCAGGCACTTCTGTGCTAAGCTGACACACGTACAACTCCCAGGCACAAAGGTGGCACATCCCTGCCATCGACTGGCTGCAAAAACACCTACCAGGCTGAAGGAGGGCCAAGTCCAGACAAATCTGGCAGGCCTGCATAGACAGGAAGATCAAACACCTTGGAAGAGTCATTTGTTCACGCGGACGGCTTCACAGTCAGGCCCACGTGTTTACAGTCCTTATGAGCGAGGCAGTCACCTTCGAGGAGATGTCCAGGGAGTCATTAGCAGTGCTAGAGAAACACTTGCAAATGCTGACAATAAAATTACAAGTGCCATCCCTACCGCTGTGAATAAGGCTGCCGAGCTTTCTCTAGGCAGTATCAGGAAACCCGCTATTAATTGTCCCTTCATAACCTTGCTTTACATCGTGTTTAAATGTTCTCGCTTGAAGGAAAGACTTTTTACAAAGGGTTCCTGTTTCCAAGTCTCTCTAGATCTTTTTTAAAAGCTTGCTGCAGGAACATTTCAAAAGGGAACCTCTTAAGTTATTAATTTGGCTCCATCAGGCACTTCCAGACAGCGGGATATTTGCAGACACTGCTCATTTTTTTTCTCCATCAGACTTGCTTTTGAAAATCTATTTAACTGAACTTGAAACTTCATAAGAAATTTAATATCTTTACAGTCTATCTTCTTGGAAGGGAGCAGATGACCAATTAGGATCTGAGTTAAAACTCAAAAACATGTAACCCATTATCCTCCTCCCCACCAGTGAGAGTGCTGCCACCAAATCCAATACAACTGGTACGTTCCAGCTGAACCCGAGTCTCTGCCACGGACTAGCAACCTGCATTGTCAAAGCCTGCATCTGGAGGTCCCAGAACACAGAATAATATACACGCCTACTAAAATTAATCAGATTATACGTGCTATGTGTGACATTGGTAAGGTAGACAAAAATAAAGCAAAATGTTGTACAGTGCCTCTGCTCCAGATCCAAAAATTGCTCTCATACGTCTTTATGCCATTTTTATATACCTTGAGCCCTCTTATCCATCTGAAACTAAGAAATCGTTTTTTTCGTTGATCGTAGGCAGGAGTTTACGAACATACTTCTTACTAATGCTGATGTAAATGAGTTACCATTTCAATTTCACTGGTTTTAACAAGTTAATATAGCACAGGAATTTGGTATTCCTCCTGTTTTCACTACTTCACAATCAGCCTATCAGTCCCATTAGGATTATTCTTAATGTATCTGCACAGTTGCAAATTAAACAGTTTTCAGTTACAGAAGCTCCCACAACAGCTCTCATGCATCCTTTCATGCTCTTGCACAAAAACTCTCAACTTAACTCACATCTTTTTCCAGATGTGTAGTTTGAGACTGAAAAATTAAGTCCATTAAACACCTGAGAATTTATATGGTGTCATAATAATTTCATATTACCCATGGCCTGTGCCTGCCCATGTTCTCTACAGGTCACAGAAAGCCTACCAGCTGCACATGCAGTCTCCTCTGCCTACTTTTCATCTACATTATACAACAACCATATGTTTATTAAAACATTCTCCTAATACTCCTTTGCCCTGACAGCAACAGCAGCATATTCCAGGGTTGATACTCTATTAAAAAGAGAGGACATAAATACGAAGGAGAAAGGGTCTACACACAGGGCAGCCCCCTGTGACGAGGGGTCACCCAGAGTGCTAAAGGAATTCTAGGGAGAAGCAGCAAGCCAAACCCTCAAACAAACCTCTAGCCTAACATACAAAAAGGAGAAAAAGCATGCAATGAAACAGATATTCAGACAAAAGGGACAGGATGGAAATCTGTATTTCTTTCAGGTAAAAAGGATTTGTAATTTTTTTTTTTAATCTGTGCCCAACACCTAATTACAACACATGAGAAATGGATTTACAGGGCACTTTTAAGTGCAAATGATATGGCCTTTCCCTCTGCAAACAGGGGAAAGTAAAGAAATGATGGGAGAGGCAAAGTCCACATGGGAAGCGGATGTTCCAGGGCTGAATCATAGATGGGACTGAAGAAAGACTAGAAAAGAAAGAGAAGAGGAAAGTACAGAAAAAGTTAAAGCATTTTAAGAACAGAACAGGAACTCAGCAGGCAAGGAAGTGGAAACTACTGCAAATCATGAAAACAGTAACACACAAAAGAGATAAGAAAGCCATCCTAAGCCAAGAAGGGTGGAACAACAGTTCGGAGCAAGGCCAGGAGGAGGAGAAAACCAGGTCAGAGCTGTAGGTGGAGAGAGGATTATGTGGCAGCTTGAAGATAAGGTTAAACAGCTTGAACTTCAGGCAGCAAGAGATGAGGGGCCAATAAAGCAATTCAAGGCAGAGAAGATGATGTGGCTGGAGCAACAAGAAAAGTTGGCAATTATACCTTCAGGACAGTGTATGGGAGGGGAAATTAAAAACCCACAAAAGCAAGAATAGGGGAAGCCAGGGGAAAAAAAAAAAAAACAAAAAGAAAACCCAACCCACAACCAAGTCGCCACCCAGACTCCAACAGTTGAGCTGAGAACTGCAGGAACATTTTTAGAGCCACGATTGATGTTCCCAGATGAATCACTGGCGCTTAGAGAGCTGCTTTTGCTCGCTTCCTCTCCCCGCTGCAGGCTCTTACCCCCTTCCTGCGTTCTCCGGAGCTATCCTTAGCTCACCCTTGCACAACCTTCTCGGGGCTAAGAGATTGCAAGGAACAGCACCCATCTCCTCCCCAGTTTCTCCCTGAAGACTTCAATTAGCACTACTGGAGCTCTTGCCAGCTTTGGCTGTATCTGATTTTTTTGAGAGTCACCTCTGCAAATGAAGGATAAACCCATGAGCAGAGACACAAATAGGAGCTCAGTTTAAGCACACGTGGTCTTCTCAGTCATCTCAAAGCAGCCCAGCTTTCCTTGCTCCTCACCAGGATCCTGGAAATTGTCCAGCCCTGGAAATTGTCCAGCACCGCCCAGACACCCCATGGGGGATACTGGCAACTTCAGCATGAAAAAAGAGATACTCTGGGAAGCAAGAGAAAGCAAGAACGGCCCAAATTCATGGAGAAGCAACA
The DNA here is from genome assembly GCF_031877795.1 of Strix aluco. Taxonomy (NCBI): domain Eukaryota; kingdom Metazoa; phylum Chordata; class Aves; order Strigiformes; family Strigidae; genus Strix; species Strix aluco. Next base: position 161,284,446 of record NC_133931.1, read on the forward strand.
TGTGTTCCCTCCTCCATCATCTGCTCTGCCTACACATTACATGCTGTCATAAGGATGCCACTAACAGCTAGCGCAGGTTCATCAAGAGCCAAGACAACTTACAGTCAGAGCAGTTTTATACCTTCACCGTAGCCGCATAGTGGGTCACACCACGCTACCGGGCAAGGGGAACAGGAGCTGACGTGTCTCACCAGAGCGGCACAGGGGTGACAGAGCTGGCGAGTCGCAGTGCAAACACACACACACACAGCAGGCACCAAGTATTTCACCGCGCGCCATGGCCCGGCACCCGCACTTTCCAGCGCTTAATCACTGTGGATGGCTATCATGGAAATAAATGCATATTCACAAGCTATTCTTAGCGTTCACCGGAGAGGCGATTACCAAATTACCCAGTTACGTAATCTCTTTTATATAATCACTACAATGCTCTTCTCCTTATGCAACACAGAGGGTGACCGTGGCCGGCTGAAGTAGCTCCTTCCCCGAGGAGCACCGCACGGGGAGCACCGTGGGCAGATGTGTTGGCTACTGCAGGTGCGTGCATGGACAAGCCATGGCAAGAGCTGACACGAGGTGACCAAGCTTTTCAGAAGCAGTGATGTATAAACATGTGCCTTTGGCCCAGGGAAGTCAGGAGCATCCCTGCCCACGCTGCTACAGAAGATGCATGGGGTGGAGATCACTTACACCTCAAGCTGGTTGAGATGCCTAAGTCAAAGGCGCCCAGCACCCTCCAGGCAGCCTGATCCAGCGCTCACTAGAAGCAAGTGGAATGTCTCCATTGACTTTTAATGGGCTTTGGGGCCCAGGATTAGGGCTTTAATAAAAATAGGAGGTCAAGATTACGACAGAATTAAAACAAGCTTAATCCAAATGCCCCTGGCTTTGTGCCACAGCCATGCCCGTGGTTTCCGTGCACAGGGAAAGGCAGGTGAAGCTGCAAGCGAAATGGGTTCCTGCAGGGCACCTCGTGACAGGCACACGCACAGGGAGCTGGCAGCATGGGGCAGCCGCTCCAGGAAATTTCACCTGGGGGAAGGTTTTGTGCATACCCCAAGGCATCTCCTACAGTGTTTTCAGGATCTCGTCCAATGCCTTCTAGGAAGACTGCAGACATCTACACAGAGGATTGCCACATACAGTGTGTAGTGAGACCTAGTTTACTGATGTTCACCCAGGGCTTTAAGTAGTCAGCATCAAGAACATTACCTGCAGTAAGTGAGAAGCACAATTTAAGTCCTGGATGTCAGAAAATACAAGCTCCAAGATCCACAGATCACCTGCAAATCCTGGGACACTTTTCCATTACCACGCTGTGAGTTCAGCATTAAACTCAGCTAGCTGCACACTGCTGGCATTATGGGAAAACCCCAAACTGCGAAGCCCCTCAACAACAAGGCATTAACACTGCTAAAAACCAAAGACCTAGTTCTGTAAATACCAAAGGAACAGAAAACAGAACAGATTAACAACTTCGATTCCAATTAACCTCTTCCAACTGACACTCAAATCCAAAGGCATCTGCCTTAGCTTTTTCTCAAGGTTACGTGACTAGTAGTATTTGGCCATTATTTGGCACTTACTGCTCCTCTGCTCCCTAGTTTCCCTAGAAATACAGGTCATCCCAATCAATATGCAGGCAACCCCCCAGTCTTAGCATGGTACAATATGCTTTATGCAGGGACACACATGCATGAGTTTGGGAACAGAGACTGCTATTGTTTCAGCTACAGAAAAAAACAGTGAAGCAGCTTAATGTTATCTTACACCGTCTCGAACTACGGGACGACCCAGTTCTGGAGGTTAAGCCCAATCCCTTATGCTATTATTACTTCTGTATGACAGCTAGGAGGTGCGAGCTGCCTTAGTTGAAAAGCAGATCAGAGCAGAATCGGGGTCCCACATGCAAAAGCCCACTGCACGCTTTAGTGCCCATTGTGAGAGCACTGCTGATAGCTCGGGACCGGCAGGCGTCCTCAGCACTATTGCTGCTCAAACTATTGAAAATCATGATTCTCATTAGGGATATTTGTTTGGGATAGACAAGACAGCACTCAAGACAGAAGCAGCTCATGTCAGCCTTAAAAAGCAAACCATGTAAAAATAGATTTAAAACTTATACACATCTCCTGTCCCCCTTTTTTATTTTGGCTAGACAACTGGCTGACTAACTGAAAGCAGCATATTCAGACAGAAAGGTTTCCTCCTCTGTTTTGGACTGAAACCCTGCCAAACTTAATACCATTTGAACAAATGAAGGTGGACTTTTAAACCCATTACCCTTCCTGTACCAGGTTAAGCACACGGCTCCAAATGTGGTGGGGAATCATAGAATGGTTTGGGTTGGAAGGGACCTTAAAGATCATCCAGTTCCAGCCCCCCTGCCACAGGCAGGGACACCTTCCACTAGCCCAGGTTGCTCAAAGCCCCGTCCAACCTGGCCTTGAACACTGCCAGGGAGGGGGCAGCCACAGCTGCTCTGGGAAACCTGTGCCAGTGTCTCACCACCCTTATGGTGAAGAATTTCTTCCTTACATCTCATCTAAATCCACCCTCTTTCAGTTTAACACCATTACCCCTCATCCTATCCCTACACCCCCTGATCAAGAGTCCCTCCCCATCTTTCCTGTAGCCCCCTTTAAGTACTGCAAGGCCGCTATAAGGTGTCCCCGGAGCCTTCTCTTCTCCAGGCTGAACACCCCCAACTCTCCCAGCCTGTCCTCACAGGGGAGGTGCTCCAGCCCCATGATCATCTCTACAGCCTCCTCTGGACCCACTCGAGCAGGTCTGTGTCCTTCTGATGCTGGGGGCGCCAGAGCTGGACACAGCACTGCAGGGGGGATCTCACAAGAGCGGAGTAGAGGGGGAGAATCCCCTCCCTCGGCCTGCTGGTCACACTTCCCTTGATGCAGCCCAGAACACGGTTGGCTTTCTGGGCTGCAAGCGCACATTGCTGGAGCATGTTGAGCTTCTCATCAACCAATACCCCCACGTCCTTCTCCACAGGGCTGCTCTCAACCCACTCATCACCCAGCCTGTATTTGTGCTTGGGATTGCCCTGACCCATGTGCAGGACCTTGCACTTGGCCTTGTTGAACTTCATGAGGTTTGCACAGGCCCACCTCTCCAGCCTGTCCAGGTCCCTCTGGATGGCCCCGAGCTGGGAACTTGCACTGTGACTTGCCAGCAGTGAATTCCTGGATCTCACTTACACCAGTATTGAGATAATTATCTGTAGCAATGAGCAATACATTTTTCCCCTTAGGAGCAAAAATTAAAGAAAACACTTTCTTGACTCATCCTTGCCTGGTTCTTGCATCAAGAGCTGAAGCACACTTACAGTCACCTGCCACGGCGAGAAGTATCTGCACCGACTTTGCATTTACAGAGATATCATGGGGAAAGCAGAAATGAATTTGCTGTTAACAGGTTTTCTATCCATTTCAGTGAAGAGATTTAATAAAATTGGGAGAAATGAAACACTGAGTTACACCTGGACAATTCCCCAGGTAGAGACCCTTACGCTGTCACCATACTGTCATGCCTAAATAGGAGTCACTGTGCAGCACAAGCACTTTAATATCAATCTGTTGTGTTGAAACTAAATGGCCTGTACTAAAACCAGTATAGTATAAACAATTAAACTTCTCTGGTTAGGTAAGGAGCATCTCCTGTCCAGAAACAGAAAAATACAGACTCAGGCCAAGACACACAAGAGAATTTCGTTGGCCTACCTATGTCCATCACGCATACAGAAAGACACAACCGTGCTAGCAAAAAAACCCAAGTTTGCAGCAACTTAAAACAAGCCTGTCTTTGCTGCTACAACCATTGGCTTTTTGTTTGTTTGTTTTGCTATTATACATTCCCTGACGGAGCTCCTAATTTCTTGAAGGCTAAACCTTCTAGAACACAAACACACTACCAGCTCTTAACCCCATGGCAGCACAAGCCTCTCACTGCACCCACAGTGCTGGCAAGACCTAGCTAAGCACAGTAAGTCTACAAAAGCATCACCCTCCCTTGGGTGTCAGTGCCATTGAGCCCCAAAAAGAAGATGAACACGGGCAATAAAATACTCCTCTAGCATCAAGTGTAAGGCTCTTGAAACACATGCTGCCCATGGTCTTTGGCCTGCCGTCAATGAGACCCCTGCCACCCCTCCACATGCTCATGTTCCTGCACATTAATGTCATTTCAGGGTTCTCCAGTTCCTCCTCTGAGGGAGGATCCAAACAGACTGGAACGCACGTAAGAAAGGCATAAAAATACATTAAATGCTCTTGCCTTAACTTAGTGTATTGGAAAGACAGATTTGTATAGGTATGGACTGCATACTTGGGATCCATGATCCTCACCTCTAACTCTACCAGCACAGGACCTGAGAAGGAAGGATCCACCCTCAAAACTAACTCCAGCTATTTAGTTGCATGATGCCCATCAATGTCAGAGGCAGGAGACCAAGTCAACTGGCACACCATCATTCCTACTCCAGCTGGAAAGGACAAGCTGCTTACAGAGGGCTTGAATGCAGCCAGGGCTGGAGTCAGGGGATGCTCCCATCACCCTGCTTCAGCACCCTACAAAAATGGGCATTTTCCACTGTCACTGAACTTTGAACCTAAGGCCCAGATCACTTCACAGTCACTTCCAATGAAAAGGCCATGTTTTTTTTCTTTCAGACCTCCAAACCAGAGACTGAGTGAAGGGTGTGCTGGAGGACTCTTGTGTTCTCAGTTACCCACTGGCTGGACTGGAGGACAATGGTTCCTCCCAGGCTGCAGCTGATGGTGGACCTTCCCGAGAGGTAGAATCTCCAGACATGATCCCCTCCCACCCCACAGACAGGAAAGGCTGAGGAGGTCATTAGCTCCAGGTTGAGCACTTCTGCTCTGACAGACACTTGGCAAGCAATGTGGGAAAATGACAGGACACAGTCTGAAAAAGTTAAGTCTTATCTAAGAGTATCTTTCAGGGAAAAACAAAAACCAGACTCTGCTAGTTTTCCCTTATAGCAGTGCATGGAAAAGGTCTGCACGATTGCCTTTTACTCCAGTACAAATGAGCTATTATCTCATTTGTTCTACTGAGTTTAGTGGTGGATTTGGCAGTGTTACATTTATGGTTGGACTCAATGATCTTAAAGATCTTTTCCAACCTAAGTAATTCTATGATTCCCATTAGGTGACACCTAATGTATTGAAACAAGAAGTATGCTACCAAAACGGGCAGTCCTGCTCCAGGCCATACGTTCCCCTTCTTCCCTTGCAGCAAGTTTCATGATGCTACCACTGCATAAACCTCTACTGAACCGATGGAAAACTACTCCCTCTCACTTTTTTCCCCCATCCTCTTTTTGGTGGCTTAGTCATCCATAGCATCAGTGGGTTGATCCAATCCTTCTGTGGCTACATGGTCACTAGACCTGTGGAAGCTGGCAGAACAAGGGGTTACAGATCACCCTTGCCAGCAACAACCCACCTCTGCATTAGATGAGACACAGATTAGAAACCACTTCTTGCTAATTCCTTTCCTTCCAAAAAATCTACCAGACTGAAAGCTGAGTCATTGAGAAAGAGGAAGAGATTTTTAGCTGAGTTATTTAAAACACGGGTTTAGTTAACACCTATTTAGTGCAAAGCTGAAGACACACTTGAGAATAAAGACATTTTTAACTCAGCAGTGAAAACTTTTCCACTTAATATGTGAGAAACCTGTCAAGATATACTTTTCTCAAAAAGAAAAAAAAAGGAAAAAGAAAAAAAGAAGACAGCATTCAACACACCCAAACTCCCCTCTCATGTCCCCCTGAAATACCAGGCACGGTATTCCATCTCACATATTACCTTACTGATGTCAGGAAAGTGATAATATCCACTCTGTAAGACCTTATCTTTCCCTTGTCTCAGAAGTGCTATTTAATGCCCAAGATCCCAGGCTGTGTCCCCAGACTTCAGACAGACCTAAGATTCGTTGTCCAAAAGGCACTGTTCGAGCAAAGAAAAAAAGAGATTGTTTTAGAAAGGCTTTGCCTCTTGCTAGTCAGAAGAGAGTTTGCATTTGCCGTAACAAACCTGAACAGGATTTCAACAAAGGCTTCTGCAAAACACAGAAACTGTGGAAACAGCTGCATTGCTGAGGGTACAAAGCATCTTCAAAACTTAGGCTCAAAAATTTAAAAAATGCTAGCTTTCTGTAACTTTTTTTTTTGTTTATATGGATTTTACTTTGTATCACAACAAATTTTAAGTACATCGGCAGACACCTTGTCTCAGCAAGAAATAAGAAATTTTTATTTCAAATTCTGTAGCACAAGCTCAAGCATTAATCCGTTCCTGCCTGTAAACTCAGCCTACACAGATGAGCAGAGCAAACCTGTATGTGGGCACACTCATTACAGTTTTCCTAAGCCTGTTCCTATTAGAGTAAACCAAAATAAATTTGCATTAAACCAGAGAGAATTTCCATTGAGCCTTTTTTTACTGATTTTAGCTAAATCCATTTTCAAAGAGCAGCTGAAGTCTAAAGGCTTGCTTTGGTCAAGTTTAACACATCCTTCCAGACACCTGCATTAGTTGAGTGGGAAGTACCGAGCTAAAAGAGTCAGAGGACTTCCCTTTTATAAAGAAAGCATAACGGAAGGTGACTGCTGTAAAAAATATAAACAGGTTTGATAGATGCCTTTTCTGATGAATAAAAACCCCCAAGCCCAAAAAAACCCACCGCATAGCTCTTTGCACCTCCCGTTAGAGGATGCAAATGGCATTCGGCCACCGTTCCCTTCCCGCAGCGAACACGAATCCAACTCCTCCTCAGCAGGAGCAAAGTGAGAAAAGTGTGCAAGCTCAGTCCTCCCGCCTGGAAATCACAGCCCATCTCACTGCTGTCAAGAGGTAGGGAAGACTTGCCAGCACCAGTTGGATCCCCAAACTATAAATTATACGTAAGCTCCTTCCTGCCTTCACAATGCAATAGCCGCTTTCCAACCGGCTACAAGAGGGTAAGAAAAAAACCACCAAAAATTATTTAAGCTGCTAAGCCCCTACACAACTAAAATTAACAAGGAGAGAATTAGTGCACACACCTACACTAACAACTCCTTTGCAGAATTTTTGGGATAGACTTTTTCCCCTCACTTTGGTTATTCCTCCCACCACCCACTGACGCAACACTCACAAGAGTGAAAACATCAATAGGACACTATCAGTGGGCTTCCACAGAGAGGGGCATCATAGAAACAACCCTGATGTGCATGCACATTCTTACATTCAAGGGTACATGCATTCCTATAATATGTATATAAAGGAAAATCTGACAGCTAATGGACAGAAAAAAATACCAGAAACTGGGGTGTGAGGGGGTGTGTCGCCCCATAACCCTCACAACTTCTTGAACTCTACCTGTGCTACTATGATCAAAATGTGGCTTGTTTTCTTTAAGATTGGTGGTTTTGCCCATCTCAATGTGCTTGTTCCTACAAGGATTTAAAAAAAAAGAAAAACAACAAAAAAACACCAAACAACCTCTTCAGGAAGGACAGAGATTTTAGGTTTGTCTTATTTGCTAAAATCTGTCCCGTTGAAGTCCATTTATAAAAATATTACTAAAAAGCTCCAGTTACCCAACTGAGAAGCACTAACCAACTTTGCGTTTATTTAAACAAATCTTGTACGACAGACTGTCAGGAGTGTTTGTATTCTATTTCAAGTTAACACATTTTGCTGTCCATGACATGTCCATTCTTTCATTCTTTTAAAAAGAGGCACTTGACTCTTTTGTAGTATCTTTCATCTGACAAATTAACAAGAAGAGGACTATACAGACCACTTGTTTCCAACCATCCAATTAGCAGTATTTCTATCAGCATCCATATTAAAATTCTTTGTAATGAGAAACTGAGTGTGTAAAAATATCAATGCTAGTATTTCCAAAAGAGATGATCTAAATTTTGTACAGCCATGTGGAAACCTCTGTGGTAGGATTCTCACCCACATCTCTCACTACCTACAGTGACTACCACATGCCTCAGCTTATCTTAATACAGAGCACTAAAAAACTTGACTTAAATATTCAAGCAGTTGCATTAGCTCCTAGGTTCCTCTGGACACACCAGATTGGCCAACCAGAAGTTTAGGCACCTATAATTATTTGACAGTTTTGAACGTTAAGGCTACGCAACAAGCTACTCAGTAGCAATAACAATAAAACTCCTTATTTATTACCACTGCAGCACAGGGAGGGTCCTCTACTGGGCTTGAACAGCTCAGGTGAGCCTCCCCCTCCTTGAGTTGAGCCTCCCCCTCCTTGAGTTGAGCCTCAGCCACCGAGCACTTCTGCAGCTTGCAGGACAGAAAGCAAGCACTCAGTCTGAGAAGCCACACAGAGATGCTCTGGTGCCTTCATTCAGGCTGAAAATAAGCTCGCTTCATCATCAAGGGGGAAGGGGGGCTGCTTGTTTAGTTCTGTTTTTTCCCCCATCCAAAGACCTTGCTATGCATTAAAGTCACACTTAAGCCAAAGCCCTCGTGATGTCTGATGAAATAAAAGCAGAAAATCTTGATTTTCTTGAAATCTTGAAACAGGCATCACTTTAAGGACCTTCTCAAATCCCTCCATAAAACTGAGAGCCATCTACTCATACAAAACTGAGACAGAACACAGTCCTGTCGGTGGAACCATGAGCCGTGCTAGCAAGCAAGACCACTGGCTATTCACAAATGTTGAAATCACATACCCCAGTACTAGGGTCTACCAGACATACAGGCTCCTGGTGAAAAAGGGCGTTTCAGGCAACTGAGGTTAATAACACACTGCTACCTCCAAGTAGCCAAATTAATTTGAAAAAGACAGATGGATGAAGATTCAGCAGTGTTCATTTCTTCCTGCAAGAACCAAAATTACCTGTCAAGTTATCCGCCTTAAAAGTTCCTCATTTTAGCTTACATGTTAAACTGTTTAGTTGTGACTCAGTTGTGAGCAAAACTCATGGCATCTTTGGCTTTTCTGCCCCAACAACACGGTCTTCTCAGAGCAGAGTTTCCTGGGTCCTGGGGTTGGAGATTTTTCTTCCGTCATGACAAGTCTTTATGGTTATGGCAGAAAACCCTCATCAAACAAGGAAACTCTGAATTAATCCCTGATTCCTACCACAACAGTGCTCTGGGCATTTCTGTAATCATTAGCGTATCTCAAGCTGTTCTAGAGAAAGGACCAGTGTCTTAGCATCAAGAGCCAGCATTTTCTTACGTGTAAATCCTGCTTTGATAGCGATGCCTTCAGTGACCTTTGTGAAATCACCTGTCAGCACACGCAAGTGCCTTCCCCTGCCCCTCAGTCCCTCTTTCGCATCTTCTGCCTTTACATCAGGAACAGCAAACCATCACTTCCCTGCCGGAGCATGGCACAGTCAGTTACTGTCCAGGCTTCAACCTGAAAGCCACAAAAAAACCACTCCCCACATCCAAACTCACACCCACCATGAACTTGATGTATGTGTTCTTGTGAAGGAGTTTATGCCTTTCATCAATATAACCAGAAATAGTGTTTTTAATTGCACACAGAAAGAAAATACATGAACATCTTTGGTAATTTAACCAAGGAGAACTTTAAACATCAGTAAACTACTGCAAATTGCTCTGAAGGTCTAAATGGCTTCTCCCCCCCCCACGTTATTTGGATAACAGTGAAAGCCTTTTGCAAAATGATGAATGAAAAATATATTCCTCAGCTCACGGTCTGTTAAATATTAATTAAGATCATGTCGAAGCTGCAAACAGATTTAAGATAATTGTGACAATGCTATTTCAGATAATAGCCCGTATGGAAGTTAGTGCGTAAGACAGCAAAAGTTTCAAATAGCAAAAACCTTCTAAACAACCAGATGTCTCCGACTCAGTTATTTAAACCCCCTGCATTCTGTTCCTGGGCCTTTTTTTCCTGTAGCGTACAACTTAAACCAATATGTAATACTTCTTATTTACATAGCATCTCATTTAAAAAGGTACGCTAAACACTTCCAAAACAGAAAAAAAAATCCGAAAAAACAGATGGCAAAAGAAACATTCTAGATTAAAAGAAAAAGGAAAAAAAACCCAACCACAATTAAAACCAGTATAAAAGCTTAAATAACAGCAACATTGGCTACATGCAAAGAGGATTTATGCAAATTACTTTTTTTCAGGCATGCAGGATCTTTTTCAGCAGAATACACATTAAGAGAGCAGAGACATCTAATCAAACAGATCGTGGAGGGGCAAAACCTTTCACACTCTCAGATGAACAAATTCCCTCTGGGAAATGCCGGTGCCTGTTTCATTTAATCGACATTTTGCCACTCGTGCTTTCTGAAGAGCTTCTACTGAGTCAAGGAGCAATCGCCGGCCAGGCTCTGGGCCAGGTTTACAGCCAGGGTAATGAGACGCAGCCCAATTAACTTGAAAAGAAGTTACATTCATTTACATTAAATGGTGATTTTGATCTGAGTGTTTTAATGGGATGATGCTGGATGACATAGTGGGCAACATACCAGAAATCATTCATCTACGTAGGTGGCATAAACATGTAGTAAACATCATTTTCATGAATTATATCCATTATCGAAAACAATAATTACACAGCCAGCACTCTGGTTTCCATGTATGGGTTTGGCGGTATGTTGTTTTTTAAAAAATTAATTCATTTTCTGCCTAAACTGTTCCATCACAGAGGCAGCACAGCTCTCACCCCTCCGACACCTTCAGCTAGACTGCCTCTGGGCTTTATAAACATAAAGATGTGTCCAAGAGAAGCCCACGGGCGTTCCCAAGACCACCCCAGCACGCCACCGCACGTGTCCCGGAGCTGGCAAACGTGCACATGGCAGCGTGCCCTCGACAAACCTGGCCCAGGGCGGCTGCCGATGCCCCCCGCCTGCCCCCGACCCCAAGGTTAAACCAAAGGCCAAGAGACAGCTCCCCACCACAAATCATCTATGGATCTGCCTGCTCAGAATGGAGCTGGTTTCCCAGCCCGGTGACAAAACTGCGTGGCACAAATCCCCCCTCTGATTAACGCAGGCTACTAATTTTTGTCGTTGTTTGCTTGTTTGTTGTAACGACTCAAGCTGCGCTACCGAGGCTTTCCGAGAAGTTTAACCACGCTGCTCAGTGCCACCACGGCTCCTCCTGAGCTGATGCCGCCACACCTCTACCTCGCAACGTACATTTTGTCCACGAAAGGATATTTAAATAAAAGATGCACCTTCCATTTAACCCTTGCTGAAAGGCGCAGGTTTCGCGTCCCCTGGAGAGCCAGCCAGGGTTTTGGGACGGCACAGCTTCCAGCAGCCGGTGCCCCTGCCTACAGGTCCCGTGTTACTCCGCTCCAGCACACCACAGACGATCTTTTCCTGCTCCCGCAATAAAACGTTAAAAAGCAGACAAGCCGGGTGGCTGCTAACAGCCGTGACTACTGCACCCCGCAGCCCCCGAAGGCAGCCGAGCCGGGTTTGGCCCGGCCCCGCCGCTCCCACGCGCTCCTGCCCGGCGGCTTGTGGGGTCAAGGCCGTTCCAGCAACGCCATTAACCCCAAAATAAATCCTGTAGCACCCCCAACTTCCCCCCACGGCTGGGTACGGGCTGTCAGCCTCCCCTCCGCCGGCCGCGCAGCTTCAGGTCGCGACCGAGGGCAGATCCCTCGCGGACTGAACCAACCGCCCCGGGGCTGCCGGAGCGGAGCAGCGCGCCCCCCCTCGCCCCCGGCCCACCTCACCTCCCACAGCAGCGACAGCAGCAGCGCGACCCCGGGCTGGAAGCGGTTCATCTCTCCTCCTCCTCCTCCTCCTCGCCCCGCCGGCTCAGACGCGCACGGGCGCTGTCAGCGGCGCCATCCCCGGCGGCGGGGGAAGCTCCGGGGCACGGCGGGGGGGAACCAGACGGACACGGAGGGGCAGTGAGCGGAGCGGGCGCCTGCCAGGCAGCCCGGGGGAAGGGACGGCGAGCAGCCCGCGCCGGGGCAGAGGGACGGGGCGGGGACGGAGGCGGGGAAGCCCCGCAGCAGGGCGAGGGCAGGCTGACCCGCCGATCCCCTCAGCGCCGGCGGCCGGAGCCCGGCGGGCAGCGCCGCGGCGAGGCGAAGGGCAGCGCGGAGCTCGGGCGGGCGGCACAAAGAGGCCGGACGCCGCCGCGGCTGAGGGCGGGGAGAGGAGTCGGCCCGCCCCGGCACCGCCCTGCGCCGCTGCCCGGCCCGGAGGAGGGGGTGTGGGGAGCGGGCTAACCGCCCCCCCGAGCCCTGAGGGGCGGGCAACGGGCGTCGTGTGGGCCCCGCCCGCCCCGCCCCTGACGGCGACCGACCGACCGACCTCCCGCCGGCCGGCTGAGCCGCCCTGGCCCACAGGCCGGCGGCTTACCCCGGGGGAGCTTGTGCGGGCTCCCCGAGGGAGGTGACCAGCCGGTCGGGGTGTCTCAGGGCCGGAGGAGGAGGAGAAGCAGGCCCATGTGAGCCTCGGGAAGTTCTGCCTTCTGCCCCACTCGTGAGACCCCACCCGAGTGCTGAGTCCAGCCGTGGGGTCCCCAGCGCCAGAGAGACGGAGGGGACCCGTTAGAGCAGGTCCAGAGGAGGCCACGAAACGGTCAGAGGGCTTGGAACACCTCTGGAAAAAGGCTGAGAGGGTTGGGGGTGTTCAGCCTGGAGAAGAGAGGGCTCCAGGGAGACCTCGTGGCAGCCTTCAGTACTTAGAGGCTTATGAAAAAGATGGAGAGAGACTTTTTACCTGTCGTGACAGAACGAGGGCAAGAGTTTCAAACCGAAAGAGGGTAGATTTAGATTGGACACAGGAAGAAATTTTTTTACTATGAGGGTGATGACATAACTAGAACAGGTTACCCAGAGAAGCTGTGGCTGCCCCCTCCCTGGCATGTTCAAGGCCAGGTTGGACAGGGCTTTGAGCAACCTGGTCTAGGGAAAGATGTCCCTGCCCGTGGCAGGGGGTTGGATATGATGATCTTTGAGGGGCCCTTCCAACCCAAACCAATCTGTGGTTCTGTGATTCCATGACAGTGCTGCTGCTGTCAGCCTCGTGGGTGGGAACAGGAGCTGCATGGGCAGGCTTAGCCCCCCTGCCTAACGGCTGCACCTTTGGCACCTCAGAGGAGAGGCTGTGCTCCTGCCCTGGCCATTCATTTCCTCAGTGTGCTTAGTAACAGCTCTGGGTCACCTTCTCACCAAGGTCTCAGGACTAGACCTAGACCAGAGTGGAGGTGCTCACCAACTCCAGCAGTGAGCCCTGTGACAGGTGGCTGCTGTAGTTCTGCCCTGGGTGTTTCCTTCACTGCTACCTTCTCCTGGTGCTTTGAACCTCCTTTTCCAAGCCCTTTTCACTCTCACCACAGCTGGACACCACACTGTGTTCAGTGGGAGGGAGGCACAGCTGTTCTTTAAGCTTAGGAGGGACCAGAGTTTACCAAGGTCTCTCACCCTTGCTTTATAGGAGATCTAGCTACTTAATCCTCAAGAGAATATCAAAATAGAGGAGGGAGGGGGAACTCTTACCTTCTCCTGATCATCCCTCTGAATGACAGACCTTTCCCAGCAGCATTTCTGAAGGAGGTGTACCCTCCCACCGTCCTTTTGTGGGCTACCTATTTAAAAACAATCGGCACATCCTTGCAACACACAGCTCCTTTGTTCAGCACTTCCCTGTTGTCATAGTCTTCAAGGAAGAAACTTGCCGACGTTGCCCAGCAAAAGGTCATCAGGTGTTTATGATTTCCATACAGTGAACTTTGGGGGAGTTTAGGAGCAGCTTCCAGCTGACACCATTAATAATACATCCTCTCAGGCCTGGGTCATACGCTCTATGTAAGGAATGACTAAACTTTTAACAAATTCCCGCACACCGTGTGACACTGTGTACTCAGAGGTAGCCTGCACAAGTCCGTCCTGAATGACTACTGATTTTGATACCTCTTTTTGTCTCTATTTGACACCAACCAGTCTGAAGCTGTGAGGTGCGTTTTTCAGCTCACATCTCTTCCTGAATTTGCTAGAAGATGCCTAAGGAGATGTCATGGCCATCGCTTTGTCCAACAGTGAAGACTGGCAACTATACACACAAGTCTCTCTATATAGTCTGAGTTGAAAAGTCACTCTTTCTTACATCTGGGGTATAGAGAAAGACACACTGTGCACTGGGTATCATCTAAGATGGATCAGCTCATTTTGTCTCAACATACAAATGCGGAGTCAGGCATCACTTCAAAAAGGCTCCAATTCATAGAAATTTGAAAAGGACAGTTTTCAGAGACCTGTCCTGACGTACAGCTTTATCACTAAACTCCCTTCCCATTCCTAATTTATGTGTTGCACGACCCATGAGACAGGATTTTGGAGACACACTGAGATGCAATAACTCTTCATAGAGAAGCCGAACAGCCTGACCCGATTAGGGACACCAGATGAATCTGAATGTCAGTGCTGAGCACGGGTGCTCTGTGCCGCCGCTGTATTTCATGACAGGGGTGCTCTGGCAACCCAGAGATGGGCAGAAACCCTGACAGCACAAATTCTGGAAGAACTGAGAAAGCACTAAGGCATAAAGAAAAGGTAGGAGAGGAATCTGGGGTCTTGTAACCTAAGATACTACCACCCTTGAAGGCCAACACTGCCTGCACTTTCAGCTGATGGCCCACTATCAGATATGCCTAGGCAAGAGCCAGCTATCAGATACATTTCAGTTAATTATGAACACATACACCACTACTGAGTTTAGGTTGAGAACCAAAAAAGCACTAAATTTTTTTTTTTCTCAAAAAAAGGAGGCTTCAGCTGGGGCAAGAATGGAAAAAAAAAAATTATTAACCCTGTTTTTATCCAATAGACAGATTAGCAAGTGTGAGATGGAAGCAGTGAGCTGGAGGAAGAGGAAGCCACAAAGTCTGGAAGATTATGCTTCCCAGTGCATGGTTTGTTATCCAGCCTAGATAAGGGTATGGATATCCTATGCTATAAAGTTCTTTCCAGGCCAAGAGATAAGCTGAAAAAGGAAAACCAGCTCCTGACCCAAGAATAAACGGTTTCGTATTTCATTTCAGTCATATCTCGGCTCCCTTAAGTGATGTCTCCTTTCATTTCCACCTAGCTTCAAGGAACCATCTTCATCCCCAGGGAAAGCCCATTAGCTTTAATGGAGTTCGAGTACAAATGAACTTAGCCCAGCATGTGGCATTTTCTCAGCAAAAGTGCGAGTTGCAGCAGAGCCCCTTAGAGCTTGTCTAGGCAATAAATGAACACTTTCTATCCCCCGCGCTGCAGCTTGTCGGCGAGGCAGGCAGGGCGCACACACCGTGCAGGTTTGACACAACAGTGAAATGAGATAAGGCTTTTGTTGGAGGCGGGGTCCCTAGGTAGAAAACCAGCCCCTTCCTTCACGTCCCGATTCCAGTCTTTCTTCAGATACAGTGTTCAAAGAGCTTAATATGCCAGAGCTCCCAGAATCTGAACATAGAAACACATATAAACATTTTAAAAAAATAAAATAGTTCCAGGAGCAGTAGCATTAATGAAGCTTTATTTTATCTGATTGAGGCTTGCACTGCAGCTGGAATATTCATGATATCCCTCTCCTCTGTGGATTCTTAGGTATTCCTCAATAATATTGCCATCATTCTCTCAGTGGAGGTGCCAGAATTAACATATTTCTTTTACTCGGCCATCTCTCTTTCCTGAAACATAAAAGCATATATTATTTTTGAGACTGCCACTCCTCTATCGATTTTTTTTTTGTTTTTTCAAATTGAGTAACAGGTACAAAAATTCCAGGGGGGGCCTCACAGAACATATACATGCTGTATTCTTTAGACCTTATTTATTTTGAACCCAAACTGGTGAATATTTTTAAAGAGTGTAGTGCTTACAAACTGCTTTTTATTGAGCATTTTCTTGTTTATGTTGAAGCAGTTGTTTCTAATACTTTGAGAAATACTCAATTCCACAAGGGCTGTGTGTAAAGCAGGTAACAGCTTTATTAAGAACAAACAAATACAATATTCTCATTTGCTTCTCTGCATGAACTGTAAGTAATTATGTAAAACTACAATTTTGTATTTATTAAAGGATGCCACTACCTCCTTCACAGGTGCTATTAAAATCTAGTCAAATTCTTGTTTGTTTTTCAAACTCTGTATTTTAAGTGTAGGATCACCTCAAATATATTTTGAGATTCTTTTTTTATAATTATGTAAATGGCAATAGCTTCGTCGGTAAGTAAAAGAAAGCCCTTTTAAATTACATAAAATATTCAGTAAATGTCTCAGCCTTCCAAAATCACCACTGATATCTGTTGAGAAACTACATTAGCATTATTCATTATAAACAGGTAGAAAAAATATTCATGAATGCAGCCAAGACAAACATAATGTCATATTTCTGCAGCTTCTGTATCTTGTTCAAAGCACTTTGTTTATCTATTGTGTTTTTTTAAAGATCCCATGCCTCTTTTAAGACATGTGGGACATGTTCTAAAAAACCATGACCATTTTTTCTAATTGTCTAGCACTTTATACAAAGGTGTAGTCTCTTGGCAGAATAACAGTTAAATTATAAACCAGCTTCCCTGAATAAAGACTAATTTTTTTCATCACTTGCACCAATAACTTACTCATCATGACTGACCTTAAATTAAGCTTTAAAGGAAAAGACTCAGGACTTGCTTAAGTTTTACCAACCTACTCCAAATTCAGTAGCACATTACGCCCAGTGCCTCCCTCTTCAATAATTCTATCTTCAGTAAGAGTCAGTGGAGGTTTAGAGAGATGGTCCAGACACAGTAGCCCTCCTTCCAATGGTAATATAAAAATTTATACCTCCTACAACTTAATTTTTGTATGGGAGGATATTATTGAGCTGAGCAGCACCAGTCAAAAAAAAAAAAAAAGTACCTGATTTGTATTTTAGTATTCTAATACATCCAGATATTAATTTTTTTAACCTTCATTAATTTCTGCAAAGCACATGAAGAGGTCAGTTTTCCATAACTACTGACGTTAAAGTCACTGAACTGATACAGAGTGACTGTTTACTGGACGGTACTCAGAGACTTCCAAATAAGAGTCCATAGTAGTCATAGTCACTATATACTACCCCTCTGGAAATCTGTGGCCACTTCAGACACCATTTCCAAGAAAATATAACAGATATGCTAAGAAATGAAGGGTGGAGTGATTATCTACAAGCCGCCTTACCTGGGCTCCCAAAAAACAGCCGCGCTGTTCACACTGTGACTTTCAGGCTTTCTTGGTGGAGTCAGATATTTGTCCATCATATTAAACAAATAATTCTACAGCAAACAGTATTTTGAGAAGCAGCGAGTACAAGATAAGCATTAGTATTCTGAAGGACAAAGCTTATTGATTAAACATACTACCCAATGCAACCAGAATAGCTGTGTCAATCAGATCAAATGCTTTTTTGTTCCGTTTTCTCAATCAAGAATGAAGTTTTATCCTCTCAGCAAAGATACTAATGTTTGTGTTAGAGAACTCAGGAGCTCAGAGGGATTATTTTTTTCCTGCAAGATGGATCATTTTAAAATGCAAACTCTTTGTTTGCAGTCCATGCTGAAAGGACAAACGTTGGCTTCATGGAAGGATTAAGGAAGGTTAAGTTCATTCCGAGTATTGTTATAGGACCAAAGCTCAGTGCCAATGAAACAGTTAGGTTTTGAATTTCTATTTGGGCTCCTATTATTGATTTCAATGGATAGTTAGAAGTCTAAGCACATGCTGTTGGAGTTAGACATAGTCTGCACTGCCTCAGACCTGAGCACGGTAAGTATGAAATGCTGTCAAATTAGAGCGGTAACTTTCCAAGCTGCCTTCAGATGGTTTGTAAGAAGATAGAAGGAAAAGGTCTTCTGGGCAGATGATCACATCTGCCAGGGGAAGAGGACAGGGCTGAATTGCATGTGTAGGAGATAGGGAGATCAGATGAAACAGCCTAACTTTGGACAGACAGAATTAGGGTCAGAAAATGAGTAAGATTTTGTCAGGAAGGTCTGAAAGCCACGAGACAATAAAGAGATGAAGCGGGATGGGACAACGAAGAGAAAGGCATGGCGCAACAGAGCACGGTGAGCGTTAGCAGTCTGGTGCACAAGGGTGGAAATGAACTGAAACAGAGATTCCTGGTGGTGATACGTGTACCACTGATGGCCTGCAAGCCATGGGGAGTGGTAGCGGTGTGGTGCAGATAAACGCAGATGGTGTCCGCCCTTGGGAAAGTGAGAGGCTGTGGTATGGAGGCAGGGTAGGGGAAGAAGAGGTGGTAGTGCTTCTCCCCTCATGGCCAAGCACAGAACTGACAGCTGCTGCCTGCTATCACTGAGGCTGAGTAACCCAGCTGTAATTTATATATAAATATGTAATATACTTTTTGTTCCAGAGTCTTTATTAGGTGGTACCATAAACTGCAATTGCAAAAAAAGGATGCTCTGGCTGAATGTCAATGCATCCCTGTCAATGCTTGTTTGCTCTCTGCTTAGCTCACCACTAATTTCATCTACAGAGCAGCCACTTGATTAAAAAACATGGTTATTCTCCCTAAGTGTTAAAAGAAAAGGGATGAGGGGAGGAAAAGGATGTTGACAGAGACTAAAAACTAGAACTGATCATTGTCAGGAGTATGTTGTGTATCTGGACACTGCCAGTGAGCTCTCTTAGCACTCTGGAGAAAATGCCTGGGGAATGCAGTTCCAAGCACATGGTGGCATAATGGAAATTCAAAGCCATCTCCTGTGCCCTGTGAGGACAAGCCCCCTGGAATGAAATACTCTGAAGCACTTTAGTTTTGCTTTGTCTTATCTCATCTTCCTGCCTGTGCCATGAACAGTTTCCTCAACCCTTACAGCATTGTCCTAGCCAGAGAATAAAAAGCCATTGGTTACAGTCTGGAATAATGAGACCTCCGTGATCCAATTCTTCTCATACCAATGTAAATTAGGATTAATTCCACTGAAGTCAATGGGACAAATATAAAACCAATGCAAATGGAGAATGAGGTTTTAGATTTCAGCTTTAAGTCAAACAAAAAAAATGAAGAAAGTTGCCTAATAGGGGTTTTCCTTCTTCGTTTAAACTAGTAACCATTTCCTGGGTTTTTTTTCCTTCAGTGTGAATTTATCTGTAGCACAGTGAGAATTTCTCCACTGCTATAGCCTGGATATTTCAATGTGAGAAACAACATCCTATTAAATAAAGATGGAAAAATGCCTCAATTGTCTGGGAACTACAGGCAATGTGTTTATTAACTAATGTCCCCCCAGCAGTCTCAATTTTCTCATATTGTAATGAGATGGGAAGAGGATTAAGCTGTTGCTGGACTGAAAAAAAATCAACACTAGATGTATTCTAGAAATCACAAGGGATAAAATGCAACTGATGACAGAATGACAAGAAATCATAACAATACTAATGGGGCATCTGATCTGTAAACCAAACCATTTTCAATAATGGAAAATATGTAAAGCTGTTAAAAGAACTGTGCAACAATGCTGTTCACTGAGTCTATTGTAGCAACCTTAGATAGCCTCATGGGGTCCATTATGAAAAGGAAGATTATTTAACCTTTAATCAACCTTCTTTGAGATGTGCTGTCTCCATCTACCTTCATAAACATGCAACACTGTTAGGGAAAATTTGCCTTCATGGTCCCCCCAGTGGCATCTCCATCCACCTATTCTCCCATGTTTTACTACTGCTACTACCACCACTACCAGAGTTGCATACAAAAATAAAGAGGGGATCAAGCATATCTCCTGGCTTCCTGAAAATTCAACAGGGACTAAAACAGAGTACAGGAGGTCAGTGGTGGTAGATGAATAACCTTTTCTTCTCACTTGAGTGATGGTCTGCAAGTGTGCCCAGGGGGTGACCCTAAAGCCCTTCAGTAATAGAAAGTCTACCTACCAACCAAGGTTGTGAAGCAGTCTTGATGGCATGGATACACATCTTAGATAAAAATATAGGGCAGGCAGATCTGCAAAGCTGCTGTCATAGACAGCAGGAGGTATAGCAGAGTCATGACTCATGTTGTTTAAACTCTGGACGGGGTTGTCCACCATACGCTCATGTGAGGCAATGAACTGTCAGGCAAGGAAGTTTTCAGGAGAGATGATGAGTCAAGGAAGGCAAATGGGGAATACAGGAGGTCGCATGTAGGTTTTGTCCCTTGGGCAGGGTTTCCAAGCACTTGTCTCAGAGTTAAGTTTCATAGCGCTAAACCATTCAAGCACAAAATGCAGCACTGATATGAGTGCTGGCATCTGAATAGCTTTTGCTGTCCAAATGGATCATGAGAGGCTGTGGACAAGAAAGCTTTAGGTTTCCTGGAATATGGACAGCGAGGTTATTTCTATGTCAAGAGTGAAGAAAGAAGGCCAATGAAATGTAGATTCAGTAGGTGTAGGATCTCTTCAGTGAAGATACTAGGTAGTGGGTTTTTTCACCCTTAAAAGGAGTATCTCCAACCATCTGCTATACCCTCTTCAGGAAACTTGAGGACCAGAGCCAAGAATTTCTCCCTGGCAGTAGTGCAAAAGGGAGCATGCATGCAGGCTCTGAAGCATGTAAGGCCCTGCATGAGGAAACTACCTGGATTTTCTTTAAGTGTGCATACTGCTTATCACATAAATCAAGCTAACTGCTTCAGCTGAGAAGTATCAGTTCACTAACTCAAGGTCCATTCTGGCAGTCCGGTTCACTGTGTAAATCTAAATGTAAGGACTTAGTAAACAGCAAAGTCTGTTGAAGTCAGTGATTTATTATTCACTTGGCCTTAACAAGCCGCTAATGCTATTCAGTGCAGACAAACATCTCACACCTACCTAAACTCCACTACAGCTTTTATTATCTGAGATGCTCCTTCCCGGCTGTTCTGAACCACTGCAGTGTGCCGTTCATTGTTAAATAACTTTCGAACAGCTCTATTTTCAACTATGCTAGATTTTTTACCAGCACAACTTGCCTTATGTTAGCACATATTTGCCTGGCCCTCAGTCAATTTCAAGTCCGATCATTAAAATTTGTATTTCTGCTCCCATGCCCATTTCTTGTAGTGCTCCCTCTTCCAGTTAGCCCAGCCTTGAGAAACCATGCTATGAGGATGCTCCAGGGCATCCTTATGTTTTAGGAAAGAAGACTTAGATTTTCTAGGCTTCCTGATATTGAAGAAGAGGCAATGTGTGCCCAACTGTAGAAATAAAGCTGTTTCTTGGGCAGAGGCCTGAGTGTGGTGGGGGTAAGTAACACTGCTGGGATACAGGGATGGAAACAAAACAGTCCTACCAAAGCCAAGGGAAGGATAATCTTACACAGCGACCACTACTACACAATGCTGGATGCTGTGAGGGGCAGGTATCTCATTCATGCTTCTGTGATAGTAAGAGCTTCATGGCGTTCAGATAGAAATATCCCAGGAGCATAAACTGGTGAAACATTTGAGGTAGAAACCTAAGATGATGCAGACCCCATGGAGAAGCAGAAACTTTCTGCTGCAGCCACTCAGAAATGGTACAAACACAGCATGGGTTCCTCCAAAAGAAAAACTGAGAAAAAAATGTCTCCCTGTTCATTGCCCCAAGCTTTCCATCCTCAGTCATCCCATTCCTTTCTCCCTCCTCTCTTTTTAAAATAGCAACTGACTATGCACAAGGAAAGAAGAAAACAGCAGGTTTTAAGTGTCCCAGTACCTTTAAGATGACAGCCATAATGCAGCCATAGCCCCCAAAATAACAAAACCATCCTGCAATCAATGCAAAATCCATTCCCAGTTGCATTTTTTGACAGATAGATTGAACTCTTAGTAACAAACAGCAAAGCACACAGAAGAGCAGAAAATAGGTTTAAAACAATAACAGTTTCCACATTGAAAAATAGATCCAAAAGAGAGTCTCTTTGGGCTGCAGCTGTGTTAAAAATTGGCTTGAGAAGAAAGAGTTATGGCCTGATACAGAGTTGTGGGGAATTGCTCCCACATATAGGAGAAGTGTTGGTATCCTACAGCTCAGCATAACAATCTTTACACACCCATGCATTAGATAATGGAGTGACAGACAGCTAGATATCAACAAACCAGAAAGCAATACAGCTTTTGCCAGTGGAGCCAACCACTCAGTTTACCATGCACACAGCAGAGCTATACACAGCAACAAATGGCAATGTCAATATCAATTATTTACTAATTATTATCTATGATTATTACTAATAGACCTCGCTCTGACATTTGCAGGGATTCTGCCTGCAAAGAGTAATGCCGTTCCCAAGGTGAAGTGCTTCTGGACTCCATTCAGGATGAATATACATTATCTTCTTGTCCTTTTTTAGTGGTGGTGAGAAGTATTTATGGGAACAATAGCACTGACAGGAGAAAATATCCTTCTTAAGGAGACATTAGTCCTCTTTTCACTGTACCAAAAAAAACCCACCACCAAACAAACAAAACAACAGGTTTAAGGGCAAGCATAAGAAGACTGAGCCAGCCATTATTCCAACAGTAGTTCAGCTTCAAAATATTTACACTGTGCCTAGAAAGAGTCAAACTCAAGATGTTTGTTAGTAGATGAGGCTGGTAGCATACATCACCCTTCCTATACCTGCTGTATTCATACCTCATGAGTGAGAGACCTTGGGCCTGTGCTAAGATATGGAGAGCAAGACATCCACTTCTTGCCATCTCCAAAGCTTGGGGTAAGAGATTCTTTTTATTCTCAGGCTTGAGAGTTCACAATATAGATGGTCTTAAGAAGGTAGAAATACCTTCACTGTCAGTAAATGGTATTACTTTGTTACTAATTAGATTCATATGCATTTCAAATGGAATGTGAAATCTCATAGCTAAAAATGAAACAGTGGAATTATTATATTTCTAGTTGAAGTAACTGATCACTTGGTCTTGTTGTGTCCTAATAGGATACCGTCAGAGCTGTAATTATAACAGTGTAAACCGAGTAGCTCTAATAGCTGTCTTTTCACCCAGCCATTCTTACTGATGGAAATAAAGACAAACACAGCATGTTACAGCACTTTTTCAGATCACTAGACCAACCTAATCTAATTTATGCTGGCAACCTTTAATTTTAACTAGGTCAATTCACTCTGTGAAACCACAGAGAAAACTATTCTGACAATGCAAAATTATAAAGTATTGGAAACAATACGAGTCTGAAATTGCACGTAGGAGAACAGTAGCGTACGAATGAAGGTAGCCACAATGGAAAATATTGTGCAAAGCTGCCACAGGAAAAAGAAACTCGCTTTAGGAAAAAAATGTCATTTACTTGCATTGGGTGAGATCCAGCAAGCTATTGAAGTCAGCGGGGGATCTTTGTCTTGGTTTCAGCAGGCTTTGGCTCAGAGCCATTGTTTCTCGCAGTTCAGAGAATCAATTTGCTTCTTCGACTCTTGAGACTGAATTGAACAGGTAATACTTTTTTTTGATAATGTGGAAACCCTGCTTGACTAATTTGAGAATGTTTTGAATGACTGTGTGCAGATGTCGCTGAGCTTTACTGAGTCAGGACCCCAGGAACTCCTCGTGCCCATCTGCTGCCCCTGCTCTCCGAGAAGCATGGCATGTAGAGGAGTAAGGTACTGGGCAATGCTTCTTTCAGAGATCTTCTAGAGCTAATACGCATTTTAATATTCCTAACTTACAGATTTTAATTAAATCAAATGCCAGTGGAATCATATTATTTTCTACTGGTTAGATTTTAATGAAGTTTTAAACTGATCCTTCAATTTAATGAAATAATTATATAACGCAGGGATGTGTGCTACTATTCATCTGAATTAATAATGCAATCGCTTTGTGTGCTGTCATTTTCTGACGAGGAGGAAGAATATCCAGCAGCGTCTCAGTCTGCAGATAAATGAAACAGAATTCTCCCTGTTTGTGTTTACTGATACAAGATATGCGCTCTCCCTTATAGACCATGTCTTTCTTCCAGTGACTGTTCTCCTTCACCCTCTCTTACTCCCAAAACTCGTGGAGTCTATTTTGTTTCTGGCTGAGGAAGCCAAGTTAGCATCGTCAGGGCAGATGACCACTGCCTGGCTGTTTGAAGCAATGCAAGCAGAGTCCAGAAAGCTTACTCAGTTACAAGGAATGAAGTATTAAAGCCTTCTGTTGCAGGCAGTCAACAAAAATAAACAAGTTCAAGCAGCTTTGTGAATTAGGAGAGTTGGTTAGGATAAAAAGCTATTTAAAGGAAGTGAGCACTTAATGCTGAGATGAAAGGACAGGTCAATAGGAAAGAAGGAGGAGATAGCAGCAGTGTTTGACCTGGTGGCATTTTTCAAGGGCCTCTGTTCTTCATTTGTGCTTTCATCCTTCTTTTTCTATAATTATTCTGTATGCAGTGAAGTAATTAGAAAGATGTTCGGTGCTCTGGTGAACCTTCATAAGCCATTTATTTCTTGCAGTAGTACTGTCTTTGCAAGGGACACAGACTTTTCAGAGAAACGATGTAGAAACCCCATAAGAACACCCCAAGGAAAATTCCTCCCTGTCCTTGCCACACACAGTATGCATTGCACTTTTTAAATTTTCATCTCTAACAAGGAAACAAAGTCATCCAAAAAGAGACAGTTTTACAGTCTAGACACACATGGAAAACACTGTTGCCTCGTTTCACCTGAATGTCGTTAGCCACTTGGTATGTAGGGTCTCACAGGGATGTTCCTGAAGGATAAGATTTCTACATGACACCGAGCAGATGAATTCTCAATCTAGTCTTGTCCTATTACAGTGCTGTATGCAAAGACTGATTTCCTGAGCAAAGCAGAAGAAATTGCTTCCTGCAGTGTGCTCAGAATCACAACTGATTATCACTCCAGCAACACCGAGTCCAAAACACTCTCTTCGCTCCCTCTCGAGGTCATGCCTTCCTCACACTTCATGCTCCAGCACACTTGCCTGCAGCCAGTCATCCTCAGCCCTGAGCAGCTTTGGTTTAGTCTGCTTTTAGCCTAATGCCCGTATTCTCCCAGGTCCTACTGGTTTTACTGCATAAAGGGGCTCGTTTAGCCTGAAAGAGAAAGAGTTTGGCCTCTGGATCTAAGGTCTCCCCTTGCCACCTCTCCGTACAACACCCCACATTAACCCCAAAGGAGGCTAATGAAGCTGCAGCTCCCACACTTTACACATCAGCAGACCCACTGGCAGTCCTTCCAGGTTTTCATGGAGCATCATCCACCCAAATGAAGGAGCTTTCAAGACAACTCACTGTCAGGTTTAGCATGGTTTCACACATCAGCCAGAAGTCATTTATCTACTTATATGCCATGGCTTATCAATATGTATGGGCTATATCTATTAACCTAAAAGGGATCTCCTGAGTCATCAAGCCTAGTTTCCTGGTATCTCAAGAATTGCACCCAATTCAACCATAAATTTACCAAAAGACATCTTTCTACTAATCAAATTCTATTGAAAACCAAAGAAAAATTAGTAATTTAAAAACCGTATACAAACTTGTTACTCAATGTTTGTCTGTTAGGAAAGTCCCCTCAAATCTAAATTCGAAATCAAATATCCTGCAACTTTTTTGCCATTTTGCCAGCTTGCATATCAGCCAAGGTGAGGACTAATGGGCTGTAGTCCACAGTCCAGCACGTGCCTGCTTTAGCACTACCCAGTATGATACAGTAATACAGCAGTTGTGTGTAACCTCGCTCAGATAACTGAGAGGAGATGCCTTTCTAGGCTTCCTCATACACATCCACTATTTCTGTGGGTTCTTTTGGGGTTCAGTGAAAGAATTAATTGTTATCATGACTCCTTTCAACCCAAGCTGCCACCACAGCCTTATCGGATTTCAGTTGCAGGAGCCTGAAAATTTTTCCCTTCCCAGGTAGTATTTGTGCTCTTGCGTCAAGACTTCCCACAGACTGTTAAGTACTTTTTTTTTCTGAAATCTTTCCCCGGGGGTTGGAAATGTGGGTAGGCTAAAATGGAAACAGTCTCAAGAGGTTCTTTTGCACTCTAGTAAATTCTGTGTTCCTCTTTTTCAT
Source organism: Strix aluco (assembly GCF_031877795.1). NCBI lineage: Eukaryota > Metazoa > Chordata > Aves > Strigiformes > Strigidae > Strix > Strix aluco. Next base: position 161,310,488 of record NC_133931.1, read on the forward strand.
AAACACTCACAATGGTTTTGCAATATTGGTAAAGCTCCTGTGATAAGATTTGAGTCCTTTGTGTATCTGCTGTGAATATCTGGGGAGTTGGCCCAGTTAGCGCAGTTTTGCATTTCTTTCTGATGGTGGAAATTCTCTCTTTACTGATTGTGTGTGATAGGCAACTTTTACTGTCACAACTCTCACATCTCCAATTTCATTTTCAGAAGAAAACCTTCACTTTTTTCACATCTTGTAAACATGCCTGTTTCTATTCCCAGATGTAACATGTGCTAGGATACGTAGAAAGAAAGATTTTTGGTTCTGCTGTGGAGCTGTTGGCAATGTCCCCTTAAGGACCATTCTTGGGTTTTTAGAAATCCCTTCCAAATGTTGAGCTTGGATCTTAGAGGAAGAACCAAAAATGTTTCTGGGTGCTGAAGGGAAGACGACACCCATGCAAAGCGCCAAAGAAGGAGATGGCAGAGAGAAGTGGAAGATCTTGCAGAAGTTTCCTTAGAGAATGGAGAAAGATGGCTGAGCAGTCAAGCAGGAGGAGGCCATGTTCCAGAAAGCCAAGAGTAGCCCTTGTAAGTGCATTTTGAACATGCATATTGTATGGTCCCAGATGCATATAGCCATCAAACCATTGTAGTAGAGAATAATAGTCCCAAGAATTCTCATTGCCTTTATTTCGACCTCTTATTTGACAATCATTTACTGTCTGCTTCTCAGTTGTCAGGCATTTAGTCTCTCTCCCACATTTGTCCAGCAATACTGTGAAAGGAAGGGCACAACCAGCCTAAGAATTTTTTTAAACTGTCTTTTTCAGTCATTTTCCTTTGGCTAACCACCAAGAAATAGGCATATTCATGCAACACTGCCTGGTAAGGATCCAAAACTGAACTACATGACACCTGGGTGGAAAGTGTAGAGCCTCAATAAAGTACTTTGCAGTTACATACATTTCAAGAAGTACTAACATCAGTCAAAGAAGTCTCTAAAATTAGATCCCATTCTTTCTCTTTCAGTTCCTGATGACCAGAAGAAGTGGTGAGCAGCTACACAAATCATCCAAGTATCTGTTTGCCACACTTTTGACTTAGCAGCATTTTTGTTGGTTCAGCAAGCTTGTGCCCTCAGCTGTAGGGAGAGGAGAAAGAACTTTAAGGGTTCAGCAACTCCAGAGTCCTAGATATTGACTGTAATGGTATATACTGGTACGATCTGTGTTTGGGGCTCATAAAAGGAGCTACTGTCACCATTTCTAAACAGTTTTCAGTTCACAGCTCTGCATGCTTCTGTTGATGCCTCAGTGACAGAGCTGGTATGACATATTTCTGTCCTTAACTGGACCATAATGAAGGTTCATTTGCTTCAATTTGTATTCCAAAGTTAGCCTAAAACTGCCTCTCAATGGAGGCTTTCCCCCATTTAAAAGCTGCAATATTATTCTTCCTCCTAGTGCCCTACATCTTGTTGCATGAAGAGAGGGATTTGTTATGTGAACATTTCCCACGTGGTGTAAAATCCCAGTGGTTTTGAAAGTGCCAAAGGGCTTGACACCTGCCTGATTAGTTTTTTGAGTCACTCCACAAGTTAGTCCTGAAGCAGTTAAGGTCATTGCCTATCATCCCTGGATGATAATCCATAGCCAAGCAGGGCAGAGAAGCAAAGGAGAAAGATGAAGGGTCATCTATCCACATAGAAATCATATCTTAACAACTTTCTTAAGCAATTGTGTTTAAATTCATGGCAAATTTCAACTATAATTCATCTGAGACACCTCCAAGATGTTTTTGTCTCCTATTGTTGTCAGAGCAGATGATTAATGAACCTCTGCTTGTTATGTAAAAGTGAATAAGACATTTGTTTCCTGATTTGTGTAACGAGGAAGGGAGCTATTGTAATTTGCCACAAACTGTGTGGTTCTCAAGCACATTCCTATCTCATACATTTTTCACTTTTAATGAAGTCCGGATCAACTGTTTGTCTATCAAATGTTCTTGCTCACTTGACACAAGTCTACAGTTCTAGTGCAATTTCCTCCTTTTTAAGTGGATGCAAAGTCCCCAGTCACTCTCCTTGCAGATGAATAGGTAGATCATTTCTAGTATTATCACATTAATCTATGCCTAAAAATAAGAAGCCAAAACTGCACATTTCACAGTTTCAAGGGCTAGTCAGGTTGCTATCAAATTTGTTAGCTGCCTCAGCTTAAGCAAAATCCTACTTTCTGTCTCTCTGTCCCATTTTCTACATTATTTGAAGGACTTTTCCCTAAGTGCTTGTGATGCTTATCCCAGGATTATTTTATATTTCAGACAATCCTCCTGACTGTGACTAATTTTGTCACAGTAGTAGTGTTTACCTCAATTGCTTCTCTCTGCTTTTTCTGACTGCCAGCTTCCTGGTTTAAACCAAATGTAACACTTCTTTCCAACTGCTTCAAGCACCATGAAATAGATAAGAATCCTTCTTTTCCACGTAGCTTGGCACAGTCCTGCGCTTACAGCATTGACGGTGATGGGGTCCTATACTTCTTGCTTTCACAGGAGTTTCCTCTTCTCTTGCCAGCACAAGCAGCGTGATGAATATCACAGGCTCCTAAAACCAGACTTGTCAAGACTCCCACACTGAGCTCTACAGTCTGCCTTCAGCTACATTTGCCTGTTAAATTATGCTGCAGTCCCTCTGTCACTCCCTGGTCCAATATACCAAGGATCAGGCTGGCCTGATCCTGACCCACTCATCCCCGTGCAGAGGACAGCTAGCCATGCCACACTGTAGTGCTAAAGTCACAGTCAAGCACCCAAACGGGTCCCATCAGAGGACAAGCTCCCCAGCTGTCTCTCCCTGACCATGTACTTGGCACTGCTGCGCATATGTGCTGCTGCTCAGTCAAGCCTCGCAAGAAACATGCCCTGAACCTGAGCTGGCTCCTCACAGATCAGGAAAAAATATGCTGGTGATGCTCAAATCCAGCTGAGCATTTATTGGTCCAATATGAGATACCCCATATAGTCTATATACATGGATACATGAAGAGCTCAGGGCTGCTCCCATCCTCTGTAGTTCTGTGTGGGTCACTTCTCACTTCTCTCTCTTCTAGCAATACACCGAAGCTGCTCAGCATCGCAAGGACATAATCTATCACACCTTTGACGTTCAGTCTGAACAGATGTGAATAAGCGAACATGTTCAAAGAATGAAAAGGAAGTGGCTTTGATTTTCTAATCAAGCATCGATTGCCTAATGTCACTAACATTGAATGTAAGGGTGTTTTTTCAACCTTAAAGTGTTCTTTCTTTTTCAAGCAGGCAGCTCTAGTCAGTAGGTGAAAAAACAAAGAATGACAAGTTTATACAACGAACAAATTAAAAGACCATATCACGCATAGTCTGCTAAAAACTACAATTTCTAATTTTTTTCCTATAAGTGGGAATTCTGCTTGAAAAAGTATTTCAGATTTTGTGCCTGTATGAATTAGAATTGACTTTCTTACCCACAGAGCCCTTTCTACACAGGGTTAAATAACAACATAATTTGTCTTTTCTTTGATCAAAGTTTAATCAAACAGTAACCATGGGGATGTGAAGATGTAAAGGCAGAAAAATCAAACACCATGCATAATACCTCTTAATAGAGGTTCAGCAACCATAAAAATAAATAGACTGTCACTGTTTCTAGGTTCCTTGATCCAAACAGATGAAAACATGAGATCTTATCTGCATTGCTAATGTCACAAGATTGCAACTAGAATACCTGGGCATGTGATGTTCTATAGAAATGATTATTTTTGACTAATTGCTGTGTTTTGCTGGAGGAGGGAAAAGAGCTTTGCATTTTTTAATTTCATGCCCCAGGTTCATCAAAAATAATACAATCCTGTATTAAGGACAGAGGTTTGAGTTACACACTGTGGGCCACATCCTGCAGTCCTTATTCAAAGGAAAACATCCCCTTACTGCTTTAGGAACTGAGACCAAGCTGGCCTCACTTTTGCCGCACAAACACACGTAGGAACACAGAAATCTGCAAGCTTTGTACTGAAAACAGAACCGCAGACTCAGCAAACAAACAGCACATAATTATTTGCTCAATTACTCTCAAAGCACAACATCCCATTACCCTTGAGCTGGCAAGGGAAGGACGGTGCTCGGTTCTGATTTTTAAACTTTTTTTCTTCCATAGGTTTATAATATTGCCAAATCTTGGCAGATCACCACAGGACAGCAAATACCACCTTCCCACTTCAAAGTATTTAAAACAAAAAAGTTGAATTTTAGCATGGACAAAATAATGTATATTCCCCAGGTAATGCCTAAAAACATCCCTCAAACCACAATGACTTGAAAATTTTCCAAAATTACTTGGTCTGAGCCAGGTATCTGGTGTGGAAAATTACAGTCCAAATAGTTAAGAATTGTTAGAAGCAATTGAAAACAGCTTTTCCCAAAGGAAAGTGTTGGGCAACCTTACTGATAGGCAGTGCAACAAGTTCTGCATGAAATAATAATAAAAAAGAATACCGAGTAAATAATGCTTTCATTTGCATTGGTCCTATCTCCTGCTGAGATGATGAGTGGTAACTGCTTAATGACTTGCTGTAGCCACTCAAGTAATAAATCAGAATTGATGGCTTAGAGCAGGGTGCGAGATTTTGTTGTCCCCACTGATGCAGCCCACTGTCTCTTACTTCACTCTCCTCCACAACAGCAGAGGGTACACTAAACATGCCACTGCTTAGCTCAGTCTCATTAGCAGCCATAGCCTGACAGCAAATTAGACCCTTGCTTTTTGAGGCAGTGGGGAAGGTAACAGAGCCAGGCAATTTAGTTTAATTGCATGAGGCTCACGGCCAAGCTGCACCCTCCTGCCCCAGCTCTCGTCTTCCCCTGCTCCCACCCCATGCAGAAAGGGGCTGCTGCTTTGTGAAGATCTTACACGCATCACCCTCAGCCAGCTCTTTGCCTTTTATTCTGCTATTTATTAACTGATGCCCACAGATAATTCCAATGTACTCTGGCCTCATTACGAGAAGGCAGACTCTCAGTTCAGTAATCTCCCAAGATAAAAGAAAACAAGGAAAGAAGAGGAGAAAGTCATTTATGTACCTCAGGCACTGCACCAAGGCTGGAGAAACATGGGCTTCTTTCACAGGTACTACAACAGGCATCCATGGGCCGGAGGATGGCTGACCTTTCCCAAGATGTGCCTCAGCCTGCCTTGGTTAATGCCTTGGTGGTAGCGCACCCGTAGCTTTCTCTCTTCCCTGTGGAGCTGGGCACTGTCTCTTAGCTCTGCTTGGCCACCCCACTGCTACAAAGGGATGGAAAGTCACCCCACTGTGACTCCAACAATTATAAAGAGATAGGCTTATTACCGATTTAAAACCCAGGCTTTTACTTTTGCTTTTGTTTTCTTTCTGTTGCCTACCCTACAAGCCTCAGGCCCAGCCTCCCCCTGGGAGCGCAGAAAGCCAGAAGTGACCATCACCTTCTCCTTCTAACCTGGCCTCCTCCACTACCCCCACAGCAGGGGTCATGTCTCCCTGTCATTTCTAAGCTGAGCTCAGAGAAATTGTGAGTTAAAACACAGGCTTGGGTGGGGGAAAGAAAAAAAAAATGTATATTTTTACCTTTACCCAACCTAGGAGTCTTAAAAATAAAAAATAAAAGTAGGGATACTCTTCCTGGAAAAGCAGCCTTTAACAGTCACCTTTTTCAGTTCCAATCCAGAACAATGACCTGTAAAAATATAAATCCTGGAGCAAAGTGAGACCTGCCATGTTTTCAGAGGCTGAGCTCACAGCAGAGGCCCAGGCCCCACAGCTCAGCTTGAGGCAGCTGAGACTGTACCGCTTCCCTCCCACTTGTGCCTTCCTGACTTTGTAAGGCTCTCCTGGTTAAGCATGAATAATGAACTGATTTGGGTTAAAAATAACTTTCGTTTTGCCCTCAGCTATTTTTTTTTTAAACCAGATCATCCTCACAAATCTGTCCACAAAGTAGCTCTGCAATCATTCATCTAGTAGAAGGGCTGCTTCCCAAGTGCAAGGGCAGAGCGAGCCGTCCAGGGCTTAACACAGCATTTTACTGGTGATCCTCTCTCAAGAAACCATTCCTGCATGCAAAAACCCACAGGCTACCTTATGGAAGAACTGTGGGGCACCTGGTCAAAGGAGAAACTGTTCTCCAGTGCTTGTTGTTGCTTCTTTATTGAGGCTATTGCTCCCAAGTATCCCTGTCTTTATCTAATTCTGTATCTAGAGTGGAATCTAGACTCCATGCATGTGTTCAAACCCTCCTTGCATCCACATTTTGTGAACACAGCTGCAGCTTTCGGGGGATGTCAGGTCCCACAGCCACCCGTAGGAAGGATCCAAGCCCACCTTTGTGCATGGCACTGCCTGGCAGATGGGCTGGTCATATTTCCAAGCTACTCATCTGCATCTCACCTGTGCTTCCACATGCTGTAAGGCCTTCCCTAGGAAGGCAGAGGGGATTTACTGGCAGCCAGAGCCCTGCCTGCCCAGTGTGCCTGTGCTGAGTGTAGAAATCTGTGGAGCTGTTCTGAGGGATGCGATAAGCACGAGCCTGCTCTCTGGTTCCTGCGATCATTACAGACGTGGCTTCTCATCTCTTCATGCTTATTACTTCTCAGTACCACCTCCTGGTTCCCTCTCGCAGCTTATGAAAGCTTGTGACCGTTTTTCATTAATGTCAGGGTACATATTCTATAACTATCCTTTGGTTTTATCTGCAGGCAATTATTAAACTGCCTCTTTCTTATCTCTCCTTTCCTCTGCTGCTAAATATGTCACCCATCCCAATATCTGCTCTACCATACTGGCTTACTACCTCTCTCCTTCCTTTCAGTCATGTATCAGCACTATCTGCTCTGTGCAGCAAAACTAGAGGAGATCCAGACTAGGGTGCTTTTTTTTTTGCTATTTGCCATTTTCACCTTGAGTCCTTTGCTAAGTCTACTTGCAGTAAATCAAACCCCTTCCCACTGTATAAGCAACTCTTTGCTGGAATAGTCTCTGGGACTGATGGATTCCCTATCGCTTTTGCATAATGCCCTTCTCGGAGCCTGTACAAAGTACTTTGTTATCTGACATGAGACCAATTTAAATATCTCCTGCCGTACAAATATCTGTCACACTTCAAAGGTATGTTGTAGATCTTCATCCAAAAGCAGCTGTGCTGGCAACCCATAACTGATACTGCTTCAGCTAATTTTACAGGAGAGGTTGCTTTGTAATATGTATCATTTCTGGCCAGAAAGACTATCCAACAACCGCCATCTGGTACAACTGCTTATTCTTCCCTAAAACAGCTCAGCTTCTTCAAAAATCCCATTTTCCTTTTCTGTCCATATCCACTTTATATTTTCCTGAGGTGAGGCAGAATGGAGGACTTCTATCTCAGTTTTATAAACGTCCCACAGCTGGTTTTTTTTACTCCTATGCAATTCCAAAAAAGGGCAACGAAGCTGGTGCCGGGTCTGGAGCACAGGTCTGATGGGGAGTGGCTGAGGGAACTGGGGGGGTTTAGTCTGGAGAAGAGGAGGCTGAGGGGAGACCTAATCGCCCTCTACAGCTACCTGAAAGGAGGGTGCAGAGAGCTGGGGATGAGTCTCTTGAACCAAGGAACAAGCGATAGGACAAGAGGGAATGGCCTCAAGCTGCGCCAGGGCAGGGTTAGACTGGCTATTAGGAAGTATTTCTTTCCAGAAGGGGTTGTTGGGCGTTGGAATGGGCTGCCCAAGGCGGTGGTGGAGTCCCCATCCCTGGAGGGGTTTAAGAGTCGGGTTGACCCAGCGCTGAGGGATCTCATGGAGCTGAGAACGGTCAGTGTGAGGTTAATGGTTGGACTAGGTGATCTTCAAGGTCCTTTCCAACCTAGATGATTCTGTGATTCTGTAATTGTTGTGGTTTAACCTCAGCCAGCAACTAAGCACCACACAGCCACTTGCTCAGTCCCTCCATGTTGGGAGCAGGGAGAGAATTGGAAGAGTAAAAGTGAGAAAACTTGTGGGTTGAGATAGACAGTTTAAAGCACCCCTTATTCCATACCATTTATGTCATGCTCAGGTCCCACACTATCCAATACATCCTCATTAACCACCACCCCACTTCCCATCTTTTGATATAATACACACATATCACAGAATCATCATATCATTCCCCTAGTCTACAGATCACCCCTGTAAAATGTCTACAAAATGTCCACTGAGTTTATTTAGACCATGACTTTGGGTTCCATCTGTTATGGTGGTCACCCAGGACAGGAGAGGTGGTGTGTTGTGTGGAGTTACTGGGCACCAAACCAGCTCAGGTCCGGCCACAGCTGCACTTGCACTGCTTCTTGTAAGACATGTTCTCCACTGGTCCGTGTGGTTCCTGCTATAGTAATTCCCATCACATGCAACTCAGATTCCAGGTTACAACAATTTAAAGGTATTTCCATTACAATCTCCACCCCTGGTCCCTTTGGACCAGACCATTTGGGTTTAACATTGCAATGAACTCCTCCCCTTGCCCCTGCTCCAGCTTGGATTTATCCACAAATGGCAGTCCCTTAGGGTTGTACCTGCTCCAAGCAGAGCCTTATCTATGAGCTCCAGTCTCTCCAGGGGTGTACCTGCTGCAGCATAGACTTAGCCACAGCCACAGTCGCTTTGAGGTGTGCCTGTTCCAGCGTGGCCTTCTCCATGGGCCACAATCCCTTCAGGGATACACTGCTCCGGCATGGTCTTACCCATGGCTGCAGTCCCTCCAGGGCTGTACCTGCCCTGTCGTGGGCTTATCCATGGCCACACGCTTTGAGGTGCTCCAGCACGACCTCATACACAGCCACCAATGCTTCAAGGTCACGGCCACAGATGCTTTGAGATGAACCTGCTCTGGTGTGGGTTTATTCATGGCCACAGACACTCTGGGGTGTGCTGCTCCCATGTGGACTCATCCACAGGTCACAGCCCTTTCGACTCGAGTTCATACTGGAGTTCCAGCCTATCCAGTGCAGCAGCATAGAAACAGCAGGGATGCCTTGGCCATCTGCCAGCACACATTGCCACTGCTGTTATCTAAATGTTCCCAGGCACAGCAGAGTAACGTGATAAGCAGTACAGAAAGCAGCAAAAGCAAAAAGCAGCCACTAACGAGCACTAGACTCTAATATACAGTAAGGCAAGCGTGCACCATGACAAGCACAGAAGACTGCCGATTAATAGCTAAACAGCAATAACAGCTATAAATTTGATCTAGCACATCCCACTCAAACCTCTCGTCTTGAACCCTTCGAGTCCCACATTGGGCACCAAAAAGGACTGTTGTGGTTTAACCCCAGCCGGCAACTAAACCACTCACTCACTCCTTCCCAGTGGGATGGGGGAGAGAATCAGAAAGGAGAGAGTGAGAAAACTCATGGGTTGAGATAAAGGCAGTTTAATAGGTAAAGCAGAAGCCGTGTGCACAAGCAAGGCAAAACAAATAATTCATTCACCACTTGCCATGGGCAGGCAGGTGTTCAGCCATCTCCAGGAAAGCCGAGCTCCTCACACGTGATGGTGACTTGGGAAGACAACCACCATCACTCTGAAGGTGCCCCCCTTCCTTCTTCTTCCCCATCTTTATATGCTGAGCATGACGTCCCGTGGTGTGGGATATCCCTTGGGTCAGTTGGGGTCAGCTGTCCCAGCTCTGTCCCCTCCCAACTTCTTGTGCTCCCCCAGCCTGCTCACTGGTGGGGTGAGAAGCAGAAAAGACCCTGACTCTGTGTAAGCACAGGGTAATTGCTCACAGCAAAATAGTCTTTCATGTACATTCATTGTTAGAAATGTATTCAGCTCTAGTTCCAGTACTCACTCCTAAGACACACAAAGTGAGCATAGCTTAGTAAGCTCTACACAGCCTCCAAGTTTTGCAAATGAATAAATTTAGGAACAAGATATTGATTCAATTTCAGCTGGGATTTATGGTGGCTTTATTGCACCCACAGTTCCTTGAGCTGCCATCACTCTTTGGAGTACCTGCAATCAGTGCAGCCGTTTTCACAAGTTCCACAGATGAAATTATGCTCTGCTTTTACAATTTACCCAAGTGCTTTTTGCCAGGCTTTGGCAGCAGATATACCACAGACCTAGATTTGAGGAATTCAGAATTGAGTTCATCAGTATGTGACTGTGCTAAATACAGCTCAGCATTTTCCTTTTAAATGTTCCTTGTGTCCAGCATATTTGGATCCAATTTCTACCCAATTACCATTACCTCTATATACCTTTGGACAAGTTACACTAACAGGAAGGCTACTTCAGCTTTGCTTTTTGCTGTGACGTTGTAAAATCATGCTCATTTACCATAAGCTTGACCTAAGGCATTTTCATTTTCCGCTACTTTCTAGACCCTTGAAAGTCAAGTGCTTTGCTGCTTCTACCTCTACCTCCATTTTCAGTGCCATACTGTGAATCCTCACATTAATGACATACAGGCATACTGTCCGTCTATACACATATGGTCCCGAGAAGCAATGCTGTATCTTTTTAGCCAACAAACACTTTTCTGCCAAGCATCTCTATTTCTGCATCTCAGCTGGGTGGCAAACAGAGTCACCCCATTACCCTGGGCCAGCTGCTCTACACTGCAGCTTTTCTTAAAAGTGCTACCAAAACTCTTAAGTGCTAAGCTCTAACTCCTAAATAACATGATTTCAGCCATTCTTTGGGAGACCATAGAATATCCTGACCTGTATTGGGCCCCATCACCACTTTTTTTATTATTTTAAAGCCTTTTGCCAAGGCCTTCATGAAGCCGGTGATGTTCCAGTGTTGGAGTCTTCTGTGGGTGGCTTCAGCCAGAGCTGTCTCCCCAGCTCCTGCTAGCAACAGCCCCTTTTCCTATAGAAGACACTTAATACTCTCTCAATTCCAAACATTTTAGCCCAAAACCTAAATGTTATCTTCCTTCAAAAAAGAAATTTAAAAATCACCAGGCTACCAGGAGGCAGTTTGGTAAGCTCGTCAGAACTAACTTCTGTTTCATGTTGGTTGTGACACTAATCTTAGGTTGTTCTGTTAAAAGCTGTAGCAGGTACAAAAAAGAGAGTACATCTTTATACTTCATTCCCCTCCAAATTCACTGTTCTTGAGGAAGACATGTCTTTAGCTTGAGAAACCTCATTTTTCCTCTCCATGATCAGCTAGCAGCTCTTTCTCTGGCTTCATCTTCCATAGCAGGGGTTTCTTCCATCTTCACGTCAGGTCCACCCTCACAGCATTTAATCAATCAGACACAATCACACCACATTCAATCAATAGATACCTGCCTCTCTCTATCCCAAGATATTGAATGTTCCCACCTCTCCTCCTATCCTTCCAGCTTCTCCTGCTGCAATATGAGCTCTACCTACCTTACATATGTATTTTCTTATCCTTGCACACTCCTTGTCTTTTTATTGACAATTTCATAAGTGTTTGTGTAAGGTGCTACAAAGAATTTGACAGGTGTTTTGCTGGCATTAAGAGAGAAAGTATTTCTGTCAGGCAATGTTATTATTACATTATGCCTGGTGGGATAATCTTATAAGCATTTCAACCTTTTAAGCAATGCTTTTTCTTTCTTTCTTTTTTTAAAATCACATTTTTTACTCAATAAAAGCAGGTGGAGTAAAGCCCTCAGTTCCTATACTGACTGCATCCCACATGGAAGGACAAGTTTGGCTGAGCTTTTCCTCATACAGAGTACATTTTGTGTGCAGATTATGGCATTGAGTGTGTCCCCCAAACCAATCAGAAGAGACTGAAGTAACCCACTCCTGGGTTCCCATAGTGAGGTGTCCACTCCTTCCTTTTATCTTTTCCATGCAAATACACATCTGCATTCAGGAAGCTTACTGTAGGCTCAGTTGCTACCTACCCATCAATATATTTGTCATCAAACAGGAGAAAGCAGGATTCTGAAATCATTGCCACCACGACAGCAGGATGTAATGTGCTGAGCAGAAAGGTCTGCTGACCCCACCGCTGGGCACAACACTCTTGTTCCAGCAGAAACAGGCACAACCCCCTCACTGAAACTGAACAAAACAAGACATGCCTGAAGAATCCAAATCTATGTCCACCAAAGTACATTTATTCTTTTTTTTACAATTGCAAATAGGATATACCTGCTTCTCTAGATGCTCAGTGGGTTGCTCTCTCTGTATTCCTCAAGGCCATGTTAATTGTTTTTAAAACTCACCTGCAAATACTCAGGCTCCATGGGCCGAAGAAGCCCCCCAGCTGTCCATGATAGAGTAGGCTCTACTTTTATAAACTTCTGGCTCGTTATCAAGGGAAAAAAGCTGGAGCATCCAGGTTTGGGCATCACCTGATGCAAAAAGATCTTTAACAGAAATCGGCTGCACTGTTGAAGACAACATGTGATGCAGAATGAACTTCTGAAAAGGTTTCAGCAGCAGCCTAACTCCCCTTCCCCGACCTGCCAGCTTTAGCTTCAAAAGGTCCAATGCCAATCAATCCAAATGCTTGGAAGATCTCTTCTATAGGACTTCTAGCTAAACTGTTTAGTACAAAATGTTGTATTGTCCTTTAGGAACCATAAGGAACAAATATCTTTTGATAAATAATTGCATAAACGGTGACACAAAATTCCATATTTATTATGTTAGCAGTTTCTCAATTAAACATCTCCATTTACACCTAACATGTTTCCTTTGGCTGCCAGCATAACAAACGCAGTCTGTGATGCAAGAGCAAACCTGGTTCTTGGTGATTCTCATGTCAATAAAACAAAAATGTATCAGATCAGACTCTGCCTCCAGACGAACTTGTGCACAAGGGAGCTTACTTTCATCCTGCAGTTGGCTGTTAATTAGGTATGCTATACTAAGTAGAGCATAAGGCAGAAAGAAAACCTTACAGAATTTTTCTAATTAATGAGAAAGTATATTTAAGTCCACATCTTGAATTAAAACATACACAGGAGAAGGAAAATCTTTCTTTGACAAATTCTAAACTACTGTGATGAGTATTTTTAATGACCTGAACCAAAGCATTTGAATGGTTAAGATCTGGATTTTCATTTTGGGGCATAGATCCACCATTATTTATAATCTTTGGTAGTATCTAAATGGTTGAAAAGTATTTTTGCTGCTGTTATGTAGTGCTCATATCAGCAAGGAAGAGCCTGAAATTATTTCAAAATAGCATGCTGCAACCCATTGAGAATGTCATATAAAATAAAATATCTTCAGAGAACGTGGCATGTGTCCACAGCATGGTAACACAGGATGGTCATGGGCTCTGAACAGTGACTTCCCCATGGCTTGAGTAGCTTGTCATTTCTGATTTCTACTGCAGGTCTCAAATGGGAATACTAAGTGAAATATGATTAATTTTTTTATCATCTAAAATAGAGAAAGGGAAGAAGGACACTGATGAAATCTGTTCTGGAGGTTATGATAGACAACACACTAGCAAGAAGGTACCTGCAAAGTATGCAGAGGCAAAAATAGAGCAAGGGTCAAAGAAAATGGGTAAGACTGAGAAGGAAAAAGCATGGAGAATCAATACCCTTTTAAAACAAAAAGCATTCATATGTTTTTAGTATATAAATACGTTCAACTCACGACCGTGATTCAGTTGTAGTTCCATTGTAAAACAGGAGCGTCATGGTTTCTGTTAGGGTCTTAAGACTGCAAGCAAGGACCCCTATTTGTTTATAAGTGCCAGTTTAGCAGATGTAAACTGAATATCCTGTATCGTTTCCCATGTGTTGTTCCCCACTAGTGAGGTTCTCTCTGCCATTACTGAGATGCGCTCCCACCAGCTTGAGTGCGGTTGCACAGAGGCTCACGGTCAAACAGGCTGGTGATGCCAAAGCAGCAGTAGACCCCACCTTTCCAGCACAAATTTAGCTCAAGTCTAGCCCATTATTTTCAAAGTTAGAATAAAATCTTTAAAGAAGGTTATTTCTGAGAAGAAAATTCTGATTAATGTAATAGCTAAGTAGCATACATGTGAGACCAAAAATAAGGCCCCACAATAAGCATCCTAAATGTGCCATCTACGTTGAAGTCAACATCAACAATATATGGCAACAGGCCCACAGGATGAGAACACACTATTGCAAGGCATTGCGGCCTCTCTTGCTGTGGTGGTTTATAAGAACTGCATAAATAAACACCAAGAGAAAATAACTAAAGGTCCTTGATTAGGAGATTTCAGTACTTACCGAAGACTCTGCAGGTGCCAGAGTTTTTACACTGCCTTTCAACTAAATAAATTATATCTTTTCCTTAGGATTATTTTTCCTCTGTGAGGAGGAAACTCAAATTCAAAACAATTACTTCAGACTTCCAGGAGGAGAGTGCTCAGCCTTTCTTGTTCATAAATGCATTGAAAATCACAGAATCACAGAATCATCTAGGTTGGAAGGGACCTTGAAGATCATCTAGTCCAACCGTTAACCCAGCACTGACAGATCCCAACTACACCATATCCCTAAGCGCCATGTCAACCCGACTCTTGAACACCTCCAGGGATGGGGACTCCACCACCTCCCTGGGCAGCCCATTCAAATGCCTAACTACCCGTTCTGCGAAGAAATGCTTCCTAATATCTAGCCTAAACCTTCCCTGGCGCAACTTGAGGCCATTCCCTCTTGTCCTGTCACTTACTACTTGGTTAAAGAGGCTCATCCCCAGCTCTCTGCAACCTCCTTTCAGGTAGCTGTAGAGGGCGATGAGGTCAAATGTCACACTTTGAGAAAAGAAGGCAACTTGAAGTCTGGAAGTACTTCCCCAGCTATCTTCAAGGACATCAGCAGGCTAAGTGGATTTCAGCATATGTATTTTGAAATGCTGAAATGCCACTTGCCCTTGTGACCTGGATTCTCAGAGATCCTAAACTTACCTTCAAGGATTTTAGGGAACTGTCTATTAGGCAAAGAGGTAATAGATGAGATGCTTATATGCTATGTGTCCTGTTATTCAAGCTAATAGTGGAAAGTAATTTCAACAACACAAAAACTTCCATTTGTTTGTAACCAACACAATACACCAAAAATACTGTATTGATTTCTGCAAATCTTTCGCATGGGCTTAGATCTTCAGGATACCAATTACTGCATGTATTGCTTGTTTCTTCATTACTGTGTTCAGAGTGCTATGTTCCAGGGTAGCATTAAGGATTTAGCTGGCATGCTTACATGATATATAATCCCATGGTTTATCTGTCATATATGTGACTCAGAGTTAACGAAGGGAGAGGTTTAGCAAAGATCTTTCCTCCCACAGTGCTTTGATGCCTGACAGAAGTCGAACCTAACCCAGTGTTTCTCCGTTTATGAATATTTTACGTTGCCCACCCCTTCCAACACTAGCCAAGCTTGGTGTCGTGCTTTCCCCTTCACCTCCACAGCCTCCTCAGCCCTGGCATCAGCACAGCTGCATGGCCGACTCCTGGCTGCTGGGAAGACCTGCGATTTATTCCCAGACAGGAAAACACATGTAGTGACAGGAGAATTAATGATTTCTTTTTATTTTAACTTGAAGAGAAATTTATGGATTTTTGAATCCTGTAAATTGATCATTTCTACCTGTATCATATCTCTGCCTGCCTTGCATTTACCACCTGGTCAATGCACCTCAAACTTCTTCTCAGGTGGCCTCTAATAGAGGGGATTTCAGAGACTGATCCTCAAAGTCCCTGGGGACTTATAAGCACTCTTGCTTATAAAAAGTGCTGTCATTTTTAAAAATTGTTTTCTGCTTCAGTCAAGTCACATGAAGGCCACAATCTTCTGTCTCAGCCCCTTAAGCTGAATTACTCCTCTGGCTTTAAATGAGCTCATTTGATATCAGTGGCATATAACTGATGTGGCCAGATTCCCTTCCCTTGCTGTATCTAGGTGCCAGGCTGCTAGAGAATCCAGGACTGTGCCAGGCTGCTATTTTAAATCTCAGCCACTTACTATTTCACAGCTAGATCCTAAAACCCAGCCTGAAGAAGCTGAGCATCACTGTGCTAACCCTATGTGAGATAAGGGCTTCCCCATTCCCATGAGAGCACTCCCATGTCCCGCCCCTGATCATAATGCCCTTCTGTCCCGTATTGTTTTGTGCTTTTTTACATTAAATAAGCAGTTATTTCCTTACAGACTGGTGAAACCCCATGACAGCCTCCCTGTCTACCTCTCTTCTGCATCCTTCATTCTCTCACTGAAGCTTGCACTAGAAGTAAAACATTATACTACTGATATACCCCCACAGACACTTACTCCTGCTCCGAAATCTGCAGGCTACTCATGCCTGAGGCCACAGAAAGGACCCAGCAGCCCTGTTGGTGGCCATGGCATTGACAGCTGCACCATGTCTCCAAGTAACCCTTTAATATTCCCAAGAAGAAGAAATGAGAGAGCAGTGTTTATGCTTCCCCACACTAAGCGCTTCTGGCGTGTCTTCCCAAAAGCATTACAACCCAGAAAAATAAATTTAAAACATATTAATTCTCTTTGGCTTAAAAAAACTAAACCCTAAATTAACCGGTAGGTTTATTTTCCCTCTTATTTTTGTTATTTCCAGCCAGTTGGTATTTTTTCCCAAATTAACATATTGCTCATGTTTTTAGATTAATTTAAAACTCTAATCTTCTTAATACTGAAATTTCACATCTGCTAAAAATTATGAAAGCAGCTTTAACCTTGCACATAGTTTTAATTCTGTATTTAAAAAAAAAAAAAAAAGAGTAAATCTGATCTAATGAGTATGTCATCCTTGCTGTTATGAATGAAAACCCACACAGTTCATTGAGACATAAATAACCGGTCTTGTTATTTTCAAGACATCAGGAAAGTGACAACAATCTAGGAACAACTCCAGGGACCGTGATACTGGGACTTTTGCATCCCAGGACCTTCTTCCCCTCTGGTGGTTGCTGTAACTGGCTTCCAAGCTTTGGACCCAACAAACCATCTAAGCACAGCGGTAGCTTTTCATGTGAAGTGGCACACGCAGTGCCGTGCTGGTAGCTATGCTGAGGCACAACAATTGTGTGTTGCTTCTTCAGCTCAGCCCCGCTGGGCAGGAGGCCACTGCCTTTGGGTTGGATGCCTACTCCGGTAATAATATGCACAGTCCATCGCAGTCTGCCAGCTATGGTCCCAACCCAACTCTTTACATGTTCCTCTCACACAAGCACAGATGTTTATCCCACTTTTAGCTGCTATTCTTCTCCAGCTGGCAACTTCCTTCGAGAGGCCCACACGTTCTCCTAGATTTCCACCATAATGAGGAGAGCTGAGGAAGCTGCTTCTCTCGCTGCTAATCAGTGCACACATCAGGGCACACCCAGCTCTCCGCCTAACCATATTTCATCTCAGGTGCCAGGCTAGCACTTTTCATCAGCAGTAGTTCTAATTTGATGAGGAACGTGTTTGTCTAGGGATAAGCTGCTGGTTAGTGGTTCCTGGTAATGTTAATACTTCTGGAGGCCATTGACCCATTTCAATCCCATTTGAAAAGGAGGGAAAATCATTCCAGACCTATCTGGAGTCCTACAAGTTTTTGGGAAAAACAGGGAGATAAAGAGAGACACTGTGGATCACAGCACACTTGGTCTCTCCTGTGGGAGGCGTTTTACAACAGACTTTCCGTGCAGAAAAGGGAATTAAGGGACAAAAGACAGAAACAACATGGCAAAGCAGGCTTCATTAGCTCTGCTGCTCACAGAACAACTTGTATTTGACTCTGGGCGATTAACCAACCAATAATGACATCTTTAACTCAGCATAAAGTCTTAGATGAAGACAGGGGAGGTTTAGAGACTGTTCAGTTACATGCTGTCCTACACTTATAACCACGCTCTACAACAGTTTAATGTATTAGGATGTTTTTATTTTCTTGTTACATAAAAGCATCCAAAATATAGCTTAGGTAAGGAAATCAACTGTGAAAGTGAGGAACATAATTGTCTTCCAAAGTGGCTGAAAGAGAAAAGTACCGTAGTTTAAACAGCTTGTATTGACCAGATGAATTAGTATTTTATCTTCTCCTTTTTTTTCCCTGTCAAGAATACTCACAGAATATGCCATAAAGTAAGTTCTAATTCTCACAGCTTTCCTGGTTTTAGACCTCAACACTATTTTGTTTGTTTGTTTGTTTTTAAATTTGATGGAAATAATTAAGGAGGCCCTTAAAAGACTCCTATTGCTTTTGGCTGGTTTCATCCTTGAGCTTGTGTTGATAGAAAGCAAAACTGATACTTGTTAAAAACTAATAAAGGCATTAGTTGTTTCCAAAAATATGATTAAAAAACTAGGGAACGTTCCAAGTTTCTTTTGTGGTGGTTGTTAGAGGTCACTGGAAGCTTGTAAGAGTGCTACCACATGAATGCCAGACTGTTCTGCAGCATGGTCCTCAGCTTGTTATGGGGCACACACTGCTCCTCTGTCAACTCTTCTGACATGAAACAGAGGAAATCCAGGTGCAATCAAGAGCAGCATCCATGCGTGAGCTTTGGCAGACATAGTATTTACAATGAATTTATGTGTTGAATCTATATGGACCCTGTCCAAATGTCCTGAAGCAAGAAATGTCATTTATATTCATATCCCAGAAAGAAGGAGAAAATTATTCTAAAAGAATTACAGGCTGCTGAGCATGGAAGAAAGCCAGGCTTTCAGACAAAATCTGCGTTGCTGAGCGTAGGCACAAGACAGGTATTGTTCCTCTGTGCAAAGCCACTTTTTTCTACATGGATGCTGTTTGTCATCAGTACCCTTGGGTTTCAGGATGCTGCACACCCATATTATAATAACATTTTCCTATAGGATAAGCAATTACAATGAGATGCTGCAGGGCATGGCAGGGGGAAGAACAATTGGCTTTTTCTCACTATGTCCCCTAGTAATGGCCTTTGTCCTCACGGTCTGTTCCATGGGGTGGACCATGAGGTGTTTCTTCTGGCTGGTGCATCAACCAGTTCTCCCCAACAGCCTGTGGCTGTGGCACAGTGTCCCTAAGAGACCTGATGCAGAGCTAGGTCAGGCCTCAGCAAACCCCCTGCTCTCAACAGAGATCTCCTTACGTGTTCTTCAAAGATTAACACACCAGATCTGTTCTTTTGGCCTAAATCATTTATGATTTGCATTATGCATGTCTTTCCCTCCTCTGAGTTATGCTTTTTGCCTGCAGACCCCTGAATAACTGAGAGTAAGTGCTATCCTGCTGATAAGATCAAGTGTATTTCATTTTAAACCTGTGAAAATACACACCTCACCATTCTAAAGGGTCCAGGATCACCTTAATTTATACCAGGAAAGGGCACAAGCTGAGACAGACAGAAGCAAATCTCTGGCTGCACAGAACAGTGAAGGCTTCACATGCTGATATGAAATTGTCCAAATAACACCTTACTCAGCTGAGAGTTGAAGTCAGGCTTTGGTTGTCTCACTGAGGAACACGGAGAGAAGGCTACAGAGATCAGCCCTACCCTGCCTGGCACCTTTGGAGGTTCACAAAGGGCTATGGACCCCGGATATGATTCCCTGGCATTCAGGCTGGTGTTCTGGATCAGCAGGACACAGCGGGACAGGCCTACACTTGTATGCAAGATTAGGACAAATAGGGACTTGATTTGTTTGAGTGATTTTACCATCTTCTGTTAAATCCATTTTTCAGACACTGCAGAACTGTCTCTGCTGTTCCTGCCACTTCTAATCCCCCTTTTGTGGCTCTGGAGGAGCACCCGAGGTAATCCATATGCCAGAATCAAGCCACATCAGTGTGGGTATCTCTGGAGGGTACAGGTTACCTTCAGAGCCAAGAAACTTTAGTTGATGGGATTGAGGAGACATGCTCATTTCAGTCATTTAACACAAATACACAGCAAACCCTATTCACAAAACCAAACTCTAGAAAACAAATAAGCGGTAACACAAAAACGCAATTGTTTGATTCTGCAACAGACTTTATTTGCATAGTTTGCCATAGACTGTATATGCAAAGCAAGTTGAAAGACTTGGTTTTCTCTAATTATTGAGTCATTCCCCACATTGCCACGTGCCGATGAAAGACTGCTTTCGTCCTTTGCTGGGATGTCTCAGTAAATCCTTCCTCTTATCCTTCTTTCCTGAGAGTAGGCGCTGACCTGCAGGCGTGACAAGCCTGGGAAAGCAAAGGCACCTTCGCTTCTTACAAACATGCTGCTTCTCTCTAGCCTGACTGTATCAGTAAGTGGCAACACAAAGCAGAGAGCAAAGGGGATGAGAGAGGCAATGGAAGAGATGTGGGTAGCAGGAGCAGTAGGGGAAATGGAGACACCAGAGGACAAGGCAGGAAGGAGCAGGAAGGCGACCCTAGTTCAGCAGTTATCCTTCCCTGAACTAAATGCGGGGATTCCTGGCAAAAATTTTTTAAAAATAGTAGCAATTTAGCCTGGATGTTGAGGAAGCAACGATCGTCATAGCTCAGTCTCGGTCTGGCAGAACCGGCCATAACTGCCTCTCTACACGCAGTGGGAAACACACGGCTTTGTGTTACCCTGGCTACAGGGACTGAAGGAAGGGCAAATCTGGGGATGGAGGATAATTCAGTGGCTGGGGCTAGCACAGAGAGGATTCTCTCATCAGCCCAGTATTAGACTCCCAAATTTCCTAGACCACTGCTGATTTCAAAGCAGTTGGCCACACTTTGAAATACAGCATTATATAGCCAAAAGCAAGCAAATACCTAAGCGCTTCTTCGCATACAATTGGCTTTTCAAAAATGTTTTCTCACCACTTCTGAGACTCAGCTACTGAGTACATTGAGAGAATAAAAAATGCACCTGTGAAAGAGGAAGCTCTTGTTTTTCTCGCATTGTGCAGTTCCTCTGATTCTCTCCCCCTTCCCTTCCCCCAGGAAAAAAGTGGAAGAGAATAATCAAACTGGGGCAAGAGGGTCATATAAGTAGTGTCTGAAGTCAGCACCAACCCAAGGTACAGTCTGTTCTGTGTGTACACAAAATGTCCAGCTGAAACAACTCACTGAGCAGAACTAGTCCCCAGAGATTTTAGTACTAATGAAAATATTTCCATTAATCTCAACTATAAATTGCTGAGAGATGGAGCCAGTTGGGCTCCCATGCTGCAGCACCTT
The DNA here is from genome assembly GCF_031877795.1 of Strix aluco. Lineage (NCBI taxonomy): Eukaryota > Metazoa > Chordata > Aves > Strigiformes > Strigidae > Strix > Strix aluco. Next base: position 161,331,613 of record NC_133931.1, read on the forward strand.
TGTTTTGCTACATGCTAATTCAACAAGTGTCATCTGCCAACCATCAAATTGGTTTGTTGTTGGGTTTTATGCACCAGGATCTGTATTTCTGCAGGCTCAAGAGCAGATTTGGGGCCATGCTGGTCCACTGTTTCAACAGAGGATGCACCAGTACAAGGCAGTGGGGAAAAATCATGACTAAAGGGCATTTCTAGGCTCCCTGAGCCCTGCTTGTTCTCTTGGCATTGAGTGCCAAAATGATACCATTCCACAGGCCAGAAATTGTGGGGGCTGGTAAACTGGTCCTTGTTTATCTTTGCGAAGTCAAGACACTGGCACTGTCATTAGTCCAGGATTTGTGCTCCATGGGAACTGCTAGATACCATGCTCCTGATTGATCCTTTTCTTTCTACAGGGGTACCAAGCTGGTAAATTAGGCCCCAAGGGGAGCAAAATATCAAAATGTTCCAGGTTTACCTTTCATCTGAACTTTCCCATAAACGCAGCCTCTCTGTTGAGTCCTTCATTACCTAATCCCTACTCTTCCAGTGTCTCCTGACTCCAGGCCTTTCCCCCTCTGGCTTATTTTAAACCTCACTGATGCAGAATACCAGTCAGAAGGAGTGATGTTTGCCTGGGGAAAAAAGCCAAAGAGGACATTTCCATCTTTTTCACAGGGACTGATGAGCAGAAGGGAGAGTTCACAGTGGCTCCTCCAGCAATGCTCCTTTTTTCTGCCTCTCAGTAAAGCAGGCATTAAGAAATAAACACCATAATTTGTATCCCTTGCCTATCTAAATCTTCTTCCTAATACTTCAAAACCCTGTTTTACAGACAACAGAGTCAACAACAGCCTATTATTGCACCCATCAAGCAAGAACTGCACCTGGTACATTTTTACTCTCCTGTGGGTTTCTATACTTTTGGGGCAGATAAATAAGAGCTGAAGTTTCATGAGATCAAGAAAGAAACAGGGCACTGACATACAACAGAACTGCTGTTTTATTCAAACTGCTTTCTGTGGGAAAAAGAAACTGGCTACCGGAGCTACTTCTAAGCATCCAGATCGTCATGAGATTCAGAAATGCATGTCTGGGGAAAATATGCATCCCAAGAGCAGCTGAATAGGAGATGTCCAGATGTCATTCTTTTTCCATTCTGGGGAAGGGGAAAAGGTTTCCTACAAAAACATATTTTTTCCTCTGTCTCAGGAAAAGCTGCATTAATAAATAAGCATCACAATATGAATCTCTGCCCTGGCTCCATCTGTTAATTCACTACAAGACTCCAGAGAGAGTCTTCACACAAATAAGACTAAATATAAATTTCAGGCTGCTCTTCATTTCTTTCTCAGAACCACAAAACCACAAAGAACAGCTAAGTCCATGCTGCCAGGGTGAAAAATGTACCCTGAATGGTTACATTTGCCTAGGTTCCTTCATGGGTAGCTGCTAGTGTACAAACAGACCTTATGGAGCATTGGTCAGATTTTTTGCTGGTCATGTTTTTTCCATTAATGGATGAACCACCAAGGAATCACCAGACAGTTTCTGCTTGTCCCAGAGGAGCAAAGAGGTCATGTCAAGGCATGATCTCTCCCTGGAATGTGGTTAACAACTTGTGAGACAGACAGCATGGACAAGAGTCAAAGCTGATAAAGCCTCTCTAGGGATACTTCTCTCCAAACACTCTCCCAGATATGCTTTCTGTAGCACTGTCCTGATGCACTAAGGTTTTGCATAGTTAGGTGTAGATGTTGCAGTTACAGGACAGGAGGATGATGAGGGATACTAAGCAGATACCAGCACACTGGGCTTCTTTGGAGGTGGAACGACCAGTTGCAACTGGAAGATAAACTTGGGTGAACTTGGCCTTAGAGAGTAAACTATGCTTTGGCAAGGCTGTAGGCTGCTATTTCAAGAGCAGGAAGGGACAGTTTTTGAAATAAAGTTCATCATGTAAATGAGTTATGGGTAACATTTTAATTGATTATGTAAAGTGACCCACAGGTACAAGCTGACAGCAAGAGCACAGTCCTCTGGAATCAATCCCAGAGATTCCCTCTGGGACCAATACCTCCTTGACATCCCAGCCCTTCGTTATATTAACAATACCTGCTTTCTTTAAATCCTTCATTTCCCTAATTTTTCCACTCTTTTTTGTTAATTAAAAATTTTTGCTAGTTCACATCAGTTTCAGATAACTTTCCAAGTATTCCTTTTCCTCCTGAGTTTTCTAACTTTTCTGCATCCTCACCTCTGTGGTACACTTTCTCTCTAAAGTCTTCTGAAATTTTGCTAACGTTCATTCATGTTTCTTCATAACTGTCCAACAAGCTCTCATAAAAATTCTCAGTATTTGGGACTTCCAGATCCTTTACAGGGATTCAAGATCTGTGCTTTCCATATATTTCTTCAAGTTTCTTTGTAAACCTTCAGCTTTGTGCATGAGAATGACCAGCAGTATTATAATGTCATTTTATTAGAAAAAGCTCACTAAATTGCTGTGCACAGTAGATACTCTGATCTTGTATGGGGTAGCTCTAACCAAGCAGAATTTCCTAGCAAATCTACGTCTCTGTGGAGACGTTGACTCTGTAGGCTATCAACTGCTTTAGCTATCTGCTCATTAACTCATCACATCTGACTGGAGATGAAGGAGAACTCAGTTCTGCTGACCCACAGCTTCCAGAGTAGCAATAGAAAAAGGTCAACAGCTGAATGTTGTGGGACTTGTGACAATTGCTTGTGTTATTTGTTCGACTGCTAAATAAAGCCCCTGCCAGTCACGTCAGTGGATTGGTTCCACACATGAACATGCTCTACACCTCAAGTCACCTTGTTCTTGCCTTCACAGCCCAGGCATCACCCTGCCTCCACCAGCTGCCTTGGCTTCAACACACGGTCCAAGGGCTCTTCACCCGAGGTAAATCACTTGCTAGTAATGCACTCTCCAACACCTTAAAGCAGCATCTCCAGGTGCCACCTCTCTGTGAACACAAGGTATCCAGGGCTTCCCAAACTGCATTGTGCATTCCTGCCCGTATCTGTGGAGGACATAGACCTGTACAACACAGCCTGGAAACACCTTGACGGTGTCTGCAAATATGCAGAATATCCAGCACTGCCACAGGTATGGTGATGAGTCCTATCCTCTTGAGTCCACCCTTCCCCAGAGCAGACCCCCAAGGACTCCTTTTTCCTCCATCAGTTCACATTTATTATTTTACCTTGTTCCAGCATCTTGTGGTTTATGAACCCAAATACTTTCCTCCCTCCCCATCCCCATGCTGGGCTTCTCTACATCCTGCTTGTAACCTTGGCACTAAGTAAGGTGCTGTATAATATGCAGGAACTTGTTTTTCATATATTTGCCTGGCACACAATGGTCTTAACAGCTATGTTTATGCTTCTTAACTGCATGTCTTGCCACTTGCATTCTGAGCAGCTAAGTCTTGTTCTGTGTCTTCCCACTGAGAACTATTATGTCCACCAATAACCTCTACTCCTTGGCCCTTGCTTGCTGCTTCTCCTCCCGCCAGTTCCTCCAGCCCACAGAGGCCCGAGGCTGACATCCTCCCCAGCATCCCAAATCTCTCTTTCCCTCCATTTTGTAACATTTTCCCTTCTGGAATGCCAAATTCCCTCCCTGCCCCCAATACCATCGCATCTACTGATTACTTAGAACTCATGCATCACTTCTGTCACCATTTCCATATAAAAGCATACACGGTTTTTGTGACAAAGCTGTCATGGCAACTTGAAGTTTGTCAGGTTTTCACATTTATACATAATCTGCAAAACTGCACATTATTAAACATGTTCTGATGCTCCCAATTACTTACAAATTATTGCATTGCCAGATCCCACTGCTATATTCAGTCAACATTTGTCATCTGGAAGAAAACTTACAGATTAAGTTGCCGTTGCTTCAGGGCATTGAGGAGGGAGGGTGCTCTTCTGTCGTGCCTGGAGCAGACTTAGAGGAGATCAAAGTCTCTAATACTCTTCCGTCTCAGCTGGTGGATGGACTTAAGAGCTGCAGTAGGATGGGCTGCTAGGGAACATGATTACTTCTGCACGCATCTACTGAGCCTTAAAAACACGATACAATGGCAGTTGCCATCCCTTTTTGAGCACATTCCATGTTAACACTCAAATTTTGGTCAACTAGTGTCAAATAAAAGTATGCTGATAGATCTAGACATAAATTAGATAATCCATAACATTACGCTGAAACTCTTGTAGGTGCTAACAATCCTGTGTTCCCTTGCTTGGAGCCCACAGATGTGCTATGTAAGCCTGGCAGAGCCAGACATTTCATATATATCTGTGCTGCTGTAAAGACATTTCATTCACTAACTTCATTTCCCTGTTCATTTGACTTACAAACACCTATTCTGAGACTGGCTCAGCCTCCAGTTGGTGGCAGATGGATTCTCCTTATTTTTTACTAGGCAATGAGGCTTAGGTGTGGAGAGACCATTTTATTTCCTTTCTGATCTTAACTTTAAGTGTAAGTACTGAAAGCATTTTTCCATCTGTTACCTGATTTTCTTCTTCATAGGCTTCAGCCATTACTGGAACTACTTCATCTTGCAAAAAATTCTTGCTCTAAAAAAGAATACAGAGACTGATAAGGCTTTTCCTTGTGGAAACCTAAAAGGTTTACTCAGGTATAATGCACTGACCGATTTCTAATTTTCAAATTCCCAACTTTTTAACTTCCAAGAAACTTTTTTTACTGAACAAAACCTATATTAATAAATTAATAATCAATCATCAGTTGTCAAGAATTAAAATTAAAAATGCTTAATAAGTAATTTAATAAAGTTATATGTCAAATTTCTTTTTCTCCTCTGTATGCAGACTGACTTCTGGTTTATTCCTTTTTTTGATGAAAAATTACATTTGCTCTGCGTTCTCTGAACATCTTTAGCCATTATATTTTATATTTGATCCTACTGAGACATCCTGAGATAAAAAGATCATGAGAACATTTAAAAGCTGCATATTTGTCCCTGTTTCTGGAGTGAGGTCAGGCAGACTCACATACACTGCCTTCCTACAGACATTCATTCTCCACCAAGCTCAGCAGCATCCTGAGGTCCTTCTTTGGCAGTACTGAGGGGGAACGCCATTACAGTTTTCTCCATTTCTCAGGAGCTGCTCCTATTTCAGAGTATCTGCAGGATGTTCACTGTGACGTGTTACAAATTCATTCCTGTGTTAGTGGATTCTGAATGCAAGAGTGGCTACGGATAAATCATTTTCCAGTCAGGATTATCTGATTTGAAACCTAACCCTATAACGGAGTTGGAAATTCAGTCTGTTCGCCGCACTGTGTTGAAACACTCCAGGACACACTCCATGACCTCGTCCCAGTGACAGTACCTGTTCCTCCACCATGAAGTGCCTTTTCTCCTTCTCTGATTTTACCAACAGAGCAGCAAAATAATGGAGTTCTGGCTCGTTACCTAAGGAGGTATCGCTTGACAAACATCCATTTCCCAGGTGAATGCCTTTACCTTCTAGCTCTTCTATCTTGTAGCAGATTCTATGAAATTTCCATCCTCCACATACTCTTCAGTAACTACCAAATTACCCACCTGCTTCTTTGATATGTCACAGAATATCTATTTTTTCTGCCAGAGCATCAGAAGCTGTAGCATGCGTCAGCTTTCAGTTCTGTGATCTTCTGCTTAAGTTTCTGATTTTCACCTTCATCTCTTCTTTTATCAGTACATTGAACTTTTCACATCCTCTTTGAAGGCCTCATTTGACTCTGCTATAGCCATAGTTGGTATCTGTCAAACCCTGAACAACCGCAGCTGTGCTCTATTCTTGTCAATATTCTGTTGTTCAAAAAATAAAAAAAAAAAAAACCCAAGCCCAAAACACACACACCCCCCCACCAAAAAAGATTTAGGGATTTCCAGCACCTGTTTCAAATACAATCTGATTCATTTGTATAACAACCTTTTTGAGGGATTCAATGCCTGACACTCCCAAATTCTTACCTATGCATCTTCCCAGAACACCTAGTATCCTGTATCTCTTACCTACTGCTCCCAAAAACTCTAATTCACATTTTCAAGATCAGTAAGAGCCCAATCTGCAAAGTGGCTGCAAATAGCACTGTATTTGTCCCTCTGGGATCATCAGATTCTTGACTTCCTTGAATCTTGCTAATTTTGTAAACTCTCTCAAAATCCCTTCCTACATCTACAGTACTAACTTCTAACTTCCTTTTTAACTCTTTCAATGTCACAGTAGGTCCCATTAATTTTGGTGAGTTATGATTACTTTGCATTGCACAGGCTTTTCTAGCAAAAGAGATAGTAGGGTTTTCCAGTGTAAGTAGCATTCTCACTCAGTGGTCCACTTTAGACTTTTCCCCTTCTTTCACGATACACCGTTTCCTCTCACTTGCTACAGCTACATTCAGATTTATTGACCCTTGTACACAAATGGTCTCTTTTTATTGCATTTCCCAGTGAACTATGAGGTTTCTCCCAACACAGAAGTATTTCCAGCTGTTTGCAAATGTCATAAAGAGCCACTAACAAAAAGATTTCAAGAATTCAGCATTGTTTGGAAGAGAAACACCTGCCTCAAGTGAAGAGGCAAATAGACATTTCCCAGGAAGTAAACCATACAGTATGGTCAATAGGAAAGCAGAGCACTTCATCTATAATTTACCAAAAGTAAAGTATAGATGCCTAAAATATCTACTGAATTCAACTGAGGTCAACATGACACAGGGAAGCTGCCTTCTGAACTTCTTCCTGATGAGTGAGGATGGATGGATGGATGAAGAAAATGGCAAAAGTAGAAACAGATGTGGAAGATAACAGGAAAAACAGGTATCAATAGGATGGTGGAAGAGAATAAAGTGCTAGTGAAAAGGAGTGTATCCTGTCCTCTCTCCTAAAAACTCATCTTCCTCTGAACTCTGCTACTTTGCTCTTCCTTTTATGCCTGGTTTACTACCCCACTCAGACATGTACTCTTTCCCATTTTTACCCGATTGCCACTTCTATGCAAACCACTCCAGCTTCAGTTCTTCTGTCTTAAAATTACTTGCTGTCTTCTTCCATTTCCTGAATACTTCATTCTTCTACCCAACCATCTCTCTCCTAGTTCCCCTCCCTCAGGCTCCCTCTCCTCTTCTAAACCGAGCCCCAGATTCTCCTCCTTACAAGTCCCTTTCTCCTCTCTTCTCTGAGATCTCCTCCAAGGCTTGCTCTCACCACCTTTCCTCCCAGCCATTTTTCTCCCTGCCAAAACCCTAATTCCACCTGAAAATCTCATCTTGCTTTAGCTTGCTGAGCCCTTCCTCACCCACGCTCAGCTCTCTTCAAGCCTTTTCCTGGTGCAAGGCCGGCCAGGACATTTAGTAGCTCATATTGAAAAGCATCCATTTCATCAATCTCGAAAGGATGTTGAGAAAGGCTTCTCAAAGGATAAGTGAGTCACTGTTTCTCTACCACTATTTTATCCCTACCTACTCTAGGACAGCTCATTTAACAAACAAGCAACCATACTAGGGGATTTGCTCTACTGACACCAACAGCAAGCAGTAAGGCACAACCAATAGACAAAGACGGTATTATGATGGTAATATCAACTCAATACAGGATTTTGCAGCCCTTTTTCTTTTGGTTTAGAAACCCCATATGTTCTAATAGCGTTGAATGTCTCATGTGTTTTATTTGTCTTGATTCATCTCTAAGCCCCTCCAGCCAAACTGTAAACTTTGTGCTTCAACAAACTATACTAAGTGGGATTCTAAAAGCCAGTTCTGCTTAAATTTACACATTGCTATAGCAATTACAAAGGATCTCACACAAATTGAGTCAACAGACTCTGAATTTTATGGCAGGATAAAGACAAGCAAAACACACCACCAAGAGGAGGCAGTATGCAAATATAATCTATAAAGGATGTTTGGAGGACTTGCTGTTTATACGTAAAAGAAAATTGACTCACAACACAAAAAAAAAAAAATAATCTGGTAAATATAATCCTAATTCAGTAGATTAAAACAGACTACTGCTTTATACTATCTAATAGCATTCGTATGATGTGTCTATTCAATCAAGAAGTTTAATCCAGTTGCATGCTGTGTGTGTGTAAATACAGGTATTACCTGTTTGAAGGAATGGAGCAGAATCTGGTGCCCGTAGCACTTAACACTAGCAATTACTGATAAAAACCCAGGATGATTACTGGATTTGCATGCAAGCTGAAATAGGATCAATAATTTCAGACTTACATACTGCAAGGGACGCTTGCTGGACTAAAAGAAAAACTTTCTTTTCATGTGACAAGTGCAACAAATTGAATTTTCCAATCCACGATGTCCTTGTTTTGCATGGAGCTTTGAGATGCCATTTTTACAGCCAGCCAGGATCAAGATAAACCATGACTGAGGATGGAAGATCAGTCTGTGGGATGCATTTCCAACAAGGTCAATACAGTAAACTCAAATTAAGTCAGTGGGCAGGAAACGGGGCTCCCAGACCTCAATTCCAAGTTTAAGGCCACAATAATACAGCTGAGGAGCTGAGGAGTTTTTAGTAACGCTGGATATGTCTCTCTTCTTACGAAAAATAACTTAGCACCATCTAGGTTTATCTAGCACCGGACAGTGCTCTTGTTGCTCATGATTTCTGGTTGCACACCAGAGATACCAGTCACATGGACCGTGTTTCAAGGGGAAATTAATTCTCTTCTGGTCTCTGCTACTGGAGGCTGCATCTTCTCTGAGTCCCCACCATGTTGCTCCTTGTTCTTCTAACCTCCTAGCAGCTATGAGCTCTTGGAGTACCAATGCAGATGGAGGAATATCTCCCTGGGCAGAAGAGCCAGCTCCCGGTTTGGAAACAGAGCTAGTTGTCAGATGTTCTTCTTTTTCTCACACAAGGAAGGGGCATCCGTTCTACCCCTTCCTGCTCCCTCTGAGAATACCACTGTTCTTCCATGTCAGAAAATAGACATTAATAAAGATAATCAAATTGATCCTTGTCCTAGCTGAACCTTCTTGCAAAACACAGCAAACTGCTGCCTCTCAGGGAGTGAAATCAACGGCAGACTTGTATTTCACGTAACACTGTAAATGTAATTCTCCTGTGGGGTTTTTTGTGTCTTGAGTGTTGGGGGCGGGGGGGGGGGGGGGGGGGGGGACGGGGGGGGGTGTTATAAGAAGAAACAAACAACCTACAGATTTAGGAAGAAATATAATGATTTCTGGACTTCTACTTTCAAAACCAGCTTTTCCACAGAAACCCACCCGAATGCCAGCGCTAACAACTAGAACAGTGTTTGAAGTCAACAATATCTTGCTGGAGAAAAATTATATCCAAGTTGCTGTTGCACAGGGAGTTTATAGCTGTCCTTCTTTCATTTTCTTTTCTTTTTTTTCATTTAGGTGATTCTCCAGCTCTCTGTTCTTCCACCTCCCCTTCTCAGGAAAACTGTGCTCATAAATGAACATCCTGAAGACCCTAATGTGAGCCTCTGTGCTGAGTCTTGTTTCAAAACTAGGGACTTCTCCCACACAAAACAATTACAGCTGAGGCTTCTTTTTTTAACCCAACTCAAAACCACAAGTATGAGGAACTACAGGTAAGACAGCACTACTCTTTTATCTAAGACATCTCCTTGCAAAACATCTGGAAGGTATTGCATAGCTCCAGCCAGCCTGAGTCTACAATTTTTTTCCTCACAGGTCCCAGAGGACTTGCTTTTTGTGCTAAGTCTATTTAGTTACAAAACTTGTCTACAAATCAAGATGGATGTGCTAAAAAAAAAAAAAAAAAGAAGAGAGAGAGAAAAGAAAACCAAAACTAGCAATAAAAATCCCCCATCTCTCATCATGTCTCCACCTCATGTCCTCACTTCATGCATTGGCTTTTTCAGGGTTGGAGGAAAGAGTCTTGGTGTTGGTAAACGAGGGCACCAAAGCAGCTCAGTGACCTGTTGCCTTTCCTTTCAGCACAGCTTTGCCATAAGAAACGCTCCTTCACCAAACAAGGGTTCAGAGAAAAGCACCCAAGCATTGCCTGGGCTGGGCTTGACTGAGAAGATGATGAACCTTTCCTTCGTCTTCTGAGCCCTCTGCCGGCTGCTGGGCCTTTGGAGGAAAAGGGGTGTCTGGCACAGCTGGCCCATGTTAACCACAGGCAGAGGGCACAGCTGGATGCAATTCCTGGGGTGATGTCTGGCAGTGATTGGACAGGAGGGAAGCACCAGCAGATGGTGTGAAAAGAGGCAGAAGACTGAATGAAAGGAGCAGACTTGATCTTGGAGGAGCAGAAGGACAGGAAACTTAGAAATTGTTCATGCCACAGTCACTTTAAGGAGTGAAAATGTATTGTTAAGAGACAATATATCTTTAGTCATGAATAAATACATAGGTCATGTAAATATTTAAAAGCATGTAATGCCAATTTTCAAAGCAAGACAAATGGTCCCCCTGCTTTCTGCTTTTGCTTGGTCTGGGTGACACAGGCAGGAGCCATTTTTACATCCCTTCCCTCTGCCAAATTCTAGCTTCCATTTCCCTTGATAACCATCAGAGTCAGAAAGAGGTTGTGATGCCTCCTGAGAGCCCGTGCCTTCCCGACACCCTGCCTACGCTTACTGCTTGACTCCTTTTCTCCTCCCTCAGATGAACAAGAAAGTTGTCAGACTTCAAGAGCAGCAACTCTTACAAAGAAGCAGGCTAACTGCAGTTCCTAGCCTACAAAATTAAACCCCTCACTTGTTTTTTTAGCTTTCCTGCTGCATAAACCCGGACCGCAGCTGTAGTCAAAGCCAGCTACATAAACACCTCATTGTCCAGCTCCATGCTCAGCTCCTCACCAGGACCAAATTAACAGTCATGTCCCAGTTCTGTGCAGCAAGACCACCTCCTTATGGTGCTGAAGGGATCTTGGAGTAAGTGTCAGTGGTGGTTAGGAGAGGATAGAAGAAAGTTATATTTCACCTGTGATGGTGCCATGCTGCAGGGACACATTCAATTTTTCCAGACGAGTATTTCCATGCTTTGACTGTCAGCACGTTCAAATGCCTCGCACAGAACATCCCAAGCTCTACAGCTTTTCCTCTGGAGGCAACGGAAATAGCCCAGATACACCAGAACACAATACCTCACTGTGGGGTTCAAGGACAGAGGGAACAACATGATGGGGTCAAAATTCAGAGTTCAGGCTATCCCTGAACAAACTTTTCTGAAGAATTTTGCATCTTTTTGCATACCTGGAAAACACCACATTTCAAATAGATACTAGACATGTCGCTGGCTGCTATAATGAGCCAGTTCCTCACTGATTTATTCCCTGCACCATTTGTACCATCCAAAACATGTATAAAATTACTATTTTGCTGTTTACAAGTTTGCTCTAACTTCCCAAAACTGTGACAGACCAAGTGCTAAAGTACCAGAACACAGTTTTCTGACTAAATGTATTAGAGCAGAACTACAAATCCCATTTCCAAATAAGGCAGTTTGAAAATACTGGGGATTATTTATTTAAAATGAGAAAAATCAGAGCTCAGTGAAGTGCAAGTTTTAAAAGCAGAAGTCGGACTTTTAAACTATTTGAGAAAACTATGTAAAGCAAACAGTGACCCCATGAGCCACAAATATTGAAGGAAAAGCTCTTGACAGCCCTTGGCAAGATGAATTTGAGGACATTTATGGGGATAGGGGAACACACACATGAAAAAACCCAACGAAACAAAAAAAACCAATAGAGCAGAGCAGAAATCAGTGTACAATTTCTATTAAAAACTTGATATTTTTTACAAAATCTGTTGCTGATGGTTTGCACAGTCTCTTTGTTGCACATGACAGGGCAGATTAAGTCCATTTAAGCTCACGGGAAATCAGGTACTAGTATTAGCTACCACAGCCAGTCTTTCTACCGAACAGTGAAACATACCCTCCTGCCAGTACTTCCTCTGCAATACATTCCATCTCTTGCCCATAACCCCTCCTAATAAGAGGATAATATCTATAATAATTTTTCAAATACTGGTGATCTCTTCATTACATCTATAAATGCATGTTGCAACCTGGATCAAACATGCCCATGAGTAAATCTGGACTTGAACTATATGTATGGCTGAGCCTGCTTTCTGTAACGGGCCCACTCAAACGTGGTTCTTCCCCAGAGGCTGCACCATTGCCTGCCCACCCTGCCAGGTTTCATGCCCGGGTCTCTTGGTGCTTTTATGCATTGACTGCTTCTCAGTACAGGTAAATGAAGGAGTGGGAGATTGCCTAAATATGGCCTCCTAGACCTTCTTCAAGACCTGAGGAGGAGTTGGTTGCAGTGGTGGGTTTCTGCCATGGCCTGAGAGAACAGTAACAGCCCTGGGTTTGTCCTTGGAGCCGAGTGGCAGAGGACGTGTCAGGGACACCCAGCAGCTGGGCCCAGAGCGTGGCCACCAAGGGCAGGGACAGCCCCTGGGCCTCCTGGGCACAGCACTGCCTCAGGGACAGCACCCCAAAGGCTTCCTCCGAAGGGTGCTGGGCGGAGGGGGGTGGGCGGGGCTGCACATGGGGGGGCCTGTCAGTCACCCCCATGTCACAGTGCCACCCCCATGCCACAGTGCCACCCCCGGCAATGCAGCAGTCACAGTGCCCCAGGGCAGTATAAAAGGGGGCACCGGCCAGTGTCCTGCTACAAGAGCTGCCCCGAGGGCAGCCCGAAGACATCCGAGAGGAGATCCTTGAGGGGAGGGTGGGATTACTGGGAGGGGGCTGAGGGAGGAAGACCAGCGGCTGGAGGAGGCGCCTGGAGGTTCTCTGCTGCAAGGCCAGCTCCCGGCATGGCCACGTTCAAAGCCCATTGGATGGATGGATGGAAATCCTGCTTCAGCCTTCAGAGAAGAAACGCAAACCCCTCAGGAGATGAACCACCAACCGCTGGAGGTGCCCGAGGCTCTCAGGCCTTTTCATCTGGGTAGCCGTGGCCAGCCCAAGGGAATGCCTTCTTGAGGAGCACTGCAGAGCTCGTCGTCCTCATCCCCTGCAGAGCCAGGGGCAACAGACGTAAGAAATGGGATGCAGGGATGTTCTCAGGGGTCCCGGTGCTTTGGAGCACCCACTGCGTGGCGTGGGAAGGATTCTTGCCCCCGAGGTCGATCAGGCCGGGGGCCTTTGGCCACTCTCAGAAGCCCCTGAGATGGCTCCAGGGTGAGGGAGAACAGGGCTTGGGCATCTCCTGGGAGGCGTGACCAGCCTGTGGGACGAGGAGGCAGGTCTTGCTCACCTGCTCAGGGAATAGCCGATCGCCATTGCTGGGGTCAGGAAGGAATTTTCCCCCAGGGCACATTGGCACTGGTCCCCGGGGGTTTTTTGCCTTCCTCTGCAGCACTGAGCATGACCACTTGCCAGGGCTGCTCTGGTCCCTTTTGGCTGGGTCACTGCCTGCTGCTCGTGCACCACGAAGATGGCCTCTCGTGCCCTGCAGCTGGGGGGAGGAAGGCTTTTTTTCCCCCACGGTGGGCTATAGCGAGTGTCCCTGGGGGTTTTTTGCCTTCCTCTGCAGCGCTGAGCACAGCCCCTGGCCAGGGCTCCTTTGGGCCATGCTGGCCAGGTGCCTGATGCTCCTGCTCCACGAAGGTGGCCCTCGTGCCCCGCGTCCGGGGGGAGGAAGCTCTCTAGACTCCCAGGGTGGGCCCCAAGGGTGCCCCCCGGGGGTTGCTGCTTGTCCTCTGTAGCACTGAGCACAGCCCCTTGCCAGGGCTCCTCTGAGCCCTTTCGCTCGGTTCTTGCCCGCAGCTCTTGCCCCTCCAAGGCCCCCCTCGTGCCCTGGCTCTCCCTGGCTCTCTTGCCCATTGCAAGCTTCTAGCAGGAGTGACTCTGCTCTTCCCTTGGCTCCATTTCCCCGGGGGTTCTTGCTCGTGCCCAGCAGCCTGTGCTTGGAAGGGCTCCAGGCTTGCTGCCCCATCCGGAGCTGCCCCTTTCCAGCTCTCCCTGCCTGCAACACAAGCGCCGGGCAGGCACGAGAGTGCTTCTCCTGCATCACTGGCCAGGAAGCACAGCGGTGGAGCAAGTTTGGGAAGGCAAAATGTATCCTTGTCACCGATACGTGTCGTACTTTGGAAAATACACCATGGTAACGCACACCTCTTCTTACAGTGGAGCAAGTTTTGGAAGGCAAAAAGTGTGTTTGTCATCAACTCGTCATAGTCGCCATACCACTCAGAGGTGGTACTGGGCCCCACATTGCACTGTCCTCCATCTCACCTCCTATCCTAGAGCCAGATAGTGCTGTGGGCTGGCAAGGAGGAGCACCCATGATACTGCAGTACCCCATGATACTGCACACCTCCTCTTCCTCTTTCGTGTGTGGCCAGTCCTGATCCTCATTCTTCACGTTCTCACTCGAGGACACAGGGACGGCTTGGCCTGTATTCCTGCTGCTGCTTTCTGCAGCTCTGACTTCCCTTTGCCAGACTGCAAGGGATGTTTTTTCAAGCTAAACTGAAGAACACATCAGCCTGCTCCTGGCTACACATGTGCATTGTGTAATGCTTGTCATCAGAGATTTCCTCAGCGTGTACTGGTGGGGAAAGGAGGAGGTAGGAAGAATAGAACCATCTAGTCCAACTGCCTGACCACTTCAGGGGACCAAAAGTTAAGGTATTAAGGGCATTGTCCCAATGCCTCTCAAACACTGACAGCCCTGGGTCATCAATCGCCTCTCCAGGAAGCCTGTTCCAGGGTTTGACCACCCTCTTGGTAGAGAAAAGTTTCCTCATGTCAAGTCCAAACCTCCCCCGACAACACAGCTTTGAGTCGTTCCCATGCGTCCTGGCACTGGGTACCAGGGAGAAGAGCTCAGCACCTCCCTCTCCCCTTCCCCTCCCCAGGAAGCTGCAGAGAGCAGTGAGGTCGCCCCTCAGCCTCCTCCTCTCCAAACCAGACAAACCCAGAGCCCTCAGCCACTCCTCACAGGACATGCCTCCAGCCCCTTCACCAGCTTTGGTGCCCTCCTGTGAGCGAATTCAAGTACCAAAATGATCGTATTTCTTTATATATTGATCAAGTATCAAAGTAATCGTATATTGATATCAAAGTGATTTACAACTCTGAAAATTTGAAATTAAGTCAGCAAGGCAAATCAGCTCAATTTAAATAGGCTTTAATCCTGTGGAATATGTATTTTGTATTTGTTTTTGAAACCACCATTGAACTGCATCAGTGAATAATCACTGATAACAACACAAAAAACTTTTGTGCAAACTTAACATTTTACTTTTACTTACCTTCTGCTACTCAGGAAGATACAATACAAGGGTGCAAATGCTCATATAGCTTACAGTGTATGCACTCAGATTCCCACTGATAACATTTTATTATCTTATAAAAAATGGCTTTTCTTATTTACTGAGCTATTAATAATTCACTTAGGATTTGCTTTGGATGGCAGATGGACTTTTCTATAAGGGCAGTAATCTAAAACTATGTTGAATGTACTGAATAGAGAAGAAAAATAGTAAATTTACCCTTACAATCTGCTGTATTTAAAACTGGTTTATTATGAAGAAAGTATAATCTGGGGTTTGAGCCTGAAGTTTTTCAAACTGCTAGATAGCCCCTCATACCTGGTTTGTAAGCACAGGCCCGAAGAACCAAGCAAGCATATTTCTATGTTTAAAACTTCCAGCCATTTTGTTTGTTATTGCTTAATTCTTCGGAGGGAACTAAACTGAAATAAATACAGTAAAATGAAAAAAGCATTCTATGAGAAGTTAGGGCTATAGAAAACTATTTTTTTCAGAAAAGTCTGGCCCCAGTCATTCTGCTAAGAGCTTCCCACAGTTTCAGAAACTTTATTTTAAACTTAGGTGGAAAACATGCATTGCCTTTTTTGTTGGTTTTATCACATTATTTTATTTTACTTATATAATAACTACAGACATTGCATTTTAATTTCAAATGCAGTTTTAACTAGATTTAGGTTTTAAGTTTTTATTATGTTCTTTGGGTGTTTGAGGGGTTTTTTTTAAATTAAAATCTGATTTAATTCACTTTTTTGTCTACCATCCATGAAATACAAACATTGAGCTGACTTGGAAAAATGAAATCTCACATGGTGTTGCTCAATTTCCAGGTGGAGCTGTTTCCTATTTTCCATTTCATTAAATAAGAATATATTCTCACAGAGTCAGAGTCTACAGTGAATGGCAAAAACACTAGCCTGTGAAATGTTCACTGTGCCTGACTTGGAGTTATCTGAGAAAAATAAGAAAAAGACAGCTCTGTTGTGAATGAGGTAAAGCATTACTTTGGGTTTTACAGATCTCAATCACTATTCAAATTCACTGTCTGTGTCCACAAAAATTGGTCAGAAATTCTGCTTTCTCACAGTCCGGATAAAAAGCAATACTGGCACCACAGAATGGAATCACCCTCCTGCCAGCTCTGCCCCAGAGGTGCTCAGGTTGGCCTTTATTTTCTGAGCATTTATTCTGTGACAGCCAGACGAATGACATGGTTCTATTTGCGTCTGAACGCCTCCCTTGAATACCTCCCACTCCTTGATGCTCCTGGGAACAATTTTGTTGCATCTTCACTCAACAGGTGTCTCTCCAGCTTTGCTTTTCCCTTTTGCTGTGATGGGTTAGCGGTACAGCTTCTCTGAGAGGGTCTTAAATGGAATTTGAATAGACAAGTGCCAACTCAAGAGGCTCTCTGTTTTGCACTTTGAAGAAAGTGGGTGAGATGTGTTACATTTTGATGTGGTTGCCCTTTGTACTCTTTTGCATGAATAGGAATTACTACATGAGGCTTAAGGTATGAAGACTGTTTGCTTTAGTCTGAATGAACTGAACAGTCCAAAAGAAAACACCTGCAAGGCATCATTTAAAGCAAATCTGTTCCCTGGCGTGAATGACTAAAAGCAGACAGGCAGATTAAACCGTGATTGTTTAATGCATTAAGAACCAGCGGGATATGTTTGCGGGATAGGCTGAGTTGTTGATATTTCTTAGTTTGTGTCCTGAGTTTCCAAAAGAACAGAGCTGCACTGATAGCAAGATATTACACTGCCAGTAATAACTACCTGACCATGATTTACTGCCGTTTTCTGCCTAATAAACAAGCCTTAACATACTCAGTGTCCAGAGCAGTGCGTGTGACATCTTATAATAAGCTGTTGCAAAATGAATATCAATGCACGAAAAAAATCATTTCAGTTACATATGCAGAGGATACATCACCTTTGTGGAGTATTCTACTGATATGACTAAAAG
The DNA here is from genome assembly GCF_031877795.1 of Strix aluco. Classification (NCBI taxonomy): domain Eukaryota; kingdom Metazoa; phylum Chordata; class Aves; order Strigiformes; family Strigidae; genus Strix; species Strix aluco. The sequence continues at coordinate 161,348,868 of NC_133931.1, forward strand.
CAGAGGTAAAAATTTCCCTACTCTTTCGCTATTGGAATGATTTAGTTTTCCCTCTTTTATTCTTTTCCCATATACCTGTGTTGTAATAAATCCTCGCTCTCCAGAACAACTGGTAACAGCTTTGTACCAGGGCTGGAAACTTGAATCTATACAAAATGCACATGAAGAGAGGTCTACACACGGTGGAGTGAGAAAACAGTCAGGCTCACATTCTACAATACTTCGTAGTATTTGTGGTGCTACAGATGGAGCTGTCCTGGACTTGCCTGACACAGCAGTATGGCCTTCCAAACTCACATAGCCAGTCAAGGCACTGGTTTTTCCTTCAGAGTATGACTTTAGCAGAGCTGTCAGAAAAAGAAGGTACAAATCCTGCTCTTTAAAGGGTGATAAACAGAAGTCAAAGTGATTGTGAACAGCCCAGTCCCATATTGAGTCCCAAGCTTCAGCCCATGTGAAAGTTTCCAAGTTCTCCACTCCAGGCTTTCCAAAGACAGAAGACAAGCTGCTATGACTGCAGATCACCTGATGGGAACTCAGCAGGCAGAAAAAGAAGGCACGGCCTCCAGATGAAACCCTGTTCTTGGGTGGATTTCCACCACCTCTCTCGCTTTCATGGTGAGGTGTAGCTCCCACTCAGAGCACCAGAAAGCAGAGGTGGTACTGGGCCCCACATTGCACTGTCCTCCATCTCACCTCCTATCCTAGAGCCAGATAGTGCTGTGGGCTGGCAAGGAGGAGCACCTTGAGGTGGCTGCTAAAAGGGACGTGGCTCTTTGCTAAAATTCAAAAAAAGAAAACAGGGTACATCTGAGGAAGGTGTATATGATAAAAGGGACAAAGGGAGCCTTCCTCTCTCAGGTTTCCCTTCATGACTGATGTCGACAACCTTCACGGACACTTGCCCCCTTCAAAACCACTGCTGGTAGGACATCAAGGAGGAGAACAAGAGCTTTGGATGTGGGACTGGGTCTCTGAGCCCAGTCCCCCATAATGTCAGCTCACCATGTAGTAGATAGATGTCTAGTACAGAAGGATCCATAGTACATGCTGTGTGTAAGCCCTTGCCCACTTCAAAGTGCCAAAAGAGCCTCCTAATACCTGACAACAAGTATAAAACCAGATGTGACAACTCCTGAGAGAAGGTAAGATACTAGTCAAGGGAAGCAGGCTTGCCTGCAACTGAGCTGATGAGCCTTTTTTGTCCTTTGTTTTCTCTTGTTTTAAAACCCCTCATGCTACTGCCTCTTTCTCAGCACAAGAAAAGGTCCCTCTGCATGGAGAAAACCTACCAATGCAGAGCAGCCAAATTACAGCAGGACTTTTTACCCATTTTACACATAAAAAATCCAGGCATCACCTACAGAGAGATGCACTTGGTGGGGTTTGGGTTCTTGCAACTCTTTTCAACAGAAAATTGGAGCAACTCTGGGTCTTTCATATACAAACCTCAGGAAGAAAGGTTATGTGTGTTTTCTGAGTTACTTTCCACCAAAAAATTCAATGCCCCTTACTGGATTTTTTTGTTTTTTTCTCTTTTTTTCATCCTTGATGTGGGAGTGCTGGTGAAGTGCTGACTGAGAGTGACAGCTCAGCCTCCTCCCTCCCCTCTCCATGCTAGACTCCATGCCCATGACTCCATGCTGCTGCCCAGCTTTTGGGCAGAGAGTTGCTGCTGCCTGTTCCTCCCCTCACAGCCTTCCCCAGCCCTGTAGTGGTCCCCCCACTGATCACCTCAGGGACACACCTTGAGGTATAGGAAAAGGGGTCACAGCAACTGCACAGCACAACACATCTGGAGGAACCTCAACAGGTAGGGCAGGAGGGGTAGAAGATGGAGGCACCAGTCTTGTAGAGGCAGTTGGGCAGGGACAAGCCATGGGCGCTTGGTGGTCCTGCTTAGAACACCACAGCTAAGCTCTGCCACGTACAGAAGCACAGAATCACCTAGGTTGGAAAGGACCTTGAAGGTCATCTAGTCCAACTGTTAACCTAGCACTGACAGTTCCCAACTCCACCATATCCCTCAGCGCTATGTCAACCCGACTCTTAAACCCCTCCAGGGATGGGGACTCCACCACCGCCCTGGGCAGCCCATTCCAACACCCAACAACCCCTTCTGGAAAGAAATGCTTCCTAATATCTAGTCTAAACCTTCCCTGGTGCAGCTTGAGGCCATTCCCTCTTGTCCTGGCGCTTGTTCCTTGGTTCAAGAGACTCATCCCCAGCTCTCTGCACCCTCCTTTCAGGTAGTTGTAGAGGGCGATGAGGTCTCCCCTCAGCCTCCTCTTCTCCAGACTAAACCCCCCCAGTTCCCTCAGCCGCTCCCCATCAGACCTGTGCTCCAGACCCTGCACCAGCTTCGTTGCCCTTCTCTGGACACGCTCAAGTCATTCAATGTCCTTTTTGTAGTGAGGGGCCCAAAACTGAACACAGTAATCAAGGTGCGGCCTCACCAGTGCCGAGTACAGGGGTAAGGGGCTGAATTTCTGAGCGCACAGTGACTGTGAGGGGATTTGCAAACAACAAAAATAAGGAAAGCTTTTTGCTTCACCCTGTCCTTCCCTTCAAAATCCATGATGTTAGAAGACACTAAAAGAGGGATTTTCATGTGAAGCATTGGAAAAAACGTGCTGCCTGCCACGTTTTTTTTCAAACTGGAAGGACTACAGAGAAACAGACTGCATACAAGCACTTAACAGACCTAATCATCTCAGGGCTGTCGGCAGATGTAGCCCACATAATGCTATGCACCAGAGAAAAAGGTAAGGATATCTGCAGGGCCCCCATCTGCAGTGACAGGATCACTAAGCAGAATAGAAAAAAAACCCACCTAGGTGCACTGCTTGAGCTACACAAAACCTCATTATTTTCTGGTGAAAAACACCTCTGTGCAAAGAGCTTCTCTGATGAGTGAAATCAAGGACATTCCAAAATGATTCATGAGTGTGTAACCTGGCTACAGCTGACAATAAGATGACTGTGCCTTGACAGGCTGGGATGACAGGCTGAAAGATGAGCTCCTAATGAAATCAAGCTCAAAAGCAAAAGTAGAGAAAGCTCTAATGGCTGATAAGTTAACATAGGAAAACTTAAGACATAACAGCACATGGGAGCGCTTTGGTGTGCAGTCATGACCTGCAGAGTCATGTAATAAAACAGGTATCTGTAATAAAGCAGATATGAGCAACAGTCTCATGAGCACACAGAGGTGAAGGTACAACAGCAGGACACAGTATTACAAGAGAAGCAAATGTTAGAACACAGCAGGTTTGCAGCAGAGGTGGATTGCACTATGCAAAGCAAAAAGCATGCCCAGCAAGAGGCATGATCTACATGAAAAACTACACACAAACCCATTCTGCCTGAGTTCACTGCAGCTAGACTAGCAGACAAGATCAGGGCATACAGGGTAGAAACAGTGACATAAATGGTTTGGGTCTGGTTGGTTTTTACTATAGGGCAAAATAAGATAAAGATGGTGATAAGGCATTTGTAACTCCCCATCTCAACAGGTCTTAAAGAAATTTCCGTAACATTAAAAATCTGCACACAAATAGATTTCAGCATAGTGAAAGAAAAATTCTAAACATGAACACTGTCTATGTGAATGAGACTAGGAATCTGAACAGTCCCCGTAAGCAAAAAATGCAGGTACAGTCAATGATAGAAAAAAGTCAGCATCCAGGCCTTTTCTATAATAAATGTGTATTTTCATCAGTACTAGAAAGAAAAGTCTTAAAACTGTTGAACTCAATTACAAATCCACTGGCAGTGGAACTCATAAAATGAAACCTGACTTCAAAGGAAACTGAGAAAAGGTGTCCTGATTCATTTAAAATCTTACCAAGACTTTGCAAAACCATGTTATCTACAAGTACTGCTAATAATAAGGATCAGAATAAAGGAGAGATGTCAACTTACAAGGGAATTGTATATTTTTGAAAAGGCGGAGGAGTCGTTGGTGTAGGTGAGAGAGAGACACACACAGATATAAAACAGCTCCTTAAGAACCATGCAGAACAAAGATACTGCTGCCTACCCAGCCTAGGACACCAGCTATAAAGTCTTGCACCAAATACATCAAATACAAAAACCAAATGCTGCCAGTGTGCTGCTTCCCAAATCATGGGAAGAGACTATTTGAATTACAGACTATATTTGAATTACGTAAGAGAAAATGAAGAGCTAATAGTTCACCCACTGCTTCCTACTAACACATAGTTATCCCCATCCTATCTATTTGTTTCTGGACTGTTTTAGAAATCCCAAGTGACAGATTATTCACAAAGGAGCATCATTCCTGACATCATTATTATTATTATTATTATTATTCCTCTGTTAAGCTTCTTTCTTGACTATCTGCTAATATTTAACCTAGCATTTTAAAATTATTTTTACTTGTCTGTTACTTGAATAACACCCATGCACAAAACGTCAGAAAGCCCTAATTCAGTGAATTATTCACCACATTGAAGCAATCTAGCTGTTTTAGAGACATGTTACTGGGTTCTTTGTAAATTAACCTTTATCAGGGAAAAGGGATGACTCACTGGAGCTCAGGCAGGATGGCAGGATACGCTAGGTGTGGTTGGTAAAAATGTTGTGACTTAGCAGCAGCAAAATCAGGAAGTCAGCTCACACTAAATGTGATTTAGGATGCCCTGAGTATGAAGTTTTAGAGAAGTTTTTTGAAGTAGTAACCTGGACTAAATAAGTCATTTTTTCAGACCAGCACCATATTGTGCTGCACAGACATCTCCTGTCTTCCCATTGCAAGGCTTGGTTCCTCTGGGTTTGGACTGAATTTTGCACTGGTAATACCTGTGCGACATCCCTTCTTCAAACAAAAATTCTAACAGGTCTCTCAACAGACTCCTGTAACCTCATTTAATTCAGCCTCTACAGACAACAGCTTGCAGCACTTAAGGCTAATGAAGTATCTTGCTATCTTTATCAAAAGTGTGGAGGTATTATTTTACTGGAGATCCTTGGCTTCCTGGTGTTATGTTTTATTACTATTGCACACAGCATACCACATACCTTGGGGAGCAGTAAATGCTACTGCGTGAAGCACCTCATCACACAGTTCTGCGAGTCTCACTGGAGACACCATTCCGGAGCCAGACATCCAGCCAGGATCACCTTTGGTGAGTCACTCATCAGCAAACTGTGAGGGTGCTCAAGGCCCCAGATCGTACTACCAACCTGAAGGAATCAAACACCTTGAGTGACAGCTGAAAATATGTGTATAGTTCAGTCTTTACAACCTTGACCCCTCTACAGACTGCTGGAGGACCTGCAATCCCCAAAGCGCTTTCTGTAACTCAGCCCTCCACTTTTACTCAGATGCCATACATACTACTCATTTTAAAACAGTGGGGTTTGACATATTAGGACCATTTTAAGAACAGACCCTGTCTACACAGCTGCTGCCCCTTGTCTTCCCACTTCCTCGCCTGTTTGATCTGCTCTGTTGGCTCCAGTGTCATCCTCCTCATAAATAATGCCACCTCAAGCAGCTCCTGTGGTGTCCCCCAGTCTCCTTCACCTTTCCCCTCATCCCATCTCCCGTGTTCCCATACTGTTCCTGATAGTCCTCAGTAATCACACAGTTAAATTAGACCCTGTTCCCAGCCCCCACACAACAGGCTCTCAGGTAAACGCTTGATCCCAGAATCACATCCACCTTCTTTCCCTCTCAGCCAGAGCTTCCCACACAGCTCTGCAAACCCTCATACCAATAGCTAGTTTCTTTGCTCTTTGGAAATTTTCCATTCCCCTGATCTCTAGTCCTCTGGAAAGGCCTTTGGATCGAACCACTTCTTCCAGGTTTCAGCTAGAGTGTTGCAGTTAGTGACTCCTTGCCTTTCATCTGCCAGAGACAAGCTTTGGCCTGCGTCAGCAAACTGAGCATCCCTCCATCACGTAGGAGCATTATGCATTATAGCACTTTCCATAACAACTCCACAGCATCAGGCAGAGTTAATGAAGTGTACTGCAGTGGACTTCCTACAGCACCCCACAGAAGCAGGGTGATTTCCAGCAGAAAGAGCAGAAAAGCAGCTACCTCCAAAGAACATGGTATACTAACCTGCCCTTGTCACACCTTATATTTCCCTTTCCATACCTCTTCACCTCTAAGACTGGCTGGGTTCAGGCTATGCCAAACAATATTTCAAAAACTCTTCTGATAGTATTCCTGCTATGTTTATTAAAACCACAAGAAAACCCATTTCAATACCCGTTTCAGATTCTACTTAGATTCAAAAAGGTTGCTCAAATACAGCAGTTGTTGAATGGGAAACTGGAAGTGTACGGCCGAGATTTAGACTTGCCAGTGCTCCTGGGCAGAAGTCAGACAGGACCGGAAGGGCAGGAATTTTGTGGGAGGGCTCACAAGTTGAAATAAGGTCACAAACCCCACCACACTTGTATTCAAAACTTTGAAACAGGAGAAGGAGACAGCTGAGGGCTTTAGGATAGGATCACAGCCTGTAGTCGCTGGCAGGATTTCACAGGATTTCACAGAGGAGTGAAAGGGGGGAAAAGAACCAGTTGGGACAGAGCCACTTTCAGCACAGGCACTGGGAACTGCTAATGAAGGACAACAGAAACTAAAAGGAATGAGTAAGAGCTCCAATATTTTATTGGTGAATTCGACATCTGGTTAAACAATAGGTACGTTTGAAGCTTGACATCAGTAGCTCTCGTACACAAACCATCGCAGTACCTCAGCAAATTCACAGGGCTGAAGAAAAAGCCATTTGAATGCTGCAGGCTCCCAGGAGCAGGGCAGACAGCAGTAGGCAAGCAGGTTAGCTGGGAGGAATGGGAGGGGGATGGAGGAGAGCACAGGATACCCAGCTCTAGGCATCTGCCTTCCCTAGTTCAAATTAACCAGCTAATTTCCCCAGGTGCTCTCTATAGAAACGAGCTTCTCCAGAGAGTGATTCACTGCACAGTGTTATACTGCTGCTCTACAGTGCTCCCGTGAATTTATTCCCCATTTCTTAGAGAAATACTGCTCTCACCAGCAACTGCAGAGTGTGCCCAGGGAGATGCGGTGGCTAATTTTGATGCCTATAGATGGGGATCGTGAATCTCCCTTCCCTTTGCCCTCCTTCCCCAGGTACCCGTTGTGAATTAGCATGTAAACGAGTGGTATTCACCCCCTATTCACAGCTGAGAGTTTGTCAAGAAACAGAACCTCTCATGAGCTGTCATACATAGCAGATAGATATACACAGCAGATTCTAATTTAATTGCAATCCCGGATGGGCTTTTTGCGTTTTGCCACAAACCCACTTTTTCCCCCTCACACAGCATCAGATCTGCCCAGGCAATGTCCATCACGTTGGTAAAGAAGTCCCTGAGAATGCTCAGTACAGTGTCCATTTGGGTGGACAAGTGCAGGATCTGCCTGCACAAATCTGCTACCAACCCACATGGATTTCAGTCCACTGAAGTCAACAGGAGGGTTTTCACTGATTTTAACAGATAGATTTAAACAAATTTCACATGCAGAATTCATTCACATATCAAGCTCCAGAGCTGCTCGTAAAATCTGTCTGATTTGGGAAAAAATACACAGTCTTTCCTTCCCTGTTTCCAACTAACAGAACTGTATCCAACTTCTGAATGAACATGATTTACCCAAAGGAGGTCTTTTTACCATCAATATTCACCGGCTGTAATTATGTATACATTCACAACATATATGCTCTCTTATTAAAAAATGGCCCAAGTGATAATGTGGAAAAGAAATTATGGTTCTGTGTTTGAAAGAACAACTGCACAGACTGAAGTTTGCTGCCATATTAATATAGCACTGACAGATGCTGTCATCAGAAAATAAAAGACAGAAGAATTGTAATTAGCTTTGTGCACTGTTTAGACTTCTCCTAAAACTAAAATGCTGCTTTAGGGAAGTGATAATGTCTTCATACGTGACCCTGGGACTACTGACCCATCCCCACAGGTGTCATATGCCATAACTGCATGGCTGTATTTTGCAAATTTCTCCATTTTCTACAGTTCTATTGTAATTTTATCACTATTTCTAATAAATTTCACTGTTTCCAGGAGAGCATTAGTAGTTTTTTCTTAAAGGCAGGATGTATATTATCTTTAGCAGTGATCCATTCACATTCTGAATTAGATCCAGAACACAAATGAAGGACAATAATATGCTGCTTCCAGTACCAAAAAAAAGAAAAATATTTAGATTCAGTAGAAAGCAGGCAGGTGAAACATTAGTTTAATGTACTGTTCTAATCTCTGCTGGAAAAAGATTTCTATGTTGGCACAGGGCACCAGAGAAATAAAGTGAACTCGACATGGCATCTATCAAGACAAGATATTACTTCTGGTTTGATACCAATATAGATTCTATTTGAAGGTAGATTGTTTCCAATGTGAAAAAATAAAATAAAATAATAATAATAAAAAAATCCTAAACAGGCACAACAACTAATTAGAGTGAGCACATAGAACAATTCAGGGCATCTGGAAAAGGTCAGGACTGTGGTGGCACAAGTTCTGCAGATCAAGTAAAGAGGTGGAAAACTCACCTCGAACTTCATTCTAGCCAATACTTCTTTCTAGATAATATTACACCAATACTACTAAATGAGACACATCTCATTTTCAGATGTATCTAGAGGGGAAAAAAACCTCAGGAGGGAAAATCATATCTAGCATTTGCAGTCTTCCAGGATCTGCTCTCAGGGACATTTCCAACTGAATCATAGGAAAGCTTGTTGCTGCTAGGTTCCTATCTGCCTGAAAGGACAGCAGTGCATCGGAGCAGAGTAATGTTGCTTTGTTCTGGCACAAACCAGAAGGCACGGGGTACAGCCCAGGCTCTCCAGCCACCTGGAGAGCCTAGGAATCACAACTAGTCAAAAAGAAGGTAATGAAACAGAAACAGCAACTGCCTGACGGCAACAGTGAGCTCTAGCCCTACAGCTTTCCTGTCTGCCATGTTCCTCCTTCCCTAAAAGCAGTCTCAGGAACAGATTTTCTCTGGCTGTTCACAGTGCTGTTGGATCACTTCGGCAAGGTCAAGACACCGTAAAATTCGCCATTTCTCAGCGGCCAGCTCCTCCTTGGATACCTGGCCCAGCAGTTTTTTGGCAAAGAGGTTCTGATCCTGCATGAAAAGGCCCACTGCAGATCTTGGGGCTTGAGGGAAGTTCTCCAGGCAACCACTTGTGAAACAGAAGTTGATTTTCTTTTCACGTCTCATTCCCGGTCCCCTTTCTTCAATCCAAGTCAGAGGTCTAGTGTGGAGGAGCAGAGAAAAAATAGTAGTATTTATGAAGAAATAGAATCAACAGTTCTCGTTTATGCTTTTTTTCTCAGCGTTTACAGAAAATGCCCTAACAAATACACCATTTTTACATTTCAGTCATTGCACATTTAGGTAACATGTTCTGACCAACATGACTTGTGGTTACAGAGTTGAACATCAGGTAATAGTCTTAACTCTGCCACTGCTTCATGCCATGACTTTCAGCCCACCATTTAAGCTCTCTCCAACTTTGTTTTCCCTATGCACAAAGTGAAGCCAGCAACATCTAGCCATCTCAGAGGGAAGAGGAAAGCTTAATCTGTCTGTTTGTGGACTTGGATGAAAAGTTCAGTTAAAGATACAAATATTTTGTGCGTGATTCAATCACAGCTAAACTCACAAGGCCCTCAATGTCTAATCATTCCTCCAGCAAGAATAAATTTACATCCCTCAGGTACATAACGATGACCCAGGTGCTACTGTGCAAGTTGAACACCACCCCTTTAGGATGAGCTGGCACATTCACTCATGCAAACACTGGTGTCCGTACTCTCTGAACTTTTCAAATATGTTTCTTTCTCTTCACTGGGAGCACTGAGTTGATCCTAGAGGTTACACCAGAAGATGCCAATTTTGCCTGTTTCAGCTACATACACTCTCAGGCAGGTCTTTCTTAATCAGAGCAAAGTCCTGTCTTATGCCAATGTGATAGTCACAGTCTCCAGGCCAAGCATTGGTGGTGTTGGCTATTGACTGGCATAGCTCACAAGTCCTCACACTTTCCTCCCCAGATTCCCAGCTTGGCTGAGAAAAGAGGACCCTTGGAATGTGCTGCATCATTCCAGGGGTCTTAACCGACTCCCTGGCCCAACACTGCAAATGCTTGCAGAGGTTTTGAGGAATGGTCCCCAACACCAGCCACAGCCACGATCCTCCCATCCTGCTCTTTTGTCAGCTGCCTAAACCATGCCATTACCTTCCTGCAGCTCATTCATCAGCACACACTACTGCCTGTGTTTAGAGGATGCACATTATTTTTCTTACTTGGTTATTGATGGCCCTTCCACAGTCCTTTATGGCCCACTTTAGTCTGCCACTCACAAATTATGAGGGCATCAATAGTGTGGAAGAATAAATTCTGTCTCCAAGTACTGCCCATTAAATCTTCAATATCATTAGATCTGGAAAGAAAGTCCTTGTCAGTCTACCCTGGACACATTCTGCAGAGCACTCAGCTTAATGATTCTGCATCTCACATCTTTTATGCTTTAGGATCCAGTTTCTATATTCATATCATTGTATCAATTACTCTTTGCTCACCTCTACTACCACCACCCCCCACACACAATTAAGCGTGGCCAGATGAACCTGACTGAACAGAATAAAACAATTGGAGGGGGGGAAAAAAAAAAAAAAAGGACCCAAATCCCAGCCTGCAAAAATGCACCAAAAAAATCCTCAGAGGACTAATAAATGCAAAGATGCCATGCGTTTCAGGAAGTCCCAAGGCTACAGGAAGTCCCAAGGCCAGAAAGGTGCTTGAGGGCCATATCACTTGGTGCTTTCTATGTTCTCATCCTTGTTCCCCGAGGTGCTGGCAGTTGACCTGGGTCAGAGGCAGGCTGCTGAGCAGAGCTGGTTTTACGTTCTTCAGGCCACTGTTATTCAAAGCTGCTTTATCTCAGGTAGGCAGATACGAAGAAACCACTGGGCAGGCATAAGCAAAGACCTATGCGTCTAGTGGAGTGCACGAAACGACCCAAAACAGGGTCACCTCCCTGAGGTGATCTGGGGTAGATGCACACCAATAACCAGGCTCAAGCGTATGTCATCTTCTTCTCTAGCTCAGGGAAGCTGCTGAATCAGAAGTACAATCATGCAGAGTGAGCAGAATTTAATCAAAGTGATTAAAATGACTGATTTAGATTAGTGAGCAGGAAAATGTTGGTTTTACTAAATAGATTTATCTTCTTCTGTGATTGGATTTTAGTTATTTTCCCAAAGAGAGCTTGATTCTACTCGATTGGTAACCAAAACATGTTAATTTTTAATTAACAGTAACTTCTACACTAAACTTAATCTCTTTTTTGCTATAAAGATATGTACGCTGCAAGTCTGCACATTATTTAAGCAATTTTGCAGCTTAAGAAACAGGTTTGTATTTTATGTCAGATAATTGTGAGTAACTGCTGGGTTTTTTAACAGATAATTTACCCATTTTCATTAAAGATTTATATCAAAGTATTATCTGGCTATGGATGTAGCTTGTTATTTAGAAGTGTCAGTAGTGTCACTTAGAAGCAACAAATGCAGCATTTTTGGTAGATGAATAAAGACACATTAAATATGTTGGACAGTTAAAGAAGAAAAAGCAGGTTTAACCAAACAGTAACAAACCACTTCTATACTGACTTTTTATAAAGCAAGCACTATCCGCAGTGAAGAAATCACCCTGACTTTTTATGGTCATTCTATCTTTCCAGATTTTAGACTGGAAGAGCTCTCCTAGCTACATTTTATTCAGAGATTGGAAGAGACTCTGCTTTTCCGACTCCCTGTTTCTTCAAATAATGTGTGGCCCTAGTTGGACTGTCCTAGTTAAATAAATCGAAATGAAGTGAACACTCTTTGTACCAGCAGAAGAATTAAGCTGCCTTCATGATGGGTCCACTCAGCTTAATATTTTATGCAGCAACTTCTGCAGAAAGCGTGTATTACATGATCTTTTATGGATGTTCAATTTGAGCTTTTTTATTAGACTTTGTAAGCTTTGATCTCAATACAAACAATATTTCAAACATTTATTGCCAGAATGTGTTCAGAAAATGTCTTCAATTTCTTTTAAACATCTTCCTTTTCACTCTTTGAAAATGCCAATATTTGTTATTTACCATGCAATCAAAAAGGGCTACCTCACCTTGGACAGGAATTAGACAATTGGACCCTACCCCTTGTTAACATCAAAAGAGACATTGCCCAAATCATTATCTCCCAAGTTCACACTAAAAATTCATTTCTGACATTTACTGAATCCAAGCTCTGTAATCCTGGGAAGGGAACTGCAGTCCCAAACCAGCCAGGCTGTCAGTAGAGGTTTGGCTTTTCCTGGATTGCTCGATGTTTTATCACAGAGAGGCTGTCAGCTCAACTGTCTTGGAAACACAACAGAGGCCGAGGTCATCTCCCAGATAGCTGGGCGTCAGGCATTAACACACACCTCCAAAATCCAGCCAGGGACAGATGAGCAGCCAGTGCAGGCTCTGCAGTGGAGACAGACTATAGCCTTTGCACAAATCCCTGCTTAACGAGCAAAACACAGGCTGCTGCATTCTGCACCTGCTGTATTTTTCAAGGCAGAAAATAGGTGGAATTAACCTGATTTCTCAAGGTTAGCGTAATCCTGTCTTTCTAAAAAGGATGGGATTGATCTCAGGAAAGGTGCAGACCTTTCCCATCCTTCAGCAAAATAAAGGTTGGGCAAATTAGAGCTGTAACACCATCACCATGACTGCCAGGCCATAACTTCACTTGATGGAGAGTGGGCCAAATTCTCTACTGCTGTAACTCCACTGACGTCAATGGGGGAAGGTCAGCAGGAAATATGGCCCTGCCACTGAACAGAATACAGGAACGCTATGTAACTTTCCAGTCGGCGTAAATTATCCCAGAGGCATAAAGCTGACTGTCCCCGAGGTCATTAAAATGCTCATGGTGACAAAACACTAACTGACCCATACAAATAATCAGTAGTGGACTAAGAAAAACAGGTATCAGTTAGCAGTGTAAAGCAGGAAAAAAACAGTAATCCAGAAACCGTTCTGTATCTAGCAAATATCATACACAGTAGCTAAGAACTATCTAGGAGACAGGACAGCCAGGGAAATGTTTAAACCACCCACTAGTTCCACCTGCTGGAATTAGTTCAAAATCTCACTTTATACAGATCTTTACAGCTACTCGTGTTACTGGCAAATTGCAAAGAGGGTAAACAGCTTGTATACAGAGTTCTGTCCTCTCACAACTGCATTTTAAAAGGAATTGGAAATGAAGTTTTATTTAAAGAGAGAGGAAGATTGCTAAAACAAGATGGTAATCCCACAATAAACTGCAGTGGGCTTTGTAGGACTGGCTGATAAAAGGTTTAACTAGACCTGCGGTGAACCTAATAGTTCAAATGAGCTCTGATTATTCATTCCCCAAACAGCTAGTCCTGCAGGTTATTACTTTTTAAACTAAACACTTACCTAAAATTATTAAAGTATTAAGCATTCATGTTTGGTGGGGTTTTTCTGCTGTTGTTGGGGTTTTTTTTAAGTGTTCTAGCAGTGTAACTTCAACAAAAAAGGGTAATTTATTACAAACAAAGATAGGCCAGAATAATTTCCCATGGGGTCTTATTTTCCCCTGCTCTCCCTAGTCTTCTCATCTGTCTCTTGTCATATGCCTATGAGTGGGTCATCTGTCTCAAAGGCAGAGTGTGCTACATGGGAAAACAGGAAGATAGGAGTGAAGAGAAAGGAACAAATTGTTCCATCACCATTCTTACCTCCTAGGAAACATACAGAGCATGGGTAACTTCTCTGTACCTTTTCATGTCAGACAGTTCTCAAGTTGCATCTATAGCACACAGTAAACTGTCGTTGTAACTTCAACATATCTGAAAGGACATGACCTCCATGCAGATGGTCCAGAATGGCCAAACCAGAGAGTTTCCAGCAAAATACACCACCAGACTTTGGACTAAGTTGAGTACTCAATCCACAGGATGAAACACTGAAGACTTACTTCATGGTCATATATTATTTAGAAATACACTATTTTATAGCAAGGCCATTAAAAATATACTATTTGATAGCAAGGCTATTGTTAGCATATAATAAAAGGGAGATCAAACTCATTATTATAAAATGCATAATCCGAAGAGTTTTCTGCAAGGTTTCATGCAATGATTGGAAAAAATGGCAAGCAGTCCTGGCCACCAGATTCTCACTCAGTCTGAAATGCTCATGCAACAAAAGCAAAAAGACAAGAAATGGGAAACATACTGTTGTCCTACTCAGGAAAAAAAAAATCAAGGAAACTTAAGGACTGCAGATTAAACATTAGTCAAGAGCAAACTTGACATGTTGGCATTTCAGTAGTTTATTGTACTTCTGCTCAATACGTGTCATTTTCTCTTAACCTCCAGCTAGTACTACGTACCAGTACAAACATTATAGTGCTACAAGCTAAATAACTAGTGCATTACCTTTTCAAACAGTCATACATTTTCAACCTTTAAAGAAAGGTTAGCTTTCAATGTACAGCTAGAATGTCTGATGCTAAACAAAAAATATCGTGCCTCTGAACAATTTTTCACAGTGCAAGAGAAGGGTCTTGGGCATGGCAAAATGTATTATGGGCCCATTCCTATATTCAGACATCAGAAAAGAGCTTTTAAACCTCCTTGTGCTCTTCAGCAGACACTGTTTGGTGGTGGCTCTTTTTACTGGGATTACTACAGGAAGCACTTTCAGGTCTGTTTCTCCTGTACACTTTCATGCCAGTATCCACCCATTCTGTTTCCACAAGAGGAAAAGAGGATGCAGAATTCCTGCAGATGACACCTGAAGAGCCTGGCCCACCTGCTGCCACGGTCATTACTCACTTCTTGTTTGACGTCTGAAAGTGAACAGTCATTCTGGAATAATTCTTATCCTTCTGCTTTACTCTGGTGGCAGATGTAACAGTGAGGTCTCCAAAGAGGTCAATCAGCCAAGTCAGTCGGGCAATTCCACTGAAAGCTGGGAATCCTGTTTTGTTTTCATCGAGGACGCTACCTGGTGCAACAGCAACAGAAAGTCTTGAGAAATGAGAAAGAGAATAATGCCCTCTGCACAGGAAAAGCTGAAGAAACTGCAGTGTTGTGGGCTTAGAGACCAGAGTGCAGAAAGGCCACGAGTGGATGGGCTGAGTAGGAAAGTCAACAAACACGGTCAACCTTGAAATGGATCAGTTGGTGAGCTATGACAGAGAAGGCTGCACAAAGTTCATACACAACAAACCCTTCAGGACATGTTGAGGACAGGAGGGCATATGTGGCTTCACAAGGGAATGAAGTAGAGTGAAAACAATGGCTTGAAAATCTCTCCCAGCTCTTCTGGGGCCAAACACCAATACAGAAGACTAAAGGTCCCCACCAGAAATTGGGACACTTCCTCAGAGCTCATCCTCCTCTCTGAGACCAACATGAATGAGAAATTGGTCACTACCACCAAAATACAGAGGGGATGAAGAAGTGCTCTCTCCTCCATTCAACAAGGCACAGGCTTGTGTTCTTCACCAGATAGCAGAAAGATAAGCAAAGCAACAGTCCGTAGAAGACAACTGTTAAGGCAAAGGTGCTTTCCAAACACTTCTGTAATTCCATGGAAATAACCAGAACTGATACCTGTGTCTCTAGTAAGTTTATAGACAGACTCTCATCTAAAAGGACTGAATGAAGCCTGGAAGGACTGGTGTCCCTGTGGAGCAGGCAGACAAATCCAGATGGATTTTGATTTCCTCACAGCTACTGACCTGTGAAATGCAATGTTCCCTTCACCAGTTCTTTCCCAGCCACCTCTTTTTTCAGCTCCTTGTACTCTTCAGTCAGAAGTTCAATATGCTCCACATGGAGTACTTTATCTGCCATTACAAAAAAAAAAAAAAAAAACAAAAAAAAACCCAAACAAAAAAAACACACATCAAAAATCAGGCCAGATTAAATAAGAGCTTTCTGTGTGAATCAAAGGCACATCTAAGCAGTAAAGGCTTCACCAGCCACCAGTGGGAACTCACTTAGAAATGTTCTCACGCATGGCTGGCAAAATGATGTCAGGAAGAAAATCAAACACGGGCCCTGTGCTAAGGCATCAATCTGGGTTAAGGATTTTCAGGAGACAAATATAGAGACTACAGGGACAGTAGCCACTATGTTTAACAGAAACTCTGTAACGAAACCCAATACCCAACTATGGTTGAAACATGAGTCTTCAAAGTAAAAGATGGATTAATTGTTGGCCTCTTTCCCTTCCCATTTCCTTGTTCTGCATTTTTCCTCCCAGGGTAGTAGGAAAGAAAAAGGAGGAGAAAAAATAGCCTAAGACTCAGACTGAGACTGTAACAATATGTTAAAGAGTACCTCCCACCACTGCAATTAATTGGGCTACTTTGGAATAGAGGCTATCCAGTACACATTGAATGTGGCCCTCATTCAATATGTGTTTTTCTGGAAGGTTTCCAGGAGAGTTAGTTTAGGCTGCTGACAGTAATGCTGCTGCTTCAAGAGAAGGGGCATAAATTCTGCTCAATGGGAAGCCATTTGGCGAGCAACAAGGCAGTAAGTGCTGTTGGTACAGGGAAACAGCAAAGCAGAAATCCTATACCTCCGGTGTTTTAGGACAAAAGTCACAAAGGAAGTTTTTAAGAAGTAGTGGTATAAATAGTGCAGCTTGTCCGAACGGTTTGCACACTGCTCCTGCCCAGCACTGTTCTTCTCCTTGTAGCCCCATACATCCCCACTGGCCTCAACTGAACTGCCAGCTTCTGACCCTTGGCACCGCAAGGTTGGGACCACATGCTTTCCAGAAATAAAGAGATTTTGCTTAGAGACAAGCTGTCTTTCAGACAGGGATGCCTTGCTGACCTACAACAGCATGAGCAGCTGTGTGTGACCAGCACATCACAAATGCTAGAAGCTGGGGGAGCTGTTTCCAGTTTTATTTTCAGGGAGAGAGAGGACAGCAAAGTGCACAAGTCCAATAGCTACACTCATTAAGTGCTTTACTGTCACTGTGACAGGAGTTTCCTTCTCTAACTGAATTCTTAGTGTCACAAGCAGAGACCAGTTCTTTTGTGAGGGCAAACATACCTTACTCTTAGCACTGATATTTGTGTTTTTATTTCCCCATTGGCACATGTCTTAAATCCTAGATTGACACATCTCTGAGACAGGCATACTCCCTTGTATGTCATGATTAATAGTAGACGGGAGCCCTGCCTTTGAGTTTGATGCCTTTTGGTGCTACCCAACAGGTAATAACTGTTTACACCCTTGGGAACAAATGTGTTACCTTTCTGCTCAGCCATCTCCCAGAGCTCATGGGCCGCCTTAGCAGACAAAGCCATGGGGTACTCAACAAGGACATGTTTCCCAGCTTCTAAAAACATTCTGAAAGGGATACAAGACCAGTCTTTTAAAAGTATATCATTGCAATCATCTCTCTCCAATGTGTAAGCTGCTTCTCATTCTCACAGTCTGCCCTATATGGAGAAATGCACAGTGCGGAGTAGCAGAAATAAATGGCAAGTTTCTTAGCAAGGATGGTGTGGTGGCTACATCATACACTTAAACACCAGGAGAGCTGGGTCTTAATTCTTCTTTTTCCACAGAATTCCCTCACTCACCTACAGCAAGTCACTAAAATGTTGCAGTGTTGAGCACTGTAATTTCTAACTTCCAGACACCTGAGTGGCTGGAGTGGGGCACCGGAGTGCCCTTCCTCTATATATTCTGTGAGGAACGGCTTGGAATCCTATTTCAAGCTGCCTATCCATCAAACGCAGGCCTAGAGGTAGGCAGTTGGAATTATTTGGGAAATGAATGCATCTGAAGTCCTACTCTCTTCCAGGGTTTATTGGGTGCACTAGGGAACTGGCTATCATTCACTTCAGGCTTCTAGTCTGGCAGCATCTTCTCCAGTGTTCACACCCTCTCCTGCAACAGCTTTACACAGCTCCTCTATGTTTCTAAATTACAGGGGAAAGGGTGGCAAAAAGGAAAAAAAAAAATCTCAAAATACCTGATGGTTTCTTCATGGCTTCTGTTCTCTGTGCTGATGAAGGCTGCATGGATCTCTTTGCTTCTCAGAGCATCTTCCAGGCTAATCTGCTTGGCCTCATTAATATTGCCAAAACCCCTCCTGTATATTTAGCATAAATACAACCAGAGTATAACTATCACAGCCCACTCTTCCCAACTGCATGTTGTGCACCAGCACTTAGAAATTGTTCCTATGGACCACTGGCTCACTGAGCTCAACCAGGGTAGAACAAAGGCAGCTCGTTATCCAGGAAGGGCATGAGCACTTACAGACAGAAGTGGAGTGCACAGAAGAACAAAACAGATGGGCCAGTGTGTAGGTGGTGGTATCAGTAGTGAAAATGTTGTGCTGTTGAGGTGTAAAGTGCTTTTTGATTTTGTTTTTTCGGTTTGGATGTTTTGGTTTTTAATAAGCATCATTACGAAAGAGCCATTTTAAGGGTGACTTGAAGGACAGTGTTCCTACGGGAGAACTTCTCCCCACCATGATGGACAACATGGGCAACAGGACTTGAGCTGGGAGGGCCACATGCAACTACAAGAAGTACAGACAAACAGAAGAGGGACAAAACAGATGCCTGGCTAGGATAACTCACACCTTGCAACACACACACCGTGTTAGTGCTAAGGGGAAGGCTCTCTTGGCCACCACCCTGAGCACATCTCCACCTGAAAATGAAACACACACACTCCCTCCAAAAGCCCTTTGCATTAGTAAAGACTGCAGCAGACCCCTTGACAGGGTTAGGAGAGGTGACAGAGGGCATGAGGGTAGGCCACAAGCAGGACTTGAAAACAGAGACAGGTAATGTTTGTGCGTGACTGGAATGCAAAGAACAAGGCAACATATGAACCATGCATTTTGACAGCACTGTTTCTCAACAGTAGTAGTAGAAACCCTATCTTCAGCGTTGTTCAAGGCTAGCTGTGGCACCAGCAAAGGCATCAGGGAACCAAGAGTGTATTTGGCAGGGAGATAAACTGGATGACCTAATGGGTCCTTTCAGTCTCAGACAACCTGACTGCATGATTTAAATATAGCTGGAAAAAATACATTCACAGTCTGTGATCCATACATATACTGCCTAACTATTTAAAACCTTTATGCTCCGCTGCTATGGGGCAGACAGTCCAGCAGGAATGCTTAGAAGGAGGTATACACTAAATTTCCACAGCTCCAAGCTAGTGAGAAAAACTCTTGCTTTCTAAGAAGCAACCTAACTGTATGTATTAAATTATGGAATTTTCTTCAAAAACATCTACAGGTTCAGTACCTGTTTTTTTTTTTTAAAAAAAAAAAAAGAATTTTATGATTAAGTCACAGTATTAGGAGCTTTACAACTCGTTTTTGTAAAAAAATTTTTAAAACTCTGTAAAACTTCTTCTGTTTTTTAAACATTTCTACAATGCCATGCACACATTAGCTCATTAGTGTAATTATTTTCTGTACCATCCTAAACCTAGAGGAAATTAGACAGTTAGACAGAATTGCATTTCTTTTTATCACACAGATCCTATAGCGAGAACGTCACTCAGTTTTTATTTTAGTCATTTCTACAAGGCATCTCACTAAGGTATCCTATTTGTTCCCTCTCGCAAAGCTTTCTGTGCTCATTTCCTAGCTGCCACTCAAAATGACAGGCATATTTGCATAAATTTTCCCTTTTCAGACAGCTTTAATTATAAGAGAAATATAAAACTTTGGATATTCATCCCCTGTCCCCTGAAATAATAGTCCTCCACATGGAAAGGCATGTGCACCAGAAGAAAGAAACATTACAATATACGTATTAAACATGCTAAAGTGAAATTTCTAACCTGGATACAAATCCAAAGAGTTTCAGGTGCTCAGAAGGGCTGGAAGGCATCGGATTCATCAAGTCTCGGATTCGTGCTAAGCCAGCAATTCCAACTCCAACCACCACTGTCCCAAACATTTTGTTAATCTGACCAAAGGAAAAAAAAGCAACATTTTTTTTCTTTTAGTGGGGAGGGGAGCAGCTGGGAGGGAAGATGGGAGGATGGATTACTCTTGAGCCCTGCTTTCATACAGCCAAACCTTATTCAGATGTCAGCAAGCAGCTAACAGAGATGTTAAGCTATAAGCTACTGAGCTCACTCGCATCCCATTGAAAAGTGGTCAAGCGGTTCAGCCTGTCATAGGACTGATCTTGAGACTTGTATTTAACAGCTATGATATCACAGCTCCAGCACAAAGTTCTTCCTTTCCGTGAATAGAAGGCAGACTTCAAAAGCAAGACATTCTTCTATTTATATCGCTGCTTCCATGCTGGAAAAGAGCCAAAAAGTTCTGCAAACCCAGCAGAGCTTTATATAAACCCTGCTAACTTCCTGAGCGCCTGCAGCACAGCCTGCCCTGGGCTGCCACACGGACATTCACAGTGCACAGCAGCATAGCCAGAATACTTTGGGACAGGAAGCAAAGAGCATCTTTTCTTCCCCCGTGTAACCGCTGGCATGTCCCACAATGTCAAGATGCAACCAACCATCTGATAATTTGGTCAAGATGCTTGCTTGACATGTATATGCACAAAGAAAGCTCTGCCATCTCTTTAATGACAAGCAGGCATTTCCTCAAGATTTACATCTTCCAAAAGAACATTCCTGCCACAACTGCATCATATGGAAGATGAGCCAGGCCAGGCTGCTGGGCCACTGGTAATAAATTCTGTTGGTTTTATGATTTCCCATTGATTTGCAGAAGCACTGGACAACTGGTGTAACCTTTTGAACCTGCACTGTTCCACCACCCTGAGGACTAGCAACACTTTGTAAAATAATTTTTAAGATTTACAGGAAAAGTGGCCTAAAACCAAGCCAAGTCAGCCCATCTGCATTTTTTGTTCCTTCCATCCTACAACAGTGTCCCTTCAAACTATTTCTTCTGTTTCAGTGTTCTCCTTCCTGTCACTGCCAATTCCTTCACCGTAGTGAACTCTTCCAAATGCTTCCACTACCTGGCTGCAGCCCTTCAGATCTTTCTGAGAGTTAAATGGATAAATGGACAACCCCACTTCACTCCTCCTTGTGCCTCTTGTCTGACGGGATCACAGTGCAGCAGCACAGCCGTTAAGTGACTGTTCTGACAGGGCTAGAGGTTGACAGCTGCTAAGAAATTATATCAACTGGCACAAAGAAAAAAATAAACAAAAGAAAGCCACTCTCCAATCACATGTCATGTCTGGATTTCATTTTTCTGTAAGCTCCTGAGTACATACATATTCCTGACAGTGCTAACTCTTTACTTTATCCATGCCAAAAGGGTACAAGGGTAAAACACACGGTGGTGTGTTTAATGCAAAAGAAGAAACGAGTGATATTGGAAGAGTTCTCTAGGGGGATTGCAGTGACATGTCATTACCAAATATTTGAGGTATAACGTGATGACACTGCTCACCAGGGAAGAGAGATGTATAGGGCTGACAGAGAGAAGGAGAAAGGGGGGTAACAACCACACAACCCATTTTCAGTTCCACCGACAAGCAGAGTCCTGGTCTGGGCTCTCCGTTACACTCACTTTTCTCTATGGCCAAGGAGAAGAGAGACTGAGACTTGCAGAATGATCTCAGCTGGAAGGAGCCCCTGGAGGTCACCCTACCCAAACCCCACTCAGTCGCACCAGAGCCATGCCAGGTTCTGACTGGCCCCACGATGGGAATCCAGCAACCTCCCAGGGCCCCTGCTGCAGCATTTGACCACCCTCACAGCAAGAACAACTTCATAGTATCTACTCAGAGTTTCCTGCATTGCCTTTTGCCATCCCACTTCACATCTCCCAGAAGAGTGAGGCTCCAGCCCCTCTACATCCTCCCATCAGAAAGCTGTATGCAGCAATAATACATCCCTTTACTCTTCTTTTCTGGCAGGTGGACAAACCCAGTTCCCTAAGCCTCTCCTCATTCATCATCTGCTCCAGCTCCCCGATCATCTTGGTGGCTCTCTACCAGACTCGCTCCTGTATTTAACTTATTTCTCATACCAGGGTACACAAAACTGGACACAGCACTGCAGGCGTAGCCAGATCCTGTTGGCTACACCCTTGCTAATGCAGTCCAGGTCCTGTTGGCCTTCTTTGCTGGAAGAGCACATTGTGGCCTGAGGTTCAACATGTCCACCAGCATCTGTAGGGCACTTTCTGACTTTCCAGTCTTGCAGTCCTCAACCTGTACTGGTGCACAGGGCTATTCCACACTGGACAAGGAACCCTATGTTTGCCTTTGCTGAACTTCATGATGCTCCTTGTCTGCCGCTTCTCCAGCCTGCCCAGGCCCCTCTGGTGTACTGACCACTCCCCCCAGTTTGATTTCATTCACAGACTTGCCAAAGCTGCGCCCCATCCTATCGCCCAGTTGGTTAATAAAGACACTTAACAGTGCTGAAGATGAGTACAATATTTGCCCTTTTCCAGTCACCAGGAACCTCCCCTGATTACCACATGGCTTCTCAATGACAATAACCAAGTCCCTCAGCACCCTTGGAAGTACCTTGTGTGGTGCCAGGAGCTGTTGTACATCCAATTAGCTCAAGAGCTACATCACTGTCTTCCTCTACTGTGGGTAATGCTACATTCCCACAGACCCTGTTATTGGACTCTGAAAACCAGGAGGCCTCAGGACAGACCTTACTAGTGAAAGCCAAGGCAAAAAAAAAGGCATCAAGTACCTTTGATTTCCTTCGCCCTGGCCCCAATGAGCAGCAGGCTCACATTTTATCAGCTTTTTTTGTGTCGCCAATGTACCCAGAGAAACCATTCCCATAGCTTGTTTCAGCACCATCTGAGCTTTGCCTTTCTCAGCTCTGTCCCTGCAAGCTCAGCCACTGCCTCTATGTCCCTCCTGGATAGTCCTTCACAGCTTGTGCACGTTGAGAGTGAGCTCAGTAAGGAGGTCCCTGACAATCCACACCCGCTTTCTGTCACGCTTGCCTCTGCTTGCAGAACACGGGAGCGGGCCCTGCCTGTGCCCTGGGGACATCATCCCTGTAGATCAATCTCAGCCCCTCTGCCCCCCCCCCCGGTAGTCTCCCACAGGACTTTGTCAAGCAGAGCCATCAAAAAGCCAAAAACCTGCTCTTCTAAAGTGTATGGTTGCAATTCTTTAAAATGTAGATTCATAAAGGCCTCCAGTGTGAATCAGGACCAGGTCAGCAGAGATTTTTAGAAGCAGTCCAGCTGGACAGCAGCTGAAGAGGTGCTGACTTTAAGTTCAGAAATTTTCAAGGTTACTGGAGTGTTAAGCTGTTAATATTTGCCTACTGCCTTTAGCAGGATTGGGAGTGGGAGTCGCACAGCAGACAAATTCCCCTGAAGCTCCTACAGTCATCTTGTTTCCAAGAACTGCTTTTTCTTCTGGTGAGCTGCTGACCTCCGCTTCAGTGAAGTGGAGAAGGTAGGGGAGCTGACCACCTTCTTGCACTGCCATGAACAAAGAACATCTCTCAGCAGATGCTCAGGTTGCACAACGTCAACATTTTTGCTTCTCCTTTGAAAAAACTTTCCTAGTTTCATCTGATGAACAATTTCTGACGTCCTCAAAAGTCACATTTAAGAGAGGCAAGATGATTTCAACCTAGGAACAAAAACTGTTACTATGCAACCCGTTGCCATAGCAACCAGCCATCCAGTCCAGGTCAAGGGTTTTACTGGCTGATGCGGTATCCACACGGAAAGAGACAGCTAGTAAATGTACATTACGGAACCTTTGCTTATGCACGTAGCTAAGAGAAAAATCACTACGTCTGCAACCCTGCTGCAGCTTTTTATTACCCTCATTTTGCTCACACAACAAATCCTGCAGCTGCTCAGGGAGAAAAGTAAATTACATATTTTTTGGAACTGTCATGAACCATGTAAGAGCAGAATAGAGAATACTCATCTGAGAGTCCAGATGAATATATGAAAATTTACTCCTTTTTTCAAACCTTTACGTGAGGATAACAGCTACAGTTACCTTTCAAGTACAAAAATTATGAAGGAGGAAGCCTAAACTGTAAACTGCAGTGCCTGCTTTCCATGCCTTTTTCTTAAAATTGGTGACCTCGGTTAAAGCTTTGACAAAGAGATTTCAGAGGCATTTTCAAGGCTGCTGCACTTTGGCTCCTGTTGTACTGAAAAAATTGTGCAGTAAGTGATGTATCAGCCAGTGTCCAAGAGCATTTTTTCCACCCTTTCCTAACTGGCTGTATGAAGCAAAGGGGCTGGGAAGAAGACTAAAACCAAAGTCTTTCATGCTCACAGACTGTGACGGAAGAGTGCCTCCCACTGCCCAGCAGCTGCTGCCCTGACGTGGTCGCAGGCAGCCCTGCCAGCCCCACCAAGGGTCCCCTCTGAACTGGGGCGGGGGGCATGGTGGCTGCCAACCGGTGCGGGAGCTCCTCCCCACTGACAGCCAGCACAAGTGGCTCCTCTTACTGAGGGAGACGAGCCCTGTGTGACACAGAAGTAGAGCCAAGAAAGGCATCTAGCTGAAAAGGATCATTTATCCTACACTGACATATCATTGTCCCATCACCTCTCTGCTCTCTGATGAGTTTTCTACACTTCAGCTGCTTATTTCCTCTGCTGGATAGATCTAGGCTACTCTGTAGCAACAAAAAGTGCTCTATACCCAAGTACTCTTGCAAAAATTAGCTGTAAAACAGGAATATTCAGCATCAAAACAAGCAATGGAGTGTGCCCAAAGGGTTCGGTCACCCAGCAAATGTGTTCTTCCCCAGTGCAATCACTGCAGGACTTCAGCCCCTACAACTCAAACCCACTAATGCTCACAGAGGTAAGCTTAAGGGAAGCCAGGCTTACCTCTGTTTTGTGCAACATCACTAAGACCATGCAAAGCCAGTGCAGAGGCAAGATAAAAGGCAGAACTTAAGAATTATCTCCCCTTCAAGAAAATTTTTCATGGCCTATCTAGACAGCTTAAGAACAGGTACCTCCTCTCATGATATGTAGAGAATTTCAGTAAGCCTCTCTGCAGTTTTCAAAGTCTCTTTCCCACAGGTATGAATGAGTGACTCACATCAGAAATGAAAATATTTTGCAATTAATGTCACCTGCAATAGCATAACACTGATGTGGGAGGCTTTCCTGATGCACTCCCAGCCTGGTCTTTTTAAGTGTGTACTTGAAGTGGCTACCATTTCACTGCCACATGTATTTTATGAGTAGCAGAAACCTCGCCGATGAGTACTTAATCTGAAAATACTGCTGTCAAGGTTAGTTCACTTTTGCATACTCAACAGTTGAACCATTTCATTCCCACAGTAATTTTTCAGCAATTTTCACTCTCTCCAGCACCCCCTTCTATACCTGTCAGAGCTTTGCTTATATTAAATCTATTAACTCTACCAAACCTGATACATGTTGTCATTTCCTTCCTGCCACTTAAAAAACCACAACAGAATCCCCACTGACCTGGCAGCCACCTCCTACTACTCCAAAGAGGAAAGGGGGATTCATATGGCCAGGTGCCAGCAACTGGGGAGACTGGGATTCAGGAGCAGCTACTGGGCAGACTGAGTGTCTGAGCGTGGCTGCTGGAGGGATCCACCCTGTACATACGTACATAAATACGTATATATATATATTTTCTCAGTAGCAGACCATCCTGCTCAGCCAGAGAGGGGAGCAGGATGCGGCTGCTGGTGCTGTCTGTGTTTCTGTCACTGCTCTGTCTGTGATCTGTGGCTGGCCACGTACACATGCATACACATGGTGCCTATGTGGGCTCTGTGTGCGTGTGCTGACTGGGAATACGTTATCAGCCTTGACACTGGTCACACCAGGGGCCATGGAGCTGCACAGCCTTGTCCCTTTCAGGCCGTTGGATTCAGCCTGGTATTTTCTCCTAATATAAGCCAGGCTGGACTGAGAAAGTTTTCCAGAGCTCCCTTTGAGCAAACTTGTGGATTAGACATCATAGAAAATGTTTTCTCTG
Organism: Strix aluco; assembly: GCF_031877795.1. Classification (NCBI taxonomy): domain Eukaryota; kingdom Metazoa; phylum Chordata; class Aves; order Strigiformes; family Strigidae; genus Strix; species Strix aluco. The sequence continues at coordinate 161,374,957 of NC_133931.1, forward strand.
TTACAGCAGCAAAGCCCCGAGATGAGGGTTGCGGCGTCTTCCTCAGCGGAAATTTTTAGGGGAACACTGGACAGACAGCAGCAGTCACTGTAAAATCAACAAGCTGAAAACTCAAGATTCCTTCCAGCCCTACATCTCCGATTTCAAATACCCAGAGACCTGGCAGATGCCGTACTCCGGGTGTTGGTACATACTACAGCCTGTGCCACCACATCTTACTCTCATTGTCTACTACTCATTGTCTCTCATTGCAAGACACATCTGCCTGGAGCAGAGAGCGCAGAAGCTGAACACTGTGGCTTTTGTTAGTGTTGTTTTTCAAACGGGAAGAACTGCACAAATGCTCCAATTTAGCAGCCTATTCAAAGGCATAAATATCCTTTGTTCTGCAGGAAACCACTTAGGCACTTTAACCTCCTTATGTGTTGGAGTACCTTCAGGAAGTAGACCCAACACAGGCCTCACTAAGCCTAACTAAAGGCAGAACTTGAAGAAAAAGGAAAAACAGAAATGTAGGCAAAGAAAATAATTGTTCGAATGTTAACATGATGGAGTGGGAGTTTGTGTTTTTGCTCTGCCTTTGCTGCAACCTAGAGATAAAAAGTAAAGTCCTTCTGCAAGAAAGAGACACTCAGGAAGGCAACCCCCATCACTCTTTGTTACTTCTCTTTAAAACATTAATTGAACATAAAATGAGAGTAAGGAATTTTCCTGAACATCTGCCAAGACCATTTACAGTCCCCACATTTCAGAGGAAAACAACAGCACCTAGAAGTTGGAGAGCAACCACATACATTTTCCGTGAGAGTTGTTTGTTACGGCCTTAAGTATCAACCCTCCCAGCACCCCTCCACCTCTCACACCCATCTCTCCAGCTATCACAACCCAGGCCACAGTTTTCTGGCAGGCGAGTTATATCTTCAAGGCACTAACTGCCATAGAGGTTTGCTGGCAGAAAACAGTCTCTCATCCTGCCTGGCAGCACTGTATCTTAGAAACTGCCAGAGCGTTACCATAAATTCAGTCTCAAAAGAACCCTCTCAGACTTAGTTTGAAGTTTTTAGAAGGCAGGCATTCCTTATTGCAGTGCTGGATGCACGGGGGATCATTCCACCTAGAGTGCATACACTAAAACAAAAGTTTATCCTCTCTATACCTTAAACATATAAATATTCATACATTTTCCAATAAGTCTCCACCTTTCTGCCTATCTATTCCATTTACATAATGCTGGTGTTGCAAAATTACACTACACATGCGCAGGAGTCTCAGGTGGTCGTGGGTGGTGGTTTGGGGAGTTAGCCCCCTGCTCCTTTTCCTCTTTTATGGTCACGAGTCTTTTAAGGACAATTTCTTCTCCTTGGATGTTTCCCAACTCTGTTGTCTGGCCAAGATGTTCTCTCTTATCCGCCTTGTTTGAGCATTTCTGCCAGGATGTATCTCTTCTCAAGGTTAGGATATTTTCTCTGTACATTTTAATCACTCAGGCCTTGTGAAATACAAAGTTAAACATTGTTTGGTAAAAGAATTTCTTAATATTTAAGGTATAATGGATCACTAATTGTTACAGGCCTCAACCTGCAGGCACCAACTGCTCACAGGCATCAGCTAGCAGGCATCAAGAGTGGGCTTTTCTTCCTCGCTTTTAAATGTCATTTGAACAATACACCTGCATCGGTTTACATTTATATGCGGGCTTATTTGCCTGAGCTTTCTCATTAATTTCTGGTTTTCCAGCAGGCTGCCAAAGCTGAAGTTGATGTAGTTATGTTGAGATGAGGCCATATGCCATGTTACAGCTGCCAAACAATCACCTTTACTATATACAGTGATGGTTAATAATAAATAATTGCACTTGTAACAGATATACTCTTTCCAGCATTAATACCTAAGCAGAAAGGAAAACATATTTCTGCAACTTAACTCTACTAACTCCAGAGTCCACAGCAGTCCTGACTCCTGTCACAGTGAGGTTGCTCTCCACAGTCTGCAACTCCATACCTGCAGCAAAAACATCTCACAAAACTAATATAAAACCATGAGAGGTACTGGAAGAATCTGAAAATCTGCTTTTAATCCATAACATACTCCATCCTGTGGAGAACTGAATCTGAAGTGCTGTGACATACATGCATGGGTATGAATGCCCATTGTGTCCTGTTCTCTGTCTGTAGTCACACTTTGTGGTTCAGATTTGGTTGCTAGTCTGAAGAGGAAAAACCAAGGCAAATAACACTTCTGAAGTGGGGTCCCAGAGATGTGCAGAGAAGCTAAGTCCACGGTCTGGCTTGTTTTGGTTGAAACGCTGCCCTGAGATAACCCGTATCGTTTCAATGTGGGGGGAAAAGTAGTGATTTGTGCAGCCAGCATAAAGCGGAGGACCTCGCCTATTATAAGTACTTTGCATGAGATAACTGATTTCTATAGGTGACAGCTGAGATCCAAATGTCATCTGGAGGTAATCTGGATACTACACCACTAATGCTGAAACTATCCAGGAAAGAACTGAGCCCATTTTTGGGCACCTGAAAAAAATTAAGAGAAAGACATAAAAGGCTCCACTTCTTATTTTATAAAAATATTCCCTCAAAAAAAACCTAAAAAAAACCAAGCAAAAAACCCACCACCCTTACTTCTAATGCTAGGTTTCCAGGAACTACTCTGGAGTGAATTACAAAAAGCCTTGTGAAACTTCTGGTGGGTAAATAAATAATCCCACATAACTGCGGCCTCATCACTGCTATTCTTTAACCAAAAGGCTGTTTGTATGTGGCTAATTAGTATATGACTAAAGCAAAGAGAGCAACAAACAGTCCCAAAAATTTATGTCAGGCTTTAATGTGCTATAACAATTTTTGAAAGAAGAGTGTTTTAACAAGCGACTATCAATTACTTGGGAGTAAAATCCAGTTTTAGATGAGCACTCACGAGAACGAGCTATGGTATGGAGCTATCAGCAATTCACAGATCCTAATTTTCCATGGGCTCAAACAATATTACTGCTATAGTACCAGTCTGTGCCTGAACACAGAGTGCAGAAAATAACCCTGAGTAAAGCTAAAAATGTTACTAACTCAAAGACGAGGAAAAAAAGGCATGAAACTCATCCTCCACCACCTCTTTGGCTTAACACCATGTAAACACTAAAGCTGTCACAGAGTTGAACTCCGCCAGGTCCCTGTGGACCGTGAACCATGTCCCCTGGCTTCCCTAAAGAACAATAAAGCCACCAGAGTAAAGACTTGCACGGCTAAGTGGCTGAACACTAACTACTGAGACTCTGCTTAAACACCTATTTCATAGAAAGACATTGCTGTTTTGTGCAAAATTTAAAATTGAGAGCTTTAAAATTGAGAGCTTTTCATGTTCCGTTAAAAAGAAGCAGGACTACTCATCCATACCTGCATTTTTTGGGGAAACTACTCGGACCTAATCACAAAAGGCGTAGCTGACAAGTCAGGGAGCCGAGATGTGCCAAATAATCTGAGCACATTCCCTTCCCTCCCCTATGCTACTCATTTTGGTTTTGCTGTGTAACCGACTGAGCGAAGAGGCTCCTCCACCTCACGAGATAGATTCACAAATGCTTTGCAGGTAAACTCTAAAGCCAGGAGCAACTTCCAAGCCTTTGCTGTAATACAAATGAAAGTGATGATGGACAATTACAGAAAAATGTTCTGAAATATTTTCTCAATTACTACATCCGCCCCTAAATTTCCTTGCCAATTACTACAGTTCTTTCTACAAGCACTTTCTTCTTCAGAGGGCCTAATGAATGTAGAGCTGGGCTGGGCAGATGCAGGGAAGCTGTATTTCCAGGCTGTCTTACTTTCTCCCAGAAGTTTACTAGGTGACCTAAAGCAAGCAAATTACATCCCCTTTCCCTGTCAGTCTTCTCAATTCCAGAGAAGGGGAAATCTCCCTCTTCTATAAAGCACTCCCAGACCTACTGATGATAAGTGTAATGTAAGAAGTAGGTATTATTACAACATCTCTTCTTCGTGGTAGGAAATCCCACACAGATCAGACCTCTAAAAAAGGTGGGTATAACTAAGGTTTGTATTGAAATATCTATATAAAACAATGGCATATAACACATGACACAAAAATACATTTTTTTCCTTTCTCTTGCTGTTAAACTCTTCTGAAACCCGAACCCTACAAGCAATTACATGCATGCTTAGCTTTAATCGCAAGTAATCCCATTGATATCAATGAGGATACTCCTACAAGTACATTAAGAAATAAGAGCTTTTTCTGTTTACTGTAATATTAGTAGGCACAAGAACAAAACACATATCCAACCACATGTTCTTTTAATATCTTTATGGACTCAACCCAATAGATGATACCTATCTTCCGGTCCACTAAAGGTCACTGCATCCCAGATCTGTAACAGGCTGACCTATTTTGAGAATTCCCCAAACAAAAAAAGCACTCCTGCTACACGCTGCAGTCACCATAAAGATTTTGCTTACCATGTCTGCTGAAACCCTCTGCCTCCATTGTTAGCATGACAGCAACTCATAACACCAGAGGCCTGCCCCATACTCTCTTCAGAGCAAACATACACATAAATTGTAGCTGGTCAGACAAGTGTATTTTTTTAGACAACTTTCTCTTCCTCTACCTCAGCAAAAATGTTTTCACCCTTCTAAAGTAAATTGAGTGATAGAAAGGTTTTTTTTAATAACTAGATTGAGATAACTTGGGAAGTAAATAAAGTTTTGCATTATGTTGTGATCTTAAAAATCATGCATGCAATGGCTAACACCTCTGTCATTTTATCAGCCTACCACTCCTCAGTAGGGCCTGAAAAATGCAATAGATGCTCTCCATTCCCATTAAATTTTGGAAATCTACCCATGTCAGCAATTGCTTGAGAGTAGGAAAAAAAATAGCTCTTGAATGAAGACTAACAATTGAAGTTACTCAAACCCCTCCTAACTTCAGAGCTCTGTATTTTTCACGTTACTGGGCACTGCAATACTCGAGAATCGTACAGGCCAGACACTAGTCTGCTCTCTCATGAAGAGCTAGTCTGCAATTCGATGTGATTTAGCAGTCAAGTAGTCCTGACATGCTACTCATCTGTTAAAATTGTTCCAAGAAACCGAAAACACCTTTACCAAAATATCAGCCACTAGAGGGGGCGTTTGGTATCCTACTTAAATCCTACTGATAAGAAAGTTAATTAAAAAAATAATTTAAAAGGCTACAGGAATGCTGTAAAAGTATATTTCCCACAGTACGTCAACTGCACATTAGGTCCCATGCAAAGTTTTAGGAAGAACAGTGCTTTCTTTTTGTATAACCGGACACAATGCAAAAGCAAACTCCACATCTCCCCTTCCAATTCCTAGGTCTACCCACATCAAACCCTGTGATTTCTACAAGCAGAGATGTTATTTTATATGCCAAGAAGATGGCTAAATTACCCACTAGTTTTGATTTTCCTGTACAGTCAGACAGCTCTGAGCATGCCTAAACCCAAACCTTCAAGTGTGCCAACTCGAGCCTGACATGCTCAGGCTCACACTTAGGCTCGATAAACAAGCGAAAGAATGACCTACAAAATGGTTCCTATTTACAACTGTCTGCCTCTTTACAGATCCACCATCAACAGATTCATTGTCCCAAAAAGTCTCCAAAAGGATCTAAAAAACTGCCATCAAGTTGGGTCCAACAGCAGGCAAAGCAGAAGATCCTACTTGGCTCAAGGCACTCCAACAACTACTTATATTTAAAACATGTCTATTGCAACTCTTGCACATGGATGTGTCATGAATACAAAAGTCATTAAAAATTATAAACTGACTTGGTGATTGGGTCCACGCAGTGACATTAGCTGGAGAGGGATACAGGATGGATTGTGCCAGTATATTATGGGCATCGTAGGTTCTACATACTTTATTAAATCTCATTGGTTTGGGACTGGTAAAGCTCCTGGCAGAGCCTACAAAACTCATTACCATCTCCAAAACCTATGTAAAAATAACTATAATTGGCGAATGGGCTTTAAAAAAACCCTTTACTCCTCACAATCTGCCTTTAAAGATGTGGAGCTGCAACGTTTAAGCAAAGCTGACTGCGCGCTCAGAGGAGTATTTTAAATGCACAACCTATTCAGAACCCGCATAGCTGTGTAATTGGGATAAAAGAACCCAGCACCACTCTTCTAATTTCCTCTGCCAAATGAATGTGCTTAATGTGGACCAGTATTTTATTTGTAACTGTGGCTGAACAGATGGATAATATCCCATCAAAGGCGGGATCGGCACAACCGCCTAAATTTGCAATAACTAAAACAGCTACAGCAGAGGTTCAGGAGCAGACAATACTCAGGCCACTGGAAGAGGGAAATATACCTTGTAAAAGAGGTAGGAAAAGAACTGGATCATGGAAGCAGGAGATTTCCAAGAGTGAATACTTCTGTTTGAAACAGAATACAGACATTTCTCTCTCAGATTTCATTAGCATATACCCACTTAATTTTTTCTGCAATATTTTGGTGAAGTGATTTAACAGTTACTCTTACAAGAGAAGAACTCTGTCCCCACCTCAAGTTCATGTCCCTAACTGCACCATTCCTTTAAATGGCCAAAGAGGTCACTGAGTTCTGAAAAGATGAGAGTGGGTGTACTGAAGCACCACCATCCTATGCTACCAATGGTAACACAGAAGTAATTTTAAAACATCACAACAATCCTGCTCATTATTTAGTCTTGTAGCTTTTAAAAACATTGGTCTAAATCCCATCTTCTCTCCTTACCTTCTGCTACCACAACTCAACAAAGCATTTTGAGCTTCTGGGAAAGAAGCTCACTGTATAAGATTAATTTCTATTATTCAAGCCATCACATCTCAGGCATGACTGTAGCATCTCCACAAAATGTGTTTCAGACAAATCATCTCTTTATTTATCATTAGAAATGGAAAACACAAGACATCCTACATTAGTATCATAAACACAAACACTACACATGGGCATCTGTAATTTGTCACTGTTTTACAGATGCCTGCCTTAGATACTGGATGATAAATCCCTGTTTTTCCCTCCCACGGCCAGACTTCTGTACATAAAGGTAGCCATGGAGCCTCAGCAGCTCAGAATACGTAACTGACAACTGTCTGCAATGATCTGTCTTCTGAGCCCACCTGGATCCATTGGCTTTGGTTAGGATTAAACTGAGTTGGAGAATGTGTGGCCAAACAATGGCTTGTGAGCCAGAATTACAGGTCACAAGCCATTTGACTACACCTGCTTTCAGGCTGGATGGTTTTTCCTCCTGACCACACGGATTTTAGTTCTGCAGTCTGGAATAGAAGAGTTCATTCCAGATAAGCATATAAGCAAAAATAAAGTGATGTAGGAGCTGGAAATTAATAATAACGAGCACACTGTGATGAAATGTACTTTGAATTTCTTTTTGTTAGAATGACAGAATGGTTTGGATTGGAAGGGACCTTTACAGAGCATCTAGTCCAACCTCCCTGCCAGGGGTGTGATGTTTCCCTTTCTCCAGTCACTGGGGACTTGGCCTGATTGCCATGACTTTTCAAATATGATGGAGAGTGACTTGGCAACTGCATCAGTTCTCTCTGCTCGTGATGATTCTCTTGATGAAAAAGGCCATCTCTGTCAGTGTGGCAGTATGACAGCTCAAAGGCGAAAGATGAATTGTTGAAGCCTCATTTAGTAGTCATTCAACCAAAAGAAACTTAATCTCCAGCACCTTCATGCTTCCGTAGGAGCTGATAACTTAGCGGCATCTAGGATAGGAGGACTTCCCCTCCCATGTCTTAAAAACAGGAACACTGTTTCTGATATTACAGGACATTTGATGCTGGGAAGGTACCAGCCAATTGATAGGGATGGTGGTAAGCTGCAGTGGACCAGCAGTTTTTCTGAAATGTGCTTTTTCAACCTGAGTACATGAACATGAGAAAACTGCTGACTTTGCATTGGGGGGGGGGGGGGGGGGGGGAAGTGCATCATGCATTTCCCTGGTGCAAAATCAGGCCTTCTTCAGAGACAGCAGGGAATAAAGACTGTGTTCTCCATTCCTGCCCATCCTGAGAAAGCAGCTTCCTTTTTTGTGAAGTATTTAACAGAAAAACCGGGCTCAGAGCAGCCACAGAACTATGTTGCCACATTGCCTGCTCAGAAGTAAAGAGGAGAAGGGCTGTGAATCTCTTCTCTCCCCTAAAGCAGAGGGCCAGCCACCATCAAGCCACTTTAAGCCCTGTTTATATTATCATATTACATGGATATTTTTATGATTCTTTTGCTGTGTTTTCACTGTGTCTATATTGCAAATATTACAAGATCAGGCTGATTGCCACCAGGACCTATCCAGGAAGGACTGGGTTAGAAACACCTGTCAGAATACTGTTATTTTTAAGCAGTAAGCGGAGTCAGGCAAATGACCTGCTTATTTTGAAAAGATTTATTCTTAAAATTTATTCTTAAAAAAGATTTAGTCTTAAGGCCTCATTACAGATATCAGGCATGTAAGAACAGACAGTACATCTTATCTTTCTAAATACTGGGCTAAATGCAAGGATAGTTATTCCACTTCACTATGCAAGTAAGTAAACGTAAAATAGATTTCAAAATCAAAGTTTTGCCCAGCAGTTGCCATCTGAGAAGATTACAAAGTCCAAATGAAAAACATGTTTCCTAGAGCAAACATTTCCAGCAGCCACCAGTACTGGCTATCCTGAGTTCTGGATGACGAACCTAAGACATCTCAGGGCTGTTCCTAACAGATACCAATCTCCAGGTTACTCAGACTGCAAATTCAAGTACTCTATACTTATGAAGAAAAACAGGTCTACTCTGTCTTACACGGGACACCAAAAATGAAAGCAGACAAAGCCCAGAAGGGTACCACTCTGTTTTATAGCTTCATCACTTAACAGTCAATTGTCACCAGTACACAATCCATCTTTACCCTTCTCTGCGTGATCCTCACAGATTTTTGCCACTACAGAATCATAGCTTTAGAAGACAGACACTAGGAGTTAATTTGCCTTCTCCATCAAAATTCTATGAATCTGATTTAATGGGGCCAAAAAAATCTCAGTCCTTTATGTATTTGTACTCTTACCAAGAGTAAGCCCAGAGATCTATACAAACATGCTGATCCCACTTCCAGCTGCACAAAATTGTTCTACGCCTGAGAAAAATTAGCAAATTACCCTGAAGACAAGTATGAGCACGCCACTGCAGTCTCTAAATTCATCACCGAATAACAGACTAACCAGTCTTCTGTTACTAATCTGTGTCAGTCTGCAAAGGACAGTAAATACTAAGGGCTGTTCTCCCTGGCAACAGAAAGGTTCACAAAGCTTTATCACTTCTAGCACAGCTAAAAAACATCCATAGTGTTTCAACTAGAATGACTGTGGTCTCAACTCTTCCCCTTGCATCCTATACTACTTCTTTCTCTTATTTAGGGATTACAGCATTATTTAATAATCCCATATTCTTTATGGCAGCTTTCCTCTACTCGCATTTACAGAACAAAGGTAATGACAAGACAATAAAGATCCCTTTCTGCCTACACATTTCACTAAGAGGGAAAGCTAATAAACATACCAGCATTACTTGAGCCATGAGAAAGGCTTGCTGTATTAGCCAGTGTGGCCTTTAATTTAGCATTTAGGAGAGTTACTGTAACAGAAACACTAGTTGCCCCAAACAGGGTCTTTCTAACTGGTTTATAATGCTGATACAGAGAAATGGTTACTTGTTTTGAGACTTATTTACTTATTTACTTATAGCAAACTGCTTAGCAACTTATTTACTTACTTACAGCAAGTTATATTATTACTTACAGTATTTTTGAATATTTCTAAGAATCTTGCTTGCCCAGACTGTTCTGTGGAATTTTACCAAGGACTACTGTGTTCATCAAAACAAAGCAGTTTACTGTGAAAATCTACCAAGAACTGCAGTGTTCAGCAAAATATCATGTTTTTGTCCTTGGGGAACAGGTGTGCTCTAACTAGTAGGGTCTTGGTAATGAGTAAAGATAGCCATATACGGACGGTAGAAGTTCCATTGGTTCTCTTAGATAAGATAGAATGAGTAAACCGGCTGAAAAACATTCTTCTTGTTCAAGAAATTGGCCAAGAGAATCTGCGCATGCTCCGGGGAAAAAACTAGGTGAGAAAGACTACGAGCCTTCATCCCAAAGACCCCTGAAGACACCCACCAGGAGGCAATGCGCAGGTGCAAAGACAACATAAACTGTTGACGTCAGCCTTTTGAACTAACCCAGCCTTACTCATGCATATGTATATTTGTGTTATGTGATCCAATGAATATGTGTATCTACACTCTATAAATTTTTGGTAAAATGTGCGGTGGGTGTGCAAGCTTTGTGGAGAAATCCCCTTGCACCCCGGCTGGAGTAAAACATACCTGCTTTATAACTCTATTTCGAGTCTTTTTTCTGCAAATCAATGCTAACCTGAGAGGAAAGAAGTTAAAAAAAAAAAAAAAAAGAAAAAGAGAAACTTGTTTTACGCTAACAGTTGAACTCATGTTGTTGCAGTGGTGGCTTTTACTCATCTGGAATAACAGGATTAGCAAGTGCATTTCATTATCTTTCCCAGTCAGGTGTGTTTTCTGCTTTCTAATTAGCACAGTAGAGCTCTGTCTGGGTTGCAAACATTAGTCTAGGGAACGCCTAAGTCCAGTTAAGCAAAAAGCTAAAGCTCTTTTTGCTTAGTAGAGAAGAAATGGGTCAAATGTATATTTATATTACAGTTGCACTTATTTTATGAAGTTTCAAGATGTAAGCCCCACAGTTTGGCCTTACATGCATGGAAACACTTTCCATGGGTTCACAGCTAGCTCCAGAGGAGAGGGACAGGCCCTTTGTTCTAAATTACAACAGGGCATGTGTACATTCAAGTTTGTTTGGGGTTTTTTGACTGCAGGATTAAGCTGCTAAATGCCTTGGCTTTCAGACTGTTTTTCTTCCCTAAACCCCATTCCTGCCCCTCTCAGTGAAGTAATCTTCTTGACTCCTCTCTTAAAGTGCAGTACAAGTATAATGTAAATTCTTTTATTACACGGAGCACCACCTGCAAGGTTCAGAAAGATCTACATCTGCCTGAAAATTAGAGGTGAAAGAGTTATCCCGGGTGCTGCATATGTGGATGTTGCTGTACCACTGAGTCAAACACAGGAACTCCTTTCCTGGGGAGTTATTGTCCCACTGCAAACACCTCTTTATCACATCTATTCAAGCTCTTTATGTTATATTCTCCACTTCTTCCCAGCTTTGGTTTGTTTTTCTCTGCTGTTGCCTGACTGCTGCTTACCTAGTCAAGGATGGCAACACATACAGAGCTTCAATGGACCACGCCAGTTGTAACGGAAAACACCCACTGAAGCTTCCTACAACAAATCTGCACAGCACACAGTGCAATATCCTCTCTACAAGCCATAGGAAACTGAGGTGCCTTCAGAGTCATCATGAAAAAGCCAAAAATGTCAATTCCACTTCTGCATCTTACTGAAGTCCTTACACCAAAGTGTAAGATGGGAAGTGGTTCCTGTTTTAATTTGAAAACTGGCCAGTTAATTTATCCATTTATCTTCATTTTTTTGACAAGGACTGTTTATTTTTAGTGCAGAAATCAAAGTGGCCCTTTCCTCATCCTGCTCTCATCTGCTGAGCTTAGTTTCTGAAGTCTGTGGGTACAGCAGACATTCTTCTTTATAAAGTTTGGCCCTGTGACATTCAAAACGCAGTCTTTCAGAGATGAACCTGATGGTCTTCCAGGGTTGTTGGAGGGTTTTTTTGGGGGGTGAGGAGCGGTTGTTGAAACATCCACTTAGCACAACAATTTGGAAAATAATGAAGACAGTGAAAATAACAAATTGAAAACTACAAAGATTGATTCTCCTTTTTAGCTACACAAAATATGCATTGCCATTCCTTTAAGGATAACACAAACCATACTTCATTGACTTAAACTCCAGTTGCTCACAAACAGTAACTCAATTCACTGACTAAAGAAACTGTGAGGTTGGGATTAGAAAAACATTTTGTTGACCGTGTGCATGTAAATTCAGGAAGACAAATCCATTAATAAGAATCATATCAATCATCAGTATTTTACTGTCAATTACTGAATAAGTTGAGTGCACTGCTTGTGACAATAGTTTTTAGTAAGATTTTAACTAAGGCTTTCTTATATGTGCTGAAAATAATTTTAAATATTTACCTATTGCTCTTTATTTTTGTGAAGATTAAACTTCAAGTTGGATTTATATTGTTGAAACAGATCTGTCTTTATTTTCCCATTTATCGACACAAATGACAGAAAGATGCTCAAATGCAATGTTAATTGATTTTTGGTGCAGTGACATTCTGTGTTCACATCTGTAATCTGAGAACCAACAGCTGAACAACTATCCTCATTCCAGGAAAAATAATTTGGCAAACCAATGCAAGGAGCTTGATAAAAATGATTTCATTTCATTTTTATCATTCATTGAACAAAATCAGTTCAGTAAACTGTTGCTCTAATTAACACCAGCTTGGGTTTTTTGAACAAGTTCCAACACAAAAGTTCAGCATGATGCCAGGAGAGTTATATAAAGGCTGAGCCTGTCTTCTCTCTGTGTGTAGACTGAGCCTCGATACACGGGGTTTTTTTAAATAGTTAGAGATTGGTGGTAGCTGTGACTAGAGCATAAAGTAATTATTAATAAAGTGTCAATGTGTTTTACACATGGATTCTGTACCATATGCGAGAACATAAGAACCACCTTTCTCCCACCAAAGGCTGCCTGGAATATGGCCCCACCACATTCCTTTACAAAAGTAAAATATTCTCATCTCCACTTTACACAGGGGTAAATTGAGGTGTAGGAAGGTTAATGGTCTGCTGTTTCAGAAGGGGGTGTCAAATACCTGCAGTAAACATGGATTTTAACAGGATCTGGAGGAAACTCAGCACTTCTGAAAACATGCCCAGAAGATACTTCGTAGGAAAGGTTTAAATGACCTCTAACACTCTCACCATGCAGTCCTCTGGCCACTCAATGATGCTACTTGGCTACTTCCACATGATTTACAAGCTAATACTCTGCTTCACTGCACCTTGGACATTCTTCCAAACAAAGGGCTTTTCTCTTTATTCTTTCTTGGTTCCCTCCTCCCCGAGTGCTGGCCTGTCCCCTCTAGTGTGGTGGATGTCTTGGGAGCAGCTAGGACAACGTGGCTTGCAGGAGTCCCCTACTCCTCCACAACCGAGGGGGAAACGCTGGTGGCAAGCAATCCTGGGAAGGGTGGAGGGGCGGGGGGGGGGGGGGGGGGGATTTCAGAAGACGAAAGCGGTGCTTCCAAATCCTAATTACAGTTAGCAGGGATTAAGTAATAGTCACTAACCTCTTCAGCTCACAGAGGAGAAACGTGATCCTGTTTAATTCTCCTCCGCTCCCTGCAGCTCCTTCTTATGCAGCACTCTGCAGCTCCAGCATATCAATGTACCGCTCGCCCCGTTGCTATCACTGCAGCAACACCCCCTTGGCCAGGAATCCAATAAGGACACTATAGGGGCGGGCTAGAGCCAGAAGCAGCTGCAGCAGCAGAAAGGCTGGTGCAGGCACTGAGGCTGGGAGCTTTCATCTGGAAAACACCAGGAAAGCCGCACATGGCTAGCAAGGGGCCGACACCTCCCTGGCGACCTGTGCAAGACCCCGGTTAAGCCCACGCAGAGGTCACCCCAGCCAGGCACTACCCAGAGCTCAGTCACGCAAGCCCAGTCATGCTTGGAGACGCTGGTACATCAGCAGTGCTCGTGTCCGCACAGCGGCATCCATAGGGTTTACACTGCAGGCTGAGTCCGTGCTCGGGAAATCGGGAGTTTCAGCAGTGCCGAGCAGAAAAGAAATCATTCTGCGCCTGGCTTTGCCCAAGCAGGCGGTATAGAGAGAGCGGCTGCTGGGACAGGCCAGGCCAGGTGTTACACAAGCTCTTACTCAAGACTATTTTGTCTCCCTTCCTACAGGGATTGCTTCCAGGCCCACACATACCGTGCTTAGGCACTAGCTTTTCCTTGGAGAGCCACTTTTTACTCAGATATTACTCCTAGCCTCTTTACTTGCTGTTTCTTACCTACGTGCAACAGGACTTTCAGATGCTTCATTCAGGGCTTGGAAGAAAAAAGCCTGGGAGGGCGAAGCTATTTTTCCCCCAGGCCAGTAGTTCCTGCAATAAACAGTGTATGAAGTGAGGATGGTCTGAATTCCACAGATCATTCTATACTATGTTGATACTGGGCATTCACAGACTATGATACAACCTAAAACTGTGTCACATTGGGACTAGAGGTACAAAGGATCAAGTTCTGTACTCATTCACCTCAGACGTAAAGTAGAAATAACTGAAGAAACCAGTAACTATTTTTTTTGCGAGTGGGTTCAATTCAGCCTGTTTGTGGCAAATCTTGGGGCATGCTATGTGTAAGAAGTAATACCATAAGTAGTCTGTCTTCCTATAAAACTTAAAAATGCAGTTCTAACCTCCTTAATGTCTTTATTCTGAAATTCTGCAGATTGGGACTGTAAGAATGATACACTCTTCTTTTCATCTTTTCCCACTCATGACCAGTGAACCTTCTCACCAGCAAGAGTTCAGGAACTCACTTGGCCTCCTCCCAGCTACATTTGCTTTTCTAGAGTCACATTTTCTAAGCCACTTGTGCAAAATTTCCGTGGTCTAATGTAAGTTCATTTGAACGTGGCATTTATAGTGACATTGCTATACTGGATGTTACAAATGTGTCACAGGATGTTTCAAAATTCTTTCCCTCTCAAACACACTGTATTACCACAGGCTAAAGCACAGATCTACGTATCAGCAGTTCTAATTACAGCTGTTACACAACTGCAGTAGGGAGGAGCTCCAGAGAGTAGCTGAAGAATTACATACAAGACTGATGAGCAGGAAGTTTAAAGTCCATCAAAGCATGAATCAAGGTCTGCAACGTATGTGTGGTATGGCATAAAGGAGGACTGGCAGACCAGGAGATACGGCACTTGAAGATATACATAGTGAGTTCAACATACGGGACTGCTGATGACTAGCACATGACTGTATGCTTAGCATGAAGTAATGAATCAATTAGCACATGATCGGAAACCATAACGAATAGCAGAACGTATGAAAGAATGCATATGGAAGTGATTAGAGGCAGATGTAACTCAGAGCCTTTAGATTCAGTAACTGTGCTCCCATTTGTACAGCCACGTGTACTACAGGATGTGGGACCTGCCCAATCGCATAATTAACCTTGTAAAAAACCAGAAAAAACCCTGCTTTCCAGATGGATCAGCTCCCCAAACCAGGTGGCTGTGGCAACACACAGCCAAACAGCAGGGCACAACTGCCTCTTTCCACCACAATGTGGAGTTAGGTTAGCTTAAACCAGTCAGGTAACTACTTGCTGTTTGATCCCTGTATAGAGCCTCAAGCTCACTCTGCCATAGGTTTGTTTATTTATTTAGGTGGCTAGATGGCAAACGCAACATTTAACTGAACTCCAGACCTGGACAGGATTGGGGGGTGTGGGGGGAGTAGTTCCTCCAGAGGTGGAATGAGACTTGGGCTCTGAAGGAGCCATTTGTGGCTGTGAGATGAGAGATCGTCATGGCAAGAGGAGCGGGCAGGGGGAAACACCAACCTTGGAAGAAGCTGCAGCAAATAGCCCCCAGTGTGGACATAGGTCTACTGGTGTATCAGTCTTACACAGTCTGTTTCTCTTTCCATATGGAAACAGCAGAGAGGGTATCTATAAATAATGAGAACCTTTCAATACCAATAAAACTTCACAAAAATTGGATGGATATCATATAGCTTTCATCATTGCAAAATTACAAGGAGAAGACCTGCAGGGGTAGTTAGGCCAACACAGGCATAGCTGGGAACTGCAGACAAGCTTTTGGCACAAAATCCTTCTTCAGGTCTGAAATGTATGAAATTGATTTTTCAGGGAGGAATTAGATATGCAGGAGTCAGACCACCCCTGAAGGTAAAGGCAAATGATTCCCATAAAGAAGGGATGCTAGTGGAAAGGCAGGGGGAGAGAAAGAGAGGTTTAAACACCTGCAGCTTTGCATACAAAACAGCCTCTTAACAGGGCTTCTTAGGACCACAGGAAGAGTTCCCACTAGGCTGGGCCACCGGGTCCCTTTTTTTGTCCTGTATTTCTCATTGTCTATTTTTTGGTCATATCTGCACATCGTTTTGTTCTGCTGATTGTCTTTCCATACCATGTTTCTCCCTGCTCTCACCTTCCACAGTCCCACAAGGGTTACAAGTCCTAGCAAGCAGATGTATTAATTAACTCCAGCTACAACCTAGCAACCCCTCACTTCTCAATATTTTGTCAGGAGCAACTAAGCAATGCAAAATAATGTAATCATCATTCTGGCGATAGGAGTTGACTGGCAACTGCTTGAAGCCCTCCAGGGGAAGAAACAGTTTTATTTGGGAGAATTCAATAGCAGGTAACATTCCACTAAATCACAATGGTAAGCCAAAAAGTGTAAATAAGAAGCTGGAAACTACTTGGATAAAAGAACAAACTGGCTTGGCGACAGCCCTGAGAGGAATGTCTGATTCAACTCCTCAGCCAGGAAGCGCATACAATAAATATCAAAGCAGGTACGATGCAGTAAGAAACAGCAGCGGAACACACTCTGAAATTATTGGTACACTCATCATTTAATTTCACATGAATTAAAACTGTGAGCCAAGGCTCAGGATCCTGTAATCCAGCAGCACTCATACACACTTTACAAATGCTACAGCCTAAGTGCTGAGCTCAGAGACAGCTCGAACAGCCTGCTTAAATAAACTGTGGCGGGGACATCAGCTTACGTGGGACAATGATGAGGGATAAATTTGGAATGAAAAAGATAAGCTAAAGCCAGCACTAATTAAGTTGAATATGCATATCGGTGTATGGAATCAGATCATCAGATTAGATCCAGAGTTGTCTTTGGGGATTGCTGGAAAGATGCTTACAGAAATTCTGTTGGGTTTTTCAATTTTATTTTTATGCATGAGGGTGTTTTTAGGGTGCCCCTTGGTTTGGGGCTTGGCCCGGAAAAAAAAAAAAAAGAAAAGCACCACAAAAGAGAGCAGATCTTAGAACAAGGCAGTAAATTCAGGTGAGGTTTGGATTATCAGTACGAGTTGATGGGATTTGGGTTACGGGGCAGCCTGAGCTTTGGCGAGGCAGCGGGCTGGGACCCGCAGCCGCCTTTTCACAGGTTCCCTCACAGCCACCCCACGGTTGCGGGACACCCGCCACCTCCGGCGAAAAGGGGGAGGCCCAGACCGAGGAAACCCCCAACCCTGTCCCCGGGGAGAGGGACCCTCAGATAGCCCCCCCCCAGTTTACACGCCGGCAGGCCCCGCGCCGCCGCCACGCCCTCCCCTCCCCGCCCTCAGCCGCGGCCGCTCGCAGCGCCGCCCGGCAGCGCCCCCTGGCGCGCCCCGCCGGCATCGCCGGCCGCGGCAATGGCGGCCCCCCCGGCCCGCGCCTGAGCCCTTCCGCGACCGCCGCTGCCGTGAGTGGGGAGGGGCAGCCGAGCCCGGGGCGCGGTTGCTGTCCTTAGGGTGGGACCCCCCCACGCCCTCCCCGCGGGCGCCGCGGCACCCGAGTGAGCCCCCCCCTCCCCACGTCCGCTGGCGGGGGGGGGGAGCTCGGCGCTGCACAAAATGGCGGCCGCGGCGCGGGAGGGGGCTTGGGGGCAGTCGGGGCCCCGCGGGGGGCGGGTTTGCACCGCGGGAGGGCTGAGAGAAGAGCAGCCGCTTATATCTGGAGCAGAGGCTTAGGAAGTGGGGGATCGCCCAGTTGCAGGCTGTCTCCTTTCCTCCTCCGTGTGCTGGTGCAGAGAAAATAGAAATCATAAAATGACTTTGCTATTCGATGACCCTCACAACACAATCGGACCCGAATTTTGCTATGAGCTCAATGCTCACATAAGCTTAGTCATGCAGAGCTTGATGAAAGGCCTGTATCTTTGCCAAATGCATATATTTTTTGCAATAGCTTTGAATATCAATGACAGTACTTTCGAATGGCCTTTCTGCTAATCTTTCCTGTTAGATGTCAGCCCCAAATGAACAGGAGTACATGATGGTAATTTATCCGTCTGATGTTTTCATTTTTAGTTTCTCCATGTTAATCTCCCACTGTAGCTTTTTTGCCAATTCTAACCATGTCTGTCACAAGGGTGAGGATTTCACATAATATTTTAACAAGCGATGGGACAGGAGGAGATGGCCTCGGCTTGCACCAGGGAAGGTTTAGACTGGGTGTTGGGAAGTATTTCTTTCCAGAAGGGGTTGTTGGGCGTTGGAATGGGCTGCCCAGGGCAGGGGTGGAGTCCCCATCCCTGGAGGCGTTGAAGAGTTGGGTTGACCCAGCGCTGAGGGATCTGGTGGAGTTGAGAACGGTCAGTGTGAGGTTAATGGTTGGACTGGAGGATCTTCAAGGTCTTTTCCAACCTGGATGATTCTGCGATTCTGTGAAAGGCGGCAGGGTGAACACAGAGGCACTAGCTGGGTGACATTGTGGCAAGGGAAGCTGTGCAGCGGGGTGGGCGCAGGCCTGCTAAGCGAGGAGCCTTAGACCTCGCAAGAGGATGAAGGAGTGCAGTAATTATACACACATCATCTCGCAGTGCGATTACCAGGACCATCTTAACGGTAATTGCGCTTTAGATACACGTCACCTGCTTTTAGAAGTGGGATGCGAGGTGAATTTATCTAGCAAGCTACAAAGCCTGATACACAGAAAATATTCAAGCTGCTGTAAAGACCTTCTCCGATAATGCTGCTTTCACCCACTTAAATATCATTTTCAGACACGGTGCTGCCCAAGGGAGCACTTCCAGCTCCCACGTGGGTGGGTGTGGGGTGGAGGAGGCACAGGGTGCCATTGCTTCTGCCCACGGCCAACAAGCACAGAAGGCTGTGGCAGATAACATCCCTTGGGCTGAGGTACAGTTTAAAACAGGCACATGCCCAAAGTACTCTGCGCTGTGGAAAACCTTGTGTCAGAAGCACAGCTAGTGGAAATTTTAAGGACTAGGGCAGGCGTAAAGCAAGTTGGTTGCAGTAACTAATCCACATCATAAGAAAACTACAGTCAGATTTGCTTCAACTTGAGAAGTGATCAGGTTGTCTTCAGCATGTTTAATATTTTGACACTGAAGAAATCAAATTACTATGTTTCTTTCTCTAAAAATTGAAACTCTCCAGTTTAAGACGACTCTCATCACTAAACCAGACGAGGTTTCCCCTGTCCCTTCTTACTGGTGAAGCTCATTCCTCCTGCCTCCCAGCCTAGTTGGTTTTGAATCAAATCAATTACTTTCTGCTGATTCACATGAACTCTTAAAGTGCAAGAAGGGAGCACGTAGCACGAGGTGTAAGTGGGCTGGATTGCTTCTTTTAGAGCCATTTTTTGATAAACTGAAGTGCTGAGGCGGAAAAATGAGCCATCCTCCTTAGTCCGGCCTCACAGGCTGGAGTAATAGCAGGCTGTGACAGCAAGATGGCCCTGTTCCACTGCCCAGCTGTACATCGTGCTGTACCTCTTGTATCCAGTTTAGCGATCAGCTAGTTTTTTGAAAGCTGGTTTTCCAGTGCATCCCAGCTTTCTGGAAGGGCATACGCTGCAGCTGCACAGTCTAGCAGAAGGGAGGGAAAAAGGGGCATGAGCACCCCTTCCAGCAGCATCTCACTGCTGCACTTAAATGCAGTGTTAAACTGCACTTACTCTTCGAGTCTAAGCTTTGACTCAAATTTGAAACTGATGTTTCATACTGTGCGGTAGCCCATGTTAAGGGTTCTCAAACTTGCCTGGGGGTGTGGTACAGAAAGATGCGTGCACGTTGAGAGATAACGCAACAGCTTAGTGCCTAGAGATCCTTTTGTCTTAGTTAAGACTTTGCAAGAATTGCTGCCCTCACTATCTCCACATAATAATTTAAGGTGCTGAAATATCTAAAGTCAGCCAAATTCCATTAAGCACAAAGCGCAGAGAAGTTATCTTAACCAAGCAGTTATAAAGTTGTTGCATTTATTCCCCTGAGGAAGAATGGATTGTCATCAAGAGGGGGGTGAAGAGGTTAGTCAAACTTTATGTGTCATTTTTTTGTTAGATGAGCTTTAATTTAGACTACTGTAAATTGAATGAAAAAACATGGAGAACTGAGATAAGGAGCTTTTGCGATTAAAAGAAAAAGCCCAAACCCTTCATTATTCTCTTACAGCTTTTTCTAAGTAGTACTTTGCTGTTGCAGTTCTGAAATTAATGAAGTGTGCATGGATTACTACTGCTGCTGCATGTATTTTACTTCAAAGCTCTTTATTCCCCAGAAGTCAGAGGCTTTGCATGTCTGTTAATATAGTACTTTCCAGGCCACTTTTCTAATACAAACTTCTGGGTTTTGACTCAATGCCAGAGGAGCAAAAGGAGCAAAATAACATCCTTACCTTTGCAGCTGTGACCACAACATAAAATTGAGCAGGAGGAAGAGCTGATGCTGGGGGTTGTTTTCACTACACTTAAGGCACCTTAAGTGTTGGAGCACACACGAAGAGGCCCACACATGCCCTCCCTAACAACATGGCTGTTGGGGCACTTGACCTTCCTTTTACACCTGTCACAGTTTAGCCAGCCCTGTTGAACGCAGTTTATCTGTTAAACAGCATAGCTCCATGCAAGCATTGATACTGCACAGTAGTTTCTCTTACTTGCCTGTACTGCCTTACCTAGTCAGCAGCACAGCGCTTAGAGCAGTTCTGAGGCTGATTTGGTGGCGGCCCAACTTGTGGTTGTTCTGAGAATTAGGATGGAGCTTTAGATACAGATCTGACGGCCGCATCAGCTCTAGCCTACTTTTGTGCAGGCAGCTCATCATTTGTCCAGGTCCCAACTGTGCAGGTGCCACAGAAACAGAAGTCAAAAACTGATGTGCGTAAGCACTTGATCTTGAAATGCTTGTATATTCAAGCAAAGGGGAGGGGAGAGGGAAAAAAGGGACTGAACTGGATTTTTCTATTTGTCTATAATGCTGATGGTGACTCAGTCTACAGTTTTGAGCAGTGATTTTGTGTAACTGAGAAAGATGCAGAAAAAGGCTGTATTGTTTCTCAGTTTCTGGAAGTAAGCAGCAGTTACATGACTATAAAGCTAGAGTGGGAGATAACCTCTTGAATATGCAGTCTTACTTTTTTTCTACTCAGCAGATCATAAGGAATAGAAACTATTTGAGAGTGTACTTCTGAAAAGTTACCCGATACACAAGAAAACTTGAAATTTTACTAACACGGTTCCCATTGTTGGTTCAGGATTGCTTCTTAGTCTTTTCCCTGTTGTGAGCAACTTGAAAAGCATCACCAGCTACTTATACTTGCTTTTAAGTGTGTTTCAGAGATGCTTTCTGGTATTAGAGTGACCTTAGTTAAGTGATAGAACACTTTCATCTGGTGGGGTGGTGGTGGTGTTTTTTTGTTTAACAACTGGACATCAGTAATAACAGTTGCATTTAACACCCCACCCCCACCCCCTTTCCCCCAGGGCAGAGTAATTTGCCCTGGTGATTGGTATTTACATATTTTCATTAAGTGACTGCACAGCATACCACCAGCTAAAATACATACTCCCTGTTTCCCGAGCAGTCTCAGAGTATATCCTCAGTACACAGCAGATAATTTGGAGGATTTTGCCCTGCCTTTCTTGCCCCTCCCTACACCAAATAAAAAGTCATTCCGGCTATTAATTTGATCACTAAACATAGTAAGCCCAATTATCTATTACCTAAAAATGGATTCTGCCACCATGTTATTAGGCCTCTCAGAGATCAAACTGGAGGCACGTGAACTGGGAATGTTTTCCTTTTTCATATCTGTAGCTGTATCTGCTTTGAAGAATGGCTTTGCAAGCTTCTCCCATTAACTAACAAAGAGATAGAAATCTTCCACATCCCTGTGTGCCTTCTCCAGATGCGGATTAACTTCATTAATGGCAGCAGTAATCTCCCAGTCTGTCTGGCAGGTGTTGATCTATGCTCCGGCACTAGTGTAAATTCTCGCTTTGATGATGTTAAATGAGTTAGAGCCAGGAGTGTGCTTTTGAAGCAGATTGTCTCCATGTACTGCACTTTGACTCGAAGTTTTCAGAGGGACCACCAGAGGCTGCACCATGGGAGAATGCCTAACACCGTCCACAAGTCATAGGTGGGAAAGTCCATGAGAACAGGCAAGAGCTGGTCTAAACAAACCACACACAAAACCCCCACATAGGGGGAACACAGCCCTCAGCATCAGGTATTTTGATTTACAGGCCTGTAGTTATTTCTGATGTAGATACAGCCAGCAGTAATTTCAAGAGAGATCAGTCTAGCATTAAAATACTTAGAAATTGAGGTACTGAACTCCCTTGGAAGGAAGACCCATAAGGAATGGGAATATCCATAGGGAAGTTTGATCCAACAGAAACCTAACACAGTCCAAAAGACCTCAGACCAGTTATTTCCAGTCTTTCAGCACTCTACAGGAGTCTCTACAACTGGTTGTACAGTGTTGATGAACACCACAAACTGAAGGTGTAAGCACTAGGTAGTACACCAATACCTGGACTACTTGAAAAGACATGCCCATCTGAACAACATTCATTTTAATGTAACATGAAAAATCATTCACCTGAGGCTGGGAAATGTACGTAGGGTACTTAGGAGGTAGGAGAAAAGAAGAAGATACTCAGAATGCAACATTTGTAGATACAGGGTGACTAGACTGCCTGACAAGAGTTCACTTTGGCAGGTTGTAGGTGGAAGGAATACAAGTCTTGCCAGAGACACAAATTAACAGTAAATCAGGGATTTGTGTCCTGTTCATGGCATAAGAGAATCATGAAAGTAGTGTTAACATTCAAACAAGGCACAGAAACGTAAATTAGAAGATTAGAGAACTGCAAGAACCTACTCTGAGAAGCATGCCAGGTAGGAGTGATTAGGCTTGATTAGATGTGTTTAGAGGCAATTCAGATGCTTTCCATATAGGTGTGGTTTTTCAGAGATTGCTGCTGGGCTGCTCTTCAGCCTACTGGGGAAAAAAGGGTAAGCCAGTAGGAGAAAGCCAGAGCTAGCCAGGTAAAAAGTCAAGGATAACGTAGGTGGACACACAGTGAGGAGGACAAGCCATGAAATACCTAATTTAGCAGCATTCTGTTTTTTCTGAAGTCTTAAAATGAGGAACAGTATTAAAAAGTCCTTTAGGTCTTATCAGCTCAATGCAGACATCACTAAGCAAAGGTCTTTGACTTACATACAGCCTTGCATACTGTGATCTCCTGTATCATTTTCTTCTGGCTTCTCCACAAAATTACACCTCTCCAGAACATGTAGTAAGCATCTTTTCAGTGTCCTTCCCTGAAAGCAGCCTTGCCAAGCAGTAGACAGTCATTTTTCCTCTATGCTGCCTGCCCAACATTATCTCCAACCATAATACAGGCGGACTCTAAAGAAACATTTGCCACGTTTGATGGGACTCGTTGTCCACTAAGTATGCTATTAATGAGTATTCAGAGGAAGGAGACACAGCCTATCTGTCTAAACAAGTGACACAGCACTGTTTTCACATGTCTTCAAGGATCAGGCATTTAACTTTTAGTCAATAAAAGCTTTAGGCTTGAATTTTTGCGTTGGCCACTTAGCATCATCTCTCCTTGGATCCAGAGAGCTGCAACATGATGTAGGTCATACACCAACCCATTTTGCCTACTGAGTTTAGATGGAAGAATGATGTTGCATATTCCACTAGGACTAGAAAGCAACTGTCAGTAGTTAGAGCTACAGCAAGAGCTGCTGCAAGAGGTTTAGGAAAATCCTCTGTTAAATAGAAAGCAGAGAACTGCATGTGAGTTGTTAGAGCTGTAGCTATCTAAGCTTAATCCTGGCATCCAGGAACATTTCCTTGGGTTTTACTGGATATATACATTTGTGGACACAGCTGTACAAGCACTGAGAGAGAAAACTAAAAGCCTACATGCTTCAGAACCTGCAGTACAGTTAAAAAGATACAGCATACTAGCACAAGTGAAGAGGGAAAGCTGCAATGTGCAACTTAATAATTACATTTGGTCTAGGCAATTGCATAGACACAAAGCTGCTTTAGAAGTGCTGGTTTGCTGTAGTCCAACATTTCTACATGTAGCATAGTTGGAAAGCCTACCTTAAGAGATGGTTTACAATAAATAGTACCTCTAAGATTCCCTGTGCTGTATAGGAGTACATTAAGAGATACTCAGTGGAAGCCATCACACACGACTTGGAAAAAGGCAAGTAATAGCTTACCAAAAGCCCTATATACACCAAATAGCAGGCTTCAATCTGTTTAAAAAAAAAATAAAAATCAAAACTTGTATCATAGCACGTTTTCACTTAGTTTCCTACTAAAGCAGCTGTAGACTCCAGCTGTAAAATGATTCCTATTAATACTAAAAGCTCCCAGGTACCTTCTGCCTTCTCTCAGATTTTGATACCTATCACCTGCTACTCTTTATAGCCTTTCTCCTTCGAGCCTACTAAGTGCAAAGCTTCCAGTTGAAAAATGTGCTCTTTAACTCTGCCTTACCCAGAAGTGGTGAGGAGCATGTTTCTCCCAGTCTTTATCCTGCTAGGTATGGAGGACTAATTCTGAAAGAAGAAGTTGTCTGAATTTCTGTTACTTCCTTTTTTTTTTTTTTTTTTTTCCAGTCGGGAATTAGTTACAAATTCCACAGTCTTCTGAGTAAATGAATTGAAGTCCAGGGATATATATGAGTTACAACCACTGTTAAACACAGGGTGTTTTCTTCCCGTCTTTATCACAAAATCTACAGTGATCTCCACACTGCTTCCATTTAACTGGAGTTTTGCCACCAACTTAAATAGGTAGCTCAGGTCCAAATTCATTATCAGAATGGAAAGATTTACTCCAGATGTGGGATGTAGTAGAAAGATGATTAGCTGAGCAGTTGCTTTTACATGGTGAGCATGCCCTAGCTTGAAGAGGTTATTTCCTGAACCTAAACTGTAAACAAGCAACTGTGCAAAGTCACAAAGCTGCATATGGGATGCTGGAAACATCTCTTGGAAATTATGACAAAAACTAACAATCTTCACCTCACTGAAGTTGGTGAAACATTTTCTGTGTACTTGACTGGAGCCAGGATTTTGCTGTAGGCGCCTACTCTCTGACTTTGCAGGAGTTAATGCACACTGCACAGTAAATTCCTCTGAAAACTGTTTTAGCTCCTCTCCTCCCCTGTTCTCCCTTTTCCTTTAGGATAACTGAGTTTTAAAATGCTTTCCTAACCCTTCTTCACCTCCGTTCCCCTTTTTAAATGAGAAACTGAATAGATATCCTTTCATCATTCTGCTTGAGCAACACCATTGGCATCACTTTTACACTGTATTAGTCATAATACACACTAGTATGATGTCTTCCATCAGAATTTCAAAGCACTTCACAAATATTAATTAAGTATTGCGTCTCTGTGAGGTATGTAAGTAAGTAATTTTATAAGACAGTGCCATATAAAGGAGAGAGAAGGGTGGATTCTCCCATTAGTGCATAGCCTCTTATTCATTTACAGTTATTTTCTTCATGGGTGTCTAGGCCTGAAGTTCTTTATGCAGTGACAGGAACATTTATGAAGCTGAACTGCAAGACACCTCTCATAATTCCATTTTGTGAAAGCACGTCCTCTCAAATTCGTTGTAAAATGGAGTTATGGTAAATCAAGTCAGTAGAGAAGACAGGTGAAGAAATTGAGACTTGAGCTCCAGCCCTGCCTTTAGTTCATTAGAACAGGTGTTCCTAAACTTCTGTTGTTCTGTGTTTGCTTTTCTACAGGTAGTGAAGGACTTTCTGGATGTTGCAGGCTTCCTTTTCCTAGACACATTTACTCTTTCCACCTGGAAATCACATTTAGGCAGATTTTGAGGACTTCTTAAATCTGTCTGGGCTTTCCAGATGTCTGGTAGCTGTAGGGAGCAGACACTTCTGAACTAGTTGCTGCATGTCTAGAAACCCTCGACATTAGCACTGTGAGCACGCACTGCAGTTGAAGAACACGAAGCAGCCTAGCAGGAGCAGCTCTGGCTGTGTGCTGTGCTGGCCAGCCATGCATAGGAAGTGCAAAACTCCTCAGAAACAGAAGGCTTGACGTAGACGTAGTGCACAGCTACTAAGACTCTGTGCAGTCAGCCCCATGCCTTCATGGGTGGGGGAGCTACGCAGTCATTTGCATATAGATTATACATCCCCTGGCTCCTCACTGTGCTGCAGCTGCTGCGTATGCACATATTTTTTCTATCCATTAAATCCTCTGCAGACATACGGGATTCCTGCTCCTCTAGTTTGCATCCTTATATCCACACACCTCCAAAGCAACAATGATCAGGACCCATACTTGTTCCACTTCTCCTTTCGAGTCACCCTTCCTTTCTAATGACGTCCTTGCGCTAAGACAGTGCTTCCATGAGACACTCGGAGATGCTTTCACCGTTTGCTACCACCAGAAGAGAGAAGTGGTGGTCCCCAGTCCTCTCCGCTCCCAGCTCTCCTTGCTCTTGGTCATCCTGCTTCTTACCTTGCGCTTGTTCTGGCATGCGTTGGATCCCTCCTTTAGCCACTTTGACCTATTAGTCTGGAAGAAAAATAACAGAAAGGTAGATAGCTTTCTCTGGAATAGCAAGGTAAATCGGCTGACTAAATGACAGATAGAAGGTAAAGGATCAGAGGAGTGCCCGAGCTGTTGAAAATGCAGCTGGGAGGCTGGGTAAGAGATTGAGAGACTTGACCTCGCACATTTGCAACCGTGACTTGTTAGATCAGCTTAGCTGCCTGTGAAGTGGTAGTTTGATTTTTTTCTTTTATAGAACAGAGGCCCTACTTTGCCTCTTTTTCTCTCCCCCTTGTCATTTATAGCTGTGTCATTCAATCTGGGGAAATTTGGGTGAATTCACAGTTTTTGTCACACTATCACATAAGAATCATATTTTTGGAAGGGTTATCAAGGATTTTCTACATCACAGTCTTACAGGCAATTGCATGTAAGCTTTCTTTAATGTGCTTCTGTAGCTTCAAACCAGTTGCATTACTTGTTGTTCCCCAGCTATTCCTATGTTGGAGGCTAAAAGCATTGCTATCATCATGTTCAGAAACCTCTATGCTTTTTAAACATGCTTTTTCTGATTCTAAGTTATCCTCAAAAAAAGCTTTGAATCCCCTGTCTTGCTCCCTTGAACTAGTTTCAAAATTGTACTTAAAGCTAAATACAGCTCCCATATTGTGTGGAAACTGCTTTGCAATTAAACAGAAATTTTGAGAAGCTTCTGACGGTGGCTTCCAAGAGTGTCAAGTACATGATATCTTCTTCCCAACCCTCTTGAAAATTAATAAATTTTTTTTTTTAAATCTTTTTTTTCCCTACTGCACAACATCCAGCTAGATTTGAGCTGGAAGAGCAGCAAATCAAAACGCGATGAAGTTCTGATTATTCCTTCAGTATTGTTTGAGAAATGATGGAAGACTTCAGCACATTAATAAAGCAATTTAGACATCCGTCTGCCAGAGTGATGGAGCACAGATCAAAAGAACATTCTCATCTGCTTGACACACACACCCAGTGTTCGTTTACTGATAGCATACTTTTAGCGTAGGTTATAACTGTACACATTGTACAACAAAGCAGTGCCATGAAGTCCCCTGTCCGTAGGGAACAGAGAGAGCAGAAAAAAAAGTGTGGTTGATTAAAGCATTCTCAGCAGCTGAGAACATCACTAACTGTGACGCGGCTTGCTGTGAACTTTGAAAGGGTGGGGAGAATAACTGCGCACCACCGTCTTCGTTTGATTGTATTGTTCAGAATGAGTCCCCCACTGATAAAATAATTCCTGATAAAAGGCCTTCTAGCTTTCAGAAGTCATGCACTCAAAGCATACACACTGGGTGTGTGTTGAAGTATCAGTGCTCTGTAAAATATGCACAAATAAGCGGTTTGGGGCTGCCCATCTGTTTCGGTGACAGAAAGTGAAGGTCTAAGTATAGGTGTTTTAAACCAAATATGACCCATTTTAGGTTCTGAAGAAGAAGGAGTCTCCATCCTTCCCTGCCAGAGGAGAGAGACAAACCCCAGTGTGTTTATCTTGATACTCATTCCACAGGGTCTCTAGTCTAAAAGACCTAAACTTCAACTGGAAAGCAGAAAGCATTTGTTTATTGTTTTGCCATTTTTAGAAAATAAATTTCCTCACCTCCAGTTTAGGAAAATCTCAGTTGTAATGAGGCTAACTGGGCAGATTCCAGATCAAATTCGTTCCTGGCACGGTGGCATTGACTTAGTGGCAGAGCACCAGAAACGAATCTGGCCCTTTCTCTCTGTGAAAGCGAAAGTGTGTTAGCCAGTTGTTTCAGAAGCATGTGGAGTAATATGCCTTTGGATTGTACACAGCTAATCCTCTTTATACTTTGCTGACTGTAACCTGCTTAGTCTTACATGAAATGTATTCGCTGTCTTTTCATGAGCCTGATCCAAAGCCTGTTGAAGTCAGTGGAAAGAGTCCAGATTTTTTTCAGTAGCTTTGGAGCCGACTCTATATGAACAGCTGGTCTAGCACTGAGTCTTCTAGTTGAAAGACAAGGAAAATAAGCAGCACCAAACCGCATTGGACTCAGCGCTGTATTAAAGATATAAATGAAAGTAATGTGAAACTTGTAAAACCAGACTGGACAAAACACTCTGAAACATGCTGCAGGGAGCAGTCTAGTGCTAGCAGGGGAATAAGTTACCTATTTAATGATTTCTTTTCCATAGCTCTTACTTTTCCACATATTCTGTAATGTAACAGTACTTGTTTTTCCTTAGGCAAATAGCTGCCAGACAGCAGCACTGGAATGAGAACATATGTAGTGTTTGCTTTTATCTTACATTACAAAAGAAGTATGAATACCTTGTGTTATTCCAAGTATAAAATTACAGGTGTCAAATCATTTGGTGCTTTAAATGCTGTGCCAGAAAAGTAATCCAGTAAAAATAGCTATGTCCTGTCAAAGCTGAGCAGTTAGTATTGTTATTACAGTTCCTTACTTGCATGGCCCCAGCAGTGTCAGATGGCACAAAACAACTGTAAGAGACCAGCAAGAAACTTGCCTGGAATTGCCCACAGCATAGAAAGACAGGAGGATGGAAACCAGATTAACCTAAGGGCCCAAAGTGAGAATCTGCCTGGTCTGCTTTAAAGTCAGCTTGAACTTTAAAAACGCTGTTAAACAAAAGCAGTTTAACATTTTAGGGGGTGATTCTTGTCCAGAGATCCCAAAGAATTAAAGCAAAGTGTGATTTGTGCTTGGTTCTGGATAAGTACGTGGTCGACCCTCTGTCCTAAGGAGCGTACCATTTAAAAAGTCAAAGAATATTTAGCTGGAAAGGTAAAAGAATTTTCTGATCTCCGTGTTACAGGTGAGAGTGCAAAACAGGGATTAAGACTGCTTGCCTAGGTTAGAAGGTCAGTGGGTACATTGCCTGTGGCAGAGAACCCCTAGCTGCTGTCAAGTGCTTTACAAGCAAGGCCATCCTTACTGAGCTGAATAAACCTTGAGGAAGAAGCTTGCTGTGGGCATGAACTAAGCCAGGAGGTACGAGAACAGTATATAGCAGAGCACAACGCGGGTTTTCGGTATGTGAATTTCTCCTCTATAGAGCACAAAGAGCCACACACGCTTTGTGTGGCCCCTCAAAATTAAGTTAATACTTTTATTGTCCATTTCACAAAAGCTGGGTCTGAAGCAAATCTATTTAGCAGATTATTTCCCTAAAGGGGGCAAAAAACTCACTGCATTTAATACTTTTTCCAGGCCTCCGGAGCTGCTGCGAAACCTGAACAGAGATGGCCTGGTTTGCTAAATTGGGGACATGCTGCTTCTGTCAGTATAGATGTTAAGAAGCTTATTAAAGGACATAGCAGCTGACAAGTGAATCTTTAATCCCTGTCAAATCCCTTACATTTATGACCAGTGTAAAGCAGTTCACCTAAGAAGGAAACATTTGCTCATCAGTTCATGTGTGTTTCCAGATGAGCTGTGTTTACTTGCATGGTGATAATCAGAACACATACTTGTAATTTTCAGGATGAATTTTGGCTGCCTTAAAAAACACTCCCAAAAAAACAGCTTTCTTCCCCTACTTCTTGAAAACCATGGGAGTCATATTCATTGTCCACACTGGTATTTTAAGTAAGTGGCATGTAGGGCGTGGTGGGCTACATAGTATGCCACTGAACAGCAGGCCAAATCCTGATGCTGAGAGGCTGCAGTTGCATTAAAAGGTCAGAAATAACAAGAGCACGTAGTGCACCAAAGCCTGCCTGTCCTGATGGAGATATGAGTAAGGGGTTAACAGTCACACGTGTCAATTTACAGAAAAACTTTTAATTTGGTTGCTCTTTTTGTCTTTGCATGCTCACGCTGAGTGTAAATATTTCATGCTGCAATGAGTAAGTCCATTTTAGTTTCCTTTTTCATACGAGTTTCGTTTCTATTAATTTGTGAAAAGACTCTGTACCAAAAACCAGAACCAGCTATAAAGGATAAATTGGTTTTTTTTCGATTTCTGAAAAAAAGAACACTGCAGTAGGTCTGTCAGTCAGTAGATCAAAGGATACATCTAGTGTACCTCGGTATGCTGTAACGTGAGCTATTTGTTCAATAGTTAGCTCTAGTTAACTAACATGACTATTCATTCTAAAATAAGCACTCTGGCAGTGTTTGCTCTCAGGCAAATACTTGTTCTGCTACAGTTCTTTCTCAGCTCAGCTGCCTCTGATCCCCTTTGCTAGTGCCGAAGTTGTTAGCCTTTGTAGTCATGAGAGTTAATTACCAGTCATTTTGTTCACTTTTCTGCCGGGCCAAAAGCTTTTATGTCCTTTACATGGTTCAGGAGTGGAAAGACTAGCCTGCGTTAAGGGACTGTTTCTTATGCAATATATGATTAATAGCTGCCAAGAAGTGGTCTGCCACATGCATACTGGCAGGTTGGTGGCTGTGCAGCTGCACTGCTAATTACATCGCTGGGCTGGTTGAGCACGGTGCATCTGACGGTGGAGATAGGCTCCAGGGCCCAGCAGGAGATCGAGGTTAGGTAAACTGGGCCACCTGGGAAGTGGTGGCATCTGGGGACAGATGAGATGGATCTACTGGGGCTGGAGGCTGGACATGTGGAGAGTACAGCTACTAGCCGTGGTACAGGGCAGTGAGTAAGGAGCAGAGGAAGAAGTTAATAACAGGCTAAAGCAATGCATGTAGCAACCAGCTGTGCGCAGCACGGCCCTTCGGTATTGGGCTAGACTCCCTTAGCTTTGGGAGTGGTTGTGGTAGTAGGAGAGGAGCATATATTATTGTTTAGCTTTCATATCAGTCCAAGAAAACTAGGTTTATCTCCCAGCCCCAAAGCTTTGTCCCCACCAAAGCGGATATTCAAACAAAGTGCTCTTCAGAGGTTGTGGCCTGCAGTAGTAGGAAGCTCAGCAGAGACCAAGTACTTTTAGCATCTCTAATCTCTGGAGGTTTTTACTTGAATTATGTTTTTCCTTTTCAGCTAAATAAACCGTAGCGAAAAGCCTTTCACTGCGTGCTAAGATATTCTCAAGTGCTCTTGTTTCCAAGGGTGACTTTACTGGGAGCAGCGATGCAGGCTCAGAACAGAGTTCTTACGTGTCCTAGTTACAGATTTACTTCCCATGCTGCTGACAGCTTGATTTGTGAAAGAAAAAAGGACAAAATAGCAAAACAAAACTCAACCCACAGTCCGTGCAAGAGAGAAAAACACAGACTTGCTGTGCTACAGAGGAAGTGTCAAACACAAACATTTCAAAGGAGGAAGGCTTCTAGTCTTCATGTACATGATAAAAATCCTTTTACAAGAATAAGTCACATAACTGTAACTATTTTTAAGCTTTAAAAGTTTCCTGTTTAATACCTGTGGGATAAGTCTGTGCAGCTAGCTGGAGGCCGATTTTAACCTTGGACCATTGAGATCTATTGACCTGTGGTTTGGTACAGAGCTGGCCATTGTTTTTTTTTCCTGCTTTGAAATAAGGGATATCTGGGAAACCTCTAGCACCACCACCCCTCCCCCAAAAAAATAAAATAATCACATGACTGACTCTGCATTAGACCTGTTTTACTTAGCTGCCTAGTTTTACAAAGTAGCCAGATACTGAAAATGTTGCTTAATCAAGCAGATGTCAGACTTAGAAATTCACCATGTTGCTTTTATACTGAATCTGGTAGATACTAAGAGGACATTAAGAGCATGTGTAATTTCAGAGCTGTTTCATTCTGGTTTGAGACTAAGCAGCAGCTGCGGAAAGAGAAGGCTGAACTGGGGTGTTCTGCTGTTGAACAAACAATTTTATTTCTAAAGCAAAGTCTCATGGCAATGCACTGCAGGGCTCATGATTCATAAAGCCGGTCAAGTGCTGAAGGGAGCTGTGTCTTGATTTGCAGTTTATAAAAACAGGAGTTTGCTAATAAGTGCGTTCTTCAGAATTATAGCCCAGCACATTCTTAAAAGTGGAGTTCATGGCTTTGTCTTGAACGGTAGCCTCCTGTGATTACTGCATACTGTGCTTTTATGATAGGTGAGACAGCTTCCTCCTGGCCGCTTAGTTATGTCACCATTAAATGGAGAAAAAGAATTGGGATGACCCAGTCTAAAAGGGGTAAAGCAAACAGCAGAGCACTGCCATTGATGAAACAAACTTGCTTTAAGCACATTCTCTAGTTAGTCTGAGTCATGGGTCCTCAAATATGTTTATTCTCTGCTTCCTCCTCCATCTTTCCCTAAGCTGCATTACAAAGCAGTGCTTTGACTGGAAGCTGGGGTGCATGGGGGGAGACTCCTGAGAGCTGGCAGGGATGGGAACTGTGGGGAGGGACTGAGCCAAGGCACCAAGAAAGATGAGCAGAGCCCAGATTGCAAGAGCTGCCTGAATGAAATGTTGCCTCTTAAGGAGGGCTCTGGAAGGACATACCCAACCATGATTCGCCATGCATTAGTTCAGCAGCTCCCTCAGTGCCTGTTCCTCTTCTACCTCCCAGCCCTGGAGTTGCCCCTATCCCTTCCTCCTGGTGCAGGCTTTGGTCTTGGGGGGGGGGTCCCAGGCTGCGTGTTCCTCTCCCTGCATCTCCCCATCCTCAGTGCTGAGATTTTCTGTTTAAAATCCAGAATCTTGAGAGGAAAAAAGTATTCCCTGGTTATGAAATTAAATGAGTCAAACATACCTTAAAATCACCACATGTATTTCTGGCAAGAGAATCTGAGACCTGCAGGGACAGATCAGAGTGAAGTGTGGCGAACAGTGAGCATCCACAATAATCAAACTGACGGTGGCCACCCAAATGGTTATATTTTAAAACTAAGTAGTACAGGTGAGCAGATGTATTTTGGTAAGGATTAAGAGAGACACAAAGGAATTGTTTTTCCAGAAATACTAAACTAGGAAGCATTGCTTAGTTGTTCACAGTGCACAATTTTTCCCAAAGTCAGCCAAATGTACAGTTTTGAGGATGTACTTCTAGTATGTGCTGAGCTCAGGAGTCTGTCTTCACCAATTTAATTCCCTTATCAGAACACGTCAGAAACGTTTTCTTCTCTTAGGATGTCTGTATATGCATGTGCGTTTGTATATGTATCCAAGTGTGCGTATCTCATTATTAACAGCATTAACTGTAGGCATCAGGGATGAAATGGACTGTAAAATTTCCATGCCATCTGCCCAAAGAGCAGACTGGCTTCAAAAAGAATACTCAGATGTTTATGAAAGCTAGACTGGATGATGAGGATGATGAAGTCTCTGTGAGGGAAAAAACTCATTTCTCAATTGGCATACTTTTCTGAAAATCAGAAATTTTTGCTACCTGATATGCTGTCTTTCAAATGCAGGATTGCAGTTTTCTGCTTCATTAGAACAGCACGTAGATAGAGCAAAACAAAATTAGCGGTAGGACCAAATGTTTTGCTATGTTGTCCTAATCCAGGAGAGGATTTCTCACCTGTCCGTGGAAGAGCTGCTTGTCAGCATGGGCTGAGGCTGCACTGAGCCCAGTTTTGGAGGTAGCAGCTGTGTCGCTGCCTTGGCCCTTCCACGAGAACCACGGGACGACAGCAGCACCAGAGGCAGCATTAGGGTGGCAAATTTGTAGATGAAAGAATACAAATTTGATTACAGTATTGGTTATGCCGTTAGTCAAGTTCAGCCAATTGCATTTATGTTGAGCAACACCCAGAGCCTGCTGGAGCCAGTGGGAGTTTTGCCATCAGCTTCCCTGGGGGATAGGATTTTGCTCATTGTTTAAATTAGCCGTATCTTCGTGGGAGCATATGGGAGCAAATGCAAAGGTTTTGAACTGCAGGAGCCAGTAAGCCGCTTTATGCATTTACTTTGTTACACAGGTAAAAGCTGAGACAGCAAAACCCATCTGCTAGATCTTCAACACATTTCTGTAAAAGCCATGTTAGACTCAGAGCATTCTTTTCTATTTTATTTATGGCCCTGGCTGCCTGAATGAGTGCATCTGGAGCTCAGATGCCTCATGCCCTTATTGTAAGTTAGTTAACTTGAAAAACTGCACACGCTGTCAGATCTCTGCTGTGGAAATGCCGGGCTCTGTAGTTGAGGTGCTTTTGTGCGTGCGGATGTTTTTTACGTGAAAAGGCTGTTAAACTTTATGCATAAACACTGTTCTCTGTCTCTTTTTTCCCCCCTCCCTCCTTTGTTACAGACTGTGGACTAGCATTGAATATTCAGGGAAAGCTCCCCAGAGAGATTAGGGACATGGACAGATTTTAAACAGGGCCTTAATGCATGGACATGAAAGGACAAACGTTCTAGTGGGAATACTAATGCAAATGCTCTGCTTTTGGGTCAAAATGCATTAAACAGCTGCTTGCATGCTAAAGATCCTTTTAAAATCAATACAGACCGGAAATTATAAAATTTATAAATAGAGATCTTGCTATTTCCTCAGTGTAGTAGCCAAAGAGAGTAAAAGTACTTCACTGACCCCCTTTGTTATAAAGCATACAACACCATCAAGTGCCAGTGCTAGAGAGAAGAGCATCTGTGAATCCCTTTCTGCAGGGCTTAGAATCCCAGATCTTGCTGAAACTTATTTCAGAGAGGAGTTGTCCGTGTCCTTCCCCGAGAGCTGTGGGAACTGAGACTTAACAGCAGTAGGAATTAGATGCTTTAACTAGATGCTCTGATTACACCACGTGGAAAATAGCCTACTGCTATTTTTAATAAATCTGCATTAAAAGAAATCCAATGAAGCCATTGCACAAGCAGTAACAGGACATATATTTCAACCAGCTACGCAGCAGTTAAACTCAAGTGGAGACCAACTGTAAAAACTGACAACCTGGATGGGTCAGCATCTGAAAGTGGGTTGCCTAATAGTAACGTGGCACATCAAAGCCTCAGTGTGGCTGTAATCACCATGCGGTTGGTATTTATCATTAAGCTGTGTGCATATGAAAGGAAGGCTTGACAGATTTAAAATAAATGTAATGAAAAAATATTTCAGGTACCTTATGTTTATGAAATAAATACATTGCCCTACCGTTGCTGTACGTTTGCCTTATGGGTTCTTCCGCCTGACTCCATGTCGCTGCTGCGCCCCAGTCTCTGAAATGGAAACAAGTACCATTTGCAGTATAGAAGTGCAGCAGTGTCTGTATAATACTTTTAAGTATCATTTAAGGTCATTTAATTTCCCATTGTAGACCGTATTTCATTACCTGTGCACTTCATATAACCCATTGCATCTATTGCCACTGT
This sequence comes from Strix aluco, assembly GCF_031877795.1. Lineage (NCBI taxonomy): Eukaryota > Metazoa > Chordata > Aves > Strigiformes > Strigidae > Strix > Strix aluco. The sequence goes on from NC_133931.1 coordinate 161,410,898, forward strand.
CTCATGTTACAGTAATCCCTAAAAAAGCTGCCACTAAATTGAGGCCCTTTGTTTTAGGTGCTGCATGCTTGCAAGCTCCATTTTAGTTTGGGGCAGAAGAACAAGTGTTCAGCGAGGAGCCCTGCGGTGCTGCGCCCTGCAGCCTGCAGTGTTTCATTGCTGCCTGCCTTCTGCATTGTCCCCATAGGTTTGGGGGGTTTTGGCTCTTTTTTGCTTTCTACCAATTCAGACATTTCTTTCCAACCTCACAGCTTTTCCTGGTCTGCTGCTCCTAATTGTGCTCTTTAAACCCTTCCTTGGAGACATCTCCTCTGCACTAAAAGTTGTTCCCGAGCTTATTCTGCGAGCTGGGTTTGAGGCTGTGTTGGGTGTATGCATCCTGTTTGCTGCTTGGAAGACAGCGGCCGGGTCTCACTCTGCAGCTATAAGAACTAGGTAGAACTGCAGCTGCTGTCCGCAGGAGATATAATTTTGGATTCTTTCAGGATGAGGTGGCCTCTCTAACCTTAGCCTTGCTCTCAGTAATGCCTGTGGTGTAACCACGCTCAACAGTTTGTGGTTTGGATGTTAAAGAGGACAATTCCCTTTGAGAACACGACTGCCGTTGACATAAATGGCAAGACTTCATGATCTCTGCATTCACACATGGCCATTAAAGCTATTTGGACAGCAAGACCAGTCAGACCCCTCTCCGCAGGCTAGTCCTAGCTGAAATTAATACTTTGTGAGCCCCTGAGATGGTGCCACTAGTGTTAACCAGGATGGCCTTGCATGCCCCTGCTCTTCCTTCCTGGCCTAAAATGCACAGATGTCTCTTAAGAAGAGTGCCACTGTCTCCTCTCTGCTTCTCCTGTGCTTGGAGAAGAGGAGATGCCAAAAGGAGGGAGCATTTTCCCGAGCTTGGGGTACATACTTCTCCAGAGAAGGTGGGATGCCCCGCGCAGCCGCCCCCCCCTGCTGGGGCTCCTCCCCACGAGGTACCTGCTACATGGTTAAGGATTAAAAAGGCGGGAGGGGGGGACACAAAAAGCAGGGCTGGGGAGTGAAACGAAGACACTTTCTTTCCAGCGTTGCTTCCATCGCAAGAGGAAGGTGAATAACGCTTGCGCATGTCTCCAGAAGGTGGCACCGGCAGCCCGAGCCTGCCGGCAGCTCGCCCGGCCCGGCCAGGCCCCAGCCAGGCGGGCACCGCCGGCCCGGCTCAGAACAGCCTCGCTAATCCGGGCTCTCAACCCTGTAAACCTGCAACCAAGCCTGCACTCCCCTTGCCTGGCTCCAGGCCTCTGAGCCCACGGGTGACCAACAGTCCTCAGTGTGACTGGGATCTTGCGACTTGAATGAGCAACTGAGCCTCGGGAGGAGCAAAAGCTTTCAGCAGCGGGATCTTTACCTCCTCTTTACAAAATTATTTTTAGGAAAAACCTGTCTGAAGACACCATTCAGTTTGTTTTTTTTTTTTTAAATGATGTCTTGCAGCAGCTGGTAGTGCTGCGCAGGCAGTGCGGCTCTGTTGGTGGGTGCGCGTGTATCGGTGCGAGGAGCTGAGTTCTCACACGCACTGGCAAGCGTTTCTCAGGTGACACAATTCTAAATACTGGAAGAGGAGACAGTGCTTCATCTTCCCTGTTTGGGGCGAATCTCTGTGGCTGTGAAAGGTAGACCTGGAGCAGGGTTTTGGCGCTGTAATCCGAGGCTTTCAGACAAAGTGCAGCACAGGGAGACACCTTGGTGCTGGGGAGCCCGCAGCTCAGCGCCCCTGGGCAGCGAAACCGTTTCGCTGCAAAGGGGAGTGGATAAAATGTTCAAGCATGCTCAAGGAGCCAGACGAGTTAGGCTTTTCTGCAAGAGCAATTCCGGCTTTTACGTTTCCTTTCTGGAGATGGAAGATAGCTTTCTTAATTTAGGCAATGGTTTTCCAACCTCAGAAACCACAGGGATCCATGCTGGGTTTTGGGGATATCCTGCTCTCCATGTTGGCCAGTCTACTTCCATTTTCCCTTACTAACGTTACTGCTCTTCGTTACAAAAAAAAAAATATCTTTTTTCCCCCTTTTCTTCACCCCATCTTACCTCAGCAGGAGCCAAAATCTGGCTCCTGTGCCTGCCACGCAGAGCCAGCTGCTGTGGTGGGAAGGGGAAGGCAGGCACCAGGCCAGCTGCCGGCTGCGGCACCGCTGCCAGCCCTCGTCCTCCAGCCGCTGCCCTCCGCTCCTGTGGCAGCCATTCAGTCGGGAACACTGGCAGGCAGGACGAGACACTTGAGGGAAAGCAGCGGGCTGTCTGCTGATTGTGTTCACTTTTCAAAAAAAGCCCCAACAAAACAATATCCAGAGTAACCCCCAAACCCCCAAAGCTCTCTTCTGTGCTGGTTCTTAGGCAATATTAGTTTGCATCTAGTGGTATGAAAGTGAAAAGCAGGCTGGAATAAACTCCTGATATCTGGACACAGTATGTTTACTGTGTGCCTTTAGTTTAACAGTGTCCTGAAAGGACCCTTGTTCTTTATAGCTATACACTGAGTGGCTGAAAGTAACTGGTTTTAAAATACAGATAATTAGGTCCATTTCAATTTTAAAAAGGTTTTACCAATAAGGAGGAAACAGGTAGGTTGAAAATAAGGAGCAGAGGAGAAATTATTCTGAGTTTGTGCTGGAACAGCCTGCTTTTTCCTAGGTGCTTGTCTGCTGTTGATGACTCTCGGTGTTACACATATGCAGGGAGGTAGAACATGCAGCTGGACAAGAGAGCTGCATATGGAGAGAAAATCTTTCACCTTGCAGCAGCCTCAGATGTTGCTGTTCCTTCTTATTTCTGCCCGTGTCCTTTGTAACTTATATAGTCCCCTTGCTAGACAATGTTAGGGGCTGGGCCTCTCAGGTTTTTTTTTTTTTTCTTTTTTTTATGTTGGTTTACACCACTTCTGATAGATTCTTTATCACCTGCTCCCTGCAAGGCAAACTGCAGGGCTGCTTCCCTTCTGTAGCAGCTGTGCCAGAGAACTGCTGATGAGGAACAAACTGGGAGCTACTGAGCAATCATTTGGAAACTGGCTATTAAAAAAAAAAAAAAAAAGCCAGCTAATTAGAGCTTAGAGGAAGAGGCAACACTTTGTGCAAAAACACCAGAAGGTAGGCTCTCCAAATCCCATACACTCCCTGTAAATAGCTATAATTAACCCCACAGTATTCAATTTATTAATTAAAATTTAATTAATATTTTCTGTCCTTGACAATCATCTTAGTGGCGATCAGGAAAACATAGTGGCAGCTGGGTTTCCCTAGAACAGCAGTGACATTCAAGAGGGCAGAGACACAGGAGACTCCTCTCAGTCTCTGGTCGTACCCATGGTAAAACAGAACTGAAACTGGTCACTGGATCGCTGGCAAAGGAGGGGAGGATGGGAGACAGTGCGAGCCCCAATCTTCTCCTGCACACTTCCAGGCATCACCTTACAAATGAAGCACCCACCTGGATTATTTGAAAGGGAGGAATAGTGCGAAAACTAATGTTGTCATTACTTATTTGACCCCACCAACTGAGGGCTGCTGTACAGCACTGCGTTTCACTTGGTTTTGATGTTCTGCTTGGTGCTTTGTCTGAGTAGAGTGAGCTCAGTAGAGATACCTCTCCTGAACTTCGTGGGCCCCATCAAAGTAGAACAGCTATTGCTTAAAAACGTTCTGTCTGTGCTAGTAGCTCGGTGCACTCCTGTTTTGCTCCAGGGATGGGTTTCCTGGTCATTCATACTACCCGTGGTCACTATGTCAGACACCGTCAGTGTCTGAGCTCCCTTCTGGACCAAATCCGTTGGTATCCCCAAGGGGAAGCATGAGTGTCATCAACCATGTAGTTCACTCCAGGGTTTACTCCAGACAGACAAGATAGATGTGGAAGACACCAAATGTATTTCCTTCAACAAGGACAGTGCTTCAGCGTTATTCCAGGTTAGGCAACAGCATAATTTGTGCCCTCACCCATCCTTTTCCTAGAGCACACAACAATTTTTTCAGGCATTGTAATGTTTTTGACGCAGCACTGCTCTGCTTGCCTGCAACCTGTTAGTATTTCCTGTACTTTGAACTGAAAAAACCCCCACCAAGCCTATGCACAGAAAATAACGACTGTTAGCTACAGGGTCATGAGGGGAGATGTGAGCTGAGTGCTATGCAGCATGGCTGCAGCCAGCCCACTCAGAAGAGAGCAAACTCTTAACAGTGTGCTCATGGCTGTCCTGCAAAAACTGGCCTGTGGGCAAGGGGCTGCGGTACAGGCCCGATGAGAATGGCCATGAAGTAAATAAGGTCTTTTATTCCCCATTTAACAGCAGGGTGCAGACTGAATCAGCAAGAGAACGTACTCAGAGCGTGTTGAAACCAGATCTCCCAGGTCACGGGGAAAAAGCTGTACAGTACAGAACTGTTAGATAGAAGCAAGTGGGGAGAGAAGATGGGACACAAGCACTATCATCACCACCATCTTCTTGTCTTCTCACTGCTCCTCTGGATGAAACATGATGGGTTAGGCAGGTTTTTGATATACCTAGTGGGTCAGGCCCTGCTGGTAGCTAAGTGGCATGCCATTTCTCAATCCTAGGGAGGCAGGCACCAAGCTCTTCAGTGATATGAGGTCAGAAGTGCTTCTGAGCACACCCAGAAGCAGAACTGGAGGATCCTGGTGAATGTCATCACTAGAAAAGATGAGCATCACCATTTGGAGTCTCTTTGGGCTCCGGGCTTTGGCACATAACTGCAACTTTAGGACCATCACAGACCCTGCACTTACGGTCTCTCCTATGGTCAACACAAGAAACCAGCTTCAGGCCCACCAGACTGTGAGTTACATCTCCCATCAGTGTGTGCTCCCAGGCATGGCCAATACTGAGGGGCGATGGGGGGCTGGAATGAACAAGTTCTCTACCCCTGTGGGAAAAGAAGTGCCTCTGATGCCCTGCAAAGGTGCTCACACAGGGCTGTCCCCAGTCTGTCAGCAGCAAGGCCAGAAGGGTGGAGATGAAGCTGCTATTGCTATCTTGAGAATGGTCAAAGTGAGGTTAATGGTTGGACTAGATGATCTTCAAGGTCTTTTCCAACCGAGGTGGTTCTGTGATTCTGTGATTGCAGTGGTTCTGTTGGATTCAGGCTGGGACACCTGGTACAGCAGTGGTGAGTCACAGCAGCATTTAATCTTGTGTTGCCATGTGTGATGAAACAGGCCCGATCCGTTGTTACACTGTTGGTCATTCCAGGTAGGTTTCAGTAGAACTGAGGGAGGTGAAGATAGATGCTGAGAATCACTGCAGCCTTCATCCCAAAATGAAACTCCAAACGAGCACAGTAACTGTCCAACAACTATTGCAACTGTTGCCTGACTTTGCATGCATCATTTACCCTTTTCTTTCTTTCTTTCTTTCTTTCTTTCTTTCTTTCTTTCTTTCTTTCTTTCTTTCTTTCTTTCTTTCTTTCTTTCTTTCTTTCTTTCTTTCTTTCTTTCTTTCTTTCTTTCTTCCTTTCTTTCTTTCTCCCTTTCTTCCTTTCTTCCTTTCTCCCTTTCTCCCTTTCTCCCTTTCTCCCTTTCTTCCTTTCTTCCTTTCTTCCTTTCTTTCCTTTCTTTCTTTCTTTCTTTCACTGAATTTTTAGAAATGTACTTCCTGCACCTCTCCAAAATTGACCAGTTTGTCTGACTTCTACAAAAAGAAGACTGGATTAAAAAACACAAACTCCAGGCAACTCACTGCTAAGTTCTGAATTCAACATTCAGAACAACAAATACATCCAAATGATTTTTGCTTTACTGTTAGTCATTTGTACTAACCTGCAATTAAAAGGCTCAGCATTTGTTCTCATCTCTTTCTGAAATTACATTTTCCACTTCCTAGGCCCTGGCCTCAGGCAGTGGATTTTTGAGGCAATCATGCCTTGGTAATTAATGTTTAAAAATGAATGTTGCAACTTTTAACACAGTGTGTTGCTGAGTAAACATCCAGCAATGCCTGGTACCAAAAAACACAAAAAATACAAGGCTTTTACTGGAAGCTGCAGGTTTTTCAGACATTATCCTTAATGCTCCCAGCTGCAGTATGTTTGATTCCCTCTTCCTCTGTGCTTGTGGATGGGGGAGACTGCCATGCTTAAAAAAAGCAGAAGAAAATACCACATCTAATCTGTCGGTTCTTTGTGCCACTGACTCATCACCCCAGAAAGCTTGCTGAGAATGATTAGCTCATACAGAGAGGGAGGAGACAAATCTTTGACAAATGATCTGTAGTTGTAACATGACCAGTGCCATTTTGGATTTTTGCAAAAGGACAGGAGGACAAGGGATGGAGTGGAAGGATTAGAAGGGGTAAAAAATGGAAGATGGGGGGACAAAGTACAGTCAGAAGTTCCCTTTCCACTTAATGTCCCTTTGTTTGTCCTGAGTCTGCTTTTTCTTTGTAGAAGCCACAGCTTCCAGTCTGCTACTAACCCAGTTGGTTTTACCTGTGATAGCAGCCCATTCTACGTGAGGCTTCCGTGTGTGACACCAAACGTTATGTGAATCTCTCATTGCAGCATTTTTTTGTGCTTTAGAAATTAAGGTAGTGTATCATCCCTTTCTAGCAGAAGCCTGTAGCGACTGAAAAGGCAAGTGGGAAAATCAGCAACTTCGTCATTTCAGGAAGGGGAAAGGGTAGTCTGGGTTGAGGCTGCCTCCTTATTTTAGGCATCTGACTTGGGCATTGCAATCCTGATTCAGGCCTTTTGGAAGACACACCTCATGCCTAACATTTCCCAACCGGTTGGCACGAGGCAGCTGCCTCTTCACTTGAGACTCCTAAGACAGGAAAAGTGAGAAAGTATTCACGTGGTCTTGTGAGTGGTTTCTGTCAAAAGGGGCAGGGGGGTCACACTGTTCCGTGGGAGGGATCTGGCCATGCCCGGGACCCCGTACTGAATCCACTAGTTTGGTATGTCCCCTTCCTCTCTGATCTCTTAGTGTTGTTTTTCATACACTGAAGCCCTTCCTGGTCTGACAGAAGTCAGTGACAAAATGCTAAATACATCAACTGGAACAAGAACAGAATACTATTTTGGGCTAGTTTTCCTTCTGCCTCCCCCCACTCCCCCCTTCTCTTCTACCTTCCAGAAAAGAGAAGGAAATTTCTAATCCGACACACAACCGTCAGGTCGGCAAACCAAGTTCGGAGCAGGTGCTTTGGGCTTTGTTACTCTTTGGTGTTATTTCTGCTCAGAAGAAACCAAAACCCAAAGAGCTCCTGAAAGAGCTCCATGGGTCTGATTCTGCAATTAAGTGTGAAAACGGAACCTCCCAAATAATCTTGCCTTTCTGGAAGTGAAGTTCAGGCTCTAAGAAAGATTAGTAAGCGAAGGATTCAGCACTAGTCATACTCATTTGGGTAACAGGCAAGTTTCTGCCTGTGCTCACTTCTAGTATTCATTATGAATGTGCACTAGTGACTTCCTAAGCAGTAATCCCAGCTGAACGAAGTGTTCCCTTCTGCTTTAATAATTTCCTGTTCTTTTAGCATCGTCTATATACCATCAACAGCATGCTGATACATTAACTGGGTACCCAGTGCTTGGCTATTTTATTATCCATTGCTTTAGTTATCTGCCCAGATTGCTGATCCCAAAAGGATTAAGCTAATTTTTTAGATGATTTTGCTGTTGAAGCAGAGTGGTTTTGAATTTTTCTTTTTGTTTTTTGGCTCCTTTATAAGTTCTCCAGTAAAGATGAGGACCTAATTGTACTAAATTTAAGCCTGCTCAAAATAACTTGCTTGTGTTTTTTCTGTTGATTTTTCACAGATCCTTTAAAAAACAGAGGTTCAGAGAGCACTACTGCAGGGTACAGGGTGCTTCAGTTACACTTCATGTTAAACATGACACAGATCATTCAGCATTTTGCTAAATTGAAGTGTTAGTTGAATAAAGTGTTAGTAATTGAAGTCCCATGGAATGGAAAATGCTTCTGGAGTAAAAGCAGTGTGTTTTTCAAGAAACACTTAATCCTAAACAGATCATTCAAATGGAGTGTAATAAAGACTCTACTACAGCTGATGAAAAGATTTTGTTCAACCTCAGTGGACTCTCAAACAGACAGAGATAATGTACTTGCTCTTGCTAACAGCGTTCATTTAGCTGTGTTTCCTTTCCTAGACTGGGAATTAGATTTCCTTCTCCATTGTTTGTATAGAAAAACTCAAACTACTCAAGAAGATCATGTGGGAGCCACTGTGTTTAGAAGAAGGAGCTGCATTTGAATAGAAGATACCTCCCAATTTCGAGTTCAGCCATTTAGCTTCAGTCAAAATAAATATCCTTACCATGCTTTTGAGCTGGTGCCCTGCAACAGACCGTACAGCCTCCTGCACACACTGCCTTGCTGCAGTGAGGGACTGTAAAAGAGCCCACATAAACAAACAGCAAGCAGCCGTCTCACGTGCCAGCTCACACACGTGTGTGCATGTGTTCACACTGGTGAGCATGTATATTAAGCCACCCAGGTTTATACACCTAAGGTTGGAAATGTTTATCTTTTTTATTCTTGGGCTCCATTCCCAGTGTATTCCAAATCCTGTCCCCAGACTTAACATACTTTGTTCTTACACCACCTACTTTGAAGTCTGTGGACCTGATCTGGGCAGGCTCCCAGCACCTTCAGTTGTCTCTGGACCAGACTGCAACTGGTACATTTTATCTAGAGGACATTTTGAAAGACGTACAACTGTTGACTTCCAAGGCCATTTCGTAAGGACTAAGACTTGTAAAGAAGCAAGCAGAGGCACAGAGCAATTTGACCAGGGACACAGTCACCTGAGTATCAGGGATGAGGGTAAAATTCAGGGATGTGGCTTTCTACTTGCACCAGACCACATTTTTCTGTCTTTGTTTTGTTGTGTCTTTTGCTCTTTCTCCTCCTTACTTCTTCACTGTTAGAATTAAAATGGCCACGGTAATTCATGCTCCAAATTCCTTTTCTTGTTCTGAAACCAGCAATGAATGCTGTAGGTTTTTCTAAAGGACAACCTTTCTCTGAAGGTGCCACATGCTACAGTTTTCTCTCCAGGAGCATGGGATAGGGAGAAAAAAGTTCCATTAGTGACCCTTTTGCTATGTAACCTTTCCTTAAAATGCCAGCAACTGAGCTTCCACAGAGAGAACAACAAATATTGAAAGAGGAATGTGAAGGACATTATGAAAGAAAGCAAGAGAAGGGATCTTCTCAGACAAGTTTCTCAGGAAAGGTGATGTAATATGTACTGTAGAAAATCCTAGCAGTTGACATAACTTGCTTTCTTTCTAAGTAGCTGTGGCTGCCAGCAGGCTGGGAGAAACAAAACATATAGCTGGGAATACAGCTGAGCAGACTGTTTTGTCCAAAAGAAATATAGTAGGTGTAAAACTTGTTTTCAAAAGATGTCATTGAAGTTTAATTGAAAAGTGTCCTATTAATTAAGGCTGAGCGACCAACAGATGAAAGTCTCATTTCTGTTGGGGCTGATCATGGTGATACTGTAACATTAACTCCTGCTTGCTGGGAGTGCTCAAGAGGCTGCTGTTGGGATGCCCTGGTATGCAGTTCTGTTACAAGCACACAGTCCTGTTCCTAGAGTTTAGCAAATGTTTAACAAGCTTTTTAACAGCTGTCTTGAAAATTGCCTGGCTTTGTATTGACTGACTTGCACAGATTTCAGCCTGGTTTCCAAGGGAAATGACTGTTCTCAGCGTGTGTTGTATGTGTGAGTTTGGGAACCTCCCTCCCTGTTATAACAGACCTGACATAGAAGCACAGGGTCTTTGAGATACTGAAGATATTAGAATTTTGTGGAAGTGGGTGGCTGAATACTGAAGAGGGTCTCGCTCTTCTCTGCAGGGGAGGGGCTGCAAGGAACTGTGCTCTCAGTCAGCCTTGGAGACTCCAAGAGGCCCAAATCTGGACAATCTCAGGTTTTCTTATTCCACTTCTCACAGAGCTTACTAGTTTAAAGATCTTGGCTGCAGCCTGAAGTGTTCCATCTTTAAAAACACTAGCTACTCTACTTTGTTCCTCCTGGTACATGTACAGAGCAAAATGCTGCATGTGCAGGGACTGGTAAGCACAAAGTGCCATTTGAAGAACGAATGTATCTGTTTTCAGGTAGACAAGTTCATAAAAATTGGATAAACTGGTAAACAAAAAGTCCCAGCACATGGACTATTGTGGATTTGTTCATTATTACCAACAGAGGAAGAGCTGTACAGGAGGAATGTCTATTATGAAAATTGTATTTAGCTGTAGGACTGAAATACATGGTCTGTTACCTCCTTTTTATGAATACTGCTAGCACTGTTCAGGCAGCCAGCAGGCATGGTTTCATGAAAAAGAATGTGTGGTTGTTTTTGTAAGGTTTTTCTGAATAAGGCCGGACAAAGCTGCAGGAGATCCCTGATGTTTTTGATGGAACTACTGTCGTGCCAAAATATCACGTGCTAACTTCTCACTTTGCTGTAAATTGGTTATAAGGAAAACACAGGCAGTAGGACTGACAGTACTAGCTGTTGTCCTAGAGTGAGAGGTCGAGGGACCCTGCTGAATCCTTAGGAATGTCTGAGTATTCTTCCTCTGCTACATACCCACTCCTTTGCATTTTCTCTTTTGTTCTAGGTGGAGTCTGGATAAGAGCTGTCAGGAGAGCTTTCTAGCTGGATTGAGGCTACCAGGTGATAGCAATCTTGAACCACAGTTTTAGAGGAGTGGCACCAAAACGCCTGTCGTTATGCCAAGTGCCTTACAGGACAAATAACTGCTCCCTGCTTCCTCAGCTGCCTAAAAATCAAGCCGTAGATACTGAGCTTCAATCTGAGTATGGTAAGTCAGGCCTCAGAAGCCTGCATCCATTGTGCAATTGAGTTTAAAATAGTTATAGTTATCAGCCTATCATACAACTGTTTTAAACCAAGCCAGGGGAAAAATAACAAGAGCACAATGTTGGGTAGCTGACACTCATATTGCCACATCTCTCCCTGTTGTACTCAAACTACTAAATGGGGTCTTGTTAGTGCACCCTGGCACTGTGCTCATGTTGGGTTACATTTCAAGAACTCTCTCAGAGCGCTATTGAGGCTGGAAAACTGCAGTGGATCACTGGAAGTGGATCACTGCCCACTGCCAAAAAGTCTTGCTTCTTGGCTGTGACAGAAGTTTGAGATTTCTTTGTGCAACTTCAGTTTACTTCCTAAACTGGAAATTGGAGAAGACATCTCCTAAGCTGACCAGTTACTTAAGCAAGTAAAGTGGCAGTCTACCTTTTTAACTAGGGTAGAAAAACTAGGATCAGAAAGTGATGTTACCCATCGAAGTGAGGACTCGCTATCCCTAAGGATACAGTATCCCTTAAGGTTACTTAAAGAGACAGTAACCTTTCAAAAACCTCTATCCAGGATACAGTATCCCTACGGTATCTCTTAAGGTTACTCTATCCCTAAAGATACAGCAACCTTTCAAAAACCTCATCTTGAGTTTTCCTTGTAATTTGCTGAGCTCCATTTAAGTTTTCCCCAACTAAAACCCTGGAGAGATGGGGGAGGTGGGGAAGGGCAGTGTAACTGGTTGCTTTCCTTTTGCATAGAGATGAAAACCAGCTGGTTGCTTCAGTTGGCCTTTAGGCCAGCATTTGATAAAACTTTGTTCCTTTGCTGTTCCTACTAAATCCTTTCTGGTGTCACTCTCACATATGCAGCCCTTTCCCATTCCCACTTAACCCCCATGCATACTCTTGCTTCCTTACAAAAGTCCATTTGTGGCCTGAAAAGCTCGTATCAGAAACAAAGCTATTTAAATCTCTTGTGACTTCTTATGTTTATTCTTTTGGTGTCTGAGCACAGTTGCTGAAAGTCTGAGAGTGATTGCTGGTCCCATTTAAGTTTCTTCCTCTCCCCGCCCCTAAACCAGGTGACATTTTTAGCTTCAAATTGTATAGCAGGAAGCACGTTAAACATCAGGTCTGAGAGAAATGAGAAACAACATGATGGGGCTGCAGCTTTAGGTTCTGCAACCAGCCCAACTCTCCATATTAAAAATCAACCACTTTTTTGGTTTAAAGTGTGAACAGTCCATCAAAAAGCTACATGAAATCCATTTTCTGGGTGACGGAATTTACGCCTGCCTAGTTTGCTTCCTATCAGGTTATTAACACTTACTGCATCTGTAACTGCTGGTTATTGAAGGAAGGACTTAACTTTCTACCAGAACCCTGGGACTAATTAAAAAATTGCCATTAACGTTTAATGAGAAAGTTGTTACTTTCACCAGTAAACTGGCTTAGAGTCTTAGTCCCATAAAGCACAAACGGCACGTACTGAATCATAGTTAACAAGCGGATTTGGGGGAAAACACAGTCAGAGGAGTGCAGCTTGTTGTGTAAGTTAAAAATGATTGGTTGCTTTCTTCTTACTTTCCCCACCAGTACTGGATATTATATATGCTAACTAGTATTCATCTCTCAGTAAGGCATCAGACCTTGTAGGGCCAGTTCTTTCTCCCAGTAAGACATTTGCATCATAAAATGGCCCAGACAAAACATCCTCAGGGGAAAATCCCATGCTTGTAGGAACTTCCAAGCCAGGGTATAGCACCGTTTAAGGAATGGCCAACACAAATGGAGAAGAACAAATAAGAAACTCGAGGGTGTGTCTAATGGATCTGAGTATCGAGGGCAGGAAAGGAGGAATTTTTGCTCCTCTTCTGTGCCAGCCTTGGGCAGAGGAGCAGATCTGGTAAATTTTAGTCCTGTATATCTATCAGCCAGTTCTACTATCTCATTGTTTGTACATACACACAGTAAACTAGCCAATTCTGTCTTTTCTGGTACCAAGTTATACCTCATTTAAAGTGACTGGACTTACACTGGAGAAGTATCACATAAGGACAATAAAATTTGGAGACAATGTGTCCTCACTACTAATGTTATAAAGGTAAAAAAACCCCAACCCACAAGCCATTTCACAATTCTTTTATGGAGAGAATGGTAAGAGAGCAAATAGCGTGTTTTATTCCAAATGTTTCATTTAACAAAGATTAAGCACACATCTGACCTCTGTCACTTTGAGGTACGTTCCTAATATGGCTTTGCCCTTGCTTATAGAGGTAGAAATCAGGAATTACTTTACTGAAGTCAGCAAAATCATTATCCTGTATTAAATTCAAAAGAAAGTGAGTCTTGCTTTTTACCTCTACAGCAAATCCTATTCAATTCAGTACGAATACAGCAGTACATTTAAGTGCAATGCAAGAGCAGAGCCAATTGGTAAATCTGTGCCCTAAATTCAGTACAGAGTTCTTGAGCTGAATTTCCATCTGAGTACTCTTGAATACTGCAGCACTAAATCTCCTTTTCCTGCAGAGTAATCTAGTTTCTTTTTCCCAGAAAGAATTATATTTTCCTTTTTGTAAACAGAGGCCACATGAAACACATGGTTGTCTTCTGAGCAAAAACCTCAAAGATCATAGCTTATATATATTAAAAAAACAACAACCCACAAACTTCTGTTTTGAAGCTAAATGCAGTTTTTGAGTCTATCAGCATTTTTTATTCCATACTAGTTCTCTGCATAGTGGAAAATATACACCCTTAGGAGGATAACAACTATGATAAGTCGTTAAAAAACAAATTATCTAGGAAAGTAATTTTTTCCATTATGAAAGTGGCTTGTCATATATTAGTGAAATGAATTACTCACATAGCACACCTTTCACAACCTCAAAAGAATTAGATTATGGCCCATAGGTTCCCACGTGTAACAGGAGTAGCTCTCCTTTTTGTACATACACCACTATCACTCCACAGTTTCTGATTATGTTTTATTCATGTGTAATCATAAATCACTCACAAATCAGTCCAAAGCCTAAAACTAACCAAACCAGTTCATATTTCTGGCATGAGCTATTCTATTTGCACGTCTTTCCAGATTAGAACATTTTTTGTTGTGATATGGAAAGACTCCAGGTACGTGGTGTTCAACGGGAAAAGGTGACAGCATGACATTTAGGGGATGTATGTGTGGGGAAGGGAGGAAAAGCAGCAGGGAAAGAAAGGCACATTTCCTTTTGACCCACTCAGTAGAAGAAAGTCAACTGAGCAGTAAGCTACTCAATTCATCCTTTGATTTAGCACTCTGCTTTCTGGGACTGTTCAGAGTACAGAAGGCTCAAGGGGGATCTCATCAATGTATGTAAATATCTGAAGGGAGAGTGTGAAGAAGAGGGAGCCAGGCTCTTTCCAGTGGCACACAGTGACAGGGCGAGAGGCAGTGGGCAACACCCTGAATCACAGGAGGTGCAGTCTGAACATCAGGAAACACTTTTTCACTGAGGGTGACTAAGTACTGGCACAGGTTGCCCAGGGAGGCTGTGGGGTCTTCATCCTTGGAGATACTCAAAAGCTGTCTGGACGTGGTCCTGGGCCACTGGCTGTAGTCAACCCCATTTGAGCAGGGGGGTTGGACAAAGTGACCTCCAGGAGTCCCTTCTGACCTCAGCCCTTCTGTCGTGCTGTGATGCTGCTTTGGTCTCTTGTCAGTGAGAAAGTAAGGTAACTCATTTTCTTGGTGGCTCCCTTCGATCAGGAACAGCGAATTTTAGAAATGCGAAGGGTGCTCCAGCAGCCAGGAGCTCTAGAAGGGACCCCAACAAGCATGTAGAGTTTGCAGTGGGAAGGAATGAAATGCTTCTGGGGTCAGGATGGGCAACCTTACATCTGGCAAATTAATATAAACAAAGCAGGAGTGCAAGTATTACATATTACTTCCACTTCAGTCACTCCAAGTAACATTGCTATCCTTTTTGTTTCAAGGAGGGACAGCTGTGACATAACTAATAAATACACTTCAAGTATCACCTGATGACTACAGCTTTGTGCCAGTGGCATTGGGAGCACAGGAGGGATGCTGAGAGCTACTGTGAAAGGACTTGTCATGTGCAAAAGCAAAGCAGAGAAACCTGGATGCCTGAATTTCATGACATTTCATTTCAGTGCAGACTACTGAGGCCTTGGTGGTTTCTGGGGTTATAATCATGTTTTTCAGACTGATTTATCGTGTCATTCTCCTGCACAGGATGAAGATAGCACATCAAGGAGTGCTTAGGTCCGGGAGCTTTACAGTGCCAGTTGCTGGTGCTGCAAGCTGCGACACTTAGCTCTGGCCATAGACAAGAATCCCAGACTTTGGGGCTGCACTGTGATCACACTGGGGGAAACATAGAAAAAAGGGTCACACACCTCCTCCATCTCCTGTGACTAGCTTGTCTTCTTGCATGCCAGCTCTCCTACATGCTACGAAATAGCTGAGCCGGACTTAACGCAGTGGTGGGCAGCAGAAAAAGTTAAAAGGCGAGTTCAGTGCCAGGCTCAACACTGCCTTTTCTCAGAACATCATCTTCTGAGAACAGCTTCCCTTCAGCACGGCAAGACAAGGTGGCAATTTCTTTTTCTTCCTGAAGTGCATTTAGCAAAAGGGCAGGATAGAGGAGGCCGAAACTTTCCCAAACATGAACTCTGTAATGCTCAGCTGAGTTCAAGCAAAGGTGCAGCACTTTCAAACCATGCCTAGCAAATTAGGGCAACCCTGATAAGCAAGATACAAAAGTGCAATTGCAGCTTTAATGTAGAAGTAGCAAGTTTCTGTCTGTCATACTAAAAATACAACATCTTGCCGAGTTACAAAGGCGGCAGCATTTTTTCATACTCTGCAGTAGACAACCCTGTTATCAAATAATAATGCCACTGGAAGTGGAGAAGGAGCTCTTCTCACATCTTGTTCTGTTCTGCCTCTGCTTCTAATAAATACAAGTGCCTGCAGCTGAAAAGCTCTATGCTAAAGTGCCCAGGTTTCTCTAACAGAGACCTCAGAGAAGCACTGCTGGGGTTAACATACTGTTTTGCCCAGGCATATACAAGTGTATTGCAGAAGGCACTATGCAAATAGTGTTCACAGAGTTTATAATTTCCTGTTGGAACAGCAAAGAAAAGAAGGTCATTGATTTAAACCAGAGAATACAAATGATTTCCTGCCCACAGAGCTGCCAAATGCTTGGAGTTATTGATTTTTTTTTTCTTCCCTGCTGCTAACCAAACACTTCTGGTCCTGTCATGGGCATCATCAGCTTATTGACTAAGTAAACATAACCCATTAAGCTGAACATTTTAAAAATAATAGAAAATTACAGTGGCTATAGTAAAAAAACCCGTCTGCATTGCAAAAACATAAAAATAAAAAGGAGAGGAAAAACAGTTCCTGCAGTTAATTAACTTTTATGTAGATTCAAGTTTCTGGAATTTAGGTTTGCATCCAAAAGAGAGAGAAAGGAATAAATTGAAAGAAGACTGGGGAAGAAAAAGTCCTTTCCTAAAGAAGCCAAAAAGGGGAGGGTGCAGGGAAGTGGGGACTTCAAATTTTAAAACCCCAAGGAAAAGAAAAAATTATTGCAAAATTGAGATTGAAAGGGTAAAAAGGTGTGGCAGCAGCATGGTAAAGGCATGCTTTTATTTACTTATTTATTTATTAGCAGCAGGAGGTCTGTGCTGTTGTCTGAATAATTTTTTTGAAGGCAGAGCTGAGCACAGCTGATGCCCGGCCTTGGAACATGTCAGTTTGAAGATAGCACGTACGGTATTAATAAATGTAGAACAATACTTGCTGTCAAGTTGGTTACAAGGCAGTAGTTCACTGAAGGGGGCCTGACAATGTCAAAAAGCATTAGACCAGAGCCAGCAAATGCTTTATACGCTACAGCTGAACCCAAAAGATGAATTGATGCCCTGGATCTGACTTTAAGGCATCTGTCTGCTCTGGAGAGCGTGTGTTTGTCTGAAGAAACAGGGAAACAAGTTGCTTTTCTCTCCTCCTCCAACCATCTGCCTACAGACAGAAGGCAAGGAGCAAGACTCAAGAGAACAAATCGTAGTGTGTTGTAAATGGACACGGATGCCTTGCAGACAAAATAATCTTCAAAAGTAGGAGCACATGCTCAGGAGAGGTGTTTAGAGGCAACTCCAAACAGCAGGGAGACAGCTACCAGGCTGGGATGCCACAGGGAGGGCTGGCTTTCCTCTGGGACCGGCTCTTGCAGGTGCAGCTGCTGGCTTCGCTGGCCAGGAGCCTCGCAGGCCTTTGGTGTGAGAGCCAGCAGCGAGAGAAGAGCCACTCGGGAGAGACACCAGGAGGGAAGTAAACAAGCAGATTACAAAGTGATGAAAAATAAGGGTATCAGCCTTCTACAGTGACTTAGAAGAAGGTGTGACCATTTCCTCCACCCCCTCACCCTCATGCCTGTCGACTGAAGAATACTATTAAGGCAGGTAGTCATAGATTATTAATGACCTGTTAACAGCTTCTTTAATTTTCTAATAAGTGCCAACTGCGGCTGTTGTAATTATGCTGCTGGTCCTACAACACACCCTGTGCCAGGCTGCAAAATACTTTTTTTTTTTTTTTCTGGAACACATTGTCCTGCCTCTTAACACGCGTGTACTACACATGGGCAATTTCATACCTTAGTAAAATTACATCTTAGGCTGTCAGAGCATTTTGCAGCCTATAAATGTCGCTATCTTCCAGCGAAGTAGGAATCAGGAAGTGTTTAGTCACTTATTTTTACATGTGTGAATTGAGACACTCAAAGTTTATGGTTTTAAGCCACAGTGATACAGTGAGTCAGTCCCTGAGCTGCTTGTGAAACCTGGGAGCACTGTCTTCTGCTTTGCCAGCACTGGTGTCCTATGAACTGCAGTAACACTGAGTAGGGGCTTTTTCTATCTTAAGCAGAGGTCCCTAGGAGTAACATTGCATAAAAGTGATGGTATCTCTTTATCACTCTTCCTAATTCCCACAAAGAGAGCTGAGTAGTGTGCAATGAGAAAAGAAAACAAAAACAAACAGAAAAACGTGTGTGTTGTGGTCAAAGGCAAAGTCTTTCCTCTGCAGCCTTCAATTGAAGAAGTCTGTTGGGCATGGATCCCTGCCAGCGTCATTAGCAGCAGTGATTCCCCGCTAACTGCTCCTGTTCCCTCTTCTAATGGATCACAGCACATTTATGTGTCTCGTATATGCCACATTTGTCAAATTTCATTGTATTTAGCCCTTGGTAATCTAGCATTTGATCAACAAACCCCACAGACAAGTATTTGAAGGTTACAGTAGCAATAAGTTTATGAGGAAATAATATATGTTGTTAGCAGCCCTGTTTGAAAGCTACTAGTGAGGGTGTGTCTTGAAAATGCCGCAGAAAGCAGCTTAATTTTCAGAGATCCAAGCATGTTTAGGAAACAGTGATCCTGTAAAGCTATCTCCTGTTGAGCACACACAGAGCACCCAATGTTTCAAAAAATCTCACCCGTCAACAGTACGTAAAAGTGTGGTTTGTGCTTTTGTCTGGCTCTTGGACTGCCTGTCACACCTCCTTGCTGGGCAAAGCCCTATGCTGTAGCTCCATAGGAAAAGCTTTTCCCTGTATCCCTAAAGGTAGGTTCACTATAGGAAACAGCCCCGGAGTTGTGCTGAACCTGTCTAGGCTGGTAGGTTTTAGCCAGAGAGAGGGGATGGTGCTTGGGCAGGGACACAGCCCAGGTCTCTGGAGACCAAGTGCCTGACCTGGCACAAGCTTCCTGCGAAGTCGTTCCATGTTTTTCTGCTGCAGCTCTGCAAAATGAAAAAAAAAAAAAATCCATGCCTTCCCTAATTGGAGCTATAGAAGGACCTAAGATGTAGTGAATAAAATAGAGGCATCATTTAAAGCATTAACCAGAGAGAGATTTTTTCCCTCAAATCTTTCCCCACACATGTTCTGAGGAGGAAAATATGGATTGCAGTCAGCTGTTCTCTGAAATTCCTCTTGCCCTGACTCATTTTTGGAAGAGAAGCTGATTCGCGTCCAACTGTCTTGTGAGCATCCAGCATCTTTTCCTTTTTCCAGGGGCGGATGGATAAATCAGTAGCTGCTCCTCAGATCAAGTTAAAGGTCTGACTCCAGATGCTGCACGTGCAAATAGTGTGGCAGGTTCCACTGCTTCCTTCACCCTTTTGCTCTCTCCATCTCCATCTTGCACAGCTCTGTGCACGTCAACAAGCTGGATCTGTCTGAATGGAAACCTTCAAGTATTACAGGAGTTGTTTTGGTTTTTTTTAATGGTTCCCATCATAACTTTTTTTTCCTCTTTTGTCTTTCTGAGAACAGAATGTTTCTAGGTCAGAATCCCAGTTGGTCTTGTGCTGTTTTTGGTGTTCAATGCTTATTAAAAAGTCACGAGTCTTTGAGGCTATTTTTTCCCCAGATCTTAATTTGTGTTAACAGATTTAGCTGATACTGAACCAGTTCTGCTCATATGGGCAAGGACCAATTTCTGGAAACAATCCAGATGTCCAAGATGTTCAAAAGTAATTAGTTTTCCTCAAAGCCTTAGGCTTTAAGTGTTGATCTGATGTGTTTCAAATGGTCAGCATTTTCTGAAGGAGGGGCCCGTCTAGGGAGGGTGTAAAGATGGGCACTTGAAATAAACTTACCACATCTGAGAATCTGGGGGGATTTAGGGCAGCATTTTATTTATTTTGTGTTTTCACTAGGAAGTATGAATAAGAGCAAGGTGTTTGTGAAGTGCCAAAAGTAGGTATTGCCATAATACTATATAATAAAAGGCATTATATCAGCAAGATGTTTGGCCTTAGGGCTGCAAACCTTCCCGTCTCCACTGATATTTTTAAAGGCTTTGTAAATTGAGCTCCATGCTAATCATAGCAGAGTAGGTCCCATCTTTTACCCCCTCATTTCTAGAAGCAGACACATCACAAGGGAACAAGCATCATATGATTTACCCTGTGTTCCTGCCTTAAACATTTTTTCCCTGTGACAGCCTCTCCTGGCATTCAGTTCCTTTAGGTCACTGTCTCCTGCATGCCTATTTAATGCATGCATGTGGATTGTATTATTGAGTTAGTAAGACTATAGACAGGCGTAAGCCTTATCAGGGTTGGAGTTAGACTGTAAACTTCCAGGCAGGTACTAACTTCTGATGTAGCCACGTACAGCTCCTAGCCCAATGATGTCTGCGGTACCTCTGTGAACTTCTGTGACCATTTTCTTTTCTCTTTACAAGGTAAAATTTGATCTATTGGCCAAGAAGTTTATTACAGACTCTTGTGTTTCTCAGTGTTTTATCCCCCATCGCAGGATTTAGTAAGTTGACTTAAAGCTTGATAGGTTGTTGGTTTTGGCTTTGATAACTTGCCAGTGTCTTTGGCATAATTAATGTATTGGACACAGATAAATGGCCACAGACTGGCATGAGAGCGAAGTAGTTGCCACTGCATAGAAAGCATTGCAAGCTCTTTGATCTTTCCATGAGAAATGGATTGGTACTCTTCACTGATCACTCACCTTGCAGGTTCAGTGAACCTATTCTCGGAAACTATATACAGAAAATACACATCACACTATGAAAACCTCCCTGGCTTGATAGTCCACTTCTGCTAAGCTCCTGCTAAGCATAGAGTGCTATTCCCTCTCATCCTGACAGCACGAGACAGTCAAAGGACTGTATTTGCTATTTCTTTATGTGATTCTTTTGTTTTAATGTGCCCATTTGGAAGCTGGCCTGTGACGCAGGCTGTGGGGAGGCACAGGTACAGCGTGGAGCAGTTCTTTTGAACATTGAATTGCAACTCTCGTGACCTCACTCCCAGCAGCAGGAAGCCAAGAAGCTGTCCTGCAGCTTTCTCAGGTAAACTACTCACTGTTAAAACCATAAACACCACTGATCTTTTCTTCTTGTACCTTGGATATAACTTTTTCATTTACCCTACTTATGAATTCTTACTTTTAAATCCTTTGCAATTCACCTCTAAAACTCAAAAGGTGAACATTCACACCTTCCCCCCCCCCCAGTGTCCAATTACAGAAACATACAATTAGGGATGTTAATGACAGATTATTAGGCATTAACCTATAACGCCATGCTCCAATAACAGCAAAAATGGGTCACACTGGAGGTATAATTATTCTGCTTCTCCAATAACACGCCCTAGTCATGCCTTTTTTTTTGCGATATCCCTCCTATTTCAGTACAAAGCATGGGCAGCTCTAGTTGTCTTGGAGGATGATCTGGGGTGGGTTGTTGAAGTGGCTGGCACACGAGCCTAGCCTTCAAAAAGGCTGAACAAACTAGGATGTAGCGTCTGCGCAACTTGGGAGAAAAGCGAAAAAGGATTTAGGCACCTGCCTTTGTTACGTGCAGTTAGGAAAACAGTCTCCGATTCCCGGAGGGTTAAACCAAGGGATGACAAGAGAAGGCTCCTCGGACAGCCCGGCCCTGGTGCAGTGCAATAGTCTGCAGGGGAAGAGGGCATGTAGGGGGGTGAAGGTGGGCAGGCAGGAGGAAAAGAAATGCAGTACAGGCAAGCCTGCCGGATGAGACTGTAGCTTAAGAGCACATGGGGAAGTAAGACTCTGATGGTGCAGTACAGAAGATACAGGAAGATATATAAATATATAGAAACGTGCAGATGAGAGCGCCCAAGAGAGGAGAAAAAGGAAATGAAACTAAATATCTGTAGGTACCACGTCAGGCTTTGTACTAACTGAGCAAGCCATCTGCATTGTAGCATGTGCCCCAGGAGATGCGATACAGCTACAAGAATAAGGTGGCTGTTTAGAGTCCTTATTCACTCTATTGGCTACTTTCACGTTCCTTGTTAATTAGCTAGCAGCAAAGGCAGAGAATAAACTTATCACGGTTTCCTGGCATGCCAGTGATCTTCCTTGTACACAGAGTTGTCCCTTCAAAACATTTTAACCAGGGTAAATTACACCTAGGAACTGATCCACAAGGCGACCCTTGAAAGGACCGTTTCAAAGCTGGCTGAAAAAGTGTTTTACCTCCCTAAATGCCAAAATAACATCTTTTCAGTGCATCTAGAGAAACCACTGAGAAAAAAAGAGCATTACTTCTACTTTTTGTTTGACTGTCTAACTTCTTCTCTAAAGTTACTGAGCTTTTGGTGAAGGCAGATCAGACACGCAAAGCCTTGGTATTTCTCACATGCTGGCAGGGAGCACAGTGTACTTCTCAGAAATGAGGTAAATATTATGTTGAGACTATTTCTGTGAAAAAGAGGAAAGTAATATGCTGAAATGATGAACCTGTGAGAACACTTCTGATGTACTGTCCTCTCTTTGGTGACAGCACCAATGATGAAGGTATTTTGTAGACAATGACTGTCAAGAAGCTGTCTCTAAAATCTTGTCCTGGCATGTTATTACTATAGAAATTGGCTCACACCCAGATGCCTTATGGATCTTACAAGATCAGTGGATGGGCAAGAGAGCAAGAATGTGAAATACAAGTGTGTGCTTGTGTGCGGTTTGCCTGACATTACCCTCATCTCCTGTGACTTCCATCACTACTTGGGTGGCTTGCAGAAAAGCTGGACCTGAGGCTGATGCAAATCCCACCAACCTAAGGGAGAGTTTCATTGCAGAAAGGTTAGGCAACACTTCCAGCCTTGAATTTATATGCTCAGGTCTATGTTCAGGCCTATCGATAAGTTTGAATTTAATTTAATAGTAGCCTTTTGCCACACATATTTAGTGTGTCATGCCAACACCTCAGGACTACAGTGGTTCAAAGTGGTTTAAAGGCTCCCAGCTGCTTGTATTGGTGGCCTGGCAGTATATTGTCTTGGCCAGATGGGTAGGCAGTGGCCCAAATTGAGATAGCCAGCAGTGATCACACCAGGTTTGTGTGGATCAAGTTGTTTCTCTCTGATTTCAGAGCAATATTATTGTTTACTGTTTGGTCTGTGATAGCACCCAGAAGCTGGAGGTGCTGGTGGAGCTTGGTAGTGCCAGGAGGAGGAGAATAAGAAAGAGGAGGAGGAGGAGGAGGAAATGCCTTCCCCAAAGAACCTGCAGCCCCAGCTCCCTCTCTTGGGTCTGAAGCAAATAAAATGAATGTTTGTGTCTGGCTGAAAATGTCCTTGCTTCACCGCCACCTGCCTTTGGTGGAGGAGCCTGAGACCAACCTCTGCCACATGAATTTCAGAGACTAAAACAGAAAATCTGAATTTGCTGGAATAGGGAGAATCTCTTAAGTCCAGCCTATTTTTAAAAGATCCTCTGTGGAGAAAACAAAGTCTAATTAAAACCAGACTTTACTGTTGCAGTAACCTACCACTTCACATGTGACCCTGGGAGTCTTCCACCTCTCTGGGTTTGTTAAATCTTGTTGTTAACTGCCTGAGTCCTGCTTAGTTTCAAAGTCAAGCCTGAATACTACCTTCTCCACTGTATCTTACTATTTTCAAGGCACAAAATGAACGTCACCCTTATTGGGAGGCTCTGCTCTTTAATATTTATTTTTAGAGAACACTACTTATAATGATTTAATGTCTCTTCTTTTGGTAACTGTAGGCTCAATGTTTTTGTGTGTGCTAATCTCTACTTAATCTTTCTTACCACCGCAAATAGCATGGGGGAAAAGATGTTTTTGCAGAACAGTGTAGCTTAGAAATTGTGCTTTTTTTAATTACTGGCTGTGAAGAAATCTGTTTTTCCACCCGTTGACTTGCATACTTTTTAGTGGTATAACAGGTTCTGAGGGGAGATCTCCACCGCAGATAACAACCTGAATTTCCCTCCTTAGGAGGCAATTGCAGGTTGTATCTGTAAAATTCCCCTAAATGTATTGTCTTACAGTTGCTGCCTTTGTGGCAACTGAAGTTGAGGGGGTTTGGTCCTTCCATTTAATAGCCTCTACGCTTTGCAGGCGCCAAGTAATTTTCAGCAAGGTTTAGAACAGGAGACACAACTCTGGGCATGCCGCTGCTTCCCTTCCCTAGCGAGCCATCTCCATGGCACTTCAGCAGAGCAGCAGATGGGAGCAGCAAACACGGTTGGCCAGAGGGCAGAAATCCTAGCGATGAGTCCTTGCAGACAACAGCTCCTTACTATGTTTTGGTCTTCCACAAGCTGACAGCATTAGTATCTCCATCGTCATCATTCAGAAGTCAGCAGCACGCCAAAGGATGCTCAAGGATTTGGATGCAGTATCTGGATATCCATGCTGCAAGACACCATGATGGCAGGGGAGGGGAGCAGCAGCTCTGGGCTCCAAGGACACCTCTGTCCTTGCTTTTGGAAGCTAACAGGGAATTGTGGGATCAAAGAGAAGGTTTGCAAGGTCTTGAGAGGCTTGTTAAAACGTGTAGCTCTGAACCTCTTCCCGCAACGTGCTGTCATAGGACTGGCTTGGGAAAACAGCTGAGAAACAAGTGGGAGGAGAGCATCAAGGGCTAGACTGGGGATGGGGTGGTCCAGCCTGCGGGCTTCCCACTGTGACCGAACACAACCAATGGAGATGTTCTCCCTGTTACAGCAACGAGGATTTTTGCAGAGCCGGTGCGGGCTGCACAACGTGGGCGCATCTCAGCCCCCCCACATCCCTGCCTCACCAGGACCAGCAAGGAGTTATTGTTGCAGGCAGGGGCAGCACATCAGGAGCAGCCACGAGAGCTGCATGGGGCAGCAGTGCTTACTGGGATCATCAGTTCTCAGCTGCCAAGCTCCCTTGCCAGATGGCACCATCCCATCCCGGCACCATCAGGGCGCTCGCGGCCACTGACCTGCTGGGAGCGGAGGTGGTGCTGAGAGCATGTGCTGTGCAAAGCTTCTCACTTTCCATCCCCCTTGTTTGGGTGCGAGCAGACCGTGAGACCTAACAAACCTCAAACCCGCTGACAGCAAGTTGCAGAGCCTCTAATTTCCGCCCTGTGCTAGGCAGGTCCCCTGAGCCTTGGTCAAAACCTCCTTGCTGGTGCAATACCTCTGCATCTTCCCACTTTTACTCAGCAAACTGCCGGCAGCACCCCCCACCGCCAGAGGTTTGCATTCAGTTACCCTGAATTTCATCACAGAAAGCAAATTTTGCCTGGTTGCAACTTTGAAAGGGGCAAAAACAAATGCCATGGGTCACAGCCTGTTATATCTGATTCGCTCTCCAGATTTACCACCTTTTTCTTTTTTTTTTTTTCCCCCCTCCATTATGTGGTGTTGGTGTCAGATCCTCCTCCTGGCCAAACGGATCTTATGGGAAACTCAGTTATTAATCAGATTTTACAGTTTGAGGGAGGGGGAAATAATGTTACAAATTGTGATTTAAGGAAAGATGCAAACACAAGTGGGTGAGCAGAAAGCTCTCTCTGTCCTTGTGAAACAACTGCCACCATTTCTCTACTTCCTCTGCTGCAACATCTCACGCTGCTCAAGTTCCCCAGGGGAAGTGAAGATGAAAACTCATCAGAGAAACAGATCAGGAGTGAGAGATGACTGACTGTACCAATGGCACAATTTGGGGATTTTGGGGCATAAAATAGGCATAATACCCACATGTTTCTACCTGCAGGTTGCTACCGTCACTAGCCACCTATAAATTTGAAGTAAATTAAACAGTAAACTTAAGAGCTCTTAAAATCAAGGGAACTAGTTAACAAGCCTTCAACTAAGGGATAGCATGTGTTATGGTAGATGGAAGTTGTACCTGGGTTGCACTCACAGTTTCCCTTGGGCTAGAGGACGCAAGAGATGGCGTATGGTCATGTCAGTAGAGTGGTGAGCGCAGGGAGGCTGCCCGTGTCACCCTGACCCGGCCACGAGGGGAAGGAGTTCTGACATTTGCCTCTCCACCCTCTCTAAACTGTGGTTGTCAGCTGAGCAATACCTGACTAACGCATACCTGAGGGATGCTAGAGGTGGTTTTCACAACAGGACTCAAACGGCCTTGCCCAGGTCACATTTCTGTAACTGGTTTGGGCCTCAGTTTATTAACCAGCTCTCGCTGAGTGTAACACTTAAGTCACACCATCATGGCACAAGGATCGAGGTGTGAAACCTTTGGGACTAGAAATTCCATACAGCTTCCTCAAGTATTCAGAGGCTAAGGGTTGTTTTCCCTACATCAAAAAGGGCAGCCTTTTGCTAATTTTTATTTCTTTTTTTTTTTTTTTAATTGCTGTCAAACCATTCCTCCCTACCATCCCAGCTGCGAGAGAAGCAAGAGCATAAGCCGATACTTGGATGCTCCGTCAAGTCCCATCCTGCCACAGCCTGAAGCAACGTGCTACTCTCCCACTGACGACTCAGCTCAACTCCTACTAACCTGTTGTGGGCAGGAGCATTAGCTCAGGCTCTTCAGGCCACACGGTCCCCCTCTTACCCAAACCGTGGAAGCGTTTAGTAGATTGACTTTCTCAGAGGTGTTTCTTATTCTGCTGGGTCATTCATTCAAATGCCAAAATTGTGACTCATTAAAAGGGCAAGCTTGGGCTGGGGAGTGCAGGAAGGAAGAAAAATAGCTTGCAAGAGCCTTCCTGTTTATCCACGGCTTGGGAAAAAAACCAACACAACAGAATACACACACCCTGGCTCCATTATCTTTGCTGGCACAGCGCTGGCTTGGCTCTGTCCCTTACCACTGCAGGCCAAATCCAGCCCTGCCGCGAGCATGTTTACTTTAGAGGATTTTACTCGAGAGAGAAATCTGGCCCCCGGAGCCTGAATGCTCACAGTGTGCGAGCGAGCGCACAGGCGCTGGGAGCCCCCGCAACAATGCGCCGCGGTGCTGGCCCCTGGCCACACCGGGGAGGTCATTTTCTTCTCGGCAATTAGCGAAGTGGTGGCATCGCTAAAAGAAGTTGAATAAACACATTCAACCCGGCTGGGTCCCCAGTTTGCTCTGTTCTCACCACCCTTCCTTCTGGGCGCGCGGTGGGGCCCCAGCGAGCAAGAGCCTGATGCTTGTGCACTGCGCTTTCATTCAGGCCTGGTTGGAAAGGGCTTTTAGGAGGAGGGGAGGAGGGAAAACAACCCTTTAGCTTTCTTCTTCTACAACAAATGTCTTCCCTTTTTCTTTTCAGGGAGGAAAAATGCCAGCTTCTCTAAGAAAACTGCAGCAAATGGCTGTTTTCATGGGACTGTTCAGCGGCGGGGGATGCATCGTGATGTATAATCTTATGCAAAGTAAGTCTCGGTGCTGTTAGCAACCTTATTTCCCCTCTGCCCCTTTCATTTGCTTTTGTGTAACGGGGAAAATAGCAGCATGCAAGATGTGAAAAGCGGATGAAGTTAAGGGAAGTGTGGCTGAGCCTCTCTGGTTTCTGCCTCCATGGGCTCTGCTTTGTTCAGCCCCAGGGCTGCTGCACGCATTGCCAGAGGCGGGTATTGCATAGGGAGCGGGCTGCTGTGGTCCAGAGAAAGTCTGGTTTCTGGGGGCATCTCCTGAGGGTGAAGTGAAAGCTTAGGCAGTAATGCAGGTTTCATTTCTTACTGAGATTTTACAACTGGGCAGGAAAAGAGGACCATCTGTGAGAAGGTATTAAAGTCTAGCGGTTTTATCTGTAAATCTCTCTGTGGTGCTGGCCCTTAAACTTAACACGCCTGTGAAGTGCTAAGACATGGTTAGTTTCTCCTGAATGAAGGGCAGATAAGAGCACTCAGCACTGAGAAGACCAGGACAAGGAGAGAAAAGCTACACAAGTGCCATTGCTGTTTATAGACAGTTCTAGTTGCTACATGTCTTTGGCTGAGAGTCCAAATTATTAGACCAAATGATAGTTATTTTTTCTAAAATGGTTTCTAGATCTTTAGCATCAGACCAGAAATAGGCTTTGCCTCTATCTCAGGGGGTGCTATAGGCCTCTTGGCCCTATGCCTCTCCCTTGCTGGTACTATCAAGTAATACTGCTTTTCACCTACCCTTATATCAGAGGATGCTGCCAGAAAACTGTAGCCAAGCCTGTTCCTCAAGCCCTCAGATAAGCTCTGAAACCTCCCCTTCATTTTACACGTATTAATAACAAATCAGACAAGGCTGGGAAGCAGGCTTTAATTTTAGGCAGCTCATGCCCTCAAGCTCTGCAGTACATGATGGATATACGATCCTCTTACGCTTTAAAATATTGAATCTGGCTTTAGCAAGGACATTAGCATTTTTTAATTTTCAGCTTCAGCACTGTTATCTAGAAATCTCTGGGGGGGAAAAAAGTCACCCCTCGTGCTATACAGAAAGTCAGAGGGCTTATTCCCCGCATCACTTAGCTGTGCAATCAAGTGGCACAATGCGATGGCTACTTCTTGCTCTGTTGCAATATCAGTGGCTGCCGAGTAGCTGTCTGATAACTTGGTGACAAGCCAACCAGGCTGTCAAAAGGACACTTTCTGCTGCAGAGTGTGTCCTTCTGTAGCCTCCAGCAGACAGGGGAGCCACACTGGGACTCTTCCTCCCTTGGCCTTCACCTAGGGTTATCCCAGTTCCTTCTGCTATCCCAGTGCACAGAACTGGCCCATACTGGGACCTGTGAGTAGCAAGTGGCTTCCATAGTGGGTGGTGGGAGCAGGGGGAGAGGGGTGCTTCCTTCCCCTTCCTTCAGGCTGAAGGGAAGTCTGCATACGTGCGGTGTCTGTGAGGGCTTGTTCAAACACTCAGGTAATCCTATTTCTGCTCTCTCTTCACCTCCACACCCTCCTCACAGGAGCAGTGTCCCCAGCCAACCCCAGCTTGCTTTCAGTTCTCCTACTGAAAACGCGTGGACAAACAGATTAGTCAGGCATTTTACGTCCAATATGCAAGAGGCTAACAAGGAACAGCAGAGAAGGAGCACCAGGAAACTTGAACCTGTTTCCCCTCCAACCTGCAGGATGAGCACAACATACTGTTAACATGGTCTGGGTGGCTGCTTGCCACGATCCGTAGGCACTAAAGGCTGGTGTGCTGCAATCCCTTTTGCTGGAGCTCCTTAGGATGGCCCAGGGGGCTGGGGAGGACCAGTGCAGGCTGAAGCCTAGCAAAGCTGTTTCTATGCCAACTGGATGCTGCCTGCTCACAGGGGATGCCGCTAATTAGGGAGAGGGGGCAGCATCCTTCTGACTCGTGCTCCAAGAGTCATACTGACAGGCAGGAGACCTGGAAACAAAGCCTACACCTTGTTTTAAACTCTTTGGAAGGGAAGAATAAAGTTGCCAGAGTAGGCTTTTCACACGTGCACACTCTTAGCTGAATTCTCCCCTTCTTGATGACAAGAGAGTGGAGTTAGGCTGGCGTGAAGCACCTCTAGAAACCTCAGCGGGCAAACCTTAAAACTGTTTATAAGCAAGTCTCTACCTCCATAAGGAGAGTTGGCACCTTTGCAGCCTCACAGCTCTGCACTGTGCAGTGGTCACCAGTGGACAGCATTTCCCAGCTGTACGTGGTAACCAGACACCAGTAAATAGCAGTTTACTACAATTGCCTTCCATATGCCAACACTGCAGCATCCAGTCTACTGTGCTATTGTTGCTGCTTGACCATTAACTCTAAAGGTGCTTCTTTGTGCCCCCCTTTTCATGCACCTGTCCGTAGAGTTGCAGCTTCATGGCTGCCACTTGAAAAGCTGTAGCAAGACCACAGCAAGAGTTTCACAGCAGCTGTTCTGTCTCACACCAACGTCTGTGAAATAGTGTCCATTCTTAAAGTATTTTCTGTACCTCCTTTAAAAATAATTGAATTACATTCAGAACATTTTCAGATATTCATCCTTACGCTTTTTTTTCCCTGTTATTCCTTTTAGATGATGTACAAATGTATGAAAAGCAGGGAGACACAGCCATAAGCTGAACTGTGTATCAGTATGGAACAAGCTATATTCAGACCCCTCTTCACTTAAATGAGCTGAACAACATTACAGTTCAGCACTGCTTCTCTGGTGTAAGGGTGTGTTTCCTCCTTTAGCCAAATTTCTCCTAATTAGTAGTTTTGGACTGTTTTTCAGGGAGGGTGTGGCAGTCTGGAGCAAATGTCTTTTTCTTTTTACTTATGTTTTGATTTTAAGTGAACAGTCTCCTCACTACGCTGTTTCTCTCACCTAGAAAGTTTTGCCAGGACCCAGTATTACCAGCAGGCTTTGGAGCAACTGAACAGCCATCCTGATGCCCTGGAAGCCCTGGGTGCTCCCCCTCTCAAGGTTCACAACATCCGACTGACAGATGGGAGTAATCGTGTGGACACAGAAAGAGCACGGGTAACGCTGGGGAGGTGGTGTCACAGGGTGGCTTCCCAAGGCCTTGGGTGAGATCAGCCGGGGGATTTTCAGCAGGTCACGAGTCACCTGGGGGCACTGGAAGGCAGTAGGATGGGATGCCAGTTGATTTGAAAGAGGGACGGATTTCCGGAGCATAAATCTATGCTCTAATGTGAGGGATGCAAGAGCAGCATCTTCACATGGTGCTATATGGGCACATCACAGAACACCAAGGGACCTTCCAAGCCAGTCAATCCCCCTCCTGCTCCTCTAAGCCACAAAATCATTTTCAGAAACATATCAGACCCAGCTTTAAAATAGCAGCTGCCCCCCTCTCCCCCCAATACATCCCATGCTAGTTTTTAAAGCCTTGTTCAGAACAGAGTTTTATAGCCACTTAGGAGCTACGCTGTGGTACAGCACAAATGGTGTGGTTTTTAAAAGCACCTGTAAGTCTGTGCCATGGAGGACGGCTGCCCGGCGTGGGGCTGAGCGCTGGGGTTACGTAGTGGCTGGAGAATGCTGCGCTGGGTGCTGAAGCATTGCACAAGGCTGCCTTGCGTCAGCCCGGGGCTGGGCTGAGGCAAGCCTTGCAAACACAAGTCCACTTCCACTCTGGGTTGCTGCCTGAAAAGGACTTTCCATCAGTGTTTTTACCCCTTAATCCAGGGCTGGCTGCCCTTTCCTGGTTTTGCTAGTGACGCAAAACGTCTCTAGAGACCTCTCCAGGCAACAGCACTGAGGGATCTCGTCACATTTGCATCATTTGGTACCTCCCGGTGAGTTGTTGGGAGTCCTGGGGACCAAGCAAGGGCAGTAAGGAATGGGACAGATGGTGCAGTGAAGAAGAGGGGCTGTCAGGACACACACCAAAAAAAAAAAATAAAAAAAAAAATCAACCTTCAACCAACTCACATAAAATTCCACTTTCTATCTCACTCCAGCCAGGCTTCACCCACATGACACCCTGGGTCAAAACATTTCCCAGGTTTTAGAGATTTTACCAGGCAGCATATCCAAGGACACAAATGTGGGGAAAATGCACAACCTCTTATGCTGATTGTAAAGAAGAAGAGAACCTGTCCCACCGATATGTTCCTGTGTCACTGTGTAAGAATGCTGGTCTCTCGGGTGACTCAGGGTGAAGTCAAACCCTGCCTTCTGCCGACCTCACCCATGACACAAACCACCAACTTTCTTCTCCGCATTTTTATGCTCCTGAGAATTCACGTTTTCACAAAATAAACTAGTTAATCGTTAGTGATTATATCATAGATCAATTTACTGACTCCGCAACATTCCTAGCTCCTGGGCCTGTTGGAGAACCCTTGGTATTTTCCCTTTGTGATGGCAATACCAGCAGCAAACACTACACCTGAAACATTTCTTTTATTCAAACTTTATACCAAGTGCAATTAGCTGTGGTCAGTGCTGCAGCTTCTAGCTTTGTTTGTTAAACAACTGAGTGGCAGAATTTGTGACGCTGACAAAAATCATTGAATGTCTCATTGCCTTGATGCATGTTAATGGACTGATCTGTAGAGGATCTCAACCTACAGGCTTGTTATGGTTATGGGAAGCTCTGGCACAGTGCAGGTCACCTCTGGATCACCATGCATTCTGGTAAGGAGAGGTGTTTGCTCGTAAATATTTCAGAGAGCGAGTGGTTTTCCCTGGGGGTTGCAGCTGTAACACAGTGCATTCTTTCAGCAGAGAGAGATTAATGTATGGCAGAACAGGCATACTTGTATAGCACGCACACCTTAGCCGTTAGGAAAGCTTAGTGAAACTCTGAAATATGTTAAAAAAAGAAAAAAGAGTTTAAGTTAAAAGGGAGGTGTTGCGTCTTTGACTGTAGAAGGAGGACATGGCCATTTCAGTAGCATGCTTCACTGAATCTTTAACATACTTTTACATCTGCAGATAAAGTTACCGGTATCCGGAACAAAATCAGCGGGGTACCTCTACATTAACTCAGAGATGGACCACGCCCGCCAATGGTGCGTACTGGGAGAAGCAGATAGATGCAGGGAGAGAAGTGGTAGGAGAAGAGAGTGGAGCAGGATATTTGTGTTAGTAATCCATGTTGCTGAGATCATGCACACCAAGGAAGAGGAAATTCATGTCTGAAGGTCTTGTGAAACGTTATTACTGTCATTATGACAAAAACCATAAATTAGTTGAGAAATATATTCATTCATCCCTATGAGTACAAATAGAAGAACAACATGAGCCATTAATTTGTGTGAAGTGTGTTCTGCAAGCTATAGCTCAGTATATATACAAATACAGGGTGCCAAGGTAACGTATTGTCCCCTCCCACCCCTCTTCTCCCAGAAGGTGCAAGACCGTTGAACAGCAAGTCTAGTATTACTTATTGCAGTAGAGGAATTATTTTACACATTACATCAGAGCCTGTCAAGGTGAGCTAAAAATCATGCAGGAATTTTTTCAAGCTATCCAACACGGTCTTTATAGTTAAAAAAAAGTGCTAGAACAGATATATTACAGTAGGAGGATGCTCTGACTCCACATCATGTAGTAGCGACTTTACATTTTCGTAGTACTGAAGCCTGAAAACCTCTCTTGTCAAGGGTAAATTGTTTTCTAGAGCTAAGCAAAGAATTACTACACAAATTCAAAGTCCATCTTCCATTGCAAAAGAGGACATTTCATTAGATGCAAACCTCCTCTCATGTACTTGTTCTTGGAGTTTGTTAGGAGCTTCTGTCAGCTCTATTTAGAAACTCAAAGCAACAGCATTTTTGCTCAACTTCCACCAGCCATATGGTAATGTTTTCTTTTCATAATTAGATGAGCACAACTTACTGGAATTCTCTTCCACGTAACTATGGGAAGTAAGGTGTACAATGATGGGAGGAAGGCACTAGACTGGGACTTGAGAGGCTCCTCCTCCCTAGTGACCAGAGATACCCCCAGAGGCCCCGACCACCTTTCTTGCACACCTGCACTTCCCTGGGGGCCAGGGCTCTGATCTCCTCACTCCTCCTTATTCCTTCCTCACAGATGGAGGGAAATAGCAGTTCCCTCCTGTTTCGCCAAGTTACTGTGAGGATAACTGAAGATTGCAAGATGTTAAACTACGGCAGTAATTGAAGTGCATACATATCTCTCAGAGTTTTGTTTTAAATGGAGGTCTCTGTGCATTTCTGCAAGCTTAAGAGGGGAAAAAAAGAAAAAAAGCATCTTCTGTAACAGGGTTTGTGGCAGACAAATCTGTCAGACTCGATCATCTCTGCCTACGTTGGGGCTCTGCGCACAGCTCCACCCGGGGCTAGACTGGACTTGGTGTCCTTGTGCCCGGCTGAGGAACTTGGAGTAAAATGGCGGGTTCCCATCTTCTTCATGAAGAGGAGCTCCCGAAATCCCCTATAGTGATGACAAACCTGTAAACTGGCCATCCTGGTGGGGCTCTGCAGAGCGCGGGGAGCAACCAGGCCCACACAGACACAGTTACATGGCGCGAGGAGGTCAGCGCTCTGGGCAAGAGTAGTTGAGGCTCCTGAGCCACTGAACCGCTCCTGACTCCGAGTGTGCCGTCTGTCCATAGCGCTTTATCTATTTATGTGGTTATGAAAAAAAGAGGGCAACTGAAAAAAGGGAAATTTAGAGTACGTGAGCTGGTTTGGACCTGGAGGAGGAGGCGGCGTTCACCCCAGCACAGGCAGCGCAGGGATGGGGAGAGGGCCCAGAGGCAAGGGCGACCCAGGCACCAGTCCTGCAAAATGGCACTTGCCCACCCCGCAGCGAGCGGGAGGAAGGGCTGAGACCCCAGGCCAGGCTGGGGGGAGCCAGCACTTGCTCCTTCAAGCCCTGTTATAAGCCAGGCAGTTGCTCGTCCGGGGTCGGATGGAGGCGGAGGGTTGGCGAGGGAAGAGCCCTGCCACAGACCCGTCGCACAGAGGTGTGGCCGCCTAATTATCTAATTGTGTGTACTCAGCACTGACTCCAGCTACAGCAGAGGTGGGCAAGCGCCAGGAGCTTTTGAAAAAAATTCTATCTTAGTACCCCAAAATAATAGCCCTTCCCAGCTGGAAAAGCAGGATGAGTAGTCTCACAGAAGTGGGTTTGGAGCAGAGCTTAGAGGAAGGAAAAGACTCCCCGCTCAGCCTCCAGCAAAGGCAGTTTTCCTTCTCCGAGTAACCACCATCGTACCCTGTCAGGGTTTCAGCCGTCATGTTGAGCGATCACACAGTGTTCAAACTCCTCCAAGCCAGGATAATTCCTTAGCAACACGGTCTGGCTCCAAGGCTGGAGAGGAGTGGAGCAAGGAATGCACCCGCAGGATGGAGAGGAAGAAAGGCACTGGGTCGGGGGAGGAATGTCCTGTCTAAAAATAGCTGGCAGGATTTTATTTGAGTTGCAACAAATAGGAACACGCATCCCAGACCTTTAAATCTGGGCTGTGCTACACTATTAGGGAAAACAGCTTTCAGAAGCTGGCACTCGCAAACCAAGTTTTAAAACACTTGAGAGAATTTTTAAAAGCAATGAATGCGTGGAATGAGTTGTTTCACCATGCCAGCTGTTTCTACGCTGACTTTACTACTATGTTAAAAGTGATTGAAATAAGTTAAAAAAAATCTCTTTTGGTTTCTGTCAGCTGGTGCCTTCAGGATGTCACCTTAAAACTGCGGGATGGTCAGAATATTCCTGTTTACCACTCCCCGGTGGAAAGCATTGGTGTGCAAGAAGGCTAAAAAAATCAAAGGCAGCTGCTTCTCCACCTCCCATTGAGCCAAAGGAGCCATTAATCGATTGCCTCCTGCTGTGTCTGTGAACCTACACAGTTGTCTCAAGCGACAATTTCACTTAAGTGGGTGCTCTCAAGACAATTTTCTCT
The DNA here is from genome assembly GCF_031877795.1 of Strix aluco. Classification (NCBI taxonomy): domain Eukaryota; kingdom Metazoa; phylum Chordata; class Aves; order Strigiformes; family Strigidae; genus Strix; species Strix aluco. The sequence continues at coordinate 161,445,839 of NC_133931.1, forward strand.
CTAAGATTGACCTCATCATTGTCATAATTGTTATTTCTTTCTTTTGCTGGTTTATTCATGTGTTCAGCCAAAGCCTAAAATAAATATCTTGCAAAAGACTTGCTGTTCCAGAGAAGTCATGCGTTATGCCCCATGTGTGCTGGTATTATGAATTTGAAATAAATAAACAAAGTGCCAGGAAACTGAACTTTTCTACAATTGCAGACCACAGTCAGGACAGCTGGGCTGCTCCGTCATGGCTGCAAGACTAAGTCAGCTTCTCAAAGCAATCCCCTTGCTGCTTTGGTTTCCCCCCTGTTTCTCAACGAGGTGTTACCTAAAGCAGGAGGGATGAAGCAGTGAAGGCGAAGCTCAGCAGCAGCCCCCTCCACTCCTAATGAATGAGTCACATATCAGGTAAATTTGCACCCTCACAGTCATCATTAAAAAGCTCATGACATAGCTGGGGCCACTCGCTGTAGCTTCTGAATTCCAGGAAGAGGCTCGCTGCTCGTGCTGCAGGTTACTCAGAAGCCTCTGCTTCACACCAGCACTGCCCGACACGAGTTCGGGGGGAGCATGTTTACGTAGGGAGGAAAACACCCAGGAGGTGCAGAAGGGGTAAAACGCTGCCATGGCTCACTCTGACTACAAGGGATTTTGACTGGGCCTTGATTCTGTCAGCCAGGTAGAGAATTGACTGTCACCAGGAATAAACAGAAAACAAAACCACCAAAGCTCCCCCCATTTCTACCCCCCGCCCCAAACTGCACATTCAAACAATTGCAAAGCCTAAGGCACCATCTGAGACAGTGAAGAGACACAAGTAACTGTCCTGCCTTCATAACTTGAAGTAACATGCAAGCCATTAAAAAAGTGCACAAGGAAGAGTATTTTGGGTTTATTGTAACAGAGCAGCTTAATCAAGCTGCAGCTAGGGAAGGCCCAGATCTTATACCACTCAATTCCCTTCCCACCCTGCCCTGCCTCCAACTCAACATCCAACTTTGAGTCCTAGACATCCACCAAAGGTTTGCAAGAGTGATGAGTATTAGAGAAGGGAGAGCTGGAGCAAAGGATCATTAAAGGGCCAGCCAGCATTTTCCTGCTCAACAATGACCCAGCAAACTGGCTGAGGTGGCTTTTGAACAAGTCTGAAGAACACATGCCAAAGCAGAAAGAAGGAGATACTAAAGGACCACAGCAAAGGCATCTGGACAAACTATTTCACAAGGAAACAATACACGTGAGCTTTGCTGTGGGACTCAGGAAGAGCTGCCAGGATGAACAGCACTTGTGCGACCTGATCCAACCCTTAAGAATGCCCAACAAGCCAGGGGAAGGATTAGGATGAATGACGGAGAGACTGTGTCCCAGCTTTAAGACTGAAATCACTCCTATCTGGTTTCACAAAATACAAATGGTGTGATTTAAAAACATTAGGCTTGCACTACTGCAGCCCACCTAGCAAGAAAACCTCCTGGGAAATGTGGAGCTCTCCCAGCCACCTGGTGTCTTAGAGCTTGGGCAGCTCTGGCCTTTGGTCACTGAAGAAGTTTGGTGGGGAATCAAACAGTTGACAAGGAAAAGCCAAACCAACCACTTCATCCATCAATTATCACTTCCCTGGCTGCAGCTTTGACTCATTACCCATCTCCAAAGATGCTGTGGTTGTTGAGAGCAACCCCAGCCCATGCAATCCCCGTGTCTGCACTAGGAGCATCTGGCACGCTGCCACGCACCTGCCTTTTGTCACTGCTGGGCGCTTAGTAAGCCTGGGACCTGCAGCGGCTACAAGGTGTACAGATGTCCAGGAAATCCAGCCACGACCAGCCCTGCCCGCGGCACAACGCTCGCTCACCACCCTCCCATCTCGTGAGCTGGCACGCGCGATGTCCCTGCTCTGGCCTCCCAAATTGCTGCGCCACAACACCACCGCCTGGCCCAGCTCTAACCCTGGGTGTCCCAGGCCTGAGGGAGGCACCCCCACACAAACATTACCAGTAACGCTGCAGATTTTATTACCTTGCTTGAGGAAGCAGAGTTTCTGAGCAGGCTGTGTCTTTCACTTCCCACCCCGAGGCCTAGCAGAGCACCCCTTTAACTTTAGGCACTCCTGATCATCCTAACCAAACCACGGGTTCATCAGAGCTGTGCGAATGGGCAGTATCATCATATCATACCAAAGTCTCTCTAAATCAACTCTAAACCTGGAGGTGGAAGCAAGCAATGCGTGGAGCTGGAAGCCAGCAGATTAGAGCAGGACAAGAGAAAAGTTACACTTAAATCCCTGCTTTTGTTTTACTACCTAATAGCAAACAGAGAATTTCTTACCTCTTGACCTTGAAGAGCCTCAGAAGCCACTTCCTCTCCCTGTTTGAGGCCTTTTAAGAAGCACATATTCAAAAGGAGAAAAAAGCAGCAGGCTGGTGTGTTCAACACTGAGCTGCTTTGGCCTCATGGCTCCCATTAAATACACCACAGCCCACGGGTGCTGCTTCCAGAGAGGACACAGGTGCAGCAGGAGCAGCCAACAGAGCTGGAACACACCAGGAAAAAGGGAAGAGCAAAGGTCTCAGAACCACCAGCAGCTGCTGAAAACCCAAATAACTTGAAGAGGGCACCTGGGCACCCCTTGCAGTCTTCTTCTGAGGAACACTGGAGCAGGTTAGGTTGTATTTAACTTTGTTAGGTCATTGAAGCACTAATTCATTATAATTGTAATGTATTGCACGTCATTCAGCACCAGTGTGGAAAATAATTTCATTTTTATCAAGAAAATATTAATCTTTTGATAAAAGACCCTAACCCCCCTATTAAAACTCCTTTAGAAAGCCGTTCTTTTCTACTCACAGAACAGTTAAGATCAGGAGGAGCCTCTGGAGATCGTCTGCTCCAACAGCCTCACTCACAGCAGGGTCAGCTAGAGCAGATTGCCTGCGGCTGTGTCCAGTCAGTGGTGGAGATCACCAAGGATGGAGACTCCACAACCTCTGGACAAGATACCAGTGTACAACCATTCTCACAGTAAAAAAAAAAGCATTTTCTTATGTTTAAACCGAATTTCCTGTGTTTCAGTTTGTGCCCATTGCCTCTTGTCCTCCCACTGGGCACCACTGAGAAGAACCTGGCTCCATCCTCTTTACTCCTCCACCACAGGTATTTACACGCACTTGTAAGATTCCTCCCTGAGCCGTCTCTTCTCCAGGCCAACAAGCCCAGGTCCTCTCAGCCTCGTTAACAGGCACTGCAATCTTTTAATTGTCTTAATAATTTTCAGTATGTTAAATAATTTCTTTTAAATTGGATTGAAAATTTGCATAGTTCCTTTTCCAGTTGTTGGTGTGGTTAAAACCACCATCATCTTCGTGACCTTTGCTGGATTGCGTGTTTGTTTCTTACTCTCTAGTTTGATTTTAATAGCTTCTGCCAGGCCGTCATCACCCTCAAGGAAACTATCAAGGCAGCAGGCTGTTCAGGGCAAGAACTTAATTTACAACTGAGGAACAACAAATATTGCTTAGCAGGCTGTTACAGTGCTTGCACCTCTTTGAGTCGGACCTGACGAGCACACAGGGGCTATATAAAACCAGATGTTTTAAAAGCACTAGTTTCGTACAGGCTAAGTGGGCTGATGTGTTCCCTTCTGAGTATGTTTCTCCAGGTAGCAATACGGTTTTGTCACTTCCTAGTTTGGGCAGATGACTTGCCCTGCAGGGGGAACATTAGTCATTTGGCTTCACCTCCCATTTAGAGATGAGGATACATCCAGTTCTTTCCCGCCCTTTGCCTGCCCCTTGTTTGCTTGTCAAAGCAAAATCATTTTTCTGCATGTTTTCTGCAAAATTTCCTACAAATTTCCCTGCAGCATGGCCCAGGCAGTCCTGTAATACCAGCAGCGGTGGAGACCTGTCACACTCTTGGTGCTACTTTGGAAGACACATCACGCCTGGCTAAACACTTTTGGTTCACTTTATGTAGCACCAAGTATATAAAAAACCTAGAATCAAGTCACTTTTTGACAAGTCTAATGCAGTTCCTGTTAACTGGCTTTCCTAGAAGATTTAGAACCTTTATTCACAACTTCCAAGAGACAGCTTTTGCCTCTCTTTGCCTGGCAAGGCCCATGACAGGAACTTCCATCTCAGAGGGTGCTCGTGGAAGGTGGCAGTCGGTAAGGTGATACCTCAACAGCTCGGGAGATTTTCCTGTGAGGATTAGTTAAAAGGCACCTGTGTAATTTAGTCTGTACACTGGGATGACAAATTAATTGAAGAGATGGGGTACCCACACTTAGCTGTGATTCTGATTGCACCAGCAACCAAAGACTCAAAGCAATTTTCTCTCTGTTTACAGGAAAAAAGATAATCCCTTCAAGTAGTTAAATTCCTTTTCCTCTCCTAATTTCGCAGTAACTGTTGTGGTACTAAGGTTCTGCTACACTCTGACAAATCCTAACCTTTTCTTAATTAAGAGAGATTTTTATCACACCCATATGGGCTTAATTTTTTTTTCTGTTTTATAAAGCTTCCAGGTTGTATTTTTATGGAACCAAAATATTTTACTTTTACAGAGCTATACAGTTGTCAGCTGTTTTATAACAGGAACAATTAATGAAATTAAGCAGTGTTAGAGGAGGAAATGCCTTTCCCTAAAAGAGGAAATACTTCTCTCGCCCAGCACGTAGTCGATGCTCTGTCTTTCCCCACAGGAAGTCACATCAGGCAAATAACAGAGTTCTAGGCACAGCACACCTCGGAGGGGATGTTAGTTGCACGGAGCACAGATCTCAGCGCGATTCCTTAAACCTGGATTAATGCTGATTTGCATCTGCTCCACCCTGGCCTGGATACGCAGCTGTCCTACACCGCACACCACGCTCTGGCCTTTAAATACTGTTTTCCAAACCCACATCTTCAGGTAGGTCATTCCCCCCACCTGTCAGACATCTGAAATAACAGTTCTAAGTTTAATGGCAATATATTGCTATTTTTAGTACGCACCAAGAAAAAAAAAAAACAAAACGGAAGATTTAGGTGGATAAGGTGACTCTATCTATTAATCCCCAGGACAGCTTAATTCAACATCAGTAAATGCTGTATTGTGGAGATGTTTATAGTGCAAGGAGATTGCTTTAGAGTGGAAAAGATTGTTGGTGCATTTTAAATTTGCTGCACAAATTGAACAAACTTGTCGTTCAGAAAACTATCATTAATCGTGCTACATAGGTGTTGAGAAAAATAACTTTACAGAAATCCTTGGAGAAAAGCAAGGGCATTTGAAGAGGAGACTCCACCTAACATACCAGGACCCAGCCCCAGCAATATATTTCTATCTGGCTCTCAAAGCCAAGCATGCAGGTGTGCAGTCACCGACCACAGAAGAGTTGAAGTTGCTGTACTCCAGCTTTACTATTGATTCCAGTCATCATGCAGCCATCCTGCTCCCAGCAAACCAGCATAACTTCTGGAATTCTGTTTCAAATCAGTAATGCTGTCCTGAAGAAAGATTATGGTTTTTAGAAAAATTATTAGGTTTTAAAGTGTTTCCCAATGTGTGAAGAACAAAAGACCCAGCAGCTGTTCAGAAAACAAAATTTCATTTATTGTGAAGTTCCTGAAACAGTAAACACCTTATCAGAAGTACAATGAACTGGCACTATTTCTTTAAAACGTCAAACTGCCTTCCAGGAACAGCCCCTGGAATATTTAAGAGAGCTCTTAAGCCATGGAATAACTTGGTGCAAGGCCCACCTTCCTCCCTGTTCCCCGCCAGCACCACCAGTGGAGAACGGGCAGTTAATTTTTATTTGCATTTCCTACCTAACAGCTCTCAAGCTTCACCTGGCAGATTGCAAGCTGAAATTCACCCTTTTGTATTTACGGATCCTCACTTGAAAAATGTAAGAAATGAGACAAATCACCACACAAATTCAGCTTTGGATAGCAAAAGGAGTATTGTTTAGAACTTTTAGTTCAATGACTACAAAATCTATAGCCCCTTGCTTAAAGAGGTGAACATAGCAACGAGAGGAGACAAGGCTTTGCTTTCAACTAGGTGTTTGCTGTTTATTCCAACAACTGCAACAGATGCGTAGGCCTGGACACCCCCCACCTATAGATCTAGGTCCCACCTCTCCCTCAGAGCCAGAGAGAGAACAGTTCTCCGGTGGTTGCTGACAACACCCACATTTCCATTCCTCTCAGCTTCCCACTTTCAGGCGCGCGGCGGCCGTGCTCCCAGCGTTCGGCAGCAGGTGCCCAGCCGGAGAGTGGGGACAGAGTGTGCGTTGCCCACTGCATCCCGGGAGCAGATTCCTCCTCTGCAGCCACCCCCTTCCCCACAGACACCTTCAGGCATAAGCAGCTTTTTTTCCAGATGAACAGCGTATGTACATGCAGCCCTCTGCATTCACGGAGCTGCAGAAAATCAGCTCTTCTTCACAAGCTAGTGATTCGTTCCCAGTCTGAACATGTTACTCCACCAGTAGCTAAGCCTCTCAAAAACATTAACCTCAATAGCCCCTTTCTGCAGCACGGGGTAAGAACAGCTCATTGACAGCTTTACCCACGCTTACAGCGGAACAGAAATCGTGTCAAGCGTGTGGGACTGGCTGATGGTCCCACAGTTAAACATTATAGAAAATTTTTCCTACTACAGGGCCAATCTAAGATGCCTTGTTTATAACTTATGCTATTAAACTGTCACAACTTTATACAAATTCTTAATGATGTTAGAAAACCACTGTACAAAACCACCTTAAGGCACAAAAAGTTAAACAGAAATGCAGCCCACTGGAAATCTCAAAGCAGCCAATTCAAGAGAAGCTGGCCTTGTAATAAGTACATTGTTCATTTATACATGTTAAGCTTCATTGTCATACATTAAAAACAGTAAATATAGGAGAAAACATATGCTGCTCAGCATCTACTCTTTTCGTTAGTACCAGTCCCCACCTGAGACATGACCTGTGGTTACAAATAGGAATTGAAACAGGTCAACGTCCCTCCAGTGATTTGCTCTGAGCAACCACGAGCTATGACACATTCGGGTATGCAGATCCGGCAGCGTTGGTTTGTAAGGGTGGGATGCGGGCACGCTTCCACCGCAGCGCTGTGCTCAGCTTTGTAAAAGCAAGGGAGTACAGACATGAAAAAAAGAAGTCAAAATGGCAGCGACAAACGCTGGGAGAAACTGTAATCTTGCGCAAAAGAATTTCGTAAGTTAATGTGCCCTCACCCAAGCAAAGTGTCTCGGGCACATGACCGAGCAGTGAAAGCAGGATGGCCACGAAGAGTACCGGCACGCCTAAAAAACCCGAAACAGGTGAGCGGTGTAGGCAGGGTCAGCAGACAGGCAGTAACGCAGCCCCCAGGTAACACCACTACTCTGCTGGCCCAAAGGTTCTTGTTTAACTCATGGCCAGCCACAGCTACCCCAGAAGACCTCGCGTGGTGGCCTCTCGGGAGCCTGGAGGTTACTGTCCACAGAGGTGAAAACCAGCAGACTCCTTTCTCTGGAGTCTGAAAGACATCTCCACATTACAGTATAAACCACATCCACACTCAGTTACGAGTACTAGTGGACGTTTTCTTGTATGAAGGTCTCCAAGGAGTGGGAAGTTGTCCCACCTACATTAATATTCAATATGTAATTCCATAGGGGAAGAAGCCAAACAGAATGGTTTAATTTAGGTGCAATTTTTCTGATGTGGCTTTGAGTGAAGGCAACCAGACCACTGGCAATGAAGCCTTTTGGAAAAATTCTCACTGCTCCAAATCAGTGTCACGCCGCTTTTGGTTCAGTTTTCTTCTTTCCTAGTGCTTTTTCTCCCACCCTTTCAGCAACGCTAATCAGATCACCCCAGTACTGCTTGTGTTATTAATAAGCCATTTACCTTTTGTGTGAAGGAGGAACTGTTATACTAGCACAGAGCACTGAACTCCTGCTCACTAAAGAACGTTCTCTCGACATTTGAAACTAGGAAAGTTTGTAGCAACATGGAAAAAAGGAAAAAGTAGCTTAAGAGTTTCTATTCATTGTTTTATAGCAAGAAAACTTTTGTCAGGGTTTATTATAAAGGAACAGCATAAAGAAACCAAATAAATAGTTGAATAGTTAACAGTATGCAATATAATAGTACTAAACTTCAATTACATAAAAATTAAACTTTGGAACAGCATCAATATGAAAGATTTCTTGGAAAACTAGGACTCAGTCTGAGATCCTCAGACCTATACATTGCAAAAACCAGTCAATTCTGATGCCCAGTTGGTCCCAGCTTTGTCCTCTGAGGGACCGTGTCCATTCAGAACTAAGACCCACCCACCCAGCTCCCCGGTCCCACTCTGCCCCATCACACACGTGCTGTTTTTCCAAGTGTCTAAGGGAGAGTGATGGGGAAGCGCGAGGTATGAGTTGTGCTTCATTGTTTCAGAGGAAGCAGCATCTTCTTCCTCATCGGATAGCTATATTGAACAAGGTTATGCAATTTAGCCTAAGGATGCTTCTTTCTTCCTTAAAGCAACGGTTAGAGGAACAGAAAGAAGGCAGAAATGACCTCATGCTCCCAGTAAAACCCCAGCCAGCTTCTGGGGGAGGTGGAACCAAGGGCTGATCTATCATTAGTTGGACAAACTGTCTGATCTAACGTGAAGTCAGTGGAAAGAACTTCAGTAGAGCTACATCAGAGCCTCTGTCCCTCTTTTTTCCAAACACTGTGCAGTCACCCTGAGCTGGACTCTATGAGCACATCTTGCCCAACACAGGAGGGGAAGGGAGCTGTGTCTGCTGGCTCTCAAGAGTGACCGAAGCAAATTCATCACCCTCTGGAGCAGGATTTTACTGTGCTCCCAAAGTAAAGAAGTATCACCACTGTGATCTGGAATCATTCCCCAAAACAGATTTCTTCACCTGTGGGACATGTACATCTCTTTCTAGAGAAGCACATCTCACTGGGTGGCTACACACCAGATGAGTGTGAGTCTTTGACTTGATGTAAACAAAGAAATATTTACACACAGTAAAACTTTGAAATCTCTATGTCAAACCAGCTGATCAAATTCTCCTCTCATATAATTTTTAGATCAGTAGATAGTTCCACTGAAGTCGAGGGTGCTAAAAGGTGTTTGAGGAAAACCCAGCATTATATATTTGCATTAAATGCCGAAACATATCCTAAAATACTCCTCTTGACATCTGTCACTGATACACTTCCAATGTCAACTTCTCCAGAACACTGGAACAATTAACAAAAACTCTGCTATCAAGCAACAAAAAAACAGAAATAAAAATTACAAACAAAAATAAGCTCTTTATCTTTGTTAAATTCCTGTCAGCCACTTGAAATCTTGTTTATCTGTTCCATGAAATTAAAAATTTGGCACATTTCTCCTTGGATGCCACTTATCAACATTTTCTTTTATCTAGAACATATATTGCATATCAGAAATTCACTTGGCTAGGATATTTTTGTTTAGTAGAAAACACTGCCTTCCAGTTACAGCTAAGAAGCTCCACACAGTTCAGTAAATGAATTCTCCTGGTATTTCTTGCAGTAATGGTTCCTCAAATTTAAATCGTTTGGAAATGGCTTTCTGCTCAGTTACTTTTTCTTTTTCTGACTGCCTACATTGTCCCAGTGTATATGAAGCCACTACAATTAGTTCTTCTGTCACTATTGATTCTTCTTCTTCAGTCTTCTCAGCATCTACTGATTTTTCGGAGGCAGAATCTGCTTCTTTCTGGGCGACATCACTGGTCTCCCCTCCTGTACTCTTATTCCAGGCCCTGCAAGCAGGATTATCGCTTTGTTCTAACCACGGATGTTGAAGACATTCTTCAGCCGTTGCCCGGTCCCTGCAGAGGAAGGAAAGCGTCAAAATAAATGTCCAAATGGATTTGAAATCCAGTACCTTGCAGGAGAGATCCATGCAAATTATTCCAAGGATGTGACTGTATTAAAGACAGATTTACAGAACTTGAAAAAAAAAAAGTGCTGATAGCTATCTGTTACCAAAAAGGACCAACAGAAGCTCAAGGAGATGAACTGCTAACATTTAAAATAAAGGAGTTCATAGATCCTCAAATAGCAGTTTATGCTCGCATGTTGCCAACCAACTTTCAAAGTTTATACAGATTCTTTTATATACAAATATAGGAAAATTATCCAGTCCTTACATTCTTAAAGTATTCCCACAGACAAGCCGTAGGCAATTTCAAAAGCTGACATTCCCCATGAAGAACCGGTGAAGTTCCACAAAAAAACATCTCTTCTGAAACCTGGAATTTCCAGTTTGCTGCCCGTTGAGCAAAACATGCTAACGAACCAGAAAAAGAGTAAGGTACTCTACCAACTCATCAAAAATAAAAGGCTCAAAGCACAGTTCATTGAAAAGATATCAGCAAACCTGCAAGGAAAGTCAGTACACTGTACCACGTGCTACACTTCACATACAGTTTTCTGAAATCAATTACAGTTTTAATTACTAACACTTGGGACACATTCAGAATATGCAAGTTTGGAGGGAAATGGAAGAATTCTCTTTTCATATACATAAAGGTAATAGCACAACAAAATATGAATATTCAAAGTTCCCTTATACTTTAAAAATGAAAATGCCACACTTGCTACATTCAAAAAGAATCCAGCCTGACGTATTAGCACCTACAATTGTGTATTTTACTTACTCAGGTTTCTTAACCAGCAGAGTTTTGATGAAATCCACGGCAGACTCTGATATGAGGTCAAAGTCTTCTCCAGAGTAACTTACGTTCATTTGAGATATATTTAAGAATGTTTCTTGTTTATCATCCCCTAAGAAGGGCGATATCCCTGTTAGCATAACATATGCCAGTACTCCAATGCTCCTAAATTAAAAGTAAAAAAACAGAAAAGCAGTTTTTTAGTTTGGTACAGTTTTGTTTGTTTGTTTTAATAAAAAAACCTTTTCAACTTACCACATGTCGGTTGCTGTACTGATTGGGTCATAACTCAGAATTTCAGGAGCTATTCAGGGGAAAAAAAACAAGGGTTTTTGTCACATGCAGACATTATACTGTAGTTATATAGCACAATAATGGGCATGTGGTAAAATTTAAGATAAGCCATTTGAAGCATGACAGTCTTTTGAAATCAAGATATTTCTATTCAAGTTATTTAAGTGATTATTATCATTGATTGGTCTTAAGTAAACGAAAAAAGTTAAAAATTGTTTTCCCTTTATTGTCATCTTCAGAAGCCAGGCCAGTCTCCTTTGCAATTAAGGAAGCTGCATACAAATTTCTTATGGAAAAATCAGAAATATCCAACATTCCATATTCCAGCACTGAAACCCATACCCATAAAGATATACCATACAACTTAAAGATATTTTCAAGTACATTTTCAAGGCTTCAAGTACAGTTTCTTTAAAAAATAAAATGGATACAAACCTCCACAGGCTAAAATATTATATTCAGAGACTGAATATGTAATTTTTAACTTTTAATCCAAGTAATACTTGTTATCACTGCTGGTAAGAATCGTCTAAAGCGAGTACTCATTGTCAACGCAAGCACACAATCACCGCTCATTAGACCCGCAAGGCTTGCCAGTTCTACCGTGGACAGCAGGACCACGTCCAAGGAATAACCTCATCTTTTGACACAGTAGCTACACAGCCAGTCCAGCATTCACCAAATTGAGGGAGTTTCTCTTTTCACTCCCCAAAAGCCTGACCTATCCGTCACTCCTATAGCAACAACTTACCTACATATTCTGGAGTTCCCATAATTTCTCTCAGTTCTTCACTGCTCTTCATTATCCTGGAAAGGCCAAAATCTACTATCTTAATGTCTCCCAGAGGAGACTTACTGGTTAGTAGAATATTTTGGGGCTGAAAAACAAAAGGAGACTACTTTCAGGATCACCCAGATCTAATGTCTGTGACACCACATTGCATAAGTATTTTAGATGGTGAGTAGCAATAACGCATTCCCTAACAAGTGCGATACCAGCATCATTTCATTTATTTATTTCCCCCGAAGGTGAACTTGAAGAGACATGTATGCTAAAAGGAGTGGCAGGATTTTCTGTTTATAACTGAGAATCAAACATCTACCTTTATTAGTTTAGAGCACATACAAAACACAGGCCAATAGCTATCGTTTAACAATAGCATATAAATACCTCCACATTTGTACCTTTAGTCCTTCATATCACCTTTTTAATTCCCCTTTCCTCCTTGCTTCCTTCCAATAGATGGTGTAAAATACCTGCTGTTGAAGGGTGTCCAAAAATACCCAATCATTTTAAAAAGCCTGAACACATAAAACTGTTTTGACTACACCTGCTTAAAGTAAGCCTGTTGCAACTGACCTCAATCTTGTTCAAAGTACAAACAATTGTATTACAGAACACTAACTGAAGAACAGTTTAAAAAAATACAGCAGCCTGAAAAACAGGTTTTTAAGAGCATCACCTTTGGATAAACTTGTTTGCTCTGACGTCACTAGATCTTGGCTGTCATCCTTTAAAGCAACTTTGTGGTCATTAAGAAGTTCCTTACCATCTATTTCAAGTGCTAGCTCAGTCAAAAAAAATAATCTGAGAACTAACTTTAGACAACAGGGTTTAGAGATTTTTTGCAACTGCAGTATGTCCTTGCCAAAAAAACGTGTGACCCTCCCTGCCCCCAGGCCAGTGATCACACTCGGTTCTATCACTAACCCCTCCGAATGGTACCACTGACAGTGTCCACTGACAGTTGACACCGCGTTCGTACTTCTGGTGAGCACAAGTGCCATGAAAGCGAAGAAGCCTTTCTTATTGGGAACCTGGATCGTGCATCAGGGGTGGCTGAAGAGGGAGGAGGGCAAACAAGTAAGAACACCAAAGCTACCGCTGACTGATAATCCAACTGGATTAACACCAACATTTGTACTTTTTCGCTAATCACCGAGCCGTTCGCTCCTCATCCCGTGGTCAGTCATGAAGGCATGCTTTCACATGAATAGCCTTGCTTTTGATCACAGAAAAAAACCTCTGCAAGAACATTTTAAAATCTGTGGGCCAGTTCTCCTTGCTGCAAGACTTAAATATTAAGTCAAGTTCTTTCACTCCCACAAAGTTAAACCATGCCATTTCAAACTAACTCCATGATGTTGTCAACCTATTTTCTGTTTGTAAATCTATGTATTAAGAACATTTTTTTTTTTTTCTTCCCCTAACAAACTGGAATCTGGTGGCCGTACAAAGGCTTTTTGGAGCTGCACATTACCATATGCTTTATAGTTCACATTCGTTATTCTGTATTTGTATTAGAAAAGCAAACATCCAAAAAAGCTGACCATGCCTCCCTAATTAGCCTCTCAGATGTTCTTCCCAGTGGGAAATTTGGTTACTTTCTGAAGAGGCAAATAGAAAGCATGAGAAAAGCATTTGTTCTCTATATTTAAACGAGGAAATGTTTTTAATGGAAATGTTTCGTGAAACTCTTAAGCCCTGTTTTATAACATTTTAGTAGATAATATAGTCACCAGAAGTTTTTATTGTCTTTTTAAAAAAACAATCTTACTACTCAAAACACACCTATGCAGAAAAACCCCCGTCTACAGTATGAATTGAGTCATCACCTAAATCAATTCATAATGAAATACCAGTTGTTTTCTTCTTTTAAGGAATCATTATGGGGTTCATGTGAAATGACAGTCTAAACACCAGCATGAAACCTTAAAGAAGCCATAGCTTTGAACTTGACCATAGTTCTCAGCTCAACACAATTACTCTAAAATTTTAAGAGAAGGAAGATCATTTTCCCACATCTGTAATGCTGTTTCTGTTCTGGTTTTCCTCTGCTATAACACATCTAGGTTTGCCTAATGCTGGTTAGCTCACGAAGGCAGGAGGGATGCAGGCCAGAGGCTCTCCTAGTAGCCATTCCAAAAAGGGCCTTTCGCTCTTACCGTCAAGCAGTAATGAAACGGCTGATGAATACTGTCAAAACATCATTTAAACCTCCCCCTCCACTGCAGTAAGGCTTAAAGGTTCAAATTTATATCCTCTATGTTGTTCACAGTACAAAAACATAAAAAACATCCTTGGCTAAATGGGCAGTCTGAATGGATGCACTTTACTCCAAGATTGGTATGTGCACAGAAACCACATGACGTGGCCACACGAGTCCAGCCCAGTGCCATAGATAGGACGGCCAGAAACAGGTACCTTGGGAAAGATTATAAAAACAGGACACAAGGTTGTAGGTTCCAGGTGTACTGTCAACCACCACAAAATCGGGCTTTCAGAATTTGATATGTTGGTCATACCTGTATCATCATGCTAGAGTAATAGCAGCAAAATGCATCATTTATCATTGCAAATATTAACCAGTCTTACATCTTTCACTTAAATGGGACTAAACTACTGTCACATGAAGAACATAGCTTTCTTAACACTATGCAAAGGCCAAACTAAGGCAACGGATACAAAGATCTGGTCTCATCTGGAAGCTTATTCTGCAAGTCATGCAAATTGTAATAAGTGTACTTAGTAAAATAGGATACCCTTCAACCCTACCTTGCCAGCAGGTTCTGGAATCTTGTAAATTGACTATATAATGGCAAAATCCATACACTGCAAATTTGCCACTGTTCCAGAAGTTTCTGTGAGCCTCTGGCCCTAATATTTCTTATATCTTTACTTGGTTTCAAGAGGAGTATGGCTAAGGACACATAATAAAGGTCATGTTTTTAAACTAATCAATGCCTCACCTTAACCTGCAACATTAATGAAGTTCGGTATCTAATTTTATAATACTGTAAAAAACCCACAGATCCCTAGACAAAAAGACAGGAATTATCCAAGGAATATTGGGCAGAAACAGGAAAAACAGACTAGCTGGGATACCCCAGCTACATTATGTTTGAATATACTAAACTAGGCTGATCGGTCTGCCCTAAAAAAAGTTAAAGGACTCCCGTATCTTTAGGCAATTGAAATGTAAGAGCAGAGTTTGCTTGGGGGTTGGGGGTTTTTTGGTCAATGTGTACAAGTGGAAAAAAATGTAACAGTCACTAAAAGAGAAGACATATTAGATTGGCATCACACTTTATTCCCCAAAACAAGCAATGCAAGTCTCAAATTTAGAAATAAGACTATTATCAAAACAGGTTCCGTAGAGCCTGGATACACTATACCTGCCTATTAACAATCAGCTTTGCTCCAATTGCTATAAAGGTTTGAACTCCAGGTTAAACTTGTTCTTTTGCCTTGAAAACTTGGTATTTTAATTTTTAACTCTTTTCTTAGTTTCCTGGATGCTCCTTTAAACAAGAAATACTACAATTCTACTTATAGTACACTTCTGCGTAATAAACATTCCACCTGAATCCACCTGGAAAACTCGGTTGAGAAAATTAATCTGCAATGTTCTTGTAACAGGCCACTTCTTTGAATAGCGTTAGTTTGCTTTCTGAATGTTGGTGTGAAATGACACCCAAACCAATTTCAAACAATGATTTCGCTAGTTGTCCTCAGTGAACACAACATCTTGAAAACAATACAGAAGGAGGAAGGGAAAAGCTGTCTGTTGGATAACCAGAGTAATATATATTATAGGAGAGTGCCGCCTGGAGCAGTCATTGTCCCAGACCCCAGGGCTACGTAAGGCTCTTTACCTATCTCCTCTATAGACAAGAGGCAGCTAGTCCTTCCTCAACCCCCACGCCTTTTTAAATTCCCTTCCATTCCCAACTACTTTAAGCTTTTACCAAACACCAATTCAAGATCAAGTCAAACAGCAAATGAAAACACAGAGAAAGGAGTCTTCCCTTACTCTGCAGCTTTTATGCACCATTAAGAGGAGATGAAAGACTCCTGACTATACGCACACCCTGCAAATTAAATAGCATCAACACAATACTGTCAAGCAATACTTAATTTGCGCTCAGTAGCATTATATTTGCTCTTTCTCCAAGTCAAAACTGGACTACTTGATTGTATTTTGCTATTAAAACCAAGCCACTTTTTAATCAACTTTCAAGGAGAACCATGCCTTCTGAAAGAAATTATCAGGTGGCAACCTTGATCAAAATACCCCATTTTTTTCTGCACAGTTTAGTCTTGTAGGAAAAATCCTGCATCTGTTAAGGGGGCAGGCAGAGGCTAAAGTGAGCTAGCTGTCAGTGTCACAGATCTGGTTGATTGGATTTATAATGTAGAACTACAACAACAAGCTGACAATCACACATACTGACAACCATATTTGGACTTAAAATACTTCTGGGCACAGAGCCCGACTTCTTTGAAGGTGCAACATATGGAGAACTGGATGAACCTTTCCAAAGGTATTCGTACCAGACAAATGAAAGGGAAACCTTTAGAGACCCACAGGTGAAATGAATAGCACAAGGAAAAACATTTTAGCAAGAATTTGTACACTTTTTGATAGTGGCAAACACGTTGCTTAACAGCAGTACACTTTGCACAAGTCTTCCACATGTCACCCCAGAAAACTAAGTATTTAGTAAATTCCATGGTGTTGTAAGCCACTAGGTAAAGCAGCATGAGCCGTAATAGAACAGAAGTTAATTTATAACAGAATATATAATAATTTATAACAGAAGTTATATTACAGCCATAATATAGTAACACAACAGAAGATGGTTTGAGCCCAGCGGGTTAATAAACATGCAGCCAAAACCAGCACCCAGCTTCAATTTTTGAGTTCCTTGAAAAATGGGCCTTTTTTAGTCTTGCAAGGCATTGTGGGTCAATCAATCTTTGCAAGTCACAGTGTTTAACCCTACAGTTTTCATCTTCTTTATCTGCCAATATTCTGAAGAATTCCCTAAACCTTATTTTGCAAAAGAGTGATAGTCTTATATAATAGTCTTATATATCATGAAGGTAATCACACTGCAATTAGGACTCCTATTAAGATCCACTTTTCAAAAACACATTGCATACTGCAGTAACATATAAACATATTCAACTTGAACACTAGACAATTTACTCTGCTAATTAACTTTTATAAGCCCTCAAAGCAATGCTGGATCTTTCAGTGAGAACTGGATATGCTCAATTTTATAACATAAGTTTTCCAATCAGTTGGAAAGTTTTTAAGTAGGGTTTTTCTCAACTTTGAAAAAGCTACCTGTCTGCAAGCTGTAATCGACACTACAGTCTACTCCTGCCGTTAAGTACTATAGTCAAATAAAGCACAACGTGTTTCTGACTACAGATGCCCAGCTGACAGTGCTAAGGAACACCACAGCTTTAACTACAAACATGTATGAATATATACTGTCCACAAAAGACATGTTTTAATTTTACACACTTTGCTTCAAGGAAATTCAATGGCCGACCATAGTAGACACTGAGTATCTTGTATAAGCGTAGTGGAACTTTAAGGAATTTAACTGCTCATTTTCAGTCCTTCTGAACACTTATTCTCACATCCCTTGCTAAAAAATTTCCATTAATTATTTTAGCGCAATTATTAATATTCTATGTGTATGACTAAATCAATGGGCTACACAAAGTTTTAAAGGATTCCACAGATAATTTGAATAAATGGTTGGAAAACCAGGCAGGTGACATATTTGTGTGCAAATATTACTCATCATCTGCTTTAGCTGATGAATGGTTCATGATGTGCTAGGTTATTTAAGTACGTACAGCTTGATACTGGAATCTACTAGTAGCTTTGTAATACTGCCAAAATGCAATTAAGTATAAGTAAGGATCTCAGCAACAGAACAAACATGCAGCAGCTTACTGCATACTTAGCAAATACAGGAATTGGACATGCAAAAAGAATTTGAAAATTTTAATGCAAGATACTTTTTATACTGCCTTGCTTAGTAATAAAAGTAATTCAACCTCAAAAATCAGATAAAAATTGCATTTCCCATACGAGTGTATGGGTGGAAGCTAAAGAGAATTACCTACAGCTCGCTGCCCATGGGAGTGGATAGTTTTCTGGATCCCTGTTACAACTCTCTTCTTAACGATAAGCAATACTCTGGATTTTGTATGATGGCAACTGTACTCTTCTCTTGATTTGGGTCAAAACTATTTTTCAGTAAGAAAAAAATATTTACTCCAGTAAATCATGACAATTTACGTACCAATAGGGTGTTGGCCAACTGTTTGGCAGCAAATGACAAACATTTAAATTAAGTTTTACGGTAATTTACCAAAAAAAAGTGTTATAAATGTATTTAACATATTAATATAGTGTTTACTAGTCCTGTATGAACTCTTCATTCTGAAACATCACACTTTATACTAGCAGTATCTCTGCCATCCTTCTGCTTCATTAAAGCTCCAGTCAATACAAAACCCAAACCTATTTTCCAGTGGCCATATAATACCCAGATATTTTTATTGCACTTTAAGATGAGTCATGTCATTTGCGATTTTAAGGTGCAATGCAAATCCACTTTTGAAGTCACTACATTTCCCTTAATCAGATGGAGTTTATATTTGACATAATCATAGAAACTCCACAAAAGGCTTGCAACCCTGGTGCCTACTGCATCCCAAAGGTTGAATTTTACTGTTTGAAGAATAACTAGATAAAAATTGTGTTGATTACAAATTAGCGTATGTCATGTGCCAACAAGAAAGTTAGCAGATAAGAAATTAATAAGAAAAATACAGTAACAATCTTACCTTTAAGTCAAGATGAACCACGTTGTTTCTGTGCAAGAATGAAACGCCTTCTAAGATCTGCTTCATAAGTCGTTTAACATCTTTTTCTTTGAAGGCTTCCTCTCTTTCAGCCACACACTGGTCAAAGATTTCACCTCCAGCAGCACTATGGAACAATATGGATTTTATTATTTCAAAGACTAAGTTACAGCACTCATTTTGTTCCACTTGCACTATTTTATTTAGCATAAGCAATATCAGCTAGGCAGTAGCATCCAATAGTGGTATTTTCAGTTATTAAACATTTGGCAAGCTTTGACAGCCTAGGAAGACTTCTCTGCAGTACAGTAGCTTTGGAGAGAAGCAAAGATCTTAGTCATTTAGGTTAGAGAATATGAATGCTACAGAAATTTTGGGGACTATTTTGGCGACACTACTGACTATGCTTTAAGATGAATGCCACATTTGTTTAAGAGCAGTGATTAAATAAAAGATGTGCCTTTTGCCATTCCTACCTGGAAATCTGGCCAAGGTAAGTCTTTGGAAACACAAAGCAAAACAGCTCCACCCCCAATCCTCCTCAAAACACTTTGCATATACTCTAAAGACTAAATGTAAAGTCTATAATTGCATTGTTTGTGAAGTCTCTGGTATACAGGAATGCATTAAGTTTCTAAATGACTTTCATCTAAAAATACTTTTGAAAATTTTAGCTCTCAGCTTGCTTCCTTATCTTTTGTTTATATATGTTTAAATAAATAACAGAGTAACAAAAAAGGTAAAACTAACTAGAGATGAATGAAAGTTTTTAAAGTACTCTGAAGCCACATGCAGTTCCATTTCTGTATAGAAATGACTCCAGAGAACTAAAATTGTTTTACAACATAACCACGTAGCATCGCAGAGCAGAGGCTCCATCTTAAAACAAGAATGGGCATAAGAACATTAGAATGGGGCCATTTTTCATACGGATTGTTGAATTACTACTATGAAATCAGCACATACACACTTTGTTCTGCATGAAATTCTAGAATCATCCCTTAGTGAAAGATGGCAAAACCCCTGAGGACAGCATCTTCTCCGGTTACCCCAAACTGTGACAAGCCAAACATGACTTTGCACAAGCATTAATCTTTATTGATGCATAGCCATCTATTCTGCCTTTGCTTGCTCTTTTCTAATAAATTACATTACTTAGGGAATTCAGAAGACAGAGAGGCATATTCAACATGAATAACAGCAAATGAGTTTTACAAAAATGGTGCATTTGGATTATGTACTCCTAGAAAAAGAACACTTAAGTATACTCAAATTTTCATTTTGCCTATACTAACTTTGCTCCTACAGTCCTAGGAGCTTAAAATGCTGCATGGTTTGTAAAACACTTTGTCTTCCCAGATAGTCTCATTGTATTATTTAAAACTCTCCCTGCAGATTGTCTTACAAGAAGAAAGAATTTAAAAGAGGGTTACACCTTAACTTTTTCTAAAGAATTTTCTATCTCTGTTCTATACGCTGGCTAACTGGTATAGCAGTACAATTTGATTTAACTAAGATTTCCTTTTAAAAAAGAAAAGTCCATCAAATAATTATTTTTATTCATCCTGTATCAAAGATGATAGAGCTCAAGAATAAAATGAGGTTTTCATTACAGGAGTATTGATACTTTAATTCCTCTAGAAAAATTGCACAGGCCTGACACTATCACATCTTTTTTCAGCACATTTTTATTTAATTCAAAGAAAAAGTAATATTTCAGCTTTGAATAGGATACAGTTATTAATGACATTTTAAAAATGGACAAAGGCTAGTGTATTCTAATATTCTAAACCAAATTCCTTTAAAAAGCAACACCAATTGGGTCTTCAAGATAGGGATAGAAAAACACTACTGTAATCAATACATTAACTTTCTGCTTTAAGAATGCCATAACATGTTACTTGGAAGAATGATTTAATTCCTTGTAGCAGTGAATGACAATGCACATACAGTGATAAGATCCACTACCAGAATTGCTAACATGATGTGTTTTACAGCAACAACCCCAGGATTTTGCTGGTATAGCTCTGCCAATTAAAATAAGCAAAGCAATACTTCTGCTATTTAATTCTGTGAAATAGGATTTATACCCCAAAACTGTTGTCAACCAGGGATCACACTTTATTTTTAACAGACCCAGCTGAAAAATCAAAGGGGGGGGCCTTATAAAGCCTTGTTTTGCTATATGTCTACTTGGTAGACATCTGTTACAATTAACACTAATAAACAAATTAACATTGAAGTAGGCACCAAGCTAAAATGTAAGCTACCTAGAATTTTAATACTCCAGTTAAAGAACTTTGAATTAAATGTGGTAAAAGTCAAGGCAATAGAAGTTGAAGCAGACAACATCCCATCACTGGAGGAGACAGCACTCCCATACCAGAGCAGAAAACCTTTGATCCAGAATTTTTTTTTTTTTTAAAAGGTATTTAAGTACCTCCCAGCACTTCTGGAGATGCCTAGGTTCACCAGCATTTTTAAGAGTGAGACAAGCAAACACAGCCCTTACACCTGCACACCCACTTCATGACTTATGAAACCTAGCCATTCCCAGCTACCATAGACAAATATACTCAGCTTTACAAAAAAGTTTCACATGGAAAGCTGGTTTCTCATGCAATGTTGCATTTTTTGATCAACTTTGGTATTCAGGATGCAGATAAAACAACTTCTTCCAGACAATACCTTCTATCCCCAAATTGCCACATTCAAACAAGAAAGTAGCAACTCTTTACACCAACACAGGGAAATTTGTTATTGCAAGACTGTTTCGTGTATTGTTGCTGGGGAGCGAGCTTAATTGATTCCCTTAAGCAAAACAGTCAGTTAGCTGTGAGCCAATCCAGTCACAAGTGGTTGGAAGTACAATGTCAAAATGAATTCCAAAAAGATTCTCCTGCACACCTGTGCCAAGTTTTGCCAAGCTCCTTAACAATACTTTCGACTCAGTTACTTTCCCTAGGTAGAGTTCACAGGAAAAATTAAGCAAAACACAGAAGGGATTAAAATACCTGCTAGGAAAGTATTATGGGCATGTCATTGCTATGATTTCTGTATACATGCAGACCATGAGTTCTCCAGTGTTTATAACATTTACCCATTTTGCCTTTAAGAAAACATTTCCCATTAAGTTGTAGCTTTTCTAATGCACATTATGAAATAAAGACTTTGCAAACCACTGGGCACCCCCACAGAAAATGTTCCTAGGGAATAAAAGCAAAGAATAGTCCTCAGGACAAGAAAGTCTTTAGGAAAACAAGCCACCTTAATCTAAAAAAAAAAAAAAAAAAAGGACATGGAAATATTTAAGAGCACAACATTTTGAAATCCAGTGTTACTTAGAATGTATTATTTCTCTAGTACACACTCCCTTAGCTAGGTGTACAAAAACCATGAGACACAAGAATTCTTTCCAAAAGCTACAGCAATTAGAATTCTTCTGCCATTTTATGAAAATACTGTTGTGCTATTAACCTCTCTATAGTTTCAAGTGAAATCCAACTGCTCCTCATCAATGAAAAGCATGCTAACATTTCTTTACTGCTTATCAGCATAAACAAGCTAAAAGTCATTTGGAAGTCTGGAACGTTAGTCTTTGTTACAATTATGTTGACTTTAAATTCAATGGAGACTGCTTATCTTCCCTGAAACATATCTTAACAATGCACTGTGCACAATTCAGCATCCTACTTCTTTCAAGTGCACTTATAATACACTAACGCAGTCCTTCAGCATATCATTAGAAAAAGATTGAACAAATCTGTTTCAGTGTATATGAAAAAATTAAACATTCCCCCAGCTTTAATGGATCAGACACTTAGTCAGTCTTCTGAAAGACTCAGAAGTACAAATCCTCAGAGTACAGATATGTAGATAACAAGTTTATAAGAATACATCCGATTTCAAATGCTGAGCAAGACCATATACCGTCTGCAAGGGCCAAAAATTTACCTCCTGGATCTTATGCTCTGTCCAGAGCTTTTCTTGGAAGGGTTATCTTTGGAAGATAGATGGAAATTCATCTGCTTTCTGTACAGAGCTTGTATTACAAGAAGATCACACCAAGGTGCTTGCAACACTATCAAAGCTTCATATTCACTACTGCTGACAGTCCTACCCTCCTTTCCTTGGCTAGGCATACCATTCGATAGTGAGCAAGCAAATTTACTGAGACTTTTTCCAGTGTAAGGCTACCATGACATACCAATGTCCCCAAAGCCTGAGAAAACTGTAAATCCATATCTCATGAGAAGGCGTGTGGAAAGAGAAGCATCCAAATGCATTAAGTTGTAGATACTGTTCTTCTTGGTTCTCAGCCAAATGCCTTTTTCTTTTTTTTTTGCCTTAACCTTTCCAATCAGGCAGCCAAAGAACTGACTGAAATGCAAACAAAAGGTAACTAACACCATTTGAGAAGTTCTCCCCTAAAACTTTTTGAAGGGCTCTAGTCTCGATTTGACACTGCTGTCTAGAACAACTTTGGTAATTACTCCAATAGCCTAGATGCAAACATTGGAGTAGGAGAGTTATTTCTGATTACAGTGGTTTTGCTTCAAGTTCTATCTGTTTAATCCCATGCCAAATGAATCATTTCCTGCCAGCAGGCTCTTACTTTAACCAGTCACACTTCCAGCAAGTAGGACAATAAGTAATGTCCAAGACATTTACAAGTAGTAACATTATCGAGGTCCAAATAACTATAGGTGTAAAAAGCACTTCATCCAGCATATCAAATAAACCCTGACTATGTCTTTGAGATGATAAAGACAACTTTTTTCCTTTTTAAAGCAAGCATAACAGAAGTCTACTGTATCTATAGAAGACCCTGGCAGGTCATTACTCAGTTCAGAAACTCTTCACAAAAAAATACTTAATGGCTTAGATTTTGAATTTACACATACAGGTTTCTGTAATATCCGACCCACTAATATCATCTATCCCTTCCACAGATGTATAACATAAGATGATGAACACTTAAACAAAAAACACTTAGAAAAACCCCACCAGTTCCTAAGCACCAGATGCTCTGTTGCTGGCTCTTTCAAAATAAATTGGAAAAAGCCAAGGAGGTTGCATACAAATATTGAACCCAAAAGTTATCAAATTTGCTTTTTCCTTTTATATCTGGCATGTCAGGTTTCCCAGACTGTATCTCTGCCTTTTCCAGTAAAAGTCCAGTTTTCTTTTTCATTCATTCCATTTTCACTGAAATATAGAAACATGAGTGATCCACAGATTAAGTTCAGGCTTTACATACTACTGCTTCAACTCCTACTTAAATCCTCTGATCGAGGTCTTGTGACAACAAACAAGTGAGAGACTGTTGTCAGGGTGGATGCAGACAGCCACCAATTTGCTATCCTACAGCTGAAGCCAACACTGTAATGCCTCATTGCTTCCCATTGCTCAGAACTTAATATTAACAGTTAGTGGCCAATTTTAAGTTTGTTTTCTGTCAAAAATTGGTCCTGCTTCAAGGGCAACACTCCACGTAACATTAATATTTCTCTTCATAAGGCAAAGCACTGGTGTCCCCCTCACCCCTTATGACAGATTCAACATCAAGAGAAGAATCTTTAAAACCATGGGAGATAAAGTTAGTGGCCAACGATTAAGTATTTGTTTTTCTCCTTCCCAAGATAAAGATCTGCCACGCAGGCCATCAAGCTTAATAGAAACTGAAATGCCCTAGAGAAGCTTGCAGTCTAGATATGTTCTTTAATCCTCTGCATTGAGAATGTCAGAAATTTACTAACATTCATACCTGGTTTGTTGCAACATGTCTCTGGAACATGCTGACATTAAAGAAGCATCCAGACATATTTGCTGAAGTCAGGGAAAGGCTGTTTTTGTAAATTAGAACTCTAACACACAGCTATTTATCTGAAACAAGGTATGACTGTTTGATGCATATAAAAACAATAATGTTGCTAATTACTGAACAACCTGGTGACTACTGAACAACTTAGTTAATACTTCGGATTAAAAATGTTTTGCAATTGTAAGAGCTCTAAAAGAAAACTAGCATTTTTGCATTAAAATTCTCTCAAAACCCATTGCTCCTATCAGGCTTCAGATTCTACTGCTTGTGTTCTATCCCTACAAGATCCAGAAACTTAAACTGTATTCTAGCTAGAGCTGTGCTCCTAATGTTTAAAGCATGTATTCATGACTCTCCAATAACAGCAGTTAAAACTCCAGAAGCTCTGTCACACCTTTGCATTATAACAGATACTTGAATATTCCATAAAGGCACAGCGAAGATGACAAAACATATTTTAGAAGGAAGTTTGCCTTAGCAGACATGGTCTCATTCCATTTCACTGCACTTTAAAGATACATTTTCTTTTGAATTCTAAACAAGATCAGATTGGGACACAAGATTTCTCCCAGTTTCTTTTTGTTATCAAGCAAGAAAAGAGCTGTACAAACTAGATTTATCTTAGCAGACAGGTTAAGTCACTTCTGAACTATCAAGGCTCACGGCTCCTCTCCTGGTTATTTAAAATCCGTAGAGCTTGAACAGGATCTTGAGTTCAATAGCAACAAGCATTTGGCTGTCTCTTGAAACCTAGATGTCAAATATCTAAGCCACTGGCGCATTAGATGAACAGTCACAACAGCTGCAGCAATACCCATCTGGACAAACCCAAGGGGGAAAAACCACACAGACAACTGTACAGTCACAAGTTAAACGTCATTGGAAAGAAACTATTCCAGGTCTGAATTCCCCTACTCTTTCTTTCCTCAAAAGAATGATTTAGAGAGCTTTTCATTGCAGATCATAAGGGTCTTTCATAGTTTCTTTTTAACAATGACATTGCTTTCAATACCTTTTTCCAAAATCAGTAAAAACCCCCAGATTTCACCCAATCTTTGTCACTGTCAACGAAATAAACTTCAGATTTTGAACAGATACTCATCACTTCTTTCCTCTTCCTCTTTTACAAGTAGGGAGTGTACACAGTTCATATTTCACTAAAGATTTTTTTTTTAACTACATGAATTATAGTTCAGCTTTGAAAGATATTACATAATTGGAGAAATTTATTATAATCTGCCGTAGTTACAAGACTGCATATAACTTCTTGTAATACTGATTTTCTCAGCAATTCTTTCTGAACTCAAGCAAGCGTAACAGGCAAGCAATAAAATCTTTTCACATTAGTCATACTGATACACAGTATTTCTACATTATTAGTTTTAAGCAAATACTGCAGAAGGTTATTCAGGAATTATTATGAGTACTTACTATTCCAGAACTAAAATCATCTCTGTTGCAGTTTCATAAACTTCATGCAAGTTAACAACCCAAAGGTTGCATTGTGCCAGCTCAAGGACTGCAATTTCGTGGATTATTTCCATCCGACAATCTTGGCCCTTTCTTCTTTTTCTCATGAATTTTGCTGCAAACTCTCTTTCAGTGTCTTTCTGGATACACTTCTTCACCACTGCAAATTTTCCCCTGAAATTAAAGAAGAATTTAAAGTTAAAATTGAATCCCTTACTGATAACTTTAGTATTGCCCTTATAACTTAACACTTAAGGAAACTTGAACTAAATCGCTATTAATCGATACATTTCAAATATGTTCTAAATTTAAAATGCCTTGCGGAGCGATAATCCCTACACTTAAAAGTTAGGAACACCACAACCCAGAATGTAATTTAATCTCCATGAAAAATAAGGAATTAAAAAACCCTATCAATTCAAGGAACCTGGATTTCAAAAATACAGAATAAACAAGTTGTGCTAGTTCACAAGATTAAGTTATCCTCAAACCTTTCATTAAAAAAGCTGACAAAAACAGAGTGTACAAACAGGCAATTTACGCTTTCTATGACTATGTCACAATAACCTAGCTATTGTTTTCTGAAGTATCGCACCATTGTCAAGGCAACAGCAACTAGCACTCTTATTGAATAACTGCTCAAAATCCTGCTCCATTTGCCATGCAATATCCAGACTCTGCTCTGCATTTTCAAAGATGGCACTTTGTATTTTCACTGTGATGTCTCAGATGGTAACAGCCATTTTTTTGTTTAACAATTCTCAAAATCCCTTCTTCTTTGTCTTACTGTATAAATAAGGAACATGGATGATTTAAAAAAAAAAAAAAATAAGCAGCTTGGCCAAGATAAAGCTTTCTAACAAAACTCCTGCAACAATAATGTCGATACAAACACTTGCTGGGCAGAACTGAGCATAGTGCTTAACCCATGTTAATGAGCGTCACTTCTGACAAAACACACAACTGATGAGTTATGTGAAAACCACACTGCAGCACTAAGGTCAGAAGACTTCCCCCACAGCATTTTGGACTGAAGTGTCTGCTCTAAACTTCCTTGCAATAGAGTCCCATATCACCTGCTCCACTCAGTTCCATTCACACAGTACTGATTTTTAGACTGAAAAGGTCTATTAATATTTGTAAGCTAATACAATGATGAATTCCTATACTTTGAAGTACAGCAATCTTTTTTTTAGTTCTTACCATACAGGTAATGTTCATCACAACTATCTTTTTTATTTGTATGTAAAATTTTCTTATAAGCCTGTAGGAATAGCTTGGAGATCTTTATTTTGGTTCTTAACTTATTATAGGGTTGCTGAAACCAAAATAAAGAGTCCTCATCTGGTTTGGAATACACTTACATGAGTTTTGCCTCTTCTGTCTCCAAGCCGAAGATCACAGAATTAACTAACTCAGCTCATGTCAAAGTTTTCATGCTCAACTCCCAACCTGCTGGCAGACTGCTATCCATGAAATGTAACTGCTAAAAGTTGTGGTCAGCTTGCTTTTAATTGGCATTTGTTTCAAAATTACCCAGTCTAAATAAATGAAGTCAAATAAGCACCCACAAAGTGGGTGGCATTTGTTTCAAAATTACCCAGTCTAAATGAATGAAGTCAAATAAGCACCCACAAAGTGGGTATTTGCTAGGCAATCTCACTAAAATAATCAGACATGTAACCGCTGATACAGCCACAGTTATTCCTCTAGGAATAATATTTTGCATAAGCACACATGATCTACAGCACAATATGTATTAAGACTAGATCAGAGCACAGCACAGATGTCTGTGAAGGCAGACGAACAGTAAGAATATGCTTTCAATGTCTTGAATCCTATCTGTTTGGAGAAAGTTCTTAATTACCAATACATACATTAAGACAACATTATAGTTTTGCAAATGCACGAAAACAGTATTATAGGATTTTGTAGCACTAGGAAGGCGTGGTTAAAAGATCACTACAAAACGCGTTAATCAATAACAGAGTTATCACAGAACACCACAGGAGGAATAGACACCTAAAGGCTAACAACCTGCTAGGGTATTCCAGATGAAGACATACATCTATATGAGTCATGCGCAATATAAAAGCTATGCATTTATCAAAAGTGTTAAAATCCTCGCTTAAGTTTTTAGCGCCAAAACCAACTCAGGAAAAAAACCTAGCAACTGTGCTGGTAAGAAAAAAAACCCCAACAGATAGAAATAAATTGAGAAACTAACAGATAAGCCCTTTAACAGCAAGTTATTTTAATACCTGGTAGACACTAAGCCTTTATACCAAAAATCTATAGACCCCTGAGTTCAGTCTTCTCTGTTTTCCCTAAATAGTCTCTGAATGCACAGTTTCCCTCTGGCTGAATGTCACCTTAGCGCACAGTCAAAAGCTTTTAATTCCAGCACCTAGAGAAGGACCTGGAGAAAGTAGTTTAGGAAAGTTTGAAACCTCTCTAATACAGCTTTCAAGAAGCACTGTGTTGTTTTGAATTACATGCAAACTCTATCTAAAAGCAAGTTAATTAGTCCAATGAGTACAGTGTTACTGATTCATCAGACATTAGTCACTATGGAAATAAAACAGTATTCACAGGGCAGCAAGAAACAGCAAGAGCCACCACTGTGTGTGGCCACCATGTCCTGTTCAGCTGAGCTGGCCTGAAGCCTGATAGGTGACGTAATTAAAAGGACAGGTTACACGGGAGTTCAGCTGACTGACAAATACGAATTCTTCGGTGTTTAAGACCAAGAATCCTGCCCACATTCTTTACAGTTATACCTATAATTAGAGCTATTATAACTACTGTCTGTAGAACTCATCTTTTCCAAATGCAAGCCCCCCCCCGCCAATCAAACTTGACAGACCTGATGTTTATAGCTAATAGAACTAATCACTGTGAAGCAATCTAGATTCATGTCTGAGAATTTCAGAGCTAAGATCCAAAGATACCATCCACTGTATGGTTAAGCCAAAAGACAAATTTGTAAAGAATTTCTTTTTGATATACACTGAATAGTAGGCAAGACAGATATAAACAAGCTTTCCCACAAGGTATACATTGCATAGACTTTATTTTGCTTTTGTTATAATTCTGCTTTTCAGAAGTCCTTATATATAAAAAAAAAATCTATTAAATAGTGAAAATACTACTAGATCAGAGCATTGCTAGTTTAGCTGCATTGAGAAGCGCCAGCAGTGAGAACACTGCATTGAAGGAAGTACAATTTTGAAATATTCGATGTGCATTTGCAAAGTTAAAAACCAGTCATCCAAACACAAACAAAAAAGCTTTGAAGGGAGACATGAATAGGAATCTAGAAGCAGTTCTCAGTCCTCACAAGAGTCTCATTCAAGAATTATGATTTAAGATAAATCATATCTGATTACAAAGAAGCTCAATGTCATCTTTTTAGATTGCCAACAGAATTAGCATTGTTTCATCTGGCATACATTATGGCTTAAAGCAAAAGCCTCAAATCACAAATCAAATGTTGAATCAGATAAGCAGGAACATTTATGTCACACCAGTTAATTTTGGTTGTCATAGGCTCAGAGTAACAGGGAACTAACATTCCTTTAATAATTATTTTTAAAGCGACCTATAAAACCCTGTCACTGTGACAAATGCAGGAATAACAGCAGTTTCTGTGAAGGTACTTATTTTTTATAAAGTTCAGAAAACTTGTCTGAGATCCATAAAACTATATGCAATTTATTACATAACTCAGACATTTTTTTCTGAAGTGTGGGTTTTTTCCCTACAATTTTTTATTTCCAAACAGCAAGGTGTGGAGATTCTATTTCTGATGTTCATGAATAATGAACACATAAATTTATTCTCAAACGGTGGAACCAGCTACTTGCAACTTTTCATTTTCACCTCTCTTCCACGTTCACTTTGTTCCACAACTGTTTCACCCTAGCTGTGCTACTGCAGAGCGCAGCTGAGGACAGAAGAGTGACAGCATATACATTCTTACTGATGCACAAAATTGTACAAGCATCATGTACCACTAAGATGCTTGTCGCTGAAAGCTACCTGGAAAATAAGCAAGTTCATGTTAGAATTTGTGGAAAAAAAAAAAATTCCAGACACAGATTATCTGCACATGAAACTACAGCCAGGTTGCTAGTCAGAAACAAAGATTATTTCCTTATTATTCTGTTCAGTCTCCTCAGATGATTAAAATAGTTGTTATTCTTAGTTCTAGGTGAAGAGTGAGCTTGTCTGCTTTAACAAAAAACTGGCAATGAGGATAATCAGTTGAACTGCACTGGACATACATTTATATGTATGCGCTGCACACAGTTTGCTAGCAGAATATTGCTTATTTTAGAGCAATCATTTAAGGTGACTGTTGCCTTCCAGTGAGAGGAAAGCAAGACCAGTCATTTATGTCTTCCTCCAACCCAGCTCTAGCATCAGTAGCATTATTTTCTGTACACAAATGACTTCCAAAACATGCATAGGTTGTTTTACATTAAAAAAAAAAAAAAAAAAGAGTACAATATCAATGAGCTGAAGAATTAACTAACAGTCTAGTAATATTTTGTGTGCAGTTAGGAGGTTTTTGCTGAGATAAAGAGCAAAGCAACTGAATGCAATTATATTAGCCTCTTTAAAGAAGCTCTGGTTAATACAAAATATATTGTTCCCCATTTCACAATTATGGCTTAAGCACAGATGGTAAGGGGAAGAAGAGTTAAGCAATCGGTGTCTTGTCCTCTGCAAAGGTTCCGCTACTCCAAACTAACCTAACTCAAGTTAGCACCATCTGAAAACTCTAAAGTCCGAGTGAGTTGATGAGAAGTGGCACCCTTCAAACATCCATCAGATGAAGATTTGTATGAGAACATCCCAATTTTGAGATAGTAAAATTACTAAGGCTGTGAAGACTAGCCCAAAACTTCATCTATTAAAACATTTCATTAAAAACACCTGCCATTTCCATGTCACCCTAAGCAACTTTAAATAATTTCCTTTCCAGAGTAGACATTATAACCAAGTTTTTGGTTTTTCCTAAATTAACCTGTTTTTCCTAGCAGCTATAGACTTGCAAATGGCCTGTTCAACTACTGAATGAGGCCTTCTGAAGCACATCAGCTTTGCATTCTCAAGGCAGCTTCTTCCCCGTGAGCAGAACTAATGAAGCCTGATATCCTACAGCTTTGCACCCAAGTCCCTCAGGTGACGTTGTGACTAGGTTCCTTCCAGGCTCATCTAGAACTTTCAGCAGTGCTTCCTCCAGGCCTTTCACTTCTAACATGCTACCAGGGGCAGCAGCCCCAGCACCGCCTTTCCCTGCACTGCTAGAACTACACCACCTCAACGTTTTCCCACGTTCCCTCGCTCTTCCCAGCTCCTCCACACGTAGGTGACAAGGGAACAGAGGCCCCAGGTGCTGTGGCGAGTTCAACATGTATGTGTTGACTGACTGGAGCAGAGGCCGAAGAGCACACAAAGCTGCGGAGTTCACGCAGCAGCCCTGCTCTCAGCAACAGTGCTAAATCTGCTTTCTTTTCTCTCCCTGCTGTCAGTTTTAAACTCAATTTATACAAACGTCATTAGTCTCAAAACCTCTACCTAAAGCTCAGCTTTTAAATTGTTTCCCTAATTCTGGGAAGTAGGATGAACAAATACAGAGCGTATAAACATTTTCTATTAGCAAATTCAGCTACCAAATTAGAATTAAAATAGACTATGTTGTGTGCACAAGGGCTGCTTTTCATCTGAGAGAAAAACCTGTCACACCTGGGTGCTAATTTGTCCAAGTCCTTTGTAAAGATAAACTCTACGCATAAGCAGAGACTTAACACACTTTATGAACAGATAAAAGTCAAACAATTTCTGCTAAGCATACATTATCAATAAAATGACAGGGACAGTTACAAGTGGCAGAGAGACTTTCCATTTACCACCTATGCTTTGTCACAATGAGTTCGCAAAAAATTATTTTTAATGGGAGTACTTGAGCTGAACTATCCACCTTTTAAAAATCAAAATGCAGTAAAAAAGCATTCAAAAGATTGAATAAAACACTAAGCACATATTCAAATGTATAGATTTCTATATTCTAAGAGAGAAGATAGTGAAAACACATGAAGTTGAGGAGAGAAAAAGCTAGTCTGAACCAAAATATGTGTAACTTGCACAAAAACTAGACAGAACAGTCACTTAACTCATTTTAACATAATTTCAAGTGCAAAATCACAACCTTCATGCGAAGGTACTCTTTAAATGTAGTTCTGGTCAAAAATGTCTCCACACAAAAAGCCATGCTGGGATTTACTTATTTAAACTGCAGACTAAGACTTGCTGTAGTACTTAAGTCTTGTTCATAGCGTGAAGCTAATCATTTCAGTTGTACTTTTGTGTGCCAGAAGGAAGCTTCATCTAGTCTCTTTTCTGATTAGGCCAATGAATATCATCCAGCTCCAAGAGAAGCTCCCACTCTGACAGAACAGCAAAATATTTTCTGAAAAATCATCTGTTCTTCAAAGAAAAAAACCTGAGCAGCAGTGATACCAGGACATCCTGCGCTACACCGCTCCTACACCTTCTTGACTCTTGCTTAGAACTTAGGCTGGTTTGTAGCCTGCATTTAGCTTCGGTTTCCAGGGCCTGAACATTATGGTCACATCATGGTAAAAAAAAAAAAAAGCTTTCTCACTTTATGGGATGTCTTTCCCACCTGCTTCCCATGTGCATGCTTTAGGCCACTATGTTTAAACAAGTATTATTCTACTAGTACATCAGAGTTACATCTAGGCAACCTAAAAATTTGTTAGAGGTACTTAGAGCAGCTACATTCATTTGCTTTGAAACTCTTTAGCTCCAAAGCGGCTGTTTATGCTGCTGTCTAAACTGAGCCACACAGCTAGCATAACTTGCAAAAGAACATACACTGAGGAGTGTACCTTGCCATATATCCTGTACTATTCAATCTATTTTATCTGAATACTCTTTAGATAAAGCACATGTGATTGCAAGAATACTGTAATTCTTTTCATAAGTGACATTTTCATACAAAAATTTGGTTTAGTGGTGCTGAAATTCCACATATGTAGCTCCTGAGCTGCAAAAACCTTTTAATGAGACTTTCTGCCTCAAACCTTGCTTGCTATCAGTCAGGTGTTGAAATTATACATCGATTAAACCTCACATGTGGAGTTACTTTCAAACCCAAGTTTTTTAACCAGCTTTTTAATTCTTTGAAAGGTTCCACCATTAGTTTATCCTCAAACATGTGCTACCACAAGCTAGTCTCCTCTAGATTTGTTTTCCCCCATGCCACTGCCTACAAAGTTCAAGACATTGGTCTCCAATGGAGCAACTCTCCACACCGGCTCCCACGGAAGAGCGCGGTATCTTCCCAGCCAGCTTCACAAGGCTGAGGGTGACTTGTTCGCTAGAAGGAGGGACAACCAGCCGCGGCCAGCAGCTGGGGTACAGCTGCGCTAACAGCTGCCCCCCAGCACCCTCTCAGCACCCCCCCTGCACCCCTCGCCTCCCAACCGAGCCGAACAGTGCCCGGCCAGTGCGGCGGGCACGTCCGAGGAGCGGACCCACCGCCGGGAGAGGCCAGCAAAGGATGGCACTGAAGTGACAGGGCAGTGCTCCCCCGCCTCCCCCTTCCTTCCACGAGCCTCTAACTCTGCTCAAGCCGGGCAGCAGGTGAAGCGCCCGGCGCCTGCCGTCACTCGCTGCGGCGAGAGAGAAGAGGCAGAGCGGAGGGAAGGCACCTACCTGCCCCCGGCAGCCAAACGGCAGATCTCGCCGCGGGCACAAGCCTCGCACTTGGCGCCCCGGGCGAGCGGAGCCGGTCGGGGGCGGGGGGACGGGACGGGACACCTCTCCCCGCCGGCCCTAGCACCCCGGGAACGGGGTGGCAGCTCCAGCCACCGCCCCCCGGCCCTGCGCCTCCCGCAGCGCGCTCACCTGCCCAGCTCCCTGCCGGGACTGAGGCTGTACCGCTCCTGGAAGGGCTCGGTGCGGATGGGCGTGCGGATCTCCGTCAGGAAGCCGCCTCGCCGCCGGCCTCGCCCGGCAGCGGGCTGAGGTGGCGGCGGTGGTGGCGGCCGGTCACCGCGGGAGCGGTTGGGTGGCGGCTTCTCCTCGGGGCTCATGGCGCGGGGGCTTCTCCCCTCAACGGGGGGACGCCTTGCCTTGCCTTGCCTTCCCTTCTTCTTCTTCTTCCTCCCGTCTTCTACCCTCCCTCCCGCGCTGCCTCCCCGCCAGCCGCCGCCGCTGGAGGAGGGCGGCGGGCAGCACGCGCCGCGCTGAGGGGACGGAGGGGCGGGGCCCCGGGCGCCGCGCCCCGCCCCCTTTACCGCCTCACCTTGGCGGGCGCCAGGGGCGGGGCGGCGCGCGGCGCCCGGGAGGGACGGGCGGGCAGCGCCACCTGCCGGCGAGCTGCCGGTGTCTGTGGGCGAGGCGGCGGGCGCGGTGGCGGCGGTCCCGCCCACAAAGCGACGAGATTTAAGTATTAATAAAGCTGAGCTGAGTATCGGAGCGACGCGTTGTTGGCTGGCGAGGCACCACCGTTCGCGCTTTTCTTCCCCCGGGAGAACTCGCGCTGTGGGCCCTGAGGGAGCGGAGCGCCAGAAGGGCCTAAAGCCTGAGGTGACGCCCAAGAGCCGGCCCTGAAGGGCATGGCCGTGTGGGGAAAGGGCGCTCAGGCCTGGGGTGGGGACACCGGGATGCCAGGCTGCAGGAAAGCGAGGACAAAAGGGGCAGCTCCGGAGGGGACAAATACACCTGAGCCCACCTGATGACACCTTGGCCTCTGTGGTGTCTAAGCCACAAGCTCCAGTTGAGCCTTTCCCACAGCTGGGGCGCGCTTCACTCCTCTCCTCCATGCCTGCCTGAGGTGTGTACGAGCTGCCTCCCAGTCATCCGTTTGTCCAGGCCAGTGGAAATTGTCTCACAGATTTGAGAAACACCAGTACTCACCTCACAAGCTCTTCACCGTCCAGCTTACTTAATGTACACGTTTAAGAGCCCTGCTCTGCGTGGCAGTCATTTATCGAGGCAGTGCATTTGTCTCCATTAAGGGCACAGAATCTCCCTGCCATTGACTGCCAACATCCAGAGCACGAGGGAGAAGAGACTAATGAGGAACCAGGTCAACATACAGGGAAGGATTCAGCCCAAACCTGGGTCAGTGATCAGGGGTGGGAGTACAATTGCTGACAAGGCATTTTTCTGGAATTCCCTCATTCACTCAACACCAAATCCAATTTGCAGAAATATATAGTTTAGGAATAAATTCCAGAACCAGTATATAGAGTAATGGAGAGTTCAAGACTTACAGTATCAATGTGCTTTCCACTCAGAGCGTTGTTCATGCTGTAGAAGGGCCAGACTGCTGAACAATAAAATTTGGATTAAACAAGGGTTAAGAAATTTTTACATCTAAAAGTATGTATCAGAGGCATTTACTACAGACAAAAGGTTGTTGCCTGAAAAGTAGATCGTATCTTAAAAGTATGCTAATCCTAACTGAAGGTTTCAGATACATAATTGTGATATTTTCTACTTCTTTACTTACTTTCACAATCACATTTTCCGGGGGGGGGGAGTACAGTTACTGATTCTGGGATATGAAGAGACCTCTCTCAAAATACTTTTGAATATTTAAGGTACTCTGGCCATCTTTTAAAATAAATTCGAAGTTTTAGATTCTTAAATGCATTTTAAAATCTAGCAGTTGGTTCTGTATAAAACAAAACATGGGCTTACATTTTTTTCCCCACATATGGTTGTTTAATTCAGATAAGATATATTTTTATCTAACTTATGGAGATTTTTGAGTATATAACTTCTTACTATCTGGAAAGACTTTTACTCCATATAGTATGTAAGTTTATCTACTTTTCTTCTGTAGGGTAGAAAATACCACCAAAGACATCAGAAGTTCAGTGTCTTAATATAACAGGAAGATAGATTTGTTGCATTCTTAAAAAGAATTATTCACAGAACAGGAAGATAATGACAGAAAGAAAAATTGTGCTTTACTCTCTTGAAAACTGACCGAAATAAAATCTTTTCCCACTTTACTATACACTAGCCATAGCACAGACTATGGTTTGCTCTGTTGGACCAGAATATTATGGTGCTGTATAAATTTAAATTTTCCTTGTAGAAAGAATAAACCTAAGTTTTATGAGCCCCTGTGTATTAAACCAGCACTGATCTTAAACACTGCAGCACAAGCTTACATGTACTATCCACACAGGGAGGAACTTATGTAGACATGATCAGTGCTTGATTTAGAGATAAGCTAACAGACATACCTAGGCCGGTTACTCTCATATCTTACCTACTGAAAAAATATATATGCTTTTTTTTCTGTTGTTTGGATATTTGGCTTCAATCACTGAAATATCATTAGCTGTTGTGTGCTCAATTGCACTCAGATGGCATAACAAACATTGATTTCTGCTTGTACAGATAACATCAACTGGTTTAGTTTTCAATATATTTTCTTCTTTTCTGCCAGTAACATTCAAGGAATTTACTCTCATGAGCTGTGTTTGGCCTGCAAGCTAAGAAGCAGGAGGTGAGGTAGAAGACACCACCACAGGTATTCTGTTTAAAAGAATGTCCTTTTCAATTTATGACTGCATGCACTGGAGTGGAAGAGTGATTTCTGTTCTGCCCTGAAGAGGTGGATCAAACTTTTGCGTAGGGACATAAATTTTGCTCAGTTTCATCAGTCTGACTCTAGCTTGATCTTCACAGGATGTTCTTCTTCCCAATATGAATGTATTGTACAACTTGTACACGATGGAAGTTACCCAAAATAATCATCATCATCATGATCTATTTATAACAGAAAAATGAAATCTAACCATCCGTAGCCCAGCACACATAACTTAAGATTGTTTTTCAGGTGCTAAATTCGTCCTTTCAACTTCCATAATGATAGAAAAACATGACCTTGCATGGCTGGAATTTCTGCAGGCTGCTTATGAAGTTAGTTATTTTGCATTGATGAGCTACTTGTTTCTTGATGTGATTGTTTTATATAGGAGACTCTTCTTTTCCTACATTCTTCACCTGAGGTGTTTCACTCCTGTATTGCTCAAATGCTTCTTGTCATCATGTAAAGGCACTTACTTACACGAGAGCTCTGAGTACCCAGCACCACTGAAAACCAGTCCTGTGCTACACATTTGAACAAACTAAGGTTTCTTACCAGCTGCAACAAAAAAAGTGTTACTAATCTTCACTTTTCCAATTTAAGGAAGGAAAGCACAGCACCACTAAGTGGCAGCACTAGGCATCATTACTGCCAGCTTCGCTGAATTATTTTTATATTTGTGAAAGATTTAATATAAACTGCTGCTCATGTCGCAATAATACATAGGCTTCTTTTTTGCTCATAGGGTTTGATTTCATCATTTCCAGGACAGATGAATAAACTTGTGCTCGGAGAATCTAAGAGTAACCTTTCCAAATACTTTCATGGGTTCAGAAAGTTCCATCTGAATGTGAGTTTTACATATATTATAATAACATTAATTTACCAGTTGGAAAATACAACATACGGGTCCCCACGCGTTACACTGGGTGCTCCTCAGATCAGTTTCACAGCTCCTCTGCAGTGCCAAGGTGGTCCCAAACGCTGATTCATCTTTCACAGATTAGGTAGGGTACATTTTACAAAATCCAGGGTGCATTGCTACTTATTTTATGCCTGTGTCCTGAGCATAAAGATAACCTGTTTCAGTTTGTACATTAGGAGGACTGAAATATGTAGCTGAAGCACAATGATGATGTTTGAAAGCCATGTTGTGTGCTTTACATTCCATAGCAGTAGGGGTTAAACTTGAAGGTCCCAGTTCTTTTAATCAATGCACGAATCACTAAAGCTGTTAACTTACAAGCCTAAAGCGGGGAAGTTTATATCCAATTGCCAAAGATGCCAAAGCTGTCAGTAAACATATCCTCACACATTGTTAACAGTGTAATCTTATATAGTAATCTGTATTATTAATTTCAGTCATTCTCAAAAAGTCACTGATCGGATTTAATACTATGACATACCTAAGAGGTACTGAAGTCAAATCACAGCTTGTAACAAAGTTCCTAAGCAGATTCCAGTGCTGCCCCAGCTGCATTCCTGAAAAGCTGTTATCTAAATACGATGACTCCATGTGGCATGCTGGTTAGGTCCCTATACTGCTTTGTCTACAGACTGAAGCATATTAAGTGCTGAAAACAGAAAAATAGGAGCATGTGCAATTTATTTTTGTATGCTGTTTTGATTCTGGAAAACCAGCATTAGGAAATCACACCCAACAAAAGTTCCTCAACTGCTGTCTGTGGTCCATTTTGAAACTGACTGAACAGATTTTCAGTGTCACACTGCAGAGTGTTCACGGCATTTTTTTTTCTTACAACTGATTAATTTTGTAACTGGGAAAGAAAATAACCCAAACGAGTCTTTTATTTCCATACTGAAAATTTTAAAAGGTGAAGGTACGTCCCTAAAGTGCATTACTCTTCAGAGAAGGAAAGGCAAGTGACCTTAGTGTTACTATTGTTTATCATTGACACAGAAGACTTTCCCATGCAGCTCTGCTATCTTCTTATACCATAGGAGTTAATTATATGAAAGCCTACATGCCAGCAATTCAGGAACAAACATCACTAGTTGCCATCTTTGTGTTCACCAGCGACTTCTATTCAGCCTCAAAGAGCTGTAACATAGCACTGTGGGAATGAGCTTCATTTACACTAGAGTTAAAACAATATAAATGTGCTTTACACCAAAGCCTAATATAAATAAGAATAAGGGCTTGTGTTTCAGATGGAATAATTTTTTTTTTTCAAATCATAATTCCAGGAGGGTAGGAACTAAACAAACAATGCCACACATTCTTCATTTTGATATGTCAGTGAAAGGTATTTTCAGGCAAAATTGATTTTGAAGGTTACCAGAACTAAATTAAAAAATAATAAGAGTGTGGCTTTGCAGCTCAAGGAGGATTTATGATTAGAAGAGACACAGCGGATCCTTTGTGGCTTTCTTCTCCATTGTTCTCCAGAAATGACAGCTATTGTCCAGTCCGGCCTCTTATACAAGAATGAACGTCAGGCCACAAGTGGATTTATTGTCCATTGTAGCAAAAAAATATGACTTTGCTACCACAGGGTGGGAAGGGATTGTTATTGATTTGTGATATCCTATAGGATTATGGAGTTTTGTTAGCATGCCAAGAAAGACATCTGATGTACGTATGGAGGCTTCAGGCACACTGCTGCTATATTTTAACAGAAATTCAGTAACATGTATCCTAGAACGGGTTCTGGGAAAAGGTGTAGTTCCAGCCACCTAAACGGATCACTGCTGTACAAACTGACACCTCTGATGTACCCTAATGATCAGCAGCTCATCTCACTGCTTTTTAGTAAACATTGATTTTTCCTTCCATGTGAAAAATTCAGAGAAACGTAGCTTAGTATCACAAATGCCCTCTCCCCCACTTCCTCCTCAGACGCAGGCACAATCATCACACAAACAAGGTTTGAAGAAGGGCTGCGCTGCGAGACCCGCAGTTCTTGTGCACGTGTGTGGGTGGGTGCTAGTCTTGCCACCAGCACTGTCCCTGCTGCAGGAGAGCCAGCCCCTGCCACGGGCTTGGACCTGTGCTCCTCCACACACGATGGAGCGCAGTGCCGACCGCAGAAGGCCTCTTCAGAGTTGTCACAGTCACAGAGTTTCACATTTGCTCCTGATCTGTCTTGTGCAAGATATGCTTACCACTTCTATTGGAGTGTCTTCCATGGGTTTACATTTTTCCTGATAAAACCAGCTCCTCGTATTTAGGTTTTCCCATCCTTCATATTGTACCATGATCCCTCATGAGGTGCCGTTTATGTAAGAAAACAGGTATGGTCAGCAAGGTGTCTGCTGACTGTGTATCTGAGGCGTGTTAATCTATCCTGGAATGTGCTAATGAAACACGCCTGAGATATTACAGTGACGAGCAGTAGAGAAATGGGTGTGACGTACTGAGAATGCCAGAGCATCTTGCTATTTATTTGCTGTCAACACTTAATGCAGACCCAGCATATGCTATTAAGAAATCATCTTTGCACTTGCATTTCATACCTATAATGCAGTAATTATACCTAGAAGCGAGGTATGCGTAAGTAGTATATACACCTCTTTTGTCCAGACATTTTCTTATAGCGAGGAATTAGCTCACATGCTTTCAAGGCAGGGCTGGTCTTAGGGTAGTCTAGGAGAGCGTGGGGGCTTTGGTTATGCACACTTGTGTGGAGAACCTCAAGGTTTAGACATGTACCCTGAGAAACTGAACAAAAGCAGTGGAAGGGTCTGAATGCAATGGTCAGAAAGGATAAGATCGTGGGAGAGCAATTCCTGACATCAGTGGACTTTCGCTAGTGCCAGCTTCCACCCACTCTAGTAAAATACATCCTCTTTGAAGTTATTTGTAATAGACAGTCCACACAATGCCATAACAAAGTGATTTTATTGACATTCCTCTATAGTGATATGGTTGAATAGAAAGCACAGCCTGAGTATCATGTGACATTTTTCTGTCAATAGAAGCAAAATCAGTCCAATAATGAGGACCTTTCCTGCCATTGACTTTACGTAGTCTTTAACAAAAACCGTAACAGACATTTCTGTTAGATAAATCGGAAGCTGCAGGGAATTTGGCTAATGGTACAATATTTACTCTACCTAGTATCTACTATCTACAGGCATCTGTTTTTCTACCAGAACAAAGGAACTACATGACTCACTAGAGAGAAAGTAACAATCCAATCTTTTGGACCTTGTGATAACTGGAAAACCTATCCCAGATTTAGTATATTGCAGTAATTTTTCTTTTAGTAACGAACACTGAGGTACAGCAAGAATAATAATAAAAAAGCACCGCATTTGTTGTAGAAAGATCTGTTGGTCTGCATTTGACTGAAAGTGTTTAATCTTGACTGGGAAGCCCTATTAATATTACTTTGGAGACAGGGCAAATAATTATTATTTCAACAGAAATTAAACAAATCTCCAGTCAAATTTGTTCTTCTGGAATTCCATAGACTGTCACAGGATTAATAGCGAAGGATGAGTTTAACTCGTCCTCTGTGTGTGTATATATTTGATTTTCATGTCCAAATTCAGTATCCTACTGTTTTCAAGTAGAGGTATGTCAACTATTTGTTACATTGAAACTAGAACAACAAAACACAAACCCAACAAACACTCCCCCTCCCCACAGGCCATCTCTCAGACTAGACTACAAACTCAAACCTTAGCTACAGTTCATTGAAAAGTTCACGGGTACTTGAACAAACTGGGTGAAAAAATCCTCTGTGTCAGACCTGTACAAAACTCATGATTTCTCCGTTAGATGGTAGATGTAGTTTGGACCACTCACTTCTTGCCTTCTGATAGCCAGGGATCTCCCTAGAACATAAAAGTAAGTTCTGAATATGCACAGCCACATGACTGAAACTGAACGCTCATGTAACGTACTGCAGACTGAAGTGACAGCATTTGTAAGGTTTAGACCTGACGCAATTAACAGTAAGGTACGATTGGTTGTACTGGATCAAATCCTGCATAGCTTCAGTGGTTGAACAGTCGGTGAGACTACTTCAAGGTGGAAGACCTACTGATGATTTAAAATATCTATTTTCATTCTCATATCTGCAGCTTAATGCTAGTGTGGCAACAGGATTTCATAAACAGAAATACCCCTTTCCCTCCCCCTACCATTAACACCATCACAACAATCACTTCAAGAGAGATGGGCCCTCTGAAACCAAACGTACAAATCACCAATATTCATTGCTCCTATTGAAAACTGCAATTCACAAGCACTGTCAGATTGCCTATTCAATTTTTCACTTGCATTTTAAAATCTATTGATGTTAATGTCATATCTTAATCTAGCCACCACCACGTTTAAAGGGAACTGAGGTGAAAGAGCCGAACACATTATTTCACTTTAAATCTCCCCTATGGAATATCTTCTAGTCTTTCCTGTGGGAAAACAATGAAACCAGAAATTCTGTAATTAACAATCAGTGTTTTACAAATGAAAATGCAGACCTGGGGAGAGCACAGATGATTATATGAGTAACAGCATTTGAATCGAAAGGTGAACAAGGAAGGGTATATGCCTTGCATATGTGTAACAACAACAAAGTCAATTAATTGCATAATGGGCAGGTTAAATAACAGGTCAAGGGAGATGGGTTCCTCCCTCTCTCCTGTTAGCACCATTCACTGCCTCACTTTAACATTACGGTGCCACTTAGACGCATGGCTTCCCCTCCACTCCAGACTGGATTCTGCCCATGCTATGACGCAACGAATGGAGAAATGCACTGTGAAGCGTCGATCCGGATATCCTAGAGATGGTGTCAGTGTTTGAAAACCTATTGGGGTAGGGCATTTGTGAAGAGAGAAGGATAGGGCTGGAATGGCAGAATGCAAGAAAAGCAGAGTATGGCATCTTCTTTCCCTTTGTTTTTATGAAAATAATCAACTGTCTTCCTCTATTCCTGGCTTTAGATCCAAAAAAACCTTGCAAGGAAATCTGCATGACCTTGTTACTTTGATGTCATCACAGTCACCTAACAAAGCAACCTTTTAAAAATACTAGGCTGTGCGCTTGAAAGACAGCTTGGACCAAGGATTTTGATGGGAAGTAGCTGGCTATGCTGTATGTTTCCCAGAGCAGGAACACACGAGGTGCTCAAGGTGGCATGTGCCAAATGTGGAGATGCATAACACCTAATCTAGCTTAGTGTGTGCCGGGTGCCAGAACATGTTGTGAAGAAGAATTTCAGGAGAAAGCCTTCCTTGTTTCAATCAGTGGGGTTTGATGCTGTCTCTGAAATACAAACATCTTCTATTATGCTACAAAAAATAGTTTCACTTTTTCTTAATAAAATATAATTTTAAAATACTTAAAAAAATGTAACTATACAATATTGTAAAGATTGGATTTTTTTTTTAAACTTTTTTACTATGTTAATGAGACAGCTCTTGATGCACTATTTTCCTTGGCCAAACGTGGACCAACCAGTTGGATACTTCTCTTTCTTTTCTTCTATTGTCAGAAGACATCCAACATTTGACATAATGCAGGTAACTCTGTAACATCACCAGGAATAAAGCAAGAACCATAAGGAATCACTGGATTTTGGGGCCCAGTGGTGAAGAGGCAGAAATTGGATACATTGGAAGCTTTCATTGTTCAGTCTCTCCTGGTGTGACTTACTCTGATGTAATTCATGTGCACGTGACAGACGCCCTCAGAAAAAAGTTAAGATTTCCATTATCTCTACTGCGCAGTGGCTCATGTGGAATAGATGCCCGAGAGCTTGTTTGTGGAAATAATAAGCATCATTTTCGGTGTCTGGTACAATGAAGCTGGCCTGTAGCTGCAAGCCTCTGTATGCAACTGTAATACAAGTACTCAATAAGAATAATAATGTACTATAAAACAGATTCTCAGTAAAAGCCATACAGTAAATTAGTATAAAAGTGGCTGAAATGTCACAGAAATTGAACGAATGGGGCAATTTCAATATCCCAAATATTTTATGTACCATTAACAAAAGCTACTATTTCTGCTTAGAAACATGTTCTTGGGTCCATCACCTTTCAAATACCTATTGACCTAAGAATCAAAGCAGGAGAATGATCTAAAACTCTCAGAATGCAGTTTTTCAAGTGCGATGAGTTTCTGTATAGCCACCATAAAAATATGTGGGAAAGCAGGGTCCAATTCTTTTCTCTGGAGAGAAAACTTACAGGAATTAGATGTGTCAGACATCGAACTGATCTCCTGATTTTACAGTTTTCTGAAGCATAGCTAACACAAAACTACCAGTAACAAGCCCCCAAGGGGGTGTGGTATTTCACGTGAGCTGCTAGACATTATGATGTTACCTTCTCACTTACCTTCACTCACCATTCACAAGTC
This sequence comes from Strix aluco, assembly GCF_031877795.1. Lineage (NCBI taxonomy): Eukaryota > Metazoa > Chordata > Aves > Strigiformes > Strigidae > Strix > Strix aluco. The sequence goes on from NC_133931.1 coordinate 161,489,769, forward strand.
TCTCACTTCATATTTCATGCATCCTTTAACATATCTGGTGTCAGAAGATACTTTGTATTTCCTTTTCCCAGTTAAGACAAACACTTTCAATCTGAGATTAGTCTCGGAAAACAAGGGCAGCAAAGATTAATAAATAGAACACAATCAGAGCAGTGAGGTTGTCTGTAACAGCCTCAGCAAAATCCATCTGAAGACAAGCGTACTGCTGTTTTCCTTTCATTCCCTGGCTTCAGAGGTGGAATGCAAAGTACCCCAAACTGAAGAGGGTTATGTCTGCATTAACAAGAGCTAGGTCTTTAGTTTAGTGGTACCTAACATGACTGGAGGGCCTTTGGGTTTACTCCAAGAGGAAGTGCAACAAAGTCTTAACCCAAAGAGAGTTACAGTCCCCTTCATCCCTGACAAGCACCCTCATTCACTGCAGCTTCTCATTTAATAGACCCTAGACTAAAACCGTCTGTCTACAACCACTCTTGAGGTTATAGAGATTTCCAGTGAAGAAGAAAAGAAAAACGACAGGACCAAAAACAGCCCCCAGCAACCATAGATTAGCCCAGCCTGACGGAAAATAAATGGCTTCTGACACAGGGGATGGGATTGTCTAGACTTCTCCTTTGGAAAGGAGCATTTTAAACATCAGAAAACAAAGATCTGGTAAACAGAACCCAAGGGTATTCATAAGAGTAGAACATTCTTCTTATTTCCCCTTTTCCTTGTCATATACAACACTAAGGTAAGGGAGCCTTGTCCTTTATGCTACATAATAAAACATCCTTCTTGAGCGTGCACAACCTTGTGCTTCTTGTGTGGTAAACATTACAATGGAGATGCCCCTCCCAATATCTCTGAAGTGTAAGTTCTCTCCAGTACTGGCAAGTAACAATCATAACAATCGCTGTTATGCTTTGCATTGCGTTACAGGTTGTTTTTTTAGTTTTTGAAGGTCTTATCTGCACCATGTGTCTGGGCCAGTTCCAGCTGATGCAACTGATGTGGATCATGAGTTCGTATATAAAAATTTCAGTTTTGCTCATAGGTGTCTCTCAGATGGACAATACATACAGGGAAAACAAGGATGGATGAAGATATATTTGACCAGCTCCTAGTACTGGATTCAACGGTTAAGAAGTAAGATGGGCTGTGAACTGATTTAGAAGATGTGGGCATATAAAAGCTTGGAATGCTCGATGAGGTTTTTTTATTTTTTAATCAACGTAGGTGGAAGTAAACATTTATTAACATTTGGTCAAGTGTAGTGTAACTTGCATTTGTATTTTCATTGTTATTAATGGAGGTATGTAGAGATATACAGAAACCTTGAGACAGTTGTTTTTCTATTGCATACAGACTAGCAGTCCATTGGAAACAGAGGATGAAAGCATGAAGGTTAGATCTTAGAGGGCAGCAGTTCTTCATGCACAGCTTTTGTTAATCTTGATTTTTTTGTTTGTTTGTTTTGTTTTCAAAAATAAAAACATGGGAAACCAAGATCAAATGATGGTGGACAGGAAAGGTGACATCATCAGCCAGAAAAACACCAGAAGTGCCTGAACCCCCTCATTCAAGTCCAAAGGTGCTAGTTTCTTCAACAGCTGTCAGCAGCTTTTCATACAGCATAGAATATGAGGGGTAAGGTGGAAGATCCAAACGGTTGAAACATGTGTGTGCCCTGCAAAAGGAAAATATGCTACGTGTTAAGTTTAACCTAAATAACTTGAGAATATAAGAATTGAGAAAACAAGTTCCCACTGAGACTCAAGACATTCAAGTTCACTCAAGAGAGCTAAAAAGAAATTCTAACTATAAAACACTTAAATACCACCAAACTCTGAGGTACTGAAATGTACATGCACATACACATGAATACTTCAAATAGAAGACTCAAGCTAAGTATCAACATCATTCTCTGCTATCCCTGCATTAGGTGTTGCAGGGATCTGACAGGGATCTTCATGGAAAAGAATGCTGGAGGCCACTGAGGAGTTGGGAGTCTAGGCCCTGATAGAAAACTCCACTACTGTAATTGGGGTTGCTTTGAGTTTTTCCAAAAAAATGCAACTCACCCATACATCCAACATGAGCAGCTAGTAAGTTTTGCACCAGTGGACATGCATAATGTGATGAACTACACTGACAGAATGGGCTCAGCACGTGTTTATAGTGAGGCAGGGCTGACTCGCTGACTCCCTGATCATTCAGGGATCTGCAACTGAAGAAGGAACTTGCTGAAAATGTTCCTGTAAGTCAGCTGTTGGCCATCTGCTACAAGTCTGGCCTTTAAATGTTATTTATTTGTAGTAGCCAAGGCAAAAGCAAAATATTTTGTGCAGAGCAAGCTGCCAATTTGATGACCCTCTCTTCCCCTAGTTCTAGCATTATATTTACCCCCAGTTGGCAGCACCTTCAAAAGAAGCCATGGAACGGGTTCCATGCATGCCTCCACCTTGTTGCAGCTTTTCTTGTAGCAGCAATCAGACCCAGATGCAGACTGCACTTCACTGTGTGAGGTGCCATACAGATGTGGAGCAAAGAAACAGTCCCTGCCCCAACAGTTCATCCATTTCACCTGACTGAAAAACTGTACGGCTCATTCAACAAACAGGGGCGCACATTTTCATTACAGTTGTTTCATTTTTTTCAGTGAGCTTGGAGTTTTACATGATGCTAGAAGTATTTGTTTCCTCTTGCTCCCTCTGATAAATGTGAATTGACAAAACCCTACAGAAGGAAATGTAGCCTCAATGGCTAACAATGTCTAAGCTTCTGGCTTTAGAAGACTCGAAGTTGTTTTAATTTTAGCTTTTCTATCTCATACTTTAATCCAATGTTTCTTCTTCAAAACTGAAGCAGAAGAGCTATCTTGGAGAAACTATTTGAAACTGTGCTAGTCATCTCTTAGGCCACCCACAAAGTGAGAAAAATGATAGTGATAGATGGGCTGGCCTGAGACTTGCAGATTCAGAGGGAGAGTTTTATCAAGCACCAAAGGTGAATCATTAAAAGCAATCAGGCAACTGAAATAGCCAGAGGCACGTAATCTTCACTGCATCACAGAATTTCAATTAAGAGAGCTTTTACCATCCTTTTTGCCATTCTGAATGAAGATTTGTTAGCTGGTTACTCTCAGAGAGTGTACAATAAACACAGTTTGCGGAAATGAGCTGGGAACATGTGAGTTAGTGAAAAAGGAACATTAATAAAGCCATTATTAAATACATCTCTTGAAATTAAACACGGCAGCTCATCTGTATTATCCATGAGTAGCCCTGCACTGTTTATTGTTTATCTCAGCAATCTTTGGCAGCGTAAGTTGTTTCTACAATCCATTGCCAATACTTATCAACCACTGGGAGTTAATTAACTGAAGGATTCTTCTAGTCCATTCAGAACATGTTTATCACAGGCAAGACAGAACCATTCAGAGACAGCCGGTCTCGAGGAGCTCAGCTGCCTGGCTCCAGAACTAGAAGCAGCATAGTCATGATGGCTATGGTGTGGATTCTGCTAATGTATCTTTTCTGAACTTAAAGTAATGGTACTTAACCATGGCACATTTAACTGTATGAGACCAGAGCATCTCAGACATCGCTGTCATGCATCCTATTGTGTGGTGCAGACATATCCCCAGCCACTGACTCTGGTGTTTTCTTTCTTGCAGACATGCACCCTGACTGATCATTATCCATCTCATTTCATACTGGTTATGAAACAAACTTGCAATGCTGTTGACTTGTAGTCATCCTTGACCTAGTCAAACTCAGAAAAAAGGTCAATTCCTTTTCCTGTTATGAGGTTTACAGAAGTTGGCTCTTCTACAGAAGGTCTCAAGGAATTTATTGTGGGGAGGAACTATTACAAAGAAAGGAAGAAAAAGTTAACGTGTCTAGAAACACTGAAGCATTTTGCCAAGCAATATTTTTGTGTTCTCCAGTTCAGCAACTTTATAGAAAAAAATCCTTTCACTCCACAGAAGTCATCAAATCAGAAATGAAAACTAATTTTCAGGAGTACTGTGCAGGTTAGGATTACACTTCTACCTACTGAAGGGGCAAAACACAATATATTGCTAAGGGCAAAACCTGAGTTCAAATTCCAGTCTGTGAAACTGATGTGGAACTACTGCAACTCTGATGCAGTGAAGCCCACTTGATCTTACAAGAAGATAGTTATGTGCAAAATCGTCTGGTACACATTCAGCAATGGGCCTAATTGGTTCTTTGCTGCAACAGCCAGACATGGTGTCTACTCATGCGACTGAACAACATATTCTGCCTCACCTGAAATAAGAGAGAGGGTTGACTGGGACCCCTTCTCATGCAGTGTTCCCCCTCTCCTCAGTATTGCTGTGCATAGCACCCTTGCCTCTTGCAACTGGAAGCTAAAACCTTTATTTTCCAAACCAGACTAGAGACAAATTGCTCAGTCTCCAGTCTATTGTATCCATATGCTGTGTGATACTGCAGTACACAGGGCAATTAAGAGCAAGGTTATTTTCCATACTATCCACTGTTGTCTAACTCTGTGCCTGTCCTCCAAAGGGGTAAATTCCTCCTGAATGGTGTTGACCTCCTACTACTGATCCCAGTGAGAGTGACTACAGTAAGCATAATCCAGGGGATGCTTGCTGCACATACTGGGGTAAAAACATTACATCAGCAGTGCAAGAAACAGTCATAGCAATGAGAAAAATCTTTCTTCCCTTTTAAGCCTCCTACCACATAAGCCTGCTGACATTTGAGAGGGTGGTTCAGGGAGTGAGAGGTCTGGAATAAGAATTAGATTGGTAAGAGCTTTTATGGAAAGGATTCTGGCTTCTCTAGAAGAAAACACAAGATAAAGTCATGTAAACCAACTCTGACCCTCATGTGCCCTCCTCCTCCAGTAAGTAAAGCAGTAAATGGACCACTTAAAATTTCATTTTTCCTGGCAGTCTGTCTCTACTGCTCAAAGTAGTTTTGGTGGGTCTGAACCTTTAATCTTGTTCACTGTTCAGAGCTGTGCTGTTTCTTTTCTTTTAAGAATTCTCTCTGCAAATGATGAGTATAAGCTTTTAAGATTTTTGCATTCTTTTTTTCTTTGTCACTTCCTTTAATCCCCATAATGATGAGAGTCCAAAGGCACTCAGTGTGCACAGAACCCCCTCCCATCTTATTTATAGCTTGAACCTATCAACTAAAATAAGACTTGCATTCTAATGTAACCATGCCTGCCAGACAGAAACTGGGCATTTCCCCTTTTCACCTTGCTTTCTTTAGATGAACCCACAAAATCCTCTTCGATCAAACTCAGGACCCACAGGTATCAACTTTTGTTCCTTTTGTCTGCAAGAGGGAACACTTATATGCTCTCTGGGAACCACTGCTTAACAGACAAATGTAGATTTGTGGATGGTATTTCTGTTCTATGTGAAAAAAGAGGAAAGAGAAGAGGGATGAGAGATAAGGAATGATAAAAGATGGCAAAGCACACACACTCAGTCCACTGGGAAAGAAGGAAATTATGAGAACAAAGTTCTTTGTAGTCACACTCAATCTTTTTTAAATTGCTATAGGGGATTCTGGAGTGATTAAATACTTGATCATCTAATAGGGAGGGACAGAATTCTCCTAGAAAAGATCAGATATTTACTAGCACTGGTAATCTTTATCATGCATAACCCACAGACAGTATGGTGGTAATCACTAATATTACTCTGATGAAGGAAAATCTCTTTTGATGAAAGGGTAGCTGCAGCTCAGCACTGCTGGGGAAAGTGACCTCCTTGCTTCAGATGTGATTATTTGAATCACTGGGATACATGCTGAGGTCCTTACTTAATTGATACTCAAGCAGAAATAACCCTGGAGCTGACAGGATTTTTGGCCAGGTGAGGAGCGTGATCAGAAGATGGGGCAGTGGCATTTGTAGGCACTGAACACTTTTGCCAGCTGAGGATTTAAGAAGAGGTAACTGTTGCCTCTGATAGCTATGGTAGAAAACACTGATAGCTCTTTGCACAGGTTTGTTTTGGGCCAGGAGTTTTGCTCCCACAATATCAGATGAAGCTATGTTATTCCAGCTAGAAAGCCAGTGTCTGTTCATTAACGTTTGGTGGGGAACAAAGAACAAGTTCTTGCAGAACTACTGCTAAACTGGTTCCATATTAAATATCTGCATGGCCCAGGAAACGTGATGAAGAGAGGCTTCCTGCTTCAGAAGAGGCTATAGCTCGAAGAATTCTCATCCATCCCTACTCAGGCAACCAGTTATGAGAAGTAAAATATGCAACTCCCTTTTGGGAGAAAGCTTTGCATATTAGATAAGGAGAGTAAAACTCAACCTTGATGAACAAGTGGTTGCACCTGTTATTTCACACCACAAGCTACATCAGTTTGGAAGAAACCATGCTGCAGATTTACATTGACAGATGTGTAAATCTGGCAGTTTCTTTGGAACCCGCTTTAGGGTCATCGTCTAGAGATCCGGGATTAGAACATCATCTCTGAGCTTTGACTTTCTAATGTGTGTGTCTCAAAGTAAATATAGATAGGAATAATGCGTCTGGTACACATGCACACTCCAGAAATAAACCACTGGTGTAATCTAACTCTTACTTGTCTTAGATGAACATACTACACCACCATGAATATCCTGTTTATGTAGGGGAACTGGTACTGATGAACAAACAAGTCCACCAATTCAGAATGAAGTTACCAGATTCTCAACCTTCCTGAAAAAGTCTTGCTTATCCTCAGTGCTTTCAAGAAGCACTCTAGGCATTACGTATTAGTGGTTATTCTTCGAGAAGTGTTGCATTTTAGAAATTTACACCATACCTCTTTTCTGGGAGTGCCACGTTGCAGTTGCAAGTGCAAAAGCATGGCTCGTTTAAGTCTTATCACATCTCTGCTCATTATAAGCAAATGGCAGTTGCCAAAGTGTAAGGACAAGATGTAAGGGAGAGTCACCTAACTACTTTGGCCATCTGGAGCAGGAGTGAGAGAATACAGAAAGAGTCTTGGACTCTCCTAATACAGCTAAAAGTTATCTTGACACTTGTAAAGCAGCTGAAAACCCAAAGGCCAGACTAACCTCTCCCCAGTGACCCACCATCTACCTGGATGTCAGGAAAGCCAAATGCATCAGCATTATGCAAACTTCCATAACACCTCTCACAGCATTGCATATATTGGGTCAGGGCCTAAGAACTAAGGCCAGTAATTAGGAGGTGCAATCCATACCTAAGCACATAAACGACTAAATCTGATGATTGCTAAGATACAAGAAAGCTGCGTTTTTCTCCTAGGACTTTGAAAATGTGGAGCAAGGGTAACACTGTGAAATTGCAGGAATTGTTAGAGGGAGAAGGGAATTTCTTGTGGTTTATTTTAAACAGCTAAAGTTCGTTACACTCATATTGTATCACAGGGGGCAAAAGGCCTACAGGATATGACATAAGACTTTTTTTAGCCTCTAAGTCTAAGTAAATAGGTAAGTAAATCTAAATAAACATGAGCAATCCATAATCAGGCATTTAAAAGAAGTTTAAAAAAACATTTATTTAGTTGCTTAACTAAGGATTTAGGGAGCCTCCAGCTTTAGCCTGTGTGTTTTATGTATTTCTTAACACTGTGTACACTTGGCAGCACCCCATAATTTTATAAAAATGCAGGTAATAATTCACAGTGATCAAGCTGTGTTTATTCCCCATGAGCAAGTGTTGTTTCTCTTTCCCCTGGCTAAAATGAATGCAGAGCTCTAAGACTTCTAAAAGGTGCTAACAACTTTCACCTGGAAAAGAGGCCTCTTTCAGGGCGAGCAACAAGTTCAGTGATCAGCAGACAAACATAAAGTCGTTAATGTGAATATCTTGGGGCTAACTGAATCTAGGTCATAAGTAATGCCTAGGTTCACAAAGAAAGTTAAGCAGAGCAGAAAGAGGCCAATTACCTTTTCAGAACTTGATGGGTCAGCCCAGGGCATTTTCTGTGCACCCACCAAGGTCCACCCTCCCCTCTCACCCCTCTCCATCCCAGAAGGAGTGCAAAGAGAGCTCTGCAGAAATGCTGCACAAATCTGTGACTTCCAGTTGCTGCCTGTCTACAGGCAGGCATGCCCTTGGCCAGCTCGGAAGCCCTTAAATAGAACCAGACTACTATATGCTGCAAAAGGAGGATCTGGCCTATGCATAGCAAACTGTAGCTCTCAGGCTTTCTTTCCATCCATATTGTTGGCTGAAGCTCAGTGGGCATGAGTCATCTCATTGACCTTACATGTTTTCATCTGTCTTTAAATCTCAGTGCCTACATCTAGCTTTCATGTAGGCTCTAGTTCTCCATATAGTCTCTGCAGAGTCTTTATGGTCGATGGACATCAATCAGAATGTACCAGGTGTGATTCAACTGAGCTATTTTAAAAGTCTGTGTTTAGGTGTGATGAACTGTGCCTCAAATACCCGTACTTCTTTTTTCCTGACTTTAGAGGGAGTCCACACAAGATGTCAGCTCTGAATGTCTGCTGATACAGTACTCTGGTCCAGCTTCTGCACCTCCCCACTGCATAAACATGGGCTTGAGCAGGCTTCGACTAAGAGAGTGACCATATTTGGACTTTCCCTCTCCAGAGGACTCTGGAGGTCTGCTCAAGTCCATGTCTTATAGTATGCTTCTGGGTAAACAACATGGACGGCAAGTAACTAGAAAACTGGACCAGATCCCATTCATTATTAATTGATTGAATATATTTGCAAGGTCTGCAAGAAGAAATTTTTGCTCTGTGCCAAGAAAGTAGCCTCCTTTGGACTGCAGCTGAAAGCAAATGATAAGAGCAGGAAGAAAGCATCCTTCGGAGGGCAAATGTTATGTAAAAGGGTCACGTAGCAAAAGTACCTCAGAGGTGCTGAGATGTGGCCCCATGAAAAATGCTCTGTAATTCAGGGGGGCAGAGCCTCAGGCAACTGTAAGGACATTCAAGAAAAGGTAACTCACTTCAGTGAGAAAGGATGAGTGCTGGTCATGGGTAAAGCGCTGGAGCAGAACTCAAACCTGAACATATCCCTGGCTGTGCCTTGGGTGGCCTTAGCCAAATCAGACCACCCCTCTGTGCCCCAGTCCCTTTGTTCTGAAAAGGAAGATGACCTCTCCTTTGGGAAGCACTGTGAAGTCTATTGACTCTGTATGAGATTACAGTTCATTTGCTCTTGCTCCTACTTGGCTGACTGAACTGGATGTAACAAATTGGGTATTATCACCACATGGTCTGAAGTCCCTTCACTAAGCTTCTTCGTGATGAAAAAGTGGAACCATCAGAGCAAATGAAAGGATTACGCTCAGGTCTCTAGCCAAAACTCAGAGACAGATTCTGGCTTTTATGGCTCTGTAAACTCACAAGTATTTGCACTAGTATTTTGGAAGTAAAGGGAACAGAATCAGCTGACAGGCTCCTGCTGGTCTGGATCTGTTCCAGAATCAAAATAAGAGAACTAGGTTTAGACCTATGGAAATCTTTACCTTAACCATTTCCCAGGATTCAAAGTAGTTTACATTGAGCCTGCAAATCAAAAAGGCAGCGAAAACCCCCACTTTTCTCTGAATATAACTACAGAACAAACTTAATCATTTCTTTGCTGTTTTAAGATGTCCTTACTGTATTCATTATCTTTCACTGGCAGAGACATTCAACAAAGTACCAGGCTCACCTTTCTCACCGCACTTCTGTCTTTGTATCCTAGTTGGGACATACCTTGGAAGGGAGGTTATTTTCCCCCATTTCTCTATACAGAAGCGCCGTAACCCATTGCTCCCCCGGAGAGCTGCAAAGCCCTCGTACGGCACGCTTGATGTTCCAGTGACGAACTGCAACAACCGGAGTCTCTGCTCATTGTTAAATCTCTCCACTGCTGCCCAGAACCACCGTATTACTATGTGTCCATCATGGTAACCTAAACCAAGAAGCAAGAGAGAGAAAATAAAAGCACCCCCTCTAAGTGGGAAGTGTAGTATTAAAATTTGTTCCCACTAGCACAGGGCAGTAGATCTCCAACTGAAAAGATCCTGACCTAACAATGTGTCTTGTTCTTGATGAGCAGTAGGTCCCAGCCCCAATCTTGTCCTGGCTGTGGCTACTATAATATTACTAACTCATTTGAAACCCTGAAACTCAAATATATATTTGAGGTACATTGGCCTCTCACAAATCACTTGGCAAGAACTGGAGTTACCTGCATGAGATATAAAAGACCAAGTGCGATATGCCACACAGTGAGAGTCCTAACGGCTTAACAATTTCTGGTTCCTAAACAAATTCTCTTTTGGATTGCAATAGTGTTCAACATATGGAGAGGAGTTTGCTGCCGCAAGCCCTTGCCTGGCAAACTTCCCACCTGAGGGACTCTGTGCCTTGTTTTGTGCTAGTGAAAGCCAGTGTAAACCCAGGCTGAATCTGTTTCAATAGCTAAACAGAAAAAAGTAGGAGGAGAATAACTTCAGGGACCAGCTGTGCTTGTGGTAAGCTGCGTATTTCAAGGTAACACAAAGGCTGGGCAGTGAGCAGCAAAGACCGACACCTTGTTTTTTAGAGGAGGATATGTGAACCTCAGGGACTTTCCTTTTGTAGTGCAGAACTGGTGGATTTCGCATTTATCCATTACCCAAGACAGCCTGGATAAATCATGCTCAGAGTTTAAAGCAAAACCAGGCCAAGCAGTAGAGGAGAAGGGAAAAAATCCAGCTTGACATAGTTTAGGCTGAGGGGACAGTTAAGCAAGATCTGTATGTTGTTGAAGTGTAATTGGGAACAAACTTTTAGACCTAATACTGCAAATCCTTTTCAGACTTTAACAGTCAAAACTCCTGTTAAGTCGGTAGGAATTGAGTGGGTAAAATCTGGATAGAAGTAGCAGAAGCAATTTCAGTATTATTACATCTGTTGATCCAAACCTGAGATCTTACTTATTTTATTTCACGAGTTATTCTTCGTAAAAACTTCCTGAAAAAAATAGGGCATTTCCCTCCAGAAAGACAGAAGGAAAAGATGGACCAAGTCTTTCATGCTTTAGACCAAAACCAGTCAAGTTATTAGTGTTATTATCAGTTATTATCAGCAGGCAGTTTACCTCCACGATATTCTGTGTTGTTACGCCAGTCATTAAGATCTATTTCTGCAGTGCCAGCTATAACCAGCTCCAGTTCTCTGGCATCAAAAACAGAGACAAGCCTGGAGTCTACAACCTGGAACAAAAAACACTTGTAAGCACAGTTTCAGACTGGAAATAAAGCAGATGCAATGTCTCGTAAGCCTATGGCTCTGATGGCCAGCTCTTTATTCTGACAAAGTCTGCATGCTGGCAGGTGACTTCCACTCCTCTGCTGATAAATCTGTGCTCTTCTTCAGGTGATGTTTTGAGCTGCAACCAATGACACATGAGATTTGACCACAATGAAACAATGCAAGTGGCAGGACATAATCTGTGCAGAACATTCTTCATTGTTACATTAATTCTGACAAGTGATTTTGATAGTCAAACAAAGACTGGATTTGTAATATAGAAAATTTAAGTTATATTTGTTTCTCATTGGAATTTGATTACAATTGTGTAGCAGTGCCCTCAGGTCTTCATCCACTGAAGATGGTTCACTTTCATTACGTGAAACCAAAAGCTTTAACAGCCTGCAGCACTCACAGGGAGAAAAAGCTAGGGAACCATATGCACACTTTAGTTAACTATATGGAGTCAGCCAACCCCTTTCTACAGCAAAGGGCTGACCAAGTCTGTTCAGCTACAAAGCCACCCTCACTGGCTTCTGCCCCCAGTGAATGTCAGTGCACGACTGCTTGGAACCATCAGTTATCAGTATTATTCTGCGTGTCCATTATCTGCTGTTTCATTTTCCAGGGTTGCCATTCTTTCAGTTTATTCCCCTCTGTGAGACAGCCCTCAACTTCTACTTATATTACACAGCTGTCAGGGCAAGATACATGTTTGAATATGAGTAGTAAGGGGCAAGAATAGATGTCTATAGGGTTTAGTCAGCAAAGTCACAGATTTTCATCCAGTCTTTTGCAGTTCTTGTAGCAGCTCTTCCAGAAGGATGTTCTCAGATCCAGGTCTTCAGCAAAGATAAACTGGCAAAATCCAGGGTTAACAACAGAGCAGCATCCATGAATACCAGCAAGAATATAGCTGATTGCATCCTAGGACCAACTTTATTGGAATGGGTCCCTAAAGATAGAGTGTGTCACACCAGCTCCTTACTGAAGCATACGATTGTTCACAATCTTCTTTTTTATCACAGCAGGGTGAAACAAAATGTGCAAATGCCTACTTCCCTTACTACGTGAATGGAAAGCAGTATCTTTCTTAACTCTGGTTCATTATGCTTCATCATATTGAGAACACACATTTCATATCAATAACACACATTTCTTTCCTTTCTCCGTTAATGCTAAACATGGCATATCCAAGGTCCCTGTCTCTACAGATCCAAGCACTCCAATTCCTTGCCACCTGCGGTGTCTGTTTAGCTGTTTCCTAGGGTACCAGTGAAGCATAGTTTAACCATGGGGACATCTCATTCGGATGAGGAATGGAAGACTGGGAACATAATTTTGTTACTTACTTCGTAGAAGCCACGGACCAGGGCCTCTGTTTGCTGAACCACTCCTCGTTCCACTCGCCACTTAACCATTCTCTCGATGTACTCTTTTTTGTTCTTTTCTGTCACTGCTGTATTTGCCCCTCCAGATTTCAACTCTCTCTCTGTCACCTATGGAACAAAGATAAATAGTGGTGTAGCAATGTATGGATCACATAAATGTCAAATTTAAGCTGTACTTGGAAAACGTAAGTGAAAAATCTAACAGCCATATTTCTGGTTGTGGCCTCCTGGCCTCTTGTCCGTTTGCAGTGGAAACAAAAAGGATAATGAGGGAACCCCCCTCAGCCCCAGCCCTAGCCTTAACCCCAGCTGAAGCTAGACTGACCTTTCGGTTACTCCAAACTGTACCCGCAACTGATTTGGAGAGCACCTTCTGTAAGCCATGTACAATGTGCCACTCTGGCCCCTCTTTTTATCCTTCTCCTCCCCTCCTCTAGGAGTTGCAGAGAGGGTGACAGCCACACCAGCTTTCTACGTGCTGTAGATTATCCAAGCAACGGTATGGGAAACCACAGGATGGAGAGGCAATCATATTATTGGAATAGGCAAACTGTTTTTCCAACTGGAAGGGATATCTACTTGTCTCTTAGGCAACAAGTGTTACCCTACCCCAAGTGCTAAAAAAGTGTTTACTCAGAAATGCCAAAAGCCAAAAAAATTATCACAAAACGAATACTCCCAATACACTACCTAAGCAAGACCTGTACAACACCCTGCACAGATGACAAATATAGTCAGTGTGGGATTCAGAGTTTTGTATCAGCCATCCAAACCTGAGAAGTGTTTGTACTGTAAATAACTTTTTTTAAAACCAAGAGCTACAGCATTTCATTGCATTTTAATGGTTAATTTAGTTGTCTTGGGTTACTAAGGCTTAAGATTGAGAAGGGATTTAAGGAATCAATCTAGATTCTACCCAGCAAACACATACTCCTTCTCACATATGACAGAAAACAATATTTATCTTGCAATTATTTTCACATTCAATCTAGTGGATTTAAAAGGAAGAATGTTTTGCTGTCCTCTTCAGTCTTCTACTGTTATAACAATGATGTCTAGCACAGATAGTGAGCTGCATGAATACATATTCATTCTTTGTATTATTTACATATTATTTATATTATTATCTATTTATTAGCTCCACAGACAGCACACAGCATATATAGTATTTAGGTCACTTTACTTGAGGGACCTGTTGTAACACTATGAATTATGGAAACACTGAATGAGTCATCTAATCTGTAGCTTTGTTGAGAAACAGCAAGAACAAGTAAGGTTGGATGTAATGGCTTAGGAATTCTTAGCTGGTTCAGGTTAAATTCCCAAATGTAATGACTGCATCACCATTATACAAGCAACGCTGCATCGTCCAGAGGGTAAGACTCTGGCCCAGCTGCCACGCTCTATTCTTCAAGACTGTGTGGCATTAAGATACATCTGTCAAAACCAAAGACTAAATGTTGTCTAGCTTTAAGCACAACCTTAAGTCCAGATGTTCTAAATCTCCTGCAAGACTTCCCACAAACACCTAGACATGCTGGTGATTTCTTTAACTTCTCTAATACAACTAATTATCTAGAATTGGAGGCAGGCAATCAATAACAGTGTGTCCCTATTTTTTCTTTCTTGTTCATAGAGGCATTAACCACAGTTGTGAGCTAGGATTCACAATCATGTTTCAGACTAGCAAGGAGACGTTTCAACCAATCTAGCCCACTCCTTTTACCTGACCAGAGCAATTGCCAGGGCTCACAGACAGGCTGTATCCACATACAGAGCTCAGAGACAGGCCTGGAAGAACACTTTCTACCAGGTAAAAGCATGAGACAGGACTTAGGGTCACAAGCAACTCACACCTCTCTCTGTCTTATAACTGATATTCTCAAATTGGCATCCAGTCTCCACCAGTAAAAATGTGTAACGCTTGGTTTGACATCGTATCTTTGCTGATACAGTAGCGCTCCGGGCTCCAATATGCAAGAAGGCTAGAACTCCTCAGTAGTAAATTCTAATAAAAAAGGTACCAAGAAAGAGGATTTGGCCTGAAAGGCTTAAAAGCTAAATACATGTTGAGAAAAGACAAGAAAGAAAAAATGAAAGAAGTAGTGACTGGTCCATAATAAAGTCATTGTGGAAGCAGGACAAAAGGGCCATAACCCATCCACCACACAGCTTCTCAAAGAACCACTATTTCTTGTTTCCCTTACCCAACCTTTAAAATCCAGCTTCCCAAATATTAGCAGAGCTCCCACTGTGATGTACACTTGCACATGTATCCAGCAAAGCAATGCTTAGACGGCATTTAGGTGGTCAGATACTCTTGGCATGCAAGAATTTCCCACTGGGATCCATCTGTGAGCATAAAATGTGACTGCGATTTCTTCGTTATTTTGCTGTCAGCACTTAGCAAATTTCAGAAGGGGGAAAATCTCACTCTCACTTAGGACTCTTGGATTCTGACAGTTGTAACTCACAGTGAGAACTGGTTTTTCCCCATCACTAGATCTAGCAAGGTTAGTGTCTAGTACATACGAAATAAAGCACTAGACAACATGATAACCAGCATCAAAATCTGTCTTTTAGTGCTCTTTTGCTTTCATATCACAGTATCTATAACAGATTGTGATTTTTTTTCTATTCTCTTTGGAGCCACCTCTTATCTTCCACAACAGACTCTTTGGGGAGAGCATAACAAGTAATTAGTGTGCCAAATATTACCTTCAGATGCATCAGGGCAATTCAGGCTGAGATTCTTACCCAACTTTGTAGTATTCTAATGTAAATACAAACCTGTCTCATCTGTCTTTGTGAGTATGTCTGTATGTTTCTGTCTGTCATTGTGTATTAGTCTTACATAGCCATACTTTCCAGGGAAACCACTGTACTGTCAGTTGAATGTCATGCAAGCTCTCAGCTCAAAGCCCATGAAAAAACCCTTGCATTTAAGTCTGTGGAAAAACAGTGTTATCACTCCTGCAGAGGCCTCCTACTTAATTTCTTCCACCCCATCCTTTTCATTTCATCCACCCTTGACTCTGCTCATCCTTCATGACCTTGTACTGTAAGGAGACTAAGGCCAGTTTTGAAAATATCCCCTGAAGCCTTGCTTGCTTTCTGTTACTTTCAAGCTTATAGCTGAGCAACCCTTTTACTCTCAAGGCCAGAATCACTCCCCTCAGAAACTAGCCTAACTCTCCCCTAGCTTGCAGAGCTACGCTAGCTCTATGCAAACTCCTCCTGTCAACTTTAATTTCAAGGGCTAAGAGCCACTCTGTATATTCCACTTGATCTCTCTGCTCCCATTGACACTGTGTGTGCTTCTGCAGTACTCGGTGAGCTTGGTTATTCAGCCTCTCTAGTTTTCAGTATCTCCTTGAAGGCCCTTAATCTTGGTCTGAACATTGCTTTGGGTCCCTTCAAGGCTTTCCAGAGACAGTTACAATCTAGCAAAGAGCAGCAGGGCTTCAGTGCAAGCCAAAGAATCCCACAGGAGACACTTGTTCTGGTCACCAGTCTGCACTTACGCCAGGGTTGCACCCTATTTAAGGCTATAGTTATCCAGATCAGCTAGGTTAAAGAGAATTGTCTGATTAAGGTAGAGTTGAGTGGTAGAAAGCCTAATGAATGGATGTACATACCAAGTTGTTAAGTAGGTGCAAGGTAAGTAGGAGACACAGAATATAACAGGGAGATATCAGACAAAATAATGATGAGAGTTGCCAGGTCCTACACCACCTGCCAAACGTTTTTCTCCCCTCCTAACACCCCCATCCTTTCAGTCACATCAGCTTTAGGTTACATTGCTTGCATTCACCGAATGCCACATCTGTGTGAACTATGCCCTGGAGAGAAGAGCTGCACTCCACAGAATTCCTCATGCTCATCAGTGTGTGGCTCAACAGGCCTGTAGGGGGGCTGGTATTTTATATTATACACCCTAAGAATAAACATCTGCATTGAAACAGGTGGCTTGAAAGAAACAGAAGGTAGGAGAAGAAAATGTTATTGAAAGGCTAAAGGATCTGTTCTGACAGAAAGATGTTCATCATGCTCAACTTTGTCAGCTTCAGATTTGCTTTTCAGATGTTTTGCATAGCTGTGCTCACCTGTCCAAACACCTCCTCGTTCACTGTGAAGGTGAGATCCAGGATGTCTGTGATGTTATTATCCTTCATCCACTGCAAACTCTGATGGAACTCTTCATCCAGGTACTCCAAGTCACTTAAGTCACATGGCCTGATCGCGAGGCAAGAAAAAAGATGTAGCTGAATATATGACCCCATGACTACTGGCAGGATGACTTACTACTAAGAATGTGAACAAATTTATGCTGAAGATCCAACATAAAGCTGGTGTTCGTTTGGTTTTGTTAACATCAAAGCCTGTTACACAGACCCTCTGAAAGCAGTTCTGCAACTGTCTGCTTTGCACGGCTGGGCTCAAGGCCAAATCTGTTGGCTGCCTGCACTATTTGCTGTCAGAAGGCACCCCTGGGGCTTGATTTTATGTGAATCTTCAGGATGCCCTGCACTTCAGAGCACACGCTTACCTTCTGTGCGGATGGGCCCCACCATGTGGTGCCTGGCTGCTTCCATGAATCTATCATCCTTGAGGTGAGCGCACAAGACCGACACAAGGCAGACCAGGCAGCCTAAATTTCTGCTAATAAGGAGCCGGCCTTGTTTGTGGAAAGGGCGCGTGGATGTTAGGAGCAGTCTGGTTTCAAATCCCCTGAAGGGGCCATAAGGATGCAGGGAGCACTCTCGGTTTCAGGCTATTTCCGGACTAGATCAGATACAATATAGATATGGACCCCAGCAATACTCATTGTTTGAAAAAAATATATTAATACTTGTTAAAGAACTCAAAGGACTAGTAAGACAAATACCTTTGCTGCTTTGGAACCATCTTAATTGATAAACTATATCAGCTAAGCTTTATTCTGCTCTTTGTCATTTAATTGCAGTTGTGACTTACTACTTACAGCTTTTCTTATTGCTGCAAATTTTATGTACCTTGTCTTATTGTAGTCTATTAATTAAATAGGGACAGATTGTCAATTAAAGTTAACCTTATAAACTTGACACTGAAAGCAATATATTACTGGTAGCTGCTGCTTACTAATACAAAAGAGAGTAGAAGACCAACAAGAAGCATTCAACTGTTTGTATCTCCATTAGCATTCCTAATTAACCTGAGTTGTGTTTTAGAATGAAAACCTACTCCACCAGTGAGGCATGAGAAATTATATATTTTTCTTAATATGACCTTCCTTTTTCCGTTGTTTTATTTTGTTCCATCAAAGATTCTTTCCAGTCTTCCATGTAGTTGAAGTTTGATAACTTTTCATCACTAGTAAACTCTGGAATTATGGGTCAGTACTTTTAAATGTGTGTTCCTAAATGTCATACTTATTATGCACTTTTATCAACACAGATAGCATTTATGAAAGGCAAGTTCTTGGAGAAAGTAAAGAAAAATTAAAATGCGATGGCTTTCTATCACAGACCAACCAACCAACAGTAGAAAGAACCTGAAGGTCGGAGTGCTTGAAGAACTCCGCAAGGGTCTGTGTTGTGTTTCTGTAGGACTCACTGCAGGAACACGGATTCTGCACGGTTTCTGCATGGTTGCATGCTTATACTTACAGCCTTAGTAGTGCTTTGTAGAATGGCCTTGTGAAGAAAGCATCAAGAAGGTACTGATGAATGAGAGCAAGGCCAAGAATACGACCGCTGAACCTGAACCTGGGATATAAAAATGCAGAGCAAATGAAGTGTAACTCAAGACATTCAGCATAGAAACTTAAACAGATAGCAACTGGTTTTTGTTTCTGACTTAGTTTCTTACATTTATTCATTTACTTCTTTTTCTCCAATACCTAACACCACCCCTTACACCTCTGATCAATAACGGGTCTCTTCTTTATCCATCTCCTACAGTACCCATACGTGCAGCTGGCACGTCATGTGCTCCCCTGTGTCAAACCAATAAACGCTCTGAAGACTCACCTTCTGTGATCTTTAGTTGAATGTTCCAATACAGACTGACTCCATCAAACACAATATTTAGCCAGTGAAATACTGTAATACTCCACCTCAGCAGAAAACATACTATCAAAACAGCTGCAAAGGGTGTTTGGTGAATCAGTATATCCAGTTTCTGACGGTTACAACCCTTTCCAAAGTGGGGCTTTAAAGTACTTTAAAAGGTTAGCGAGTTGACTTTATAGAGGGAAACTGAAGTTCAAATAAGTTAACTGTTGTGACCAAGGACACATGTTAAAGTCAGCATCTAAAGCTCAGGCAAGCTGTCCCCAGACCCCTTTAATGGTGATGCTCGGATGTGTTCAGTATTTACATACTCTTGCGTTTGGTTTTGTTTTCCAAGAACAACAACCCCCGTAGTCCCGCTCCAAATACACTCAAATAGTGCCCCGCCCATTACAATATGTGACTTGTGATGATAAGCTCTTAAATTTTTCTTTCTGTGATTTCTGCTATGACTTATTAGTCTTCCATCGAGTCTGGCTTTAAATCAGTAACCTCAGACAGAAAAATACAGAACTGGTGTGAATCCAGGTGAGTTTGTTTTTTGTAAGAAAAACCCCCATCACCCATCCAAAACCTGCTTATTTGTAAAAAGGGAAAAGAAAAAAATCCAACATCCCAAATGCGAGCACTCCAAGCCTGAGCTGACTGACATCATAGTAAAGTTTTATTGCACAAAAGATGAGAAACAGATCAAAAAGCCGAGAAACCGTTCCTACAGGAACCAGTGCAAAGACCCCTCCTGCATATGAATGAAACATGAGTCTCATTGTAATAAAAGCGGCGCAGAATATCCGTTCAGTCAAGTTTATGCTCATGGGACAGAACAACAAGTGCTTAGTATGTCAAATGGGGCACAAAATAGCATGCTGTGGGCCCAATTAGCATTTACATCACCACAGGAGCTGCCTCCGGGTCCCCTGCATCCAAGAAAGGTGCTTATGATATGCAGCTGACGGCTAACAGAAGCGTGATTATATTACCCTCTTACAGCTGTTTCCACAGCAGCAACAAAAGGCAGCTGTTGGGTCTAGTTAGGACCTGCTTCGCTTCACTTGTGCTCCAGTGCAGTGTTTCCAGCAAAAAGCAATGAAAAGAGAGGGAGCTGACACAATGAAAGCACAGTGGAAGCCAGACAGCTCAAATCCCAGAAATGCTGAGCCTGTAATCCATCAGTTTTATAGCACCTTCAGGATCTATAATCAAGTCCGTTTGTCCTAAATAATGCATGTCGGCTTTTTTGGTTTTGTTCTTCACCACCCTCATCCATCCCTATACATTCTGAAAGCGAACACTGAAAGAAAATACTATGAGCACTGGGTGTTCCTCACCACAGTGCTCACCCCATGGCTACTCGACTGTGCTGGGCAGGCAGGAGCCATTTGGAATAAAGTAAACCTGAAAGCAAATTGCCAAGAAAAGTCTCACAGATGCTGTTTCTGCTAAGAAATTGCTTGAATGTGTGAACAGCATTGGTCTTCTTGCTGCTTGTATCACTTCTCTACCTCTACATGGCTTTGAGGGCGTTCATGCAAAGCTGACATGAAAGGGTAGTGGACCTAGATCAAGGTGTTTACAATCATGAGCACGTGTCGCGGTAGCCGTTAATGGTGAGTTTAATTTGATCGGTGCCTTACGGCAGAACTGTATCAAACCCTTCAAAGGCCATGGGCAGCGCTTCTGTGTGAAAGGACTAAGTCCGGTGGCCAGCCTAAGCAAACGTGGGGACAGCAACTCTAGGTTGTGTGGTCCATCAGTCTGGCCTTGCACTTGCAGCCCTCTGGGACACACCAGGGCTTGCTCAAGCTGGGGGCCTGACTGTGGTTCCACAAGTGCAGTACTAACTGGTCTGGATAAACGAGATGAAATAATTAGCAAGACGTTGCCACTCCTGGTGCCTGTCAATACAACAGATAAAAAAGCTCTGTTGCAGGCTGTGTTTCTTGGCAGTATCACCCCAGCAGACACAGTGCTTTGTGGCCAAAGCATGTGAGTTTTCCAGCCCACAAACCCTTCCACCCTTTCACACAGCTTTGGTATCTCTGCAGGGCCTGACTATACCTGACTCTCTGATGTGAAGAGCGGTGTAAGAGAAGGTCCTCTGGCCCCTTGTCCGTTCTGGACAGGGCCAGGGACCACAGGTGACGCTTCTGTGGGCCAGCAGTGTACCAAGAAACATGGACCTATCCAAAGGTCTGTCCTCAGAGGACAACTACACAGCCTATCTGCATGCGTGTCCACACAGCACATCAAGCTGCCGCCACAATCAGCCAAGCGTAACAGTCCTACTTAAAATATATCAAAACGTACAGAAAAGCAACAAGAAATTGCCCTCCTTACAAAAGTCAGTTAAAACAAAACCAGACTTTTGTGTTTGTTTCTTCCTGAAGGATTTAGAGCATGAGTGAGATTCAGAAGTGTGCGAGACAGTCCCTTCAGAAAAAACAAGCATTTTTTGACAGAATAAGCAGCACAAAGGTAAATCCTGGCCGGAGGGCACATACCTTCCTTAAACCTGACTTACATTTATCTTTCCAAGGAACGGTAAAATGCTTGTTTGATTTCTTTCTAGCAGGAAAGATGGCTTGGGAGAGGTGGGGAATGTGAGGTCTTGCTCTGGCCCTTTCTTTCAACACCCTTCCCTTTCAGAGACAATTATTGAGTCTGAGTAATGTGCTCCGGCAGAGAAGGGAAACGGGCAGGGAGTTAATGAACAGGAAATGGTGGAATGAGGGACAGAATTAACGAGCAGGAGAGCTGCTCTGGTTTGCCTGCCTATTGACACAGTTCATCCACTCAAAAAGGACATTGTGTGCACCTGCTTTCTGGCTTTTAACAACACTACTCTTTGACCTATTTGCCGAAGTTTCCACACTACCCAGCTAGCTCCCTTTCCTTCTGGAGGCTGCAGGTGCCCCTGAAACAGCCTGTTTTCACAACAGCCTGTTGCAAAATAACAGGCTCATTCTCCTCAGTGGGACTGTCTGCATACTTACTGCATGTCTCTGTACACAGGGAGAGACAAATCCATATGCTGTAGCAGCAACTAAGCAATAAATTTTCCTCCAATTGCAGGTGAGTCACAGGAAATTTAATTTACGCTGGTCCTTATCATATAGCAGCAGAGTAAGGCAGGACCTATAATGACCCTTTGTTACAGGGCTCTCTTAACTGGTTGAATGAAGGCAGCTCTACTTTATATGACAGTCCTTCCTTGGATTCAGATGGAGAATGATGTACCTCAACAAAATTGTAATCTATGTGTACAGGGGAAGAATGGTTTTTATCATTCTACAGGGGATGCTTTGGTAACCATGCCTTGCAGGCTAAATTGGCTATGGTATGAGAAACTTTAAATCCTAAACAGAGGAAGCACCTGCTGGGATTAAAAAGATTGAAAATCTTGCAAACCTTATCTCACTCAAACATGTCAGCTGGGTTGAAGTGTGCCCTTCTTGATGCAGTAGCTTGTGAAAAAATATTCAAAGAAGGGCTCAAGAGAGATGAATATAATATGGTTCACATCAGATTTGAAAATGTCATTTTCCTTTCACGAGGCTACTGAAAACTTGCTGTCATCTGTAAGACGAATTTACATATTCTGTTGCACCAGTTTTAAAGCTTTTGACTGTTTAATCGTGCAGATGAACTTCTGGCCACCTGAAAGACAAGCTGAACAAATGAGGCTGCACTGCATACAGGATTTCTGCCCTTGGCAGCCATTCTAAGGGAGAATGATCTTTGGCAGGTGGATGCAGCTGGAGAACCTATTAGCCCTTCCACAGTGGGAGAAACTGGACCTAATCTCAACCATTATTAGATACAAGAGGATCTAAAAAGGAGAAAGTATTTAGAAGGGCCCATTCATGGGAAAGGCTTCACTCTGAACATGCATCTTATTACACAACAGAGAACTCTGTCAGGAACCCCAAATTTGTAGGAAATCAGGCATTATGGGTTCTAGAGGTTGTGGTACAGCTTGTTTTAAAGGACAGTTAAACCCTCCATTGTTGTGAAGACACTTGTGAGCATCCTGAAGGCCTGAAACTACTGATTAAAGTAACTAAAAATCCAGTCTTATAGCCTAAAATACTGTGATTTGCAGTCTTGTGATCTGGGGCGGGGGGACAGACAACAACACGCTGAGGAAAACGTAGTGATTCGTGATGTCTGAATTTTGGTTGGAATCACCCGCACTAGCACTTTTTAAATGAAGAAATTTTTTTGTGTGCAGTGAAGTTCAAAGAATGTGTATTTTGCAAAAAAGCTGACCAGATGGTTCCAGCAACTCTGCCTGGCCTCGTACACCATGAATTTTAAGCAAAACTGGCAGCGTGTCAGGCATATGCACCAGAGGTGTGTGGATATGCTAGTAGCACGTATCCTCATGTTGGTTCAGTGCCGGATATGACCAACGTGTCCTGTAATAAGCTACATCCACCGAGCAATAACCTAGCAGTAGATCAGATCATCTTTACAAAACCTTGGCAGCGGATCAAATCCACGCCTCTATCAGCCGTCATTAACAAATGCCTTTCTTTAGTTTGGTGTGCATATTTAACCCCTACTCACATAAATGACAGAACATTTGAACAGACTAATGTGATGACATGAAGCGATCTATTGTCAGAAAGTTTAGCCATGCAGGCTGGGATAGCTAGCGCTGTTCTCTTTATCCAACTTGCATCTGCAAACTTTGCAGACCGCCTCTTTGCCACCGTGTCATTTGGTGGTGTGGCAAATTTGCTCTGCGTATCTGCAGGCTCAGGGGTTGACGCTGTGGCATTCCAGCACGATGCCTCTTCAGTTCAGGAATCTGATGAGCTCATGTGTCATTAATATGAAAGGAATGGCTCTTACACAGGCCAGGAGACAAAGTCCACAAAGTCTCACCACATTAAAGAAAAAAGGTAAAGTAATTCCTAAATTAGTCCTGGAGGAGAATTCCAACATAAGGAGTAATAAGATTATTGTTGGCTCATTTTCTTTTCTTATATCCATCTCTAATATGAAGAATTCTCAGAGAGACAAAGATACAATGTTGGGTCACCTATACATGGCATCGTCCAGTGTTGTGCTGAGGACTTACTCTACCTCTGCTGATATGTAACCACACTGGCATCCCACCTGAGAACTTACTCTGGATCCCCACACACTTCTTCTGAAGGAATGGTAATGACCCACCCGACCAAGTTTTCTTTTTAACCTCCTTTGAGTTATGTTCTAAATACTGAAATGCATCTTATCTCATATATGGTCAAAATTCATACTAGGTTTTCAGGCATTTACTGAGTTTTTAAGGGGGATCTCCATACTTCCTCACTATGAAACCATAGAAAATTCTGTCAGGTAAGCTTCATTTTCAGACCATTTTCCAAATTAAAACTGAAAGGAAACATTTAGGAGTGCTGACATGGAGCAACTGTTTGTGCAGATTTCCAGCCTGGAAACTGATGGATGTTAAATAGTTATAGTCTCCAGGGATTTATCCCTGCAGCCCCTGTAAATGTTATTGGGACTTAATAGAGGATACATTCTACTCGGAGCCAAGGCATTTTGTTCAGGCATCAAAAGATGAAGGAGCGTATTCCATGAGTCCCTCTTTGATAATACTGTCTGCTTACTATTCCTATAAAACTTACAAGACTTAATTATATTTTAAAGGAAATTTGTAACACTCATTTAAGAAAGCACTAGCCTTTCTTAAGTAGCCCCACTTGTAAAGTGTATGGAAAGTGGAACAGTCCAGCCGGCCTGCTTGCAGATTGTCATAAAATACAAAAAGGGTGTTTGGAGAGGTGTGAAATATATGTGCATCACCCAAGGAAAAAAAGAGATGAAGACTGATTTTAAGAGAGAAAAGCAACCAGCTACAAATAAACTTCCATTAGGCTTCAAATCCTGAACTGGCAATTCTCTTCAGGTGAAGATCTACAGGAGTGAGCCTTCTCTTGCCAGCCTTCCTGTAGATATTTTTACTTTTGCTGGGCACCTGTGTTTCACATGATGAATGTGTTTATGTGAGTCAACCTTTCAGTTTATTGTTAAATTGTGCATAAATTTGCTGTTGCAAAAGGCCATTGCAATACTGACACTCCATTAAGTGCTCGCCCTACTTTTATTTTCTGGATCTATCTGCAAATGGAACACAACATTTCTGTTTCTCAGTACTAAAGAGTAACCACATGAAAAAGAGCTATTGCTTACACATGATGGAAATGTGAACTATCCATGTCCTTCTAAATCTCTAGAGCTTATGTACCCTGAATTAGCAACTAAACCTCAAACCATTCCTGGAGCTTAATTTACCAGTAACTGAAAAACAATGAGATAATGCAAACCTTATTGCTTCTTTATTTAACCTAATCAAATCCTTCAAGTCTTTTCCTTGTCTCTAACCTAGCTATGTTGCACGTTCACTCAAAATGTCTTTCCATCTTCCCTATATCCTGGCTATACCCACCACAAAAGAACTGTCAGGAAAGGTTAAAAGCCTGATTATGTCACAGAGAAAAAAGCATGATTTTATCGGGAAAGCTGCAGGCCGTTCTGCTTTATTCAGAAAAATGAGGAGCAAAGATAATGTAGATAAGGGAAATTCACAGCATCCCCTCAGGTTTCTCTTCAGCACAATCTATCAAACATCTACTTTCAGGAGGACTCCTTAGTGTAAGCACACAGTGGCTCCAGGTAAACCCTCACACAGAGGAACAATTACAGCTGCAATTTGCACAGCACCACATCCAAGTTAATAAGCCCCACGCCGAGGTGGCTGCACTGGCTCCTTGCACATCAGCTGAACCGTGTCAGAATAGTTATTACCACAGGTACAGAACCGAGCAAATCCGGCTCCAGGACTTCCAGGAGTCATCTCAGGCACAACAGCCTCGGCATCATGGGTTGTCTGAGCACCAGAGACTCCAGGCATAGGAAGTGGAGAATTGATTTCCAGTTCTGTCTTTAAGCTAGTAAGGAGATTTATACAGTAGATGGTCTCCCTATAACAAGAAATCTGTGCTAAGTGTCATTTTGCCAATAACAAAGAAGTCCCATGAATGTAGGAGAGGAGGAGTGTGGCCAAGTACTGGCGTGGCTGTCTCTGCTTACAACTGTCAACCTCATGGACCATAACATACAATCGTCCTCCTCTGGGAGAACCCCTGGCAAAATACGGCAGCACAAACATGACTAACCTTCATCAGAAACCAGCCTGCTTGTAGGGTTTAGCTTCGATTGCTGGTACAATGGATAAAACACACTGGCCTGTAAGACTGTTGGCAAAATCTCCTCTAATTCTGCCCAGTAACTACAGAGGAGATGCAGACTGAGGTAAGAACTATTGGCTAGAAGACTACAAACCTCTAAATTTTGTGATTCCCAGATCCTAGACTGTATTTTTGACTGGCAGATCTCAAAGCAGCTAATAGAAGAGATCAGTGCCAATATTTCATTTGACAAATGAGAAAACTTAAGTACTGAAGTAAAATGACTTATCTAATGTTATCCAGAAAACAAGTGGTAGAGACAGCAATGGAATCATAGTTCTCTGAGTCCCAGCTCCATTTCAGTTGTTTAGCCTATTTGACATTTTTTACTATCTTACCTTCTATAAAATGATACATAATTCTGTGAATCAGCTCTAGCTTATGATCAGCTCCTTACGGATCAACTCAGTCTGATGCACGTGGGTTGCTTTTCTAAGCCAGCAAAAGAGCATTTTTATCAAGAGAGTTTGATTTCTCAGTTAAAACTTTTGGAAAAACTTGGGGGGCGGGGAGGGGGGAGGCACTGTAAACCTATGAAGTGGTGAAGGTTTATACATCACATGATTTATGTTTGCTTTCCAGAGCTTTGCCATTTGTTGAAACAAACTGGTCAAGCTACAGGGGAAAATCCACAGATTTAGTCATCTGCCAGACAAGAGGGCCATAAAAGCACAAGCCAAATGACTGCACATTTTCCTTCAATGGCTAACTACGAACACTGAGGCCACAATAACTGACTTATTCTCCGTCAAAGGAGGCACATCCTTTCCAGCCTGTCTGGGGTATTTAAGCACGAGAGAGACTGCTCATCATAAACTCACTGGTAAGCACCCAGGAATGCTTACACCATGTGATGAAGCACGACACAGATATCCTTGAGCTAACTGCAAACTGGCTGGCTGCAGTGCAGAGGCCAGAAGCCCTACATGGGTTCGCACCGGTCCAGAAGCCGTACACGGGTCTGCACTGTGCTGCAATTCAGTAACAATCCCTGCCTCTGGGGACGAGGTTCTTCAAGTGAGTAAGCTCTGACATCTGTATGCTAAAATTCAGACATGCTATTAATGGCTTGACAGTCTATTTTAGCTCTTGTTTTGCAAACCATTGAACACCTCCAACTTTTATTAATACCACTGTAAGCTGACAGCTCTGGTCCTCTCCTGGGAACATGTAGAATGCTGCAGACCTGGACGTTTGTGTTGCTGTTCTGAAGTCTGAGAAAAGTCTTGACTTTGCCTTTACAAATCTTTTCAATACAATTAAGTAATTCCAGTTTCTAGTCTGTCTTTTCCAGAATGCAAGTCAAAAGTCACAATGTAAAAAGCTTCCTTCAATCAGACATAAGATACTGAATTTGCAGTTCTGTATTTCTGTTATTAAATACATATTTTACCATAGAGGGTGCACAGGTCAGGATTTTTCTCATCCTCCATAATTTTATTGAAATTTTGAAAAATATTCCTGTCCCAAGTTGGGACAAACTGACAAACTTGACATTGCCTTTCTCCCTTTAAATACATTCAGATCAGATAAATTTAAATCTTTAATCTTCCTTTTTTTCCTGCATTTTAATGTAACACTAAGGTAACATACTGAAATGAAGAATAATTTTCAATGGACAAATGAAAATTTCTACTTTCAAAATATCCCAGGGAGAGACCTACACAAAGAGGTCTTTTTCTACTTTTCTACTTTCTACTTAAAAATACCCCAAGTGAATTTGAGTGACTTACTGAAAACAATTCTGCTCTGCAAGCAGTCTTTCTTTTGATGTATGAATTGTGTTTACTAATAAAAAATGTTAGCTTGGGAATTTCTGCACCTGCTCTAGTTGACTTTTCTTTACCTTACCAAAGTCTGAATAAAATATACTGAGAAATAAGGAGGGGCAAAGATGACTGAGCCATACTTCATAGTGACAGCTCAGCCTTGCCATTCCAGTGTGTCTGGAACACACGATATGAGGACATTCATCACTCCCTGGGAGTTTTTCGCCACTACAAATAAACACACAATCACTGCCCACCCTGATGCTTCCCCGCAGGCCCACATGCTCAGAGACAGTGTGGATTTTACCCTTTTCTCCTCTACCACATGCAAGGTGGAGTCACTATAGAGATTTTCATGCGAAGACTCCCATCTCTGGGCAAATTTAATCCACAATGTTGCAAAAGACTAAATGGCCTTAAGCAAGGGAAAAAACCATAAAGATGACTTTTGTGAAAACACAACAAAACAGAACACCCGCCTTTCCCTCAAACCAAACTAATTATGGAAGCAGTGCTCGACACTATGAGATTCAGAGAAGGGAAAAGGAGAGAGACTGTGAGAGATATCTCTTCTTTCAACCCGTGTGACATTGCCATTCAGATCCTCAAAAGAACTTGAAAAAAATTCTCCAGTAAGAGACAGAAAGTCAAGAATAAGGTAAATGTAAAGCAGAAACTTTTTTTAAAAAATGGTTGCTGTAGAAGCTCAGTTGGGGAGAATTTTTTTTTCTCCTTCAGTTTGGTTTGCCTTTAATCTTCCAATTCCTCCTGACCCTTAATAAATAATTAACCAGCTGTTGAGGCAGGCTCTATGTGATATAGTCATACATCAAACTTAATAGGAAAATCAAAGTTTACCTAAGTACAGAAGGCATTGAGGGAGATCACAGAAGGCATTTCAGTAACATACCCTTGTCACATAGTGAAAAGGTCTTGTAAAATTCCTTCAGCTGCATATTTATTTTGGTATCATTCTTGTCCAGAAGATTTACAATAGTGCTTGAAAATTTCTTATGGAAACATAATTTATTTAAAATAAGATATTGCTAGTAATTAAAATTTATAGTGTAATGTAACATTAAGTGCTTTGGTTTTCTATGGTGCCTTTCATGTGAGGATTTCAAAGCAGTTCAGAGCATTAGTGTACATCAGATGGATTTCAAGTTGATTACATACTAGGAAATCTCTTCAGATGGAAACTGAGGCAGAGGCAATCAT
The DNA here is from genome assembly GCF_031877795.1 of Strix aluco. NCBI lineage: Eukaryota > Metazoa > Chordata > Aves > Strigiformes > Strigidae > Strix > Strix aluco. The sequence continues at coordinate 161,518,706 of NC_133931.1, forward strand.
CTAATTTAAAAAACAACTGGATGTTGCTGGATGCCCCACTCTGGGGTGCTATATCTGGTCTGATTTTTAAGAGGACAATTTTTCAGCATGTAGCATAAACAGGACCCTTCAAGATGGCTGCAAAATTGGTCTTCCAAATTCATTCCTCCCCCAAATGTAGACCCCCACAACTGGCCCATCTGAGCCCAAAACCAAACTTGGTGTTTCTGACTCCCTTAATAAAACAGGTATTGAGCCATATGTAGGTTGCCTGCCACAACAGTTGAAAAATTAGCGAGATAAATGAGTAATTCAGGCTGCATATTCCCCAGAGCTACTTTCAGTCAGTGGAGAGGAGTAATGGCTGTTTGCAGACCTCCTGCTTAGATGCTGTGACTACATTTCTCCACTGTTTCTATAAAGAGCCACGGAATGTGCCTAAATCCATCCTATGAGCTGGTCAGCATCTGAATACAACCCATTAGGTCATGAGGCAATTTGTCACTTTCTTTAAAAACACTTTAAATGAAATAAGTCATTCTCCGTGTAGCAGGCTTAATGGAGCTTTGTTTCCTATAGATCTGTCTCTGATGGCCCTACATTACCACACTGCTATAGCTCCAGTTCCTCCTACACATCTCTGCTAGCACTTCCCACACTTTGGAGTATCTCCAGTTTCTCCCTTCTGCCTTCCCTGAGCTTTCACAGCTCTCCCTCACCTCCTCAAGCTACTGAACAAGACGATATAGCTGATCTGCAGCCTGCACCTGTGATGGACCTGCCAGCTTGCTCGTGCTAACCGGCCAGTTGAGGGGCCAAACAGAACAGGTAACTGTTGAGCTCACCAGCCCGCCATCACTGAGGCACTCTTCTGCAGGTCTATCCTTTATCCAGCCACAAGTTTCGCAAAGCTTTTAGGAAATTAGTATCTTTGAGATGTTTATCTTCCTGTCAAATAGGTCTCAAACTGATTAGAAAACTGTCTGATGGATGGGCAGAGCAATTGCACAAGGCACAACTCCTAGGGAAATGGGGTTAAGAAAACCAACCAAGCTCTCTAAGGAGAAAGGACAGCTGAGGTTGCAACATTCTTGGTTCTTCTTGGGTTTATTAAAACAAAAAATGGGAAAAACAACACCCTGCATTCTTTGGCATGCTTGAGATGGATAGTGATGGCTATGTGGTTTCTCGTTTACACGAAATAAATAAAAGGGAAGGTCAGAGTTTGGCCGGGGGTATACCCACACAGCACTGCGCAGGCAAAGGGAGCTTGCTCTACCCATGTGCCAAGCTTGCCAGAGCACGTAAAAGCAATCAAGGCAGTGCCAAGCCTGAAGTAATCAGCCCTGATGGGAGGCAGCATATATTTTCTCAGCTCAGTGTTGCAGTAACCACGTCAGTTGGCTTGGAGCACAGGGAAAGCAAGTTCGTGTCTGTATGGAGAGTGGGTGCAACAGGCTTGCATCTGCCTGCAGAATATGATGTAGAAATACATGTAAGTTTTCTGTCTGACTCCGTTCAGCAGCACGGACTCGAATATGAGGGGTATTGGAGGGCAGAAAGAAAGGTTAACTATGGGAACTGAATGAAGAAACTCCTGCCCCAAAGCAGTTCTAAATGAGCATTAAGTTAACGGAGCTCGTTAGGACATTGCAGCCAGGAATCAAATGTACAGCTTCTGGGGACCTGGGCCGCTGGGCCTGTCTATATCATCTCTGTGGTCTTCAGCAGGGTTCTGCACAAAAACGTTTTGCTCACGAGCCTTCAATTTTCTAATAAGGTTCTGTTAAATAAATGTATTAAATTTCATTTAAAGAAAAACAAACAAACAAAACACAACAGGACTTTTCTGAGATGGATACAGATTGCTAAGTATGATTAGCAAGCTGTAATACCTCTAAGATAACTGTGACACTGGGGTACTGCTCTCTGGCTGCATAAATGTCACAGCAAGGTCCGCAAATGTCTAATTGTTAAAAAAAACATGTGGTCATTAATTTGCTATGAAAACACAGAAAAAGATGTTTCAAGTTAGCATCCCTCAGATCTCCAAATGAATGTCTGTGAATGATTTTATCTGTCTAGGCCATCTGGTCTTCCATGCAGAGACTGGGCTTTTCACATTTCTGGCTGTGGTTCTGCATTTACAAACATGCAATGAACGAAAAATTCAAAAGTAGATGATGTGAAATGGATTGGTGGAGCGAGTCAGATAAAAGGCCAGGCAAGTGATCCGGGGACAAAAAGTCTAGCGCAGATGACCAAATGAGTACGAAGGTAGGTGCGTTACATTATCTTACTGGATTACTCCTGGGGGCAGGACTGTTGTGGAGGAAGACTCTGGCCCACTCAAAAGATGTGAAAAAGAGACTGGATTTCCACCTGACATCAGATTGCAAACACAATGTTTTGTGAACTGAAGAGACAGCGGTACGTTTGTTGTCACTGTCAGATGAAGTACTCACAATAGGGAGGGAAAGTTCACGAGAAAACACTGAGAATTGCTTTATTCTAAGAAGTAGAACTTCTTATGTGATATTACGATGACAGCCAAATCGTAACAGCTGAAACTGGTAGCCACATGGAACAGTACAGAGGCAATACTCTTCAGGTTTGGTGGAAGTGATACAGAAGTCATCACAGAAACAAACTTTCAGTTTACCATTTTGTTTAGCTAGAGCTGAGTAGGGAAATACTGTGGAAAATGATAGACAAAACAAAGACCCGAGGAAAACCACAGTGTATCACAGCATGATTAGACAAATCATTTTGTTACAATACAGAGTGAATGAGATGCAGTGAAAAGATGCCAGCAACTTTCTAGACCTCTTGAAAATGCACCGTGAAGAAGACAGGGAGAATAACCAGTGACCCACATGAAGATTTGAGACGACATACTCTGGAACTAGATATTTTGTTCCCAGAATTTAGAAATACATTTCCTCCATCTATTATACATCAGGATTTTTTTTTTCTCTCAGGGTTGATTTACCCATCCAACCTTTTATTATTTACTTATTTTTGGTGAAAAGGAGAACTACAATATTCAATGAAACCTTGGTCATTCAAATCAGAGACAGAAACCTTGTTCACCTCATTGAGAGCATCTTTGTACAGCCTCTAATATTGGGCATCCCGGACCCCAGTGCTTCAATGCTGCAGGGAACTGAAAGTCAGGTCTAAAAATCTTTCAAAGGACTGTTAGCAAGGAGGGAAGTGAGAAGCTAATGTGGCAAGCTATTGGGAGCCATTTATTATTATGTGAGAACTCAGCATTATGGAGCTGTACTGAATATTACACCTCTAACTTTGCGTGAGGTTGTGACAGAAAGATTTAATATTCCCCACTACTCTTTCTCCCAACATACTGAGAAAAACTTCAGGAGGATTCTTCAGTGACTCACCCTATTTCAGGTGCCCAAAACACCTGACCAAAAGCAAAACCAAGAATAGTATTTCACTGAAATAATATATAGTAGCTGCCACCACATTTTGCCCACTTATTTGGAGAAGGGCATGTAACAGTATTTTAGAAGATGTTTTCAAATATCCAGGCAAAGAGCTAGACATGTCACCTAGATCAGATAGAATGGCTCATTACTGGCACAGATTAGAAGCAGCTCTTCTGGCTATGAGCTTCAGGTACATCCTGTAGCATGCAGATAAAAATGTGTATCATCAAATTCTTGGGTCTGGAGAGATATAACTGTGTCCGTTCAGATACAGGGGGATTTAAAATAATTTTTTTAACTTTGAAAATGTGTGATATCTTATATTTTGTGTGTTCAGCATGCACATATGTTAACTGAAGGAAAAAGTCCTATTCAATGGAAGCTTGCAGGAAAGGTGTTAAATCTCAGTTTCTCCATAAATGAGAAATATTTTCCAGTCATTATGTCTCTTTCTTAACTTGGCATACATACAACTACTCTGCGCTTTGATGTGCTCATTTTGGACTCTGAATGCTGTTTGTACAAAGAGCAAGGCATGAAATAAGCCATTAACAGGGGCAGAACTGTAACTTCTAGGCCAGGGGAAAAAGAGCAGTCTATTTCTCAATTCTGCCAATATGAACACAACTTCACATCTTTGTATTTTGTTGTATTTATCTCAAACTCACCACTGTTCACTTAAGGAGGAGAAAACGTAAAATAATTTTGAGGGAATTTTTTTGCTAGCCCTGTCTGGATAGGTCTTGCAGAATTACTATACGGAAAAATATGTCAAGGGTAGATTCCACAAGCCCCACAGCACCAAAAGGCATACAGTTCAAGAAATCTGCAAATCTAAACCAATTGTGGTTGTGTGGTTTTCACGACTGACATGAAACTTCAAGCTTTGAAAAGACTATGAATATTAATTATCTGTGACCCTGGGCCTCTCAAAACTGATTCATCCATCTATGTTAACTGATGTCTCATAACAGATTTGGGAACAGGAAAATAATTTTTATTTCTTGCATGTTAAAGGGAGGAGGCTCTGTTGGAATCATATCAACAAGTAAATCTGAGAAACAGAAGTTTTAGCACTGACTTTGATGAGAACAAAGTTGGAGAAAGACTGAGAACTTCAGAAAACCCCATTCTCCTCATGAATAAATAATGACAAGCAAGTTAGTACAGTGCCCTCAGAGAAGTTAGCCTATAAAGCCTTTATGGGAGAAATATGCTCTTTTGAGTTTTAGAAAGCTTGGTCCAAATCCTATCTTAGCTGGCTGCACAGACTTCTGAATACAGTACTCTATGGTTACATATGAATAGCTGAAATCAGTCAACAAAGACAGCATGAAACATTTAGAATGCCCAGATATCGACAGGCCAATCATGAAATCTATCAGGCTAATTATAAACTGCTGGTCTCAGCCAGTTATTTCCATAACTGGTTGAAAAAGTCTTTCCAAGCACTTACTGGATTGCTTTTCTTTCCCTTGGGTTCTGCAATCTTGCCCTATTTACACCACTTTATGTACAAACCTCTTCGTTCATAGCTTTAATTTCCTTCTGCAGGCCAAGGGACTTAATTTCTCTTTCCTAAAAAAAGAACACCAAAAATGCCCAAAGCCCAAATAACATTCCGTATACAAGAAGCCTGTATAGATACGTGTAGTTGGAGAAATATTATCCTAAGTGTCTAACTGCTACCAATTTCTGAGTTAAATGCTAACTGCTATAGAAAATCATATTAAGTGTCCTTCTACTGTTCTATATACCCGGGATACCTTTAAAGATCTGCCTCTTCCATGCTGAAATCTCTCAGTGAACAGAAGAACAAAATGAGCCGATCAAAGTATATACTTTTTGCAGCAGAATTTATCACTTAAGAAGACTGCAGCTGAACTCTTCACAACAACAGTATTTATAACGGGTAAGAGTCAGGGCCTATTTCAAATACTGCTGAGGTAACATGGCAACACCATTTCTGGAGAAGGAGGCCTGCATTCAGTTTGCTCACAGTGTGGGCAGAATGATCTTGGGTTTGCACCTGCCTAAGTGGTCCTGTGTCCTGAAATCAAAATGCATCTTCACAAATACAGCATCCTAAATCAAAAGCTTATCCATGCTGCCTGTTAAGCAGAACAAAGGACAGACTGTATTTCTTCTTGAAAACTGGGAAGCCACTGCATAACGTCTAATGAACAGGATTGCAGTGGGAGATGGACAAGCTCTGAGAACTAAGCCACTCTCTTCCAGCTAATGTCAGTAGAAAAACACTCTAATGAAACATCATTGTTAGCATAATGCTCCACTGCTGGAAGTGATAATACAAAAAAACCAATTCAGAGACCATGCTAGTCACAGCAACATCCTTTTTTTTTTTTTTTTCCACTGCAACCTTAATAGAGGTGATGGTACAACTGTTTAGCTGTTCTTGATCTCCTGCCCACTGGAAGGCAAAGCAAAGGAGGATCTGTTTACAAGAATAGAGGGGCATTTACTATTTGCAATTTAAAAGGGACATGAACTGCCTTCCATTTTAAAAAAGGATCTCCGAGAGGAGCCAGTGAGATTGGTTAGACAAAGAAAAACATCACAGGAACAAACCCATGTGGCAGTATTTCTTTGACACAATAAAATCCCACAAGGGATCAAATGACGGCCAGGACTTGCAGCCCATGCTTCACTGAACCACATCTGAAACTATCAAAGGAAAAACAACTCTCAAAGACAGACAGATCTGGAGGCAGATAGAAAAACAAGGAGATCACAATATGCATTCAGAATTTTTGATACAGAAACAAGATCAGCAATTTGTCTGTTTGCACACATACTTGGTAAGGTGAAGTACCTGCTCACCCTACTGGCCTTGCCACACACAAGCAGGGACATTCTGTCAGGGAAGAAAAGGGAAATCGCTTTCACTGGCTTTTTTTAAGGCCTGTAGTAGGTACAGAGCAGCAACGTGGCTCTTAGAGAACCCTGTGTAGCTTCCAAGCACAATGCTGCTTGATATAGACAAAGACTACACTTGCTATTCTTAGAAAGAGACCAAGGAGAGGAGGCCTGGATTAAGCAGAGGACCTCTCCCTGTCCTTTTCACATTCACGCAGAAGTACAAAAACACCAAGTCCCAAGTAATGCGAGCAGGACATTTTAATACTAGTACCTCATCACAACTCCTTTTTCAGAGCCTACTGTTGTATTTACACATACTCCCTCTCTTCCTTCTCCCAACCCACTTCCCACTTCTTCCCAGCAGAAGCAATGATATTTGTATGTAGTCTAGCCTAAACTGGCTGCTTTTGTGTTTTGCATTTCCATTTCTGTATTGCTCTAAAAGGATTGTTCAATTCTACATAAAATGTTCTTACCATTCCAGGTGATTTTCAACAAAGGCAGACATGGGGCTGATCTGTACAGTGTAAGTGTCGTTGGCTGAATATTCAAACAGCCCGTAATAAGGATTGAAGAGCTCCTGAGACAGAAGGAAGAAGAATTCTCGGGAGGGGCCACTGTAGTCCAGCCTGGAAAGGAAAAGGTAAAAAAAAGATAAAACGAGGCTCATTCCCATTTGAGTGACTTGCCTACACTGGCTGCTGTCTAACACCTACCCCTGTGCAGTCGAATGTTTCTAACATGGTGTATCTCTCCTCTCAAAACTTGATTCTGAGCCCTGAACAAGTCACAGTTCTGAAACTTCACCAGCATCTAGGTTGATTTGGGAGGAATCATAACTTGGACACATCCCTTCAGTAGTTTCTTTTCCTTTGTTCCAAAAGTAAATTGGAGGTACAAAGCTCAGCCTTGCCTTAGCTGGCTGGCTAGCAAATGGCTAGCTTTTTAGTGAGCGGGTTTGAACTGCCTATGAACACCTGGGTTCACAGACCAGACAGCCCAGACTAAAATAGAAATTGCTCTTACTCCTACACTGAGATGTAACCAACGATACAACCTAGCCCCAGGGATGCTTTCTTAGCTATAGGTATAACCCAAAGGTCAATGCTGAACAAGACCAAGTCCCAACAGAACCGAATCTCTCAAGATAGAATGGTGATTCCTCAGTTGTTCCATCCAAGCTCCTCTACTTTTCCAATACTTTCAAATACATGTGGTACACCTTCAGATGTGCTTTGTTGTTGCATGGTTTTGCTCTGTAGAGAGTCACCTTTTTTCCTTTTTTTTTTTTTTTTAAACTCAACTTTTAAATCAAGCTGTTTCCAATTATCTCAATTTGAAAAAAAAAACAACCCAAAAGTGTTTCATGAATGCATTAAATCCAACTGTGATGGATTTATTAAAAACAGATCATCCCCTAATAATGGTAGGTAGGTTTTTCAATCTAAAATAAATCTACATGTAGCAACATGAAGAAATGATTTGTAGTCATATATCACGTGTGCCAAAAGATTTTCTGAGGTGGGCACTATTCCTTCTACTTAACAAATGTGAAGTAAGTGAAAAACTCTGCAACTGGATCAGAATGCTGTGTATTTTGTTTGAAGTTATGCAAGCATAACCACAAGGGGCTGAACGATTGGTTTGTGCAACTAGAAAGATGATAAAGGGCAGGCTGGCCCATCCTCCTCTGTTTTACTTCTGGAGATTCAGTACTTTTCTCTTTGAGCAGCTTCAGCTCTAGGATCCTGTGGTGAGACCAAAGCCACAACAGCAAAAGGGGATGGTAATAGGTCCAGATGAACCACTAGTGCTAACCACGTAACAGATCTGGTTCAATGGATGTTAAAATACTGGGCTAAGCCTGATGGTGGCTGGAGTAAAGAACTACAAACAACACCTGTCTATGTTCAAAAACCCCCAAGGAGAGACTAGGTATTGCCTTTCTGGGCAACACATTAACTCATCATAAAGCCTTCATAGTTCATTTTCAATGTCATTTTAGCTTTGAAACACGTGGGAAGCTGTGCCCATACACCATCCTGTGGCCATACAGCATCAACTCTTCTTTTCAGTAGGGAATCGGTATCTTGGAGTCCCTCCAGCAGAACCTATATTAGCATTAAACAGCAGAAACCCTGGGGGAATGTATCTTCAGATGTAAATGAATCAGTGAAGAATGAATGAATTTGCAAATCAAATTGGCTTCTAATTTCTCCTGAGGATACCGTGCCACACACAGTAGAAGTTATTAAAGATGTGGGGAAAACAACGTGACTTTGGCAAGTGTTAGCATACTGGGATGCTATTCCAAAAATACAAACTGAGGTATGCTGCATGTTTATGCTTTACTTGCAGGCCAGGGGCAAAACCCGCTGTGAAAGACAACCTCTGTTAAATAATACTGAATCCATGGAGTATAAAAAGTAAGAGTTAAGAAAACCCCTGATAGTGAGGTCACTGAGTGACTGTCTTTGGTGACTTCTGGTTTTGTCTGGATTGAACATGTCCCCAGACAAACTCGGCTCAGCAGAAGCTCTTCCCTTGTGTTGGGTTTGTGTGTGTGGTTTTGGTAGTGGGGGAGGGGGCTACAGAGTGAGAAGCTTCTAGAAGCTCCCCCGGCTCCAAGTCAGACTCGCCTCTGGCCAAGGCCAAGCCAACTAGCAACGGTGGCTGCACTGCTCCGATAACGTATTTAAGAAGGGGAAGCTGGGAGGAGGAGTTGGAGTTGTGAGGGAGACACCTATGCAAACGCCGAGGTCAGTGGAAGAATGGAGGAGGCAGGTGAGGTGCACCGGAGCAGAGATTCCCCGGCAGCCCCTGGTGAAGCCCATGGTGAGGCAGCTGTGCCCTGCAGCCCATGGTGGTAGCTGTCCACAGTGGAGATGCCCACCTGCAGCCCGTGGAGGACCCCATGCTGGAGCAGGTGGCTGTGACTGAAGAAGCCTTAGACTCTGAGGGAAGCCCACGCTGGAGCTATTTGTTGCTGGGAGGACTGCAATCCACGGGAAGGACCCACGCTGGAGCAGTTCATGAAGAGCTGCAACCCATGGGAGGGAGTCATGTCAGATAAAGTTCACGGAGGACTGTCTCCCGTGAGAGGGACCCCACGCTGGAGCAGAAGAAGAGTGTGAGGAGTCCTCCCCCTGAGGAGGAAGGAGCAGCAGAGACAACAGGTGAACTGTCTGCAACCCCCATCCCCTGCCCCCCTATGCTCTTGACAGGGAGGAGGCAGAGAAATCAGGAGCAAAGCTGAGCCTGGGAAGAAGGGAGGGGTGGGGGGAAGGTGTTTTTAACATGTGGTTGTATTTTTCATTGTCCTACTCTGTTTGATTGTTAAATGAAGTGGTGGTGGTGTTTAAACTCAATTGTTGTTCTTTTTCTTTCCCTAATGAGTCTGTCTTCTGCCAGTGACCATATGAGTGAGTCATCCCTCCCTGTCCTTGTCGCGATCCCTGAGCCTTTTGTTTTATTTTCTCCTTCCCATCCCTGAGGGGGAAGTAGTGAGCGAGCAGCTGTGTGGTGCTCAGTTGCCCTCTGGGCTCAAACCAGGCCAACATGCCACCTCAGAGCTGATAGTGTCAGCAGTTACTGCACATGCTGAGAACTGCCCCAGAGCCTTACTGTTCAGGTACCTTTGGAACTGAAATCCTATCCATGTGTTGTTTTTGGTTTTTTTTTTTTTTTTCCTAAAAGAAACTTTATATGCAAAGCTATTGAAATACAATTTCAAGTCTTTGTTATATGGAACACTAGAAATATGCACAATGGTCTTTCCATTATAAAAGCATGTGGATTAAGCCTCAATTACATTGTAGCTTTTGAGGTGAGCCAGGGTGGCTTTGAAAGGTTCTGTTTAGGTTTGGAAACACAAGATCAGGGGCTGGCTTTAATCATACAAGAATGGCTCATGGATTTGTAAGGCTGGCAGAAAGTCTTCTAAGAAAAGGCCTTCTCAAGAGACTTCTACTGCTTTCAGCTTCCAGTTGGGTGAATTAAACTGTAGGGACTGAAGAGCATTCATGTTTCTCACTTCAGCCAGAAACAAGAAGTCCACATATGGATAACAAATGATCATTAGATGGCATGCAAAGCAAAAATGTTTGAAGCAAAACCAGATCCATTTTGAGGAGTTAGAGCAACAAAAGGGATAAAGGTCTGGTCTCTAATTACAGCCCTAAGACTGATTCAGTGTGTAAACATGGGCCTGTAGTTCAGTTTTGCCTTCCAGCCAGTCAAAATACCTATGGCAACAAGATGACATTAGATTTAACCACTTAAATTGTCACTTTGAGACATCTAGATGGAAGGTGCTACAGGAAAATGAAGCATTACTCCTACTGTTATTTTTAACAAATGTTTGAGCTGATGAAGATGAATCACTTACTCAGAGGCAAAACAAAACCAAAGAAACATTACATAACAATAGAGGCTTAGCCTTAGTCAACTCTGTAAGTGTTTTGCAACATAACAGCTACTTCAAAACTGATAGCATGTAGTGGTTCCCTACCCTTCCTCGCCAACAAACGTGACGTAGAGTTTGTTCCGCTGGAGCTCCTTGCGTGAATATGCCATTACCTGGTTGAAGGTGCCTTCCAGCAAGTGGTCACGTCGTATAATTAACCTGCAAAGGAGGCAGAAATAGAGAGCTAATGATTGAGTCTTGCGTGAGCCTGTGAGGCTGAAGGTAAACAAGAACTGGCAAAGACATTCGTTCTCAGAGAACTTAATAAAGTTGCATCCACTGGTGCATACGCTACTTGACCATTATGGGTTCTCAGTGAGTTGTTTCATTAGGCTTTTCTACATGCCTCAGAGGTGAATTTCTTCACAACGGTGTGATTAGGTTCAAAGTGTTGCTCTACTGCTAAGACTCTCTAACACCCTCTATGTACAAATCTGTACGGTAGAGGGGGCTGTGAGTTTCCTATGTATATGAGGTCACAGCTTTCTCGGATTGGCCCCAAACTCCTCCTGGATTTAATTCAGTGAATGTCCATGGAATTACTGCTTCTGTAGCAGGGTAAGCAAAGGGAGTATCAGCCTCTGTTTATACAACACGCCTCTCACTCCCCTGCCAGTCTCTAAAACAACTTAATGAATAGTACATTTAAACACCATCTGTGCAAGAAATCCTTCTTGTTCATACATTCATGGACATTTTAAGACAGACCTTCTAAAATGTATTTCATGATTGCCTTGAACCCACTTAGCAGGACACCAAAAGGGATAACCAATGGCTAGGACTCCCCAGCTCTGTAAGAATATTTTGATGATGACATTTGCCTGGAATAAATTGCTTGGCTTCATACTTTTTTTTCCACAACAGATGTGATTTGGTAGGAAGCCAACCTGATGCATAAATTCAACCAGATGCCCAGGAAATACCTTAGAAACATACAGTCCTTTGGCCAAGTTGGATAACTAGATCAAGCACAACTAGGTACAGACTCAAAAGCCAACAAGATGTCTGGAAAACAAACTCTACAACCAAGTGACAGGGATCCCCAAAATACATGAAAAGAGGCAGAAATCTCTCTAATTCAAATCTAGGAGGGCTACTAACTACTGAAAGTTAAACCTGAATGTACAGGCTAACTTCTGTAGGGTTATACTCTGGTCCTGAGTTATAGTGATATGTAGATCCAAAGGATTTGGAGTCAAGTCCATCATTACAATGACGTAGCTGTTAATAATCTCTGGTGGACATTTGCCTGAATGGATGGTTTTCCTACTAGCAAATTACAGGTGGGAATACCAACATCCCTGTTAAACAGGTAGGGAATGGGAGTGTAAGAGAATATGAATCTATAAAAAATAAAACTTCTACACAAAAGCCTCTTGAAGGTCACTCTTTTGCATGATATACTAAAATCTTATCTTGCCCTTGATGATTCATGCACAAAATGCAATCTCTGATGTGTTTCCCACTCCCTATCAGTGTCTTCATTCACGCATGATGATAAAAGACAAAGCTACACCATGTTAGACTATTTGAGTGACTTGTCGTAATACTCACTTAATTTTACCTGGACCTTGCCCATACCCTTTGGCTTCAAGTTTTCGATAGAAATTGCGCAGCTTGGCTTCAAAGTCCCTCCTGTATGGAGAAGGTGCTCTTGCACTTGCTCGCTGCAGTCCTGGCGGGAAAATGAACAGCATCCTAAAGTGTAAGGGGCTTTAAATTCTTCCATATCATGCAGCTGATGCTTCCAGATAGAACTGGCTAACAAATGCATTAGGAACTTTTTATAGGTACACAGTGCACTCAGTATTATTCTTGTTCTGCCTGGCATTAATGGAGTTATAAGTTCCTATAATGCAGTGATTGAAATGACTTCCAGGAGCTGTATCTTCTTCACTAAAACAATTGTTAAACTTACCTTGTTTGTGCTTTTGTGTTGTCTCAGCCTTTAACTATGATTGATCTGAATGGAAATTCAAGGATCAGAAAGGCATGAGAAAGACTGACATGCATAACTCCCACTCACAGTCATTGGTATTTAGGTTTCCTTTCCCTTTTGCACTTTGAAGAGATCTCTCTCCTCTGCATTGTATAGATCTCCTTACTTGGCAGGATTAAACCTCTGGAGCTCAAAGCAATGCTTCTCACTGGAGCCTACCACCCTAGCCAAGCTGGGAATCGGGTTTCCCTGTGTTAATCAGACTGTATATTAAACACTTCCAGCTATCAACACAAAACCCTTTTGTGGCATCAAGGATTTCTGTCAGCAAGAAATGCTACATTTTCCTATCATGATTCACACATACAGCAGATTTTTAGCAATTTGGGACCTGCTTTGTTTTGAAGTCTGCATTCTCAAAGTAGCTGATTAGCCCTTTTGTATAAAAACAAGTGCCATATCATAAAAGGCCCAAGAATGGATCCATGAAATCCCATTTCCCTATCTCATTACAGAAGACAATAAAAACAAGCCCTTCTATGAGAAATCTGGCAGAAAATCCTTCACAGGAAGGAAAAAAAAAAGGTAATTATGTTTAGTGGGAGCACAAAGTATTGTGGCTGCCAGGAGGGAAGGACTTTACTAATTGTCTCTGCTGGTAAAACAGAAAGGCCTATTTACATACAGTGCAAAGAGAATCCCTTGCAACACTTCTTCTGTTAGACTTTTTTTCCCCCAGGACATACGAGAATGGCTGTTCTCATGGGCTATGTAACCAGTGGCAGAAATAAGCAAGCACACAATATGTTTCCTGAAATCACAAGAACAGGTAAAGACCAGTGTGCAGTCCTTTTAACATTCTCCTAAGTCATGTTCTCGCCAAATACTTAGATTTTTGCCTTGCAGGAGACTTGCTTATGACCTGTCCTGACGTAGAGGAGGGAAACTGTATTAATAATGGTGTTAAAACTTATTAATGAAAAGAGGACATTCTGACATATCACTGTCCTCCTATAGACAAGGCTTCAGCATTTAACTTCTTCACATCAAAAAACCTTCCAATTTTCCACAGCCATCTCCGAAATTTGAATGCCTCTTGTCCATTAATTTTGTTTGAAACCAGATAATTTGAATGAATGTTTAAAAAGCTCAGCCAAAAATGGATTTCTTCAGATCACATTTCTGTTGATTCTCTCAAAATGGCCACTGGACACAGCCATGCAGTGAGACTGCGGTGGGGGTTGTGTATTTTGGCAAAAGGGAGACATTAGCTCCTCAAATTTCTATAGCATAAACAATAACTACAGAGACATGCCACAGCTGGAAATAACCTTCTCAGACAGCATGTCTTTCTGGAAAATATGTTTCCCGTCAAACCTAAGTTAATGGGCTCAACACGGGAGGTCAGACTAGATGATCAAGATGATCCCCTCAGGTCTTAAAATAGATGAGTCCTGGGAAGAAGAGAAGTCTTTGGAACACCGAGCAGAGGAAACTGAACTTTACAGGAGTACTGGAAGTAGTGCAATGCACTTTTGATTTGGAAGCTGCTCTTTGCTCCTGTCACATAACATGAATGTGCTTCCATGCCAGTGAGTTATGTTTGGAGTGCACCGTTCTCTTATCCTAATCCTTTCTAACTATATAAGAAGCAGGAAAATACCTTCTTCCATATGGGCAATTTCTCATCTCTGTGTTTCAGCTACTGTTAACATTTCAACAGATACATAAGAGCAATGGCAACTGATCCAGCAAAAAAGCAGCTGGGGTCAGATTTGGAGTGGGCACTGGAATTAGCAGGCTGACAGCTGATGCTGGCTCTGAATCTGCCCCTTTGTATTTATTAGGAGAATTACCACAAATGCAAGATTTTGTATTATCTTCCCCATCCCTTTACCTGGAGAATTTTGGGGTGATGAACAGGGTGAGCAGCGAGGAGAGAAACTGTAACCAGGATGGAAGGCAGCCTGCAGTGGTATGTAGGACATAATATCCTCTTCAAAAAGGCTGCATGGAAAAAGTGACAGGGAGAGATTTGGTTCACATTCATCACATGAAGGAATGTAAATATGCAGTATGGTGCAAGTCTGCTGTGGTGATAAGTTTGGGGACATCTCTGAACTCATGGATTCATCAAATCCACAGGTTTCCCAAATCAGGCATGGTCACCAGTAACAACGAAAACCAAAATTAATTTTATTAGATGTTTCATGCTAACACAGTGGCTCAATCTACTGATAGAGAGTAAGGATCTGAGTCTATGCAGTAAACAAGGACAAGTTCAATACATTAGCAGTGAGAAGCAAAGATAGCCACATCTGTCTCCCAAGTTGTTTTTCTTGGGTCATACATTTTCATATACCTCAGCTCTTCCACCATTTGGGTTAAGTTGATGGGAATTTTAGACTAGATGTCAGGAAGTATTTCTTTACAGAACGGGTTATTAGGCAGTGGAATGGGCTGCCCAGGGAGGTGGTGGAGTCCCCATCCCTGGAGGTGTTTAAGAGTAGGGTCGACATGGCGCTGAGAGATATGGTGTAGATGGGAACTGTCAATGTTAGGTTAATGGTTGGACTAGATGATCTTCAGGGTCCTTTCCAACCTAGTTGATTCTGTGATTCTGTGAATAAGCTGTAAACTTCTTGCATTAGGCAGTGCTATATTGCACACCAAAACCACCTGGGTAATGCAACATTTTCCATGTAAGACCAAGGCAATAAAGTAAATCCTTATCTCTGCTGAACAAAAGTAGCTAGAACCTAAAGACCAAATTGAAGTAAAAATTGAAGCCTTATCTATATTACCCAAACAATGCTCACCGCACTGTACACTGAGGTTTCATTAGTGTGACATGGCCCTGCATGTGTGGGCAGCACAGCTGTGGTAAAACCAGCAATTTCATGAGCAGTTACATTATTTACTTGTACTGAAGAAGACAAGTTTTCTCCTTTTTTTTTTTTTTTAAAAAAAAAAAGGAAACAAGAATTTTTCCATTAGCAGGAAACATTTTTACCTGATTCCTTTTTATCTGCTACTTGGTGGTAACAGCTATATTGATTAGAGTTGGCTGGGGATGGAGTTTATTGCACGGATGGAGGCTGCCTTCCAGGAAGTAAGAGTTGACAGATATACTCTGGCTGAATTACTTTGGGTGACTATCAGTAACAATGAATCCTATTCTAATTACAAATGACCTGGAAGATTTAACAATGTTTTCAATTATGCTGAGAAAGAGCCAGCCAGCTTCTCTGGTACCATAAGTAATGAAACGATGCTTTTGATCAAATTGATTACCTCAGCAGAATTACTAAATCTGCATCACAGGACAACTTTTCAAGCCCATGTGTACCCTCTGTCCGAATGTAATGGATCTTCTCCCTGAAACATAATTGACATTATTGAGAAGAAAGAAAAAAAAGAAGAAAACATGCCATTATCAACGCATGAACTATGCAGTTATTATTTCTTGATATTTTGCCAGTTCCTATTTCTCTCCTTACAAAAATGGTAAACATCTTAACTGCCTGATTCATTTTCTAATCTCACTAACAAACTTGCAAAAAATAATTTATTTATATCACCGAGTTTCCTGATCCAAAAGCAAGAGATTTTTATACTATATTTTAGAAAATAGAATGGTTTTTAGTCCTCGAAGCTCATGTGTAGCGCTACAGCTAAGGTCACTGACAGACAGATTTTTTGTTTAAGGCTACAACTAATACACCACCTTTTGTTAACAGAATTTCACATAATACCACTTCCTTTACCTCTGTCGGTTCTATCTGGCAAATAACACTCTACCATATACTTGGTATTAATTGATCACCCAGAGGTTATACAGTACATGTGGAAAATCATACATTTTGTTGTTTAAATAAATGCTAATAAGGAGTGGGAAACATAGGATCCTATCAGCAGATTAGGACGATGGAAGATACAGATCTACACCCCAATCTGTCAGATTGATTCAAGAACATTTATTCTAGTAGCAAGTCAAGGATGTGCTTTAGTAGCTTGCTGGGCGGGGCTGTAGTGTATTGCAGAATCAAGCCCTGTAAGACATGGACATTTGCCTCCTAAGAGTTTGCTTAATACCTGCTGTATGAGATTAGATGGTAGCTTGGGATCACTCCTGACCTAAGGCATAGTCAAAGCAATGACCTGGAGGCGAAGGGCTCAATATCCTGTTACAGATCTCATTATACACTGGCTAAACTGTCTAGTCCTTATCACTAGTCAATTTTGTTCTCTGCTCAAAAGGAGATAAAAGCATCATCTGTTGTCTGAGAAACGAGAATTCAAATTACAGCTGAGAAAAAAAAAAAAGTCTGGAATAATTTGATGGTGAAGACAAAAAATTCTCAGTTACAGAAATGTACATCTTGAATACTAGGAGCATTTTTCATTCTGTCTCCCTCATTTTATTTGAATGTATTAATTCCTCCAGAAAGGAAGTCTAACCCTTATACCCAAAGAACTCTTTGCCTGGGCCTCACAGGTAAAGGATGAGTCAGTAAGGCTATCAGCAGAAACTGCACTGCAGGAGCTTGAAGGTCCTTCCTTTGCTCTTCCTCTCCTCCTTCACCAGTCCCACAAAGCTGCACTTTTTACTGCACAGTACAAACTAAGATGGTGCACACTGGCATTGCTGAGGCTGACAAATGCCAGCTTAGGTTCTTGGCCAAAACAATTAATTTAATGTTTGGAATTAGAATGAGTTTTAATTGTACTGGCTTTTGGTTCTGTTTTTTCTTTTTTTTTAAACCTAATAGGAAAGGAATGGGCATAAGAAAAAGAAAGATACGATTTAATTACTTTGGAAAGGACTACCATTAAGTCGTAAGTGAGAAAGATTAAAGACAGGAGTACAATCTACTCCATAATGTTCCTATTTCTTATAAAATCTAGGGTGACTATGTACCATGGGTGTAAATCCAACCATGAGGTAAAATCCAGGTTCTGCTGAAGTTACTGGGCTTTTGCTGCTGATTTCCATCCAAACAGAATTTTAACTCTATCTTCTGAAAAGCAAAGTGATAATTGTAGGTAAGGACAGAGTTTCTGCTATTCAGTAGTACTTAAAATGGAAATAAGATATGTCACTATTGGCCCATAGTTTTTTTGGTTCTTCTTACTTCTTGGGTGTCTGTGAAAGATAACTATAGTAACTACACAGATTCTGGTGGTCCACACTTACTCTTTAATGGTGACAGTTCCATATGGGGCCCAAGTTCATTCTTTTACTACCGTTACTAGAATTTGGTTTTCCCCACTACAAGAAGTCCTTCCCGGAACTTGGTTTCAGCAGTCTGGAGAAAAGGGGTACCTGAGTGCATGGTTTCTGGCCAAGCTGGGCTGACGCTCCTGCAGCATCTCAAAAATGTTGGGTTGGCGTAGAAATGCAACAATCTTGTCATTGTAAGCTGGAAGAGGAAAAACAAATAATACAGAAGCCTTATTTACCATTGAGGGAGGCTGGTCACGTCACTCTGACTGTGCAGGGGCACACTGACTGCACTGCTAGTGAGGCCCAGGGCAACATGAAGCAGTGCATGTGGTTGATGAGAAGTTCTAAGAAGCATCTTTGTGAGCACTGCTTTGAAAAGAAAAGAGAAACTTGGCTTACCCAGAGGTAATGTCTCGTGATGGTGCTGGTTTCGAATAGCTGTTACGAGACTATTGCCTGGTCTGGCCAACAGAGTAACTCCTCTGTTCCGAGAGACTTCAGAGGCCTACAACATCAGAGGAAAGGGAAAGAATGATCAAAACTGACCATTGGTAGCACATCAGTCAGCAAAAAGGTTTCTCATCTTTACTTCTGTGACCTTCAGGATGGCCCATGATGCTGACTGACCGAAGGGCAGAAAGCCTGCATGAAAATTATAGCTTTATACTTCAGCCAACTTTAAAAAGGCAGGAAATTCTGTGCTTCCAAAGGGAGGGACGCCATTATCCACAGCTATCAAACCTCTTTGATGCTGCAGTATAGGTGCCAGAATTCAGAAGTAAATGCAAGTTAATAAAGGTATTGCAGTGGAGTCCTCTGGTTCAATAAAAATAAAATCTCTGTAGTATCATACAGTCTCTTGTTCTAACAGAACTGCATTTACTTCAAGGTTTTCACAGCAATGTTAATTTGAAAAAAGAAAAAAACCCAGAACACTGCAACATGTTCACTCAGCACTGTTGAAGGGAAATTTAATATTGGAAATAACATGAGGAAGGTATATCTATGGAGATCACAGGACAGAAAAAGGCTGTATCATCGCAAAAGTGGGTTGCCTAACTTGCATAAGCAGAAATAGAAGTTGAATTGTATACACTGAAAAAAGAACATAATCTCAAGATCTGATAAAAAGAGTAGTAAGAAGGCAATTTATCACTACTAAACTGAGGCACTTAAAGAATGCCACTGTCCTAGACACAGTATCTAGTGAAGGGAATAATGTCAGGGGGGCAGATACATTAAAAGGTGGGAAAACACTTAGGTATGAGGATATTAAAAACCATACAGTGAGGTCTGGCAATCTGTCTTCAGTAGGTCATTACTTGCTGGGTAACTCTTTGGGGACTTGTGCAAGCTGAGGGGAACCCACCTCTCTCTCAGTATGTGTTCCTCCAGAATATGGCTGCAGTGAAGCCAACGGAGGAGCACTGCTACAAAATCAGTGTGAGGACACCCTGTATCAGCACAAGGTGTGTTAGGAATTCCAACTGCCATTCCACCGGGCTAATAGCTGTTCCTCTCTCACTGCACAAATTGTAGTACTTGGCAACCACTTCAGGAAGAAATTGCCCCTACTCCAATATTTTAAATGCTTAGCTCTGCGTCCAAGCAAATGGTGCCAACCCATTTGCAGTGGTACAGCCAAACGCCAGGTCTTCCAACTGGATATAAATGAAAACTGAGAAGCTAAATGTGACTGGCAAGTCGCCTTTGGAGCACATAAAGCATAAAATGTTTATATGTAACAAGATACCAGTCAATGCATTTGATACGTGTCAATACACAGGTTAATGAAAAATCTTAACGACTCTAATTAAACATACTGTAATTGAAAACCCAAAACTGCTGTGAAAGTGCATCATGAATGTTTTGCTCCATCATTCAATTATGATTTCACTTGCACCCATTTTATATTGGTATGCATCTGCTGACTACGAGAGAGTAATCCCAGTGTCAGGACAACAGGCAAGCCCGCAGTACTGGACTGATGTGCTAACCTTGGTCCAACTCTTCTCACCTTTAAAAACAGGAAGACCTTTCAAGCAGGTCATACACAATTCACTAAGTCCCTCTGTGCTGTGCTAAACCTTCTGCCTTTGTCTCCCTCTCAAGCCCCCATGGGCCAACTGACACTGCAAGTTTAGCTCAGGCTTAGGCAGCTTTTGCCCTGTGACACAGGCACCATGCGGCCTTTATGGCATTTGCTCTATGCTATGGAAGAAGGAGGAAGCTTAGGTCCTGCATGCACCTTAACATAATAAATTGCACTGCTAATGCTGTGCTTGGATCATGATCTTTACATATTTGTACCTCTAAACAGTTTTTCTCTGGCAACACAACAGGAAAATTCCCAGCTGTCTAATTAACTTCCATTTTGCTAACACTCCTCTTTCCAATCTTTTAGCTAATATAGTACAATTGATTGCTCCAATTCAGTGTTTAATCACAATCGCCTTGTCTGGTTTGACTTTCTAATTTAATCATTTAATTTAGATTAGCACACTATTCTCTAATTACAAAAAAAAAAAAAGTGACCCCTCTAATGATTTAGTGACCTGGTTCACCTAGTGCAGGGTAATCTGACAGATTTATGGCAGGGTTTAACAGCTTTGCAATTGATACTGGGACGCTGCAACCAGAGTGGAAAGTCCAAACTATCACAGGAGCCTTTCAATGATCTAATACTCTTTCCTGGGTTTTATATCACTGCTGGATTTGAGAGGCTCCTGCCTGTTTGAATCCTGCCACTTGCTTGCTGCGGTTTGGATCAGTAAGATTTATATACTGCTATATTCCAGTACCTCCTCTGCTTTTCTTGCTAACCAGAAACTCTTGCCTCTCCATTATGGATGCCTGCTTCTTTCGTCTCTTGGTCTTTAAAATCTCTACCCTGTAATCATATATGTTGCTTTCCACTGCAGATGGAAAGTCCCTTAGAGCGCATGGAAAGTGCTTCTGACCTGTTCTGTTTATAGCAGTGGCAGAAGGAAATGAAGCACTTGGTGACCTATGTTCTTTTAGTTACTGATGGCCAGTACAGCTACCTGGACTTTTCTTTCAAAAATCAGGTAACCGAGAGTAGCATCAGGCAGCGTTTTTTTCCCTGTAAAAGACTGATACCCTTCAAGAAGTGCTTAGTAAAGAATCTGTAGCATTTTTGTCAAATTTATATAGAATAGCATTTAATATCAAGAATCTACTCAGGTGGACATCAAAAACTTTTACAGAGGTCCTTCATTTAGGAGAATACATCGACATGAAGAAAAGCATAAATATTACAGATTAATGGATGCTTTCTTTCTTGGAAGATGGAAATAGAGTACTATTATATGCACAAATAATTTTTTTAAAAACCACAGCCCACCATATAGAGATTAAGGGAAAAAGGGCAGTTTTAATCTCCACTTGGCTTGTTAATGGTTGGGGTAAGCCTTGAATAAAAGTTGGAAAAAGTAAAAAGTTGTTGGAAGCAACAGCCAGCCTTCTATAGAAGCTGTGTAATTGCTATTTCTGTTCTCTACCGAGAATGAATTTTAAATGTCATAAAACAAAGAAAACTGCCATATTTGAGAAAGCGTATTTTTATGTTCCAATTTCATGAGGGAGTTTTAAAAGTACATTTGAAATACTAAAAATCAATTCTTTATTAGCATTGCAAGGTATTCTGTTCAATGCCACCGATTATTAGGCAGGAATCAAGGCCACATTTTGATAAGCCAAAAGGATTTAGAAGATTCATGGATGTCATGGAAGGGAGGGCAGCAGATCACTGTTTTTATGTCAACACCACAGCCTATTCACTGCACTGCCCCAGGCAGAGAGCTTGGAAACTTGGTGACTAAGACAAAACTGGCTTTTGCCCTATGTTTTGGCCTGAAAGTATGAAGAAATGGAGACCCAATGCCCACATAATCTTTAGCTCCTGTGGTTCCTATTAGTTCCTATTCTCACTGAATTTTACCCTTGCATTATTTTGATTGAATTGGCTTGGCTTTTACTACCAAAACTTAGTTCTTGTAATGCCTGTCCTCTCCTAGATTGAACACAACTTTCTATTAATTTTCTAAGAATTCCAGACATTACATTGGCTTTTTTGTCCGCTGTTGAGATCACAGTTTCTTAGAACCATAGTCATTTCTTTATGGTGACTCGGATAAGAGCCATCACTGAGTGTGTGAAGCTGGGGTATTTCTTTTTTCCCCACTTTGGGCTCATCTGCCTATGGCTTTTGTCTGCTCCTTCTTCCATTGATCACTCATTGTCATGAAGTCCCTGGGAAGTCTACACTCTGGCAACTCGTTTTGGCACTTGGGCAGGACGTCAGGTGTGTGCACCAAGGCAGGGGGTAGAGCTTTTCCTCTCATTACCCCAGCTCTTTCCTATACCTGCTCTGGCACCCACTAACAATCATGACTGAAGCTGCGCTGTTCTGCTCTCCTCCAGGCTCGTCTGACATCTGTACATACTGTTCAAAACTGGTGGTTGTCTTTCTTGGTCCTTCATACTGTCCTGGTGACAGATTCCAGAGCCCACACCACCTGCTCAGCAAAGAAACCAGCTGGACTGCAGACAGCTGACACATGGCCAGGACAAAGCCCCAAGTGTGTCCCTACAGACATGATTTATAGGACAAAAGCACATCCAAACATACTTGGAAGAAGTGGCATGGAATGTGCAGCTCTTAATAAATGGGCTGAGTTGCAAAGGGTTGAATCTTTTCCTTGTAAATGGTGGGCTTTTAGGCACCAATCCAAAGTCCTTGGAAATCAATGGGAGTCCTTCCAGTGGAGCAGCAGATACTTCCAGAGGGGGAGCTACTGACTACGACAAGGGTGCAGAAGCACTGTGGGACCCGGGCCACAGAGACTGTGAGATGAAGGTGCCAGACTGATGGCTCCCAAGACAGAAGGCCCCGTTTCATTGGCTGATCATGCCAGATCAGTGGCTTCAATGAACAGTTTCCCCAGAGAATCAGTACTCAGAAGTATTCAATGCTTTTCACTCTCTTTCCTGTACTTGATATTTTGGGTTTATTGCAAATTGTTCTTTGCCAGCCTTGCCCAACACTTGCAGGACCAAGTCTATTTTTTGGGCTAGGTCATCTGAGTTGCTCAGTGGTGTTTCTGTCCCTGACAAGGTGAATTTGTAAGCAAGCCCCAAGGCAAGCATGGGCTCAAATACAAATCATCATTCAGGTGACTTTCACATTCAAATCAATAATTCAGTCACAACAGCAACACTAAACTGCAGGCTGTTGGCAGAGGGAAGTTGCTAAGTTGGTGGGAAGATATGATTGAAACAAATCCATTGATACGCTTCTGTCTTCAGAAAGTATGTTGCCATATTCACCCAAGATGGGGAAAAACTACCCAAGCTACTCATATGCCTGGTCTTCCTTTGGTCCTGAATTACTGACCTCATTAGTCAGTCCTCACCAAGTCAGCTCCTGAACCCAACCCCATTTGGCAGTGAGGGGCGTTCAGACTGGTCCTGCTGCAATAAATTTTGTTAATTTCAAAAGCGTTTTTCTGGAAGAGGAAGATCCTTTGGCCATAATTCATCTCTGCTCCTATTCAGCTTCAGTCTTTACAAATCTTCAACTGTATGGATTTGCCATATGACGAATCTGATTGCTGGTACATTTTCCTCCTTAAATCGACAATACAAACCCAGGATTTATGCTTCTATCGATCCTGCCCATGGCCCTCAGTGATAAAAATCATCCTCAAGAAACACAGGAAAGATGTTTAATGTGATTGAAAGCTACGGAAGCAAACCTCAACATACATTATCACACTACTGCTAGAGAGTATATCTTTTCAGAGCACAGTGTCACAGTGGGGAGTAAAGAAACATATGAGGCCGCTGAAGTATCAGGCTATAAAAATAATGTAGGACTTGACTTTACTAAAGCAAGACTAGGATGTCAAATATGGATTCTTCTTTTAAGATGTATTTTGTCATCATTTCACTTTGGTTATTTAGTTTTACTTGTTTATTATTTTATTCTGAAAATATCAACCTTTTATTACCAGCAAGCTCTGAGGTAAACCCTTCAAAAAGAAAAAAATCCTTTATTTCCTTTGGAAGATAAAAATCCACAAGACAGTCTGTTTAAATGCATTTTAAAGATAAGAAACGCTTTTAATTCTACAGAAGATTGCTGTCAAAAGTAACTGTATTGATACTAGCCCAGTTACCTCTCCAGCGCTGTAGCTACGAAGTCGCTGAAGATGTTGCCTGTGAGTCAGGTGATTGGGGAGACGACCATTCTGCAGCGGGATCCTGGGATCTATGAAAGTGGTAGCACGGCTATTGTGGTCAACGAAGAAAGACTGAAACACACAAGAACAACGTTTGTAAGAAGACTGCCAACACTGTGATGTTTCCCAGGGCGGTGGTGGAGTCCCCATCCCTGGAGGGGTTTAAGAGTCGGGTTGACCCAGCGCTGAGGGATCTGGTGGAGTTGAAAATGGTCAGTGTGAGGTTAATGGTTGGACTGGATGATCTTCAAGGTCTTTTCCAACCTAGATGATTCTGTGTTTCTGTTATTGTGGGATTGTTAGGTGAAAATCACTAGCAATTGTGTGTCAGAAATACCCTGATAGGTACCGTCCATGGAAGATTAGGCAAACAACAAGACTTTCTTAGCTGAAGCTAGAATAGCTCTTGGAAAATACCCAAAGCTTTGTAGGTCAAAATCATGTGTAAAGGCCATGAAGTAAGCAAGACAGAACAGAACAGAATTACTGGGGAACACCACTTTAGCCACTTGTGGTGGTACCACAAGTCACTCAGCAAAGCTTCACTGGAGGCAGAGACACTAGGCCAGATTTTGCAGTCATGACAGATCTAAATTCTGACTTAAACTTTTTTGCTAGTCCAATGCTGCCTTGGGTATGGCGTGATATGGTGTGAAAGCTAGAGGGTTACCACTATGCTTCAAAACATTTGTTCCTGAAGCTTTTTTCTGCTTCTAAAATAACTCGGCTTGCTACTTGTGTTGTTTAAACCAAACTTTCACCAATTTTGAATAAGAAGGAAGAAACCTTTAGTGATCATGTAGCCTGATGTGCTATGTTCAACAAGTGATTAGTTTTGTTGGCGCCCTTACCTTGCCTTGCTGGTCAGTTTTTATCTCCCAGCCACGAGGAAGCTCCAGTCGGGTATCAGCAAACATATTGATAAAATTTACCAGGTCTCTGTTGTGCTGATAGCGCTCAAAATTACGAGCATCTCTACGGATCTTCAGAATCATGTGCTTCAAGCAGGTACTGTTAGTGAAGACTCGATAGGCACTCTATGAGATGGAAAACAAAAGTGAGAAAACCAGTTCTGATGTCAAAAAAATGTATTTGGTTATTTCATGGGACGTATGCCCAAAGAACTGAAGCAAATCCTGTTAGAGTCAAGAATAATTTCCATCTCAATGTTTTGATTTTAATGAGTACTTTACATGAACACCTAGAATTAAGAAATACAATCTGGAAAGGGAAACATCCCACACATTACGCACAGTTAGTTTGTGCATAAACTGCCTTTGTAACACACTCCAAAAAGATGGTCAGCTAAAACACCACACACTCAAGATGGATGTAGCTGTGCCTATTTCATTGCTTTCACTGGTCAACAGGAACACTGCTTGTGTGACTGGATGATGCCAGTGAGGTGCAAGGACAGCTGTGAACAAGTATTTATGCTATAATTCAAATTAAGATGCATGTGGTAGGATTCATGAACTTAAGAGGACTGCAGTGCGGATGTCTACATCTAAGCTTGCTACCTTATTTATGGTCACTTTATAGCCACAGGACAGAAACAGACACTTTCAATTGTCTATTTTTGGAAGATATGGACCATTTCCTGGAACTAAATATTTGTTTCTGCAATGACTGCAAAGCGTGTCAGATGGAGACGCTTTCATGAGTCAGATGAACACCACCCCTCAGGCAGCTCGTTGTATCTCAGTGGGCATTAAATACACCTCTTAGAGGAACTTGCCCTCTGAGGTGTAGTTGCCCTCTTGCAGTTCTGAGTGAGATAGTGCTGATCTGGTTGCAGAATAGGGGCCAAAGTGAACTATATTTGTTGCCACTGTATTTAATGACAGAGCACTGCAAAACACAGTTGTGGTGACAACACTTTTTCTCATCCACAGGCTACTCTTGGGATCTTTTACTTCAGGGAAAAAGCTCCTGAAGACAGGGTAGGAAACTTTAGAAAAATCTGCAACCCTTCTGAGCATTTCACTAGAGAGAAAATGAGTGCAGTGGTTCTGCTGGTCAGCCCAAATGATTTAATCACTCACTAGAGTAATAAAGGATCACTGGAGGACTCGCGTCTCCAGTGAAGTGAGTCCCAGTGTGAGCACCTGTAATCTGTCCAGAGAATCTGACCCAACAGCTTTGAATTGTCAATTTCTGTGTTCTTTTAATGCATTTTATCCACTATAATACAATAAAACATTTACAAGTATTATCTTTATTATGTAAGGATTTATTGTGGTGGCAGTGCTGAGAAGAGAATACTCCCTGCAGCACAGGGTCCCTAATTATGGCAAGGGTTGGTAAATGTTATGAAATCACAGAGATATGATCTCTGCCCTGAAGATATGACCTGGTTATAACCCAGGAAAGCTTCATGGTCACAAATTGCTAAGATCCCAGCCTACTCCATGGTAGAAGTTGTATTTTGATCTGAAGTGTGATCAGTGATTGTCTGAGTATCTCTTAGTTGTACTAGGGAAACAAAAAATGTAGTTTTATCCCTCAATGGAAATAAAGTATATGAAAAATGTGAGCCTTTCTCTTTTAATTCCAACTGCCGGATTTTCCAATCCCAACTTCACTGGCATAATTAATAGCTTGAAACTTTAATAGGGGCTTGTGGTTAAAATATTACAACCATGTTAAGCCAGAAGTTATGTGGGCCATTATTTCTGTACAAGTGGAATCTGTATGACCATTTGACAGACATTTCAATAGATTATTCTGGCTCTCATATTAGAGACAACTTTATAAGCTCAAACTGAAGGCCTCTCTTGGCTTTTTTTATTTCAGAGAGGAATAAAATTGGGATTCAGTCTCTTGTGAGCTGTTCCGTACACCACCACGGAAGCAGTTGCTCATTTTGCAAACAACTATGCCGAATGAAAATGATATTGCTCTCAGGTATAAATCATCATATATCACCCTGTCAATGGAAGAAATTATGGGCACTCCATAACCTAGCTCAGGTAATGTCAGATGAGTTAACATATCCCTTCCTCTGCAGGGTTTCATGGGCAGTAATCTCTGGCAGATGCTTGGAGGTGGACAGCTGGCTTCAACCCACAAAGCACCACAGCCAAAACTTGATGTTTGTGGTTAGCTAAAGACCTGTGCTGAGGCAACTCCTGAAGTGTTTTCTTTTCCTTTCACAAAGAAAGGTCATCTCTACCCAGAAATGGATTACTTTCCAAATATTCAGAAGTCATGTGCAGATGTCTAGCTGAACTACATTCAAGATATGGGAAATGGAGACTGCATCTCCTGCATCTCCTATCTCCTTCCTCCTGGTTGACCTATCATTACATTTTTTTCCACTCCACACCAGGTTTGCAAGGAAACATGCAGATTTATTGCATTAATGGAAAAAAAAACCATTCATTTTCATTCTTGTTTTTTCCAAAATAGCTACACTGACTCAAATCCGTATTTCTTCCACTGCATTATACCCACCTGGTTCTTGGGAGTGCAAACTGCAAGAGTTAATAATTTTTTCCCTCTATTTCCCTGAGACTTGATGGCATCTCAGTAAGATTTCTTGGGAACATGGCTCAAAAGGCAACAACCTCACTGCCTGCAGCCACAGAGAACAGAATCAACCAAACCAAAACCAAGAGTTGCTGCTTATTCTGGAAGGATGACATTAATGAACTTCTCTGTATCAGGGAATTCCTTGTGTGAGGCAGAATCCCAGCAAGAGTCTCCTTAGAACAGCTTGCCTGTACTATCCCCAACCTGGTCTAGTGCTCAGAAAGGACAACTGAGCCCCGAGTCACGCAATTCAAATTCACTGTGCATTCCTCCCAGAGGCCTGGGGCACAGCATTTGGATTCAGAAATCAGTAGTGTGAGAGACCAAATCATAATTACTCACATAATTTGCATGCAGCACAGTGAAGAACTCCGGATTGGTGATGAACTTCACAGCTGGAGACTGCAGCAACAAGGTGATTTTTTGAGAATTCACAGGAGAAAGAGAACCTTCTCTCCTAATCTCTGGACAGAAAAAGAAAAGCAGCAAAATCTTATTAACGTAGTGGCAAGCACAGTCTTATTATTTAACCTTTAATGAACGTCTGCAAAAGTGACGGTATAAAAAAGTCACCATCCTGCCCAATGCACCTACCTTCTTTGTGTTTCCAAGACAAGCCTGCTGGCAAACTGGTAGATGTTCTCCTTATGATTAGTGGTGCAGTGCTTACAGCAGCAGGGCAGGAGCTGGACGCTTTTCTGTACTGTATGTTATAAAACTCTGTGTCATATCTACTGCTGTGTCTAAATATTAATGTGACTGCAACAGTTCTTACCAGCTGAGGATTTGGTTCAACACTGTCACCCAGGTCCTGACTAGCTCCCCCCACTGCTGATTTTAGAGAGATCTGATTTCCCCATCCAGCTTGAGGGGTTCACCAGCAGAAAGCATTTGGTAGCAGGACGGGGTTAAGGAAGCCCCCTCACACTCACATCCATGTTGGTGCTGCAAAGCGTTGTCCTTTACTTGTAATTGCATTATTTTTGGCAAGTCCATGGTTCTGGGGACTTGTATGGTACAGAAAACGCTGCAGAGATGGGAACTCCTTGACCTTTTACAGCCACCAGAAAAATGCTTCCTACCATGGAATTATGGCTTGAGTGTGAAGTTCTGGCATTTTCAAATACAAGCCAACTTTTATTTGCAGTCCAAAGAAACTGGATGTCATCAACAGAATAAATATAGATGTCCATTTTTTTCTTATTGATTATAACTTTTTTTTTTCCTTCCTGCTAGACACATCATATTATTTCATCCACTTAAAACTCCAGACTGGATCCATCACTGGAGTTAAATTGATTTACATTGGCTTAGAATCTGGATTAATGTGCCTAAATTGTATTCCTTCTGACATTTTTCATTTAAATTAAAAGACAAATAGCAAATATATCATACTGCAGCTTCTTCTTATTCTAGTGTGGTTTACATCAACCTTGACCTTTTACTTCTTGGCATTTTACACAATATTGACTTTTTATCCTAAAAGCAAAGCAATTATCTATAGCAGAAACCATTTCCTAATCACGTAAGATGACATATATCATACTCATTACCTCTTTGGGGTTAAAACAAAAAAGTGAATGTTACATAACTGACCTAAATACTTACTGGTAGCAATTCCTATTAAATTACTATTTTATTATGTAGGCTATGACAGTAAATGATGATACATATTACAAGTAATGACTACATTAGCTCTAATTTAAATACTAGTAATACAACGTGTAACTCATTTCCATTTCAGCTGCTAATTGAGAGGACTGGGTTCTAGCTATAAGATCCAGTGTAGGTAAAAGGCTCCTATAAATTACAATATAAAGGATTGCAAGGAAGCTTTGAATATCAAACATTAAACACTCTTGGCCAAAATTGATTTTCAAGCTAAAAACACCTAATGGATCAGGAAAACAAACAGGCAAAACTGAGTATTTTTCTTAACTTGTAATAAAAAACCTAAGTTCACTCTTTCGCTGTGCAATTCTTCCCATTCAAAATGCAACATTAAGAAAATTCAAGCAGACATTGTGTTGCTTCTTTCCTTTTGCCAATGCTGTTTACAGAGGGACAGCAAAAGGATGGCAAGAATTCAGATTTACTTCCAGCAGACAACACAGAACACAAACTTAGGTGGAGGTAAGAATGATTGAGAGGAAGAGAACTGGCCGTTCATTTTGGTGGTGCAAGTTCTCAAACAAAGCAGACAGTTATTTTTGCATGTCCAGAAGTTGCATAGTGGGCACTAGTCTGATTGCTGGTGTTTCTTAGCTGAAACGAACACTTAGGCTGTAGTTTCTCAAATGTTTTAAGTAAACAGAGTATGACCACCACCAAAAAGAATAGAAGAGTTCCCTGCCATCCCATCCTGTCCTGGGTACACATTCTCCTCTCCTCCTTTGTAGTGACACTCATTCTTGTCTGGTCATCTAAAGAGCCAGATGAAAGAATCAACCTGGCTGTAAACAACAATAAGTACAACAACAAGGTTATTTTTCAGGCAGATCAGTTCTCTGCTCTGGTATGGGGTCCTGTCACATGAGTTAGTGATGAGCAAAAAGACAGCTGTGCCTCCTCCAGAGGCAGCCCACACTTAGATCAGCTCATAGCTATCACAAAATTGCAGCTTTAAAAACACAAGTATTTCATACTCGATGCCAGGGCCACTGCAGGTGTGACCACACGGGTGATGTGGCAGCACAGAAGCCATGCCCTGAGAGAAAAAACTGCAATGCCCCAAGATAAAAATCACACTGCAGCAAAAATAAGACAGCACTGTTCTTCAACTACTAAGGTGAATAAAAAACAGATGCCTTTTCCTTCTTAATTTCAAATAGCCCTTTACTAAAGTAAAAATGCTTTGTCTGTCTTAGTAGTTGTTAAAAAAGAACTGAGGCCCTTTGTATCTACCTTTGTACCTGTAGCTTCAGGTCTAAAACCTGTAGCTTCAAGTCTAAACCTCTTTTCTTTAACTAATTTTTGCAACCCAGTATAATAAAGTTCCAGTCTCCCGTGGACACGCAGATTTCCCCAGAACTGAATGGCACTGAACATGCCACTCAATAGCTTTCCCCATACCTGAGCTTGGCTGGGAAGGCTCTGCCTCAGAGTCGCTTCCTCCTCCAGTGGGAACTCTCTCCACCCTGTTTACTACAGCATCATCTTCAGTCCGCTCTGTTGCAATAGTTCGCTGGATATTTTGGTATCTACATATATTCAGAAAAAGGAACAACATGCTTTAGTTTATAGAAGAGCTTTCTGGTGCTTTCTACCTTAACAATCAGCACTGGTTTTGAATTATTCCCATACTTCTATCTTCAGCACATGACAGTGTAAGAGCACACCCAACTCTTCTCCTTCAACTGATGGAGCTCCTCACACTTGGGCCAACCATTACTCTTTCAAATATGGCATTTTGCACTGACTAACAAATAGCTACGAAGGGTGCAAAGCAAGGAATGCTCAAAGGTCAAATTTACACAGGTATTTAGGCTACACGTTGCTACTAGGCTTTCCTTTACAACATCTGGACACCTGGAAACTAAAACTACTGGTGGATCATGGTTCCCCCTGTCATTTAGTCTTATGGCAGCATAAGCAATGAAGTAAGGATCAATCCTGTGATGCACTGAGTACCCTTCGGTCTTTCTTATTACCTTATTGGATGCACATGCTCAACCCTAAAAAGGTAAAGGCTATTAAGAGTGTTCACAAAATATTTATTACAATACTGCACTGCCAACAGTTGGGAACACTTCCATTTTAGTAGGCAATATGGAATGTAAACTAGTAGGTGGTGTGACCTCAAGGAGCTACAATCTAATCGATATGACAGCCACAGAAGAGTACAATAGGATGTAACACATCGGCTGAATGAACAGTATGAGGATGCAAGTGTTGTGTCCATTTTTGGAAATCAGTGGGATTGGGCATTTAGCTTGGGTGGTGACTAATTGCAGAGCAAGGAAGAGGAAAGAATATAGAGATAAGCAAACAACAGTGAGGAGGACAACAGAAGAAAATCCTGAATAAAAACCTGCAAATGCCTTAAAAAAAACCCTGTGTCATTTCCATACTAATCATGGAACTAATTGCCACATAAATTGATGTCAATGGGACTGATAATGGTCAGGGGATGAGCCCAATCCTGAATACTTTACCAGATCAGGAATAAAGTATATACCTGGTTTTGGAAGTAGCCTACTGTGTTTTGAATTTGCACTACACAAAACAAATTCTAGTTAACTTGTTCACTCATATAGACAGATGAGTAAGATGACAGTTCAAGATTTCTTTGGTTCTACTGTCAAGCTATGAATATGCCTTATGTACTGAATAAAAAAATGTATTTTATATACAGAGAGAGAAAGAAAAGAAAAAGAAAGCATAAGGAGAAAGAGAAAGAAAGAAGCAGAAAGAGAAAGAGAAGGAAGGAAAGAAAATAGGTTCTCTCAATTAATTATTATAATATTTAAATTAGCTTTTACTCCACCCCAATTTTTTTAATTTCTGCATTGCTTTTCCATATGTATATAAACCAGGATGGCCTTACTGCCTGCATTTAACCTGATTCAGCATTGTTCATCTCCATTTTCCTCTTTTTTCTTTCCTCATCTCAAGTTCTGACTTCCAAATTTTACTTACTTTCTCTCCCTTTATTTGTTAAGGCACACTTTATTCCAAATTTGAAGTTAGTCAGGAGTTAGTTCCTCAAAGTGACACGGGATCATTAAAGATAAGCAGGTAGGATTTGGCTTTTACATCTCTCAACAAACATCTCCAGTAGCTCACTCTAACACAATCTTGGGCAGAAGGGCTGGAGATAATTATGAAAAATAATTAAAGTTTTAATAGATTTATGCTTTCACAGTACTATGTGTGTCCCCCAGTACTCAAAGTCATTTGAAACTACATTTAGTGTGTATTTTGACAGTTTAAGTAAACATACATCTTTTCAAGGAAAATCTGATAGTAGGTTTTTCAACGGCATGAATTTACTGCAGTTTTAAACCCTCTGTTTTAGAAGTACATTTCACATTTATTCACTTGACTGCAGGCAATTGAATGAACTTTCCATTCCAGTACTGGAGGAGTTTTACAACACCCACATGCAACAGAAAAGGTAGGGGAAAAAAAAAAAAAAAGTTCATATAATCAAGGGATATAAACACACTTATAAAAAAACCTTGTAGCTTCAATTTAATTAGATGGTAGAAAATCCCTGTTGGCAAACCTTAAAGAATAACACTAACTGTATGCCAACAAAAGGCTATGTTTTTCTTTTGGGTCTCAATACTATAAAATCATCTTATATAAATACCAGAAAATGCCAAAGTAATTGGAGAAAACACTGAAAGTGCAAAAGTTATGGGAATGCCTCTGGAAATGTCAGTCTCCTTCCAAAGTGATTTGTCAAAGAAA
Organism: Strix aluco; assembly: GCF_031877795.1. Classification (NCBI taxonomy): domain Eukaryota; kingdom Metazoa; phylum Chordata; class Aves; order Strigiformes; family Strigidae; genus Strix; species Strix aluco. The sequence continues at coordinate 161,551,860 of NC_133931.1, forward strand.
TGGATGTTTAGAAATACCACACTGTGGCTGTCTTACCTATTACAGTTATAATTTCTCATGTTACTTCTTACTTTTTAAATTAGTGCAAAGACAAGTCCAGATATACATATGCTGCAAAGCATCTTTCCAACAGAGCTTGAACAACAGGGGCTCTTATCTGCTTTGCTAACAAGTAAGCAAGTCAGGTAGTGCTATAGAAAATGAGCAAGAGTCTTTAAAATAAGAGGTACAGATGTCTCTGGAGTTTGCCCAACACCTGGATTCCAGTTTTGCGTTCCCTGTATCCTCAAGTGCCTAGTACAGCTAATGGGAATCTTGAAGCACAGAAGGAAAGCAGGACTAGGCTCAATCACAGCTATGGGGTTTTTTTTCAAGCTGAATTTCCAACGTTTTGTGGTTTTGGCAGGGCTGGAAATACCAAGCTTCCTTGTAATATTTTGATCTTTCCATTCCCTTCCACAAATGAAACCAGGAAGCTGAAAAGCGAGTAGATTGGTTTAAAAAGAAAAGTCGCCAAGTTTTTTCAAACTGCTAAGTGATTTTTGAGTCCAAATTTTGTTTGAGGCTAGAGCAAAAGTTCAGGCTGCTGCTAATTCTATCAGCAAGGTCTATGTTTGCAGTTGCCTCACCTAAAATGATTCTCGGGTGTGTTTGCTGAAAAACATTTCAAATAATGAAGTTTGAAATACAACAAAACAGTATTTCTGAAATGAGTGCTTAAAACAAAGCCTGATCATCCACAGTGCTGATAATAACCATTTATGAAAAGTGGTTTTCCTCACAATCCTGAAATCTGGACATGTGAAATATTTGAAATTAGCTGTAGGACAACAATAATTTTAAAAATTGTAACATCCAGGTTGAAAATACAGAAATTATTTGTCACTGGACAAACGCTCAGAGATTCAGCATGAATCTCTTTTACTAGAATCTTAGGAAATGTTCCCAAACTTGGGAACAATAGGAGACCTCTGCATTCAACTTCTCAAATCAATAGAGCTCTTTGGCAGAGAGTAGAGAATCATCAGCTTTTTGCCTTTGTCCCAAGAAGCCATGACAGTTCATGCTTAATAAGCTGCGGAGCACTTAGTCTCCAATGGGACTCGGGTAAGGAGAGACACGCCACTGCTGAAAACCCTCTATACTTCTCACTTTGTAACTGGATATGTGAATACTAAAAATAGAGAGATTCAAAGAATGTCAGTCCTATTAACTGTCAATTCCCAACCCAAACCAGTGATAATCAAGTCATAACCAAGAAAGCTAGGCAGCCTACATGAAAACATGGAATAATAAATCTTGAAGCAAGGAAGTCACAAAGACAATGCCCACCCTTCAGTTTCTGCTGAGATAGCTGGTTTAATGATTAACCTGAGGTTAACTAACAGAATGGTAAATTCTTACACAGACTCTTACAAGCAGTTACTCCTTTCTTGGTTATGCTGCACTTACATGAGTCCAATACAACCTCAAAAAAACCCCAACTGATATATGTCCACAACAGAGCTTTCTGCTTTCTGTGGCAGACAAATAGTTTGAGCTTTGACATGGCCCAAATCCCTCTTAAAGACAAACGCTAAATGGCAAAGTCATGTAAATCCATTGAAAGAATTACATTAGACATTCACTTCCTTTAGGTTTGTGGGGGTTTTTTGTATTAACATGGTAGATTGACACATTCTTAGGAAGCTATAATGAAAACAAATACTGAGCAGGTTCTGCAAGACATAACACACGTTATGAAATGCTATCCAAAATACTGAATTTTGGTGGAAAACATTGTTCAAGAGTATGTTGATGGTGTCAACTTAAGTTGCAAAACAACCACTTTAAGAAGGCTGGCTTGCTCTCTACAAGTTACATACATTTCTAGTTGTTGTCATTCAGGGCCCAGTTCTCCTTACACATAGTAACTCCCAAACTATTCTGCAGTATGAAAGACTTGCATTGAAACTTTGCATCCTTCTCTCAGCTGCAGATATTCCTCTTAGCCCAGAAAAAAAAGACCAAAAAGCTTTCGTGGCGTTTTACGTGCTATAGTTAGAATATAATTTCAGTTTTGCTTGTCTTTTTCTAGAAACCATATCATTACAGTAAGCAGGGAATTAAAAAAAAAAACAACCTTTTCTGAAGTAAAAAAGGAAGGTTTTTGACCAATTGTTTATTTTTTCTTTTTCCTTTTAAATTTAGTCTGAAAAGCAAGCATGAGAAGGAAACTAAACAAATCTATGTGTGGACTAGTCAAACAAAGGGAAAATGCGTGCCATGTTAAGAGATATCTCAGCCAGTTCTGAACGAACTGACAGATTTACAGGGCCCAATGCAACACTAAGCAGATCCGTCTATGTCTAGAAATGTGTACAGTTTGATTAGAGTAGTGCTCTGCCCTGGAAAAGGAGACAGACCTTTCAACAGGCCTAACTAGCTTGAGTAGAAACACCACACTGATATGGCAACACTATTTCAGTAACAGTCAGCTCAGAAACCTCTGCAGCGTAGCACTAGATGCCAACCACTCTTACAGTTAAATAGCAAAAGCAACTCCATCTTTTGGAAGAACACTTCTATCTCTTCCAGGAGTCATTTCAAAACAGTTTTCCAAAAGCCTCTTCTTGCTTTTTGAAATGTTTTGCAATATCTTTCACTCAACAGCACTTCTTCCATGGGCAAGATTGGGTACTGGACACCAACAGCTGGCACACCAGCAGGCTGAAGGAGATCAGCAGTGGGGACAGGAACGTGGACGTTGGACTTGGACAAGGAGGAAAGATAAATCCTTAGGGAGCCAATGCGATGCACTGGGGAAGGAAGGAAGCTACTGGGGCAGTGTTGGAAAAAGGGGAGCACAGATCTCAAGGGAATATAGGTGCAAATGCTCACCGCCGGTTCAGCTGCTCCATTTGCTGGATGGAGCCAGACCTGTGGATCCCATCTGGCGTCGCTGCGGCTGTGGGGCGCTGCCACGTGGTGGTTCGGTTGACGTGATCAACGTAGAATACCCTCCCGTGGCTGTCTATCCGGGCTTCCCAATCTAGGGTTGGAAAAAAAGGAAGGGGTGATGCTGTCAGTGTGATGCCTCCCAGAAAACTGAAACGTGGGAGATACATATAAACACACATACGTATACACAGACAGGGTATACACACACGAGAGATACTATACATAGTCTACATGCGTGCAATATATATTATGTGTATATATTCAAAGCATACACTTCAATGTGTATATATACTATGTACTTGTCTCTATGTATATGCAGTATATGCGTATACATAAACATTTCACACACAGCACATAGGTAGCCTATGGAATTCACTACCACAGACTATGAAAAACAAGTGACATAGTGGCTACATTTTTTAAAGGGCTGGATAATTTTACAGTTAGTAATACTAGTTGGCTGGATTCATTGCAGGTCGGGGTAACCACATAGAACCGACCCTGAGTAGAAGAGGATTACATCTGAACTAATACAGCAACTCCCATGTTTTCTTTTTTGTTATGTTTCAGAAGAAACATGTTTCATTTCTCTCTTTTTTATAAAGTGGCTTCAAAGGATACCATACAGCAATTACAGGCTCGCCTGAAACCTGCTCACAGTCTGGTTGGATACATCCTTAGAAATCTCTCTAAACAGATGAGTACCATAAATCTACTGCTCTGATGAATGCCAACTAGATTGAAAGTTTGCAGCATAATATTGAGCCTTCCATCACTACTGTTTCCTGCTAATGTTTATGTTGTCCCATGATTGAAAACTGGAAGTTATTTGGTATATGATGGCTTGTGGAAAATGGTAATGCTGATAAAAAAAAGTGTTTGGAACAGGAGAAATTAAAAGTGAGTTAGCTAGCAAAGCCACATATCAAATTGGTTGGAATGTATGAAGTAGTGATATAAATTAGACTTGCTATCTTCATCTTTCTACATGAACCATCAGCTGATGACATATCTATGTAAATATATGCACATACCTTCTACATGTGTTTATATACAAACCTCACTCACATTCACACACAAATGCACAAATGGTGATTACCTTTGGTGGCAAACACTTCCTCTTATTCCCATATTCTTACTATGATACCCTCCTCCCTGATGAGTCCACTCCTTCTTCTATGGTTTTCTGTGATCAAATTCAGGATCAGCTGGATTTCATACTTTATGTATTTTATTTTCTGCTCTCTAAGAGTAGGACTAAAGTTGTACCTCTTCCTGTTGCACCTGGAAACCTGTCCTTCATGACCAGTTCCCATCCCCTGAATTCTGGCCCTGGATAAACTTGGTTCCCATACCTGGGTTAGTCCCAGTCAAGCGTAGGCTGTCCCTGACATGTTAATCCCACAAACCTTAGAAGATGGGCACTGGGAGTCCTTGGAGGCATTTTCTGTAAGACTCCAAAACAAGGAAAGCCATATGCACACACATTATTTCTTTCAAAGCTGACTGTAAATACCTCAGTCCTTATAGACGCAAAACCTATAGCCAGACCACAGGTACACACACAGCACCTCTCACTGTGAACATCACTATATAATTCCTTCCACTGGGTAAAGTTTCCCAAGGATGCTGTAGCTGTTTCAAGAACATGATCATAGCTTTGTGAAAATAATGTCTAAACCATAAGACAGTGAAAAACAGCACATCAAGTACAACAGACGCACATTGAAGGAAATCAGACCGACACACGAGGCAGGCCCAAGGCCAGAGCCTTGCTGAGCACGCTGTCACCGGTGGCAGGTGTACCACCGTGGGGGGGGAATGGTCCTTTTGGAGTTATGCATTATCTGCAATATCCGCAAGGAAATAATCTTGGCCAGATCAAAGGTAACATGATGTACCTTAACATCACGAAGATCTTCATTTTCCTTGGTGTTGTCTGGCAAGGGACAAACCCTAGCCCTCACCCCAAACTATTATAGTATACATATAACAAGTAGAGAATAATAAAGATTGATGGATAACTAGAAGCTTGTAGGCAATGCTGTAGATCCACACTCCAGACAGAATCACAGAATCACAGAACCACAGAATTGTCTAGGCTGGAAAAGACCTTGAAGATCATCCAGTCCAACCATCAACCTAACATTAACAGTTCCCAACTACACCAGATCCCTCAGTGCTTAGTCAACCCTACTCTTAAACACCTCCAGGGATGGGGACTCCACCACCTCCCTGGGCAGCCCATTCCAACGCCTAACAACCCCTTCTGTAAAGAAATACTTCCTAATATCCAGTCTAAACCTTCTCTGGAGCAACTTGAGGCCATTCCCTCTTGTCCTATCGTTTGTGACTTGGTTCAAGAGACTCATCCCCAGCTCTCTGCACCCTCCTTTCAGGTAGTTGTAGAGGGCGATGAGGTCTCCCCTCAGCCTCCTCTTCTCCAGACCAAACCCCCCCAATTCCCTCAGCCGCTCCCCATCAGACCTGTGCTCCAGACCCTGCACCAGCTTCGTTGCCCTTCTCTGGACACGCTCGAGTCATTCAATGTCCTTTTTGTGGTGAGGGGCCCAAAACTGAACCCAGTCATCGAGGTGCGGCCTCACCAGTGCCGCGTACAGGGGTAGGATCACTTCCCTGTCCCTGCTGGCCACGCTATTTCTGATGCAAAACTTCTGACAGCCTACAGAAGACACCAACTGGTCATATTGGTCTGAAGCCTGCTGATGGACACTTAGTAAGAATAATACTACCTGATCATGCAGTCAAACAAGGGCTTCTCATAGTCCAGCCCTGTGCACTACTGGCTCTAGAGGCCATGGGGTAGTGTCTCTCTAATTAAATGCAGCTCAAAGTTCCTAAGCTCCTAAGCATAATACTTACAAACCCATGAGCAACGAAACTTGTCCAGAGCTTGGAGGTCACAGTGAAAACATCAGGTCAGGATCATGCAGGCTGCATTACAACTTCATGAAAGCTGGATGCAGCAGACATCCAGCAGTAGTACGTAGTACGTACAGACATGAACTATGCCTATCTGGGAGCATTGCTTTATTCATTTATGCTTTACAGGTATATACACTTGAAACCATGGGCTGACACTTGCACTGGCATGCTAAAATATTAGGAGCTGCATGTCACATGGCTTTTGAGAAACCTTCAGCCATACTGTTCCTTGCAACAGCATTTCTAATCAGCTGAATACTCTTCTCTTTGGTCACCCAGGAAGGTTGTCAGGAGGTGGTGGGTGCGAATACTTTTGTTGTACTCAGGTGGCAGGTGCACTTTCTGTGTTACCACAAGACAACCTGTAAGTCACACAAGCCACTGAAGCTGCATATGGTGCCAGATTTGTGCACAGATGGATGGATACCTGCACAGAGAGATGAACTGGCTGACAGGTGAACTGACAGACAGAGCTCTGCTTCTGAGCTGTGCTCAAGTCCCTTCATGGTACTTCAGGGGCATAGGTGATCTAGGAAGCAGCCAAATCTCCTCGGGGTCTTCTGTCAGTTTTTCAGGCAAAATAAGACTGTCACTACAACAGAGACTAACCTCCATCTAACCTTCACGGTAAGAGCATGCTGGAGCACAGGCTGGGGAGAGGACGGTACTGGTTCTTGTTCTCCAGTGATCCCCTCCATCAGCCAACTCATATTTCACAGCAGCCTCTGAAACCGCTCTGATTTATACCAGAAGATGCAACTTTTTCTGGCAGGACCATAATTCTGGTGGGGCAAAGTAAATACAGCGTCTTTCCCTTTCTAAGCTCAGCCACACCTTCAGCAAAGAGCAGCTCTGAACTGGGCACATGTATTTTTCTTGGCTTCAGTTCTGTAGGGTTTCGAGCAGTACTAGCAAGCACATGCATAATAAGGAGTGACTATTAATGCTGTCATGAGACCGTACAAACTCTGCAAATCTTCCATCAATCTTGTATAGCCTTTAACATTCAGACTGGTCATTATGACATTCCTACATAAATAATGAATCTCTTCTACCTTACTTTCCTAAAGAAAACTGTCTTAAATTAAATTTCCTCCCCGAGACCAACTATTGTGGGGTTATGATGAAACAAAGTTATTCAGAAAACTACTCAAAAGAGAGAAGACTGTCTAGAAGATTCTGCGTGACCAAAGTAAAACCAGTCAATGCTAAACTTGCAGCGCTGGCACCTCATCTTCAACTCGATTTATGGATGGAGCTAAGGCTGCATGTGAGAATTAAGCCAACTTTGATCATATAACTCAGGTCTTAAAATATAAAGTTTCTTCCTTTCACATGACTGAAGAACTATTTATCTAGGATTAAGAGGCATTAAAGGCACTGAGATAGTGATACTGAATGCTAGCAGAAGAAACATTTCTAGATTAAGGCTGTAGTTTTCATTTTGAAATTACTTAAAATTTTATGGAGAGTTTTTGGAAACAGGCTTCCTAGGTGATATTATCCAATTCAAATTTTGCCCCCAAAATTAATTTAGTACAGTCTATTCCTATTAAGATCAATATATTTAAGCCCACAGCATCAGCTATTGTAAAAATGATGTTCTATGCAACTGCTAAAATAAAACCCTACAAAGGGATATCACTTCTGTACTGTATCACCAGACGTTGCGTTTCTTGTCCTTAAACCCTGTTGTGAAAACACTTGTGAAAACCAATGGTAGAAATATTTGCCTTTTGAGGATAATTATAACAAAGAAGAAAAATGTATTAAATTGGTGATGTAAGAATATGGAACAGATTTGCAGTATGTTTTGTTTACCTGAGTGGTGTCAGTATCCTATCGTTAAGTCATCTAATGGGGAATATGCCCTGTTCACAAAGTGTTGAGGTAAGAGTGGGAGGAAGACAAATATTTGCCTGTTACAGAGGTAACCATTCCCATTTCATCATTCACTGGCAAGCCAGTGGGACTCTAATAAGACTTCATCGGGCTAAAGGCATTTGAATCATTCATGCTACTGTGCAGCTGACGCCAGCATCGGGGCTATTTTCAGCTTAGGGAATACTGTCAGCATGGTTGGTATATGATGAATTATTTGTTAAGGGCACCATAGGCCAAGTAAGTGTGTTCCCTTCTTGGACTTTGAAGAAAATAGAGTGCTTTGTTTATACACCTGGCTGTTTTTCTGAGGCACGGCACATTTCAGGGTGTTAAATCATGTGCTGAAGTCGAAAGGTGATCAGCAGCACGTTGCAGGGCATAGAGTGCGCTCTGCTGGGCACTTAACGCCAATGCAAAAAGCGGGGTAATCCTCCAGGAATACGCAAGGGAAAGGCTACAGGCAAGTGAAAACATCTCCAGCAGTTGATTCGGTTGTAAAAATCCCGTATTATCAGCCTGCTAATCGATCACACTACTTAAGACCCTCTCATTTTTATCCAGCGCAACTGCAGACACCATTACAGTCCATAATGAACATAAAATTCACTGATTATCAATTCTAATTCCAAAGACAGTACAACGAGACCACACCATGTGAGCTGCCTTTTCCCAGCTTCTGCTGGTTTTGCTCAGATTTGGACCTGTCTGTCCCAGAAGCACCCTGACTGTGAAAGGGTTCCTGCTGGGCCTGCAAGCAGAGCTGACAGACCACGGGGACTGCCACCCCAAACCACCTTTGAAGTTGGCTGTGGAAAACCTGGAGACAAACATTACAGAAAAATCAGAGTATGTTGCCAATACCCCACCCTCAGGAAGCTTTATATAGTGAGGCTTCCGGAACACCTGACAGATCCCCGCTCATTCAAGTCTAAGCACACCAACTGGCAACAGGGAAATATTATTTTAATTTCATGGTAGCTAAGGAAGAAGACGGACCAAGGCAGAGGGAGGTTATGGAGCTTGTCCAAAATAACATGACAACACTTGAAGTCAGGATCAAATAAGGGAAACAAAAGGGCATATTGCTTGGGTTCTAGAGAATGTATATACAGAACAGATGGGGTTATTTAGAAAGACATACTGACCTCTACACTGTTTGAGTTAACAGGAAAAGCTGAAAAATGCAATAAATTAAAAAACTAAAGCTTACTTGGTGGAAGAGGCTCATCGATAGTTGGGTAGTGATGATGGTCAGGCCTCAGAGAAGGAAGCTGGCTGACTGGCTGAGAATTATGGAGTAAAGGACAATCACCTACGGACAAGATATTCAAGACATTGACAGTCATTCACCGCTTTCACAATGTGGTTCAAAAAATGTGCTACTGTAAAACAAGTGATTATTTTTAAAATAGGTTAGTCTGGTATACTAGCAGCTCTGGTTATTCCTATTTTCAGGCACTATTTTAATAACAACTCATATGCCAAAGAATTGTTAAAATAATGCAGTCAAGGCTCTGATCTCTGGTTTGAGTCAATACTAAACTATTACGGGCCAGATTCTGGACTCATAGACACACAAGTGTAAGCGAGAGAAGAATCAGGCTTGATCTCTGAGAAATACTGTGCATGTACAACCAAACTCAAGCTTCTGCAGAAATAGGCAGGAACATGCAAAATCCTGGTTCCAACTTTTAATTCATCCCATCAGTGGAATACAAGGCTAAAAGCTGCCTTGGATCTTTCTCTGCTTTTCCAAAAGATCAATGGCCATATAAGTGGCCTGAAATGTCAGTATTTTGCAGTCCCAGCAAAGCAGAAGACCATCCCCTTCTATAGCTATTTTTCAAAATTCAAAGAGTCCATCTTGGGTGGAAGGAGGGAGAATGAGAGAAGGACCAGAAACAGGTAGAAGACAGGTGGTAGAAGAGGAGGACAAAAGATAGTGAGACATAGTCAGGATCTGAGATAAAGAAGGAAGACCTGAGATACAGAAGAGGGAAAGAAGAAGAGAGAGAGACACACAGCAGACAGTGCAGAGGAAGTTTTTAAACACTAACATTGTATATACGTCTATATATCCAAATACAAGATAAGTGAAACCTAAGAAAATGTCCAAACTCATGTTCTGTTGAAAGGAACAAGTAACTTAAGATCCAGTCAATGTCTATAGAACCCTTTAAGAAACTAAGAAGTTACAACAGGGATGAAAAAGCATTCCTTATCTTAGACTTAACTGTGAGAATAAGGAACCTGCACGTTAAAACTTCACAGGTTCCAGAATTAAGATTCCTTCCTGGTCTGTCCTTAAACTCTTAGAAACCAGGACTATTTATCCTACTATCGGACACATTTTCATATTGCGTGGTAACAGTTTTTCTCTATAACCTCCAGCTCCAGATGGGCCTGTTAATACAGATACAATCTGAATTGCATAAATGTAACATTTACATGCATCAGGAAGATGCAGCTTAGGGAAAAAATATATTTAGCATTTCCAACACCACCAGAAAATTACATAAAGATACTTCAAAATTAAAAACCAGACCATTCAGCTAAGCCAAACTCACTGTGTGCTGGCTGGTTTAGCTGTCTTTAATGTCAGAATCTTAATAGCCTAAGAATGAACATTTTGTAAAAAACCCAAACATATAGCTATCAGATGTAAAAAAAAATTACCAAAAAATATGTTTTTTCTTTAAACAACCAACAGCTAGAAGGCAGAAGCCAGTTTTGGATAAAACTGTAAAAATCTCACACCATCCAGAAGTGAGAAAAATCACTTAGACAAAAATACTCCCTCTTCTAGGTGGTCTGATGATACCGTATGGCCTGTTAAATGTCTTCATTAAACCACTTGTGTATAGGCGTATCTCACAGTTGCATCTGCTGCATGTTTTGAAGAGACAGCAGAGTTATGTAAGTTATTACTCAGTGCTAAAAGTTCACCTTTCATAGCCTTAAAAACTGTGCTGTTACTACAGGTGTTGTAGCACCAACTACCAGATCATCCATCTATGTTTCTTTACTTACCTCACCATAATTGACTCTCCCCTAGTCAAGATAGTTACGCCAAGCCAGCGGAAGCATAGTAGTATCGGTCACCTGGAGTAGATGGAGGTGACCACATCTACTGTATTTGTAACGGCTGCCAAGTCATGAAGCAACGTGTGCATTTACTGAAGCACCCCCGCTGATATCAAAAGAGTGCTAAGAGCCGGGCTGCCCTTCAGACATACTCTTTCTCAGCTAATCAAAGCAAAGCCACTGTGAACGCTGCAGTGCCCTTTACACAAGCTCAAAGGGGCACGATCTTGGAGCTGTACTGAATCCATATGCAGAAGACACCTTCTCCCCGCACATCCCCTCTCAAAAGTACACACAGTCCAAAATAACCATCAAATCTGTAAGCACGGTCTCACACACACATACACACACACACTCATGCCCCCTTAGGTATACTTGCACATAAATGCTGTCCACATGCAAAGACCCTCACCTGCAAGGGTTTCTATACCTCTGCATACTTCTGAGAATTTAATGCTTTGGGCTATACTCTGCTCTGCAGAGCCAATAATTGCCTAGGCCCAGCTGTCTACAAAGTCTTTACACAGCCCAGCATATAAGGCCACCCTTACATCTTTCTTTCTGCTGGAGCAGGGTCTGTGGCAGTGGAAGGTGGGGGCAAATAAATTGGGAATGGAGAAGGAAAAGTAGAAGGATGCTTTAGTTGGGGTTTCTCAGCGATCCCCAAATATGTTATCCTTTTGGTGCCATTTTAATTTGGCATCACTCATAGTGGGAAACAGATGACTCTGGGTTTGGGAATGCAAAGACTACCTCTTGACCTTGTTGCATACTCTTTAGCTGTTGCTGAGGCCTCTACTTCTTCAGCTGGAGAGAAACTATACACTAGCTGAAGAAAAGATGAGTGATCAAACCCACCCTTTATGTAACTCCGTATGACATAAAACGAGTTACCAAAGGGAGGAATATAATGTAAGGGTTTGGAGGGATTGGAAAAAACAGTACCTAAATCACAAAGACAAAAAATTACTTCCTTAAGTATGTTTTATCTCTAGAGAAGGATAAGGAGATGAGAATTTTGTTCAATATAGTTCAATTTTCAATGTATCTAAGAAAACAAAATCAATCTCTGTTGAGTTGTCCTATGGACTTGTAAAATCTGAGGTAGATCTGTTTCACACTTGGGGAATCGGAACAAATGGGGCTAGAAAACTGTGTTCATAAGAGACATATATTTAGATTTCTCCATGCTTATGACTGTGCATGGCTACCAATCATATACAAAAACTGGCCAAGATCTTTAGCTGGTGTAAATCAGCATATCTGCCCTTTGACAAGCACAAGCTGGTCCTCTCACTGACTATCAGAGACATGGCAGCACATCAGATATGTGAAATGGAACAATCCCAGGAAATAAGGAATGAGTTGGTGGATGTGATAATGCTGATCTGCCACATAACTACAGTAGCTAATCTTGATTTTATAATGATGCACGTATATCTACAGGAATCCATATATACAGATCCCCATCTGATTTATCTGGTTTTGCTGGGATTTTTAAGGACAGGCTCAATTATCCAACCCTCCCTGATATCTGGCCCAGCTCACAGCCCCCAAATTGGTATGAAATAAACCGTGAGCTATATCTGAAACCTTGATTATCTGATGCCTTCTGTGACATGCAGATAATCAGGGTTGCTCAGCGCATCGATTCTCAGGATCTAACCTTCTCTTCTGCTGCTTGGACCTGCTATTGGGGTGTCTAGACTCTCTGTGGCTCTTTGTGGATTCCCACCATGAGCTACTAGTTCATCTGGCCACTGGGAGGAGCCATCCACTTGCTCCCTGTCCAGCTCAGGGCTCTGCACTGAATCTGGCACTGACTCAAAAGCACTGTTCTCCTCCTCATCATCATCCTGTGAGGAAAAGACAGTGCTCTCAGAAATCTTTGCACTGTCGACGGAGGAGAAGCGGGTATGGCTGGAGAAGCGGTTGTTACTGTCATAACAGGAGGTGCTGTAGCAAGAAGTGCTGTAGCAGGAGGTACTGTAGCAGGAAGTGCTGTAGCAAGAGGGGCTGTAGCAAGAGGTGTCGCACGCCTCACATTCGTTGTCATCATTGGGCCTGGAGCTCGACTCGCTCTCGCTTCCTGTCCTGGGGTGTTCCCCATCCAACAGCCCATCATTTAAGTCAGAGAGTTGCTCATCCAAGGTCCCTGGTGGCACCATGCTCTGGCTGACGTTCTCTTCAGCCTCATTTTCCAGAGGAGGTTCTGCTGCCACTGTCTCACTCTCACTGACCATCTCCTTCTCCAAAGCCTCCTTGACTGTAGACTCCTCGTCATTCTCCCCACCGTTGCCACCATCTTGCTCTTCTTCCCCATCACTGCTCATCTGTGCCGAGGGCAGGCTGTGGAGCAGGTTGTGGATCCGTATGTAGTGCGTGCGAGGGGTCTCTGGCTCACCGCAAGCTGAAGCTATGACTGTCTCAAGTTCAGACACAGGCAGGGAGCACGGCCTGTTTTTCCTCTTTGCTGTTGTCCTCAGCTGTAGTTTGTTCTCTTCCTCCTCCTGGGCTGAAGCCCCTTCTTCTTCCTGACTCTTCTCTAGGTCCTTGCCAGCATGCACATCTGCACTCACCTCATCAATATCTAACGTTTCTATGCTGGTCAAGACTCCACCATCTCCCTGAGTACCAGAATTGACTTTGTTATTCTCCCTAACTTCAGTCTCAGGAGGAGACATGCAAGCCAGCAAAGCCAGCTGCTCCGTGAGGTCCGTAGCACTCAAAGAAGGCAACACTTCTCCTGGGATGGATTCCAAGGGCTCAGGAACTGGCACCGCATCAACCTCCCCATCTCCTGCTAGCTCTTCATTTAAGCTGTTCTGGTTGACTTCCCCAGGTGGTTTGACAGCCCCTGGGCTATCGACACTGTTCACACCGTATCCATTTAGCTGTTCTGGAGCTGTACTTTCTGAGGTCACTGTGTTGATGCATGGAGGCTCACCGAGGCTTTCTTCTGTGGGGTTGTTCACAGGGCTTTCCTGGAGGTCAGCTGGCTCAGGATCTGCACTAATGGAGACCTCTTCATCATCTGTAGGGGACAGCAAAAGAAATTACTTACTCCTTTAACAAGAAGTGTTGACTGAACCAGAAGCTTGGCTGCGGGGGCACAGGCATCCACAGCAATCTGAGAAAATTAAAAGCATAAATTATAGTGTGAAATGAGTGGGCAACTAAGCAACTACCAAGAAATGCTGATTTTTTTTGCTAGGCAGTCTTTGTACAGTGGATTTAACAATCACAGGACTTACTCATGGTGGTAATCTGTATGCAGCACCCTGCCTCTTTGCAATATAACCTGAAGGTAACATCTTGAAACTTCTCTTTGAGCCAAACCGGCATTGGAGGGAAAAGCATGTGAATGACAAGGAAGTCTTCCCTCAGGTTTTAATGACATTTTTCTTGCATGCTGAAGCTGATAGGACTCCACAACAAAGGACTTAAAACACTGCTTTTTCACACCCCTGAAAGGCAGAAACGTTCCCCAAAACGTCATTTGACGTGGTCCTCATCTGCTCCCACCTGCTCCCAGATGCCAGACAAACTGGGCTCTTTCACACCATCCAAACAGTCAAAAGGCAAAAGTCAGGGTTTTCTAGCAAGGGGAAGGTCATGATTTCCAACCACTAATGCAGCTGCTGTTGGCTTGGGCAAAGTGTACCTGAGAGGGCACTGCCATAGAGAGGCAAAGAGGCCCTGAGCAACGCTACTGAGACATCGACATGAAAACCAAGGTTCAAACTTACACCATCATGACAGTGACTTCCTAGTAACTACAAGAGAATGTGAACCAAAACCAAACTAAAAGGGAGGGAAGGAGGGGAACACTGAATTATTTTTTGTTTTACTTTTTTCATTAAAAACAATCAAAATGAGAAAGTTTCTAATCATCTCTACTATTAAATTCTCCATTTTTACTTATGAAGAGCTCAAATGCAGATGACTCTACAAATAACAGCCCATCTAGCACCTCCCCAGGATAGATGCTAGAGAAGCAGATAAGACTTTGGTTTTCCACCCTCTTCTCTCCCAGTGATGTAGCAGAGTATTTGAAGCAGCATAGAACAGGGGGATATGAGACACCAGTAGCTCTAAGCTAAGGGGAAACAGGGAAGAGGTTGTGACTCACTACACATCCTGTGACGGGGGACTTTATGCACCTTCCTTTGCTCATGACTGTAACCTAAAGTCCCAGAGCAGTCAGAAATGAATCCAGATTTCTGAGGAGAAAGAATGCAAGGCAAAAAAAAAAAAAAAAAAAAAAAAAAAGCTAAAGAAATGATGGGTCAAGACTGAGAATTACCTGGATGGATGGAAGAAGTTATCTCAAATCGGAACTGCAGCTGGCCACTGACATGATCTGTAGGAAGCCTGCGACCCAGAGTGTAGCTTACAACCCTGTCCCTGAAAGAAAACAAATATCGTCACAATAGACTATAACCTACCCAATGTCTACGGTGCATAGATAAAGCTGCTGTGTCCTACAAAAATACATAATGGTTTTCAAAGGCTATTCAATCCAGCCATGAGGGCATGTTGACTTGCATACGAGAGAACGAATGGCAGAGAAGGAGAGGACAATGTCTTCAATTACAATGGAACAGCTGAGTCAGTGAGTAAGACAGGCTTCTGGGGTACACAAGCACGTATGTATATATAGAGATAACGGTGGGAATGGAACTTCTGCAGTATGGGTATGAAAATACCGACATGGGAAGCAAACAACTCCCACTTCAGCTATTGTAACAAGACTACTTCCCTGCTGATCTGACCATATCTACCCTTCTGTAGAACCTCGCATTTCTGTATTTCCTTCCCTTCACCATCTGCATAAAACTCAGCTTTCCTGTCCTTTCTTTCAAAATCCTGTACAGACCAGTCCCCGCTTACCACCTTCTCTTTTCAAACTGGCTGAATGACTGCTCTTCATCTCTTTCCACCCCTCTTACCTCTATGAAGCTGAAATATCAGGAGAACACCTTCCTGACAAGGTTGATCAATGACTCCATTCTGTCCTTGTGCAGGTCCCTCCCTTTGCCACACTTCATCCACCCCTCAGAACAGAATGAAACTATAGAAGAGATTAACTTCCCAGCTGCCCAAAATGAGGCTGAATCAATCTTTGCAAAGCATATTTTGAGTGTAAAGGGTTCTAAATAGTAATATTTATACATCTTTTGAAGAAACATAGTTCACTTCCAGCTGGGCCCAATATATTTGCTAGGATAGTTTCACATGCATCAGAAACTCATATAAATGAGATGATCTCAAGACGTGCGTATGATCGTTCTGAACTTTTGTGTATACTTCTCATTGAGCTTGCCTGAGATTTAAAAGCCACTATGGTATTAAAACTAAGCCAGATCAGGTGCAGGTTGGAGGCACTGCTCTTGGCAAAGTATATCCTTAGATAGACAGTGTTTACAATAAGGCAGTAAAATAGGAAGATATAATCAGAAGATGATGAGAAATCTTCTCATACAGAGGGAAACCAATGATATCAGTTATAGGGTTCTACCTTCCCCAAGCTGTTCTTTTCCATCTGGTTTCTAAAAAGCTCCTCTATCTTCCCTACTTGAGAAACAGGGAGGTAGCTTAGTCCCTTCTGGTAGATTCAGCTGTCAATATTACAGCCAGTTTCTGAACCAGCTGTTCAAAACCACTTCCAACAAGCTTAGCTTCCTGCTGTTCTGCTGAATGGAGATCCAATTTTCAGAAATACCTTCTTGGAAACTGCATTGCATATGCTTTCCTCAGGAGATCACTCCTTCTCTCCCTGCTCTTCAAGGTCTGAACCTTACAAGTTTAGAGCCAGCCTTTTGGCTTTGTTTGAATACTATCCATCTTCCTCAAATTGGTTTGTGTTACTTTGGCAGCATACACCTTCCCAGGACTTCCATGCAAAGGGGAAGCAGGGCAGGGCTTGTGAGCTCAAGTGAACTGGTTATTCCTTGGCAGCAAGGTAGGGTCAGAAAGATTTAGTTACAACATGCCACGTATACTTTTTTATAATATTTCCACTGTCCAGAAATTAAAGGGAGGAGGAACAGATCTGGCATGATTTTAGCCCATAGGTAATTCCCTGAAACATGAAAGCAGCCTGTTGATAACATTAGAAGAATATTCAAATTGAAAATATTGCACTCTCCAGATTCGCAGCCATGATACACAAAACATTCTTTCCTAAATGCCAGCTCTCACTTTCCAAAATGCAATGGATAAGGTATAGAGGGAATTCCTTGTGTGGCCCATAGTCCTATAAATTCTAATTAAGACCAACATTATTCATCAGACAACTGTCAGTTTAATAACTCCCCCTCAACATCATTATATCACTATAATGATGTATCACCAGGGACTTCAAAACAGCAACACACTCGTTAAACAATGGAAAGTAGCATAAGCAGCAAATTTACCCTATGGCATGTCTTTCCAAGAGGCGTTGAACCGGCATAGAGAGTTTTCCCAGGAAACGCTTGATGATCGGTCGGCTCTTTGCAAATTTGTCTTTAACTTCTATTTCCAGGACATCCGTGGGCAGGGAGACAAAGCTGAATTGCTGCAATAAAGGAAGAGCACACAATATGAAACTGGTGGCTGGGCCACAACAACACACAGTTGCTAGTGACTTATCGACCTGTGTAAGTCTCTGGCTTTTTCACAGGACAGAAACAGTCCTTGGACCCCAAGGCATAGGCCTGCAAAACAAAAAGAGTTTGGCCTGAAAGCAGGCAGGTGAAAGCACCCGATAGGGACTGTGTATGCTGCACAATCAGGCTTGGCGAGTGCATGAATTTAATTTATTCATGTCATGGTAGCATCCAAACACTCTACACAGGGCTTGCCAATAGTAAGGACAGTACACCTACACTCTGCCCTAGCAACGATTATTGATCAAAATGTGATTGCACAGATTATGGGTTTTTTCCTTCCCCCCCCAAGTTCTAAAAACTTTAAATAGCTGCATGGAAGTACAACAGAACTGGCAGCCTGAAGAGATGTTTAGTCAGCATTTTCCTCCAAGTGAAATTGGTCCTTTTTACATTTGACTAGCTATTTGTGGTACTTCAGCTGTGAGGTGCACCTCAGCTACTGAGAAGTGAGGATCTAGTGAGGTGAAGGACACAGGATCACAGTTTTCAGATACGTCCTGAAATCTCTCCCTCTCTTGCTCATCCCTGCCGCAATTCAGAAAGGAAAAACTCTGAAAATACTGTTTACCTGGATCAATCTCCTAACCTGGTTCACAGCATAGTCCCACAAAGAGCTAAACCAGAAGGTAGGCCACGGCACAGGGTACCGGAACACGATACTGGAGAAGACAGGAGTGGCACCATCTAAAACTGTTGTTGTCACTAAGTGCTTTGAAACATGCGACCACCACCTCAGCTGATCTGCTTTTAAGAACATCTATTTTTAGTTGCAAGTAATGTTTCAATAAGCTTTTAGAGACTGTGTGCGTGCAAAGCTGAGGTTGGAAGGAGGAGGGTGATATTTTAGATTGTAGGAGCAAGGAAGTCCATGTGTACAGCTTCCAAGCATGGGAGCATTGGGGCACCTGGAGATGTCGGGAACTCACCATAGGGAAAGCAAAGTTCTATTTAAGAATAACAGTGAAAAGCAAATATATTAGATAACTTGGCCTTGCTTGCTCCTATACTGGCTAAATTCAGAACAGACTTGGAGCTGGTGACATGGGTCACAATCATTTTTCCAAACAGATCTGCTACTACTAGAATACCATCAATCAAAAAAAGCACATCTCTGCTGTGGTGCACAACAGTAGGAGAACTGTGAGACTGCTGTTCACCTAACTGAAAGGTCAGTACTGAACTGGAAGACAACTTCTGTAGTAAGTGAATATTGAGATGGATGAAAGGATTTTCTAGCTTTCCCACTGCCAAAACCAATCTTCACAACAGAATCATGCTCTGGGTTATCAAGGCCTGGAGTTAGGCCCTAAATTGCTTGCTCTATTGAATCATGATCTAATTTTCAGAAATGCTTAGTTTGAACATCTTCAAGTGAAACCAGTATCAGTGGGATATTCTGTTAATCAGGCCATGCACAAATGCAAATAATCAGAGAAATACAATTCAAATAACAGCAAAAGTGTTACTTTCTTCTCATTTTCTTCTACAACTTTGCAAAAATTACCAGAGAAGATAAACCCCACAAAGGGGAGAACATTAATTCCCCATGTATATTTAAAGTTGCCTTGTAAAAATAAGTTGTAGTACCATTACTGTTTCAACTGCTAAAAATCTTGGGTAACTGCCACTTCATGACACTTACAAGGAAAGCAGAAAAGAATTAACTTTTAACTGAATGAGGTTATTGTAACATACAGCAATTTGCCATTTTATGAATTCTCCATTATTATTATGCTGTTGACATCCATGTTGTAAAAAACTCTCTGTGGGGTAGAGCATGCACACACACAAGTGAAGACTGAACTGTTCATAGGTGGAAAGTAAAACATAGGTTAATGATCTGCACCTTTCTACATTATTAATATTTTGTCTTGTTGTACAATTCTGAAGCAAGTCAGAATCTGCATGGGCATTTGTTTCCATAATATCAGATGGAACCAAGCCTGACAGTTCCTTCCTTGCACAAGAAACACATTGACATTTTCCAGAGTGATTATCAGCACCTGAGCAGAGAGTACGGCTGCATGGAGCAAGATGTGTTGGAATCAACCAAAGGAAATGTTCTTTTTCCCATGAACAGCTGTGCCTCTGAGACGTACAAATGCCAGGATATTCCATACAATTCGTAAAATCCAATAGTGTTCTGATTTCATCACCTGCCAACCACATTGCATTTGGGGATACATGAGACTGCCCTGGGACCAGCCCCTGGTCCATGATCACAGTTCCCAAATGCTTCTAGGAGAATGTTCTGATACACAAAACCAGCAGCACCTCAGAAACACAATTAAACCTTTAAGACCAGAAGCGTCTGTGGCAGAGCTCAAAGGTTTTGCCATTTGGAAACAACTGCAGTTTGAGATCAAAAGTGAACTCAGTGAAATGGGTTTGTAGGCACCTTGTAAAATAGTGATAATTTTACATAATTCAGTTTTCCATTATCTAAGCACTTGCTCCTGCTCTTGCTCTCATCTAGATTAATGCTTAATGGGCAAGATTTTTCTAAGGCCATCCCTGACTGCAGATGCCTCAGGCTCAGGCCATCCTGACTGAAAAGCCCGAAGGAATCCTTGTTTGCAGAACACACAGGCCTCTGGCCCTTTGAAACATGGATCCCAGAGAAACATCTAGGTTTGAGAACTCAAAAACTTATAAATGTGTTTTCAAAAATCACTTTTGAAAACATGTAGGTTCTTGTGATATTTAAAGATGAGACTGTCTTCTTTGGATGTGGAAGCTAATCACCATCAAATCCTAGTTTCCCTCTCTTCCTTCACCTTCTTTTCTGACAAGTGCCAGCTCATGTGCCTTAGCCCCAAAACATCAGCTGCATTTACACCGTTCAAAGCCTTGGCCTTTACTATCCTATCTATCTGGAAGAGAAAGGACCCTGTGTTTCATGGTCTTCTCTAATATAAGTAAAATAACACAGTAGTAATACATTACTGCTGCAATAAATTACATCCTTTCCTTGGCTAGTATTTGGTAATTGCTGCACTGCAACGGCCAGCTTGTGAAAATGACAGCACGAGCTTCATATCTAAGTTAAAAAAAAAAAAAAAAAGACACCTATTATAAATTCTGCAGTACCCTTGGGTTCACACTCAGTGATGTTGTGATTAATAATTTATCCCAAGGAGGAGCGAGAAAACGAGGCTATAGGATCACAACAGAGATAAAAATTGGCTTTCTTCAGGATAAGGAAAGTTTGATGTGGTTTCCTACACGTGTCCAGACACTACACCACTGATAACCGGAAGTGCTGCATTTTAAGAATAAGTCTGCTGCCATTTTTTGATGTTACTATTACAATTTTTACTGTAAGTCTACTGTTATTTGGAACTTTTCTTATTATCATAACTCTTAGTGTTACAGAATTAATTCAGAAATTAAGCTTTCACATTAAAAAGAAGTATAACATTTGTGGTTGCAGAGAAAAACAAGAATACAAAAATTTTAGTACAATAAGCCCAAATGTATTCCTTTAAAAAGACTTCTGATTCTTCTGCTAGTCACTCCTTGAAGCCAGATTCTTTTATGTTTTGCAGCTGGCATTGGCTACCATGCATTTTCTTTCTCAATCTAAGACAGCAATCTTTAAGCTGTATATTTTCACTGGGACCACAGCTCATTTTGTGGCTTGTTCATTGGTTGGTTTTTTTGCCACAAAAATTTAAGTTCCTTGAATCTCAACCGTTAATGCAAACTCTGCAAGACTGGTCAAGAACTTCATGGAACCTGCTGGAATCCAAAGACGCTAAACTGAAGTATACACTGAGACTAACTGTAGAAGGGTGTACTGAGGTTTACATAAAATGGGCTTGTTTCACAAAGAACAAACTGAAAATATAATTTCTGGCAGTTTTTAAATTTTTATGTTCAGACTTATTTTTTTCAAAAGCTTTAGCCTCTCCAGCTGTCCAGAGGTCCACCAAACTTGACAACGGCTGCATGGATGTGGTTTGTGACTTCGCCTGAGGCTTTCTTTGTACCTGAGTACAAAAACTCTCAAATGGATTTCAACACAGGTACAAACTCATCTACCAAAACAGCTATAGTTTCAAGGCTAAAGCCCCACTCAAGGAAGAGACTTTGTCTAATGACTGATTATGTAATTATTTGGATAACAGCAGAAAACGGGACACCTGGGAAGAATAATCCGCAAAAAGTGATGGATAGAACTTGATGTTTTTACCTGATCCCTAAACAAAATTCAAGTAAAATGCATTATATAAAATGTGGGGAAAAAAACTCTTGACAAGATATCACTGGACCCACAGTTTATATATGATCTACAGTAGTCAGTGGACGAACAGATAACAAACAAGAAGTTAAATCTCTATTCTTTGATTAGCCCAAACCAGTAATTACCTACAACGTTGCATTAGTCACAGTGCATTACCCTGCATATCACATCAATTATTGCTTGGTGCAAAATGACTCTTAGAACTTGAGATGACACATGACACAGCACACTCCACAGAGGAGATGGCAGATTGCCTCAACAAAACTGCCAAGAAATTACCATTAGGAACAACCTGTTTCTCACAGGGTGTCTGGCCCTAGAAATAGTCTCAGACCCCATCTTGTGCATGTAGCGTATGAGCTGTCCCTTGTCTGACCCTTACCAGCTAGGGATGAGAGGGCTCCTCTTTATAGGTTAGATGTAGATGAGTAGAGATCACAGACACCCTCACACAGTGAGAAGCACCACTGGAAGGATGAGGTGGTCAACCAGTGTGTATGGTCTGGAAGAATCCCAGACTGGAACATCCCCAGAGTTAGGGGCTTTGGAAGAGAGTGCAGGGAAGCTCCAAGTGCTGAGCTGCAGAGGGGAAGACCTTTTTATTTTCCTCTAGAAATGTATTAGGGCTTACAAGAAATGGTTATCTGTCAGGTGTGTTCCTAAAAGGAAGCTATACGCAGAAAGTCTGAACACAAGGAATGACTGAAGATCCCTAGTACATCTGGATGTACATCATGTGCCATAAGCAGCAGCAAGGAGGCCTTGTGGATACTCCCGTTTCCTGATTCCTGGAAGGCGCTGGCCACGTCTGCATCAGGAAGGCATGTGAGTAGATCTGGAGAACAAAGCAGCTGGTGCTGTGCACCACATCTGGACATGTTGCAAGGGTTTTAACCATGAAGTAACACCAGGCTGGTGCCCTGGATTGAACTCCCATTATCGTCTGAAAAGTGTTCAGTGCACTCCTGAAGCACATCTCTTGGCTTACTTTCTGCTGAGAGTAATTCAGTTCATGCACTTTAAGACTGCCCAAGTGGTGTCTTTATTGGGGAGATCAGGAGATTTTCTTTGAAACTGATCTCTTGAATGGAATGAAATACTATTGTAGGTGGACCCATTGAATTGTTAAGAACCATGATCTATAGAACAAGGTAATATTTGTATTATTTTCCCAATGTCTTCAACTGTTCCCTTTTTAGGGTGTTCTTGCATCCCTCTGGAATTATGATGGCTAGGAGGAAACAGACTTGCTCTAGAAGCAAAGACATTGCATTTCTCTAATTTCCTCCACTTGTTTAGCTGTTGATGCCCGTCCCACTTGTTAAGAGTGGCAGCAGATCCAATGATTGCTTAGTTACTACACGTTTAATGAAAAGAGGCTGTAGGATAGGAGAGACCCTATTAATTCCTCACTAAAAGAAAAGCTGCAGCATTATTAGACACTGGAGAATCTGCACAGCCATAAACTGCCCCAGACAAAGGAAAAGCTTTAGTCGATATTTTCTTGGGCACCAAAAATCAACAAGCCATAATTATTTATTTCCATAGAAATGCAGAGAAGGGAGGGAGAGGGAAGAGCAATAGTGACATGATGGAGAGAACCACACCAACATATTAAGTCTTGGGCTAAGAAGTGTATCATCAGTTTTGGCTCTGGTCAGTAGTAAGTCATTAGGATTCTCCTCTCATTTACACAGATTACACAGCTGCCTCCTGCAGGTTCACTCTCACAGAGACACAAATCAGAATCAAAGCTACCTCGAATCAGCTGACACATTCATACTCTCGCACCATCTCAATGACCTAAATGTAAATCTGATTTTACATTATTGCTGCCATCTTCAAGCAAGGTCTGAAAACACTGTCATAAACACCACTGAAGGAGTTTCAGACAGTAATCTACCTTTCAGTGCCTATTTGCTTCCAGGCTCAAGAATGGTTTTACAGACACAGGTGATTAATTTTCTTAGAACAGATCTTGTGGGGGTTTAATGCGTGACATATATGGTAAAGAATAAAAGCACATGCTAATGCTGACCTGCAGAATACATCTGTATCCATTTATAAGATAACAGAACCATTTCCAGAGCTTGACAATAGTTCTCATAGAAAGCCAGCTAATGATGAAGATGATTGATTCCTGTGTTTTATTTTTACCAATATTATTTGCATCCCTGAATATGGATCGATCGCAGTGACCAGCTCTCAGTAAGGCTATCAAGGAAGTTGTTGACATGAACAGAGTATTTCCATTAACACCAATTAGACAAGTTAAGTGCAAGTCAAGTTCTTTAAAAATAGTGAGTATAATAACTGGTGAAAGGTAGATAAATTAATACGTTGGTGACAGGAAGAATTAGGTTCTTGATTTGGAGTTGGATAGAATTAAAAAGAAAATTTATTTGTGATATCTATCATGCCACAGGGACAATACAAGCAGAAGTAAATCTTAAAAGGCTGTAAATTACATCTGATGGATGAAGACAGATTTAGTCTTTCAGCTGAATATTTCATTAGTAGGTTTTTTGTTTCAAATACTCCAGTGGAACAGTTACACTCAATGCACTCGCCACTCTCCATCTGTATTATTCTGCTCCCTTTTCAAAAACCTCTTTTACATATCGCTACTATCCCATATACAACACTACTCATATGAACAACTGGATAAGCTCGTGGGGAATTCCAGTTTCTTAATCTTGCTACAGTATTACTCAGTGACCACACAAAATACAGCAGAGTCGGTAGGGCCAAGCACATTGCTGCCAAAGGCTGGGACATGTCTACATGTACTCTGAGAGAGTCCTGGAATGCAGCAGTGACTGCAGGGCATCAGATCGAATGTGGTACCTTATTCTGGCATGTCATGTTTTTTTTTTTTTCCTACAGAAAAGGGGTGCACATAAATATGTGCTGCTATTCTAAAGTACGATTCAATCCTTTCCCAGATTTCTCCCTCAGATTCACTACCTCTCTGTATTGGAAACAAGGACTAAAAAAAGTCCTTCCCATCTATTTCACGTAGAAATTCAGAGTTACTAGTTAATAGGCTCATTGTGAATTCTCTCTGATGGCTTAGATAGTTTTGCAAGATGTCTCTTACTTTATTAACAGCAACTTTCAGCCCTAAGACATTAGAAATGTGAAAGAACTTCTGGATAAATCAAGTGCAAACACTGCTTAAAGAGTCCGGGTTTTTTCTTCATCTCCCACACACTGTCTATGAATTTATTAGCACAGCATAGGCTGAAAATATTTGAGGACTCTCATGAGCACTAATACACAAGATTAGCAAGACTGATAGTCTTCTAGATTCAGAAGTTGTAATTAAAATGCATTTCTAGAAGAATAACATATTAAAAAAAAATCTAGACAATTTTTTTCACACCGTAACCCATTCCTGAAGAAACTGAGGTTGTCTTGAGCTTTCACACTTCAACCATCACCAGATATTCAAAAACCTGCAGCTGTAAAATCAGAGCTTTTCTGTGGAGTCAAACTATGTTTTACACTTTACCTGGCCATGTGTGCAGAAATGCTATGCAGTGAAGCTACCACCCACAAGGTTTTACTTGATCCCAGTGACATCTTTGGCAAAACTCATACTGAACTCAGGATCTGGATTTCACTGCATCTATATTGGATTTACACTTAGGTGTAAAGGCCTCCAAGTTTCTACAGCAGATTCTATTGTATTTGCCAGTAGAAGGGGGAAAAAGGTTATCCAAGTTCAACAATAAATAAGTAGTTCAATCAGTGTGATGTTCCTGTTGGTGTTTTCATTTTGGACTTCTGGTGAAATCATGCAATGATTCTGTGAGGCCATGGTAGGATGATCACCATCTAGTGCTCTGAATATTAGATCAAAATCAGATCAAATATAACCTGATTTAGTTTAAATTCATACTGTTGATTCAAATATACCAAAGCATCTTTAATGGTTTAATTTTGTTCTGGAAAGATTCACCTTTGGTCAAGTATCCACTGCTTGCATCACTCTAGGCTTGTGCTACATCAGGTAGCACCCATCACATCAGCCAACGTAAAGCCTCAGGAGAAGCAGAGAGTTACCATAACACCATACTGCATGATCTGGCTCTTTTGACAAAGCCTCTTTCAGTCCCAGTACTGCTGGGTCGTCCATCATGCACCAGTCCAGCACTCATGATCACAGAACCAGTGCCCGAGTTACAAATCTGCGTCGTAAGAAAAGCAGTTACAAACTGTTTTTTTTACAAACAGCACTCAAGACGGTCAGTTGCATTCATGTCATCTTGGCATTCTTGCAGGCAGCATCCAAACCCAATGTTTCTATCACTGATGACAGCCTGCACTACAGAAGCCCTCTCTCCCCAAACCACCTCCCTCTGGCGTTCGAGCCCCTGACTGTTTCCTTTGTGTTGGCAATCTGAAGAGACAGGTTACGTGAGAATTTATTCAAATGCAGTATTTTTGAAAGGTTGTGGGTTATCTGAGGTGTAGAGAGTACAAGTTACACACAGGAAAATACTGTAATTCTGTTTATCAGATCTGACACATTAACTACTATTTGTTAAGTGCCCTTGCAACAGAGTACTGAACACCTCTGCTTATACACACCAATTAATTCACCAGTGAAATGCAGCTGTCTTCAGAGTGATAAAGCAGCCACCCAAAACACTGTTTT
Source organism: Strix aluco (assembly GCF_031877795.1). NCBI lineage: Eukaryota > Metazoa > Chordata > Aves > Strigiformes > Strigidae > Strix > Strix aluco. Next base: position 161,578,279 of record NC_133931.1, read on the forward strand.
GTGCCTCAGCTATAATTTACCAGTATTTGTTAAGGCTGAGGCAAAGAGACAAACAGTGAAGCTGCAGGGGGCTGAGATAATTTTTATCCTAGTATTGGGCTCCCACTTTAAGGCAATCTACTCTTCCAGAGCTAGAATTATTGGAGTAGAAATTCAGTGTGTTATTTAACAGATGATACTTCTTACTACTTTAAATATGCTGGATGGTTGCAACAGCCAATTTTTATAGTCATCTCACTGGCCATTCCTTGAGGCTGTCTATCCACTCACTAGTAAATGAACAAAAACTGAAGAAGCAGTTAGCTCAAAGTGCTACAGTTAAGAAAGAAATACCATAAATGTCTAAGGGAAAGTCCAGGGGCTTGAAGTACTTTATCTGCAAAACCATCGAGTGAGGAACTACTTTTTAAACCACTTCGCTTTGTTGCTTATGAACCCCAATGGTCTCTATTGCTTATCTGAACTATCTACTGCTTGCTGACAAATAAAATCTTCTTAAAGGAGCTTTTTCCAAAGAATGTGACAGCAGACACATTGCCTCCATATGAAACAATATGGGCATAGTGTCATTTTTTAAAATATCAATATTAGAAGAGATACAATCAACATTCACCCTTCTCAATTCTACTAGATGTACAGAAGATCTGGGAAGTGGGCACTTCCTCCTGAGATTTCCTTTCCATTTTACCTCAAACCAGATAGGACAACTCACTCACTATGCTCTTGCAACTGTGTAGACAGCCAGCACAATGTCTGCTGAACCTAGGAGTTTAGAGTCAAGCTGTCCAATGGCATGTGGTTTCCAGGAACTCACTTATTTCATTTAGCAGTACAGATGTTGCTGAAGAATGCACCAGTTTGAAACTACAGCCAGGAGTAAGAAAACAAGCAGGACCATTAACCCTGATTCAGCAACAAGTTCCCTGTCTGAAGACACTTGCTACTACTTTTATTTTCTGCAGCTGCCTACTTCTCCTCATTGACCCTGCAGAGGCCTAGGCACCTTCAGTAGCTAGTGTGGATCTTCCCCAAAGTACTTATCACGTGTCATCATTACACATGGCAATATTCAGCACTTTGGCTTAGCAGAATCTGATGTGAACATGTGAAAACATAGAAACATCACAAAATGATGCCTCTCTACCACCTGTCTCAGCGAGCAATTCCCAGTGTGAGGGCTCTTTCACCTCATGCAGAGCCCTGTTGCAATTGTCAAAATGTCACATGCTATTCCTCAATTAGTAAAATTTTCCATTTCTTTATGTCCTCTGCTACAAAGTCCTGCAATACATAGCAATGGAAGAATAGCTTTAAGTCAGGATACTTGTGCTGAACAGTGTTTCAACAGCCTGTGAAATTAAGATCATCATCCATATCACATATTACGAGACAGAAAAAAATTGCCTGAGATATCATGGTGCTCCCAGAATGTACCTATAATGCAGGTGGTTACTACGCAAATAGAACAACCTGGTAAGTATGAGGGGGAATACCAGAATGAATTAATATAAGTAAATGAGTCACCTCTCAGTCTGTAGGACTTTATTTTGGTGTTGAGGCCCTACAAAACTAAATCAACTATTTCACTTCTGAATTTGCTCAAGGGTAATCAAGAACACATATAAAGATCCAGTCTGCAGATATCTCTATAGTTTTATTTCCCCATTCCAGATTTTTTTTCAAGTTTAGCAGCCAAAACAAATTAGATCTGTCATTCAACTGAGGGGGGAGAAAAAAAAAAGAACATCTGGCTTCTATTTACATGTAGTGACAGAGAAGCTTAGGAAAGAATAACCCTTCTGAAATAATATATTGCCTAAAATATTTTTTGGGAAAACAACTAGCAACTGATCCATTTAATGAAATGGCTATGATTTCTCAACATTTTTCACTTTATACATTCACATCCATCAGTGACAAGGGTGGACAGAAGAATGCCTACCACCACGATTCAGCAACAGTTTGCAGTCTTCCTTCTTCCCTTGTCCCATAAAGGGACAAAGTTGAAGAAAATCAGGCCTAGGGTCTTCTGTGCAATAGAAATCAATGTGGGTTTTCAGTAACAAAAGAAAGACTTCAGACTAGCTGATGTGCATAGACTGCAACACAAATGCATGCAGTTAAACATCTCAATATCAGCTGAAGAGAATGCAGGAGGAGAACGTGTTAAACGACAGCTTGGCTGTTTCAGACTCCCTAGCCACTAACAGGCTAACAACAGAAAGAGAGAAGCAGCGTGCCTGCACGCAGTCAAGAAAACCAGGGGGCTGAACAGAGAAGCTGGAAGCCAGCTGTGCTCTTTTGTTTTCCAACGTCCATAATTAGGCCATTTCATTGTTTCTCCATTTCTCACTGCCAAACTCCACTGGAAAAGAAATGTCAGCCCAGAAACAAAGCCATCCTGCGTGGCCTGAGAAGACACCCATGACATTTTATCAGGGCCACATACTCACTCTTTGGTTATTTTATCCTCCAGCAGTGCAAAAGGACCTTGATATGAGAACAAGTTACTTTGGCTGGGGGTTGTCTTTGTTGAGAGAAGACTTCTGATCAGTACTAAGTGCTTCTAAAAAGCCTATTTTCAGCCTCCATCAGCACAGCTGCTATATCCCTCTTTGGATAAGGACAGCCTGTGTGCCACCTCAGCAGTTATGACCACAGTCATACCCTGTGTCCACCTTTGAGTGTCAAGTCCTGGCATCCACACTTGGTGCCAGCTCCCACAATCCCACGTACAGAGTGTGACACACATACAGCAATCTTCCCCTTCATGCCTGCCTCCCTCTAGGCCTGTGTCTTATGTGCTTTACTGAAAGATCTCTGCCAACTCCCTGATCCTCCATGTCAGTTCCAGCTCCTCAGCTTGACCTGGGACCCCTCAGTCAGATCCATCTGATGCTTGGAGCCACAGAGAAGTTACAGCTTGGTGGATGTCTCACGACAGGGCCTTCCACTTAATTAAGTCCTGTTAGAAGGTGTTTTTCTCAGACTAGTTTCAAGGTTGTCTCCCCCGACCTCCCTCACGTAGGCTCACCTGTTGCATAACCTGACGTGGTATCTAGTTTCTTGACCATCCTCCTCCAGGTAGGAGCATTCAGTGACATTTTTGCTGTCTTTTTTCCCTACTCACACTTCCATGTCTATAGACTTTGACCTAATTATCCCTAAACTACTTTACAATTTCAATTTTAATTTGAATAAATCTATTTAGTTTATTTATTTACTTTTACTCTCCTGCAGTGGTCTGACAGAGAATGCCAGTAAAACACATCCATTATGTCAGGCTCCTTTAATTCCAATGAGATTCCTTATTCTTTGCTGCCTGTTGCCATTTCGTGTGTAATTTAAAAACAGCAGGCAGCAATTGAACTCTCAGATCTCATTAATACCTACTAAGACCTTCCAACAAGAAGCAGCAGACTAGAGAGTATTTCTTCAAGGTGATGGGCAAATGTGCCAAAGTTGCCTTTAATTTACATTGCCACTGACGTTTTTCAATCACATAGATTCTTTTTATTTGCATGCTATACTTGTTCTGCTTTATATAATGTCTCCTCTCTGTGTAAGAACACTATGACAATCTAGCAGCAGCCTTTCACACTATCCAAGTTTATTTTTCAATTCTGTTTTATGCCTGCCTTCAACAACTTCATAAATTACATCCACAAAGCACAACCCGTACTGGAAGTTTTAATGTATGATTCATCTTTGTAGCTAATTAAACCTTTTGCATTAAGACAAGAAGTCATGAAATACATCAAGCACAGTTAGGTCAATAACTATTTAGCCAAGAAAGGAATTTAAAAAAAAAAAAAAAAAAAAGAGCAATACTGCCAGAGTCATTTCCATGTTTTTAAGAAAAGTCTCAGCTCAATACTCAAACTGCTTACCTCTCCTTGCCAGATTGGGTTAACAGTATTACACATGATCTTTGATCTCTTCTCCTGTCCATGATGAGGAAGCGCTGGGAAGATGCTGTGTTTTCCAGGCTGGATGGAAATCTTCAGATAAGGATCTGGATTGAAGAACATTCCTTTCTTCAGACCAAAAGCCTGGAAATCTGAAAGAAGGTAAATAACCTGATTATTTTTCACATTCCAGGTATCTCTCTGGGATGTTATGAAAAGCACATGGGAAACTGGTAAGGAATTTAAGTAATGTGGCAGGAATATGAAAAAGCTCACTATGTTTCTTGTGAGGTAATGTAAAGCCAAATCCATAATGATCTTGTGATTTAGAATTTACAACTGATTATATAATTAAATTGCAAATTTTAAAACCTGATTGTGCAGAGTGATCTGGCTTCTAAATCAATATTTATGCAACTTAATTTAAGTGACCTGCTGATTTTTCTAAGGAGCTAAGCACTTGCTCAGCCCGACTCCAGTGGTAGGACTACTCTGAAAAAGAGATCCATTCTTTTAATCACATAGACATCACATTCAGTACCCAACATATGTCACTTCTAGGTATCAATTTTATCTTTCTATGAATCTTAGCTTTTAGGCCACTTTCTTCTACATGAGAAGTCATTTTACATTTTTTCCACTTTAAAACATTCCCTTTCCTGCATATGTTAACTGTACCTGTAGTGACTTAGAAACACTCTTGTATATAATGTCCACATTTTAAGTAGGGCTTTCGAGCTGCAGAACTCCCAAGGAGTGTAATATGAGTCGTGCAGTCAAAAAACCCCAGGCACTTATTTCAAAATTTGCTCATAATGTTCTGAAGAAAGACACAAAGTCCGTTATGATTTGTCCTTGTGAAGCCAATGAAATGCAAACCAATCTACTGGTACATCATTAATTTTGACTCAACAGCTACAAACTGAAGCCTCTGCCCTTCTCTTTTTCCAGATGCATTTCTAAGCTTTCTTAGGAAAATATAAGCACTTATTCCTATTAGCGAGTTCAGCAGCTAATTTATTTTCCACCACTCTTTGCGTGGATATTCTCCTCCTCTGTTTAAAGCTTTATTTCACATAGGGCTATAAGCACTGAACTGCATTCTGCCTAGTTTCTCTTGCTGTATTGAAGAAATACAAAGTATTAGTCAACATAGTTTCCAAAACTGCTTAAATGTATATGTCGGGGTCACCATTAGCCGGGGTCCTCATTTCTCCATGCGGGAACAGAAACGACGCAACACCAATGTGATGATCAGGTCATCCATCTTTTTTTATTATATATATTCTATTCCTTTTCTGGTTACATTTATACTCTACTAAGTTCCGTACACACACTCATCTATCTTCTAATAGGCTACAGGTTATCTACACGCGCTGTTCACGCGCCTCTACAAGCATTTGCATTGGTTAATTGCAATTAGCACGTAAAGCCCAAAACTTGCCAAAACTCCCTTATCTCATACCCTGTTTCGCTCAGACTTGTGTGCTTTTGCTGACCACAGGTGTTTCTCACTTATCTGCTATCTTGTGTGTTTTTTGCCAGCCTTATTTTGCTGGCCTTGTTTTCGTCCTTGCATTCTTCTGTCTGCACTAACTTTCTCTCAGCGCGGCCCAGACTCCTACGTGTATACCCAAACATTCAATTTAAACATATTTTTTCTTTTAAGCAGGTTTTGAAAACACTAATTCTCTTCTGATTAAAACCCCAATTATTCTGGCAGGTTGTGGGAGACCACGTAAGACCATCCAGGCAGATATTTTGGATGACTCTGAAAATCATACACATTCCACACAACATCAGCATTTTTTCTAGAAAACAGCTATACCACCCAGTTGTATTTTGCTTCCTTACCATATGCTAATAGCCAACACAATAAAACGTGCAAGTTAAAAGGAACTGGTTTTGTTCTGATTGGTTTTAATCATCTATTCCAGCACACAATTCATATTGCAGATATTCAAAAGCTGTTGGACAGATGGTCCTGAAACAAACTGTATTTTAAGAATCTCATTCTTGTGACATTCTCTAATTAACAAAAAATTGAGGATATCACTACTAATAGCCTATTTGAAAGTACTTTGCTGACAGTAGTACTACCATGGCCCTAGCAAAACTATCACACAAAGAAAATTATCTGGTTCAGACTGATAGCACTGAAATTTTTTTCTGAGTGTACAATCTCTATGTAACTAGCACGTAGTTCATCCATCAGCCCTGCTGAAATCCTATAAGGCAAACGCTTTTGCTTTGGAAGTTGTACTGTTAGAAATACACTCCAGAAATAGAAAACAAGATTGCAAAAGCACTATGAATGACAAGGCCCAGCAGTTGTAATAGTGTCAGGCTGCTAACATATGAGAGGAGAGAAAGACCTCTGGGATCTTATTTTCTTTCTCTCTGATGTTTCCTCAAAAGATTCTGAAACTGAAATATTTATTGGTGTGTATGTTTCTGATTCTTTTTCCTTCAAAGAGAGACCGCACTATATTTGGGTACCACTGTGCAAAGAAATGGTCTATTGATAGTCAGAAAAGAAAATAACTAGCACTCAATTATGTATACTTATATATTATGTATCATAAAGAACATACACATTATGATGACCTACCAGTCTCTTTCCAGTTATGGGAATTAAGCACAGCCATGAAGGTGAAGGTGCTTCTAACCTCAGCAGTCTAATTTTTATATTTGGATGAGAAAAAATAATTTAGCTAAACACACAGCTGGAGATTTTATTTGTGTCATTTTCTTGTTTAAATTGCATAATACAACAAATTTTGTAAAAATGTCGGTTAGAAACTTAAATTTTTAATGTCCAAAGAACGCATAGGGGTAGCAGAAATAGCTTTCTCAAGGACAAATATCCCAGTTATACTTACATATTTCACCACAAATTCCCAGCACCATGAAAAACAGAGCATCAAAAAATGAAAAAGCTCTGAATAAAGCTACATGGGCATCTGCAGATATTCAGAAGAAGTGCATTTACTTTGAAGTGGAACCTAAGGATGCTGTAACTGGTAACCAAAGGCTCGGATACTCTCTTACCACTGCTGTGTAACAGCCCAACAGAAGAATCCCAGCTATTCTACTTTCCCAAATGAAAATATTTCTCTCTTATCTGAATTGTCTTCAGAAAAAGCTTCTGAAGATATTAAATATTTAAGTGATAGTTTGAGGTTAACTGAATTGAAATCTTTGGTGAAACCAATGAATTTCAGAAGGCTTGGATGTGCCTTGCTGTACACTGTAGTTTCACAGTGTATTTCTTGGAGGCATACGAGGAAATGCTACCAAGATAACTCAGCTTTGCAAAGCTGTAATTTCCCCCAGTCTCTTAAAAAAAGTTATTAATAAACCATATGTCAGCTTCCCATTTACTCATAAATCACACTTTAGCATGAAAGAGGTTATATACATCTAAGAGTTTAATGTCAGGCCACGTCTCATGAAAGATGACAGAAGGAATGAATCCAGGTGGAGACGCAGCAACCACTCTTCCACTGTTGCAAATTTTCAGTAATAGTTAAGTATGTGCATCCTAACCCAGCTAGGCTCACTTCATTGCAGAAAAAATGGTTTATACTAACTGCTACCTGCTGCTGCCGCCAAGTGAATTATTAATTTCTTCCAAATTCAGGGCTTCCCTTCCATTTATGCTGCTCTCTGGGTGTCTGGGTGAGACCTAAGGAGGTTTTGCTTGGTCACTTGCATGCATGTAGCCTCTGTCCCTAAGATGGGCCCATAGACTTCCCTGTCTGCCTTGGAAAGGATCATTCGGAGCACATGTCATACGAGGAGCGGCTGAGGGAACTGGGGTTGTGTAGTCTGGAGAAGAGGAGGCTGAGGGGAGACCTCATTACCGTCTACAACTCCCTGAAGGGAGGTTGCAGAGAGCTGGGGATGAGTCTCTTGAACCAAGTAATAAGCGACAGGACAAGAGGGAATGGCCTCAAGTTGCGCCAGGGAAGGTTTAGACTAGATATTAGGAAGTATTTCTTTCCAGAAGGGGTTGTTAGGCGTTGGAATGGGCTGCCCAGGGAGGTGGTGGAGTCCCCATCCCTGGAGGTGTTCAAGAGGCGGGTTGACATAGCACTTAGGGATCTGGTGTAGTTGGGATCTGTCAGTGCTGGGTTAACGGTTGGACTAGATGATCTTCAAGGTCCCTTCCAACCCAGATGATTCTGTGATTCTGTGAAACTTTCGGGCACTGATGACTGGATAGAGGTGGAGACTCTATTTTTGTGGCAGTCTGGAAACTAGTGTGTATTTATTGGCAAAACAGGGAACCAGGAGGGGATATCAATTCCCACAGATGCAGCTCGAACACATCTATGTTTTACCATGTCTGATTTTGCCTCAAAACAAGTGACTAAGTTTTCAAAATGTCAGGGGAGAGGTATGATTTGAGTTTGTGAGTCACATTTTTGCCATGCTCAGCAAGGAGATTCTCCGACAGTGATGACTGGCAAAACTATAGTAAAGATGTTATTTCAGTTCCCTGCAGACATAGCGAGATACTGGTCCAGACCCATGCTCCCTGGAGGAGCATGACAGAAAAGGATGGAGAATCAGAGCAAGAACCAGAGTCTGGAGCAGTCAGTTTTCTAAATTAATTACATGAAGTCTGGTAATCAATCTGTCAGTAGTAAGTTAAAGAAGTTAAAGCTGTTCTCCCCAAGGGATGAGAAGATTTTGCCAACAGCTGTGCAAGAACTTTCTTAGAAATAATACACAAAGCTGTTCTGTGTAGTTCATAAATGTGTCTCAAGAAGACTGAGTCCACCTAGTCTCTTGATGGTGCATATTTTACTTTACTGAAGTAGACAGAGTCTACAAACCAGCAGAAGGCTCAAAGACTAATAACTAGCAGAGCTATCAGCTCTGAGAAACTGATATTGATATTCTAATACAGTTGGCAAATTCCTTCCAACAAAGGACAACAAGTACTACATGTCCTTCATGTTTCCAAGCACCATCCAACTGATGACAATAGATGTCTTGCAGCTAGCTATACTGACATTTGTGGGAAAGACTGTTAAGCCCCAGAAATTCTACGATCAACTCACTGAATTCACATTTTCTTATATAGCATACTAGAGTCAGGAAATAATACATATTCTTCATGATCTGAGCACCTGACCCTCTGAGAAGATGAAGACATCTTGAGTTAGGCCAAACTTGCCCAGAACACATCTAAAAGCATAACCAATGAAGTACTGCAAAGTTATCAGGACACTGGAAAGACCAAAGGGTCACTGGAAAGACTACAGTCAATTTAGACTGTGATTTAGCTTGATGAACACCTGAATGGAATGTATTCTATGACCTGCTCATTAATGACAGAAAGTAGAAATACTGTCATCTCCAGCCACACTGCCCAGGATGCAGAAAGGCAAAGGTGGGAACTGGGAGGATGAACCTCCCACTGTAGGAGAAGATCATGTTCGAGAGACCATCTAAGGAACCTGAAGGTGCACAAGTCCATGGGACCTGATGAGATGCATCCGTGGGTCCTGAGGGAACTGGGGGATGAAGTGGCTCAGCCACTATCCATCATATTTGAGAAGTCGTGCCAGTCTGGTGAAGTTTCCACTGACTGGAAAAGGGGAAACATAACCCCCATTTTATAAAGGGAAAAAAGGAAGACCCATGGAACTACAGGCCAGTCAGTCTCCCCTCTGTGCCCAGCAAGATCATGGAGCAGATTCTCCTGAAAACTATGATAGCGCACATGGAAAACAAGGAGGTGATTGGTGACAGCCAACATGGCTTCACTAAGGGCAAATCCTGCCTGACAAGTTTGGCGGCCTTCTACGATGGGGTTACAGCACTGGTGGATAAGAGAAGAGCAACTGATGTCATCTACCTGGACTTGTGCAAAGCATCTGACACTGTCCCACACAACATCCTTGTCTCTAAATTGGAGAGACACGGATTTGATGGGTGGACCACTCGGTGGATAAGGAATTGGTTGGATGGCCGCACTCAAAGATGGTCATTGTGGTCAATGGCTCAATGTCTGAGTAGAGACTAGTGATAAGTGGTGTTCCTCAGGGGTCGGTGTTGGGACCGGCGCTGTTTAACATCTTTGTCAGCAACACAGACAGTGGGATCGAGCGCACTCTCAGCAAGTTTGCCAATGACACCAAGCTGTGTGGTGCGGTCGGAGAGAAGGGATGTGCCATCCAGAGGGACCTGGACAGGCTGGAGAGGTGGGACCATGCAAACCTCATGAAGTTCAACAAGGCCAAGTGCAAGGTCCTGCACATGGGTCGGGGCAATCCCAAGCACAAATACAGGCTGGGCGAGGAATGGATTAAGAACAGCCCTGCGGAGAGGGCCTTAGGGGTATCAGTGAGTGGAAAACTGGATATGAGCCAGTAATGCGAGCTTGCAGCCCAGAAAGCTAATTGTATCCTGGGCTGCATCAAGAGAAGTGTGGCCAGCAGGTTGAGGGAGGGGATTCTGTCCCTCTACTCTGCTCTTGTGAGACCCCCCCTGCAGTGCTGTGTCCAGCTCTGGGGCTCCCAACATCAGAAGGACATGGACCTGCTTGAGTGGGTCCAGAGGAGGCCACGAAGATGATCAGGGGGCTGGAGCACCTCCCCTGTGAGGACAGGCTGAGAGAGTTGAGGTTGTTCAGCGTGGAGAACAGAAGGCTCTGGGGACACCTTATAGTAGCCTTCCAGTACTTAAAGGGGCTACAGGAAAGATGGGGAGGGACTCTTTTATCAGGGAGGGTAGTGTTAGGATGAGGAGTGTCAGCATTAAACTGGAAGAGGGTAGACAGATTTAGATTAGATTCAAGGAAGAAATTATTTACTGTGAGGGTGGTGAGACACTGGCACAGGTTGCCCAGAGCAGCTGTGGCTGCCCCCTCCCTGGCAGTGTTCAAGGCCAGGTTGGACGGGACTTTGAGCAACCTGGTCTAGTGGAAGGTGTCCCTGCCCATGGCAGGGGGGTTGGAACTAGATATCTTTAAGGTCCCTTCCAAACCCAAACCATTCTATGATTCTAGGATTCTGTCACCTTACTGAGATCCTGATAGTTCATGTTTCAAGGCACAATAAACCACCTTCAAGATTCATCACAAGGGAGTTGCTAATTAGGATGTCAATGGACAGCTCCAACATTTCCCTTCAGTATTCCTTTGTAAATTCCCAAAGAGCTGTCAGCTCGGGTTCTGACACTGAAAAAATGTACTTGAACGAGACTGGTATCTGGGTTGACTACCAATGAGGTAAGGTAATGGCCAGGGTGCTAATATGTCAGTGTTTCTTTTGTAGAGTGCACTTTGCAGAGCTCGACCAGAACAAGTACGACCTGTCTTAGAGGGCAGCAGTTCCTATACTGAGCTGAGCTACCTAAGACATAGTGGCGGCTTCAAAGGAAGTAACAACAAAACGCTGCTTGCTCAAGATTCAACAGGAGGCACATAGGTACTGCCTCTAAGCTATGTGCTTTTAAAGCAATAGAAATTACTGTAGCTACTAGTAGTGTAATAACCTTTCAGCATTAAGAGCACAGCAACATTGCATAGGTTTGGAAATGCCAATTTGATTCATACAGCATTATATGACACTAAAATTTATCATAAGGAAAGTGAGCATGGATTCACAAAAGTATTGCATCTGGTATTAGATTTGAAGAAGCAAATATTAAGGAATTTTAGAAATCAAACGGCAATGTGCAGTGATAGGAAGTCTTAAAATCCAACACAGCAAAATAATGCAGGGGCATTGAGAAAGATACTATATAATGTACAACAGATTACTGACTTGATCAGCTACTGAATGAGGTTCTGCAACTGGTGATATGCAAGAGGGTAAATCAGATAATTCAAGCGTTTCTTTCTGCTCTCAGAAATCCACAGATCTACAGACAGACTCCATTTTCCTTTTAAAAAAGAATGTAAGAAAGAAAGAATTGGCTGGTGTAGCTGCACAAGGAGGTGTTTAAAGATCTGAGATTTTTAAAAAATGACTAAGTGGAGCAGATAAGCCAAAACATTTCTGTCACATGAGGCTCCCAGGCAAAATATTAAAGACAGTGGAAACGAGGAGAAAATAATTTTTCTAGCTGGAAATGCTACAAGGGAAAATTAAAGGGATTCTCATTTGTGTAAGGAAGAGGCAACAGAGGTATCAGGAAGAAAATAGGTCTATTAATAAATGAAAAGTAGTAGAGACATTAATTATTCAAAAAATGGCTGAAAGACAGGCTGCCTTTTTAATTTCTTCATCAGGAAGAAAAACACAGAAAAAGTCTGAACAGCTAAAGTGAGCAGCTTAACACAGCGAGGGGGAGTTTTTATCACTGCAAGCAATTAACCGCTGGAGCAAAGTACCACCTCTCGGCATCCTCAGATCCGGACTACACGCCTGTCTGTAAGACATGTCTGAGCCAAACTCACACAAAGCTCCACACCACGGAGCAAGGTGGCCTGTGCTATATCAGATAATGGAGTAGTTGAACTCAAAGCCTTTTGAGGCTTTTAAAATCATCAGTCTAGAGCACTGCAGTACTTTGTAGGCACAGATGTACTGGAGGTGGTAGAAAGTCACCTTACCTTCACAGAAGTTCTGATGGGTAGGAAAAAGTTGAGTGATTTGTAATTCAGGTTTATAAAGAATACATCTGGGCAAGTTAGCTTAAGTAGGAAAGGGCAGAAGAGGCAGGTTTATAGCAATATTAAACAAGCAAAATTTACTGGCTAGCGCTCCTGTTATAAAGTCGGTTGCTAGGATTTAAAAAAATGGTTGGAAGATAAAGTGTATTATATATCTGCATTTTGATCAAGTTTGGTAACTACTATTGTCAGAATGACCCTTAGCGGACCTAATACTGGTTTCAGTTATGATTTATACTCTGAATTCCATAAACTGACAATTGATACTACCTGAATGTCTGGTCTGAAAGTCACACAAAAATAACTAACAATATTTCTCAGAGAGGTGCGGTGAAGTTAGATGCCTGAATGTTTGTGAAATATTCAGATCTTCTGGTCATTTGTTCCACAAGAACACTTATAAATAAAGAGTGTACAAACACATGAGATATGTGAATTATTAAAGCTTGAAAGAAGTTATTTGATGCAACATATAGCTAGGAGGCGTATCATGCAAACCTCATGATAACACTTTCTAAATATACCAGCCAACAGAATGGTTTCAAGGGCTTTCAGTGAATGCATTATACTGCTGCTAAACGACGAATCTTCAGTGAAATAGCTGGTACATCTCGGGAAGCTTAGCACATTTCTTCTTTCTGTACTTCATGCGAGAGAGCTCTGACACTTTCAGCCGCCTTATCAGAAGTGTGACATTCACTGGTAACAGCAGAAAAGTCATGTTGGAAAGTAAATGCAAAGTGACTGCATAGCTTTCCTTAAAGACTGTATTTAATCTAGCTAAATTAGGCTTACAATATTTCTCTTGGTATTTTAAATAATGAAAGCTATAATAATACAGTCATCATATAAATGATTAAGAAGCTTAATCATGGGAAATTATCTTCTTTGAGATCAGTGTTGCTAATGAACCTATTCATCTGAACTAACCTTTCACAGGACCAACTTCCAGTCTCCAAAGAAGAAACACGAAGAAAACAAACCTCCTACTGACGTAACGGGAACTCTCAGCTATTTCTATTCTCGAGAAGCTAGCAATCTCCTTTTGCCTTGAAGCATCAGTTTATACTTTTTTCTTTGTTTGACATTTTTATTTAATCCAGAAATCCTTTCTCAGGCAAAACTTTCAGTGAAACCAATTGGATTTTGTCCAAGCAAATACTCAGTAAAACTACAGAAAGAATAAAGCAATTTGTTACCAACCTTTAGAAAGAAACTGTTTCTGCACAGTTCATTTTAACATAGGGTCTCACTGGAGTGGCTAGGCAGTAGAGCAAACAATACAAGTCAGCTGAAATAGACTGATGTTGTTCAGCATTTCTTGGGATTTGGCCTATTTCAAGATTTTTCTCTCCCATTTTAATAAACTTTCCTTTTTAAAAATGGATATGGTAGAAGGCATAGCTCTCCTTGCATTCTTTAGATGATAAACTGCTGAGTTGCTGATGGCTCTGTGTTGGTGCACCACCTCACACAATGGTCCCCAGGCAGACTAACGGTCTTACACCTTTTTTTTCTAATTGCAACTAAATCAACCATGATTTGGAAACCTAACCTTTCAGTAATAACACTGAAGGTGACAGTATACCAAAATACAGATATTGGAATGGACAAGTCTATATGAGCTGAAAGGACTCACGACAATAGAGAGAGGTTATTGCTGTGATAGCAGTGCAAATGGAAAGGAATCCCAGTTCCTTCTGATGCCTCTGGAAAGCCTGGCTTGATTTGCCTTTTATTAGCTAACATAACAGATATAGGAATAGCAATAATTTAACTTTGAGAGAGACAACATTTTTTTGTTGTCGTTGATTAAGTAAGAAGATAATAAACAAGATAATAAATAAATCCTTGCGATGTGTTAATCTGTTAATTTCAGAAAGACTGCAATTGAGCTCTTTTGATACCAAAGGCTTTTGATAAAATAATTGCGAGCTCAAAGCCTTTCAAATACCTGGCTGTGATGATGGTGTTAATATGGATGTGATATAAATGTAAATGAATTGCTTGTGAACCACTAAAATAAGACATCCCAAACGTATTACAAGGTATGTTTTTTGTATACTTTGAATCAAGCTGTAAATTAGATAGTTTAGTTTATAAAAGGGCCCACTGAGACAACAATATTTAACAGTCTCACAAATTATTACTCCTGACATCTCTTGGTTTACTAGGCCAAAGAATCTGAGAGAATGAAAAAATGTGACTAATTCTGGGCAACATTTCTGTGTAAGATTATTTAAGAACAAGAAAAAAATATTAGCTCTACTTCTTTATTTCTGTTGAGCTAAACCTGTGGTTTTATCAAATTGAAGTGACTGGGTGGGTGCTCAGTGTCCAACCTGGCAAAAAACCAGGATGGGTTAAAAGAGCCCCATCTAATGTCAGTCCAACCTGCCGTACAGCACATATAACCTCTCAAGTAACCACACTGGCCACATAATTTGGAAAAGCACTGACTTGGGCACTTAACATTAAAGACATATGGAAGTCCTAGTTGACTTTAACACAACTTAGAGGCAAGCTTGAAATAAATCATATGGCCAAACCAATCATGCAATGCAGTGCTTGTTCGAGTGTAGGACTTTATACAGAAAGCCCTATGCTTGTAAAAATCTTGGACTAGGGTAACTCATCTTTGTTATACTACTTCCTCAAACAATTTCCAAGTCAAGTTCAGCAACTTTCTCTTTGTCTTCCAGGAGCTAAAAACCATGGAAACCAAGTAGCAAGCATAAAACTCCAAAATGAGAACCTTGCTCACAACTACTCTCTTTTGACAAACTGATTTTTTCTACAGAAGTGATCTACAGATTGTTTTTACCAAAGCCAGATCAAATGGTCCGTAGCTGCTTCATGGAACCATGCCTTTAAAACCTCCAGTGACATGCCAAATAACGAGGCCGAACGTTCTTCCGAAAATGCAGAGGAGTGAGAGCAGTCTTCTGGCTCAAGAAGTCTGAGAGTCACTGTTGAGCAATACAGACAAGCTTCTGCACCATGGCACACGGATCTGCCTCAGCTCCAGACCAAGACTGTGGAATGTGCTCTCCAAGAAACAGAGGACTACCACAAATCACATTTTGCTCTGTATGTAAAGCGCATGCCTTTGATTGTGCTCTTCCTGACCTACATATATAGCACCACATTTAATCATAACAGGAAAACCTAACGTGGCCCCAAAACTCTACTGGAGCAAGACACGCCAGCATATAACTCTTGTTGAAGAAGTGTGACAATAACCATAGATATTAATTCTTTGTCTCAGCATCACTTCTAGAGCAATAGGCAGAAAAACATGCATAAATATATACATATGTACATATACATACACATGCACATGAAAGGTTTTAGTAACTCTGGTTTACCACTGTCTGAGCTTAAAACTTTCACACTGGCAGTGACTTACCTGACAATGAAAAACTTATCAGTCTCCGACTTCCTTGTCCCTGGATTGAATCTTCATTGGTGATGCTTTTAAAAATCTGCTGGAAGAAAAATAATGGTGAGAGAGAGTAGTCTCCAATAACTCTTGACCAGACAAATTGCTTAGTAACTGCCTTTTTTACAGATTCTTAGTTTTACAACTAAGAATCAATTAGATGACCATTAATCAAAACAGTGCTTTTATCCAGGTAATAATTTAACCACTAGCAGCCTAAGACATCCCCTCCTGGATGCTTTTGCTTAAGAAAATAGAATGATACAAAAATACTACTGTAATTTTAATATAGCAGTTCCTCACTCAAAAAGGAACTGCTTATTAAACAGGAGATAAAAGTATTGCGTAAGGATGGGGATGTGGCTCTCACCCCTAAAAACAACTTCTGTCTTTATAACATCTTATTACTTGTTCCAGAAGTTTATTGCATACACGTGAAAAAGACTTCCAAAGAGCTTATTAATACTCTGTGCAAAAACCAACTGTGCATTATAATAACAGTAAGCATTGAGAGTGATCGAGGGGGGAAAAAAAATAAAATCAATAGATGACCCTTTGCGCTCCACAGTTTAGGTTTTAATGTCAGTCTTTGGTTCGGCAAGTTTACTGGTGGGCTGCTGTTGTGCAAATTAAGACCCCAGGCTGCACTCTGGCCGTGATCAGAACTGGGAAGCAAAACCACCTTCGAGTCAATGTCTGGGGCATCAGCAGGAACCCACCATCAGCAGTTTTCACTGCTGTTTTCCTGAACAGAGCAGAGGAGATGCCATTGGGAGTCAGGCTCCATGTTCAGCAGGGAGGTGGTCCTACTATTACTACCTCCCACCGACTTTGGAGTTGAACCACGTGCTGCTGTGCTTCCAGGAAGCCGCAGCTCCTTGCCACTCTTGCTGTTCAGCTTTTAAGTAAAAAATAAAAAGAGCATTTATGCAGTGAAGTTCTAGTTTTTGCCAGAAAACAGTAACTGAAGTCCCACTCAGCTGTGACTCATTGCTCAGTGTATTAAATATTGTGTATTCAAGCTTAACTTAGAAAACAAGCTGCTCTTTGCCCCCAGAGAGTGCAAAACCTGGGCAAGGGGGCACTGCAGCCCAGCTAGCAGGGATTAAACAATCTTGTCATGATTTTGTCCAGGACAGTAACTGGGCCAACTGACCTAGAAATGTGTACATTTGCAAAACATGTTATTTTTTCCAGTCATTAAACATTTCACGAAGGTTTTTAGATCTGCCACGAAATCAGTATGAGCAGTTTAACAGTCTATGTTTTGAACAGACTAAGGTGGATCTGATGGGGTCCTGCAAATACCAGACTGTTCAAAACTTAAAAATATGTTGCTATTAAATGACCCTTTTGGGGCCATATCAACATCAGGGAAATTGTATCAAGACAGTTATACTAGAGTACTGTCACAAATCCTGATATAGGCAAAGCATCCCTAGCATGGCCAAACCTGCACCAGCAAAGCTTTGCATTACACAAAGAGAATAGTAACACATCCAGCCCCATAAGTGAAACAACAAAACCTGGCACCGTCCTGTCAAGTTCTCACCCCTCAGTCACAGTTATGGGGCCTAAAAACCAGCCCCGCCAAGTAAAAAAAAAAAAAAAAAAAAAAATCTCTGTAGTTTATCTCAGTGTAACTCTCTGAGATGCAACACCACATCAAAATGCTAAGCCTTTTGATAACGTCTAGCACTTAACCTTAGTAATGTGAAACACACCACCACACTTTTTTGAAGCTTTTCTGATTTTCTTGCTGTCCAGGCAGCCGAGAAAGGGAATGCTCAGCAGAAAGGCTGAGGGAGAGAGGTGCTTATCGTTGAGCTGAGACCTGGGATGTGCCATTAAAGACTTAATTCAACTGAGCCAAACGCCTCCTGTATAGCTCTACCATCCCAAATCTGTGCTCCTCGTCCTCCAGTGGTCTGGTACCACTGCTCTGCCACTCTCCCTCAGGGACAGCAGAGCACGTGCCACAGGGGGGTCAAGAGCAGGTACGTGTTCTCTCTCAAAGGAAGGAGCAATTATGCATGGATGTACCCAGGGAAGGATATTAGGAAGGCCAGGAAAGTGATTATACTTTAATATCAGTGTTTCAAGGAGTCAGAAGAAACAGTAGGGGATGAAGGGAGAAAAGTCTCCTGACATTAGGTCAGATTTTTTGAAAATAAAAAAAGCTATTTGCTGCAGTTCGGATTCACCGTTTTCCAACGCAATACCATACTGTCCCCAGTAGTGAGGACAAGGCTGAGAGCACTTGATGCAGGGCAGGGCAAAGGAGGGCACACGGCCACCAACACACCAACGCTCACCAGCCACAACACCAGCTGGGATTCAGAGTGTCTTCAGGCCTGGGATGGGGAAACGCATGCGTCATACTCTTCCTGCTTGCCATTTACCATGAAAGAAACCCAGACTGATTTTAGTGGCTACAATATAATTACGTTGGGAGTTTTGTCACTGCAAGTAAATCTTGAATTTAGTCATCAGGCGGTAGAAATCCCTCTATCTTCTCAACTGCCACTTAAAACACAGTTAGTTGACAGGAAGACAACATTCATCTCATCACTTGACATTCTATGGACTTGAAGTCCTTGATATGAAAAGGAACAAATGTGATTTTCCCTCAATAACTTTGGTGCTCTTTTATGCCCTCGAAGCAAAAGCTCAATCTGAATTAGTTTAATATTTTTAGTTTACAATGTCATGTTTGCACATTGTGAAGCCTAGCCTAATAACTTTTACAAGTCTTGCTGATATGAAACAGGATTAATATCCTTTTATTACGTGCTTCTGTCACATCTAGACATGAAGAGATGGGACATGAACTGCAACTTCAAATCTCTCAGAAAACCAAAGGCTTCCTGAACCAGATTCAAACCTCCTTTCACTTTCGTTGCTTGTAATCAGAACCGGTGTCATTGTCACCACTGGGAGTGCATGCACTCAAGCAGTTAGAGAAGTATTGGTACTTCCTTTAAAATATTCTCCAGTAAACACACACTGTAAAATCTCTTCTGGTCTGCTACAGAGTTTCCCAACCTCTGAAGCATGGCAAAAGACAACTGTCAGAGCCTGTGGTGCCTACCTGCAAAACATGAGGAGGTACTTGAGGCCAGATCCAAGTCTCTCAGGACTTGCTGAGCTCAGGAAAAGGTCCACTTTGGTAGCACTTTTCATTTTTTCAGCAGGGGGAAAAAAGAAGACAGAAGGAGATGACTGAAAGCTAAAAATAGTGGTCTTGTCCTAGTATCACTCTTCCTTGTGAGTAGTTCCTGCAAACGCTAGAGGGAAGTTACGTGACCCTGAACGAGAAAGGAGGCAGGCTTCACACCAGCAAATGGAGCCCTTGAGACTCCCTCCCTCTCTAGCCATGGTATGTGCTATGAAAAAAAAAAAACCCACTTGAGAAATCCCAGAGTACTACAGTCCATCAGATCTTGCTGAGGCAAAATTCCAAGTGCATCACTAAAAATTTGTCTAAGCAGAAGCTAAGAAACCGAGAGTCTCACAGCTAATTCAAGGTAATTCCTAAAATACCTTACCCTTCACCAGTCTACCTAGATACACAGAAGAGTAACAAGGACAACACTCTTGCTCCTGAAATTAGCTTACAGGGCATGCCTTGGGTGCCCCTATTCGGCCTCCCTGTACCTCTAGGTTATGATGAGGCAAATACTTTTGGACACATGTACGGTATGAATGCAGGTCTGGAAGAAGTTGTAACTGTGTTTATCTGGTGCTGTACTAGAAAATCTGCTTTTAGGCACCACAGTGATCAGTAAGAGTTGCAGCATGCTGGTAAACCATGCTTTGAACCACTAAGTCCCTTTTAGCATGTCTGTATATTGTGTAGCCCAACTTAATTATTTTAAAAAGCCCTGCTGATACAAACCGGGATTAAATATGATTTTATTACATGCTTCTACCACAGCTAGACATGCACAGCTGACAAATACAAGCACTTACTCCTTTTCCCACACACAGCACAGAAAACCACTGTTATGCCTTAGTCTTAATGTTCTGTAACACTTTCCTCTCCAGAAAGGCATTTTTGGCTCTTACAACCACACAAAGAGATTCAACAAAGCTAAGCAAATTTTCTTTTCCCGTAAATTCTGGTTTAAAAAATCTTACTCTTCACTGACAGCCAAAGCACTTCTGTATCAGTAGCTTCTGCTGCAAAAGAATGATAACATTTAATGATCCTAACTGATATAAATCCTCTCACACAGGCCGTTGTTTCTTACATTTAAAACAGAGGAAACTACAGTGATATTGAAAACAGTACCGCACTACCTGTTTGTATTTGTTGACTTTATATGGTGAATATCGTGGAAGTGACCTAATGCTCAATCCAATCAAGTTCCAATTTTAAAAGATGTTAATTAAAATCTAGAATATTTTACACTGACAGCACAGCTTGTAACTACAGTAATATTTAATGCAGGCTAAATAGTCAGGTCCTGTAAACTGGCAAAGCTGTAGCCTGGACCATATTATCTATTCACAAGAGCTTCTCTTTAAAAAAGCAGATCTAAGAACATATCAAAGCATTCAGAGGGGCTCAAACCTCCAAGCAGTACTATCCAAACCTGTATGGAAGATGGAAGTCTACAATGAAAGAAAACTAGAAATTACAGAAGTACAGTAACAAAGTATTTTCTGTTTGTATACACCAGCTCTGAGGATGAAAAGCAGATGACGAAAGCATTGCAAAAAGGGAAGGCTGTAACCTGTGCTTGATTCAAATAATAAAGGAAAAATAGCTTCAACTCAGTCCCAAATTGTGCATCAGCAAACAAAAAGTATTGCTAGATGTGTCAGAGCTAAAGACATGGTGTTGCAGAGCTGGGGGAAAAGACAGTAACTGCCTGCACTATGCTTGCTTCAAGCTCCAGTTCTCTGTTACCTGCTTTTTTGAGAGCACTAAACCTGCCCTCAGATTTAAAGCAAAATAAATAAGGTTAATAGCCTGAATTCAATGGTCAGGAGCAAAAGAAGCAGCTGATGCTTTGTTCCATCTCTTTCCATCTGCTTGTATCCCTTAGTTCATCTGAGATGCAAGAGGGGTCTAAAACTGACCAGCACAATTCAAGGCCAGAGCACCAGCTTCCACTCTGCACAGCTTTGCTGATCTCAGTTTAAATCAGCTTGGAGCTATTGTTTTAGCAGACCTGTGTGTACATGGCACAGGTGTCAACAAGAGTTTCTCAAAAAACTATTCTCCCCTAACCTAGTTCTCTGTTGGCTTTTACTGTTGCCCTCTTGATCTCACTGAACTCTTAATATTGGGACAACTCTCTAAGCAAGCGCTTACATTACTCTCTAAGCAAGGTTTACATTTTCCACAGCTCAGCAGTGAAGCCTCTTTCCACAGTAAAAGAATGTAAGACATCATTGCAAGTTCACACTTCATATTCTACCATCCTCTTTAGAGAGGGAATTCCTCAGTAGATCTGCAAATGGGTGAATACTCCCATTTCCTCCCAAGCACTGAATTCAAAAAGAAATAGTTTTTGAAAAAAAAAATTACTAAATAAACACAGATTAAGCGCTTCCTTTCTCTCTGTCACTTGACTTCTTCCACATCTTGGGAATACAGAGCACAGTGGGATGTAAGGGGCGAATTGTGAAAGGAGCAAACTGAGACCTGAGCTCCATGACTGTCACTGACAGAATTATGGCTATAATCCCAGGCACCACTTTGAAAATCTAGCCCTAATTAGTGGCAGTGCTTCAGCTACAACCCTCAGTTACCAGAATTATCCAGCTCTTGAATGCCATATATTCCACTTATCCTGTTAGCTTGTTAAGCCACTGTGCTGGCACTGTAGTATTTTTCTACCAGGTGCTTCCAAAGGGCAGCCAGTTTCCCCATCAGCAGCCTAACTCCCTGCTGGGCTCTCTGCAGCCGGCTCACAGCCCTGAAGGACTGTGACCACACACATGCAGAGTCTTCCCCGAGTGTGACAGTCACCACCGTTCTAGCCTTGTAATACACCACCTTCTCTACGCCATTCCCTAATTAAGGGCAGAATTTGCCTTTTGCAGGCGTACAGCAATTGCCCTCTGTCTTCAGAAAGCTCCTTTTGCCTCATCTTGCAGCAGTGTTTATTGATTACTCCATTTATTCCCAGAAGAGAGAAGTTTTTCATTCCAAAACCATCTCTCTAGAAACCTTTACAGAAGGTACCAAGGAAGTGAGGAAACAATTTTCTTCCCATTGAAAATGTTACAAGTTCTTTCAGCACATTCTAGATAACAAACTCTGGCAGCCAAACTAAATTACCAGAAAAAAATTGCTGCATACTATCATCAGTAAAGTCCTCTAGAAGGCAACTATCAACAGGCTTATGACAAGAGGTCATTCAATGACAGTACCAAGTGTATGAGGTCTCCATGTTGGCATGAATATTTCATATTCCCCAACCTGCCCTATGTGGGTAGAATGCTATTTCAGCATAATCAGAAGCTACAGTAGGGTCGTTAAGAGTAACTACTGCTAATTAAAACAAAATCGAGGACTGAGGCAACAAATCAGTATCTCCCACAGAGTCTAATATCTTTTTCTTCCAAAATTTTATTAAGTTCAGCTTTTTAGTGGTTTCAGCAGTTCTGCCTAATAAACTTTGGCTTTGGCAGCAGAGGAAAAGCTTTGATTAGAGATTCTGATCTTCCTTCACTCTTTGAAACTTCATTTAAATAAACTCTTAGATTTTCAGATACTTAAACACAATCACACATGCATGTGGATAGGCTTTGGGTTGTGCTTTCTGGGTCGATGGCTGGACTATATCTAAGCAGAAGCCACTTTTTCTTTATGTGTAGCAAACTTCTAGGAAGATCCCTTTCTGCAGCATATCTCACCAACTGCTCCCACGTTGGCTCTGAGGCTGCATGCTATCTGATGCCAGTGACCCTTTGAGAGCTAACAAGTCTCTCAGCAAGTTTAAAGTGGTCCAAAGGATGACAGCAGCTTACAGGGCCAATGGGCAAAACAAACTCTGGTCGAGTTAGCAGGGAAGAACGCTCCTTGCAGTTGCTAAACTGATTTGTGCTTCCCAGAGTTACCATCATCCAGAAAAAAGCCTCTCAGAAAATCTGGGTTTATGATCAGATTTACAGCAGGCAGCTGCCTAATGCAGGACAGGATTGGCCCTGTAAACCTGACAGGTCCGTACACGGAGTATTAATGTGCTTAAGCACTCTGACAGCAACAACTGATGGCAATTTTCAAATATTATCCTCTCAGCCCCTACACCCACTGAAATAACTGGGAGCACTGCCATTGACAGGCGAGATGGGCCCGTTTGGCACTGTTTGGATCCTGGAATTCTGCATAAAATTTGCCCCTGTTGATTCCAAATTCAAACCTTTCAAGAAAACATTTTGTCTGTATGGAGAACTAACAAATCGCTGCTAATGCCTTTTATCTTTGTACTACGAAACAATGAGAGTGATCAAAACATAGGGCATATATAGTGGAAATACTCTAAACTCCTGACACATCCACAATGTCTTTGGAAGGCAGGAAACTGTGTTAGACAGCAGTCTGTGCTTCCTGGAAGCCTTCATTAGAGCTTCAGAAACTCCTCACTCTTCTAACGTAGTTTGGATGGGACAAGTACATAGATGTGCAATGCTCATGTGTGTGAGAGACAACCATATCCTTCAGCTAAGCTGTATTTGAAGAATGGCTCAATGCATCTGTCTTGCTGTCAAAGAGTCTGAACAAGGGAATCGAGTCAATGACCCTTTACACCATAAAAGCAGCAGCAAGGCAGTGAACAATGCCCATTCTTCTAAATGAATGCCCCAAATACCAATTCACTATGAATACCATTATTTCCAGAAGTGAGTTACAGACCCTTACTTTCAACCTTGGATCCTACTTCAGGCACAAATGAGGCAACTGCAGAGATTTATAGTCTGATTTAAAATGTAGAGAAATATCTCTGCTACTTCAAATGTCCCTTGGTCCTGCTGAATTATTAATACAGCCATTTCAGTCCCTGAGCATTTTTCTAGCTATGATGGCACAGAAAGGGTAAAGCTGAGAAGAAAAAAAGAAAAAAAAAAATCTCCTTTTACAGTATCTACAGTCACTTAGTTAATGCAGCCTCATTCATAATGTTTCTCCTGTGTATCTTTTGGGAGATCCATTAGACCCAGCAGAAATTGCTTATCCTATCTCAGTAAACGCATGATGGGGGGGGGTGGTGGTTGTGTGTTTGTGTGGCTGTTTTTTTAAAGTTTTTCTTTTATAAAATTGCTTTTGTTTTCCTGTTTGGCTACTGCTGGCTACAGCATTCAATGTTTTGTTTTTCTTAGTTTGCTGCTTTCTATAGCAGCAGGCTTTAAAAAGTCAGATGCCTTCTCCAGTGTGGTGGGAATATTGATTGTAATCAAACTGCCATAGAATAACCAATATTGGAAGAGATCTCCTGAAGTCATCTGACCCTTCAGTCAAAGCAGGACCAACTTAGAGCCGGCTACTCAGGGCCCTGTCCAGCTGAGTTTTGAGTATCTCCAAAGATAGAGATCCCACAAGCTCTCTAGGAAACCTGTGCTAAAGTTTGACTACTCTCTTGAGAAAAAAATATATTCCTGAGGTCTAGACAGAATTACCCTTGTTGCAACTTGTGCCTATGGCCTGCTGTCATTCCACCATGCACTGTGATTTCACCATGAGTCTGCCTCCTTCTTCCCTACGCCTCTCCCATTCCGCAGGTAAAGATATCAGTAACATCCTACCTAAGACTTCTCTTAAAACTAAACAAACCCAGCTCTATCTCTGCTACTCTTCATGTGAAATGTCAGTGACCCATCTGAAGGATGAAGAAAACAGGGTCCAGACTCATCTTGAAAATTACTGCGGTGGGATGTTACAGCAAACTTGAGGTATGGTAACGACTTCTGGGAGGAAGCAGCATTTATGAAGTCCAGTCTCCAGTAATAGCTGAATTCACTACAGCAATCTGGACATCACAGAAAGCCTCGTGAAGGGTTTTGGCCTGCTGCATATTGGATGCAAAAGACTTCTGAACATAAAGTCATTAAAAGAGGGGAAAGGGCTGACAACTAAGTGCAGGAGTGCCGTCGCTGCAGAGAAATCATTAGCTACAGCATGCATAATGATGTAATTCTTGTAGATCTTAATAAATAAATCATATCTTAGCAACAGCGGTGTTTTGTGTTGCATGTGTCAGTTTTGATGGAGATCAGTGCAGCACTCATCTCAAACACTTCAGTCAACCCTGGAAAACCGTTCTGTGGAACAGACCAAGGCAACGTAGCGGTTCATACCCACATGGTCCTCATCTAGTACTCATATGGAAGAGAAGTGGCTCCCACCCCCACGCAAACTCCATGTCCCTTGCTCCCAAGATCCCTCCCCTTGGCAAACACGCTCACATGAAAGCAGGTGCTTCTGCACAAAACATCTCCCCCTCTTCCCCACCAGGCACATCCTTGCCCTCTGCCAGGCAAACAGCCCCTCCCTTCCTTCCGTTCCCGCACAGGCAGCCCCCACGCTCACTTGTCTGCAACTGTATGTGCAGCGATGGAGGAGGAGAGGAGAGGAGGAGAGGAGAGCAGAGCTGGGCTGTTGCTGCTGCCATTGCTGGAGCTGGAAGCCATGGTGAGCAGAGGCCAGTGCTCTGCCACGAGGCTGCCCTTCCAGCAGCATCTCCTACTTTGTGCTTCTCTTTCCTGAAGAGCAGAAACAAAACTTTCTTGGTCAGCATCCAAAACTCTGCGCTACATGGAAGCAGGTCTCATCCAGGCCACCTCCTTCGATCATGCCCCCTTAACCAGTTGGAAAGAGGTGAGCAACATGATGTTCCCCCTCCCATCTTGCAGGCAGGCTGTGCTGCCAATCTACACTGAGACATCAAGGATGACTGCTGAATCTGGAAGTAATTTTCAACCCCTCTGAAAGTGGTAACAGTTTGGCCACTGACTTTATGGCATTAATATTTTATCTTGTTCCGCTGCAGCAGTGTTATATATTCCTGAACTGCAGGACACTGAAGCAGCCTGTGCTGACCCGCCATCAATGATGCATCACTCAGTCGAAAGTGAGGATGTCATGAGACAGACTTGGCAGTATCTCCCTCCGTTCCTCACCCTCAAAGGCACAACGGAAAAAGAAATGTGCAAACCCTGAGCATCCTCTCAGTGGTAGCAGCTCCAAAGAGCATGAAGATTCACAGGGTGCTGCTGCACAGTGGAGGGAGGCAGCTGCAAAACCAGCGGACCGGTAAGCTGAGCCTCAGGCTAGCCACGGCTCACCCTCGCAGCAAAGCAGGTCTCACATGCCTGGGAGTGCCCGGCAGCTTCGTCCCCCTGACTTTGAGGCTCACACAGTGACCGCTGTCGAACAGCTGTCAGAGAGGCAGCCAAGTGGTCCTAAAGGCTGGTCGGGGCCAGAACCCAGTGTGCTTTTCTGACAGCCTGGACCTCCTAATCAAGAAGCTCTTCAAAATGGTGAAAAGAAACAGCCAACAAAAAAGGTGAAAGGAATGAACTAGAAAAGGAAAGAAAAAGTGTAAAAAGAAAAGAGGAAAAGAGAAAAGGCAAGGCTCTATAGAAGAAGAGTGGAAAACAAAGAAAAGGTAGTGCTATGAGGAAAGTGATTAACTTCTAAAATGCCAGATCTTCCACAGGCTAAAAAAACTCCTTTTCTGCCTTTCAGACCTATCTCAAAAAACCCCAAATTAAACAACAACAGCAACCACCTCAACAATGACCAGTACAGCTTTATTGGAACTCAACCTGACAACAGCAACTTTCAAACTTGCCTGTTGGCGACGCTAAGTTAGATCCTTTTGGGAGCAACAGGAGAAATAAACAGGCTACTATTAAAACCTGGGTTTCCCGACAACTAGTGGCACCTCCAGACTTTTCCAGTATTAGGCTTAACTATTCCCATATAGCTGAATCTGCTTTATAGTAACAGATATTGTTTGCCCTCAAATACTTCACCTCTGGAATCACAGTCCTGGTACAGTCCTAGTCTGTTAGACAAAAGGTCATAAATGTGTTGGTACCTGAAATAACACACTCCGTTATTCATTTTGTGAACTCGATTCTAACAACTGCAGAGTTAGTTAGGTAGTGTGAGCAATGCTGGTGATCCTTTGCTAAAAATATCAGCACACGGTCTAATTAATGTGGTTTATACTTCTGTTCACCATAAAGTCCTACTGCATTGCCATAAGGGCAAAAAGGGCCTCAGTGTAAATAAAAATGAAACCCGTTGAGTTAAAAAGGGAACTGTGTAAGAACGATGAAGTTGCTTTCCATCAGACTTTACAGATGCAAGAATTTAAGCCTGCTTTTAAACTGGAGATATTAAGTGAGGAGGGGCTGCATGCTTTCAGTAGGGATGGAAACGTGGCTCGCTGAGAACTCAGCCAGCTAGCTGGGAAAAAAACCCAGATATTTAATGGAAGTGGAAAATGTTTCTCAAGAGATTCAAGGATTAAAAATGAACAAAGGGTTCAAAATTCTATTAAAGAAATATTCTTATGCACATCTGCTGATATATAACATACTGACCTACATCTATTTCCCCACTTGAACCTCTTTTAATCTTAATCTTTCATACAAGTAATAATTATAGCAAAAATGATTTAGAAAAATATGCAATATTATATAACTGTATTCCATCAGCAAAACTACATTAATGGAACAGGATTATCCTGTCAAGCTCTTAGAAACCAGGAAATGTAAACCTAAAAGATAACTGTGAAGTCGGCCTCTTGATGAATATAAACTATAATGCTTCTTTCTTTTTTTAGCTGTCTCTGATCATAACCTTTTCCCAGTATAACATTACAGATATATTTTTGGATCACCTGGGTTTTGTGAGAAATTAAGTACAGGCAATCCAATCTATACTCGAGACTCAGATAAAACATAAAAGTTGAATCATCGGGAGAAAGAATGGGAAATACACAATTGAAAAGTAAGAGTAGCAAAACAAAGGCAGCTATGTGGAAGGGATGACATGATCATGACAGGGCTTGCATGCATGTGCAAATGAACATACACAGACAAGAACATTCCTGCACACTACACTCGAAGGGCAGACACCTGCAGGCACTGAAGTGTGCTGTGTTGTTGAAAAACCTTTTAGATTTCAGTCACCTCCTGCTCTTCCACCTACTTAGGGTATTTCCACTGAAACTACTGTGAGTTATGCCACAAACATTCAAAATGACCTACAAATCCACACATTATAAATGTGTGCAACTTCACCTCACAGTCATCTCCGCAGTCATGTCTGCCATTTTATATAGGTTATCTGAGGGTATGAGTTATTTCAGGACAGATTTTAAGTACCAGTCAATTTTATAAAGGGTAATGCATTGTGAAATTACAGTAATGCTCTTCTCTCCCCAAATCTTCCTCCCATTCCCCGTTCTTCCCAGGACTATAGAAAGCAGACAAGAAAACAAAAGGAAGACATTTCAAGAAAAGTAATTTATTTTCTCTACATTGGCTGCTGAAAAATCCTTGGTAACTGAAAATCCAATCAGGGCTAAAGTCAATGGCATCCATCAGCTCCAGTAGAGATGAAACTCCATCGCAGGACTGCACACAGACAGGTTCAGTGCAGGCTGCAGATCTGGCTTTGCCATGTTTTATGACCTCTTTTCTTCCC
Organism: Strix aluco; assembly: GCF_031877795.1. Classification (NCBI taxonomy): domain Eukaryota; kingdom Metazoa; phylum Chordata; class Aves; order Strigiformes; family Strigidae; genus Strix; species Strix aluco. The sequence goes on from NC_133931.1 coordinate 161,606,940, forward strand.
TCTGCATGTCTGGCTGTCTGGCTGCTGCTCTGAAGTAAAGAAATCCTCCCAGTGCTTGAAAACAGCCCCATTAGGGAATGTCAGTTGCTGAAATTCGCTGCAAGTTGCTGAGAGACTGGGCATGCCCACCTCAGCTTAAGTGCATACCTTGGCTTGCATTCAGGTACAAGGGATATGGATGTGTGGACACAAGAAGAGGACTTGTACCTATTTTCCTGCTTTCCTCCCACTGGGTCAGCTTTCCAGCTGGCCACTGGGAACGCAGCACCCTTTAGCTTAAGAATACGTGATTCCAATAAAACTTGTGTTTCATTTGTGGGTGGTTCAGAGACTTTATAATCTGTACATCTACACAACAATTTATCAGTGTTCTCAATTATGCATCAATGCTTTGTGAAATTATACTTTGCTGTTGCACAGCAAATTCACCACTGAGATACTCAGTTCATTTTTCATCATGTGTCCTAAACACTTCCCTCACATCTGTAAACCTGCAGGCAACAGCTCTGTCTGCAACACAGAGCACAGGGTAGCTTGGTCAGTGCATCAAGAGTCCCTAGACAGAGACCCCAGATAAGTCTCCATGCTCTTTTCTGCAAAAAACCGAAATTTTACTCAACTCCTAGAAGTTATTTGCATTATACTCCAAAGCAGCTGTCCAAAGCATCATGCCTTATAGCAAAATAAGTAATTTAAAATGGCCAGGCAAAGAAACACAGCATGAACGACAAGCAAATTGTATCTAGCCTATATTTGTGCAATAGCTCACCTAGGCTTTGAGAGAAAGACCCACTGAATAGGCAGGAAGATCTCTGTTACTTCAGTGGATCTGCTTTTCAGATTACCATGACCTATACCAATAGACTTAAAAACTGTAGCCACACCTTTTTAAGCATCTCTCCCTGTGGATTAAGCTTCCTCTTCCCTTTTCACTTGGCAGCATGTCTGAGACCCAGCAGCAGCTACTGTTACACAAAATACCATCTTCATGAAATAAGATGAGCCTCTGATATCCTAACGTTGCTTTAGAAATCACTGATCTCTTACAAACATCACAGATATTTTAAAAATAAGCCCACAAACCGCTGCATTTACCAAGTTTTCCTGATGTCGTATTTTCATATTACCACAGAGTTATCGCAAGGGTTTTACAAAACAAGTTCCTCACTGCCCCAGCTCCATCTACATATTTTGCCTTGTTCATTGTAAGCTCTTAAAAGAGTCATTTGGGATTTTATTCATTGCTTTGAATAAGCAGTGAGTTCATGTTTTTCCCTGTACACCTTTTAAAATTTATTCAACTTCTTTGGAAGGCTTATCCATACAAACAGTTGTCTCAGCTAATATTTGCATTCCTTCCTCAACATGAGTCATTGCTTCTTTATTCTAATCTAAATACCATGGCTTAGTATGCTAATTTTCCTGGATGGACACATCAGTCAGAAACCTGGCCACTGTGCTCTTCAGCATGGCTAATACTTGCTCCTAAATCCTCTGCTTTGTCTCATCAGCTAATAGGAATTAATAGCAGATTAAAGACTATGACAACAACTTTCATTTCAGAATTTCTAACCCTTTCAGAAAACATTAATTCTTAGCATATACCTGAGAGGTGACACATTGCCACCCACCTCTGAAATGAAACATGGAGATGTCCAACAGCAGTGCTATATAACAAACCTGGACAAAACACAAAAAAAAGCTAAACTCATTTGAAATTGCAGGTACTAAAGATGAATCATAATTAACCGAATTAGAACCTGAACAATTAGAAATCATGCATTAACTCAGCTAGTCTTAAAAAAGTGTCAGTATGATTTTAATGACTAGGCTTCTTGTCTTGATGAAAGCGCAACGTCCTCCCAGAAACGCCGGACTGGAAATCACTTGCTGGGTCATGGAGTCTACAAGATGCAGCAATTGCTACATCTCCTCCCAACTGATTCAGACTTCTTAGCTAATTAACACCATTCCTGCTTCAAAAATCTTCTACCTCAGTGGCAATTCTACACAGAATCACATGGTTGTCATCCACACTCAAAATTTCCCCTCTCTTTTTATATTGTTATATAAACACACAAAAAACTTCCTCAATTCTTGAGTACTGGAGGATATCAGAGGTCCTGAAAATGATTGCTCATGCCTTCAAGAAGAATCTCATTTTGTATTAAAATTTGTATGAGAGAAGATGCAGATCAGAATCATGCATCCCCTGATATACATGCTTTTAAAGCACCTTAGAAGAACTTGAGTAAAAGGAAACATGGTGAAGCTCTAAGCAATGCTAACTGGTGCACAGATCAAGAGCTTCTTAACTCCACTAATCCCACAACATGGGGGAAGACAAAATTGAACAATAGTAAATTCAAAACTGAGGAAAGAAAGGATGTTTCCTTGAAAGGCGTAATTAAAGGGGTAAATTTGTTACTGTGTGGATGCAGAAAGCATACAATTGATAAGCCCAGAATTATTTCCCTGCTGCAATGACTTGCAGTCAACAAGCACCCCACCTGCAACAGGGAGACAAGTTTTTCCAACAGCTGCCCCCTATGCCTACGCACTGCACACCAACAAAGAGCAGCTGGTGAAAATGTTATGGCCAGTAAAGTCATGATGGGAATAAGCAGTCCTGGAAACAAAATGGAGCACATAAATCCACACCCTGGCCCTCTCCTCTTTATGCCTCGTCAGGCAGCGCTGCAGACGTACCCAATTCGACCTAGAGAATTTCACGCCCATGCACTGCAGGATTCTTGTAGCTTCCACAGTCCTGGGTGTTGGACTAGGTGGATGCTGGAGAGGATCCACCCTGGCAGCGTTCCTGTTTCTTTTTTAACTGATCGAAAAGTGTGGTTTTTAAAATCAAGATTGTGCCAACTATAAACGATGCTTTTACTAAATAACAGTTAAACACACAAAAAAATGGCTAGAACACAATGTTCTCTTCTTTAATCCATTAGCAGGCCTCTAGAGCACCCAGTGAGACTTAGGTCAATATGCACAAAATTGGCAGTAACAAATCAAACTGATAAATGCAGGGGGAAAGGAGAGAAATAATCTATTTCATAAAGCAACTTCTGAACTGATACATGCTGGAAAGGTGTGTCAAGTAGCCTAAACTTCCTCTAGTAATTTATCTGGTGTTCACCCACAATCAGATTCATGCCCTATTGCAGCAGGTAGCTCCTAGAAGGGAGAAACAAGGAGGTGCTTCATTCAGAAGTCCATCACCATCACCTCTGAAGTGCACTCCAAAGGTCTAAATACTTCCTTCCTTCCTCCTTCAACAAAACTAAAATACCTGCCCTCAGACCCACTGTATAATTTCAGGAACCGCACTGTTTTTCATGAATCTGATCAGATGCAGGAGGGAGTACATAAGAGTGTAAAAGGCATAGATGATTATACTTGGTGCAGTGTGCTGAACAGTCGCTGAACTTTCTGTAATTTACTAAACTACAGAAGAGAGTAATATGATGTGCAGACTATTAGTACGGCTATTATGTGACCATAACAAGAGACATTCAGAAAGCAAGTGGCTGGGAAATACCAGACATGTATTGAACCCATTAACAAATAAATGGCTTGTGTAATGATCTTCTTGGTGTTGCTGAAATAAAATCACTCCAGCTGCCATCTGTCATGCTTTTTATTTCTTACAACTCTGTGCTGCACTGCAAATCTGCTAATTAAACCACTCTAAATCTACATTTAGAAGTTCATACAGGATCAGATGCCCAGTAAGGTTAAATTTGACCCAAGTGTTTTCTTTGAAACAGCACGTGTAAAGAAACTAGGGCAACAGGGAGAAGCCCGAATTGGTGCAACCAATCTACAAACTGAAGAGTAGGCTGTGGCCAGTGATACCTAGGGATGGCTCAGTGGCTCCACAATTAGCGCTGCTTAATTAGAGTCCATGAGAGGGCATGAAGTTGACAACATTTTAACGGGACATGTGCAAATGGTGGCCTTAACCCTGCTCTTTGTCCTGTCCCTGCTCTTCTTTCTGACTGCAACCCTGCACATTCAGGCTAGCACTGTAGGGAAAAATCTGATGGATGAAGATTTAAAACAATTGTTTGGTTAATAAATTAACAGAGGCCAGCTTTTTCTTATGTCATTTCTTCCCTGTTTAAATCCATCGCAGCTATACCTACTGCAGTGCATTGTGTGTGAAGCTACCAGCATGCCTGCACTGGTAAAAGAGGACTAAAGAAGACAATGACAGGGCTCCCACAACTTCCACTTCAGATCACTCACGTTCCGCTCGCCCAGTGCACTGAACAGGACAGGTGCCCCAGTCGCCCTGCCTATACGACAGATACACAGCCCTCCTCTGCCTCAGGTGGCTGGTACTCTGCCAGGGATACATTCAATATATAGGACTAGTTCTTTCATGGTATGTTACCTGGATTCACCACAGGATGCAAAAGGGCACTGGCTTTCAATGCATCAGCAATATGTGTGGAGTCGCTGCTCGACACAGCGCTTGGTGTTGCTCGTTCCCCAGCGGCACGGCCAGCGTGCTGGGTTTCCTCCCTGATGGCAAGTGCTGCGCTCGAGAAAAGCACTGTGCTGAGCCCTGCTGACCCACTGCCCTCCATCGCGCTCGCACCAACGGGGGGCTCCCTTCTCTCCTAGATGTCCAGTCCTTGAAGATCCATGTGAAATACGCAGGTGATTTAGTGCAGAAAAAGCACTGAAGAGTATTTTGGGCCAATTTCTTGCGTTAAAAGTCTTTTCCGATCCATTCTGATTTTTGGCACCAAGCTTAATCTTAGGTGCTTGTATTTAAACTTTCATTACAATGATCAGATACCTAACGCCTCCGTCTTTCTTACAGAAAGATCAGGAAATTATGAAGACTGCAAAGTTAAGTAACATTTAAATATTCAAACAGCTGTGTGCTGGAAAGCAGAGACATTCCTCCTGGCTTGGAACAATAAAAAAGAACATACCTGTATGTTGAGAGTTATGGGCTGCTGCTCAGAAAATCAATGCTGAGGTTCACAAAGAAAATTGTTTGCACCTCCCCTGCTCGATTTGTGCTTGTTAGATAATAAATTCTGAGCACTTACCTCCCATAAGTGATGTAAATCTATGAACAGGTGGTGATAGGAGTTTGAAACACACCAAGCTGAAAAAGTCGATGTCGAGATAAGTAATAAAAGTAATTTTAGCTATTGACATATCTGAAATCTGTAATAGTAAAAATTCTGACTGAAGTGACTCTACTTGCTAGTTCTATACCGTTTTGAAAGATTATGCCAATTTGGAAGAAAATCTTTAAACATTTCCAGTAAAGGCAGTGGGGTTTCAGCACGTGTTCTGCACCTTTACTGAATCAGGACTGTAAAAGCCAGTATTATTGAACTGCACTCAGAAGAGCCCTTCAGTGCAAATAAGTTTTCTTAATATTCAAAGAAAATCTCTTGCCAACCATCCCAATTTAAACTGTGAGTAGAGGAAAGAAAAGGAAGGAAAAGGTTATTATTTATAATACAGTGACTATAGTTACACTGCAGTCAGAGACCAATTACGCCCTGGTTATGCTTTCCGACTCCACTAATTCATATAAATGGAGTGCTCGCTACATGACAGGGTAATTGCAGTGTAAATACAATAGTCTTTATGTATCTGGATACTGAAAAAGCGCTCGTGTTACTGAGGTGGCAATAAGAAATAATTTGGACATGTCATTAACCTTCAAATTCTTTGAATCAGTGCTAATTAGGATATAGAAAAGCATAACCAAAAATGTAATTACCCTGAACTAAGGGCTCAACTGTGCAACTATTAGGAGGCTGCTCATGTGAGTAAGTATGCTTGAACATAACTGAGTATCGCCAAATCAGGCTGTAAAGCACTACCATGATTTTATAATGAAGCAAAACAGAAGTGAAAAAATGAATTAATGACATTTTTCAGCTGTAACAAATGTGCTGAATGTTGTTCTCACAGTAAAAATCATTCTCTTGTATTTTGTAGCTATGGGGGGTCAAATTCTGCCAGGAAACCCTTCCCTCTGAATGTATGTTTGCTGTAGCTCGTGTAACGGCTAGTGTATCCACCCGGCACATACTGCCCTGCAGCCCAATCTCAGATGAAGGCTTTAGGTAATACCACAATAGATAATGTTGGAAACAATCGAGTATTAATGAAAACCTTTCTTGTATTACTCCTAATCCTTTCCTTGCTCTTTTTTAACTTCACCTCTCTAGAACATTTCAAGACAAGCATACACTGAGTGTACACAGGACTCTGTAACATGGAAGTGCTAATGTTTCCTATGCACATCGTAAAATCTTTGCCAATTCCCTACTAAGAGGTACTACTACACTTCTTTCTTCTACCTCTGATGAGCTTACTGAGCCATTACACCTTCCTAACTCCAGACACCATCATATTCTTTTTTACACAAACGACCAAATTGCTCCTTGCCTACAGAAAACCAATGACATAGAGAACTTCCTGTTACAATGCTGAAGCAACTGCCCAGTCAATGTAATAGTTTCTTTAAATTCAAAGACTTACTATGTTCTCATGTTATACCACTTTATGATGTTAGCCTACACTGGTGGCAACATATGAGCACATAAGGCAGGTGGGATGTGGACAGCATTGCTGCTGTTGTGAAAGAAATACCACATCAGGAGAAAACCAAAGATGGGCAGATATTTCTGACAGATCAGAAGCCTACACACACCACCTTCCTCCCACAGTTTATGGATCAGCTACTTCTTTCAGAATTCACCTCGAATGGTTAATCAGTGGAATCCACTCTCAGCAATTGTTTCTTAATATATATATTTCTGTTAGATGCCCTTTTACATTGAAAAAGGACTGTACCCTGGCAGAGAGCACTTTGTATTTGACTGCTGGAGTCTACGCTTCCTTCCAGCCGAGTGAGTACTTCCAGTCATCTCCCCTGCTCATTTTGCCTCAACTTTTTCATTCCTGAATGACTCCACCTCCTCTGCAGGTAATCAAAATAGGAGGAGACGCAGACAGGGATGGGTTGAATACAGGTGGTGCTACGATGCCACTTGCACTCGAAGGCAGCTGCAAGTTGGGGGAGCTCTGGCTACTTCCCATCTCAAGATAAGGAAAGGGGATTTTCTTCCTCACTCCTGACAAATACCCAGTCACCTAAGCACACCCATAGCTTCTAGAGCAGTGCTGCTTCCCTCCCTGGAAATGCTGAGCCTTTCAAGGTACACCACTTACACTTGTTAGAGATGTACCTGGCTTGCATTCTGTGCCATGATTAATTGCAGCAGCCTGATGTTGTTTTCCATAAACTTTTTTTTTTTAACCTGAATTGCTGAACACTGCAGAAGCCACTAGAAGTTTCTGCTCTCTCTTTATCCTCTGTTTCTTGAAGATAATTATTCTTATGCTCTCAAAATCAGATTGCTTATTACATAGCAATGCCCCAGAAACACAGACAGTTTTAAAACTCACCTATCACAGAATAGGACATGAAGTGAAAAAGATGAGATTTTTTTTATTCAGCCTTTGGAAAAAATGAGAGATACAGCTGCTTGTATGTGCACACTCATAAAATCCCGGCTTGCAGCACATCCATGGAAATGAGGCAGAACGCTTCATTATGAAACGCTCCTCGGCAGCCCACGCTCTGACGTGACAGCACAGAATGCAAATATTTACAGCAGGAAGTCCTCAGGAATGATCAGTCACCACCAAATGGCAGCAGCTTATCAAGCAGTAACTCCTGCTGCGGGAAACCCAGCTGAGGCAGCATTTCCACAGAAACACAACACGGAGAAGGTCTCTTTCAATAATTAGCTCCAATTTACATAGCTTTCCCCACGATGCTAAGTGTATTTGACAAGCGCCATCATGATCTATGAGACAGGAACCGTGGCATGAAAGCTCTGGAGGTTCGATCAGCTGTGGTTCTTTGCATCTAATACACAGTGAGTGAATGCTCCCAATTTACTGAAGACATTTGTCCTGAGGCTAAAACATTGATTCTCCACTTACTGTCTTTTAATTGTGATGTATCCAATTTATCTTTTTAGGCTATAAACTCTTAGGGGAAAAGGTTCTTCTTCATTCTGTATGCTGTTCTCATGCCAGCTTTATTTTACTGCAAAAGAGCCACGTTCAGGTTAAATCATTTTCACACTAGCAAGATAACACTTTTCTATTGCTAGAATTAATTGCTGTAACTTGTACTGTTTTTCTACAACAATGTCTGATGTAAAGATGAATTAGTGGTGACACCACTATGAATAAATGAAGAGTAACAAATAGAGGAATGTTCCAGATGTTGTAAAACCATTCTTTTCTACCGAGAACGCTGTTTGCTCATCCATACTATCGTAGTGCTTCTGCTTGAGTAGTATAAACTACTGTGCATAAGCAACACTGCTTTTAGGGTGTCACTAGGCCAGAAAACGCCAGCCAGGATGTTTCTTTTTTCCCAGAATTGCAGGTGCTCTGTTTTACTGTCACTACCCCCAGGCCTATCCGCTGCCCCAAATTCACATTTACACTCCTGCCATGTACAAACTGGCCAAAGTGCACAGCCCTTCCTTCTCAGATAGTCAGGCTTGACGATTCACAGGCGATAAAATATGACAGGACTTTTCACCGACAAACAAACTGCAGGGCATCCTAATCAGCGGGCAAGGCAGCTCTAATAACTGGGTTACAGTGTAAGGAGATAAACTCAAATGGAGCAGAACATTCATAATACAAGAAACGCGAGATGCTACTCAGCCTAAAGCACCAAAGACATCCAACTAACACAGCAACTTTTTTCCCCTTTGGAGGCAGGATTCCTTTTAACTGCCAGTTAAAGACGGTCTCATCAGCGCCTGAACAAGAATGGCAACGCTCATGGCCCCCAGCATGACTACCTGCAGCTTCTTTTCCCTTTCAATTGCAGCAAACCAGTCAGACAAACAATGAAGTTGTGGGGGTTTTTTGTTGTTGTTTTTTTAAATTGTGGTGTTAGGATACTGCTGCTTATCCGTGTTTACAGGTCTCGTTGTCAGACAGGACAGGACACGCACCGAGCAGCCCATGTGCCAGCTGCTGCCCCCGCCGCGGGAGGTGCCACGCGCCCGGAGGCTGGGACAGAGCCCGCTTGGGTGGCTCTGGCATCAGCTGCAGATGAGTCTGTGCTAGCAGTGAAAACGCTGTCCCCAGAAGGTCACCTGTCCCCAAATGCTGCCTCTCAAAGGACACCTGCTCTGGATCTTTTTCCCAAGCTGTGCCAAACGAAAAGGTTTGCTTGTGTCAAATACACAAAGCCTCCTTACCTCTGTCCCCCTACTGACAGCCGAAGCTTCAGGGTGAATTCGTGACGCTGTCACTAGAATGGCAAAACTCCCTTTGGCTCAAGTCAACCAGTTCTCAAAAAACTTCAGCCCCTATACCCACAGCAGGATCCCTGTTGAGATTTTCTCCCTGCAAAGCTATTCTTTCTAACACACTAAGGTCCCACAGCCACTGCTAAAACTCCTACTGACTACAAAAGAGGGAAAATTTCCAAGCACAGACCACAGGATTCCCTCTTCCAGCAGAGAGGATGTGCAAGAACCTGCCCTAGGAGCTGAAGGTTCCCTCTGCACCCAGGCCACAGCAGTCGGAGGACCACGGCTTTTGCTGGTCCTGTGAGAAACGCCATGCCTGGGACCCTGAGGCAGTGCTCGGAAGCACTGGAGCAATGAAAACAGCTGAGGAATTTGACGCAACCAATTCAATCATGGAAGGCCCTGCGTGTCAAGTCTCACTAGGGTAAGAAGTCTCAGGGACCTTGGAGAAGCTATCAGCATGGCCCTACACTGTCACGGCCCTTCACTGATCAGACAGAGGAATAGGGGAAAATGAACACGCTACCGCCTCCCTGCTCAGTTATGCTCAGATTATGATTCAAGACACATAAAAAAAGAGATGGGGCTGTCCACCCAGGACACTTCACTGCGGAGCCACTGCAAAGGGATGGGGAGGGACCTGGCAACACGGATAAGGAAAGCTGTGCATTTACTCCCTGACTGATGATGGATGAGCGTAGCGAAGTACAAACCAGAATACCTGTTGCTTCTTTTAGACAAGAATTTGTGATCATTGTTCCAATCCGTTATTTAGAAAAAGTATATATTAAGACAGATATAGGAGTTTATTTTGGGATTTCTTGAACACTTTCTCCCTGTCAAAAGGTGAGTGCCTACGCGTGTTTGCAGTTCTAAGGATAACGTCCGCACTTTGCATGGTGTTACCAGTGATCCAGGAGCAGCCAGTGCAGAGGCACACAAGAACTAAGAAAAGGCTAGGGCTGGGCAAATCCCTTGTTATCCCCTTTCCCATCTGCGCAATGAGAGTAACACCACTTGCTAATGGTGCAGGATGCTGTGAAACATTCAAATACTTCAGTAATAAAGGTTGGACATGTATTGCAGCAAGCCAGATAGAGAAAGCCGTCTGAGGGTTTCAGCTGGGACTGGAGTTTGGAGGATCGTACTTAGCTGAAAGCCTTCACACAGGCAAGAATCAGCCCAATATTCTTCTCTAAACTCTAAAGGAGTTTTTAAATCTATAGCACTTTTTCTTCTCTTGCACTCATACAGCAGGGCCCATCCAGGTTCATATTGCATAACCTTTGTTGGTATTCCTTTGCTTTTGTTGTCTTCACTTCTTGGTATTTGCCTTACAATGCACCAAATATTTATGGCACACAGCAAAACAATGAAGAGAAAACAGAGAAACTGATGCTGCACCTACAACACTGCTGGCCTCTTCGGTCTGCAAAGGAAACTGGCAAAAACCACACAGGCTATTCTGCAACGCAGAAAGGCAGGAAAAATTAGACGACAATGTGAAGAGACTGCTGTTTCCAAGGACACTGGTTTGGTTCTCAAACAGAAAACTGTTATCTGATACCACTTTTAATCATATTTTATTTTTAGTCATGTACAATATACTCAGCTGAAGGCCATAATAGGTGGTTCTCATCTGATCTCTACGAAGACCATGAGTATGAGAACTGCATGAAGAGGACTTTCTTTTAAACACAACTCCTGCTCAGCTGAAAGTGAATGGTTGCTTTATTTCCCCATATATATATATACACACACACACACACATATATATATATAAAGGACTCAACTGAAGAACTGGGAGAGATTACATATTTGCATATTACAAAGGCACAGGTCCTCAGACATTCTTCTATTAACTTAAAACATGTAAAACATATTGCTGATACTTCATAATAAGAGTAACCCTTCCATACTGGACCTGAAAAATTTGCTTAATTGGTTCAAACTCAGGTCTAAGACATGGGTGTGAACTGTGAAAAAAAAATATTCTAATCTCTCAGCCTACTGGTATTTATTCCCTTGGTTGGCTGGCTTACCTTTCAGAGAAGCCTGGGGCTAAATCAATGACATAGATTGTCCCCCCAGATTGTTAACTGGGAAATGAACAGCAAGTCCTGAGTCAACAAGACACCACTCACTACAGGCTAAAAAGAACTTTTCAGCATCCCACACTATGAAGATATCATCCAAGGCCACATCATAATGTTCCTCTGAAGACAGCTGAAGGAAACTCTCCAGGCTCTGAAACTGATGAATGGCTTCACTGTGAGCATGTCAGAAAGGCGCATCGAGACAGGAATGCTTTTTATTCCTAAAAGACACGCCATCAGCCCATACCCAGCATTCAGTTTGCAGCTATTGTGTGCATCAAAAGAGGGCAAAGAGAAACACCAAAAGTCTTTCTTTACATGGCTCAAGGGTGAAAAAGTTAATCCTTCCTGGACCTGGTGCAGTCAGACACAGCCAATACACTGCATGGGAGACTTTTCAGCCCTTCTAGAAATAGTAACTTAAAACTGTTCAAAAAAAAAAAAAAAAACAACCAAACCCAAAACCCAAACAAAACCCCAAACTTTAAAAATTTAAGCTTCAGTGATGTCCACTGAAACCTGTATACATCCACAGGTAAGACAGTTCTTTCCTGAACCCATCTTCCAGACTAAACAACATCTGAGCTAATCCTTTTCTGATGCTGGTTGGACTGAAACTCCTCAGCTCATGCAGATCTCTGCCAAGACAAGCCTGGCAGGCAGTGAAACACTGTCAGCAAGGCCAGACAAGCTTTGGAGGTCAGCAAGTCTCTCTGCAGGCTTCTAAAAAATGTTTCACTCTCAAGGTGATCAAATTTTCCAAAACCAGGCAAGATACAAGCTTTTTAGAGCCAGTTGAGCCACAAAACTTTGCTAAGCTCTAGCAAATCAAAATTGCTCTCAATGAAGCCTCAATCTGTCAAAAATTGTGTTCAATCCTTTGATGGATAAGGTCCTGAATGCCCACTTTTTACCACTGATGGGAGTGTGTCACCGTGTAGCTGTTCCTGGAATTGGGAAGCACTGCTGTGAAAATGTTCACGCCTTGATTTTGAAAAAAGCACCTTAAAAATAGGAAAATCTTATTCTTTCTCTGGACACTTACTGTATTTACCACCCAAGATTCCCAAATCCTCTAGAGGTATCACCCAAGCCTCGCAACACCCAGCAGAGAGAAGGTAACTTTACAGAACAGGACACAGCTAGGACATGGGACTTGCCCCATATCAGAGAGGTTATCTGTGACAGATTGAGACCTGAATCTACATTTTCTTGGTGTACAAACTCACATCTTAACAGAAAGACTAACATTTCTCTGCACCACAGTGCACTGAAGAGCAAATATTATGTTCAGTTTTCATACAAAAGTACACAAAGCGGGCAAGGAAAGCAAGGCACAGCACAGTGACAACAGGGAACATACATGGAAAAAAATTAAAGGTTGCCATAACTTACGGGAGCCGCATTGTTTTTCACTGTGACACTTGGAGTTGTGGCTCGTAGTGCCCCACTCACGCCATGGTAGTATTTGAAGCAGATCTTTGTTTCAGCTAAAAAAAGAGAATTATTTTAGATTAGAAGAACTGCCAGGGAGAAGCCACACGATCAGTTGCAGCTCACAGGCAAGAGGCTGGCAAGCAGTTAAATTGTGAGTGGTTCATTCCAGGTTGGCTGACACGACAGGACACCTCCTGCTTCAATCTTCTGCTTTGCCAGAGTGAAATATAGAGTTTGGTTCCTGTGACTTAAACCAGTCAAAACCCCAACCTTTTCTGAACAGCAGTTACGACACAGACCTTAGAGTACCTGATCGGCATCCTTTAGCTACATTAGGAAGAAGAAAAGTGAGGACAGAGAAACCCTCCCTGTTCAGACATACCACACGTTCATGTGCAGACGAAGCAAAAGCTTCCTTAGGACAGCGAGATTGCATAGCTGCTCACTGACAGGCTTCACTGAGCCACTTTGTTCTGACCTTGGTCAGGGCAAGGATGTAGATCTACACAGATTAACTGCTCTGACAATTACTACATTAAAACATTTTTCAGAAAACAGCACAGTACCACAAGGCCTCGTCTTAGTGTATTTCCACCGACTTCCGAAGATTTGGATTAGATGATGAACGTATGCAAGACCATGATTTTGACTCACAGCACTACTTTTTGCCACATGCATTGATATTCAGATAAATACATTAAGTGAGGGAAACTCATTTTGATAACTGTATCAAGGCACAGAAGAAGTGAAATCAGCTTCTCCTTCAATCATCCCCTTAGGACCCACCTACTTGTCTGATGCAAGAAGGAAAGATACTTTCAACCAGCTTCTCTGTTGGTCTGTAACTACAAATAGATATGAATTGCTAGTACGTGCCAAAATTCCAATCACTCACTTGCCTGGATCTGGTGACTTGCTGAAGCACATCCTACAGGCAGGAGTCTATTTTTCCACAGTAAACTAGGATGTGAACTGGGTTGATATGTGCCTACGTACAGCCAGGACACAGCAGGTATGCACTGTATGGATGTGGGATCTGAAAAGTGCCTATTTAAGTAAAAGCAGCATTCACATCTTGCAGTTTTAACTGGATAATGCCATGGAAATTTTCAGCTGCTCCATAATATACTTGAAGGTGCTTCTCATAGTCAAGTTTTTCCCTAACACTTTGCTTTGCAGTGCTGTTGAGGCCCAGGGAACCACCAACCTTTGCTTGCAAAGCCACAATTCCGCTCTCTGTAACTCGAGTGCCTACGTAAGAAAATAATAAGGGAATGCCAGTGTTTTAACGTACAATTTGTATTGCTGTTTTAACACCAGTAATAAAATAAGCTAAATCAGTGCAGCTGTGACAAAAGATTATGAAACATTAAGAGCTAGGGCCTTGGCCACAGATTATGTTGCTGTGATCTGCCGTTTGGTAGATCCAAAAAACAACCATGCCATGCCCCAGGTGGGAGCAAAATGGGAGGACATGAAAAGCTGTGGAGACTCTCAAAAACGCAGGCCTGAATTGCTTAGCCTGATGCCTACAGATATGCAAGAGGAAAAACAAATCTTGATTTGTTTTTTGAAAGACAGAATAGTTTTAGGATTGTAAAAGCCTTCCCAACTTTCACATGTGACTTCGCAAATGAAAACCAAGGAGATTGCTCCCAAGTGACCCAAGCACTTCTCATTTCCAGGTGGCTTCTCAGCACTCCTCCCTCAGGAGGCACCAGGGACACACAGTCCATTGACGAGAAGCACAGTGCCAGCACAGTTAATCTGTCACCACACTGTCCAACCCCATGGCTTGCTCTTCACCAGGCAACCATTTCTGCTCACACGGTGCAAATGCACGCTTCTCCCACGTACATGTGTCCCTTTAATTTCACAGCACTCCACAAGGAGTAGAACAGGCTTCAGAGTCCTTCAGCGTCTCCAGGAGGGACTCTGTTGCCCATCCTGGGGTTTAATTTACAACTATATCCCAAATGAACTTCGTAAATTTAAGAGAATTACTTGAGGCGTCAGTGCAGCTGAGCAAGCGACCCCATTGTTGCACCTGGGAGCAGCAGTTGTTTTCTTCTGGCAACAAAAAAAGCTGGATGAGCTCGTGGGACTGAAAAACTGCAAGTCCAGATTGAATTTTCACATTGTAATTTTCTCTACAGGACTTTTAACAGCTCAGCAGCTAACTCATTTACTCACTGAGAAGACAGCAAAAGCTGAGGATATCACAATAGCTAAAACATGCAGTTCTCACCAATTATTCAAATCTTAATTCTCCTCTCCCCTGGAGATTTTTAGCTACAGTTTGCATGGAACATTGAGAGCTAGAATAAAGAAAAGCTTTTTGTTTTTTTTAAATTTTTATTAACTCACATAGTTAATAAAATATAATTCAGGTACTAGCCTGTATGACAACATTCAGACCTCACAGTGAGAAATCTCACCATAGGTTGACAAGTATCACAGAATCATTCAGGTTGGAAAAGACCCTTGGGATCATCGAGTCCAACCCTCAGCCCTACTCTACAAAGTTCTCCCCTACACCATATCCCTCAACATCTCATCCAAACGACCCTTAAACTCATCCAGGGATGGTGACTCCACCACCTCCCTGGGCAGCCTATTCCACTGTCTGACCACTCTTTCTGTGAAAAACTTTTTCCTAATGTCCAGTCTGAACGTCCCCTGTTGGAGTTTAAAGCCATTCCCTCTTGTTCTGTCACTAATCACCTGTGAGAAGAGACCAGCACCAACCTCTCTACTATGTCCTTTCAGGTAGTTGTAGAGAGTGATGAGCTCTCCCCTCAGCCTTCTCCTCCTCACACTAAACAGTCCCAGCTCCTTCAATCGCTTCTTTTCTACTTATTGAAGTACGTGGTAACTGATTTCCTACATTGGGAAACTATGGTTTAAAAGAATCTATTTAATTAAACTAAAAGTATTAGACAGAGAGAACAGAAGGAGGAAAAAAATACCACCTTATGTAGGTATTCTGGGTATTAGTATTGCTTTCAAGGTCAAATGATTACTAAGATGACTGAATATGCATTTGGAAAGAACCATGTAGATATTGAAGATTCCTCTCAGTTTCACACAACTACTATTTCTAATTAAATTTTCAATCAAACTGCCCACATACTGATGCAAACTGGCAAGAAGGCAACCCTGAGAGATGCAGGTGTCACACCCAATTCAAACCAGTGGCAGAGGTGGAGCATTCATCAGGCAGTGTTTGAGGCGGAGATTGATGAATGTCAAAGGTTTCATTCAGAAAGCAGATCTGATAGCAAAAAGTCTTTTGGGGGCCTTCACAGCTTGAGAAATTGCTCTAGAAACGTCAGGGGAACAACATTTTCTTTTTTCTTGATTCCCCCTCCCCCTTTTTCCCAGATCTTCTTCAGATTGAAAATATTAGGAATTTAACAAGTATAAAGCTTGCAAAATTACATACGGTATCTTCATGTGCAAAAATGCCACTTAGACCCTAGTTGGGCTTTTTTTGGCTGAGAGCCATTCTTTCCAATAACATTGTTGGTGCCATGTCACTTCAGAGTCCTAACATCTTAATCCATCTGAAGATTGTTCTTTTATTCCTGAATCACCTTTGAGACATTTCCAAAACAGATGCAGACATTCACTGGCTTGGTACCACTGCCTCTGCAGATGAACAGAAAGCACTGTAAGTACAGGCAAGGCAGGGATATAAATTAACCTGAATATTATCCAGCTGGCATTCATACGTAATATGTAGTTATAAGGGTTGTTTGCATTGTAGTCTTGTATATTAGCTTGTTGTGGAATAAAGGAGACCATTTAACTCTGTCCTGCTGCCCTAGCTACATAGCACAGTGCACAGGTCAGGAGCAGCTGTTGTCTAGTTAATCCCCAATTATAAATAAATATGTGTCATTGTTATTTTCATCTCAGTAACTATGACTAGCAGCTCACTGGATCAGGTAATGAAGTTATGATGCTAAAGTCAGGAAGTAATGAGGTTAAATTCTCCTTTCAGTTGGTATAAATGGCAGTTAGACTGGTAAATCTTCCAAGAGATGAGATGTCTAAAGATGGTAAGAAATATTCGTGCCCATGGCAATTACCAAACTACTCAACACTTTTCATGGATCAAGAACAAAACAGCATAGTATTCCCTTTACACCAGGCTTGGTATGTCCGTAATAGCATGGCTGTGTTACAGCCTTCCACTGCATTGATATAAATAAGACAGTCCCCAGTTTTATGCTCATACCCACTGCTGTGACCATCATGGGTGCAGAAAGTACAGCTGCCCCAAAGCAAGGCCCCCAGGGCAGGACAATCAGAGCCAGGCAACACGAGAGGCAATTCTGGTTTGCTCTTTGCTCCACGGCCCACAAGCATCTCTGTGTGCCACATAGGAGGGATGTTTGTGGGGAAGGCAGAGGAGACAGGATGTAGCCCATCCCCAGACACCACAGAGACCACTCTTCATTCAGAGGAAAAGTCTTAGAAGTTTGAGTTTTGCCAAAGAACAACTCTGCCATGGAGCTTCATCCCTCCCACAAGAGAAAAAGCCAGTCCACAGAAAATGATTTCTCTACCAAAACCCCAAGTTATCTCAGTTACCAAATCAGTTTTGCAAATTAACTTGAAAATTAATTTATCAGCTGAACATTATTCTTTTCGGCGATATTCTATATTGTCTTCACAATCCCCCAGCCCTTGAAAACACCCTACACCTCCTTACTAACCTGAAGTGAGAGGAGATAAAATCTAGTAGGGTCTGCTGATGAATTGCAGCTGGAGGTATTGAAGGTTGAAAGCTTCTAAGAGGTGTCCTAGTCTCCATCATCCACCTATTCTTTTTTCCTGTCAGTGCTATTGCTCCTGTTGGTTTATTTGATGCCCTTTCCCTTTAAAATACTTCCACTCCTACTGATCTTCCTCATTCCTTCAGAGTTGTCAAAATTGCCCTAAATCTCTTCTCAAAAGTTCGCTTGCTCTTATAATCCTCTGCTCCTCACTTACTAAGGCTAAGTCCAGTCTCAGAGGCTTAGCTTTCAGTAAAAGGTGGATTTATTATCTTAAATATAAAAAGAAGCACTGTCAGGATTAAGCAGTTTCCCTTGTTAAACTGAAACACCCCCCCCAACCATCCTAATGGGTATTTCAAGGAAAGATTAAATGATATTCTTTGGGGGAGGCAGGAAGCGTCAGTTGGCGTGTGACAGGAGCGTGTGATACACCTGAGGCACTTCCAGAATCTGGTTGTGATTTACTCCCCTGATACTTTTTGTTTCAATTAAATAGCTGAGGTGACTAGGCATTAGCTAAGCATTTCTCAGCGCTGAACAACCTCACAGGGAAGTAATGCCAGTCTTAAACTGAGTCATTTGTGATCAATTCAATCTATTACTAAAAGAGCTGTTGTTGCTCTTTTGGGCAAACAGTGTGCATAAAAAATGAGAGGTGTCAAAAACCAGTAATGAAAAGGTAAGCTGTCTTTGGTAAGTGGGTGGGAACCAAGCGAACCAAATCAGAGAGCGAAGCAATTAAGTTATGAGTCATAAAGTTTTCCCTAGAGAGGGCCCAGAAGTGGAATAAACAAACATATGATACTGTGCTATAATCAGATCCCTACAGGACCACCCTGAATTAAAGTAGCCACAGTGATCTTTGGAAGTGGAGACAGAAGGTGCCAAAGCGGAGACAGGGAGTCAATGGAGGGGAGAACTGATTGAATACAGTGGGGAAACTGGGAGAGACACATGAAAAAAACAGAACAAAGAATTACAGTGGGAAGGCAAACCAGAGAGAGATTAAAGGCAGTTTATATGAAGTGTTGCAGTACTGGAATTGAGTAAGCAACAGCATCGATATCGAAGTTGAGGGAAGGAAAGGGCTGAGATTAGAAGAGAATCACTGCGCAGAGAGAGGGGGACAGGGGAGAGGGGAGAAAGACTAGGACTGTCTGAATGAGACTAAATGAGAAGAAAGCAGGGAAAAAGAAAGAAGGTAAGGGAGCGCAGTGAGGGAGAGAGTAAGAAAGTCAAACCTGAAGAAGAGAGAGGAAAAAAGTGCCCTCTCACAGAGAGCTTCCTGAAGGATGGAGCACAACGTATGAGCTGTATCAGCAGCTACCTGTGAAACCCAGTGTGCAAGTGTGCGTCCTGTCCACCCTTTATGACTGGCCACCTTTCTCCACCTGCCGCTGCCTCCAGCGCCCATCTCTCCTGCTTTTAAATACTGCTGGAAGTGTAGAGAGCAGGTAAACTGTGCAACCTAAAGAGTCGAAAGCCAGTGCTTCTGCATCAGTGTGAGGCTTTCCCTAAGCATCAACAGTTTTTAGATAAATTTAACTAGTTTCTCCCGATACTATACCTACCCTGTCACCAAAGAATGAAGACACATAATGAAGATCAAAGGTAAGGTTATTACTGGCAGATTTAATTTGTACCTATAGCATCGATACACGGTACCATTTATTTCCATCACGCGTGCCAGCTGCTGCTCCATGCAAACAGCTGCTCTTATTTCTTGTGCTGTATCAGAAAAACTGCCGGTTCCAGGAACTGCCTGTTCAATATGCAGCGGTGATACTACAGCCGTCAAGCTGGTCTGCTCCTCAGCCACCTATGGACTGTGTATTTCCTTAAGCTGTAAACCACATCTGCTCGCAGTATTTGTTTACTATCACAACCACCTACGGTCTTCCATAAGTCACCTCAGTTTTTAGTCAACCAACAGTTTAAAACCAAACAAGGCCTAACCAGATGTATTTCTTTAATTCCAGTTGCAGAATTTCTTCCAATTTTCTCATTACTTTTTCCTTGCTGTGCTCTAAAATGTTCACAAACATGTGAACAGACTGTTAAAAGATTTTTGAGAAACTGCGAGATACAAGATTTTAAAATCTCACCTTTCAGATTATTGTAATGCCTCCAGGCAAGAAAGAAAAAAGTACCTGGAGACAGAATTGAGGCTGACCAGTACTTATCAACAATTTCAGGCACAAACCTTTGCAAGCTCAAAACCAAGCAGCAGAACACCCAGAATACATCAAGACTAAATTTAAGCCAAAACCCCAAACTTGTCAAGATGCAGAAATGCACAGTTAGAACATTCACATAACCTCAACTTTGCAAGAATAAATAATGTATTTCAGTATTTGTAGTTGTAACTGGTATTTGAAGAATAGATTAAATGATTTTAGTAATTGCATTTCATCTTCAGATGGTGTTGTCACAGACTGCTATTGCTTCACAAGGGTTGCACATTAAAGGATGGAGTTGTCTCCTTTATAACAGGAAAGTTG
This sequence comes from Strix aluco, assembly GCF_031877795.1. Lineage (NCBI taxonomy): Eukaryota > Metazoa > Chordata > Aves > Strigiformes > Strigidae > Strix > Strix aluco. The sequence continues at coordinate 161,627,108 of NC_133931.1, forward strand.
ATTATTATCATTTGTTCTATCATTGATTCTTTGCTCTGTTATTTTTGATCTGCAGATACTTTCTACTATTGACTTTCACTTTTATTTCCTTTGCTTGATAATTTGCTTCAGCAGCTACCTGCCTCCAACCATCACAAGAGTAGTAAGGTAAATTAGTACACTAATAACATTTTTACCTTATGAAAATAAAGGTATCCAGGATTTTCTATTACAGGAGAGATACAACAAAGTGGCTCTGTAAACTGCTATTCAGGAAGAACATACAGATCTAATTTCAATAGGCTGTTGCTTATGTGCTACCCTCATAAAAAACTGTCCTGTTGGCAAGACTCATCACTAAAGAATGCTAGCAGCTGGAATGGATGTGTGCTTATACATTCATTTCCAGCACTTGTATATATTTCCCCATACAGGCAGGACATCTAGCACTGCTGATTACTAAAGCTGCTCGGCATTTTTCATTATAAACCTTGTTTTCAGTTGCTTATATATTTTCAAAGATACATACATTTGGAATAAAATTTTGCATGCTGAATGTCCGCCTCAGATCTACAGAGATGCACAGCAAGAACATTTCATCCAGAAATTTGTAGCTGTGAGGGTAAGTGAAAACCATGGTTTTTTACCCATTAAAGATTTCTTAAGATCTTTCCTTTTACCCCCCATGTTAATATAGAGCAGAAGTCACTAAACTAAGCATATATCTTCTGCTGTTCCTTTAAAAGTACATCAAAATTTGGCTAACTTTTAAGCTTCTCCAAAAAATTCAGTTTGATATGCTCATTTGAGACTTCTTTGATTTTACCATTTAGATGCCCAGGAGATCCTATCTGTGCTAAGCACGTTCCAGACTGGTGCTGAGACAGACTTTTTCTGCCATACAGATCTAAGCTCTTCCTGGCTGTGCCACGGCTGGCCACCTCTCCTGGGCGCCAGAGGACTGTATCCCTGGGTATCTCCCCGCTGTGCCAAGTAGCATGGAAGAGGAGAATTTGAATCCATGGCCGATTTGCCCCTGTTGAAGGAAGAGATGGAGGCAACCGGGAGGATTAGGAGCGTGAGGTGGGGAAACAGAAGCCAGGACAGAACCAGGTAAGACAGTGAAGAAAAAAACTCTGTGATTCGTGGTTGTCATAGGCTTGAGTAGAGAAGGATTTTGGAAGAACAGGTAGCAGAGCACTGTTTCAGTCTTGCTAGGACAAATAAGCACTGCCAGCTGCCTTCACGGTGGGAACACAATGCATGTACTGGAGGATTTCTATTCAAGCTCTCAATTAGGCAAACACAGCGAGATGGCTATGGGATTTATGGTCAGTTTACTGGCTCAAATTCTGTCCATTCAGGCAGGGAACACATTGAAATCTAGAGCCATCCAGTGGCCATTGTGAAAGTCCAGCTCATCATGGACAAGGGTCTGTACCATCAAAGTGCCCAGGAAGTCTGGCATTTAGATTGAGAACTGAAGTTGAGGCAGAGCAAGGCAAAGCTTCCACAGCTACCCACCAGAGGAATGGTCAGTGGAAGGATGCCACCGCCCAGCCAGTAGCTAGAGATACTAAATGTCTTTAATAAAAAGGAAGTTTAGCCCTTATGTAGCTAGGAACAGAACCCACAGTTTGCACTGGGGCATATTCTCCAACTATTACCCACTTCTTAACTTTAATTGTATAACATGAGTAATGGAATTGAAATTTGGTTTGCTCAGACAGCAAATAATAATAATTGAAAATAATAATTTCCTCCTAAAATTATCTTCAGAAATGTGAGATGGGGGGGAAAAAAAGAAAAAAAAAAACCAACTCAGCCTTACCATTCCTGACACTGAGTCATCTCTCATCCCATTGAAAGCAACAGACCTATTTGCTCCATATTCATAAAGACAGTGGGATCCAGCCCAGAACAGGCAAGAATATTACCTGTTTACTTACAGTCAAACCCAACAGTGTTATCTATCTGCTCTGACTTTACTGACTGTTGTAAAGAAGACTCAGGCACCAATCTGAGTGAATGAAAGTTGAGGATGGGGGGTGTTGTAACAACTTACCTGTCTTTCATCAGGAGAAGGAAAAGCTGTTTGAGAAAGACATTTAGTCATTGCAAACAGCAAATTATAAAGGCTGCACTAAGACTGAGACTTTAATGAAATTCCGGGGCCTACAGGCATATAATGTTTTTATGTAAATCAGCTTAACGATGAGTTTTTCACCACGAGCATTAGCAAGTGAGCGATTTACTTGAGAAAAACTTGCAGTCATCAAAGCATTTTTAACTGTGTGATAGTTGAGTCCATAATAACCAGAAACCATGCCTAAAGTTTGCTCTCTGATCCTAAGCACTCACACACATTGCATGAAAAACAACATCGCAGGCAAAATCAAACACATGGTTCACCTATTCATGAGGGAGATGATCTAAAATAACTTCTGAAATGCAACAATTACATCAGACTAAGTTTTTAAATAACACTTCTGTTTTAAAACTGCTCATCTTCTTGGTTATGATGGACTCAACAGTTCTTCACCAAAATTGAACAGTAGAGAAAAAAAATCCCTAAGTTTCCAGTACAATGGAAATAAGCCTTGTCTCACATGCAGAAAGCCATCTGTTTCAATATTAGTGGCTCCTAGGCTACGCTAGTCACTGACAATATTCAGGAGAAGAATTTGAACTGGAGATATAGTGCCTAACTATGTTCTCAGTTACACCAATATATATCAAAACACACCATAAACAGATAGAAAATAAATACACAGAAACACTGACGTCCCTGAGCTTTGTTCTGAGTGTCAGCAGAGGCATGGTGAAGACGACTCAGAAGTGACAGAAAAAGGTATAAACTCAAAACTATAAATAGCTCACAGTTCCACAAGACAGGAGGGTTGGGCAGAGCTGGGGACTCTGCTCCTTTCTTTACTGTGATGTACAGCCACAGGGTTGTCCCAGATGAAGTTAAGATCATCTCAGCTGCCCCTGTCACAATACATCCTTTAGGCTTCTAGGTATTATGTCTGCCTCAAGTTAATTGCCTCCTAGAGCAGATGCCTGTGAACCATCAGCTCCTTGCTTTTATCAGGGCAATAGTAGTTTAAAGCCTTAATTAAATACATATGACCAGATTATGCCTTCAGGCACAGCCTTGAGCAAGAGATAACACATGAACTTCAGAAGCCAAGTGCCTCAAACACAGACCTCTACATCACAACATGTTTTTATTCCCCTTGATCCAAAACATGGGTCGACCAGGCATTGCTTTGGATTTTTAGAAGCAGAAAATGACATCAGCCTTATGATCAACAATCAGTATTTAGGAAGGTGTAATCCATAACTTTACCTGGTGCCTGCTTTGTGAAGGGAGGGAGCAGCATGAAAAGGGACACCATGCCAACTCCAAATCCAGTCAAGTACTGAAATTAGGGAGGATTCATGTTTTCATTTGCATTAGTAGCAGTTTAATTCAAGACACCTGCTACAGCACTCCTTGAGCCAGTCCTTAATCACATGTCTGATAAGCACAAATGAATTTCATGTTATAAACAGAACATTCCCTTGAGTCGGTCTTTGATTTTTTTTCCCAAAAAAGTGACCTTTGAAGACGTTTAGTGCCAAAACCAATCACCACGGACCTCACCCAGCTACTCTTACAGGTTACATCCTTTCTTTTGTTACTCTGCAAACTCTCCCAGTCAGAAGCCCTATCTATTCACATTTTCAAGTGCTAAGCTCTCTTCACTCACTATAAGAACGCTTTACAACAACAGTTTCTTTGTGTTTAGCAGCCAGACCATGTAATATTAACACTCAGTGTTCACTCTGACCGGGAGCTATTACCACCAGTCAAGCATGTGCCATGCAGTATACAAAGAGAGTCTTGCAATTAAGTCCTTGGGCAACAAGACGTGACTATTACACCAAGGAAAAAATCCTTTGCACTTGGATGTAAAAGAGAAGCCAGAAGCTTAGCACTATTACTCACAATACCATAATAAGGGCTGCTTTTCTTAATACATTTATCACACTTCAGAATCAGTATGCACACATTCCTTGTCTCTACTGCGTATCTAAAGATATTTTTAGCCTAATATTTCCATGACAACGAAGCAAGAAATGGTCAATTTGAGAAGATGGCTGAATGAAAATTCAAAATGCTTGTGGAAGCAGCTTCCTAGTGCTCAAATTGTTTCAGTTACCCACTACACTAAGCACATTATTTTTTGTTGCTGCTTTTTCTAGTTGTCAAATTAAAAAGCTAATTTTGAGTGATTAAGAGAACTATGCATCATGTTATCATATAACAAAGACTGTTCATTGCTGTCATAGTACGAACACCCTAATACAAATAAAAGAATACAGCAAAACACTACTTTAGACTGAAATGAAAGCTCACAGAGAAGAATAAGAAGAGACGTTGTGGTACTCTCTTAGGCAACTGGTAGTAGGTTACACATACCAAGAATGCAATAGCAAGTATGACAATGGAAACTCTTTGCTTTCCTGGCGGTACCACAGAGCAGCACTACTTGCAGACAATTTTGGAAGAGAATCATTTGCAAAATCTGGAAGACCAAAACGAAGACCAGTATTCCAGGCAATGGCATTAAAGGCAAGGAAAATGTACAAGGGAGCACTCCAAGGAAAGGCATGCACCTCTCCCTTCAGGAGAGAAGCCACTCCTTTGCTCCCCTGCAAGGCACCTAGCAGGTCTACACAGTGTGAGGAGAAAATGAGGATAGTTGCACCCGTGTTTTGGCACTGTAACTCTACTGAAGACAAAAGACACTCACAGCATAGTAGCAGAGCAGCAGAGATTGAGATCTCTGGCACGCTGGTTCTCAGATTCACATTTACATCTTGCAAACATTTTATGCCTTTCTGCATTACTTTTTTCCTTCTTTGCGGAAAGGAAATGAACAGCAGCAAACAATATGTAATTCTATCACTAAATACTTGTTACATTATTAAATACAAGTGTGAGATGAGCAGCCTTGCAATGTAATTACCCAATGACCAAAATTCCCCAAAGTTCAGTTGTTCTGAAGAAAAGCGTTCTTTGAGGTCTTTTCTTGGCACACCAAAGACTTACCTGGGTAGGTCTTGTAAGCATTAATTAAACAGAGGAAAAGAGACTTGTGTGTCTTCACAAGACAGAGCTGTTCTCTTGTTTACATCTCCAAAGCATTTATAATTAATGGGGTTTGCTCACTCAGAACCATAGGCCTTGAATAAAAGCTGCATGCCAGCTATGCTGCCAAGGTACGTTATGTTCCTCTCCTCTCCTTTTAGTCTTACAAATGCTTTGCTTTAAGCAGGGCCTATCTTCCTTCAGTTTGCTGAGAAACCACAGGCAGAGAAAGCGCGCTCACATCCTTTGGTTCTTGCAGAGACTTGTGAGCCATGCTGCTGGTTGGTGAAACCCCGTCAGTGTGATGCCTTTGCAAACACTGTGCTGCATCTGGGTGTAATGGATAAAAACGTGGCCTTATTCTTTCAAAACAATGCCACCAGAGTTCCTGCTAAGCTCAACAGGGATGGGAGTGTGGCGAGTGCAGGTTTAGCTAAATTTACTTTTTGCAGGGAGGACTCGTAAAAGACAAATAAACTCAAAGCCCGGGTTACCCAGGGACATGCAGGAGATCCCAGAGTTGTCTGCTTGACGCACAGCCCCTGTTGTAGGTCTCTTCTTTCTCTGCAACAATGCAATCTCTGCAGATCAGAGGATCTCGGATGCTGATAGCCGTCATAAGACGCGCTGCGAAGAGAAAAGCCCTTGGCATTCCAGCTTCACATACTCTGATTAGTCTCATTATTGTGGTTTCTATTCCAATACCCCCTCACTGCCTGTGGCTCGCGCGCTATGAGTTTCAAAATCACCGCTGCTTTACGTGATGCTGCGCATATTTGCCACCACCTCTTCCACAATAAAAGGAGGAGGAACCGCAGCTGGCTCCAGGGAGAAAGACTCAGACATCAGTGCCTCTGCACCTCCCTTCACATGTGGCATGGACCGTTCCTTCCCCTGAGCTGCTCAGGTCTCTGTTTGGCAGTAAAGGGACGGCAGCGTGACCAACTCCCTTTCTAGGAACTGGGATTGTGCTCTAGCTATGTTTTTGTATATTTGCATGCCACTAACAATGCCAACACCTGTCTGTTGCTGCCAATAGTATAGGGACTGTGCCCAGTAGCAAGTTATGTATAAGCCATAAGCTTGGTCCTACAACACTCAGCATGTGAAATTGCTTTTCAGGAAAGCAATTCACAGGCAGTTCTGCCTAGGGAGATGATATCAAGTTGTATCCAAGATCTCAAAGGGAGAGAAAGAAGGTGCCCACGTCTCATGAGGGAGGCTGTGGAGGGCTCAGGATCTGAAATAACTGAGAAAGACTTACATCAGAATGAGATTTAAGGCTGGAGATCATCAGATTTAGATCTACAACTCTGTACGATGCTTTCTAAAGATCAGTAAGAAGGAAAAACCTACTCATTAGAAAAATTGCATTTTTAGCAGGAACCACAGACTGGACTTCTGCTTCTGATCATAGTTGGATTCACAACCACATGGAATGTTGGAACACAGCACTGAGTCTCTCTCTGCTCTTTTACAAAGACGAGGACAGACCCATCAAACACTGCTCCTCTTCTGAAGTTTGCCCACAAAGTCATCTTCTACAGGAAGCATACTATGAGACTTTCGTGATTCACTTTACAATTTTGACTGTAGAAGGAGGAAACTTTGCTGCATTTGGCTGAGCCACTCTACAGTGAAGAATTCTTGCAGTTTGGCTTGAGATGGCCCATATGTGGCTGCTCACCCATTCAGAAATCTCCTACTCACAACGGCATTTTGATTAGATGCCACTGCTACGGTGCCTATCATTAATTTTCCTGGGAATTCATAAGACAAAGCACAAGCTATCAAGAAGGAAAAGATCAAAAGGCTGCTAAGAAAGAGGTATTATACCTCTTTCTTATTACTTCTCGTTTTAGAGTTCCCTCTGCAATCTCCTATTTTGACAACTTTTTTTTTCTTTTCTCAAATACCAACTTCTGTTCACCATTTATTTGCAATCTAATAATTAGGGAAGAAAATTGTTGTACTCACAAAATGAAACATGACTTTTTAAAACCCAGCAATTCCAAAAGTATCGTACTCAATACCAGTAAAAAGAAGGGGCCACAAATGGGTTACATTAAGTTGAAAGGCAAGATAAAACATCCTGACTGCAAAAAGACTGGTGAATCTAATGCTGAGAGCATTGGATGAGTGCATTTGTTTTCAAGTGCAATAAAAATACGGAACTGTGGGGAAAAAATTACTATGAAAGAGCTGCTGCATTTGTGCAGGTTAAAAAATTACTATCTTGTATACTGGACTAACAAGGAATGAAAATACCACATTTAAAGAAGGGAACAAAGAATCATAGGCAGCCTAGACAAGATCTTGCAGAGTGAGGAAGGTTTGTTCTCTAGCAAAATATATCAGGAGGTACATTTAGAGATTGTAAAAAATGGTCTACAAATCACTGTTAGTTCCTATTGATTATAAAACCATATACAGATGCCTGAAGATGTCTGCCAGGTGGCTGGTGCGTTCTCTCTCGTGTTGCCCTCTGCACTGCTGGGACCCACGGTGCAAGCCGCAGATGTTCGCTTCGCTGGCCGGCACTGACATTTTCAGGCCTTCAGAGCTGCCGTCCCGACAGCACTAACGCCCAGCTCGCTCAAGCCCATCCAAGCTGAAATTGCTGCAGTCACACACACAGGTGACAGACAGGAAACATTAATATTTTATTTTTTTTTATAGTAAAGGCTAAGGTCTCCAACCACAGCGTGCGTAACTCCCAGAGGATTTGCTGCACTGTGAAAAGGAAACCCTAATGCAAATCTTCAAATAGCCTGAGCAAGATCTAACAGCTGTTATGTGACAACACACAGTGGGATGACTATACAGTCCAGATTGCAGATAACCTAGACTATTTTTAAAACACTGTTTTTCAGAAATAAGCTTGCAGAGAACCTTGACAAAATCAAAAGCTGAGGCAAAGGACATCTGAAAAAAGAAAGTAGTAGTGAAGGAAAGATGATTCTGGAGTAAATTCCCTTTGAACCACCTGCACATTTGTAACATGTACTATTGCAAAGTTTATAGTGTATATTATATATGTTCTTCCCTGTAATTTGCCAGTTATATACATAAAAATTTAACAACCCTAATCTTGGCACTCACATTCACGCCTCCTATAGCCCCAAGCAAGAGATTCTCAACCTTTTATTAACTACCCTACATGCGGCAACATTGAAAAAGGAAAATGCTGTGTCTCTTCCTTGCAGTTTGGAAGACAGATGTCAGCTTCGGGCGCCTGGGGTAAGGCTGAAGACATCAAGTGCCCTGCAGAACCTGGGCCACCCCTTTGCCATCTCTGACAGAAAGATGCCAAGCATTCAGATGAAATGCTTTGATGCCACAAAACCTGGGCTCTGTTCAAACCTCTGCCACTGACTTACTGTAGTAGTTTCACTCTCTCCTGACTTAATTTCCTTCTCTATAAGATGAAGATAATTATACTTCCATCAACCCACCCCAAAGGAGAGAGGAATATGAGTGTTTGCTAGTCCTTCCATAAGCCCGTTGCCGTAATAACGGGGCTGTTCTTCAGTCACAGGAGAAAAGTATTCTCTTCTCCAAAGCAATGCTCATGACATTAGTAGGGGCCCTAACAAAGTGTATTAGCATCGAGGAGCAGAGCAGCTCAGTAACAGATAAATTCCCAGCAGGTACACGGTGCAGCTGGTCAACCTGCCTCTGCAGAGGTAAGGCACTACACGCACGCTTCTCTACTGACCTGAAGGGATTGGATTGAGCAGGTCACCGCAGGATTTAGCTCTACTTATTACTTAAGCTGCAATCAGTCAGGTCACACTAAAATTGAAAAGTACATTCCAAATTCCTTTTAAAGTGTTTATTTGTTACAGACCTACCCCACATCTATTTTCCCTTAAATCACAGGCAGGTTTGTACTTTAAAAAAACTCCTGGATTGTAATTGTGTCACTCCAGGTATTATAAATCCCACCAAGAGAGCATGGCATTCAGACAATCACACTGTATTTGGCACCTTGCCCAGCAATCACAAAGGAAGGAGAAAGGAATGGAAAACGAGACTGAAAGTTATTGGTTTAAGTGGCTGGCGGTAGGTGCCTATAAGCTCACACACACAGAGGGAAAGGACCGTCTACCGTGGAAGGAGAGCTCTTCTGGGATGCAAACGGTCATGGACTGTAAGCAATGATAATGGTAACAGGCACACTGCTACACAAACTCTGCCCTTGCTACATAATGTGCTGCAGATGCATTAACAAAACAGTTCCTTTATATCTTCTGGAGGGGTTTCACCAAAATCAGGGGAACTGTCCCCTTCTTACAGAAGCTGTAATAGCCTCTTGAAACCAATCTCATTTGTTGAGATGGTCAAAAACACATCCTGGCCACCCCCCATCCAGTCGTCATGATTCTGTAGCTTATATGTTTTAAAACACAATTCACAATGCCAAGAAGGTCATACAAAATATTTGCAGGTAACATGTTTTAGTTTACTTACCAAGCCAAAAAAGAATCTATTAAAAAACACTGTAAATGTGGGCTCTTTTTGCAAGTACCCTTCTTATTAACTATCACGAGTAATCATGTCTTTTTTGGCAGTGTTGAGAGCTGAAAAAGAAAGGGCATCGAACAGAGCCACGAATAAGGTTTTGAGACCACAGGAGAGGAACAACCTGTCCTACTGGTTTGAGTTTTTCAATTCTGAGAGGAGAGAGAATGATTCCAGGATGGGTTTGCAATAGATTAGTTTGCAGGGGTTTTTTTTAGCTCTGCTACCTCTGGGAATTTCTAGTCTGAAAGCCAAATATTTGAACTCTCACTTGTTGTGAACTGACATCACCTCACATAAACTAATGGATCCATCCCAGTTCATGCACAGAAAATACCCAGCCTCTTGTTTTCAAATAGAGATCCTTTACTACAGCATGTATATTCCATATCTGAAGTCACAAGCAGGCTCTGAGAATACACAAATTTACCTCCTAGCAAAAAGGCCAGCATCAGATGTGCATTTTTACCATGTCAATTTAGTCTGTCAAATAAAACATATGTGCACGTACACTGACCTGTATAATGCTGTCATGGACATACAACTGCTGAGTGCCACACTAAGACTCCAGAAGAGGTAAATGTATTTCCAAGTATTGTTGCTTTATAGTTTTCATGGTTCATTTTTCCATCTCCTTGCTGGCTTGAAAAATATACCTACCATAAAGTGACTGTCATGACTGCAGAGAGGGCTGGCAGATACTACTTACACCTGCCAGCGTGCAGGAATCTTGCTATCAGCCTTGACAACCCGTGGCTTCTAAAATGAAAGCGTTTTGAAGGACTAAGTAACTTTTAGTCCATGGCACAACAAAAACTGCTGACAAATTTTGTGTTTAATTTGTAAGTATTTTCCAACATCCAGACTATATGCCTCTTCCACACTAGCTGTCAAAAGTCTGATTCATCTCGTTAAAGCCAACAGAAAACCTCCCACTGATTTCAGTGGACGATCACACCTACCTCTTCTCATTTTCCCTCTAACAGAAATAGTCTCCTCAGCTGTAATCTGTTCCTTTCACATCCACATGTGACTCAGTCCTGCTGCCCTTCTCCAAAATATTTCTAAAGCTCCTGCCATCTTTTTGTTTGAAAATAGCCAGGTAAAGAAAAAAAACTGCTAAATGCATTACCAGCTGGATTTATATTCCACAGTGCATTACATGCGTATGTCAGCTAAATCATTTATGCATGTCACAGAAGTATTACTTAGCATCTCAAATGCAACAAATTCATGAAATTTAGAAAAAGAAACAGATCTGCCAAAGCAAACCCAGATTCTATTTTCCAAACTGCACAAAATCTAAATGGGCTAGTTCAGAGGCAGAAACTTTATCTTTGCACATATTATATACATTTAAAAGGTTTCCACTGAGTCATTTTCTAACAGAAGAAAGCACAATATGAGATTTTTAATCCATCGTAGAAGCTCAGTACACTTCGTAGAGAAGCAGTAATTACAGAGGTGCCTGCTAGCAGTGCTACTGTTAAGGCTGTGTCGGGGGGGTCGTTATTAACCCAGTTTTCATAGCTTCACAGCTCTGTCACAAAACACCCGTGTACTGGCGTTAAACCACCATAGAAAATTTCATCCCAGAAGCAATTTATTTAGTTACTTTTTCTTCTTGTAAAAGTGCAAAAAGAAAAAGGGAATTAAGATCAAATTTTCATGCTTTCCTATGAATATATACCAGGGAGAGATTTAATAATTTTAAAATAGCAAATTCTAACACTCTTGAGTGAAATCCTTATGCTGTTTAAATTAACAGCTAGTTCTCTCAACTGCAGCAGGGATACGATTTCAATCTCTGAGTTCCGGAGAAGTTCAGACCCTGCTGTCCACAGAGCTGCTCTGTAAGAGCAAGCGCCTTCTCCCATTTAATTTATGACCTTAAACCTGTTCCAGTTGTAGCATAATGCAAATTAGCTTAAACCCCAAAGAAAGACATCAGTGTTGATTATTACACTCGTGCACTGTCACACGTTTCCCTGTTTTGAGCATTGCTATGTGTTTCTGATAAAACTAGAGATGCAATCTTTTGAAAGAGATGCTCTAGAGAACAACTGGAAGCCGGCACAGGACGACTGCTCACAGCTCTCAGAAGACACACTTCACATCAATCAACACCGCCTTAATCTCCATGCCTTCCCCAGACATAACCACCACTGACAGTATGGTATAATATGCACAGCGTAGGGCACTAGAGTTGTAAGAGTTCTGCTTTACTATTGACTGAGTACAAGGGGGACTTTGCAAACAGTACTGAGACTTCTGTCAATCTTTTTGAAAAAGGACCATTTTTCACAACAAGGTTGAAAGCTGGCATGAGTTTCCAGGATAAGGTTTTAAACTAAGCTTTTTAATTGACTCTGCCTATGAATCCTCTCCCTTTGTAAGGTAGAAATCATGGGAAACTTGGTTGATTTGCTTGATTGCCACCTACTCTTAGGTCAGGGAAATCAACAGCTGCAGCTGAGATTTCTCCTGGCTAAGTTTCATTTTCTTTCCTTCAAAAGTTGGAGAGAAATTCAAATGGAAAAGCAGCATGAACCCACATGAAAATTCCCTCTCCACCAGAACGTGATAAACAAAAAACACAAGTCAAAGGCTTTCTGTTAAGGTCCCACAACTGAGCCCCACACATCTGAAGTCTCTAGATAATATGAGCTGATTCAACCCCAAATGCTTGCTTACATTAGCCAGCCTAGTAAGAGGCCTTTGGGAATAGCACCTGGAGATGATCTAAACCACCAGGACTGGAGCAAGCAATCCACTAATTACAACTGATTATAAGGCCAGTAGTCAAATGGTCGCTCCAAAAATGGTGTGGTTTGAGAGATGACTTCTGGCAGAGAGACAACACAGAAAGCTAACCGCGGTAGCATCATCTTAAACACTACAGATGACTCTGGCTGTCTCTGAACTGAGTCCCTAAAATCCAAAACGTCACTATATGCCTTTCCTTTTACATTTTCACCTTAATATAAAACAGGTACATGATGGGTTCTCCAAAATCTAAGGAGGAGTCCAGGAAAAGAAGAAAAGAAATGATAAGGCCAAACTATACTGGTACCAAAATTTACTTCTCATTTTTGTGACATGCCATACATAGACTTGGTGCAAGTTCACAAAGGGAAAGGAAAATGGTGAACTTATTAGCTATGTAGATTTAATATTCCTCCCAGGCAGCTCCTAAAGCTTACCATAATATCATGTAAACAGGAAAACATTTGAAAGCCTGAATCCAGAAACGTGCTAATTACAGATCATCACTTATATGGAAATCAAGAAATCCTAGGTTAGCAGAGGGAAGCAAATAGTTTTGTCTCTCCCCATGACCATGAGATGCCACAGTGACAAACTGAGGGAAAAAAGTAATTAGTGTTTTGTAAGTGAGCAGGGCTGGCTCATTCTACCTCAGGCAAACAGCTTTATCAACAGGAACAGGAAAAATACACCTCTTGGAGGTCTCTAGGCTAACATAGACTGTAGAGGTTCAGAAGTCAGAAATAAACGGTAGCTACTATACATGAGAAGCTAAGGAGAATTCCTTGTTGTAAAGCAAAATCTTAACAATGCACTCGTATTCTGTTTTAAAGAAATAGATTCTTTCATCCTTAAATCTTGTCTAGCAATTAAACAGACAGACTAATCTCATACACTGTAGACATAATGCTTTTTTGGTGGGGTAAATCTGCTGTTCAAGTGTTGCCTGGCAATCCAGGGAGGTTAATCACATGTCAGTTTATGTGGGATCACAGGTTACCTCTGGAGTAAACCAGAGTTGCCAGGTTATAAAGCAATTTTACCCTCAGGAAGTGCTGCTCAGCAGCTTGGATAAACAGCAAGCTAGTAGGAAGACAAATCGAGACTCTGAAATCTCTACAAGCCCCTGGTAGACCTTGACGTGTTCCAACTGGAGGCTTATTTTAGTGGAGTAGAAAAGGAGAAGCAGAACTGCAGTCACATAACTCTTAACACCTGTGCTAGACAATGGCAGTGTTAAGAAACTTTTCTGTGCATAGATAGATTTTTAAAGCCAGAAGTAGGAGAGAGAGGTGTGGTGTCCAAGAGACATGGGCTGCACCAGAATCTGCTTCCCTTCCCAGGATCTGCGTGCTGAGCTCAGAGGGAGCCTCAGAAGCCAAGAGCCCTCCTTACCCACGAGATGCCTGGGAAAGCTCCCTGGTGCTCCTCTACTACAAAAAGATTTCACATTTATTCCAAGTGTTTTTTCCCCCTTGTGTCTGCACTCTCTACTTTGCTGGTTTTGTACTTCAGTCATTCAGAAGTCTCTGTCTGGGGGAACACTGCTGGCAAGTTACAACAAGTACAGCTTAAATTCTGATGCAGATGCATTGCCCATCTTATTTCTAACCCCAGCTACACCTCATGCTTGCAACATAGCAGCAATGCACTTCATAATCAAAACTGATTTTGTTTCTTATGGGGTAAATTATTTTCTTTTAAAAAATTCATTCCTGATAACTTCGTGCATTTTATTTATGAGATTATTATTTTTTCCCCTGATATTTTTAACGTCTCCTTTTTGGATCTTCCAATGAATGGAAATCATTATAGAACTTCTAAGATATCCCAGCCATGCAAAAGAAATGGGTCAGGAAAAAAATAAAACTGAGAGGCACAGAGAAAGATCATCTTTGAAAATGATTACATTTTTACACTTGAGGCCTAAGATTCATTTACATTTAGGTTACATCATTGTCATTATTATTATTATTTTCTGATTAGGTGTTAGAAAACAAAAATCACAGTGAGGGTAGTCAAACACTGAAACAGTTGCTTCAGAAGGAAACTCCATCCTTGAAGACAGTCAAAACTTGACTAGACAGGGTCTAGAGCAACCTGTTCTAAAGCAGACCTGCCTTGAGTCAGCAGTTGGACCAGACAACCCAAGATCATTGAATGATCTTATTCATATCTTTCTTACAGGGTGAAAGGGCCATACTAAGAGGAAGCAAGATTATCAGTATACACAGCCTAATCATGGAAAGCTGCCTTAAAACAGCCCGGGGGTGAGAAGCAATCAGACCTGTAGCTCTTAATCTCAGGAATGAGTCTAGAGCTACAAGTGAGCTGTGACAGCTCACCCCAAGTCAGTAAACACATCACCTGCCCACATGTCTCTGCCTCCTACCGCTTCAAATGTGAACAAGTACCTGCCAGGCACACAGGCTCTGCTGCCAAGGGAAAGGAAGGGTCTGGAATAAACACTGCTGTCTACTTTTAAATGTCTCACTGTAGCAGCTGCTTTTGGCAAAGGAGACTTGGAAAAAAATCCACAGGCAGGACAACTTTTAAAGAGAGAACGCATAATGAAATTAGCATAGATAATTTAATGAAAGGGGAAGGACAGAAAGAAGAACCATTATGGAAATTTAGTTAATAAACAATTACAGCAAAAGTATCTATTTCAAGGTTGGGTTTGGTTTTGGTTTTCTTTAATTTATAAAAAGCTATTGGTACAGAGATATGGGAGGAAATTATACCTGCTACTAATGGGGTAAAGCGATCATCTAAAGTATTGAACAGATTGGAGAACGGCTTGGAAGTATAGAACACTGTTCATCTGAGGTCTCAAGATCCTATTACCAGTATCAAAGACCTTGTAGAAAGATGGTTCTGCTGGGCAAAAGTGTTTGAACCCTGCAGGGAGATAGTAATTCATCCCTGCTGACCTCCTGCTCCATATAAACGGTGTTCTTAACATCTGGCAGTCCTATAGCAGGAAGCCCTGGACCAGGAGTAAGATGATGACAGGGCTAGATTTACTAGCTAGTTAGCAAGAAAAGCCAAGTATCAAAAGGCTTCCTGCATCATATATGCACTTTTGGAGAAGCAGCATGAGTTACTACAGCACTTCATCACAGATACAAGTCTGCCTGCCTCATGGAAGGTCAGATAAGTTTTTCTGCCTAATAAAATTGCCCAAACACCATTGTATGAGTTAGATAAATGTTGCCATAACCACAGCAAGGCATGAGAGATGGAGTGGCTGGCCAAAACCAGACAATGATATAGCAGGGTTACAACCACATTTCTGTATTATGTGAAGGGATTTATCCCCCTTTATACTGAGATTTTCCTGTGCCATGTTGGACATCTAAGAGCCCCTCAGGGGCTTCACTACTGTAGAGAGGTATAAAAGAGCCTTTCTTTTAGATGTGAAGCACGCTCACTGTCTCCATAAACTGAGAAAAATGTTATCTTTAATACGTATGTTCCACATTGTGTTTTGATTAATTGCTTTCATGGTATGCTTTAACAGGACCACAAAAATCCGTAAGATTCTCCAAAATTAGAAATGGTAAATTATTGACACTGATCTATTCTTCAGGACCTTTAAACTAGTGATGGGCTTAGCCAATAAACCACCTTCGAAGTTTGGTCTCTCAGGCAAGCCCTTGATGCAACCTAGCCTTTGCTCAGAGATCCATGTCTTTGGGGACTCTATCCCTCCCATCATCATAAATATTCATGTTTGATGGTGCTGAGATCTGACACCAACAAGACAGCCTCCTTGTCTCCTGAATTATTCTGCGCCCAAGAATTGAACTTGTATCCTTAATTATATATTTTTTTTTGTATTTAAGAAAATAAATGAAACAAGGCTCAGTACCTTACCACTCTTTTGGAGTAAATATGACCTTTTATGCATGTGCTGATACCCTTTCGATCATAGATGCTTCCCATTTCCACTGCATTTGTCTTCTGTTTTTCTACAAAGATTGGGCCAAAGTCTGCACCTGGGCTCTCTGTACATGGTTGTACATGAAAGGTGCTGAGTCTCATGGCACGCAGGGCTGCATGCAAGCAATTCTTACTGAATTCAGTGGGGACTAACTTGGCATGCAGCAGTTTCAGAAACAGGCCCAATGGAAGTATCCAAGGGCAGAGCATAGGGGCCCCTGTGCAACGGAGCAAAGAGAGGGGATCCATCTTCCAGGGCAATTCCACCAAATCCCTAGACAGCAACATCCAAACCAAACTTTCCAGAAGCATTTAACAGTGGGAAAGACTAACTAATTTGTGAGTCAAAGATGACACTGTAATCTCTTACTGTCAATAGTAGAAAGATTATCAATCACAAAACAACATTGTCTAAGTTATACTGATCCATTAAAATAAGTCATGTGACTTCAGCACCCATTGTGCAGAATACTAACATCTAAAGTTCAAAGCAGCAAAGCAATAGGTATCTGTTTATGCATTTATCAAATGCTAGGTCTGTTGATAAAAACACAGCTACTAGCCACACTACTGGATTTCAGGTATCTCTCTTCAGTTCCTCAAGTACATGATATACACTATGCTATCCTGAGTGATACTAAAGCTGAAGCAGAAAACACATCACATGCACAGGAGTTCTGAATCTAAAAAGCAAGTAGAGAGTGTCTGAGGATACTGCTGACATGACTGGAAGAGCAAAATGAACCCGTATATGGACCCGTATTTTCAAACTTTGGCACTGACAGTTAGACTCCTTCAGACCCAAAATGAAGATATACTATTCCCCATGGCACGCTGCCAGGTATAGAGTGGCCTGACGGATTCTACCTAAATTACTCTATCCTGGGGAACAACTGCATGATCAACAAGTGCCTCCAGAAATTGCTGAAGGGTGTATGCCTTACCTGATATCTTTGGTGGGATCTGGAGAAGAGTGGTGCAGACCAGATCAGAAATTATAGCTGCCCCCAAATTTTAATGCTGGAGGAAGGAAAGCCACACATTCCCAGCTCCTAACAGATTCAAACAGGAACTGCTGTAAGGACCACACAGCCTCTTTTCAATCTCCTGGCAGTAGCAGCACTACTGGCTACTCCCCAGTCCTTACCTGTTTCTTGCAAAGGGTGTTAAGCCATGAGCTCCTGCTTGGAAAGCATGAACTCTTGGGTCAACTTTCCCATTACCTTAAGATCAAATGAGCCTGAAAGAAGGCCAGTGTCCCCCCCAAAAACAGTCACCATTTTCCTCCAAAATCTCCCAAGTTAGGAGAATTAGTCAAGTTAGGGACTGAGCAGATGTGTGCAAAAAAAAATTAGTAATGGGCATGAAGAAAACAGTGTGACAAACAAAGGAGAGAAGAATAGGAAAGGGCTGTGATTTTTTTTTTCCTCTTGTCTAGTATCTTCTTCCCAAGATACAAGAACACATGGTGTTGCATCGCACAATGGGAGGCACATCTGGTGCCTCAGGTACCACTTGGCACTAGCTTGCACCTGACCTGGAGGCTGGGCATCCTCCCCAGGCCGCACTCTTCTGCTGCTCTGGGACAAAAGACACCAGACAAAGCTGGGGGTTTGACCCTCTGGTCTGTCCAGAACACAGGGTCACCCAGCAGCACTGACACAACAGTGCCCTTCTACCTCCATAGGTGAGACAAGCCTAGCTGCAGGGGAGTAACAAGGCTGGAACCAGTTGTGTCAGTCTTACATTCAGCCAGTGAGATGACTCCACAACTCCTTGTCTTCCTTAGTGTCCTTGTTTCAGCTGGAATAAAGTTAATTTTCTTTCTAGTAGCTGCTATAGTGCTATGTTTTTGATTTAGGATGAGAATAATGTTGATAACACACTGATGTTTTAGTTGTTGCTAAGCAGTATTTAGACTAAGTCAAGAACTTTTCAGCTTTTCAGACTGCCCTGCCATTGGAGGCTGGGAGTGCACAAGAAGCTGGGAGGGGACACTGCAAGGACAGCTGACCCAAATGAGTCGAAGGGGTATTCCACACCATATGATGTCATGCCCAGTATACAAACTGGGGGCAGTTAGCTGGAGTGCACTGCAGCTCAGGGATTAGCTGGGCATCGGTCAGCAGGTGGTAAGCAATTGTATTGTGCATCATTTCTTTTGTATACTCTCTTATTATTATTATCTTCCCTTCATTTTCTGTCCTATTAAACTGTCTTTATTTCAACCCATGAGTTTTACTTTTTTTTCCTGATTCTCTCCTCCATCCCACTTTGTGGGGGGAGAGTGAGTGAGCAGCTGTGTGGTGCTTAATTGCCAGCTGGGGTTAAACCACAACCCCCAGGTAGAGGATTGGCCAAGCAAGAGTTGGGCAGCTGGACTGCAAGAGAAGTTACTGCTGTCCCTCAACCTGACAATGTCTGAGAAAGAAAATAACGAGCAGATCCAGCATGCCCACAGCTGGCTTAAAAATAAAAAAACAGAACAGAAAAGAGGAAAAATCCTGGTTCCTTCATTACCACCTTTTCTGAGGCTCATTTCAACTTTGATAAAGCTGTAACAGCCCTACACAAACCTCTCCCCTCTGTCCAGCAGAAGAGCTTTCAGAAACTCTGTTCCTTAAAGAAAAAAAGGAAGAGAAATATACCAAGCAGCAGGGCACATTTATTTTCAGGATACAACTTTTAAGTAATTCCCAGTAGTTCAGACTGCAAACAGACTAGAGGTGGCCTAAAATTAGCAGATGAGACACTAAGCAGTGAGTATGGAAACTCAAGTCTTATCTGCAGTTGTACCCATGCATTGGCAAGTCACTTCTTCACTTCGTACCTCTGTTTCCACCTCTCACCTTTTAATCTGTCTTCCCTATCTCGGATTTGAAGCCTAGCTTTCAAACATTTGCATTGAATTTATACCTTCAGAAATCTGGCCTTAGCTCTTTAGGACAGAAACTATCTTAGTACATAGGAAAGATCTACTCTTCATTAGACACTATTGTAACAAAAAAAGCAACTGTATGAAAAAAATTTGAAAGTTAACAAACGAGTATAGATCTGTGCATCCAAACCAGGTCCCAAATGCCCCAAGGTTCAGTGTAATTAGCACTAAAACTTCAGTTAAATGTTACCGAAACTTCTTGACAATTGCCTTGGGAATCAGATGATGCCCAGCCTTTGATGCATTGATACAATCTGTATGTTTGTTTAGGCTTAAGTAGCTGAGACAAGAGACCACGTAAACTGTGGTCTCTGTGACTGGGAACTATGGCTTAGTGAAGAAAGACTTGCTCTTCAGTGCGCCTAAGATCAGGTGTTACTTCTGATTTAAAGCTTTCCAGTTCACCTTGAGAGAGCTTTCTGAAACTCCTATTACAGAATCACAGAATTGTCTAGGTTGGAAAAGACCTTGAAGATCATCCAGTCCAACCATCAACCTAACATTAACAGTTCCCAACTACACCAGATCCCTCAGTGCTTAGTCAACCCTACTCTTAAACACCTCCAGGGATGGGGCAGCCCATTCCAACGCCCAACAACCCCTTCTGGAAAGAAATACTTCCTAATAGCCAGTCTAAACCTTCCCTGGAGCAACTTGAGGCCATTCCCTCTTGTCCTATCGCTTGTTCCTTGGTTCAAGAGACTCATCCCCAGCTCTCTGCTCCCTCCTTTCAGGGAGTTGTAGAGGGCAATGAGGTCTCCCCTCAGCCTCCTCTTCTCCAAACTAAACAACCCCAGTTCCCTCAGCTGCTCCTCATACGACATGTGCTCCAGACCCTGCACCAGCTTCGTTGCCCTTCTCTGGACATGCTCGAGTCATTCAATGTCCTTTTTGTAGTGAGGGGCCCAAAACTGAACCCAGTAATTGAGGTGCGGCCTCACCAGTGCCGAGTACAGGGGTAAGATCCCTTCCCTGTCCCTGCTGGCCACGCTATTGCTGATACAAGCCAGGATGCCATTGGCCTTCTTGGCCACCTGGGCACACTGCTGGCTCCTGTTCAGCCGGCTGTCAATCAACACCCCCAAGTCCCTCTCTGACTGGCAGCTCTCCAGCCACTCTTCCCCAGGCCTGTAGCGCTGCTGGGGGTTGTTGTGGCCCAAGTGCAGCACCCGGCATTTGGCCGTATTGAAACTCCTACAGCTGGCCTCAGCCCATCGCTCCAGCCTGTCCAGATCTCTCTGCAGAGCCTCCCTACCCTCGAGCCGATCAACACTCCCACCCAACTGGGTGTCATCTGCAAACTTACTGAGGGTGCACTCGATCCCCTCATCTAGATCATCAATAAAGATGTTAAACAGGAGTGGCCCCAAAACCGAGCCCTGGGGGACACCACTCGTGACCGGCCGCCAACTGGATTTAACTCCGTTCACCACAACTCTTTGGGCCCAGCCATCCAGCCAGTTTTTTACCTGGCAAAGCATGTGCCCATCCAAGCTGCAAGCAGCCAGTTTTGCCAGGAGAATGCTGTGGGAAACGGTGTCAAAGGCCTTACTAAAGTCAAGGTAGACAACATCCACAGCCTTTCCCTCATCCAATAAGCAGGTCACCCTGTCGTAGAAGGAGATCAGGTTTGTCAAGCAGGACCTGCCTTTCATAAACCCATGCTGACTGGGCCTGATCATCCGGTTGTCCCGTATGTGTTGTGTGATGGTACTCAGGATGAGCTGCTCCATCAGCTTCCCGGGCACTGAAGTCAAGCTGTCAAAGCTCTCATTCAATCTCAGCTTTGTGCAAGCAGAGATTTTGTAATTTCTTTAAGCACTGCCATGAAAAGTGAAGAGCAGGTAGTGTGGGGACCAGCCAGGCTGTCCCAGCATGGTGTCACCAAGGATGTATGCTGCAACACAAGCATCTTCTTCCCTGTGTGGGAACAAATAAACAAACAGCCCTGATCTCCACAGTACAAACAAAATATGTCCAAGTGTCAAAACAAGTTGTGGAAAGGGAGAGAAAGACGGAGAAAAATCTGATTTGTAGACAAGTTTCTCAGTTAAGCTACCACAGCTCAACCATGCAGGAAGCTGAGAAATAGCTGTCTAATGTCTTGTGTGGATTGGCCTATGTTTCTGTTTATGATAGGTTGCTTCCTACAATCCTGGCACAGAAAGACTTTGTAAGAGAAAAACTAGAGGAAATGCAACAACAGCAAAGATTAAGGAGCTGATCAAAGGATGCAAAGCAAAGGGTTCTTGAGGAACCTCAACAGCCCTGAACTGGGAAATGCCTTAATCCAGGCTCAGACTGTGCTCCTCTTCCCAAAGCTAAGCCTGGCTCAAATATGTATATTAAACTACTATAAGGGTACCGGGCTGAGGAAAAGAAGGAGGAATTTAAAAATTGTGTGTAGGGTGGAAGATAACCAAAAAAGTATCAATAAGACTACTACATGTGTAAAGAGATGAAAAGAAAGAACCTCAAAACTATGGTATGTCTTCCTTGGGAGAAAGACAAGCAGTAGACGCACCTTTTGGGGCATAAGTCTCTCTTACTGCTTCATATCTGTTTTTTCTCTGACACTATTCTGCTAAATAGTCTTCACACTGTTGATGCTTCTGTGTTGCTCCAGTTTTTACCATCTGCGGCCTCCTGAAGGTTAAAGTCATGCAGCATATTCTAATTTGCTCAAAGGTATAGCAGGGTGGACTTCAACAGTCTTATCTCTATTTTCTCCCCTCATGTACTCTTTCATAAAGTTAACTGCATGTGATTTGAGAGACATTGGGGTAATGAAAATGGAGACAGGAAATTATTTTAGTGGGCTGGACTTGTCAACAGCCTGTCCAGAAAAAGGAAACTTTGCAAATATTCCAGCTTCATTAAAGCTTTTGTTGAGATGACTGTGCCTCATTTATTTGGAAACATTTGAGGCTACAACATCCTACAATTATCTGTACTTTGAAAGTGGCCTTTATATTGGCTTCCTAAAGCAATGCAAAAGATATATTTTCTAGAGAGAGCCCTAGATGAAAGGGCTGATTGTCTGTCAGTTTTGGGGATAGTTCTGCACATAATTGTCATATATTGACCATGACTAGAGCATATGCCTTCTACCTGCAGATGTACCAGGATCTCTCAGACCTCTGACTTTAGTTGCATGCTTTTTTTACCATTTTTTCCCTGCTAGTCAATAACTATAATTTCTGCTCTCTGCAAGGCGTATCATCCATATTTGCTATTAAAAAAAATGCAGCAACAAATTTAAACAATGCATAAGCTTCCGCATAAAAGTGCCACACAGATGACTGGTTACACTTGGAAATGGCTTTCTTAGTTGTCAGGTAGTAAAACAATTTACAGGAAGGACAGTAGATTAACAGGGGTCCCAAGTATTTGGCTATCTTCAGTGCAATTCTGAATAGTGTCAAAACTTTTCTCATCATTTTAAGGATATCCTAGTTTGATACTGTGCTTACAGGATGATGCTGCATCGCACCTCAGTGAAATGGTCTCTCACACACTTGTATTGGATAAGCCAAAAAAGCGTGCCAGAAATTGCAGTGAAGCAGAGCATGTTTACTTTCCTGGAAAACCCATTATAGGCTGGTTCTTTCACTTCGGTGCCCTCCAAGCCTTAACACAAATTATATATACCTAGTGGTATGTAGCCTCCTTTCTCTCCCCATGGTTACAGTGGATGGTTACTGTTTATCACTGGCTGTCATAAAAACCCAAACTGCAAGACTTCTGCAGAAATGCAAAACTGGCCATAGTGCAACATTGCCACTGCAGTTGTTAAGGCTTTTTGTTTGCTGGATATTAATAGGAGATGAGTTCTGTTCTACCAGCATCCGTGCTGTAATTTGGAAGCAATTCCCTCTCTGGCTCACACCAATTACATATCTGTCTGGCAACATTATGTTGCAAGTTTGCGATATGCAAAGTCGAAAGGCATACGCTTCTCTGGGAAAGGTATTAGTCCTTTTCAAGGTGAAAGAGTAGATCACTAAAACAAACACAAACTTTAAATGGCTGTGGTATCTGAAAATGCAATTTGGGTACGTGTTAAGAAATTATCCGTTTTGAAAAGTGATAGGGCTCTCTAGACAGTCTTGAACCAGGCTATCAGCAAATTTAAAAGCAACATGTATTTTGCCCAGATACCCCCAAAACACAGAATCACGTTCCAAAACAGAAAACTATTTGGCATTGTCATTGATCTACCACACAAAAAGCATTTTCTTAACCTAGTGAGATTTTAAACATACCTGAAAAAGTAACCCTTAATGATTCAGATTGGGCAATCCACTGAGAATACTGTGAAAGTATAGATTAAACAACAGAGAAGTACCTGAAATTGCTGAAATTCAGTTTTATAAAAGTACAAGAAATGCAGTTAACACAAAAAATGGTTTCAACTTCTCACCACGCTTTCCTTTGTGTTCTCCACTCCTGATGCACTTCTATGAATCTCTCATGATACTGCTAGTTTCTTCTGCCCATAGCAGCAGCATGTGCACAATTTCTGTCTAGTGTGGTCCTCCAGGTTGATGTTTTTTGCCAGTAATTATCACTACAACTACGTCCGATAGAAGATTTCTGTTGTGATATTCTGCCACCACGAAGAAAATAACTTCCAGCCACTTTTGCCTTTACTCACTGCTATTCGAGGTCCCAGACCATTGCACGCAAATTACTCTCTACAGTGATTAGATGTCAGTACTCGGTTAAGTACCTAAATAGTGGTTTTATGTATAATGACTACAGGTTACATGGTTAAGAGGGTCATATTTCATTTGCTTGTTAATTTTCAAAAATGCAGGAAACAAAGGATAACTAATTGGGGAACATTAAGCCTTTTGAATAAAATACTCCCACACATTATATATGCCTCCAGATTCAAAATCTGGAAGAAGAAGAGTAATAACTCTCTATTTACTTGACCTCATTCCTAATGCTTCTTTTTTCACATTAATGTGAATTTCACTGTTGCAAATCAGAAAATCTTTAACACCTTTGATTTTTCAAGTTCCCTCATGCAGCTCTTTCTTTAATAAAAAAAAGACTTCAAAAATGTCTTTTTTAAGCTCTTTATGTCAAGCAGCTGGCTGGTCACAGCATAAGGGTAATTTCCATAAATGTGGTACAAAAACACCCTACCTTAGGGGAGTCCTAAAGTCTAACTGTTGGCAAAAGAAAAACTTTGACTTCTGAGGTTGGACAGGATGATCCCCATGGTCCCCCGATAAAAAGCTTATTTTACCACACACAATAGCACCACCAAAAATGTTAAACCTTTATACATTTCAAGAATAGCGACCAACCAGTCTGCCTGGGGTGCCTTAAATTCTTGGGAACTTTAAATTCTCTGCATAAGGCTGATTCTTTATTTGTCCATATCATGATTTCCTCTTTATCATGGCTCCTGCCAGCTATAGTGGGCCAAACACTGCAATGTATACCATAACGTTTTCTGAAGCACTGTCTGGTTGATAAATGGCCAATATTGACTCATGTGGTGAACAGGTATCAAGGTACAGATAGTTACAGAAAAAGCAAAAGCAGAAATTAAGGGCTGTCTTTGCAAGTGAGCTGCTCTGTTTTATAGAGTATTAATGTTATAATCAACAAGACTCAATCAATAGCAAGCTAAGGGAAGTATAACATAATGCATAAAAAACCAATACGGATATCTTGAAAATAAATTACCACATCTTAGCTACCTACCATATGCCTTGACAACCACTAAATAAAAAGAATACCTATCTCAGGAAGTGCCTGAGCTACAGATTAACAGAAGCTAAGAACATTCCAGCTAGAAGACTCACTAACACTTGCTTACCTTTATACCCTCCACAAGTCTACACTATTGGCCATTTTTGGAGACAGGACACTGGATCAGGTTAACTTTGGACCAGCATGGCAATTCTTATAGCACGTTACCACTGAACATACCCTTGCCCTGTCCTCCAGGTTCTCTCAGTTCTGTAGTGAATGGCAAGAAAAAGAAAACAGATTTCTTAAGGGAGTTTGATTTTGATGACCAGTATCTTTCTGCTTCCTGCAAAGGTCACCATACTGTGTGCTATGCAACTTAAAAGGAAGATATGATCACCATCCAAAAAATAAGTCTGAAGGAAGGTGGTTTACACCATCCTCTTTGTATAGAAAATACATGAGGCTTTCATACCCTGCAGTTTTTAACATAACATTTAACCAACTGCAAAGCTCTGTACTTTCATATATGAGTCTCAACAATGAGCAGGAACCCTCAAATATGCCTTTAGATTTATAAAATTCACATACATCGACATTTTTCACTGCTTTAACTTCCCACTTCAATAGTCAAGTGGCTCTAAGAGTATCCGCATGTGCTGTTACTTACTACTGCCTACTTCATTTTCTCCTATTTTAATTCTGGACAGGCAATGATTTGTCCTTGATGAGTGCACTGGTACATAATCTCAGGGCTGAGATTCACAACCTAATGATGGCAGCATTACAAATTACCAAGAGGCAGCAACTCATCAAGCGTGGGCTGCCCAACTACGGTGTAGTACGACTTCGTTTTAAGCATCAGTGAAGGATGGTTATGCTAAGTTGCATTTCCTTACAGTAGGGCAAGTGAAGAATGTACATGCAATCAATTAACAACAGCTACTATGTCTCAGCTAATGGGGGCAACTTATTAAGCTGACATAATTCATTGTGCAGTAATGAAATGTGGCCCACCTGAAAAGGCTTTTCCCTAAGCATTTCTCACATTGCCTCTTTCTTTTCTGCTGGATTAGGCAGGAAAACTATGGGCAGCCCCATCCCACTTCCATTCTTCCTCAATAAACCAAGGGCTCTTCAAACCCCAGTTCTGGGATTTTATGTCTCCTCCCCACACTTTAACAGCTAAAAGAAACCATGATCAGTCTCATGGATTAGTAACCACAGTTCAAAGTAGCAGCTGCAAATTAGGGTCCGCTTTAAAGGTTAGATCCTGTAATGTATTTCTGCCCCCAAACCAGGATAACTAAACCCAGTGTTGTTACATATTAAATAATTTCCCATAAATGTGTTTTTCAAAACACAGAATATAAGCATCTGGTATGGCCTGTAGCCGTTTCAGCAGCTCCCTTAATTCTTTAGAACAACATTCTCAATTTAACTTAACACTAGGAATTACAGACCATCAGCAATGCTTCATATTGCAAAGAGATAACCTGTGCCTAGGACTGAGTATCTCTAACATGTCTGCATGTAGCATCCTTGCTCATACCAGATACTTAAGATGAAAGGCATAGATTAATCTAATCAAGTGAAAAAAGTGAAAAATTTTTCACAGAAAGAGTGGTCAGACAGTGGAATAGGCTGCCCAGGGAGGTGGTGGAGTCACCATCCCTGGATGAGTTTAAGGGTCGTTTGGATGAGATGTTGGGGGATGTGGTGTAGGGGAGAACTTTGTAGAGTAGGGCTGATGGTTGGACTTGATGATCCCAAGGGTCTTTTCCAACCTGAATGATTCTATGATAAGTATAACTCATATCCTTTCCAAATCCTTTAGAATTCAGGTTATATCAGAGATTGCCTTGATTGCTTTCAAATTCAGACAGTCTTAAACAGATATAACTGACTGCCATGCAATTTATATATGCTTTTACAAAGCTTCTGAATTTTGCCCAGCAGGCTAAGATAGATCAGTGAAACATTCAGTACAATTGAAAAACTGAAACTGGTTCATACTAGGCTTCTTCATGCTTAACTCCTCCTTAAGGATACACGTGGCTCTTTCACCACAGATGTTTTGCTCTTGATCTCAGTCCAGTCTTTTGAGTACCTTATTTCTGTTATCCAAAGACAACCATGAATTCCATTCACACTAGCACATGCTTTGAAAAGAGGAATGACTCAAACGGTCAGGTTCACTTTGGTCAGGGATGTGGGACAGCCAAGCCTGGAAAAGTTAACTTGCTGTACAAGGTACACAGTACTTTGCAGAAGCAAATTCAGTGTTTCTGTATTTTAATTGCTGAGGGGGTAGAAAAGAGTTGCACTGCATTGCATCAGATGCCCTGGGTAATATATGAATACAATGAGGAACAATTAATTTGAAATCAGCGTACCTTGCTGCAACTACATATTGCTATACTTTTATCAGTCTAGATGATGATCAAAACTTGACTCTTTTTACCTCTGAATCCACCTGAATCTGGTGGAAGCCAGATGCACCATGAAGTTTTCCAATTAAAAGTCAGCGTGAGTGAGATTATGCCCCTCAGTTCCTCTCTTCCTTAATACCATATTAAAGTCAGTGCAGCTCATTGCTAATGATACAGTCCAAATAACAGCAAATGGATTAAAACACTTATTCATAACTGCATAAAAAAATTATATTTATGATTATTTGCTTGCAGAAACTGTGGTTTTCTACTCCATAAAATGTTTCAGTTCCTCTCAATACATTCAAAGAGTTTGGTAACATTTTTGGCCTTTCCTGAAGGACATAAAAACACCGTAGGAACAACTTAAGCAGTTCAGTTATCTTTCTGCAGTGATTGAATTATACTGTAGCAGGATTGGAAAAACACTTACGCTCCACAAAGTAAGAGCTGGCATCAATCTTCCAGATAATCTGACCACGGTGAGAGCCATTGACGCCACGGTTCTTGTAGTCCAAAAAGTTTTCGGACAAGACCTCATCTATAAACAACGAAAACAGTCTCATCAGACACCTGTTACAACAACATACATAGCAGAGAGTGAAGCTAAAAATACGCCTTTGGCTTGACAGAACGTACTAGAGCTGCTAGACAGCTTGGCACCACGTGTTGTGAAATTAGCTTTTTTACTCATTTATATTTTTGAAAAGTGCAGCCCTTCTTAAAAATCACAGCGTTTCCTGAAATGTAATTTAAAAAAATACCTCCCTATAAAATTCTCAAAAATGAAAACATCTAGCTTAGCATAGATGAACCCCTACGTAATTAAAGATAATTATCTAGCTGTAAGAGAGAATGGTAGCAAAAAATAATTCCCCCTTTGCACCAACTCTTCCCTTAAAGAAACCCCACAGAAAATAGTTACATGTAGGCATCTGTACTACACTCGTACCACAACAGATGTGGTTATTTCTTGCAGCATACAGTGAAGGATATTTATTTTCGAAGAGCCCACTCACTGGGTGCCTTCACAGCTCTCGGCCTCCAAAACCAAATGACTGACAACAAAACTCTTGTGCCCTCACAGTGTTTCGAGACACCTGGCAGCTGTCAGACTACTACACTGGTCTTCAGAGAAGTCAAGGACTAATCTATAAAAATGAATAATCTCTAAAAAGTTGCTGAAAACCAAGGCTGAGGAAGCAACTGTCCTGCACGCACAGGGCTGCATGTAAATAAAAGGCAGGCAGGTAGCGAGCCTGAGGAGTGGCCTTCTGGTTGTCCACATGAATAAATTTTCAGTCTGCTTCGAAGTTTCATCTTAGACTGCTTCATCAAACTCTTTTCCAGACCAATCTGCAAGCTCTACATGGTGTAGACATGAGCAAACATATCCCAGCCTCCAGGCAAGGGCCTGGTTCTTGACCTTTTATCTAACAGCTTAAAAACCAGCCAGTGAGACCGTACTGCAGCCTCAGGGCCACGCTTGATGACTTACCAGCTTACACCGAGATTTCAAGCAAAGAAAAATGCACATTTTGCCACCATACCAGGCCAGCACTTATGGTTCTGATTGTCACTAAATTAGATTAAAATATATCCATTGTAAACACTGTGAAGCACTCGCTTCATTGTCAAGTAGGTCAATGAGAAAACAAAGATGATGCCACACAAGAAGAGACAGTGTGCCTGAGGACAGACTGATGTGTGACCAACTGCAGAGCACAAGAGGCAGCCCAAAGGACAGAGCCAAGAAACTCAGACTAACAAATTATTAAAATATATATATATACATGAACGTTAAACAAAGTAGGCTTCTAAATTGAAAGAAACTACACTTTCCTACTACACTGAAAGAATAAAGCAGCAAGCAGATGCCAATGTTGTCCTGTTGGTTTTACACAGTTGTGCTCTCAAAGAAGGCAGGTAAGTGGGCTGCCAACACTGAACTCTTTGGTGATACTCTCTTGAGGGATTTACAATAGAAATTCTTTTAAAGAGGTCATTAACGATTGCAATAGATAATTATAAATGGCAATGCTATCTACAATGCATCTTCCCTTTGCTGACTTGCTAATTGTCAGTAATTATTTCACTAGCTGTGTCTCATGCTCTGTACTGAAGTGGAAATCTTTCAGCACATTCACATAGTACATCTCTGCGATAACCCTTCAACAGTAAAATCCTCTGATATGATTTCTGCTCTTCCTCTGTACTTTATAGCTGGTTGTGTCTTCTTTTAAATGCCAAACTATGTATTAAAAAAAGACAGATAAGTATACACCGTTGCTCTCAGAGCTTTGGCTTGTTAATGACTGCCTTCAGTAAAGCACCATCCTGGATACAGATTACTCAGAATCACCCACATCATTCTGTGGAAGTACGAACACTTATATACACACAAGGAGATTTAAACCTATGAACTGTCCCTTTTGCTTTGGCAGGGAGAACACTTTATACTCAAAGGTGAGCATATACTGAAACATCACACTGAGCTGGAGCCTGGGAACCCTGCCCACCCCCTCGTCCTGACGGAGCACAGAGAGCATCCCTCAGCTCAGGCATGCTGCTCTCTGGCTTCATAACTCATGACATTTATTTGTCATATTTAGTCTCTGTGAGCTGCTGGAGATGCTCCAACACCTCACTATGTTATTAAGATATATGGGTAATTACCGTTCCTCAAGATACATTGTTTATAAAATACCATTCTTGCTTAAGGAGGCTTAGTTGAGCTAGACTGGCTGGCCTTGCTTAAGAAATCGCAGGCATTTTAGGACAGAGTTTAGAGGCACAAGAGATCCCAGAATCATATTTAAAATGCTGTGTTCATACATAGTATCTGTGGGGGCCAGCTGGCACTTGCACTGCATCGGCTGTTGTCTGCTTTTCGCAGCTGGCACAAAGGCGGCGTGAACTCTGCGTCACACCACCTCTCTAATTTGACAGAGATGTCGACACGTGCCCATAGCCAAACCAAATCACATCCCTATTGCGAGCTGAGCCAGCGGGGATGACTGCAGAAAGCCCTGTCCTCTTTTTTGTCGGAAACGTGCAGGAAGCCTGGAAAAGCAGGTTGAGGAAAAGGACCACTCTCCATCTGTACATCCAAGGTAGAAGACCCCTGAAGGGCAGGGATAAGCAAGCTGGTCTATGGCTACAGCTGACAGCAGACCATGGGAAAGCTGGAACAAGCTGCTCCCACCAGGTAGCATCTGCACGCTGCCTCCTGTCACGGAGGCGAGGGGCAGGGGTGTGTGGGAAGGACAGCATAAATTTACGTTAGTTGGGATTTTGAAGCCAGACAAATTTTAACTCTAGAAAAATACATACAGGTCCAAAAGGGAAATCTTTCGGTTTTTGAAGGTATGTATTTTTGGAAGGTGAAAGACAAGAAAGAAACATCCCCTAGCAAGTTAAAAATAGCAGTAGTTGAAACCGGTCAGGAGGTTTGAATGTATGAATGCACCGGATCGATCTGTTTTAGTTGGCAGGTGATACTATTCCAGGCATATTATTCCCTGAACGTGGACATTATGTATGTAGCACACTGACAGAGAAAATTGTGCATGTGAAATACACAGCTGTTTAGTGCACTACATATATGTGCATATGTGTGTACATACATTTATCAACATTCATGCCATATGTAAGTGAAGAGACGATATGGTATGTTAAAGAGTATGTGCAAAGTAAAACAAGCTTTATTTCATACTTTTACAGAGAATCTCTATAACAAAGGAACTGACCTTAAAAACATGTTGCATCTTAATTCCCAAAGGTGAATGGTGAAATGCTTCGTTTCACCTCCACACAAAATGAAGAGCAGAGCTAGTGCTGCTCCCTTTCATACACTTCACCCAGCAGCTAACGGCTTTTGACAGTTTTCCAATGAAGCATTGTAATGCATCTCCCTCTCTCTATTTTTGAAATGAGATTAACCTTTAAACTAGCTCTCTGCTTAGCTGGCAATCCACTGCATAGCCTGGGTTTGTCTCCCGCACCGCCAAAAAGCAAACACTTTGTGATCGCTCTCAGATCTGTGGCTTCATTCCCCTGGATGGTAAAGAGCTAACTCATTAAGCAAGGTGTCAAATGAGGGAATATTCGGGATGTGCTGTGCTTTGACCATCATCAGCTGGTCCTGGAGCTGGAGACAGGGAGGGCCACGGCATCTAAGATGGGGAGCCAGCAGACATTGCTGTCTGCCCACCCTGCTCTGGGGCACCCAGAGGTGCTGGCTGCCTCTTGCTGGTGAGAGGGAAGGCGGCTGCAGACCTACAACGCTGCGCTGGGACAGGAGCAGCAGCACTCAGACCTCCTGCGTCTCACATGGTCCCCAGAGGAAACGGAGAAGGTGATGCGCGAGCAGGCGCCAGGCAGCCGGGCCCTGAGCAGCAGCCAGAGGGACCAAGGCACGCTAGAGGCAAACATTAGCAAGTGCTTTGGGAACCAGCAGCAATTCTGATGGACTGCTTGTCCTCACCGAACCAGATACCTCCAAGCACAGCCATTTACTGCTAAAAATATTCTGCGCTGTCACTTCCATGCTGAGCGATCCCAATATACTTCACAAGCACTATATATAGAGAGAGATAAAGAACCATGGCCAAAGAAAGCTATCTTTCAGATGAAAGACAGTAACCAATTGACAAAAAGCACACTGTGCCTCAGAGGAATTAGGGAAAATGTTGATAAAGGCCACTCCCCAAAAAGATCTGTAAAAAAGCGTAATGGGGACTTCAAGTGCTGTCGGCAGCGTACGCTAAACAGACAGGACCTTGGTATTTAAAAGCTTGCCTGAAATTCCCACAGAGAAACAAACAGATAGTCAATACATCTTCCTCATAAGGACTGATGGAGTTCAAATTAAAAATAGCTGAGTGACCCTTTTGGTCAGTTCGGTTTTACTTAAGAGGCAGAAATGAAAAACCTACTCCCCTTTCTCGAACAGTATTTTGCTGATATATGTGATCACCCTGTCTTTCCATGTTCTCCAAGAATAACAACTACAAAATTTAGAATAACTTGGGCTACCTTCAAAGAAGCAAATAATGAACATGAGAACACAATGTCAGAGAGGTGTCTGAACTTGGTACAGTCTCTTATCCATCACTAATTTGATTTAGCACTACGTATTACAACTCTTGCTTTCTATAAGCTTAATGCAATTATGGCATAAAAATAGAAGCTACACTTCATGTCTCGATCCCTTATGAATAAGAAATGCTGTACTCCTGAAATTACAAAAGGACTTCCAATATTTAGCTGAACAAATTTTCTTTAGCTTGAAATTTAGAAGTGCTTTTGGTCAACGTGTATGTCTGTACTATAATGATATAGGAAGATAGTTAACAAAATGCTTTTAAAAATAATTTTCTGTACAAAAAGGTCATGCTCTGGTTGATCTATTTTGCGATTTGTGTGGAAAGCTGCAGGAAAGAGACATTGTAAAGCACAGAATATCAATAAAACAGAATTATTTTGCAAGATAATACAAGTGTTAAGTCATCGATAAGCTTCCTATTTCTGATGTTTCTTCTCTTGCCACCCAATTTAGCACTTGAAGAAGAATACAAAATGACAATAGCCTCTACAACCACGACTGCAGCTCATAGTGAGTTGTATCTGGCCATGCCAGCGTTTCCTTTTGCAATCCCTTAGCATTGCAAAACCTAGCCCTTGAAAACCATGCTTCCAAAGAGTTGTACAATGCAAGTGGTCATCATTCTGCAGGAGAGGAGCTATTAATGAAAAATGTATGCAGATGTAGATAACAATTTTTTATTTACAAAGATACCACAGTAAAAAAAAAAAAAATCACAGATAATGGCTATCATTATAGAAGTCAACAGGAACATGTCCACTGACTTCAGCAGCTACAGATCCAGCTCTAACACGGATCTAAACTTCACTGTTAATTCATTTGCCAATTTCTGCTGCAGACAATGAATATACTGCAGCTTACAGTTAGCATCCCTCCTTCTATAGCCTCTTAGGGAGAAAAGTTCTGGAAAACAAAGGCCTAATCCCTCATTGGTGCTGAAAGCTCAGTCTTTGATCTAAGAGCTGTGCATGTGCTTTGTTTCAAGTACAAGAATGGTTCCATTTTAATCCACAAAAATTAACCACCTACCCAGTTAAAGAAAAGTAAATTGTGAGGGAGAAAATCTGAACAATGAGTGGAGAATAGCAGTGAGAGGAAGACATGGCAAGAGAACGACCAAAGGAAAGCAGGGAGATAAAAGAGCATAAACTAATAAAACAGGGATAGAGTTGACCAAGTTGCAACAACTCTTGGATCACTAAGGGCAGAAGACTCTGTCCTAAGTAAAATTGCTCCAGGCACACAGAAAGGCAGGTATAGTAGGTTTAAAACCTGAACCACCTAATCTGAAGCAGAAAAAAATAAAAACCAAAGGATACCTGTCGTCCACTCCCAAAATCAGAGAGTTACAACTTTCAGCAAAACACTTTTATCTTTGAACATCTAGTTTACTTTCAGAGCCATATATGATATTATCATTTACCACTTCAGCAGCCTCAAATGACTGCTGGGAGATATCACTCTGACCTTTCATGACACCAATACCAATAAAAAAAAAAAGCAAACAAGACTTCCAATTACAGAGATCTTATTAAATCTTGGGGCTGATATGCCTGTGGATTTTCTGAAGGCTCTGGATTAACTGTGGATCCAGTCCTTCCTCACTGTCCTGTCTTCCTTGCACTTGAGCTAACCACACTGAGAGTCTGAGCTCTGTCACTTGGGGGACTTCCCTCTCCTTCCCTGCAACAGCGGAGCCTCTGGCTAAAAGCAGAGCATGGTAATGGGCCCTATTCTTCAATGGTATCCTTGAAGTGTTTGGGATCTGTGCTCCAGCACAACCCATCACTCATCTATTTCTCTCCAATAACCATATATCTTCTGCTGAAAAGGAAGACAGAATGAGAAAAGCAAAGAGCTGAGCTGGGACTCAGCAGTAACTGCTTGTGGGGGCTAAAAACCCACAGGAGATGTTAGGTTGCAGCGGGATGGGCATCTACGTAGCAATACTGGTGTCATTTGGTTCTGCATACATTTAGAAGTGTGATTGATAGTATCCACATAGCTCTTATTGCGGCTTCAGCTATGCCTCTCCCAGCTACAGACCTCTGCCTTAAAGCTCCTGCACTTCCAGATTTATTCTCACCACCGCAGCAGATGGACCACATCTGGGTTTTCATACAGCAACAACTATACTTCAGCTACGCATTGCACAAACTTCTCCACAATTAAGGACATCCAGCTTGCACACAGAACTGAAGATGGGAGGGAGGAATCCAAACAAAGATGATCATGACTGCCTCAGTGCATACTGAAAAACTGAAGACATGCAATGTGTGGTGAGGTACAACATGGATGAGTTTTGTTTGCTTGTTTTTAATATAACAACAGTTCCAAAGTTCTCGCAGTCAGTGAAAGCCTCGCGACTGATTACAGCACAACTTGGAAAATGAGGATTAAGAGAAAACAGTGCAGCCAGGAAATTTGCTAGAAGATACTAAAATAAGAGATGCTGCAGGCCCAAGGCAGTATAAAGACATGATACAAAGGGACATACGAAGATCTGAAACGTGAACAAGGATGACACTTGTCCAGGTTAACAATGTTCATTAAGTAGGGGGGAAACAATTTTCAGTATTTGAAAAGCAGGCTTATAATGATGTTGAAAGACATAGCAGCAGATAGTAAATTAGACAGGCATTTGTGATCTGATAGAGCAGCAACCCCCCCCCCCAATCATAACTCAGATGTGTGCACTGAAGCACCACGGTGCAAAGAATCTCTTCAGAATCTGGAGTGATTTTATCTAAAAAATGGTAATCAATTATAAGCTTATTACAAAGT
Source organism: Strix aluco (assembly GCF_031877795.1). Lineage (NCBI taxonomy): Eukaryota > Metazoa > Chordata > Aves > Strigiformes > Strigidae > Strix > Strix aluco. The sequence goes on from NC_133931.1 coordinate 161,662,435, forward strand.
AGAAGATCTTCAGTGAAGAAAAAATGTCTTTAGGGCTGGAGAGATCAATGGATGAGAAAGATTACAAAAGCTAAATGCATACACAGCCATTACTGTCTATCATTATAAGGAAGAAATTCTTTCCTGTGAGGGTGGTGAGACCCTGGCACAGGTTGCCCAGAGCAGCTGTGGCTGCCCGCTCCCTGGCAGGGTTCAAGGCCAGGTTGGATGGGGCTTTGAGCAACCTGGGCTAGTGGAAGGTGTCCCTGCCCATGGCAGGGAGGTTGGAACTAGATGATCTTTAAGGTCGCTTCCAACAGAAACCATTCTGTGATTTTATGATTCTATGATTACTGTAGTTGTGAACGGCAGCATGGGAATATTCAAATGCTATGAACAGCATGTTTAAGTGTTATAAACACTAAGGAGTGAAAATGATTTCGTTTGGTTTAGAAAACTAAGAGAAGAAAAACATACGCTGAACATTCAAAATCCACATGGCTAGCTTGACAACCTCTACAGAACAAATCTTTCTGCTTTAAGCCTCATCCTGTCAAGAATTTTATGTTTGTGCTCTCCACGCTTTGTGGCGTGATTGATTCTACCTAGTCAATGGTCTGAATGAGCTGCATGGATTAGGCTTCTTTTGCAGGATTGAGGCCAAAACCTGGGTTTTGGTGCACCAATATACCCCACTGACTGATTTCTTCAGAAATGCTTTAGTGGGTGATCATTACTGGCTTCATTATCAGTTTGGGCTATATAGCAATACGGGTCCTCACTGCACAGCACAGAGGCAATTTTATCTGCAGGCATAAGGACCCTGGAAATCACTGAGAAGGCACGAGGCTGCTGTACTCCCTGTCTGAATTATTCCCCTCTCCTGATATTCAGGATGACAGCTGATGTGGAAAACTCTTTTCCACCCATTCACCTAGAAAGAGGTTCATAATACCATATCTGTTATTTTACGGAGAAATACTAAATGAAAATGGGAATACTTTGGCACACAGTGAGCACCTCAACCACATATTAAAGATATTTAAGAAAAAGAACTGGCAACCTACAGGCTTCTTTACCATGACTTCCCTAAAAGACCATAAAGCACACCACCACTGCATTAACTCCTCTACAGATGCTTTTTTGTGCATTGCTACTAAAGTTAACACCACACAAATGACAGAGGTAAACCTTGGAAGCACTGAAAGGCAGAATGGGCCAGAAGCCATACATGTTGGGAATATTCAGAGGATCTTGCATGTAAACGTTGACTTGTAAAGGGGTGAAACAGAGGCAAAAGCTGACTGTGTTCGTGTGACATTTGGGGGGTCTGGAAACATCTGGCTGAAGTGGTCCACCAGATACAGAACTGGGAAAGGCAAAAAGTGACTCAGCCTGATAAAGAGAAGTCACTCTCAACTGGATCCAAGAGCATCCAGGTGAAGGCAAACCAGGTTAGAACAAAGAACTGATATCGCTGCACTAGGCCTACGATACCTAATACCCTCTCTGTTCCGCATTTGTGCAGGCTTTCTGTTGTTGGGTTTTTTATGTCAGGTTTGCTCCTCTGACACTTTTTATTCCTGAAATAAATACTGCTGTGCTTAGTGAAAGCTGTCTGGCCACTGGGCAACTCTGTTGATGTTTTACAGAGAGAGCAGAATTGCAGGTGTCAAACAAAACTTAACTTGCTGAGGTGATCACAGCCAGCCATGGCTGCCATCCCCAGGCTGGTGAGACACCCAACTACAAGATGACCTACTGAGGAGAAGCCCTAAAACCAGAGCAAGGTTCTCTTCCAAAGGCCATCAAAGGACTGGGAAGATAGGTAACCCCAGGACACAACAAATCCAAACATCAACAAAATTCACTCTAAGCAGGCACATTGTGGAGCGTTTTGTTTTACAGATGGCTGTATCGGAAGCAGAGAGGTGGAGCAACCATCCAGAGACACAGAGAGTGCCTGAATCAGGGATTAGAGCTGTAAGGCAGGGACCTGCAACTCCTAGCCTTATATGCACATTACTGTTTCCAACATTTTCCATCTCTGCTGGCAACATGTGACACTTTCTGCTTGCATGCACTGGATGTTTGGTAAAATAGCTGTACAAACAAGTTCTGATCCAAGTCTGACAGCAGGAAAAATATAGATCTTTCTACTTGCCTCAGTGGGCAATACAGCAACACAAGGCCCTCTAAGCCTAAAATCAACTGGGAAAGTGTTTAAACAAATGCTTAAATGTTTATTAACCAATAGCTTTAAAAATTAGATTTGCCAGATTATGGTGAATTGCCTTTTTGGGAAAGAAGAAAACATCAAAGGCTGAAACAGAGGAGGAAAACATACTGTTTTAAAGCTAAACTTCAGTCACTAATTAGGTCAAGAATTCCTACTTATGTAAATTTGAGAGGAACTGCTCTGTTAAAAGCCAAATATGGACAGGAAAACAGAGCCTACAAGATTTCTCTATGAAGAAACTTTTAATAAATAGCCTTTAATAATGTTTTGCTCTCCCATAAGGAAATGCTGAAAGAAAAAAAGGCTACTGCATATGGGTAAGAAGAGTATAATGTTAGCCCTGATAAATTCACATCAGCGTGCACAGACACTGGAGCAAACGATTCTTTCAAAAGTCTGGTTTAAACATTTCTCATTAGCTACTCTACATCAGATATGGAGATGATGACAGAAGTGAAATCTAGTAGCAGCTAAAATGCTACTGCAGTAATTATAAGATAGCTCTTTATCTACAGGCAGCTGCCAGCAGTCCATATTAATTTATCTAAGAGGCTTCATACTGTGGCAAATAGAAAGAGTAAATGAGATAACAAAGGAAAAGTCTGAGATAAATAACTGCAAATATTCTGTCTCACAGTAGCCACTAAACGAGAGTCTTTTTTAAAAAATATACAAACACACTATCTTCATTACTCATAACTTTGTTTTGATTTCACTTTTTTTTCCCAATGTGCATTTTCTTTACACATAGCTTTTCTGCAAAGAAAACTCAAATTCCAGATATTTTAAAATAGCAACAGAGCTGTCTTATGTTCGAATTTCTCAGAGAACTCTTTTTGAGTGTTTACGTGTATTTTTGATTGCGAGTATGTTTCTGGAAGACTGCTGATGTTCATAATACTATAGTTCTCTTGAGGGAAGGCAAATGCATATCTCAGGTGAGTTGTTACAGAATTCAGAGGTTCCTCCGCATAGCTCAGAGCTGATCTATAGTATATACAAGGGGAAGTCAGAACAACTCTAAAGTTCAAGCTTAGCATGAATGAAATGTAATTCCTGCTCCTGAAGGTGCAATATGTCTTAAACACCCAGAAAGGCTTGTTCTTCCATTTCCCATAATTTTTGTCATCTTACCACGGCTAATCTTAAAAAGCACTGATGTAATAACGTCTGTATTTTAACAGCATCAACACTTACTATTGTCCCTTCAATTAAGGAGTTTTTCTATGGCCCTTTATTAAAATCACATAGCTGTGTATGGATGTCTTCATGCAGCTACAGGGTGGATACATTCAGTAACTATTTTTTGCCATGAGAGACATGGTCACCATTTTTTACACTGTTTTAGGAGAGATTGACTGGCTGCCTAGTCATTTCCTGAGACCATGAGCAAAAGCTAATTCAAATAAACAATTCTAAATCCAGCTTTTACCTTCTTCTAGGAAGCAGCAAAGACTGTTTCCCAGTTGGTCATCCTTAGGAATGAGCACATGGATTGAAGAGAACACCAGATACCTTGTGATAAAAGGAGCTGTGGCTCCTTCACATGAGGAGCAAGCAGCCAGAATTCCTATACAGGGAGGACTCCCTTAAGTCTTTTTTTCAAGCTACTTTAACTTTTGAATAGCATCCAAAAATGCCCTATGGTATCAAAACACATGAGCTACATGATTTTTGCTCTTTTTCTTTTGGAAGCCTTTTATATCATCTATATTTCCCCAGACTTGGAACATCTTTGTCCTGAAGCCTGAAGTTTATTGGGTATCATCAGGATTTTAGTGATGGCAGTGGTGATGAGAACTGACTAGGTTTTATGCATTTCAAAACCAACACTCATATAAAATTATTTGGAGATATTTCCTAGAATACTACAATGGCACTGATGAAACTCCTCTAAGGTGAGAGCTGCCTTCTGTTCTGCTTTTGTATAGTCCCTTCCTGGGATACCCAGGAGCTCCCACAAGACAAATAACAAATACCAACTCTAATGCTCCCGCACCAAGTTTTAAAGAAAATCCACACCACTCTGCCTGATACCCCAAGGATGCAAATAATTTCTCATTGTTCTCGTGACTCACCACAATATTAAATATTGCTGCATTCAAACCTTTCAGCTCAAATTTCAGCAACCCAAGCAATCACAAAAAGGATTGGGCTGTATCTACAAGCTGGCTTTGAGATGAACCCTAGAATGACCAGCAGCAATGCAATAGTTAACAGTGCTGCCATCCAAGTGGTAATAACAGGCTTCAACACTAATCCTCTATTGAGCAGACTGGGAAAACCTCATAGTTTCTTTAGTTCTCTTGTTCCAGTCTGGCTGCTAATTCAAAACATAGTCATATATCAGTTTACATCGTGAAGGTCATACCCACAAGGCCAGTAACATTCCCTCTCTAAACAGGAGTGCAGGCTCATAAAATCTGTGCAAATGCACACACAAATCTAAGCCATTAGGGATGTTTGGATCTCCTACCCCTATGGATTGGTCACAAACATGGAATACAGCATGCATCAGCGTTTTATTTCAGGTCAGAAGCATGCTTTTGTAATGGCCCTTCCAATTGTCCCTACTTTGTCACCACCAGACTATGTGGTGATCTTCAGGCACACCAATTCAATTCTGTCCTGACAAAGCTAAACTGAAAGATGCACTACAGTGACCTAAGGGCATTCAGCCTGACAGACTGAGACTGTTCTAAAGCCAAGCCCCCGAAACACATTCAGCAGATGTTTGCTACTACAGACCCATTCCTGCTGGTGCCCCCTACTTTGCTATTGTGGATTCAGCCATAGTGCCAGTTACCTTCTCAGATTCTGAGTGTTTCCATGTCAAACTAACACCAAAATCTAAGTGATCTTCAAAGTCTCCCATGTTTTTTCTTTAAGGCAATCAAAACACCAAAGCTCACTTTCTATTAGGTTTTTGGGAGGGGAGGAGTGGGAAGAAGGGAAAGGAAGACTTAAAAAGGAATGATAAGTGTGGCTGCCTGGTACTTCCTCAGTTATTTAGATTGGGAATCTGAGAGGCTGGAGACAAAACACCTTCAAAGACATCAAGGGTCAACCGTTGGTTTCCTGGGGACTGGACACACTATGCATTTTTCATTTGGCAGCAGTGTTCCTTGGAATGAGCCATTGACTATTGCCATTAACACCAGGCATTCAGCCAGCAGGGGCAAGGATACACTTCACAATTTGCACTTCTAATTTACTGGGGTGTCTGCAGCAACATCCCGTTTGATGTGGTAAATTAAGCAGGAGTAGCAGGGTGGATTTTTCTTTTGCCCAATTAAACCTCTATGTATTAAGTCACCCATCAAAAAAGATTTAGAATGTGTCTTCACAGTCCTTGATACAATGTGTAAGCTATGAAACCTGGCTGAAGAAGTTCATTCAATGTGAAATAGCTCTGCACACTTTCTGTTGACCCCAGACCACCAGAATGTACACTTCCCCTCTTTTTACTGAAGCAATACTGTCCTTCATGAGTTGCCTGTGCTACTGCAGAAGAGGCTTAGAGTATTTCTTAGTGCTTAGTACTGGGGGCTGTTGTGTTTTCTCATCTGTTGCATTAAAACACTCAACTGCAAGCTTAACAGAATTACTTGTGTTTACAGTTAAGGCCAACAAACCAGACTGCTTGCAGAGCATCTGTTTCAAATCCAGTCTCTATTTTTTTCCTAGAATATTTTAAATTTCAGAAGCCTACTTTTGCTTTCAAAGCATGGTATTTTATGAGGTTACTCATGGGAACAAGTACTGCAGCCTGGCTTACTGTAACCCCCACTCCTTTCCCTACATGTCCTAAATAGCCACCCTCATGTTCCCCTTCTCCCAGTCTCTCCAATACCCTGAACTCATCTTCCAATGCCTAACACTGTATCACCACACCAGGGTTCCTCTACATGCTCAGACCTCCCATCCAGCACCTTCTCACATCCCATATCACCAGCATCTGCGTTCCCAACATCATCAGCGTGTGATGCCTTCTGGTTTTATCCGCTAAAGCACTTAAGTAAAACTGTAGCTCCCTATGATGGCCTATATGATTGCTCCTGAAGCCCAACTCACAACATCATATGCTTTACCTGGTTTTGGTTTGCTATCTGGGCAAGATGACACAGTGCTATTGTAACTAAAACACTGGCTTAGTGCCAGGCACACTTATCCAAACAAATAAGGGCTGTGTTTTACCAACATTTCCCTCTGTGGAAGCACCAATTTGAGCCTGTCTTCTTTACCAAGTCACTGGTTTTCTGGAAACATTTAAGAACTTCACATTTTTAAGACCTCTAATCCATAGAGGAATGTGTCTGAAACTGATCCATCATGTTCAAAACTCACCAGAGGGCAAAGAGTTAACACTACCTTCAGTCTAGGCAGCAAGACTATTTCCATAGGAACCAAACCAGGTTTAAAAAATGCTAATCTCATACTGAAGGGAAACAATCAGTTAAAAGTGGTTTGAAACCATTTCTTATTACTCTTACTGGGGCTGGATTTACTAGATGGAGATGTCAAAAATATGCTAATGTACATGGCTGAATACAGCTTCCAATACATCAAAAAAAAAAAAAAAAAAAAGCAAAACTTTCTGGGACAACTCCAGAGTGCCTCAGTCTGTAATCAAAATATCAAAATATCCTTTGGCTATAAAGAAAAAGGCATTCTGTTTCATGAGGTTTTTAAATGATTCATATTCTTGACTTGTAAAACCTCTCATCTGTCACAGATTACTCAAGGACTCACAAGAGGAAACCCTGAAAATATTATGCTGTCTTTATACAGGAGGTATTTTCCCTAAATCCAAATGGCTTTAAAATGAAAATATCTTGAAATTTCAAGACACTGTCAACACAAAGCCTTCTCATATCTCTGCGGAAGAAAAAGTGAGCATGAGGACTGCAACCAGCAATTCAGGAGCAGAATAACTCCTGTAATATATAAACCCACTTAAAGACTACACTCAGTGGAGCTGCATCAGCTCATTATTACCATTAGCCCCTATTACCCTAGTGCTTACAAGTAAAAAAAGCAGCAAAAAACCCACAGGGGAAGGGAGACTTACCTATGAGATACATGCCGATCCAGTCCCCTGCATCCACTTCTTCCTTTATATCCCAGTATATCACTAGGTCCTGCGAATGCCCGATGGAATAGTAGGAGCTGCTGACCATCAGGGTAGACCGGCTGTCTGAAGTGACAAGGTCTGTGTCACTGGTAGACCGAGGAATGGTGACCGTCTCATGGGAATTGTTCCTGATGTCCATGTTATGGAACTGGTCAGGGTTATAGCTGTATCTGAGAGGCTCTTTGCACCGGCGCCGATTTTGTGAGTTCCTAGATGGAGACGCCATGGCTGCCAGGCCCAGGAACCTGTTTTGGTACAGATTCTGTGAAGAAAAAAAAAGAAAGGATAGTATTTACAATCTTATTCATTTTTCAGTGACATCAAAGCTCAGGAAAAGTAGTACATCAGAATGAGAAAGTAGCAGATCTTTTTCCATTTGGCATTGCAAAAAAGAGGCATGAAAAGATGTAGCAGGAAACACAGTGCTAACTCAACTCCTACTCTGTAATTCTTACCATGAAAACAAGTGTAAGAGTAAGTCTTGCACCACAAAGCTCAGCCACAACTGGCACTCTGTGACGGAATTAATAGTAGCTGGCTTCCTTCACGTTAATGTATGCATCCAGAAACAAACACTGCAACTATCAAACTGCTAGAGTGCCATTCTCTTTTAACATCAGGAGATAGTCTTCCTACTTTTGACACCCGGAGTTAAGTCTTCTCCCCAGTAATTCTTGTTATGTTTGCAGAGGAATCTTTCTTAAAGCACAGCTGCCCCAGAGATCATATCCCATCTGGAGAGACTGGTTAGCAATGAGTAAGAACTCTTCCTCCCTGCTGGAGATCTGAAGAGTGAAAGCCATGAAAACAGAGTTATCCTTGTTACCAAAATAGAGATGTCTTCACTGAAGTGTAAATACAAACTAGGTGTTGCAGTGACTCTCAGTACAACTGATAGCTTCCGATCCTACTGCTCTGCTTTGGTTTTTGCAGTAGACTGTGAAATACTATGCATACTTGCTCTGGTAGGAATTTGGGAATGCACTGGACAACTAATGGGAATTGAGAAGGTTACTACATAGTCATCGTACCAGCAGTTGAAAAAATATTTAAATTCCAACCTACCCTCCTTCCTCAAGGCAAGCTGAGTGACTTGTACAAAATGCGTCATGGTGCATGAGTTAAGAGCTCCTGTGAGTTGGCAGATGGAGAATGCTTAAGTTATGACTGGGTTAAATTTTGATGTGAAGACATGCTCTGATAATGATCAAAATACTGGTTATTCCTTACTTCTGTGCTCTTTGTTTTTCCCATTTTCCTTCCCAGTTTTCCCTCTTCTCTCCCTGCAGCTCTGCTATTTCAATCACTCAGCTTTTCATTATTCATTAGCCTTCCATTATCCGTCTGTTGCCAGCCATGCTGTCAAGCCCGTTAGATACAAAACCAGACAGCTTTCCAGTATGCTATGAAATGCTTTTCACATGATCAGAAGTCAAATCATCCTTCTGAACTCAAACAAATTAAGCGGAAGAAAAATCATAGCTCCCTTTGTCCAGCCAAGCAGTTATTTAACCCTGGCTTTATTAAGGCTATGGTAGCACAGAAGAACAGGAAGCCCTGAAAAAATAAAATATTTGTTTATTAATACCAATTTTTATTAAATAATTAAGACACCTATTATTGTGTCTTAGGATTCTGTTGCACAAAAGCTGTACAGAGAACACAATTTAACTGCCATGTTTGTACCCCTAGAATATGCTGTCACTTTGCAGACACTGCCTTACAACGCTTACAATCTGTTGACCCAAATCCTCACTTACTGCATTAAACAGGGTTTATAAGCAAAAATAGCTCCAGCAGGAATGCCACACCTTATAGTAAGTGCTGGCAAGATTGAAGATAATAATGCAAAAGGCTACACTAGAGATACAGGAATAGGAGGAAGGAAGCATGTGGGGGAACGAAGTACATGGAGTTGCACTTGCTATGCATCTAATCTTGTCTTTGCTGCTTGTTTGCTAAGTTACATTTATTCACTGTTTGAAAAGAGAGTTCACAGTATAAAGACCAATACTCCTTGTAAACAGAAAATGCATCTTTTTTAATCAAAACACAAGGTCTCACATGCTGTGAACACTTCCTAACCCGGGAAACGCCTGTGGACGTGCACAACTACCCCACTCTAGTCAGTAATTTAAAATCGATGGGAGTTTCTGTCACTTAGCAAAGAAGGCATCTTGCTGTCACAACAGTACCCGAGACAACTACTATTGTTTTTATAATGGTGATATAGCAACACGAAGAAGTTCAAGTCCACTCTTCTGGATTAGTCTGTATCATTAACGTGGGTTCCTTTGCTCATAGTGCGCTACTCAAAAGCTACTTCAGTTCAAAGGCAGGCATTTCACTTCTGGTGACAAACTACTCTAGGGAATAGCGGTTCTGCAGATACTTTCATTTTTGAATGTTAATAGATGTAGAGTATTAATTAACTGCATACTATTAAATTAGACTTAAACATTTAATTTTTTCAGCTTCAGCGTGACTTTAAGCAGTTTTAATGAAAATGGTAAATTCATCACTATGTTCTAATTCTGTAAGTTCCCATTTTCCTGTATGTTGATGCCAGTGGAACAAATGGCACAATCTGAAAGTAACCCAGAAGGCCACGTTCTCCAGAAATCCGAGTCTCTTGTATTTCCAGCATCAGTTCTACACAAATACATTAATCTGCATAAAAGAAAATCCCCAAACTGAAAAAATCCCAAACAAATGGGACAATAGTCACACATAATTATCTGGATTAAATAATGGATCAAAATATACGCATGGTTGTATGAATAAGTAGAAAAGAGGTTAGGAAAAATAGTTACTCCACATTTTATTACCAGCTTTGCATGTTTTCCATGCAACTGTCTAAAGCGTGTACACAGACCCAAGCCCTGGTGATAGAGTCCCAGTCATAGTGAGACAGCTTAAAAAAACTGCAAAGACATCCTCTTGATGTCTTGTGGAAGCAATCTGATCCACCACAGATACCTACTATATTTTTTAAAAAAATATCTTTTTTAGGGGCTTGAGAGTGATATTTATTCTACCCTTTTGCAGAAGTGTGTACACTATACACACTAAGCTATACACTCATTTCTAATATACAGTGTAAATTATAAAGCAAGAACAATGAAGGGCCAAATGGTGACCCAACAGCACAACAGATCATGCTTGGCTGTCAACAGAAACAAATCCCTCTTCGTTCCTGGCTCAAAACACTCAGTCCATAGCTGCTTCTACAGTCAGTCTTTCCAGGAGTGTTTCCACCCATGGACTCTCTGTACCAAACGACCCCCAGGCTTCACTTTCCCACCTACTCCCTCACCACCTGTATGATGGTTAGCGGGGAGAAGAACCTTTGCTGATCAGAGCATCTATGCATGTAAGAGGAAAGGTGGTTTTCTTCTCACACCTTTTAACCTTTTTGCCTCAGATTATCAGATCTTGTCCTAAAAGGGCCCGGTTTTGCCACGCTTAAGTACATCATTCATATGATACGTTCAACATGTGAGCCCAAGCTTGTCCTAAGTTGAGATTGCCAATACTGCATTAGTGACTGATGCACTGCTTGCCTATTTCTTATGTCTGAATGAAGTGACAAGGATGTGCAATATTTCAGTTATATCGGCAATGTCCAGTTACTTTAGTTTTTGACACCTGAAGTAGCAGATGTAAAGGTCTTTCCCTTTACATTCCTCATTTGGACATACATAATATGTAATACAACATAGATAAGTAATTTTCAGATTACTTTATAGTAGACAACTATAGTAGACAACTTTTAAAATAACGTCAAACCTTACAAATATCACTACTGGTGGAAAACATAGATTTTCTACTGCTATCAGCTACTCTAGCATAAATAAGCATTTACCCCAATAACTTTAGTAATTAACTTTTAATTTATATGAGAAACAGCCCTTCTGTGTACAGACAACTATGGCAACAAGTATTTAGCTATAAAATATTAGTGTACTGAGCAAAAATAGCTAAAGGAACATTCTTCCCCTCTTACTGGCACTCCCTCTGATTTTCACAAAGTTCTGGAAAGCTTTCTCTCTAATGATATATCAGCCACCCAAAAGTCTTACTCAAAATGAGATTTCTGGAGGATTATCTGTGAGCAGAATTTGTGTCTTATGTCACTTATCCATCCAATGAAAACAATCATCAGAAAAATTAATTTTGGCATTTTTTTCCCCCATATAAATGCAACTGCAATTCCTACAGGGAAAGTAGGAAGGAGCAGCCAAAAGGAAATGACAAAATCTGATTGTAAAGAAAACTGACCTCAAAAATGTACACGTAGAAAACATGTAATCAGTAAATACCAAGAAAAAGCATTTCACAGGTTTTCTTCCCACGTTCCCTCCCTTTCACCCTCACACCTCTCTCCCTGCCCAATTGCTGTTTGGCACTGGGACAGCAGAGAGCTGTTGCCACCACAGTGTCTTCCTTCCCCACCTGAGGAAACCACACCACCTCCCTCTCAGAGATACAAAGAATCCTCTGGCTGGAAGGCTTCACACCATTATTGCTATCTGAATTTCACCAAGGGATTCAGAGCTGCCATGCAGCAACTTCTTCTGGAGAGCTCTAGAGCTTAATGTTAGGGATTTTTTTGTTGTTGTTTGGGATTATTTTAAATCATGCCACAAAGGTACATGATGTCTTAGCAATACAGAGATAGATCTCAGCTATGCATCTGCAAGGATCCAGCTCAATTCAGACAACTAAAAGCTGTCTTTTAGATATCTGAACTGACACCCGTTGCCTCCTGTTGCTGCTTTGTCAGAGAAGATGTATTTGTGCAGGTCAGGATGGTGGTACGATGGACTTTTACTGTCCATACCAAAGATACTATATGATTGAAATACAACCCATCACTGAAGCACTGGCAGATGAAGAAATTAAAGGGAACAAGGTGACAATATTAGCCCGTAAGACAGCGGGCTCAAAGTAAGACGCATGTAGTCATTTGGGATGTCTGCAAGCATCATCACAACCAGAATTTCAAGGGCAACCACCAAGACAGGCAGTGAGATAGCTTTGTATAATGGAAAGCTTGGGACACAGTGCATTTGTCTGTCTGAAAATTTAATGATCCAGTAGTCAAGTCTGATATCATAGGCAAATCAGATGTGGAGTCAGTCTCTTGGTTGCTCCACCAGAGATGAGGGTTCTCCTGATAAGCTTTTAGCCTTCATTTGCAAGGCTAATGTGTTTTGTAAAGAGACAAGAAGGAGCCAAGACAGGTTAAAAAAGAAATAAATTAGGGTAGACTGGTAGAAGTGGTAAGTTATGACAGAAAAAGTCTTCTGACCAGCTTTCAGGATGGTAAGATGATGTGTATCAACAAGGATATGGTACTAATAGAAATATAAGGTAGTAATAGCCTGTATGAAAGGTTTAATTGGCTGCATGAGAGACAACATAAAAAGATTTTACAAACTTAGTCACAGCACAGGTGTGAACACCCAGAGCAAAATCCTAAGGCTGGGCCAGAAAGACAAGCAGGAAAGCAACAGTGCCTACCGTCATTGAAAGGTGATGTGGTGTGACTCTGCAAGCCAGAGCTTTGAGGCAGACCTTTAACTTGAAGGTGAGCTTACCAAAAGGGCTTTCAGTATGTAAAACTGTTTTATGAGAGCATAAATTAGAGTCAGTTAAGTTCTGAAAGACAGGAAACTCAGCTCTGCTGGGTGGAAAAGTAAAAACACTGGGTGAAAGAAAAAAGATAGCAGAATGAGCTCGTTGCCGTTCCTTACAGACCAGGACTTTCCTCTCCAGCCTTGCTCTCAACCCAGCAACGTGAAAACCTTCCTCACAGCAAACTCTCCTGCCCTTCATAGCCCTAAAGACTTGTTGCAGGATCAGCAGATCTTCCCAGCAACCTTCTCACCTCCACTCCCACCACAGGCCCACTGCTCTTAATCTTTTCCCCATCTGCTCCCTGAACCCATCCACGCAGGAAATTGTCAACCAAGAGAACATTTGCATTTTCCATCACTGCGGGCGCAGTACAATTGACTATACAAAATGCAAGGCAATGAAGAGATAAGAAGAAATACAGATCAAAAGTAAGCTATAATCAAAGTTAGTTTCAGCTACCATAACTGCCCCCCATCAACCTACTCCCACCTATCATCACAGCTATTTATTTTTTATCATCATGTGAGAAAAATCCCTTTGGACATTTGAATTTTAGAAGAATTGTTAGTACAACTCTTAGCACAAAAAGGATTTTTAAAGCATAGCTTATAGGACAGCCAAATCCAGTAAACAAGGCCTTCTAGTACAAGGAGCTATACAAAATCTTCTCCAAATGGTTCAGCATCTGACTTGCTGAAAACATAAGACCCAACATGAAAATCATCAAGCTTTGGATTGTAGAATGCTACAAAGCCAAAGGATTTGGAAAGCACAGAGAACTTTGTAGGATCAGGCCGTTTATCTGAGAGGCATAGGAATGGTTTCTCAGAGCTCCAAAGGAATCATTTAATAGCATGAGGGAGTTGCAGGCTTCCATGGTCTACTGATACACTTTTCACTGCAAGATATTACAGAGCATATAGATGAGACTGCTGCTTTTGGGAAGACTGAAATGCAGGCTGCAAAAGTTTCAGAGGGATGCATGCCATAATAACACTAAAGAACTTTAAGCGCATTTGTCTCAATATTGTGCACCTATAACACAATATATATATTTATGCCTATAATAAACACTAATTGGAAATCAAAGCCATTATACATCAGCAGTGGGGCAAATGGATGTTATGAGGTAGCTAATTTTTCCATTTCCTGACCTTTGTGCACTTCCAGTCTAGCTGTACTGCTATGTTAATGTATCGTCTTACATTTCACTTTGCTTCAGTGATCTGCAAATCATTGCACAAATTAGAATCAAAATGAAACAATTGGCCTCAAGGTCAACCCAGCAAGGTTCGGTGCCGGTGGGTGGGATTGATTCCCAATGCAGGTCTATCAGTCATAAGGCAGCAAAAACTGACAGCGCAGTAACCAGGGGTGCTCTTAGCATCTACGAAGAAAAGTACAATTAAGAGCAGTTCACATTTTCTGAGAGCACTTAAACAATCTCCTGGGCACAAACTGCAAGTTGGAATATGGGGTAGTGATTGGAGGGAAATTCGTGGAGTTCAGAAAAAGAAAGGAAAAATATAACAATGCTTGTTTTCTGCTCTTTCTGGAAGAGTGCTAATAAATGATTCCAAGAATCAAGATTTGTTTACCCGTAAGTATATAAACCAAACGAGTTTCTAAAAAAAATGACATTTTACCAGTTTTAGATGAGATCACTCCAAGCTTCTACACTGTAGACTACTTATGTCTAACTAAGAGCAATTAACAATCTTACATTCAACACATTTGTATTGACACAGTGATAATGCACTCACAGTTCACTACACAAAGCAGTGGAAAGTTTCTGCAATAGAATGCAGCTTAATTAATTTCTTAATTTCTCTTAAATCAGTAGCAGAAAAACAGTCTTGTCTCAGCAGTTTGGCACAGCAAGGGATGAGAAACAGCCATCAGACTCACCCATTACAGAAAAAAGATCTGAAAACATTGTCTTTCAAGGACATATTCAGATACACAAGAACAGGTAAACATGCAATATGGCCTGAATACAAAATCTCAAAAAGATATCTGTAAAGAAATAATAAAAGGATCAACATGGTAACATCTTAAACCAAGATAACACGGCACAGCTTCACTCTGTTCTTTCTGCACTATGAAATTAAAGAAATAACCTTGGGATCTGCTCGTATGCTGCTATCAAATACTTCGAAGTCTACAATGCTTGTCTTTGCTGGTGCTTTACAATGCACATAACAGGAAATTTATATTTTTGACTGGTGGGTTTTAAACATCAGAATCAGGCAGAGAAGTGCTGCTGCAGTACCAGACAGAGGCAGGACAGTGACTACCTTTCAACAGGTGCTAGATGAAACATTTGTTGGTAGGTCAACACACCCTCTCTTGACAAGCATCCTCATGTCCATGAAGGCCAGTGTGGACCATGCCAGCTTCACAGGTACACAGTCCTAGTGACTGTGGTGCTGAAGACTAAAAATCTCCATTCCTCATCTTTTCAAAACCAAGGACAATATTTATGAACAACAATCACTGCAAGAAAAAAAAAAAAGAAAGCAATAATTCTGTACCAGGCACTGGTACTGGTTTAATAGGCTATTTGAAGTAGAGAAGTATCACTCGCAGCAGAGAGCTGTCCCCAATAGCCTGCGTGCCCCACTCAGGTCTATTTAAGAATCATTACTGCATTCATCAGGTCCACTGCACAGCTGGACTCTTCTAGTGTCCCAGGAAAGCTACTTACTCCAAAGGGGTTTTAGGAGGGAGGAGGTAAGAACAGGGACACTCTTCTCCTCTGCATGCTAAAAACATTGCTGCCCTTCTGTGAAGCGATCAACGGATACTCCTACTGAGAAGCCCTGACCACACTGAATGCCCTGTTTCAGGTTCTGCACAGCACGTAATAACAGACAACTCTTACCTGATGGATTTTTATAACCAGTGGCTTCAGTTCTTCAAGTACTTTGTCTTTAATAGCACTAACAGGGGCCCAGATTCATCCAACTCAAGCTTTGAGTACTTGAGTCACCTAATTTAGGAATGCAGGTTCCCAAGACTCCCTGTGTACTCCGAGGGAAGAGGATGACTCCTCCTGAAAAAGACTGAGACCCAGGTAAGGATTCAGCTCCAGCTCTCTCCATCACCTTTTTAAGGAGTTGGTGACTGTTGGGATCCTAGTTTAGGCATGTTAGGTTAGATATGAAGGAGCCAGACCTGTGTACGAACCTCTCTAGCTGTAAGATTTTATATTATATAAAGATAAGTGGGCAAAGCACTCCTGAGGGAAGCAGAAAATGTGTACTGGAAGTACATTCAGGCATGTGAAATAGAAATATAAGGCATATTAAAAAAACATGCTAAACTACTACCTGATTATTCAAGAATAGTCTGATTTTCTAGGCAATTATAAAATTGCAAACTAGATGGTACATTCAGAGAAAGTCAAAGCAGATAAAATAAAAAAAAATACTCAGTATACTGTATATACTTTATGTACAGATCTTTTCAAAAGTGTAATACCAGTAAATGTAGCAGAGATTTACAGGAAAAGCTGTGAAGACATCTTGCAAAATTTAAGAGACTACTAACAAAATGCTGTAGAGTAAATATGAGTTGCTGAAAGATATCCAGTAATGTGCGTTTCCCAGAACTGTCAGGTACAGTCATTCCTCTGCTCAGAAGTAGTCCCACATTTCCCATATCTCTTCCCCAGAGCCCGAAGACTCCTCTGAAAACTTTTTGCAGAAAAACCTCTTAATTTCTTATGATATGTGAGAGTTATAAAAATCCCACCATTCTCCACCGTTAAGAATGTATTATACCTTCCACCATGACAACTGTTTTGCTAAAAAACAAAGCTTGTGTGATGTCTGTAGTGTGTATTGCTGTCAGACAGAAGAGTTCTCTAACGTATTACGTATCAGGCACACCTTACTATGTATAAAACAAACACACACACAAAAACAACAGAAAGCAACCAAGCGCAGATAATCAAAAGTGAAGTTTTTAATATTAACCTCCCTTCAGACACGAGTATGAATCTTTGCAAATGAAAGTTTCAAATGTGTAGGTATCAAAGGATTTGTCCTGGAGAGCTCAGATCTGCCCGTGCCATATTCCTACCACCACGCTTCCCTCTCTGCCTGGACACTCCTGTGTGCAGCACAATGGATCCATATACACACACCACAAGACGTTCAGCATTGCTGTAAAATTTCTATCGACACCATGAGGGCCATTCCCTGCAAGAGCTGTGTACAGTTTCCCTCCTGCCTCCCTCTCTTCTAGGCTGTCAGCAAGGTCCCCCTGTTCCTCTGTGCCATGTCCTTCACACCACAGACCGTGACATGTTCCCAGGTGACCATGCATCTTCCTCTCCTAACCATCCCTGTTTATTCTCAGGGCATATCTCCTCCTCCCCACTCATCAGTATTACCACCCTCCCCTCGCTCGCAGGCAGGAAGGGCGAGGGCACAAGGCATCACTTGCTGTACCAGACATAGGACAGGCACTGGATTAACATGTGAGGACAATAAACACACAAAACCCAGGAGGGATGGAAGGAGGCTGACCCCCACTCCACAGCAAAGAGAACATTTTAAATCTCCTATTTCATTCATTGCCCCTACACTCTCATGCTTCTTACCCCCATCTGTGTTTAAGAGAAGAGTGATTTGAACTGTCAGTATCTTAACCTCCTCCGGCAGCGAGGCAGGGCTGAGGCAGGTAAGTATTATTAGCAGGCTGTGGAGTATTAATGACTGTATCAACCACCTTTGATCTACAAACAACAAACCATTGCAATAAACCAGTCTCAACCAGACACCAGCTTTGGAGCATGCCCTCAGCTCCATCTTCTACCTTTCAATGAGGGCTAGAATATTCCCTGACATTTTAAAATTAATTACCTACAGAGCTCCTGTTATTATCGTATTACCTCCAGACAAACGCAGACATGCCACCCGGTTGAGTGTGCTTGATCCTGCTTCGGATAAAAATAAAGGCAAAACTCCCCCTGACTTCAGTGTGGAACAAAGTGACTTTGTAACGCAAAGGAAAACCCATATAGATGCCAACAGCTGCAGTTAACAAGGGCTAATCCAGACCTGGAAAAGCGACAATTCACATTTTAACTAAAACACTTCAACCATTTTCATCCATGCTACAACCTGTTCTTTTGGAAAACACATTAGACCAACACATAGAGCAGCAAGTTGCATTTTAGGACAAAGATCACAGCAACTACTCTTAGAATGAGATCTCAAAACCTAGAAACAACTCTGTCATTTGATGGGTTAGGATTAATTTAAAATACAATCATATTTTTAGACCATGATACCTGAATGTTTTTTCCTATGCAATTATAATAATAGAATCCCAAACTTTTTTTATTTTGTCAAAAGAAAAGAAATCCCTCATGGATTTAAACTGGAACATAAGACCCTGAAGTGATTCATCATTACTGCATGTTTTTTGCCTGATGTCACTGGAGGGCAGAATGAAAACTGCCTGGAAGTATTAGGAGTTTGACTGCCACATTTAAGCATGCTTGTTCTCAACAGACTGACTTCTTATGTTTGTATACTCTCGGGGAGATTATGACAACATCCCCACATTTTTTGTAATTACATATTTTTAAATATAAATATCTAGAGTTCATTATGTGTTGGGGTATTTTTTAAAGAAAAGATCTATTATAACAAAGTTTTGGAGGAGCAAGAATTCTTATTTTACACTGAAAAACAGTAAAGAAAAACTGATTTATGCTTAGTAATGCCTCAGATCCAGTATGTTATTCTTGAAAATAATCCTTACGCCATAAAAAACTTAATACTACTGATAGAACCCACAAGGCATAGTTTAAAGGGTGAGATTTCTCTGTTTATGGGCAGGTAAAACTAGCCTCAGATACTTATCTGCAAACCTACTTACTGTTTCATCTTTATTAAAAATTGTTTATGGTTTGATTGTATAAATCACAGTAAGTTGCTACTACAATTGTATTCATGAGAAGGTAAAGAAACTGGGCAAACTATCCCAAGAGGGAATGAGTAATTCTGGTATTACAGTCTCTAGTTGAGGAACAAGATTCAGATTTTACAAAGAGAACATGTGGTGGCTTTATGTAGGGCACAAAAATAATCCTGCATGAGAGAACAGAAGCTGTGTTCAGGGACTCTGTTTTCCTCTGGATCACTCTAAGACAATTCTGAGCTACAGGTCAAAAGTTTTCTGGGGAACTGCTAGCCAAGGTTAGATGAAAGGTAGCCTGGTAGTTTACCCCTTGAAAGCAAGTATGGGCATCAAGCAGATTTTCCAAGGAGAAACGACCCAGAACAACTGCAGGAAAACTAGATCAAGTAGGGGAAGAAGAGCAAACTGGTGCAGGCTCCTCCAACCAAATACAAATGTAGAAGAGAGACAAGCCCTGCTGACTACTATCACCAAGAGAATCTGGACCTGCACGTAGAGATGGGCAAGTCTCATTGTGACAGTATGATTACTGACTTACTTCACTGCTAGTACACCTCTAATACAGTAATTAGATATGACTATGCTGTATCACACAGTCATATGTACAGGCATGTACATCTGCTCATATTACTGTGTGAGGTTCTAATTTACTTTTTTCTCTTTCACTCCAGTTCAAAAGGGTTTGGGGTCCTGTGTTTAACAAGGTTTCATGAGAGTTTTCAAAGAGGAAGAACATCTGCAAAGGTTGTATTTCACTCATCCACAGACAGAAGTACAAGAATGGTTCTGAATGAAGGTTCAAGCCATAGTTTCCTTTAATTTTAATGAGGACCATTAGTTAGACTTAACCCAATGATTTTTTGCTGCCATTGCCTCACAGAAGAGAAGTAATTACAGTTTTTAAACACTGCACTTAAAGTAAGGCCTAAAGGAGAAATTTTTTAACCTATTTTTCTAGTAACAACCCCTCTGTCAAGGAAGTGTCCTAAATCCATCAAGGATTAGGTTCTAGGGCATTGTAATGAAAATCTAGAGTTTAATTTATTAGTATTTATAGAAGCCTGCACAAGTAAGCAAGTTGGAAAACTATTCAGTTCTGCAGGCATTAAACTCGAGTTCTGGAAAAAAGACCGAGACGTGTACATCATCACACAGCAAGGCTGCGGCCACACGAGTGGCCATACCCTGCTTGGATGTCTTGGTGTGGGACTTGGTTCTGTTCTCCTAAGGACAATGAGAACTACCTACAGTCCCATGCCGTGCACAAATCAATGAAGCACACTTTGGTCCATGGATGCTACTTTTACATTGACTGTATTACTATCTGGATAAAACGCTATTCAACTTAACCTTAGGGAGTTAAACTGGAATGTCAGTGAGGTTAAAACTTGACTTTTGAACAGGTATTTCCATTTCAGGTTTTCAAGCACTGAAAGAATTTATTTGTTTATTGGGTTTGCATGGCAAGGTTTCAGTAGCAGCAGGGCTACAGGGGTGGCTTCTGTGAGAAGCTGCCAGAAGCTTCCCCCATGTCCGACAGAGCCAATGCCAGGCGGCTCCAAGATGGACCTGCCGCTGGCCAAGGCCGAGCCCATCAGCAACGGTGGGAGCGCCTCTGGGATAACATATTTAAGAAGGGGAGAAGAACTGCTGCGGCAACTGCAGCCAGAAGAGAGGAGTGAGAATATGTGAGAGAAACAACTCTGCAGACCCCAAGGACAGTGCAGAAGGAGGGGCAGGAGGTGCTCCAGGCACCAGAGCAGAGGTTCTCCTGCAGCCCGTGGTGCAGTCCATGGTGAGGCAGCTGTGCCCTGCACCCAGGGAGGTCCACGGGGGAGCAGAGACCCACCTGCAGCCCGGGGAGGACCCCATGCCGGAGCAGGTGAGTGCCCGAAGGAGGCTGTGACCCCATGGGAAGCCCACGCTGGAGCAGGTTCCTGGCAGGAGCTGTGGGCCTGTGAAGAGAGGAGCCCACACTGGAGCAGGTTTTCTGGCAGGACTTGTGACCCCGTGGGGGACCCACGCTGGAGCAGTCTGTGCCTGAAGGGCTGCACCCCGTGGGAGGGACCCACGCTGAGGCAGGGGAAAAGTGTGAGGAGTCCTCCCCCTGAGAAGGAAGGAGCAGCAGAGACAACGGGTGATGAACGACTACAACCCCTATTCCCTGCCCTGCTGCTGCTGGAAGGGAGGAAATAGAGAAATCAGGAGTAATTAAGCCCGGGAAGAAGGGAGGGATGGGGAAAACGTGTTTTTAAGATTTGGTTTTATTTCTCATTATCCTACTCTGATTTGATTGGTAATAAACTAATTTCCCCAAGTCAAGTCTGTTGTGCCCATGACAGTAATTGGTGAGTAATCTCTCCCTGTCCTTATCTTGACCCACGAGCCTTGTTATATTTCCGCTCCCCTGAGCTGAGGAGGGGAGTGATAGGGCAGCTTTGTTGGGCACCTGGCATCCAGCCAGGGTCAACCCACCACAGTGTAAGACCTCCAAACAGAAAAGACACTAATTTGACAAATTTATCACTTGTAACATTAGCTTAATGGCCACATACTAACGTTTCTGGTACTTTTTCCTCTCAATATTAGTGATAAATTAACTTGGTTGATGTATTTTTCTAACCTTTAACCAAAAGCCAAATGTTCGTACTAAAGACATTCAGGTCTAATTCAGAAAGCATTCCTGGAAACAAAAACAAACAGCCCTGTTAACAGCAGAATTAATGAAGCTGTTTTCCTGCAGAGCTCTATCCTTCATCACCACCCAACCTCTACTGAAGTCCCAGCTTTTTCCTGTCCATTCCTCTGCAAAAAAAAACACCTGAAGCAAAGGTATAGACAATCCCAGCGACTGTCCGGGCTGCTGGAGCGGGTGACAGATGGGCTCTACCTGCCTTTCCCCGCAGCCCCAACTTGGGTGTCTGTCCTCTCCCCAGCCCTTGAAACCTGTCGAAAATTCATTATCTCAAAGACAACTACTCCTCTCTGTTTCACTTGTAATTAGTCAGCAGCTTCAAAAGTAGTTAGGGAAGGGAGTGACAGGCAGACAGAACGTGCACTCAGAGAAGTCTGATCAGCCCAGGAAGATAGGCTATAAAAAAAATTGTACACAGCCTCACCAATTTAATTGATTACTCAGACAAGGGAATTTCCTCATGTATACAGAACTGCAGAAACAGGTTTTATGATATTTCAATATCCATTACAAAAACATAACAGAAATCAAACTTCAGTGGGAACAGGACCTGCTCTAACATACAACACAAACTATTCCCTTTCCAGCTCCATTATTCCTAATTACAGAGTCCAGTGTGTTCTCATCCCGGTGGAAAATTTTAGTTCCAAATGAAACAAAATACATTTATATTTTCCTTTTTGGATTTTATGACAGATTTCCAGCATATAAGTAAATCTGGTGTGAATTTTTTTCTCCTGTGTTAAAGAAGGCATCAAGTGTGTCATTTCTCTTCAAGAAGAAAATTCATAGAGGTGAAAACTTAGTGTCATGAAGAATGGACTAATTTAAATTGTACAAATAAGTACAAAAAAAATCTCATTTATATTTTTAATTTTCAAATTCCCAATGCAATTAAAGTATATATTCACGTAAGGGTCAGAGATAATGTATTAGACAGAGCTTTCCCAGTATATTGCAGAATAATTTTTTTCCTTATGCAACTAACTCTGTAAATGGTTTAATATTAATAAAATTAAATGTTCATTGATTTTAATTAGTCTTTTACCATATAGAATTTCACAAAGTAATGGATTTGTTTCAGCCAGTTTCTCTGTCGGTTGTAAAGAGATAGGTCACATTTTGAGAAGACTTAAATTTCTCAGTAAAATCAAAATATTTGTGCACGTCAAAACCAAAGTATTTCTGCATAAAGGCAAAGCTGCAAAATGCTATGGAAGCAATGTAGATGGAAATTCTGAAAGTTAAAAGCATATTTGTATTTTACCAAAAGAAATTATAAAGCCTTGTCTCTCAGATTTTTTTAAAGAACCATGAGTTTCTAGCTGACAACAGTCAGTAGAGCAACGACATTTTAAAGCATCCTGAAAACTCCAAAGGCACTAAGTACAAACATTGTTTCTGATGCCATCAACATACTGCTCTCCAGTACAGACAACAGCTTGCGCATGTGGATCCACGTAAAACTTTTCCGTTCCTCTGAAGTGAATTCAGCCTAGGCTCAATCTCGCATGTCTTGGATGCGATGGAAAGACTCCTGTTGACTTCAACAGGCTTTGAAGCAGATCCTGTCCCATTGGGTCATTCGGGGTTCTTTTAAATTCCTAGATACTCAAGGTTAGACGTAAAGCACCATCTTCACAGCCTTCCTCTTGTGTGATGTAATGGGGAGAATAGCAAACTTATCAAATTTCCTTGCAAGTGCTCTTTTCCTAATAACTTGAATGATAGAGTTGTTCAGTGCTGGTTTTTAATGCATGTCTTTTGCTTCTGCTGGTGCCCTTAAACCCCCTGGTGCTTTCCCAAACGTATAGTTATTCCCTTACAAGGCTGGCAGATAATAAGCAAATACAGAGAATTGTTCCTTCAATTAAACTAGTGCTGAAAATAGGGACTGACGTAAACAGGAAGAGGGAATTCTGCCAGAAATTAATCTATTTCTTAATTTCTCTATTAAGATAATTATCATCCCAGCCAATATTTATATTACTCTAATTAAAAAGACATTAGGAGAGCAAGGGCTCTGTTTTGTAGCTCCACCTCTTTTCCTACCACTGCCTCCCATTTGCTGCCTTTGCTGGGATCGCCAGCATCTAAGCTGAGGGTCTACAGGACAAGTGGGGGGGTTTCTTTCATACTTGCAGGTTGGCTAACCACCAACCCCTTTGCACCCAAATGGATGTTGGTGAATCTGTTGGCTCTTCTGTCTATCAGACAAACATACGAGAAGAGCTGCAAAGTCTAAGACACACTCATTACATCTTTTTTGTTATCATCAGCAAAAAGAAAGGCAATGGGAATGCATAAGGTACAGTATAAAACACAGGGGTTGCAAAATGCTCTATTTTGGATGTGTGGGAAGGCTTTTGGCTGGGAAATAGCTTTCAGTACAGGTTCTACCTGTGTGTGCTGTTTTATAAAAAATAATTCCTATAACTGATATTTTTGATTTTATTTTTGCTCAAGAACTACACTGAAAAAGAATGTTTGAAAGATTTCTGTATGTTGAGTCCTAAATAAACCACAGGTAACAACTCAACACTAGCAGTGTTTGGCACAGGAACACCATTAAATCTTTTTTCCACGAGCAACTTGTGTGATTAAAACAATGAACTCCACACATGCTAAACTCTAATTAAGGGCTTTTTTTTTTTTTTTAATGAAACAAATAGCACATGTGCTATAGTGGTCACAGAAGCTGATTTTTATAAGTGATGGATCAATGTAAGCCCTCTTCCCTAATGAAGAACTAAATCCAAAGCGGAAGGTTAACATGGTTAAGGTTAACATCTTTTAAATGCCAGAAATGACTTGCAGGAGCCACCACATACTAGAGCACTAACTGCCTTTCTAACTGAGACCTTGCTTTGATTGTGCCACTAACTTACTTTTTTTTTTTTTGGCTGCATTTCTAACTCCTCATTCCAATCTTTTATAGCCTGCATTGAGATTTGGACACATGAATGAGACTAACTTCTCTATATTGGTTATACAGTTACAGGAGAGAAAAGGGTGCTCTGAAATACCACTAGGAGCATGATTTTATTCTGTTGACTATACACAGGGTATATGTAGGGAAACTAATTTAAGAAACTAAACTAGGTACTTAAACACAGGGCTGAGAATAGTGCTCAGGCCTACCCAAGAAATTTGGAAGAGTCCTGCACTCCCTGTGCCCAGCGAGTCTTCATCCTGCTAACAAATACGGGCACTTACCTCAAATGCCTACACACAACTCAAAAGGCTTATCTGAAAGGTCAAGTAAATGCCCTTGCAGGTACATACTGTTCATTGCCATAGACTAAATCATGCATCTGGTTTGCTTTTCCTGAAGTACTCCATACTGAGACAGAGAGGGAAGCATTTTTTTTTAAATAATGACAATACAGGAGAAAAAAAGTGTCCGGTAACAGCTGGAAATACTGTTAAAAACTTGGTTCAACATGTTTTCCATAGGGAATGAGGAGAGGGGATGTGGGACAGGGGACTGAGGAATGACTTTCTTTAATTTAAAAAGTGTTGGGGTTTTTTTTCCTCCATACATTAGAGTGGTAGAAACAGAGCCAAAGCTGCATTTTCAGTTAATAAATTTTGTCAATAAAAAGTGATATATCTAATAGACAGCACTTTGTGACAAGTATTTATGTTTTGTATCTCTTTGGTACATCTGAATACAGCTGTCCACATAGACTGGAGACCAAACTTCTCTTAAAGAGAAGACTCCCCTGAGGAAACAAAGCATCACAGCCAGCTGAATATGCTGCAGCAGGCAGTTAGTTTACCTTCTTCCTGCTGTCATGTCAGCAACCTATGTCTGACAGGATTCTTGGTGGGAGTATTTAATACAACTTCCAGTATCTCCTGTGTGTTGTATGTAAGGGCCCGAATTTGTTAACACACTTCGGTAGCCACGAGAGATGTGCTTCTTTAAAACCTGGGAAGATTCATCACCACAGATGAACTTGAAAATGCTGCGAAATGTGTTATGCACTCTGCTTTACTAAAAAACCCTATTCTCAATCCTTTTGATATCCCTTCTGCTATTAAATATGCCCTTCCTTTTGAGACTCTTCACTTGAGAAAAAACATGCAATCCTACGACATCACCTTTTTGGAAGGATATTTCATTTAGTTTTAGGACTGTGGCCTAGTTGAAATAGATTTTTTTTTTTCCAGAGTAATAAAAGAAACTGCCAAATACCTCTGAAGATGTACTTACCTGATGCAATAGCTGCTAAATTCAAATTGTCATGTGAAATGTCAGGCTGTGAATAGTTTTCATAAGCTAGAACATTCAAGGATCACTTTTCACCAGAGTCTTCCCGTGACTCTTCACCCCATTTTGTGAGACTATGCACTGTACGCACATACATCTGGGAAAGTTTCACACTGCGTTTAGTGTAGAATACCACTGAGTTTGCAGCTATGAAAAGGTGAAAGGAGAAGTGCTGTTGGACACGGTCACACAGATTCTCAGTTGTTATCATCAAGAGGCTGCATGTATTTCCTCAGCAATTACAGCACTGTTTAATTTGCACAGAGGCTCAAAATACCCCTCAGCAAAACTACCAGAGCCTGAGGCTCTCACTGGCTACCACAAAGTGCAAAACTTAACACTGATGAAACTTGGAAGAACATAATGACCTACTACATACGTGGTTATTCACTGAATTCTTACTCTTCACAGAATTAAAGTTATTTGGATGATTAATAACAAAGAAAAATGTAGAAGCAAACACACAAACAAATGCCCCAATCATAACAACATTTCAATGACACAAATAACACTAGATAAGCTTTAATGCACATTCTGGCTCTCTTTGATAATGCATGACCATTCAGAAGACTAAGCTGTGCAGGAAGATGCATACAGCAGCAGTGTGTTATGCATGCACATAATCTCGCAGGTTCCTCTACTAAGTGGTTAGTGCCAGTCAGACATTCCTGCATCTCACACATTAGTGTCTACCGTGATGGCTGATTCGTGTGTCGCGATGACTCAGAATTAATTCACGGTTAGAAGCTGCAGGTTTCAGAAAATGCCTTGTGAAGGTGAGTGGTTGATGCATTCTGTGCTTTGCCTATGCACGGATGCGTGCGACTGCAATGTTACAGTTGCCTGCTGCTCCCAGGACCTCCTTGCTATGGTCTTATAATTACCATGTCTTGATTCAATAAGAAATCTCGGGCAGGCCACAGAAAACAAAACCAACACTGACATCAGATGGATGCTTAGCAGGTTACAAAAAAAGAAAACAAAACATAAACAACAAAAGATCACTTCAAATGAAGCTTGATTGGACGTGTTGTTGAAAAGGTGCTCAAATTACCTGAACCACTTTGTTTGATCTTAAACATGGACCGGGGGCAGCTGCAATGAGCTCCGAGCTTTGGCACATTCCATTATATGAATGGTAGTGAATTTATAATGGAATGATATGGATGGTTTTTATAATCAGAAAAACACACTGACCTTAACACTACACAGGTGGAGCAGCATAATGACCCGCCAATTGTAAGCGCATCAATTCCTGGGGAAAAGTTCAATGAGGTTAACTCAGCATGTATCCCATAACCAACATAAGTGACATTTTAAAACATTGTTTATTTCCACCAAAACCTGTCTTTGCCAACATTTTATTAATCGATTGTTTCACTGTTCGGTACTGAGTATATCTTACCCATGTTAACAGTGAACTACATTATGTTCCAGTAGAGCTAGATGTTGTCATACATTTCAATGCTGAAATACATGTGTTTAAAAAAAATAAGAACAGTGATAACTACAATAAACTTTTCAGACTGTATGAGATTAAGCATCATATTCATTTAATTCAGGAAGAAACTGAAAGAAGACAAAAGATACCATCAGCAGACCTTCAGCTTCATTGCAAAATCCTCACACGGAGTGAGCTCAGATGAGTGTCAGCCGACCAGCATTTCCACTTCCCATCAATTTATTGGAAACCTTGGATATATGTGGGGACCAGCCACAAAGGAAATAAATTTCAGTGTACCATATTGGAGCTGACTGTATATCCAACATAGTTCGAATAGTCCGAGATCAGACCGCAAAACACAGTGAACAAAATTCTGCATCTCTAATCAAACACAACCTGTTTTAAAAATCCCACACATTACAAAACGATACAGAGAGAAGCTATTAAACAGAGAGAAGCCTAAATCTGAATCACAGAGAGCTAATCAGCAAGGAGAGAAGGCTCTCCAAATATGCAGTAATAAAACCTTAAATTTAAAAAAAAAACCAAAAAGTGAAAGTCATCCACAATTCAGCCACAACAACGTTTATGATGTCTGTATTTCAGCTCATTCTCCCTCCTTCTCTTTTGTGACCAGGGCACACTGACACTTTACAGCTTCTCCACAGCACTAGCAGGGAAAGCACCGCAGCAACAAGGCAGTCTGATACCCCATCTCACATTGCGCACGTCTGGAGACTGTTGTCCCACCCTGATGTCCATCCCCACTACCAGTCTCTGCTGTGCACTCAATGACAGCTGAGAAGGCAGAAAAACCCCAGTCTTATAACATGATCGAAACCACTAGTAAAATTGTCAGTTCAACAACAGCATGGAAATGAAGAAGAGAACCAACAGTGATGGGCAAGGCAGTGGATTTAGGAAGAAAAAAAAAATTTATAAAACAAAACAATGCCATTTGATCATACTCCCATGAGACTAAAAGGCTTTCAAAACACATAACAGCCATGAAATGAAACAAAATAAAAGTACATATTGCTTTGTCATCTCCCTCTGCCTTTCAAAAGGCACTAAATCTCATGGACATTACCCATTTTAGTCCCAGATTTACCAACTGCCTATAGTCTGGTGGCCCTTTGCTTTTACTGAAAAAGCATATTTACACTGGAAACAAAGCAGGGTGATCCCAAAGTTGGGCAAAGAGCCACATCATCTTGAAAGACAATTTCAGAGAAGTTAATCCACACGCACACTTTTTTCAGCTGTCTGTTAGGAGAGCACACAACAAAAACTCTTCCAAATAAGGAGGACTGTAAAACCACTTCTCACAATCGCAGTCACCATGAATTTTCTTCAGCCACACAGAAGCTGATTTTAGACTTAATAGCTTCACCCATAGCAAAAAGTAATATACTACAGTATTTTCCTTACCATCTCTGCTGTTAGTGATTTGGGATAAAAGCATAGGCCTCTTCTTAAATCAATTCTAATGCAGTTTTCACAGAGAGAAAGTTTCATTCTCCATAGGCGATGTGAAAAACCCACAGCCCCACTCCTACCTTCAAAGCCACCCACACCATACCACCAGGTTATGCAGACCAGGGATGCTGCACAACCAAAGGGATGCTGTACTGAGCGTAGCTGCAGCGCACAACACAACCCCAAGGTGTTGCAATAAATGAAGTTTTCTCCTCCCTCCATCCTCAAAGTGTCTCAGCATTACAGACCTCAAGTCACTTCATTTCGGAATGGGAAGCAAAAATAAGCTGATATACGTATCAACCTAAACTGCCTGGCTAACACATCATGCAAAACCTATACTGAGCCACCGACAGCATTTTTTGCAGAGATAGTATGTGTTGTGATGCCTTCACACATTTAATCCAGAAAGAACAGGGTTTGTAGCAAGCCTGACAGAAGCCCCAGCTGCCGTCACCCCATCCAGCCTTGAACACCCCACAGGGCAGCGGAGCTCCAGTGCTGTGCTGTAGCTGGGGCTCTGGCCACCCTGCTCCAGGACAAGTGGCACGTGTGCCTGTATGTGTTCAAACTTTAACAGCAATAGATAGGAAAAGCACTCTTACATATGAATAGATTTACTCAGGGGTACATTTATGTTAAATGAAGTGCTTCAGAAATGTAATTACAGTTGAAGTGCACTTCAGGTAAATTGGAGAGCCTGTGATCAGATGACTATCATTGCTCTGATGAACACTATTTTCTGGATTTCTTTGTGTCTGTCTCTGGTCACCTATGAACTCCTGGCTTTACATTTAGATTGCACATCTCATGGCACTTTTGTTCAGTTTTCATGTGGCACTCACAGAGCATTTGCCCTCTCCTTCTCAGTCCATGACTGGGTCTGCCAGTTGCTATTGCAGTGAAAGACTAAAAAGCACTTACTTCAGTAAATACATACACAAACACATCATCTCAAGGGCCAGGAAAATCAGTAGTATCATGTTGCAAACTGTATGATAAAGAGGTGAGAGGGATAGACTAAAGAATACAGGAGCTGTGCTGTTTGTGTTGACACTAGTCACAGCCTGAGTACCTATTCATTTTCTGGCTGGGAACAGAATTTTTCAACAAAATCAGCTCTGCATCCACATAAAATGAGTAGTTTCTTCTGAGCTCTCTCTACGAGGTTAGGATGACCCAGGAAAAAAGTGAAAAGTAGGAAGGAGAGTGCACTCAGCAGTGGAGTTCTCCTAACTTAATTCGCCTTCTGAAAACACTGGCCAATTCAAGTTGATTCAGTTGATGTTTACTACCTCCCTGATTTCTGTTTTTATCTCTCTCACCTCTTCTAACACCTTCTCTTTCATCATCCGTCATGTAACGTTAGGGTTTCTTGATTACTATCCAGCTCTGACAAGCCCAGCCATACCTCAACCCCTCTCCCTTCAGGTTTCTTTTCTAACTTGCCTTCTCCTCCTCCATTTTTCATTCCCTTCTGGTTTGTCCCTCTCCCTACAGAAGCCGTTGCTAATCTCTGCAGCTGACACTTGACCCCTCCATCCTGTCTCTTAAGCAGTGTCTGAGTACCTTCTATTTTCTTCTGCTTATCATACAGGTATATTAACATCATCTTTATGCATGGCATGCCCTGCCTGAAGCAATCCTAAACCTCATATCCTGCTGGTACCTGCCATCTTGTTTCAAATCCCTACTAAAACCCACTTTTTGCAGTAAATGTTTAGGAAATGAAAATTAAAACCCTGATCATGGTAAAGTGGCATGCAAACGACTAAAACCAATACCTGTTTTACATGTCTACATACATGTACACACATCTATTTGTACATGACTACATTTCTACAGTATCCTTGCCTCCTGCTGCTGCTCAGGCTTTTTATATCGCTTGCTCTTAGCCCATGTACTGTTCAGTGCCTTGGGGTAGTTTGTATAGTAATTAGCCCAACAGATCTCCAGTCATGATGTGCAGTACTGGTTAGTAACAGCTCAGTCTTTGTAAGAAAACCCATTCAAGGCTGAAAAATTATTTCATTCAGTGGTCAACAGCTTGTTTCTAGAGACAGCGAATACTTGTGCTCAGTATGACACCACCTGCACAGGAGCTGACAGACAACAGGCAACTGCCCGACTATTAAATGGAGCACCACACCCAGCCAGGCTAACAGAAAAGACAACACTTTTCCGCCAATAAACAATTCTGTTAACAATAAAGAAAAGCAGAATGTTCTTCCTGCAGATACACTTTTCTGCTTCTGCCACTCCCTTCTTCATTTGCCCCTGCCAGCATCAGCCCCAATATGCTAACAGCTGCCTGCTGCATAGTTTGAGCATTGTCTTTGCATTGAAGGGATTGAAATGACATTGAAGAGATCAGAATTGTTTTTTTAACCTCCAGTGATTGATATTTGAAAGGTATTTGAGTTTTTATAAAGATCAAAGAAAGAAAGGTAGTACTAGTTATTTATGCTGGAAGTGTTCCTTCTATCTTAACAAATGAAAACATATAAAAGAAACTCCTGTATTTTTCAGTTTTGCTAGTTATACCTGCTGGCTGGTGCCATTATTTTAACACACCTCAGGAAATATGTAAAATCCCTTAGAATAAATGCTCAAGTTTGTGACTGCAAAACAAATACTCATGTATAAATTAGCTAAGTATCTAACCAGTATACAAATTAGACATTTTTCTTTTCCCTTCACTAGACAAAAAGAAAAATAACGTCATCAGAAAAATAATTAATATGTTAATTGAGGATTTTAATTGCCCAGAGACAAACCTCAGTTGCCTTGAAATCTGGCTCAAAATTACAGTTACATCTGTTGTGGAAAGCACTCTAGCTTTTTCAAGTAAAGGCACAAAAATCTGCACATATTAATATAAAATTAAACCTCTGATTGTTTTACACCAAAGGCAAATTGAAAAGATAGCAACATCTTCGTGCCATTTTCAGGTGAGATCCTCCATTTGCTAATCTGCAAATCTACCACATTGTTCTCAATTTGCAGCCCAGTCTTGGAAGGCATCAGATAGTAATACTAACAACAAATAGGTGACATTATTATAAAAGCTGTATTATAATCTATGATATTTGGGGGTTGGACTAGATGATCTTTAAAGGTCCCTTCCAACCCAAACCATTCTGTGATTAAATGCTGATGTATTAAGATGAAGTTCAGCACCTAGGTCCTGAACCAAGACCCTTCATGAAGCAAGGAGACATATGAGCATAGAACAAAAACTGTGATTTCTGTCCCTAATAAGGTGACATCTCAAACACATGCCCGCTAAGACCATGAGATGAACAGAGACTGAAGAGAAAATAAGACAGTATTCACTACTGTAGTAAGCTGTACTTAGGACAGACACCAACCATTTGTCAAAATGTTCGACACTGCAGAAAGGAGTTTTAAAAAGAGGGAAACAGAATGATAGAGTATTTCCTTTGCCTGACATGCAGGAAGGACATCAAGGAAGAGCCTGTGAAGATTAACTGAAAGGGGGGGGTCAAGAGTTCCAGGGATGTTGGCAATGAAGGCTGATCAACAGTAGTGCTGAACTCTTGGTGTGGAAGGAAAGAAGGAAGGGTGTCCACAGGTCACGAATTCCTCTGAAGATGAGCAGCTGTTTGATATATTCTGCAGAAACAGGACCCACCAAAGCAAAAAAGGGGGCTGAGAGAGAGAGAAAATACAGTTAGAGGAACATGCTCTGTAGGTAGAGGATGCTTCCAGCAATACTGTGGATAGATAAAAAGTGAGGCATGTCCCTTCCTACAAAGGATATTGCAATAACAGAGGCTCCAGAGAACAAAACACTAGACAGCGACGAACTGGAGAGCTCCAGAAAGCTTCTCCTGCAGAGCCCATCTCAACCAACCAATTTATTTTCAGCATCTTTTCTTATCCTCAATGGAGAGATCAAGTTCTGAAAGAGCACCAAATTCTTCTTGCTTTGATGAGCCTCTGGGAAACTAGGTTTTGCAACAACCTCTCCCTCCTTCTCTGGATTCTGTCAGGCT
Organism: Strix aluco; assembly: GCF_031877795.1. NCBI lineage: Eukaryota > Metazoa > Chordata > Aves > Strigiformes > Strigidae > Strix > Strix aluco. Next base: position 161,695,280 of record NC_133931.1, read on the forward strand.
ATTCACCAAACTCCTTGGCTGTATATGTAACACTACAGCTACTGACGGTGCACAATGAAAACTAAAGCAAGTTGGTATTATTGCACCAATAGGAAAGGTCTCAGTTAGGGTTGATGTTTCTGCATCACCAACATTAGGTATCCCCTTCTCATATGTGGTGAAATGATGCATATGTCCGTTTCCACCTAACATTTTGGACAGCAATGACATTTTCCAGAAGAAGTGGTCCATAGATATTTTTGATTATTTGTTCCACTTTCTTCTTCTTTATATGAAGTAATTTTCATGCTGGTAACAGGCATCAACAGTTCAACCACTTGGCACGAAAGACTTCTGCAAGTTCTGGGACAGTTTCACAAACAGCAGCTGCCAAACTTCTCCTAGAGCTCTGCCACTGCGACTCAACAGTGGCCTGAGTAGAAAACATTTTGCTTGACGAGGTGGAACTTTGTACACCACCCGATCTTCAGATGGAGTAATTTCTCATCGCTCCACTGGCTCCAATGCGCTATAATTAACAACTGGTTGAAGGGACTGGCTTCAAGTCTTCAGCCTCTCCCTGACAATCGTGATTTTCCTAGTGATGTGGATACTTGGCAGTACACTGACTTAAGTAGAAAAACAGTTTAACACAGTCCATCAGCCATTTGTGAAACGAAGTTGGATCTGAACTGCTGTCCTAAAGGATCAATGGAATACTAACATCTGCAGATGAGTTAATGCTTACCAAATGAATTTTATCACGGAACAAACTGTAAACGCCAAGCACAAGGAAACCAGACCCATCGCCCAAAGAACCAGGCACGAATGAAGAGTCACATTTGCATCCCTTATTCTATCTCTATAACCCCATACTCACAAATGCAATTTCAGGGTCTCTCTAGAAGCATCCTTTTGCTAGAGCAGAAAGAGATGAGGGAATACAGCAGATTTGAACAAACAGCACACGTGACAGTCATGCAGCAAACTATTATGGTATTTTGTATTTAAGCAGGATGTTAAAGCTGTTAGACCTACAGCAGGAAAAGGTACAAGACATAAAACTTTATTTAGCACTGCCTAAACGCCATTACTCCCCTCTGACTGCAACAAACCACTGAAGCCTGTGTCTGCAAAGCAGCATGCTTCAAGTATAACAAACTGCTGCTGGACCTCTCTGGAGCTGGCAATCTCCTCAACTTATCTGATGAATTGTGACACAGAAACATCCAACTATTTACTAGCAGCACCAGCAGCATCTTCCCCAACTGCTCAGTACAATGATCAGTATCTGCAAAATACAGCTTACATTTAATTGGGGAAAAAAAAAAAAAAAAAAAAGAGGAGGAATAAAAAAGCAAGCAGCAAGCTTCTACTGTAAATGATAAATACCAGACCTTTTTACTCTTGTTTCTAAACCACCACCCGAAATCTTAAGGCTACGCTGCCACAACGTGAACCCTCCTAACTGCTATGCAGGCAGCAGATGAGGCTCAGCATCCTTATTGTTTCAGTGGAATTACCCTGCGCCCCACTGCAGACATAACCACGTGCTATAAAACAACAAACTGGCACTATCTATGCCAGTCATGAATTACCATATTAAATACTGGGTTTGGGTAGTTTACTAAACATGGAAGTTATGGTAAACAGATGTTTGCGATGGATCCACTATATAAAAGGATTTTGCAAGCTCTGGGCCAGGCTGTGATGCACTAAACTTTTATTTGCTTTCCCATAAACACTGGCAAAGGTTAACACAACAGCAGCTCCGTGAGTCATATTTAGAATTGCACCACTCACTTCTCCAAAGCAATATTTACAGGCCAAGTTGTTAATGGAAGATATAAAAAGGAAGAGATTGAAAATCTTTTCTTCCTCCTTGGAAAAAAAAATTGCCAAACCAGAAGCATTATTTCTGTTAACTGGTTGGCTCCAGCTTGCTCTGCATAAAACCTCCCGGGGAGCACCTGCACCAAGTCTCAACAGGCATGTTCTTGGGAACCCAAAAAGTAGATAACCAGTCCCATCTCTGAAGTTACAAGCAAGCTAAATATCCAGACAAGCTGAAATTTTCTACACAGATAAAATGTAAAGCCGCAATGATTACTGGATACTGGTAATCACTAATTATTTACCCAGCAGTCCACTTTCACAGCATTTCAAGCTGGCTATAAAGAAAAGAGATTTTTATACTCAGTAAAAGTGATAAAGTTAGGCAGATAAAAGATGACACTAGGCTTTATAGAAAGCCACTGAAGAAGGCAAGTCCTATTTGTCAAGTAGACAGACTTGAGAAGGACACATTGAGAAGAGCAGGGTGTGTTCACCAGAGGAAAAAAAACCAGTTTATCTTCATAGAAACTTGCCCACAGGGACAACAGCCCAGTATGTCCTACCTAGGCCGCTAACTTCCCCCTACTTGCCATGCAACATCTTCTATATGGAAAGAGCAAGATGCAACACGCTTTTAAAATGGGCCACTTCGATAATTCCCATCCAAACAGGGTCAGACCAGCAATGTTCTGTCTCCTCCTGAAGTATCTCAGATGGTCTTCAAAACATGACCTGGATGAAACAGCTACTTGCAATTGATGATGCCCTTTTATTTTTCATAAGGCCTAATAAGTAATAGGGGGAAACTCCTGCACTGCTGAAGTTGATTGTAATTTGCTATTAACTTCTAGGGTGAAACATTGGCCCCACTAATTACACCTTGCTTCCCCATTAACTTTACCCTATAAAAAGGGGCAGCAGATTAATTTAAAAAGAAAGTCAAAGCAAGGTCTTATTTTCGTAAGTGTGACAGTAGTTGATTTTTTTTTTTCTTTTAAGAATTGAAATTAAGTGACTAAAACTCTCAGAAAAATACATATCAAAGATACGAGTAAGAGAACATTTCTATCTCTGCCTTCCATACTGTTATTTCCCATAATGGACTAAGAACAAGGGGCTAAGTCAAAATAACTTCTGAGTATAATATTTTCTGAAACAACAGTTATTTACTTGACTACATTTCATCATTTCTGTAACCCTGAGAATTTAAAGGACAGTTTTACCCAAAAAGGTAAGCAAATATGTAATGAATTTTTTTTTTTTTTTTTTCTGAGGAACTGATTGATTTCTTCTGCTCTCCCTGGACCTGCTTAAGATCACTTCTAGATATAAAACACCTGCAGTGCCATGAGGAAGACAGTTTTCTTGTAAACTTATAGTTCATATGACCCCTGTGGACTACAGATTGTCTGGGAGTTCACCAAGATCCCTAAACTGACTGCAGCTGAGCTGAGGATTTCAGGAGTATCCATTTCTGTCTCTTCATGGGTAACAGCTTAGAGCAATCTAAAAAACTCATCAGAGCAGGAAAAAAATAAAATGCATCTTTTCAGAGAGAAGAATTCTGTAACCAGTAAGAAGAAATTCTTACCAGCTCCTAAACAATGCTGTCAGGTGAAACTACCACCCTAGATGAAAAAATTCCCCTCAAGAATAAAGGAAGATTAATTGTTGAACTTGAAAGTAATTTTGCATGCATGTTTCCAGTGTCCATTGATTGCTGTCTTAAAGAAATCTCCCATGTATCATATTGGTATTTTCTGTCATTGGTTCTCTGCCTAGTTTGGTCCTAAAAGACATGTGCACTTACATGTACAACTTCTCCCTACTCATGCCCTATTCTCTACACTTGGTGCTTACAAAGGTTCCAAAGACTCATTTTCCTCGTGCAGTACCTTCTTGCCTCAGCCTATGACTCTAATCATTCCACCTCAGTTGCATGGACATGATTTCAAAAACACAAGTTTAAAAGTTAAGTATAACATCCTACTCATTTATAGTATTGTTCTATTACCTTGAAAATGAGATTCCTCCATTACCCACCAAAAAAAAAAAAAAAAAAAAAAAATCAGTGGTGGGCAACAAACAAGCCATCATCTGATACTTATCTCACCACACAGATTTGACTACATCTATAGCTTAAACAACATACTACTAATTGCAATATTTTTCCTGGATGCTATAGGCATACAATACTTTACGTTTGGCTTATTTGTAGCTGAAGACAATATATGAACAATCATCTTATTTAAACAACCTGATTAAAAAACCTTCCAGTATACCAGTTTTTGGGTTACACTAGTGGCTAAGATGAAAGGATCAGTATTCCATCTGATGCCAAGATTTCACACCACAGAGTCATCTGACTGTAAAGAACATTAGTGCGTGATATAAAATAACCCAACACGTTCACAATAATCATTCCTTTATTCAAAACAAGGAGTTAATCCCCCCTTTCTTAATAAAACTCATTATACATGATCATTTCCTTGTTTTGGTGTATTCTTCTATTCTTTTGGTACTCTTTAGCTGTCCTAAAAAGATTATTTGGTACAGTACGAGTGCTCTTTCCTCTTCTGACATTAAAAAAATCTGAAGTTGTACATGGCTGGATCCAAAGGCACAGTTGGAACTGTCTTCCAGCAATAGAAAATGAAATAACACCACTGTTTTGTGTAGGCTACTCTGAATCTAGTCACCAGATTTGTTAAAACTAAGGCTAGCTCCATCTCTGGAGACCACATCATTGTCTGACCACAAATGGTGGGGCCAGACAGAGGATACTGCAGATTGTTCCTGTGGCCTGCGACAAGAGACCACACTGGGCACTCTATTAGTCTCAGCCTGGCCTCACCACTTACAAGGACACAGTAGGTAATCCTCTAAGAGCACAGCCAACCGATGTGGATCCGTCAAGGGATGGGTAAGAGTGGTGGGAGCAGGGGATGGCAGATGGCTCTACGCTGAGCTCTCTTGGGAGCCTAGCTCCCGTAGCAGTGCCCGTGCAGAGAGGGAGCATGGAGGGATGGGGCAGGAGATGAAAAACCCTGACCAAATCCTTGTCACCAGACAGTCTGGGGTGCCAAGCTGCAGAAGGCGCTAAGTATGAAAGTGATGCTACATCCATTTTAAATCAGGAAACAGGTTTTTTGCCCCCTCTCCCTCCAGTGCTGCACTTCAACCGGCCATTCGACTTGACACAAGACATCAGGCACGCTTGTTGAATGTTGTGCAGCACATCAAGATCCCATCCCCTGGAGTCCGCAGTGGCTGGCAGCTATTATTATTACTCTTAAAGTGCATGCTATCATCTCAGGGGGGTTGAACTGAAGTGGCTGTCCTGGAAATAGTCCATCTCCTCATTTGCACAGCCATTGCTCAAGCAGCATGGAGTGGAGGAGCTTGAAAAAGAAGAGGTGCTCGGGGCAGTCCTATCTGTTGACTCTTACACAGCCTAGCCTGTTTCTCACATTACACATGCACCAAATTTGTGTCGATGACAGTTCTACCTGATGTTCCAGCCCCTTATCTCCAATGTGCATGTTTACCTGATGGCATGCGATTGTTGCAGCTATGTGGGTTTGCAGCTAGAACAACCTCTGCAAAATGCAGTCTGCAGAGGTGGATATTTTTAATGTATATTACATCATTATAAATAGACTTGAGAGCTAAATCCTGGAACTAGCCCATGGTATTAATTCTAATTTAGTTTGGGCCCAATTCCAAATGGGTGACTATGCATGCAAACATTCATCTAAGTGTACAATTGGCTGTTATGAACACAAAATTATTTCTTGTGCTCATGCATGCATAATTTACATGCACTAATTTAGATACCAAAGTAATTCTCTAGTAGAATTCCAGTGATCAGATTTAACTTGAAGACTGCTGTTAAAAAAAAAAAAATCACAGTAGTATATTCTTTAGCCACATAAAAAGGAAGTAACTGAGAAATTTATTGCTGTTTCTGTAACTAAAAAAACCTTCAGTACAAACCTATCATTTTTCAGTTGACTGCTGTTTTTTTTTTTATCTCCTCCAAATCCCCCAGTTAATTTCCCCCATACAATGTAATTTATACATATTCTAGATTGTGGCACATAAGCATAGTCATCCATTAAAAATAATTATCAGGATGTGAATATTGTTAATTAGCATGTTTTCTGTCAGGTGTATCTGAGTTTCATGATTATATGCACAAAAACCAAAATTCCTCTCAGAAACCAATACTTGACCTTTCAGTTTTGAAATGAAATACCAAACAAATGAACCCAGTGAACCACAAGTGACCTATGAATCATAACTTATATTAAGGAAATCAAGAAAAGGAGGTTAGGCAAATTGTGCTGATGAACAAGCAAAGTGGAATTATTTCTCTCCAGGTGACTGTCATGATAAAGTTGTTTGTGTCTTTTTCAAAATAAACTAATAAACAGTGGTTAAACATGTGTCAGATCAGATGCCTGGAATACTGCATTTTGTAACAAGATCACATAGAAATCATGCAAAATCATCATCAGGCATGCAATTAGCACAGGAGTACCCTGGAAACAGGACCTATGCAAACAAAGACAGACTGATTTTTCCATACACTATTTTTTTTAAGTTACAAGATATTTTTAAGAGAATTCTGTATTTTGGAATGTGTGAGGTTTGTTTTTTTAATAACTCACTTCTACCAGTCTGAACATTTGCTTCCATAAAAGGTGCTTGAAAAGTTAGTAATTTTCTAAGTCACGCAATCAAGATGTTAATTTGTAAAGTAGAATCCAAAGACTGGTGTCCATTCAAGTCAAGTAAATTTGTTCTTGACTGTAACTCAGGTAGCGACAGGCCTTGTACGGGACAATATACATGAATGGGAGATGTTTTCAAAAATAACTTATCAAATAGGCTTCCCAGAGCTATTGATTCTGCATACAAGCAGCAAAATATAATCTGGAATTTCCTCTGCCTCTTTCACTGTCCTTCATTACTGTTCACTGTGATCAGAACGCACTTAGAAACGTGCTGACACCCTTTATATTCAATTAGTAGAGGTGGAAATTACCTTACCATACCAAAGGTGTAGCAATTTCAATTCAGCAATTTATGGCATATTCTTAACTATAAGAACAAAACTATCAAAGCTAGTCAAATCAATTAGACATGTGTTTGTAATCAAGCTGGCATTTAAGAATACAACCAATATTACTTGTTAGAGTTTGTTACTTGTGGGGATTTGGGGAAATACGTGCTGGAAGATTCATTCTGCATTTCAGCCTTTTTGAGGGAACAGAATCCAGCAGTAATTCATTTTTCAATTTGATAAAATATTTATATGACCATGTTGTGTGACCCTTGATTTATTTTTTATATGTAAATATAAAAATGTGTGTACACACACATATAGGTATGCAGGTATATATATATCTCCTTACTTGTCAGCGTAACTTATACATGATGTCTCTCTACAGGTTTTTTTTTTTTTTAATTAAAAGCACTCCATACCATTAGAATAGCAAATTAAAGTGAGATTTTATTTATAGTAACTTAAAAGATAAGGAACTGTTCATTAATGAACTGCAAGGACGCATTTTTCCATCACAGAACGCTTCTGAGCATTTCATCTTGCGTTGATTGATACTTTACGTCTGACAGTTTCTCCAGCCAGCATGGTGTTTTTCAGTCTAGTGGAAATATGCTCTTCAGGTCTTATTCAGAGGCAACAAAGGAAAAGATCTGAGTTGTGAGCAAGAGTAATGTAAATATTTGGCAAAAAACCACTGTTCTCTATGTCAGAGTGTTCAAGGGGTTTTGGGGTGAGGGGATAAATAGCAGAGTTAGGTACTAAAATTTAATTGCAGCTTTTACAATATTTGATATTCCTAAAAAAACCAACCCTGAAGCTGTATGAACAAGTAAAAATCTTTCCTTTCTATATTGTGAGTTTCTAGCTTTAATTTTCCAGAGAATCTGGAAAAGGTCAACCCTAAAAGCCTGAAAGTCAGAAGACAAACTTAAAAGAGGTCTTCCCTCCCACAAAGCTCATTTTCTCATAAGACAATTTCTTGGCTTCTGGTTCTTGACTCTCATGTTTTTAAGCACTTGAGATGGGCACTAAAGAACTACAGATAAAAGAAACTAAGATGCAAGTGTGGAGCTTGAAGACGAAGAGATTTGTGCATTGACTCGCGGCTGCACGGAGGGATGCCGAACCACACACTAGCTCATGGGATGCTGCCTTGGCTGCCCCCCTTCCAGCTCACAGCATGGATGCACCTGAAAGCCAGGCAGATGAAGAACATGAGCACATCTAGAAGAGACTGAATGGGGCAGGCAGGAAGCCTTAAGACATTTGTCATTCATAGAAAGGCCCTTTCCCTAACCAATTCCTGTCTTGCAAACAGCAGAAAGGACAGCATAGCAGTTCTCATCTAACCATCAACCATAACTTCAATTAAAACCACACTGTATAAGATTAACAAAACCTGTAAGAAGCCTGGCCAAGAACTTTTTCTTCAAGAGAGACAGGCTAACACCCACGGTGGAAGAACACACAGCCAAGAAGACACTCTCAAGGGATACAGATTTAGGTGATGGTTATTTTTAATATACTTGGGCCTAAGGTAATTCTCCTCCCTTTCACTCTTGGATTTTTTGGATTTTCAGAGACTGACAACTCTGCTGCAAAAGACTGCATCCCACTGAGATCTGTCAAATGCACTCAGCCTGGGAATAAATATTAGTCTGGGTCCTGCAAACATTTGTACAGGTGAATAACTTAGAGCATGCCTGAGTGCAAAGCCATTTACTTGCCAGAATATCTGTAGGAAGGGGCAATGGGTATGAAAAATATGTGAACAAACAATTTTAATAGTTTATGTGAACAAATAATTTTAATAGTTTATCACTCAAGCAAATCTTAGTGGAATTTCATGTATGGCAAAGACAAGACACTTTATGACCTCAAGTGCCTTCTCCCTTCCAAACTAAAAAAGCTCCTTCAGAAAAAAAAAAAAAAAAAAAAAAAGTGGTTTCACGGTCTCAGAAAAGGTTTCCAAAACATTCTTACAATTGAAAGTTTTAATAAAATAATTACAGAGGTCACACATACAGTTTCTACAATTCTTTCTTCTGCAGGTAAACGCACTACAAAAGCAACATAAATACATTGAAACCTACTAGCCATTTTGTCACACCAATTTCACATCCACCTGTAGATTTGGAATCAAAGCAATTACAGCAGGTTAGCAGCGATGCAATGAAGTAAGGAATCAGACCCTTCACATTTATACATGTTCCACTCGAGCAGAAAGTAAAATGAGCACTACATTTTCCAAAGGCTAAAACTCCATGTTTTTTTCCTAATAGCAGTTTTAATTACTCATTAATTTATTATGAATAGCTATAAGCGGTGAAACTCTTAAGAGATTCATTTGGCACACATAGATCAAAAAGAGTCCTTTTGGCAAAAAGTATCCAAACTTCCTCATTATGCAATTTTTGCTTTTTCCCCACCAGCAGTTGTATTTTAAGAAATACGTGTCCATATATGAACCAGGTTTAAGAATGAAAAGTATCTGGTGAAAACCGGAAAAGCTTCCCATCAGATTTAATCAGACTGTGAAGATCTTGCACTCTTTAAATCAAAAGCAGAATTCTGTAGCAGTACTAGAAGCAATGGATAGGATCAGGACCCCATTGTAGCAGCAGTTACAAAAACACAGGTGAAGAGAAAATAACTGCAAAAAATGCTTAATTTAAAAAGAAAAGACAGAAAATGGAAATATGAATTATCTTTACTTTGCAAACGGTGAAGTACAGTGACCGTTTGCACACCATGTTAATCTGACATTCTGCAAGCACTCAGAAATAAACTCCTTGCCACTTAAGCATTGATCAAGTGCCTTTGCTTTAAGGCCATCTTTCATATCTTTTGAAATATTTCTACCCTCTGAATTATGAGAGCTCTGACCTCTGAAGATAGTAACAGGAAGCCTGTCAAAATCCAACATATATTCAAAAGATAATGTGATAAAGTGTGACAAAAACCCAATTCTCCTTGAAAAAAATCTCCTTACACTTCATGTAAGTCACGGAAATTCTTGTTATCCTCTAAGTATTTTTATATTTGGAATCAAAGAAACCACAAAGTGTTTTCAAGACATTTACTCATCTCCTTTTGAAAAAGTAATTTACTCATAAGTGCTATAAGCTGATAATGACGAAAAATGGTTTTGTTTCCCCATGCTTACCCCAAAACCTCTTCTGATCACTCAGTAGTCAACCACCGCTGACATATCGCTTTAATTGTGCCATCACACATCACTTCACATCTCACCCCCGCTTGCTCTTGCTGTGCCCATAAACAGAATGGATTCTAGCTCCCAATGTTCCCTGTGAGAATCAACCCTATTTCACAACTGAAGCCATGACAGATCCTTGTACGTTAAAAGCCATTATGAATTACAGCTAATTATGATACTCTGAAAAATTACTTACTACTGGTAGACTCCAGCTCAGATACAGGAAATCTAATATTGCCTTGGCAAAATCCACTGAGTTGGACTCTCCTTGGAAAGTCACCTACAAGTTCCTTGACAGCTCACTTGAGATTGGGGAAATCACTTAGTTTTTTGATAAAAACTTAATGGCCGCTTCTTCTTGAGATTAAATGGATCTTACAAAACACATTACATGTCACAGCCCTTGGCTTACCCTCCAAGTTACTGCAATTCAGGTATCAATGGTTAACACCATGCTGAGCCAGAGCCATCATGCCCTGCAATGAACTGTCTTCACTGTGTCTACTGATGACGAGTCGTAGGGTTACAGAGAAGCCATATAAATAATGCATCCCATCTACTATCTTTTTTATGAATTGAGCACAAAGCAGGTGGAAAAGGCACACGGCTTTCCTAGAGACTCTTCAGGACTGAAGGCAGCCTTCTGATAGTTAGCACCTGTCAGGCAAACACCTCTCCTGCTGGGCACCAACACAAAGGCATTTGACTTCTACATGAAGCCTCCCCTCTTTGCATATGTTATTGGAGACTGGTTTTATTGGAGACTGGTTTTACTTAACACCACATTGAATTTTCACTAGGGTATTTGCTTCTCTGTTTTGGGTGCCAGATCTTTTTTACTTCTCAAGCAGATCTGGAGAATGCACTTGGGGTTGGCAGCCACTTGTCAAAGTTCCTGGCTCAAATGCTTGCCTCTTAATTGCCTTTGACTACACCAATCTTTACCTTTGGTGGCCTAACAGCCACTGTTTGCAAAAGGAAAGAAATTAACTGTCCCATGTAAAATGAAACCAGGATTTTCACATATCTGTTTCCTGAGATAGAGGCTAGAGTTCCTAAAAACTTCCTTCTCCTACAGAATAACACAAATGGAATATATTTCTCCTTTACAAACACCACCACAGACAAGATAAAAATTAAGATACAATGGTCAAAAAGAAAAGAAGTAGGCCAGGGTGCCTCTTAGTAACTCCTCTGAGGTTAATAAAGTTGTAGAAATTAATTTGGCACAAGTTCACCATGTATTTAAAGCCGATTACAAAAATTAGGCTACCATCAATTTAAATGTCAGTGGTTACAAATACTGAGCTTTCCTTTCTCTTAAAATTACAACTTGCAGACACCACAAAATTACTTTCTCACATACATAAAACACTTAATTACCTTCACTGCTATCTTTCTTTCCTTTAAAGCATAAGGCAGCAATTTGCATGTCTCCATGGAAAGGAGTAGCCCAAAAATGAACATACAAGCTGGTGATTTTACAAATTTCTCAGATTCAAAGTTCTGCAAAGCAACTCCAAAGCAACAGGACCCCCAAGTTAGAAAGATATGAACAACCAGAAGTGATCAAACCTGGCTTGCTTTTGTTACACCCTCATCTTTGTTGCTGACACAGTGGCATTGGAGGAAGATAGAAACTGCACATTCTGCAAGCTGACCCTAACCCAACAACACAGGCTGGATAAAAAGCAGCCCCAGGAAACTGCCCAAGAAACAGCCCTTAGTGTCTCACAGTATATCTGTGTGATCTGAGTGCTGATGAAGAGACCATCCCTGGTAAAGTTATTAATCTGGCATCCTTACAGAATCACTGAAGCCTGGAGTTGCAGTGTGTAGCATCAAGCACCTTTAGCTTTGCTCCTGCCCCAGGCATGCAGCCAAGATTTAGCTTTACAGGTCATCCAAAGGCAAGGGGCTATGTTTCTTCAGGGTTTATTTAAAGCCCTCAGAAATAAAACATGCAACCCAACAAGTTATGGCCTTGAGAGGGAGTGCATGCCTTACGACACTGCCCAATTTCTAGTGTGCTTCATTTCAAAACGCAGCACAGTAGCTTGGGTTCAGCTTTTTTTCTTTTCTCCTCACAGCACCTGTTAACGTGACCAATGAATTTGCCCACACCACTTTTTGCACTGAAGAGATGGCAGTACCTGGTACAGATTGCTCTCCTGCTCCAGATAGCAGAAGTAAGGGAATTATTTAATTGGTAATTGAGCCCTAAAGGACAGATCTGAAAGAAGACAGCCTAAGGCTAGGTAAAACTTAATTCAGTCTCTGAACTAGAGAGAACTTCCCTGATTATATTACTCCAGACAGTGAACTCACCTTCCAAGATAAAACATTTTTGTGCAAACCTCACCAAAGAAGTCACTCTGAACGTCAAGACAAGTCATTATTTTGAGGAATTGTCACAACAGGGGGCAAAAAAGTAATATGAGAACACTAATGTGAGCCTTTTTTAAGTGCCTCCTACAAATCACGGAGGCGGCAGAAACAGCAATAGAAAAAGACAAATGCAGGTTTTAAGCTTGGATTTGAAAGCAAGTCATGTTGAAATCCAGGCAATTATTTTGTAAGTGATATGAGAGAATGGAGCTTTTTTTCCCCTCCTTGTTGTTTTTCTTTCCTCCCTACACACACAGCTTGTCTCCATCCAAACTATGCCTGCGCTCTGAGAACCGTAACTCCAGCGTGATCTCTGACACACACCTAAGAAATGCAGCTCCTGGCACACATGGAGCAGGAACCCCTGTGCATCTCCCACTATCCCAGAGAGGATCACATGCTCTGCAGCCCATGGCCAGACAGATCAACTGGCTGGGGAGAAAAGATGACTAGAACCTAAGCCTCACACTGTACCACCATTTGCCCAGATTCATTCTCAACTCCAAGAGAAGAACAGATGAAACACGCTCTGCCCCTTGTTGTAGTCATACCCCTTCTTGCTTGCTTCATCAAAAAGTTATTCTGAAAGCAACTTCAAAGGATCCGAGGAACAGGCACTATAACAGCAGTCACACCTCCCTTCTCCTACCTCCTCACCAACTTAGACTATATCCTCTGGACTTTCACTCAGAAGGTATAGCTTGGACATGACAGAAAACTGTTGGAACTGTGGTTCACTGTCTATGTAGCACAGAGTGGCAAAATTTACTGCCTCTGCCCTCTTCTTGCCTCTAAAATTCACACCTTAGACTGAGAAGAAAGTAGATTTATCCGTGCCAAGCCTTTAGTCCCCATTCCAACATTGAAAGACCTGGTTAAGATCCTCCAAGAAAAAGAAGTACTAGCTGTTTGGACTGTGATTTCTAAAGATGCTACACACCAATTCCGCTTACCTTCAGATGTATGAGTTATAGAAGTATAGAGTTGTTCATCTCTGCCATCACTTGTGCAGTCAGTACGATCACTTAACCTCCTTTGAGGACTGTTAGGGCAGTGGGGGGCTGCCTGCTTTCTGCAGGGGTTTCTGGAAGTTCCGAAGTTCACAAAAATCAGAAAGTTTAGGGAGAAAAGTCCCAGAGAGACAACCATTACAGGATCACAAGTTACAGAGGAGGAATCTTTTACAAAACCACAGGGCCACTAACCTCACATTTTAAATGAAAGTGATAAAAGTACTGCTTGATGTGTGACACTGGAACAATCACCTCAGGAAAACAGATACCCTTATATCTTAGAGACCACCCTGAGATTCACAAAAAAGTAAGTGTATTCCCTCACCATTACATTAAGAGAAGCAGATATTGTTGGTTTTCAACTCTGCAGTGTCTCCAGTGTTCATCTTTCTTTTTTTCCCATTTAGGACATTTCACTGGATATCTTTTCCAGAACAAAACTACAGACGTTATCTCCACAGCATTATCTCAGCCTTGGACCTGCTCAAGGTGGCAGTGCACTAACTTGCATAATTTAACATATCTAGTTGTTTCTCAACAGATTTTATTAATGTTTAATTCTCTTCTGCGGGAGCTGAAACTTCCAGCCACCGGCACAGTGGCCCTAGGGCAGATTTACATGCTGTTGTCCAAGCACACAAGTAAAACTGAACTCATAAATCACTGCAGAAAGCCTGGCTGCACACAGTAACACGTAAGTACCAGTCACTAGCCGGACAATTAATTGGACCTTTTCTTGACATTGAATGGATCTTTTGCTCCACCAGGAAACCTGAATAGATGGCTCCTGATTGCCAAAGTTCACTACTCCAAGCTCTGCCTGCAGCTCCCAGTAGAATCCACTGGCTTTTGGGCTAGCTGGTTTGTTCTCATAGTGAGGAGAGCAAGGATGAAGGGCTGAAGATTATAGCACTGACACGGACTCAAACCCAGCCGTTTGGATTTGGCTCTGCCAAAGAACATCCTGCACGGTCAGTTTAGTGTCTGTGCTGCAAAACTAGGATAATCACAGTGTTTCTGTGATACCACCACTCGTTTGGCATCTCACATATTCAGACAGTAAATGCTCATAGCAAAGGTTGTGCTTTATTTTGCAACTGCAATGGGCACAGAATAGAGTGATTCTGATCTCTGCTGGGGTCTCCAGAAGCACCTTCAGTAAAAGCTATCATTCACACAGCCTCCATACGTACTTCCAGGATGCTGAAGTAGCAAGTGTTTCTTTAAAAAGCAAGATCTTGCCACGCCACTGCTACCATTCTGCATTCAGGCATTTTCCATAGTTTTCCTCTATGGACAGCAGCTTCAGTGACGGAGTCTGATATTCAAAGCTCCATATGAAGAGTAGTGACATGAAATTTAACTTACACAGATGACCAAAAAATGACAGAGTGGCCTAAGAATTGGAAGAGATTTTTAAGCTTTTTGAAGATTTGGGATAGCTGCAACCTCTGTAAAAAGCACATAGTGAAGTGAGACACAAAGATATTTACACTGAAGCAATGAAGCGTGGATATCAAAATCACTACACCTGCATTGGAGCTAAGAAGAACAAACCAGTTCCAAACCACGTTCACCTACCTACATGTGGCTTAGATATTTTCACACCTCCCTGTGTAATGTGATTTCCAACTGAATCCAGTCTGGATCTCTCAGGCCTCATCAGAAATTGAGAAAACCCAACCTGAAGATGCTTGGACTATTACATGTATGGCTCTCAAATGAGCTAAGGCAGCCAGCTGTCTAGAGCATTTCAATACGTTAAAGCTAGATTAGGCAGTTTACCTGACCTCTTTAGATGAAACCATTTTTGTTTTAAAATTTATTTCTTAGCTTTTAAGGGAGTTTAACCTCACTACAATCTGTTAAAAAAAACCCAAACACAAACACTAAAACACTAGCAGCTCTCTAAGAACACATTTTTTCTGTGAAGAACAATGAAGGCTGCAAAGAACTGACGTGGCTGGAGTAACACTACAAAGCCCATCATTGAGCACATCAGCATTAAAGGATGAAGGATAAAGAAATTAAAGGGTGAAGACATCATATGTATCTTGTTACACTGGAACAGTGAAACGGGTTTTAACTAGAACCTTGCTTAACCAAACAAATGAGTCTGAGGTCTAGACATCAAGCACTTACAAACTATTCCTTTCGGTTTCAGTTTCTTGTCCCAGGATTCTTCCCTCTGACTTCAAGTAAGAATCAGGCTTATTTTTGCCTCTTCTTTCCTTCAGTGCCATGAACTTGGGCTGCACAGTAGCGCCCATTCATTGAGAGGGATTTCTCTTGTCCAAGGGAATTTTCTTACCCAAACCTATTTCTAGTCTAATTGATTAGAAATTTCTCTGAGGAAAGAAGTAACTGGATTTAAAAACCACAAACAGCAGGAAAGCAAAGGGCCTGACCTCACCCATACTTAGGCCCCTTCAAAGGACCCTGGTGGACAGACATGTGGCTTCTTGATCTTTAAGAAGATACAGGTGCTTTGAAGTTCTGCATGAGGCATGAGTTCTGAAAAAGGACATAAGCAGAAATCAGGGTAATGTTGAAGTCACACTAAACTACTGAGCTTAGAAGCCTCTGTGTTCAAGGCAGCAGAGAAACACAGTTTCTTATTTGAGCTTGGATATGGGCAACTCAATTCCAGATGGGTCTTCTTCCACTAATCAGGTTCAACCTTTTAGGTTTGCAAGTTTAGCTAGTCTTTGCTGAACTTAGCTTTAAGGCCCTGGTTCTGCATAGCACCTGAGGTTTATGTTCTGACATACCACAGGCCATTTTAATTCAACTACTCACGCACCATTTATTGCTGGTATGGCTGCAGCGCAAGACTGATCTTATGAGCCACCCATCATGGTCTTCACATGACTGAGAACTAAAACTCGTAACACCCGCAAGAGCCAGGAGGCAGCTCTGAGACTGGCTCAGCTCTGAAGAAGGGTGTAGACGGGAGCAAGCAGTAAAATTGCAGAGGTCCCAGAACTGCATCAGAGGATGGAGCTGGGTACACCCAGCAGCCTGAGCCAGCCCAGCCTCATGCTGCTCCTGCTGCACACATCTCAGGGAGCACCAGCTGGCCACCCTAGCACAAGTCTACCCTTAAATTTGGACACGTGTCCCAACACAGTGTGCAAACGCAGAACAAAAGACCAGTTCCAGTCCCAGCAAGCCTGAGACACACACAAAGGTACAGTGAAGCAATATCTGACAGCGAAACAAACCATGGCAACAACAAACGAATTACTGCTTATTTTGGGGTATGCCACATGGCAAGAAAAAACATGAAGGAGGATGTGAGGTAGATTTGTAGTGCTTTTGTTTCTCCCGAGCATGAGGGCAGAATATCATAGAATCATACAATCATAGAATCATTCAGGTTGGAGAAGACCCTTGGGATCATCGAGTCCAACCATCAGCCCTACTCTACAAAGTTCTCCCCTACACCATATCCCCCAACATCTCATCTAAACAAACCTTAAACACATCCAGGGATGGTGACTCCACCACCTCCCTGGGCAGCCTATTCCACTGTCTGACCACTCTTTCTGTGAAAAATTTTTTCCTAATGTCCAGTCTGAACCTCCCCTGTTGCAGTTTAAAGCCATTCCCTCTTGTTCTGTCACTAATCACCTGTGAGAAGAGACCAGCACCAACCTCTCTACAATGTCCTTTCAGGTAGTTGTGGAGAGTGATGAGGTCTCCCCTCAGCCTTCTCTTCCTCAAGCTAAACAGTCCCAGCTCCTTCAATCTCTCCTCACAGGATTTGTTCTCCAGGCCCTTCACCAGCTTCGTTGCCCTCCTCTGCACTCGCTCCAGCACCTCGAGATCTCTCTTGTATTGAGGTGCCCAAAACTGGACACAATACTCAAGGTGTGGCCTCACCAGTGCAGAGTACAGGGGACTATCACCTCCCTACTTCTGCTGGTCACACTATTTCTAATATAAGCCAGGATGCCGTTGGCTTTCTTGGCCACCCGGGCACACTGCCGGCTCATGTTCAGCTGTTTGTCAATTAGAACCCCCAGATCCTTCTCTTCCGGACAGCTCTCCAGCCACACCTCCCCAAGCCTGTAGCGATGCATATGAGAAAGTATATATGAGCAAGTATAATGGATCTTGCTAACATCTCAGGCCATGTAGCACCTTTTGTATGCTCAAAGGAAGCAACAATATAAAGTTTCTCCCATTCAGACTTCATTCTTTAGTTCTTCCTCCAGTCAAGGAAGAAAAAGGGCAGGATATCGACAAGCACACAGTTACAGAGCAGTTAGTATCCTAAGAACCACACACCTTGAAAGATAAATCCCAAGATTACTAGTAATACAATAAACACGTTTTAAGAAAGTCATAAGATGTTTTTAAACATTATTTTATCTGTGGTGGGATTCTGCAGACACACGCTGGAACTCTGCCCAAAAAGTTTGGGAAACAACACCTGAGTCCAGATTTTAAATATATGTCAGTTGTTGGGACTGGGATGATCAGTCCTGATCTGGAACAAGCCTCATCACATTTGGGTAAGCCCTTGTAAAAGCTGGATTTAGTACCTCTCTAAAAAATATCCCCACCAAAGCCAAACCACATTGGAGCTCTGAACAGTGAAATAACAGAATTTACTTGGGACTAAACCCCAGAAGCTAGAGCTTCACAAATGAGACTGCAGGATCCCTCACTAAGAGATCACAATGGATTTCCCCCACACTTTCTCTTGCAGAAATCCTGATGACTGCTGTAGGGTTAACCAATCCTCCAAGAAAAGAATGACAGCAGCCAGTCAACTGGTCTAAATTGTTTCAGTAGATCCTGGTTTCCAAATGACCTTGGCTGGCTGAGTTGACCATCACAGCTCATTTCCCCATTCTGCCTTCATTCATCTCCAAATACTCCAAAGAAATCCTCAAGGCCTATCTTTAAGCAATGGCACAAAGAAAATTTGTAAGATTAATGGAAAATAGCTCTCTGCTTTCTGCTCTTGTACCTCACACAACAGATGTTTTGATCATCACCTTACACTGTGTAATGGTGCACTGTAAGGAAAAAAGCTGTTTTGATGATCTCCTATGCCCTTCCCATAACTTTGCTTGCTAGCATATTTTTGAAAAGGACAAATTGCCTTCATTAATTGAAGCTGTGCATCCTACATTTTACAGGGAAGATGCCACAACAAGCATGACCCCACTTTGCAAGGAATTACAAAGTTCCCACACAAAAACGTAGCAAGGAGAAAATAGAGGGACTCAACAAAAAACCCAAGAACTCTACAAAGTTGATTAGAAAAGAAGAAACCATTCAGGGTGGTTCTGAAGCAGTCACTGCTATGTGGACACATTTGTGAGAAAGTGTCCACAAGGATGCCAAAACGAGGGGTATTCAGTTTTATTTATCATCCTTGTTCTGAATCCGGCTGAGTGGCAGCAAGTACATTCCTTCACTCTGCAGCTGTCTGTAACGGAGAGGCGCTCTGTGCCTCGGGGTGCTGATGCTGTGAAGTGCACAAACCTAGTCTTGATGGTAGGCTTGCTCACGTTGATGGCAAGTTTCTTAGAAATCCTAAATCCCTGCGCTCTTGTGTGGATCAGAACTTTGTATCAGTGGAGTTACTCGGGTGTTAGGGGTTAACACACACTTAGGTGTTCAACTCAAGAGTCTTAGGGAGCCTGATCTAAAGTCCCTTGAAAGCAACAGCAGTAAAGACTTGATCCACGGTCTTTGGATGAGCCTCTAAGAAATTTCACGTGGGAAAGCTAGTACTTCAGATGGAAAATAAACCGTACAGCAGAATATCCAACACTTCAGCTCTTTCAAGCTGGATAAAGTACTATAAAATATGCCAAGGGTAATGGTAGGGAAAATTCTTGGCCTGGCTTTCAGATGGATGAGATAATCTGTCGGGTCATTTTCATCACCAATTTATTTTATTTTCAGCTTAAAATGAGTAAGCCTAGACAGCTCATCTTTGTATTTTAAATAGCTTGCCTCAAGAAGAACATACAGCTAATGCTGCCAAAGCAGCAGCATTTTCTTTATAATAAAAGCATGAATTGTAATGTACCAGTTACAGCTTACAAATATGGGAACAATGCTTTTATGAAGGAATTCCCTCAAATAACTAAAATTTCTTCAGCAGATCCAGCCATACCTAATTTTCTTTTATATGTGTGCTATATAGAGATACATGCACATATATAGACATACACATGAAAGGAAAAGAGCAAGCTTTAGATAGAGACAAGCTTCAAAAATCAGATCCAGATCAAAACTTTCAAACACTGAGAACATTCAAGCTCTCACCCTTATGAACCATCCACAGGAATGCTGTATCTAAAGCAAAGAAGCCTCACAAGACAATGTTTAGATTCTATCTTCACTATTCATTCATTATTAAAATTGTGAGGCTCCGCAGGCTGCCTGTCCACCAAAGAGAAGCTGATATTAAGCAATAGGCTAAGAATTGACTAGACATTTTCATATTGTCCCATGTCAAACACACAAAGGGTATCTTGTAAAATCACATAAGCACAAATGCTAGAAGCCCAAGCAAATCTATATGTGTAACTTTTTGATCTTGAATAGCTGAGCTGATTAGAATATTCAAACATCACATTCAGCCACCACACACGGGTACACTCTTAACCATTCAGGCATACCAAACTGGGGTGGCACACCAGCATGGACACAAAACCACAGGAAAGAGTTTTTATTGAGCAAATGATAATAGAAGTAGAAAGACAACGTAATTAAGAGCAGTGATGTTTCAGTAACCGTTTATGGAGTATATCCTTGGCTGCTTTGTCTTGTTTCACACAGGAGTGATTTGCCTAAATGTCTCATTGTCTGCTGGTAGGGCATGGAGCAGCTTGTTTTAAAAAACCACAGAACTACAGCCTTCTGCACTGAGACAGCTGTTTGTATCACATAACCTCCTGCTTACTGACAGGGCTGTACAACGCACCAGCTCTCAGGCAGAAACCATCCACTAGCCTAAAAACGTTGTCTGGTTGCTCTTTTTTACTGCAGTGAGGAACGGAACGTTTTTTTCCCTTCACAACACCATGAAGTGCTGTCCTCCCCAAAGGCATCTTTGACTGTGGCAGTAGCTCTCACATGATGCTCTCCTAATCCTTATTTGCAGGAGGATGTTGCATTACCCTAATATTTCAGAGGAAAGACCCCAGCCCTCAGGTGAGCTATCAAATTTAGACTATAAATCTCTTAGGTTCTTAAAGCACAGCCACCAAAGACACTTGCGGCTCAGAGTGTAACCAGCCTGAATAGCGCTGCAGGAGACTCTTCTTTCACATGCAACCTTTTTCCCCTTCCAGCTGGCTCTCCTACCCATTAAGTGACTTTCCTTGAACACCTTGAGAAATCCACTTCAAGGAGTCAAAGAGTGGAAGAGCCAGGGCCCTTTCGTAATAGTGTGAGACTATACAGCTCACTGGTAGGACATGGAACAGCCCCGCTATCAAATCACTCTCCTGATAAGAAATCCTTAAACCCTTCTCTTTATTCAAGCCCACTCCACAACAAATTATGGGATCTCTCTTGCCCTAGACACTGCATTCTGTAGCCCAGCTGCTGAGAGACAGAGAAAGGAAGCAAGTGTGCAGACCAGCTCCTGCTTTAGCTCTATCACACTTTCAACCTGGCAAAAAAGGCAGATGGTCTGCACAGCTGAAAAACCTGCATTTGATTGGGATCTGTTAGAATAGTAGATTCACATTTCTTAAAAATTACTTTTTTTATGTTAACTGCAACTGGTCAGGAATTTGTCTGTAATTTCTGGTAATTCTCACATCACTCATATTTTACAAACACATTTTATTTTTATAGCAAAACCGGCACTTCCTAGTTCGTCAAAATCCTGGCAACTCACCTGGCCTAAGGCAGGTCTCATCTCATATGCTGTGTTATAGGATATGCTGTAAGTGGCTGCTCTTAGACTGATATATGCAGAAAATAAGCCAAATCCTCAGATGGCACAGACTAATGAAGATCTGCTGAAATGAATGCAGTTATTCCATTCTACACCAACTGGCCTGGCCAATTGACATAAAAAGCAGACCCATCACTTAAGAGATCTCTAGGACAAAAATGCTGATGTGTGATCTGGAGAAACAGGTATGTTTCTCTCTTCTTACCATCCAAAAAAATTAATGTCTGTAATAAAGCATCCCTTTGAACAAAGGCTTTCAGTACGTATTTAATTCATTTAATTTCTCCCTTAACACACCTCAGCAAGACAGAAGAATATAGCAGAACAATTATAAAGTGACATCTCTATGAGCAAAGGAAGGCTTTGATGGAGTACACTGGCTGGGTAAGAATCAGAATGAATTATTTCTTTCTCTTCTGACCAGTAAGTTTTCCTCTTAAACCTCCAAAACACCACAATTTTTAAATTTCACAGTTACGACAGAAACAATCAACATGTTTAGAAAATGAACCAACCCAGTTCACAACAAATAACCAGGTTTGTTAAAGAACACACTAGAGTAAGCACTGGAGGAGCTATGACTTACACAGAAGGTCAAACTGCATGATCACACGGCATCCCTACTGGCCTTAAAACTTCACATATTAACTTTTTCGGAAGACCTCTGCATTAATTCCTTTACAACTACCAAAACAGCCAGTTTTACTGTAACTTTTGTGTCCTTTTAACAGCTCCTATTGCCTGTTGGCTCAACCTGTCTTGTTATTAAAAAGCAACGCTGTAGGAGATCTGAATAGCAGTTAACATCCTTTTTGCTGCTAAAACCACTACTACATTACTAACGTGACATACGTTTGCTTAGAAGAGCAAGGAACCCGAGATGGCAGCTTCTCTGAAGAATGCATCCAAAATGTACATCCCCCAGCACTACGTGAATCTGACCTGCATCATTTCGGCAGCACTCTACTGAAATGGAAGAGGAAACTCTGGCTTGCAAAACTGCTGGTGGTGGGTGTCTTCAGTTTCCCCAATAGCTCTCTAGCTCTGTCACTTGGTTTTCAGGCTTGAGTTCAATTCCCTCCCCCGCTCGAGTCAATATCCAACCACCAATATCTACACTTCATACTATAGAGCAGTTAACAGTGAGGCCCTCTCAGCCACTTTAGATGAAGCTGTTCCACTATAGATAAAATACTTAAATATCAAGAGCAAAAAAAAAAAAAAAAAAAGGCAAGAGAATAAGTCTGGCTCTCAACATCACCTGTAAGGATGCCCATTTGCCAAGCAAAATCCTTCATTCTCTGTTTCTGCTGCACTGAAATTTTAATTATTCATACAAAATTTAAACAGAGGGGATTGTGAAGACTTCCCAACTTCAGATTAGTTTTCAGCTTTGTGGTTAAAGTCACCAGTGTGACACGCAAATTTAAATGATCTCTCAGGAAAGACAGGAAGTGAATGTAAGTTTTCCCCATCCTAGGGGACAACACAAAGCAAAAAACTCCAGGGAAAAGAGGGGAGCATGACCACTTGTGATTTTGTGAACACAGGAATTTCCTTCCTTTGTTTTCCAACCAGCTTCAGAAAATGGTACTATATGAAAATGGCACTACATGTTTTAGTCTCAACTGAGTGAAAAGGGTTTTTTAGAGGAAAGGTAAAAACTTTATATTTGGCATAATCTGAACTGGGTTTTTTGCTTTTCTGTTTAATGTTATTTTATTATTCAGTTCATTTGCCATATCTTTATAAAATAAATTGTCTGGACAGGCCAGTTGCAAACATTTGGCATGTTGATACATCTGCCCTCAATCTTCGCATCAGACATGCACTAACATCAACAGATGTCATGAATGCAGATCAAAGGCAAATATTCATCTCAAGTGTGGCCCTGAAGCAGCTCTGAATCACTGTCTTTGCAACAATACAAGAATCCGCTTTATTCTTGTAAACCCATCTGTCATCAGAACACCTCAAATCTGCCATAAACAAGAACACCACAAATGAAAATATACATGAGACTATACTTGAACAGATTATAGACAAAGAGTTGCTCCTCAGTTAGGGGTAACACTGCACATGAAAGAATAACCCACATAAAAAAATTCTCTGATGTATTCATACCAGGAATTGTGCCTGTTTCCAACAACCGACTGTTTAGTGCTTTTTCACCCGGAAGAGAATTCAATAGGCAAAACATAAGCACAACAGGAGATGCCAGTTCCTGTTCAGTCTTTGCAATGGCTATATGCCCAACTGGACTCAGTAAATCAGAGGTCACCCCAACTCTGATGAGGTTTGCAATATTCCACACTTTCCTCAGTAAGGCCCAAGTGGCGCTTAATTATATACAGGGGATAAGCGAACCCAAACACAGCCAACAAGTTTTTTGAAGCTTAACTTACTTCCATTTGACACCGAGATTTTGTATAACAAGCACATTTACGTACCCAAGTTGTGAGACTTGGGTTTTACATACTAATATTTGCTACTCCTGTTTTCTCACTTCAGAGTACAATCACTGGCTCTCCTGGCTGTTTACAGGATGTTTGATGTATCTGTATCTATTGTATGACTCGTTATTTTCATTGTCTCTGTAATAATGGAGACATTTGCGAACATTCAGTGTTCACTAACAGAACCAGAATGCAGTGCCTTTTTGTCAGATGGCATATACATGTGAGTAGTCAGGAAAACAAGTATAAGGCTTTGATTGCACAACCTTAAATGGATTTGATAATTAATATCTGATTCTTGAGAAAATGAATCTGCTTTTTGTCTTGTGGTACTGACTCAAATTTCCTCCTAAGGCATCAAATGCCACATTGCAATCACTAGACAATTCTAAATTTTACAGCATAATATCTACTCTTTTTGGTTTGGGTTGTTGTTTCACTTCTTTTAAACCTGAATTCCCGGGTGCCTGACTTCCATGTTAGCAGAACAGCAGCTAGATCAGGCAAGACAACATCTGCAAACTTCACTTCTCCCAGTTCAGAGGAAAGACAGGAAAGATCTCCAACTTGTACCTTGAACCACCTCCAGGACAGACTTCTCTTGCCTGTTGTTTCTTTAAATCTATTTTAAGCATCACTGGATGTTTTTATTTGGTATTTAAAAATAAAATATTTGTTAAAAAGAAAACAGAACCTTTAAAATATACAGAATAAGCATTTAAATGAGCAGTTGGGTTGCCAAATGTTGTGTGGGTAATAATTATGGGAAACTAGAAGCCTGGGCAATGCAGTGAACACAGATCTGAAATACAGTTCTTCTACACATTGGCAGTCTTTATTATCACAGGCAGTGTTATTTCTAGGACTTGTAGAGAAAAAAAAACCCCTTATATTACAGTCTGCTCTTGTCTCACTGCAGTGGACTAACTGAATTTTGATGCTGTGCAAATAATATTGATCTTTGTGAACAAGGGACCTCAGGTGGAGTTTCTTTATCAGGAAAAAAACTTGGTCATGTCCCACAGTGCTTCACAGCCTTCCTTCTACTGTTGGAATTCAGGAAACCCAAACGTCCTTTTGACTTCCAACATCTGAAATCCTTCACTCCCCACTGCAATGGGAAAGGTTGTTCTTCTAATGGAGAAATCTTTACTCTGTTCTTTAAAATACAGCTGAAAAGCCAGCCAGACCTCTCAAGACAATTACAAAGCTGCTGCATAAACTCATATGCCCAATGACATTTCCAGCTCTTCAGCTCATTAAGAGAGCGTATCCCAGGTGACAATACATTACGACAGCCCACATTTTCAACTATAACCATTTGACAGCTGGGCTTAAGGGTGGGTCCCAACGCAGCTTGCACACGCATTAGGCAAATCTTCCACTGAAAACATAACAGTCACGCCTATGGGGAGGTGATTTCTGCAGTCTGAAATGCAGGCGGCTATCTTCTATTAAGCGGGGAGGGAGAATGGCAGAAATTCACATTTAATAAAAGGCCTTAAGTAAGAGAAATTTGTGGGACAGGGATAACAGCGGGACTGAGTATTAAGATATTAATGTCTGGTGCAGAAAAACTAGGTGCTTAGTCCAGGCACTATCAGAAACAGTATTTTACAGTGTTTATTTCACTCTGAAGAACAAAACTTCTCTAAATGCTTGGCTTAAGAAATAATTGGACACCCAGATTATCATTTAACAAATATCACTGATGGAACAATCTTTCCTAAATCTTTAAGTCAGTGGATGAAATTTCAATTCCAACACAGTAAGATACTTTCTAGTGATAATCAGGAGAGGCATATGAGTTTCTAGCAGCTGTATTTGTTACACCTCATAGGCTGAATGCAGCTTTCTTCTTTGCCTCCAGGTAACAGTCATACATTTACACAACTATCTCATCTTCCATGGATCTTTGCCAGCCTCTTCCTGAGATATATTTTTCCTACTTTCATATCAGCTCAATAGATTCTCTCAGGGAGGGGAGGAGAGGAAGAAGTCATCTGGGCACCCCAAGCGTTATCACATTCAAAACGATAAGGCACAAGCACAGATTTGGATGGAAAGAGCTCTGTGTCGGATTGCTGCAAAACTGAAAGAAAAAATTCTATAGAGGTATTGCCCACAGTGTTATCAGTCACCAGACTCTACGTGACATTTACACTCTGTGAGAGTCTGAGATTCATGCTCAGGGCAAAATGTTTCAGGTTGATTACTTACTCAATTAGAGTATACTGTAACCAGATTAAGGAGGTCACTGTATCCTTGATTACTTTGTATGGTTTTGTTCATACCATTTATAAAGATTTGGTCAACTTGGGTGAATATATTAAGTTTCCTGTTACTGTTTTCTTCCTTCCAAAGAGATATCCCAAACTAATTGAAATCACATTTTTTTCAAAAACAGCAAATCATAGCTCTTTGAATTAGAGCATGCAATAGCAATATCACACCATCACATCTCTCTGGTGGCCAGAAACTGCAGTTTCAGAGTAGATACGCCTCAGGATGGAAACTTCATTTCTGTGAGAAATTTAGTGGTGAGAAGGGGAAGAGTTAAGAGGGATAAGTGGAAAAACGCAACTATATTTGAATAAATCCCGTAAGAGTTACTAGACAATACAGACTTGAAGTTCCTGAGTCACAGAGTACTTACTGCAAGTTGGGAGAGTACTGGCAAAGGACCATTACAAAGCCCGTGATGTTTCTACCTTTCATTAACTAAACATATGTTACTGGCTCATGAGACAGGAACTGCACAAGGGGGGACCTTTCCTTCTCATCCATTACAGCTGCTCTCACATTTTCACAAGGAACTTCATTACTACACACCATGCTGATCACAGTATCTATTCTTAAACTTATTCAAACCTCTTATCATACAGAGGGTTTTTGATTGCTCTAACCTTGAGCTAAAGTAGGTTGGACTCATGAAAGAAAGCCCAACTTGCTAGTTGTTTCCCATTTTAAGTCCTTGAAGCATTTTTTGGCAAATCAAGAAATAAATTGAAAATGTATTCATTTTGTTTATATAGCCAGGCATCTCTTTGCCTGTAAATAGGCAACTGTTTTTTTTTTTTTTTCAAAAAACTGTGGGTTTTCAGCAGATCTATTATACATCTATTATGCATATGTACATTATATGAATACATACACACAACTTGTTGTTCCATTAAAACGCAACATTTTTCAAAAAGCACTCTGCATTTTCCCAAAATCTCCTCCCAGAGAAATCAATGTATAAAATTTCTTTTATCTTGGTGACAGTGCTATTAAGCCAGTCATTCAAAAAACCCTACTCTGAAAAGCATACTTTGTACTGGACACTCAAAAACTCAGCAGAACTGTACTTTTGCGGTTTTCCCCCTGATATGTGCACATGTAGACATCTGTTCTGCATTCTGACCATGAGAACATCAATTATTTTTGCCCAAATAAAAACACCGTATTCAGGAAAATACAGTTCAGTGGCAAATTAATATAATGCTCCATTGATTGGGACAATCACTGGGAAACAAGTTGTAGGACATGTTTAAGAAACGTTTAAAAAGTTACCTACGTAACATAGAGCTTCACAGGCTGTGTTTCTACCAAACAGATTTGAGGTACTGGACTCTGCCAGCCAACTGCCACATGACAGACCTCTTGGTAACTTGCCAAAGAAACTGAAGTACTGTAGAGGAGTTATGGGCGAGCAAAGATATTTCAGAGGTGGAAAAGGTAAGTCACGTGGGTAGAGAGAAGTTGGGTATAAAAGAAAAACCTGAAAGGAATAGCGGGTGGGTTAGAAAACAGAGGACTACAATCAGATTTTTATATGACAGTGCCAACAAAATAGCTAACCATTTATTCGAGCTATGTACTCTGCCTTAATACATGGCGCATCCTTGCCTCTAAATGGCACATGTTGGAAGTCAAGAGGAACTTCATGCTTATTAACAGCAGAATTCATATGTTCCTTAGTGTACCCTTCTACTCATTAGTTTGCTGTGACACTGCCTGTCTGCACAATACACTGCCATGCTTGTCCATCACCACAACTTACCTGTCTTCTTTCACATCTTACAAACCTTGCTGGCTTAAATGATTACAACTTTTTACTTTCTGGTACAGGCTGAGAATAGAGTCGCCAGAGCTCAGGGCAGGCTGGCACTCAGGACAAAGGAAGGTGTGCATCTTTTGCTGCGTAACTTCAGGGGAGCAGTGAGGGCAAAGGTGATTCCTGGCCAGAAGCACACAAAAATATTCATCCTTACAAGAAACCTACCACGCACGCTGCTGCCAGGCAGAATCAGACCTCACATCACTGTAGCAAACCCATTTAAGAGCGACTGGTTATCAACGGATTATTAGCTCCATCTTTTGTGGACACAAAGCAATGTTTCCACCCCTTGCAGCTCCCTTCACCAGCTAGTGCCACAGTGAAAAGTTGCTGTGTGGGCACAGCCTTTTAATTAAAAGCCTTGTTATGCTCTGCACAATGCTTATTTTTAAAGCAGTGCATGAAATGAAAAAGGAATATCTCCCAGCACAATGTATTCCTAGGAGTCTCTGATAATTAGGACAGTCACTTAATTTTCGCATTTTGGTTTCTACTGGGGTATGTGCCAATTAGGAAGCTTCTGTGACGTTCCTGCCTCCCAAACTTTTTCCCCCTATCTTAAAAATTCATGCAGTTAATGTACAGCTGCCTGCAAGCTCCATTTATGCTATAGCAAACATTAAATATTAAAGTGCCCATGAAGAAGTATTATGTAAGCTATTGCCAATTTACCGGCACTAACCAGTGCCTTTTTAACCCACTGATCCTGGTGCATTATACATCCCATTTGGTGCCCAGCTCACATATGATACAGGTTTAAGACAACACCCCAGTGGGAGTTCAGCCATACAGCCCAGGCTGCAGAGACGAGGACATCTTCAGCTGTGCCCCTAGCACTGCCCAGGACATTGCACCCGCCAGCCGCTGGGCTGCACAGGCAGAGCATCTCCCTTGTTTTCCCCAGGAACAGCCAGGACTCTCAATTTTACACAGCAAAAGAGATGCAGAAGGGCTGTCTCAGCCTCCTGAGCTGTTCACCTACTTCATATCCTTTTACCGTCAGTGGTGAACAAGTTCAGTGCCTTCAGTGTTATCTCACACTCGTTGGGACTTCACTGTCCTACGTATGGTGTGCTCTCTTCTCAACATGCCACTGCCTCACCTGTCCTCTCTCGCATAGAATCACAGAATCATTGAGGTTACAAAAGACCTTAAAGACCACCAAGTTAAACCATAAACGTAACACTGCCAAGTCCACCACTAAACCATGTCCCTAAAGTGCCACATCTACACATCCTTTCAATACCTCCAGGGATGGTGACTCAACCACCTCCATGGGCAGCCTGTTTCAGTGCTTGATAAGCTGTTCGGTGAATAGATTTTTCCTAATATCCCATGTAAACATCTCCTGGCACAACTTGAGGCCAGGTCTCCCCTGAGCCTCCTTTTCTCCAGGCTAAACAACCCCAGTTCCCTCAGCAGGTCCTCATAAGACCTGCATGCACACAAACAGGGCAGCAGCTCATTTTCTGAAATCAAGCCCAGTTCAGCACTGTGCTTAAGTATATACTTAAGTAGCCCAACTGAGGTCTAGTGTTTAAAGACAGGTAGAAACTCAACCGTGTTGATGAGGATTACGAAAGAGTGGTTCTAGCTGTTAAGGTGAGCTTCTCTGTAAAATAAACAAAACACAGAGCTACCACTCCTCAGAACATCCCAGTTTTGACATTTGCTTTCATCTCTAATTAGGGCAAAAATTCAAAATATCAGCATTTTCGACAGAATATTTAGAAAGCAGTAGTTTCAGATATTAAATATTTCACTATTCCCCAGCTGAATGTGTTAGCATCTTGGACTAAATCGAGAAGTCTTAATTTAAACTGGTTTGACATTAAATTGAATTGGGTCTAAACTGGCCCCGAGGCCACATACAATGCCGCAGAGCCTCCGAAGAGTTTCTCCTGACCTTAATCTCCCCCAAAGGGCTGATCTTCCCAGCTGCATTACATCTCACTGCACTCAGTGTACCAGGAGAATGGGTGGGCTAGTGGGAAGGAGTTCAGTCAAGAACCCAGGGTTCACTGGGGAAAACAGGGTTAGCTTCTCTTGCCAAAAGGGATGACGGGGGTTTTTCTGAAATTAATTCCTGTATGCCTCCTTGAGTGTACATTTTAGAAAAATATACAAAAAGGACTAAGATTTCAGATGTGGCAAAAGTCATGCAAACCTTGAGGAATTATTTAAATTGTTAATTACAGCATAAATGGAAAATGTGTGTTATGATCTCAGTCCTCAGGGTGTTACACTTTGCTTCAGATTTCAAATTTATTTTTCCTTTGTATGTATTTAAGACTATGCTCAAGTCACCACTTAAATTTTCTTTGATAAGATAAACATATCAACAGATTAAAGGGGCCCAGTATCTCCAGTTCATCACTCCTCCTTGTGGCTTTTCTCTAAATTCCACTTTCAAAAACTTTCCTGACCTGTGGGCACAAGAAGAGGATGCAGCACGAAAGGAGTGGCAGCCTTCTTTATGTCAGCAATGGTATCTCCTATTTACCATTACATTTGGAGACATCAGTTATGCGGTTTTAATCTATTTAACGTGTCATGTCGATTTTGTATCAACCTAGTGTCTCAATCAAAATGTTGTACAGCAGCAAGAGAAATGCCTCATGGTAGTCTTGGTGTATTAAATCAATTGTATAAATTTTCTTAACCAGGCTTAAAATGTCATGAAGAAAAAAGAAAAAAAGGCCAGTTTGACATGAATTTTTTTTTTTCTACAAGTCAATACTCATGAGGGCTGGCTTTCTTTATGCTACCCTACCTGCACTCAAACAGTTACGGTCAATGGCTCAATGTCCAAGTGGCATTCCTCAGGGGTTTATTTTAGGACCAGTGCTGTTTAACATCTTTGTCAGCAACATGGACAGTGCCCCCCTCTACTCCACTCTCGTGAGATCCCCCTGCAGTGCTGTGTCCAGCTCTGGGCCCCCAACATCAGAAGGACATGGACCTGCTTGAGCGGGTCCAGAGGAGGCCACAAAGATGATCAAGGGGCTGGAGCACCTCCCCTGTGAGGACAGGCTGGGAGAGTTGGGGGTGTTCAGCCTGGAGAAGAGAAGGCTCCAGGGAAACCTTATAGTGGCCTTGCAGTACTTAAAGGGGCTACAGGAAAGATGGGGAGGGACTCTTTATCAGGAGGTGTAGTGATAGGATGAGGGGTAATTGTTTTAAACTGAAAGAGGGCAGATTTAGATTAGATAGAAGGAAGAAATTCTTTCCTGTGAGGGTGGTGAGGCCCTGGCACAGGTTGCCCAGAGCAGCTGTGGCTGCCCCCTCCCTGGCAGTGTTCAAGGCCAGGTTGGACGGGGCTTTGGGCAACCTGGTCTAGTGGAAGGTGTCCCTGCCCGTGGCAGGGGGGTTAGAACTAGACGGTCTTTAAGGTCCCTTCCAACCCAAACCATTCTATGATCCTGTGATTCCTTACAGCTGTATTAATCACATCCCAGGCATTCCATCATTTCTGCTTGGCATAAATAACAGGTAACAAGACAAAAAAGTAGCAGGGTTTACCATTCACCCTTCTTAAATACCTACAAAACAGTTTCTAGTTCTCCTGAACCTCTCCAGGGCTCTGATATATATTAAAACTGACATCAGTGGACTGCAGAACACCTTGATAAGCTCTTTTAAAACTATCAAATGCAAATGTTGACTTTAAATGTAAGAGTTTCTATTTTCTATCCCTCGTATGGTAACATATAAAGAATCCGCCTAAACAGACATACACAAGACAACAGACTCGTCTCAATGCTGAGGTTAAAATAATTTGATCTGGATAAACTAAACTAAAGCAAACTATTTTGCTCTAACTGTGAAGGTCAGAAATCACAGCACTCCTCCCCAGTACTGAAATATTCTTTAGGAATGTATGTTATAGATACAAAATTTTCTGAAAAATAAACTCAAATGAAAATTCTAGACCTCTATTCCTAAATAAACGGTTGTATGCAGATAATCTA
The DNA here is from genome assembly GCF_031877795.1 of Strix aluco. Lineage (NCBI taxonomy): Eukaryota > Metazoa > Chordata > Aves > Strigiformes > Strigidae > Strix > Strix aluco. Next base: position 161,727,252 of record NC_133931.1, read on the forward strand.
TGCAACCTTGCTAATTTCTTCCCTTATTTTACCTCCCTACCTTTTGTTATCTCTCATCTATATTTAATTTTTAAATGGTCTCTTGCATGTTTTGTAAGTGGATAGAACAGAAATCTGTATGAGGTCTTTTAATCATTACAAAACTTTTTTCCTCAGATGTCTTTCCTTGACCTTAATGTCATTCTTTTTCCACTTATAAGATATAAATACATATAAAAGATAGTGATGTCTGGTGCTCTGCAGAAAGGATTATCCTCTTGCTCTGGCCATGTCCCAATACATATCAGTGAACACTCTTTAAGATGTTTTTAGTTGTAGAGAAAAGCTCCCATTCTGCATTCCTGTGGCTAAAAATAAGAATTGCTGTCAAACACTAAAAGGTAGAATCAATACAAATTTTCCTTTCTACCTACTCCTGCACTGAACGAAGATACGGATGGCCTGAACAAAATAAAACAAGCTGCACATTCTGGTCTGGTCCAAGGGAAAGAAACCCTGTTGAGGAAGGTAAAAACACAGTATATGTTCCAAAAATGCCTCACTCTACCAGAACATAAGGAGCAAGTCAAAGAAGACAGAATATGGGTCTGAGCTATACAAACAATAAGTCATCCAGTTTCAGTGGTTAATCTTAAACATGTTTTCTGTGAAGAATGGGGGGAAGAGTCCATAGCTCATTTGAGGAGGACAGGAGCAGTGGCCCCAAGCTTCCTGCACGGGACAAGAAGTCAGAAAACGACTTAGCTCCTCCTAGTTTTCCTGTGGCAAATCTGAGCTCATGATCAAAAACCTCAGAACCTGCCCTGAGCCTTGCCCAGGGAAACAGAGAGAAGACAAGTGCATGAGTGAAAAACAACCCATTAGTTTAAGAGCATGAGCAGCAGTGTGATTCTTGCACAAAGCTACAGTGGCTGGAGTAGTCTCTACCATAAGATTTTTGTTCTCTTTCGGAAGATAGCAGAAAACCCATATTAAGAAGGGCTATCCAGTCCTCTTCCACCTCTTCCCTAGCCTATTCACCCCTTCTTGCCCAAAGTGCTGTGCAAAATTCAACCTTTCATAGGACTATAAGTTATCAGTCATGCACAGTGAAAGAACAGTATAAATTTTCTGGATCAGAAGAGGACCACCCATTAAAGCCTCATTTCTTTTCTGCAGTAAAATGGAAACAGATTCCTGAAGCGAGAAGATAAATTTATCATATTCCTTGAGCTCCTCAGATGAAACCAGTATGAAATACATGTGGCAGCCATACCTATGCAATTCTTCTTATGATGATGTAAATGGGGTTTGAACAACTCAACTCCCTGCAACACCCAAGCAAGCTGCTGCAGCATTAACTTCTATTAGACTTACATACCAGTGTTCACAGTGGGTAGTTGGGGGTTTTTTCTTCATCATTTTAGTTAAGCTAGTGCAAAAAAATCAACTCAAAACCCCACAGGGTGAACAGGGGGCAGGAACCAAATACACCACAACCCCCAGCTACAAGACTGAAGTGCATACTTTTCATCACTCTGTACCACCAGTCCTGTATCTGCTGCGGTGGACGGGACTGTGAACAGGCTGGCCACTTGAGTATGTGCCATTTCACCATTGACTTTTGCAGCACCAGCTATGCCACTGTGATCACACTGCCAACAGCGCCTGGGAGAGTTAGATAAAACCTAACTCTCATATCTTCACAAACCAGCCCCAGCAGTGACTATACAGTGTACACAACTTTCATCACCAGCTGAACTCCCTTGCTGTCACTTAAACGGCATCTTTCTCTCATCTAACTCTTGACACTGAATTTTTCCATACTTTCAAAATCTTCTCTATACGATATCACTATTCAAGGATCTCATCATTCATTAAAACCAACAATGCCTTTAGTGGTATATTGGCAAAAAATTTGTGAAGTGACAATCGCAGTATCTGTTTTAGAAAGCTTTAGAAAGCAGATAAAGTAAATCCAATGTGTTTTGGGACCCACCACTGTTTGTGAATAAAGTCAGCATTGAAATTCAAGGGATCCCTTCGGTCTGCATCAAAAAAATTGAAATGTAAAGCCACACAGTTCAATTATATATACACAGACAAACTAGACTTGTGACAAATTGACTAGTCATCCACACAATTCAGTTTGGTTCAAATTTTTCAGTAGAGATAAATTAAATTGGTAGGCTTATTATTGTCAACATGTGTGTAAGTTTTTACCAAGACTGAAGTTTTTTTCCCTTAATCTTTTTGAATATAGTGCAGACATTTTGGAAGATGAAGGCGATTAGAATACGCTGCCTAGAGACTTCATAAGAAATGCAAGATAAATAGGTTAGCTATTCCCTTTGGTGTACTACTCATGTTAGTTCAAAAAAGGCAGGAAGGAGAAGCAGCAAAATAAAAGTGTTAAAAAGTGATCTATAAAGTCCAATGATAGCAAAAGAAGGTATGCAAACATGGATTACTCAATAACCAGCTATTCCTAATTGCTATTTGACGATCAATGGAAAAAACTGTATTGACTCATCACCGATGACCCCATCTCTCTTTAATCATGAAACAGCCTTCTGTTTCAAGAGGTCTGGAACCTGTCACCTTGTCAGTTGCTAATTACTCCCCAGGGATAATTTATCTTCTCAACCAAGAATCCAGCTTTGCTTCCCACTACTGGGTAGGTAAAGGACTCCAACTCTGGTAAGTTTTCTTAGTACCTGCCTGCCTTCATATATTCTGACACACATCTAGGTACCCTCCCTACAATATATGCAAAACAACGGGGTCTAAGGCCCACACATGAGGAGGTGCACAGAACAAGCGTCAGATGAGTCTCGGGACAATGACCTCCCATTCTGCAGTGACTTCACTGTATAGGTCTTTGAAGAAGGAGTAATTCAGCTGCCTTTTCAGCATCAGACATTTCAGTTCCACTTGTTGAATCTCTAAGCCTTAGGCAGGAAAAAATCCTTTGGAACAGGAAAGCCGAATCCAGAGGCCTTTTATTTTGTAGTTCATGCAAGACAAAGGCGACACTCTGCTAGTGGTTCCCAAACTGCATTGTTCCAATGACTGGCATGGGGTGGATGAGACTGGCTTTAATACACTCATAGTCTAACAGGGTTTTCTCTTAAAAATTTAAGAAGAATCCAAGATGGTCCATGAGAAATTGAGACTTGATAGTAATCCATTTCCAAGAGGTTTCTGAATCACTGCTACACACTATGAGCAGTGCTAAGTATGATTACAGCCTTATGACTCCTGCTCACAGGTTCAGGACAAACTCCTTCAGTATACTAGTGGAAGGAAATCATTCCCTCCAAGTAACAGCCCCATGCTGCAGCTGCAGTACTTACACCTATTAGAAACAAAGGTGTGCCTTTAACGACCGTTTTGCCTCACAAACAAATCTCCTTCTCTAACTGCTTCACTTTGTATTATAAAGTGACGGTAAGTTAATTTTGGCATATATAGTCCATGTTGTTGATGTATTTCCTGACACTGTCTTGCTACATCCTACCCCCTTGACTTTCTTTCTCTACAGAGGCAAGCAGAGACAGCTCAAGAGCAGCATACTCTGAGGGTAGAATCATACACACACGTTTATCTACTTGCACAATGGGAAACAAATTCTGCAGGCTTACAGGTGTGGTACATGTGTCACATACAGGATCTTAGATCTTGGGACAAAAACCCCTGCAAAGAGGCACGTAGCAAAAGAGAAAGTCCTAGTCAAAATGACAAAGTCTAAAATAAAAATGCCTTCATAAATCACCTTGTTGGATTCTACTGGAGTCAGAGGCAAAAAAACACGCTTGTAAAACATTAACTCCTTTCCCTGTTAAACTTACACAACAGGAGGTATATGGAGCAGAGTAATTTACTGTGTTTTGTTAATAAGGAAACTTCCCAGTAAAACTGTAAATTATTTGTTGTTTAATAACAGCAAATGGAGCATCACAGAAATACACATCCTTTATGTGTCTATGGTAAGGTAGACAAGGAAGCCTGGCAGTTGCTCATTATTATTCCTCGCGCTGCTTCTAATGAACAGATCTATGCCCTCACTTTTCATTGGCTTAATCAAGGATTCTCTATGATATGCAATTAATCTTTAATATGAAAGTGATTAGGGAAAAGACAGAAAAGACAGAAAATGCAGCTGAACATCCTGACCACTGAAAACCAGATTAGGGAATTATTCAAAATCCATTTCCTTTATATTGCATTTTTACATTTGCAAATCTCTTGATACATGAAAGCTCAATGAAGCAAGTTTATTTTTACAACCCATGGAACAGATTCACAGCTTTCATTCAGATGGATATGTTGGTAGCTTTTCAGCAGTAAGCCCACACTGCAATTTTAACACTCTGAGGCAAAGCAGAAGCAGCAAGACATTATCACAGTTCACAGAAAGGTATTAGGAATACATATTGACATCATAATACTGGGAAACCATGCATATCAATCATGTCCTGGTCAAACATACAAAAAAACCAGATGTGAATCTAGTTTACCCTGCCTTGCTAAACCTTGCCTGGATCACCGGTCTTTGAATACAAGCTTAAAAACATGGAAGATGATAGCTGCCTTGATTGGGACAGGAAACCAGTTAATACTCTTTAGAAGGATGGATGGGCTGACCACCACTGCACATCTAATTCAAGCTTGAGAACTGCTCATTGGGTTTGGGAAGTCTTAAGGGCAGGAAGAAGGCTGAAAGCTAACAAAGATGGGTTCTGTGGGTTGTCAGTCTGGATGGGACTAAGCGTCCTGTGATGCCTAGGCAGGACACAAACATAAGCACCATGAAAGGGGGTTAAATAACAATGTCTGAATTTCCACATCAACCCTAAGGATTTTGAAATAGCACCTCAGCTACAAAAAAAAAAGGTCAATATTGGTATTTTGGAAGCTTAGTAGTTTATCATAGCTATTACTTTTTTTTTTTTTTTTTTTTTTTTAATCAAAACCAGAAGCACATTATAGGCTGGTTATACAGTTAACACTGCTATAAGGCAAGCCCTTTAACATGGGTAGTGTTCGCATGCATCTCTGTTTCACTGGGAACTTCAAAGGACTTAACTTTCAGAACATGGAAGCCCTCTAAGAACTAGCTTCTGAGAGATTCAGGGAAACCAAGATCCTTAAAAAAATCACTAGTCGCTTTTGAAAACAACAGTAATCAGGCAAAATGGAAAGTTAGGCAATAAATCATGACTATGTATATCTTTGACCATTTCATTTAAACTCTGTTCAACAGACCATTGCCACCGGGATCATTTCCAAGAGTCAGAAGAACAAAACAATTCTGCCAGACAACTGTTTTCCTTTCCTTCTGAAGGAGTATCTTGCCACTTTAATACTTTGTACGGTAAAGCAGAGCTCTGAAGGGGGTAAGTCACCTCTGACCAGTAATGTATTAGAAGACCCAGCCCTGTAGGACCCACTGGAACTGGATCCCATTCCCTGAGCAGGGCAATGCCCCCAACCTCAAGCTGTGTCTCCAGAACCTGACTCTACCCCTGGCAGCTCCCCAGCCACACGCTGCCTTCCATTTGCCACACCATCACCTATAGCAATACTAGTATGGGTTAGCTGTATTTCTTTTAATCAAAAGATATCTTTGATACTTATGAGTTCCCTCCTGCCGTTAATCCTGTACAGTCACTTCTATAATGTAGCCTAATATTTTAAAATAAAAAAACTAGAAAATAAAAAGCCCTCCCATCTTCCCATAAAAGCTCACATTCAAGATAGTATGCCATACTAAGTTTGATGGGAATCACTTTGAAGTGACAAGAATAGTATGGTAGCCTTGCACTTCTAAACCAAGGTCAATATAAATCTTTTAAGTTACTTTCACATTCTGTCCTTTTTTTTAAAACCATCTCCAATGCAGCTGGAGACACAGACTCTACCAAAACACCACCACCTTTCCAGTGACATAAAAGCACTCATGCAGTCTTTCCCATGCACGTGGAACTGCACCTTTCAGAGACAGGGCAGATGTACACAGCCCAAGTAACGGAGTACACCAATTTATCCTTGCCCGCGCCCCCAAACCCTCTTATTACAAGTCCTCTGTTCCCCAACTCCACCTTGTATTTTCACATTTGGTTGTCAGTAGTAGCCTAGTAGACAAGTACGGGGTGGGGGTCAGAAACAACTGCATTTTAGCTTCTCGACCACACACATGCAACACGAGCACATGCAACAAGCCTATTGCCTGCAGTCTTTGCACTGTACAAACCTGAAGCATGGCTTATATTCAGCCTATAACTGAAAGCCCCTTCACACCCTTGCAGCCTTTACATATTTTCCCTCATGCCTTCCTAGTACCATTATCTTGAAAGAGAAGTAATCTTAACTGTTTCCAAAAGTACCAGCCTCTCATAGTTCCCTTACTCTGCGGTTTAGAAAAGCATCTCATGAGAGAAAGAAACACTAAGCACGTGCTTAAACATTTTCCTGAATTCAGACCGTCAAAGGAACTAGGCTTATTATATTCATCCAGTTCTCTGTGCCCACAGCCTCCTTCCAGGGACTGAACAGGGAGCCAGAGCCCAGCTTTTCACAACACCTAGAGGAACTTAATTACCTCCTCAACTTTGGCCCCACTGATAAATTCAAATAATCTGATCAATGGGGTCAAAAGCTACAGGGGGGAGGTACGGTAGGAGAGAGACAAAGAGACAGAGGACTGTTATTCTGTAAGCCTCATTTCCTTCGGAAACCAGGCTAAAGGAGTATCTTGGGACAAAAGACTTGTGACAGCATATCACATACCTACTCATGTGCAGGAATGCAGCTGGGTGGCACAGCAATTACGGACTGGAGAATTTAGTTGGTTTTTGTGGGGGTTTTGGGGGTTTTTTTGTTTTTGTTTTTTTTTAATGGTGTGCTTACCCTGGAGCAAAAGCTTTAAAGGACAAACTGCAAGAAGTCATTATCTCACCCAACCTCTTTCCATGTCTCCTCCCTTCCCCCTCTTTTTAATTTTAACCTTGATCAGAGCCTGATCCAACAGTAAGGCTTCTCCTTTTGTTTGACACTGTAGTAAAGTTGTAGGGTTGTTTGTGAAATATGTTGTCATGGAAACTAATGTGTGCTGCCATGGAGATCATGTCAGATCCAGCCTCCCATCTTCACCGCAGACTCAAGAAAGGAGCAAGAGAAGCCAGGGAGGAGAAATTCTTCCCTGAAAAACCAAATGTTTTGAAATATTAGCAAATCTAACAAGAGAAGTGACAAAAATTGAGGTCACTCTTAAACCATCAACATTTACTAATAATTCACACAATGCTTTCTGAGATGTCACTTCTTTTAACAATGTTCTCGGAACCAGTGTTGTTAAGGGCTTCAAAGTGTTGAACAACATATGTGAAAAATCTAAGATTCATTTTTAGACTCTCTAGAAACCAAAAAACCTTGCTCAATTTTTCCAAGTCAAGTAATTTCAAAAAGCACAGAAGGAAGGAAAAAACTATTAATGGTAAAAGCTGCATAAAACGCATGTGGTTCAATAAGATAAATGAATCAAACAATGATCCATGACATACATATATGGTCAGATTAAGACCTTAATTAAAGAGACTAAGGAACTTAATTTCACTCTAAAGAAAATAACTAAAAAATCACCTAGGTATCTTTTTAAAGTGAATGGTGGATAAAGAAAACTTGCATTCATTTCCCTGCACTTTAAAATTCCAATATTTATTTTTCCTGTGTTCTTCAAATGAAAAGGAAGAGAAGCTATAAATAAAAGCCACCACTAAATTACTTTAAGGACTTAGAAGGTATCTTAAATCCTCCTAGTAGCCAAATCCCAAGCTTTTAGGCTTCCTGAGAAAAACCTGATAGACACAAACTCTGCATTAGCCCATTCAAATTAATTTTAAGCAGAGTCTCTCTAATCAGCATGCATAGTCTTCTTGCTTCAAAATTAAAGCCATGTCTAAATCTTTGCCAGATCAGGGACAAAGTTTGTTGGTTCATGAAACAACTTGAATCACTGATAATAAAACCTCTGAATGAGGAAACATAAATGAATGTTTAAAGACCCATCACGAAGAGCAATCCCTTCTTGAATTAATGCTAAATCTTGTCAAGTGAAATATCTATTATGCTTTATTCAAGATATATTGCATTTCCTAATCATATCGGTTCTCCACACCTGAGGCACCCAACACTGACAATTTGCAGCTTTTGTAAGTTACAACCACAAAGATTTTTGTATTTTATAAAATGCATTTGAATGAAGACTAAGACTAGAGATTTCAAATTCAACCAGTTAATTTTCTGGGAAAGAAGTGGAAAAAAACCACTAAAAATATAAAGGAACATGTCTTCTCCTCAAGCTGATAGACTTCAGAAAAACAATGAAGAGCTAAACTCTTGACAAAAATTTTACAGCAGGGAAAACTTTGTAGCTCCATCAGTCCAAAGGCTTTGTCAGAGAAAAACAGTACAGATACCCAAGTACCTGAAATGCACCCTGCTATAACTCCACATAGGCTGCAGAGTCCTTCCTCTGAAATCTGAAGAGGTCTACACATTTTCTTGTACACAGAGAGTATTCCAATGTCCTTTTCACAAAACTAAGTATATAATCAACACTTCTGTACTTACAGTGTTAAGAGGCAGCAGAAAACCTGCCTTACATCTGATAAATGAAGTGTGAGGGATGTAACACTATTTTCAGAGTTCCAGCAAGAGACAAACTGAGTAACGCAGCTAAGTTGCACTGTACAAAATGAGGAGGACCAGTAGAAGCTTTCCACAACTACACAGTGATAAAATAACTTTCAGTAAATAAAGTGGTTTTTTGGTTGGAATAACATTCAGTAAATAAAGTATATTTTAGATGAGAATAAATTTTAGGATTCATAGATTCAGCTCACAAAAGGTCTTTCAAAAATACACCTTAAGAATAGATCAATATCCTTCAATGCTCCCGCTCTCTGAAAACAGCTGGGATCCAACATCCACCTTGATGGGGACAGGCTGAGGCCCTGCAAAACACCCATACTAAGACCACCTGAGATGTTACAACTTTAATTCTGTCTCTTGCTCATACATCTACTTTCTCACTATTAGCAGGTATCTAGAAAACATTTGAGACTTCTCATCCATAACGACTTTTTCCCCCCACAGAGTAGGGGAAGAAGCAGATCATAAAACTACAGTAATTTCATTTTAACCATATCATGAATAAAATAAAGTTCATGCTGTATATTGGATCCCACTTTCTTCCTGTCTTATTCATTTGTCTACAAATGCATGAGGTATCGGAGGAAAAAAAGAGATTCTGTTTATCTGCGGCAGCAGTGTCTCTTCTACTTGAGTGCAATCTAAATCATACAGAAAATATTCCAGGTAATAGTACCAAATACTCTTTTTCTAGCTGGCAAGTGCTGCACAGATCATAGGACCAGCTGACACACTATGCACCTGGCCAGTTTATTAATTTTCTGGATCTTGCAATAGTCCCTGGGGAGAGGGGAAAAAAAAGAAAAAATCTGATTTTTTTATTCCCTTGACATTGAATTTGTACAATCTTACTATTTGGATTTCAGAGGGGCTCAAGATTTATCAGATACTTCTCCAGAACACAAAGGTAAACCCAGAGCCTACCCCAGAGACTGCAAAGTCTAGACAAGCAAGAATAAGCCTGGACTATAATCCCTCTGGCAGGCATTTACTCTGATGAGACATCCCAAGAGCTCTTTGAGTGGGCCAAATCCAAAAAGAGCATTCAAGAGATTGGGGGCAGGAAGTAACAAGAAACAGATTCATCAAGAACAAATCACCTCAAACCAATTTAATTTCCTTCTGCAGCAAAGTAATGGTTTTTGTGGCTCGGGAGAAAGAACAAATACTTTCTACTTTGACCTTAAATAAGGTTTTTTTGATATAGTCTCACACAACATCTCTTAAGAAAGTTTGGAAAACATGATCTAGGTGAAGTTAATTCAGATTGGATGGAAAACTTGGAGAGTTATATCCAGCAGTCATCACTGGTTCTACATGAGCGTATAAGCACGTGCCTGGATGAATTCTGTGGGCTAGTCCTGCTCCATCTTTAACTGAATGACAGGAAGGAGTCAACTTATTAAATCCATAGACCAAATGGAAGCAAGGAAGACCGCAAATGTGAAGGACAGGATTCAAATCCAATATTACTATGACAAACTGAAGAAATTGGAAAAACAGCAAAGAAACGCAAAGCTGTACGCACAGGCAGAAATAACTGCATAAATACAGTAGAGAATGTCTACCCAGGTAAGAGTCCTCAGAGAGGATCCACTGGTAAGAGGCGATGACAATCTGAACATGAGTCAGAGCGAAGCTATTGAGCACAAGACAAACAAGCAGGTTGGAACAGATAAACACGACTGTGGCTCGCATAACACATGGAGTTATCCTTCCACTTTACTGAGCATCAGCAAAGCTTCAGCTGCAGTTCTACATCCTCGCCTGGGCACCGCATTTGAAGAAAAAGATGAGCCAACTGGAGCAAGTCCAGAGAAGAGCCACAGGAAAGAGCAAAACTCAGGAAAACACAACCCATAGAGATATTTGTATAATTGGGACAGGTTAGCAAAAATGTGGAAAGAAAGACAGGAGATGGAGTGGAAAGAATGGTGCAAGTGGCACTGATTAGTATTTAAGATGCTACTGCGAAGAAGAAAGAATATTTTCTCTTGTGCCTACAGTGGATGGGACGATTACACCACACCAACAGTTAGCTTAGACATTACAAAAAACTTCCTAACCGTAAAGAGAGCAGCACTGGTACATGCTTTGACAGGAGTCTGTGGACTCTCCACCCTGAGCAGCCACACAAGCTTCTGGCGAGTGCTGCAGGTATGGTTGCTCCTGCCTCTACAGGTCACTTCCAGCTTGGTGTTTCTATGCCCTCCCAGAACAGACATAGCAAGCAGTCATTTGTGCTCTATAAAAATTACTCCCCAAGAACAGGACTGGTAAGCACTCATCTGTAGGCACAACGCTTCAAAAAAAGATGGGCAACAGAAGGACACAATAGGATTGACCAAGGAGGGAAAAAAAAAAAATAAAAAATGCTTGTTTTCTTGGAATCATATTTTAAACCCAGAGAAGATGAAGTAGATCTGTAAAATCACTGTTAGTTTGCAGCAAAAGACAGTGGGAGAGGTACTGTATCTATAAGCAAAATCTTTCTTCTTTCGTAAGGGATGGCTTAGAAATGGTCACCGCTCCATTTTATCAGATAGCTACTTTAAATATCACTTCTAACTGAAAGATAAACAAATAAAAGCCAGGTAGAATGACTGCTTGTGATGAGAATCTGCTTTCTTGCAATTGAGGAATTACACATGGCGACAAAGTAATTGAATGTGGGGGTGTTTTTTCTTTTTTCAGCTGGCATTTTCTATTATTTGCATACTTTTAGTACAATTTGCAGAAGATTGTGGGACACAACAAGATGTGACAGTTGCTCTAATTTCTTGTCAAATTCTCTTTCTATTTTCATCTGCAATAAAAGACAAATGGGACAAAAGCAATGACAGGTACCCTCCTCACAATGTGAGGAGAGGGAGAAAAATTGCATACACAAGTCAGCCATTAGTTTAATGCAAAAGAGATTATGGAAGCAGTAGTCACTCAAGAGCAAAGGGATAAGTGATGTTCTTGCTAGCCATTACACTAATGGTGAGAGCGAGGGAATGCCTGTGTAATTGCCAGAGAGCAGGCTGAGAGAGACCTCTGGGGATCCAGACAGCCTGCGAGGCACAAGGGAAACTGCTCAGCCCTAGCACAGCAATGACTGCTGACTTACAAAATCACACATGTTACTACAGACATCAGACCTATCCTTGCAGCCTTTATCTGTGAAGTATCATTCCCTGGTTTGTTCAAGACCCCGTGAATCAAATGTATTTCAAAAGCATTACCTAGGGGAGTAAAGGATCAAGTGTTAGGTTCCCTACATTCCTCCTCAGTTCATATGCTCTTTCCACAGTTTCCCCAATTCAATCCTCAGCTGAAAATCAGGAAAAAATCCTCACCTGTAGAGGCAAGAGCAGAACCTGGATGCACTCTCCCCCAGTGCACAGCTCTGAGCTTTACAAAACCTGCTCACGTCGAGGGAGGAAGTGAGCTGCTTCGTGAAATTTTCATACCTCTAGTAGACCTGGGGCAATGTAAGCCGAAGAGAAACAGCTGTTGCTGCTTTCTTAATATCTGCCATCACACATAGGTCTCCACACCTCGGCTGATCTTCTGCCAACCAGTTAACTGCTCTTGTACCTCCGAGGTTCAGTCAGTGCAAAACAGCTTCTGGCCAACGTGCATGAAAAATTAACCCCATCGATTTAAAGCAACACAGACCTGCTGAAATCTTAGTGAACTTCCCCACTCTGCTCCAGGTACAACTTCACGTGAGGTTTGCACGGCTGTTGAATAGAACTCTTCAACTGATGCACCAGACAGCAGCTCCCTTTTAACCAGCGAAGGTTGGAAACGGTATCTTGAAACTGTAGGCAACTCATTAGTATGAAGTCTAAGCAAGGCATGAGCAGAGACCTACGCGCAGCCACGTGCCATGACCAGCCCTGATCCCCAGAACTTGCAAGACATTTCACAGACTACATGTACTCCCTGCAATACTGAATTTAAAAAGATGACCTTAATCAATCAGGTAATTAAATATCACTTTAAGCCACTCTGTCAAGCATCATATCTCACAGGCTTGGTACACTGCACAAGCTCTTACCGATGGGCAGACACTGCTAACAAATTTCTCCCTCATCTGTTTGCTTTTTGGCAGTCCACAATGGGTCACTCTTAATGCAATTTTGTTTTCTTAATTAAATCTTCCCTGAGGTATCATCACAGGGTATTATTTCCCTTTGATTCCTTTATTTAGTATTTCAGAATAGAGACAGTCTCACCCTGCTTTCATGGGTTAGAAAGTTTATCCTTTGATTAACCCTCAGAGAAGATGAGAGGATTTTTCTTTTTAAGTGAATAACATTCATGTTTGTTAAATAAACAACATATAAAAGGCCATATAACAAGGCTTAGGAGACAGTAAAGGAAAAAGTAAAGCATAGCCAAGTTAAAATAAAAATTAAAAAAATCAGGAAAAATAAAAGGTTGTTTCTTGCCATCTCAAACTTCACAGAGCAGAGTTTGTTTGCAAAAAGGGGAGAGAGACCCCCAAATCTAATTGTCTTCCAGCAGGAGCAGCACTTTTGTGAGTTTAATAAAAAATTATGCTTTCCCTAATGTACATAGTACCTGTAGTCTCAAAATCAAGGCAAAAACCATCAGCTTTCCTTTCCAGAAATAAATCTCCAACAAGCGTATACTGAAAGTCTTCAAATCGTGAACCCTTGTAAGCACCCTGATCCCATTAAAAGAAATTCTCCAAACCAGAAGCCTTGAAAATTCCTATATAGGCAGGAAGTCCAACTCCTGATTTTTCAATACTTATGGACAGAAATATTGGCTGAATATGTGATTACTCTTTGTAGTTTCCAAAAAGTACATCACTCTACATGTGCTGGTGATTATGAGTCAACCATTACGGCTTGTGACACCTTCTGCCGAACACCATGATATGCAGCCCCTGTTAAAGCAAAACTAAACTCTCCAGAAGACAGATGTGAATGATGTTAGCAGTATGAACCACCACAGAAATACTGACCAGTGCTTCCAGTCCTCTGTTGCCACAGACAACCCTATAGTAGATGTAAGGTGAGATTTACATCATCCAGTTCTAACAGTTTTGCTTAAGTTTGCATCGAGGCTCTGTTGAGAGAGCAGCACCCCCACAGGAAAGTCCAACTTATTTTAAAATACAGAATAGTTCATCCCAAGCTCCTGTCCCCACTACAGCGAGCCCAGTTATTCTGCTGGCACAAGAGGGCTCAATTGTAGACAGCTAGAGTAAGGTGAGATACATGTAATAACAACAGTGGGAGAAAGATCCTCAAAAATTCCACCAAAAAGGACAGAACCCCTCAGCAGCCTCAAACAGCCCTAAACGATCCCAATAAGCAACTTGTGCCTGAAAATCCCAAGCCAAATTCATTGAGGTTTTCTGCATTTTGGAAGATTTAAATATCGTATCACCTACTAATAAGGCAAAATAAAGAGTGTCAGAAACATCAGAAACAATTGTCTCACAAATAGCTAACATCAGTCACAATTTTGTGAAATGCAAGGTATAGCCCTGAGCTGCAAATCATCCAGTCAGTGTCTGTACACCAAAACCTGATAACCTTATATAGACAAGATAAATACTAACAGCAGTTTACAGATATTATTGCAATAGCCATTCTGTAGTAGTGAAGAGAGTTGCTACACCACTGGCAGAAACTAAGTACTTCAGTCATGTTAATTATCTAGTAAAAGAGGGACAGAAGGCATGAGACCATGTATTTAAGAAATCAGCAGTATTCAGCAGATCCATGAAGATCAACATAAGATAAACTGGCAAAAAAATTGACCTGGTATTCAAATAAAATGGAACAGAGGGGGAAAAGGCATTCACAGCAAAATTTTAACTTGCAGAAAGAAAGATGAAGTAAAGACTACAATAGGAAAGGATAAAAAATTACCAACATAAGAACAAAGCTGAATTTGGTCTGGTAAAGTCAAAGACTAAAGCCAAGACTAAGTCCAAGACCTAAACATGGGTGGCAGGGAAAAAAAAAAAAAAAAAAAAAAGAGGAAAGAGAGAAAGGGGTCACATAAGAAAACACGCTGGGTCCAGATGAGGTAGCAGCAAAACAGAACCACACAGGATGTGCAGAGCTACAACCAGAAATGCAAAAATTGCACATTAGGGGTTGCAGTTAGAAGAACTAGTTTAGGAGTTAATGCAAAAGGACTACCTGAAAAACAGGAGCACATAGTATAAAGGTAACGAATTAGGAGAGGAAGGGTATTGCAGGTACCAAAGATGAAGGCGGGGTGAAGATTAAGAGAAGATTCAGGGAAGGATAAAAGCCAAGTGAGGGAAGACAAAGTTTCACAGACTCGCAAGTGGAAAAGAGGTCATAGCATCATTCACTTTCTTTTCCACTACAAGGAGGGGGCACGAAGAGAAGACACTAGGAGTCAGGCTCACAACAGACTAAAGGAGGTGGTTCTTAACATGCTGAGTTGTGAAATTCATTTTCAAATTACAGTAAAAGTTTAGATAGGTTCAAAGGAAAGCAGGGGAGATTTCATGAAGCAGGTCTCTATTAAAGGGTACTAAATCCACAGAAACACTATCACAGTTTAAGAAAGTTCCTGGGCAGAAAATATTTGGGGTGAGGGTAAAGAAATAATACAGAAAAGTGATTTTCTCATGGCAGACAGAAATCCCTGCCAAAACGCCATCTCCCTTGCCTTGGTTTCTTGGTAAGTCTAGACCAAAGATTTTTACCCTTAGGCCTTCACATCTCTTCACAGTGCACGCAGGTGACTACTGTCACAAACTCTTTAAGCCAGCATAAACTGACACTTCCACAAGGAGAAACACCTTGCCTTCCTCCCACTCCTCGCACCCAGCCTTTGCTTGGGTGTTTGCTTGCATTGTCATAAGCCTTCATGGAACAGTTAAGTAGATCTCATCTGGGTTAAAACTACATGGCATAAAATACCAGGTTACCTCTAATGCGGGTCAATTCCCTGATGCAGGTCTCCATGCAGCCACCACAAATGCATGTCCTGACCCAAGGAAATGGCTAACACACAGGTGGCTAGAAAAGCAGAAGGATGCACTGGGATCATTTAGCCTGGAGAAGAAAAGGTTCAAGGGGAATCTTATCAATGTGCATAAATAGATGGTGGGATGGAGTGAGGCAGACTGAATGAGGCTCCTCTCAGTGGTGTCCAGCAACAGGACCAGAAGAAATGGGCACAGACTGAAATACAGAAAATTCCTTTTAACTATAACAATTTTATTTTTTTTTTTAAACTGTGAGACCTGAAGAACACAGGTTACATAGATAATTGAATGGCAGATATGACATGGCATTTCCACAAGGGGGTTCACATCCCTGCTAGAAAAGCATTTAAGATCTGAAGATTTAGGGTCCATCAACTGAAAATGGCTAAGCATTTCTGGCAGAGCATGACAAGGATATCTGAAAGATCCCCATTTTCATCCATGGACAGCAGGACACCTTCAAGGTAAAGTGAAAGAACTTTTCAAAATACAATTGTTTTTCATATATATTTGGCTATCTACACTCAGCCTATGAAAACATTAAGCACAGTGATAAAGTTTCTGCTATTTCTCTTTTGATTTGTCCAGGGACAGACAAAGTTCCACACCTCCAAGTTTTGCCCAGATGATAGAGCAGTTCGAGACTAGTTCTGCCTCTGGCTATGTGTATACCTGGAGCCAGGGAACCAGTGACACAACAGGGACACCCTCCAGCCTGTCATCCAGCAGAAGAGGTGCAGGGCCAGGGGAAGACTGAAAGGTACCTGTATACGCAGGATGCAAGGCAAGCACTAGCAAATAAGCACAAGAAATTGGTGAACTAAACAGAATGAGGAATAGTCTTAGGATAATAATAGAAAAAAAATCCATTAACCTTCTCTTTCTTCATCTTACTTAGGAGGTGACAAAGCTGCTATGTTATTGCTGCACAGCATGCTCTGAACAAGGAACTGCTCAGTTGTCAAACAAATGCGTTGTTGAGTGTTCACACTAAGAAAAATGCATTTTCCACATTCATGTTTTGACAGACTAAGCGGCTGGAGGATGGTCTTCAACACACCAGAACAACCCACAGGGCAAAGGGTGAAAAAAGGTCTTTGCAGGAACAAGACAAATTGCCACAAAAGGGGAGAAAGAAAAAGCTGTTGAAATGGTAAAGACTTTAGTTGAAGCCATCATTTTTCTGTCCATTGCACCGACACCTAGTTTGACTGCCACAAGAGAAGTGAAGCCAAAATGGGACATTTCTTTCCTCGATGAAGATCACTTTTGAACAATCTGCCACAGAGGGTTTGCTTTTGCTGTACCCTAAGTAAGACAGCCCAGGTCTGTCAAAGCACAGGCCTTTTTGTAACCAAAATAAGTAGGTGCTACCATCACTGACACCAGAAGGGCCTAAACAGTACCACTATGCTTGGCTTGTAGCAGCTTAGATTGGAATACCAAACATCTACAGGCTTGCTATTGAGAGAATAGACATATTATAGCCTCCAATGGCTATAAAAAAGGTGTTCGTGAGGTAGAGGGAAGCAGAGATAATGAGAAGGAAAAAAAAATTGCTGCCATCAGTGTCAGGAGTTAAAAAAAAAAAAAAAAAAATAGAGAGAGAACCTGGCTAAAATAACGTTAGTATCTAAACTGGAAAAACTGAATTAAAAAGGGAGAAGGGATGCCATTCAAGGTGATCTTGTCAAGCCAAAAAGCAAACATGTACGTGTGGGCAGGTTCCCTCACCGACGTGCTTTTGTTTTCCAGTGTGCAAGTGTTACAAAACTGTAAGCTGAAAAATCTGTGTGGTCTCTGTCCCACATAAATACGCAGTGAATTTTTTCACAGTTACTTTAAGCCCTTCTGGGCCAAATGCATCCGCAGTGCAAGATCGGTGACTTAAATGCACTTGACGTAGCAATGAGATCAGGCCTGGGCTTCCGCAAAGTAAATACAATAATACAACTGCAACATTATAATGATGATGTGCGCTGAAGACAGTAGATAGTTTTTAAGAAATGGCTGGCTTTCTGAAGCAGAGTAGGTCAGGTCTCATCTTCTGCACTGTGGGAAACGAAAGCAGTTTGAAGTTTTCCTTACAGCTGAAGCATAACAACAGCCACCACCTTGCCACACCTCCATCTCTGATCTCTCCCAAATGGATCTGATCATTAAACAAGGCTGCAGGGCTCCAGGTCCTCTGAAAGGCTGCCAGCTGCAGTACAAACACATTCTCATGAGAAACATTTTGATTTTGTTTAAAACAGCATTTTTTTTGACAGAAAACCGTTCCACTGGCAAATTTTCATGTGGTTCCACTATTTAATATGCCTCCCCTCCTCCCACACATGCATGCACCAGAGCTACTTTGAGAAGATAATTATGCTGCATGTTTGCAGTGCATTGGGTTTGCTTCTGCCAGGTCTCCTGTCTTCGCTGGGAGCGAGAGAGTCCAAGGAGAGGAGTCATCAAAATGGGGGTGACTCAATGTCTGCACATAAATGACACGTATTCCCAAAAAATATATGCAAGGAAAAAAATACATGGATTTATTTATTTATTTATTTACTTCAAAGGAGGCTTGGTAGCCTCAGGGTGGCTCACATGGTGACAAATTCAGCTCTTTACTCAAGCAGGCAGCTATCTGAAAATGAACTTCGTAATTATACCACCAATCTCGATCAACAACTGAAGAAGTGCATGTGATTTACGGGGGTCTCCAGTTTTCAGCAAATAATCCTCCAGTGCTGCACAGATATGAGTAGTGTTTGTGTCTCCAGCTCTTTCCTGTGACTCAGCATTCAGCAGGGCTGCCAAGGGCTGGTCCAAGCTCCTGAACCACACCTGAACCACACACGGGAAGACAAGCCCAGCACTGCAGGGATGTGAAGCGTGCACGGCAAGAGGAGAAACATCGTGCTTGGCTAGTGGTCTCTAAGAAAGTTTGCTCAACGCCAACCCTCTCTGGCCTAAAAATGTTTTGTTTTTTTTTTTCCCCTCTAAAGCAACTACATAACAATGGTTCTGTATTAGACAGAAGACCTGCTACCTCCAAGAAGATGCAGAATTTGCCTGCTAACTTTGGCACAAAACCTCCACTTCCTTTAAAAACTGGGGGAAAAAAAAAAACACCTAAAAGGTTTGAGAGGGAGCTAACTTCTTTTAGATTCATTTAGCATGAACTGAAATGTTAACTGTGTTCCTCTGATGAGAAATCCTCAATTTGCATCCAGCTGAGACCTCTATGGCTGCAAAGTCTCCCTCCTGCCCAACCACCTATCAGAGACCATGAAGGCAGGGATCCAGGGAAGTGGTTATGGAAAGCTAATGGTTTTGGATGAGTGGTGCAGTTGGAAAGCATCTTCCTGTAATCTCTCACCTACATCTTCTCACTCTAAAACTCAGAGATGAGCCCAACAACGTTGAGCTCTGATCCTAGGCCCTCTGAGGCTTGAAGAACTGGTTACTACATATAATCTGTTGCTTATCAAAGCTCTGACTGAATTATATTGGTATCTATTACATGAGAATTTGTATCTGAAAGCTTTCATATTCACCATTAGCTACCAGGATTCAACTCAGAAAACTACTCCATAAAACAAGTCAAACGAACATGGAGATTCCCATTGGACACATCACTGAAGCATGAATAAAAACAGTTCAGAAGACTGAGACTGAACACAGATATTTTGGGCCAGATCAAAAGAATGCAGAATTTGGGCACTGAAGTTGAAAATGGTACTCACTGCTACTGAGCCCTGCTTTCAACGTAACAGCATTCAGGGACCTAGTGTTCTGCTCCTGCGCATTCCAGAAACTCCAGTCTTGACATCCCACTTGCTGCTCTGCATATAAAACACATGAACCAGTCCTTGGCAAAGGAACCCAGAAACTCCCCCTCTACCCATTAAATCAGAGTTATGCTCCCTCTTGCTCTCTGGCTCAATGAATCTGCAAATCTTCTATGCGGAACATAATGACTTTGGCCAGATGGGTGTAAATCACGTCCCATACTCACACACACTTAGAGGAGCTCCCTGCCTGTTAGGGCAAATTCCTGGAAAGTCACAGATCTAGGTCTGATCTAAATCAGGTGCAAGAGAAATACTAACACCCCTTCCTGGAGGGGGCAGCTCCTCCCTGAGCAACAGGTTCTACCCAACACACCAGTTTTAGAGTATCTGCTTCTGAGGACCTGCCTCCCTTCAGGCACTGTTAACCAGCTTTGCACCTGACCCAGGGCACAAGCACACCGAGGGGGAAGAGATGTAGCAAACTGCTTTTGCCTGCATTATGCTGGAGATAAAAGCCCTGGGGAGCACAGAGCAGGAACCCCACTGCTGCCTGCACACAAACCAGTCGCATGCAGCCAACGCAGGCTAATCTGTTATGCCTCTCTTTTTTGGTGCAGTGCTGCACAAAACATGGCTATAGTGTCCTGGATGTAAGCTAGTAAGCTCACAGTATGCCATGTAGACTTAGCAGCTTAGATCTTCATTTGCTTAAGGCCCTCTTATCACTTTTCATTTCAGCCTGTGGGCGTCCCCTCTCGTGGTCCCACAGGGATTATGTGGATTAGCAATACTGCATTTATATCCCTTTTGGTCCAGGTAGCTAAAAGGAGATGAACTGGGTTTTCCAGTGAGTTATTAGAAGGCCATCAAGTACATTGATCTCCTGTCCATCTCTCAGCTCTATTACAAGGTCACAAATCAGCCAAACACATTATTCACGATGACCCTTCCCGAGCTGCTAGATGATACGGTGTTAAATCAGTAGACTCCTCCTCAAACATCTATTCCACATCTTCCCCTTGCTGAGCTAGCCTGACAGTCCATCTCACACAAACCATGAGCCTGCTACCACTTGTGTACCAGCTTTCCTAAGGTGCATTGTCTTTCTAAAGTCAGCAGGAGTCCCTAAGCAAGTAACATCATGCTTTCACACACACTGCTAGCAGAATTAGGTTGGAAAAAATAGGTTAAAACAGGCATATATTTAACATGGAGTCCAAACCTCAGAATCTTACTTTACCAACAAATAATTCATACACACATGTACAAAAT
This sequence comes from Strix aluco, assembly GCF_031877795.1. NCBI lineage: Eukaryota > Metazoa > Chordata > Aves > Strigiformes > Strigidae > Strix > Strix aluco. The sequence goes on from NC_133931.1 coordinate 161,748,000, forward strand.
CCACGCTTGATAACCACTAGAAGTCATTCTGATATGAACTAGGCAATCAAGAGGCTCTGCCAGACGCATTTCTATTCCCACTCCAAGTAGAGGTTTAAATGTACCACCTCTCCCTCACAACCCTATATTCATCCCTTTTCTGTAATCAAGCAACTTCTTCCTGTACAATCTGTTGGGACATTGTTTCTTACTAATTTCCAATTAAAGCTTTAGATATTTTGGGTTGTCTTTTTTTTTTTAAAGATGGTGAGGGTGCAGGGTTGGGACACCCCTGCAGGGACCCTAGCCTGGGCCACTACCCCTATTCCAAGCTTCAAAAAGCCACCTTTGCAGGCAGACACACAAGGAGAGAAGAGGCACGAGGGCAGTCTGCCCCTTTCTAGTTCTGCAGCAACTTCCCTGGGCTTGTGACGATCTTCCAAGCTGGATAAGACAATACAGCTGACACCTAGAAGAAGCTACCATGTGGCTCCAACAAGCAAATCGAGCAGCTGATCCTTAGATCAGATTTCTAGAAGACGCTGTCTGCTTCCACCCTCCTCTAGGATCCACCTCTAGCCAAACCTCAGCAGCACAGTTGGCGAGTTGAACACACAGAAGCACCCAAAACACTTTACTACACCTTTGCTACAATTTTGCTGCATTGCTTGCTATTTTGTTCCCATGTCTCAAACTTTTTCATTCCCTCCTCAGCAACAGTAAAATCTAACACTAGGTTTGTAAATTGCCTTGAGCACTTTAGGATAAGCAAGTACCCTCTCTGTACCTGCTCCTGCTTTATCCACAGTTGAGTGCAGAAGACACAGATATTTAAGAATTCAGACACTTACAATTAGGTGATACATGTTTTTAATTAGAAATGCCCTAATATAATTGCTCAAATGCAGACACTGATGTTTTAGCCTACATCATGCTATTGGGTACAGAGAATTAGTCTGAGCTATTAACCCATGTTTTAATTGTCTGAGACATAAGATTGCACAGCCTAGGAACAGCTATCTGTGTAGCAAAGTGCATTGGAAAGAACAACAGTACTCTGCAATCACCCAGTTCTTGGGGAGTGGGAAGGCTGAAGGGGGAGAGGAGATATCAAAGAGAATGCAAACTCATGTGCAGAGAGGGAGAGCCTTTGAAAATCTGCAAAGAGGATGCTTTGAGAGTAACAGTTCTGAGGAGCATGAAGGAGTAATATAAAGTCAAATTTCAAGAGCAGGTAATGGTTCTACACCAGCATGCAGTTTCTTGACCAACATAAGAAATCCTGCTTTTAGTCAGGTGGGAAAGCTTATTCTTTAATGGGAGCTTTGCTCATATAAAAAACTGAGTAATTTCCTTTCACACACAAAGCAAAATCCTTAAGGAACGTTAAGAAGCAGAACCAAAAAGAAGGTAAATCAAGTAGCCAAATCTTATAAGCCACCATAGTGATGGGTCTTGGAAGGGAGTTCTACCACAGGACCAGATGCTTCTATGTTGGAACCCTTTTCTAGCCTAAGAAGACGAGGAGAAAATACAGTTCAGCTCATTAGTCCTTAATACCTGGTCTGGGTAGTAACTCCTATGGTTGCTTCTGCTTTAGCCTGCTGCTAGAGTAATGAGAAAGAAATGTCAGTGCTTCATGCTGGCACAGCAAACAGCCAGCTTCCCTATGATACTCAGCTATGTAAAAAAAAGTTTAAAAAAATAGATCACAAAAGGCCAGACAGCACTGCCCTTCATCAAGCAAAGTTCCCAATAACTTCAGGAGGACCATTGTTCATTTTCAGACCAAAGGGTTTGTCTCAGTAATACTTTATCTCAGCATCGGGTCTCCACTATGACTCAGGGAATGTTATGTAGTATTTCTGAATCACGGTATTGACCTCACATTGACTACCATTTGAGAGCATGGTGCAGTCAAATTAAGCAACTTTAAAAGTTCCTGAAAAGATCTCACTCCTGATCTCCATGCAGCTTCCACAGGCCTGTAACTAAGGCAGCAGACAACCTAATGGCTAATGGGCCTTTCATGAACCTTGAACAGCATCATCTTGGAAACGTGTGTTCTGACTCCAAGATTAAACATTTCATCCTCTTCCCCCCTCTTCATGTTAAGCATGTAGTAAATAAACCTTGCTATTTAAAGCAAGATGCTGCTTCAGAGAGTAAATCTATTGTTGTCTTTGTCTTCTTCAGACAACCACACAGTTGCAGACAAAAAGTACCATGTCAAACAAAAAGCATATATATTTCTATATTAAAAATCCTAAGGCCTCTCCAAGAGCTTTTTTTTTTAAAAAAAAAAATCATAAAAGACAGTTGACAAAATAACCCAACACCTGATAGATGTTCTGCAATAGAATGTGAATTCTAAGTTTATATTTTCCTTAGGCTGTAGGCACAAGACAGTATTTCCTACTTTAACAACATCAGCCTTACAAGGCCCAGATTTCAAAGGAAAGTACCTAGCTGCACAAGGACCAGCTTGGGACATCAGAGGATCCTATCCATCCCACTAGTTTGTCAAGCACTGGTCAGCGTGCCTGCAGATGCCCAGGCAGGTAGCCCCACACACATTAGCTGTGTCCAGCTGGAAGGACAACCGCAGTTCAAATGGTTCAGGAAATGCCTTACAACAGGCATCCAGCTCACAACCAAAGCTGGATTATCCCCAACTTTGTTGCTTCTTACCTAGTTTAGCAAAGTCTGTACAATATACAACGTATGTTCTGCCAAAGAGACAGACTTTGGCAGGATCGTTTGTTTCGGGGAAGAAGGAGTCACAGCAAGACTTAAGATCCAGAGAACAGCTCCTTGACCCGTCTGCTCCATACAATGAGCACTCAGGCATTTCACCCGCATACAGTAAAGAACAACTTATTTAACCATCTTGTCAAGCGTTCCCTCTCTCTTGCTCTCCTCTCCCCCTTGGGAAAAGCAGACAATTTCCTGCTCCACCTCTTCCGCTTACACGTTTGGGAGGGGTATCCATCAGCCTTCCCCTCTGCAAAAAGTATACAGTGGGTAGCACAATATCTGATCTTCCCAAGCTTGCAGGATGCCATCCGAAATTTTACATGGAGACGTGTGAAAGCACTTTGTTGGCACCAGAAGAACAGCATGCTCCTCCTTCCTCTAAAACAATAGGCCTGCTGAACTACACATTTCAGGACCTGACAAACCTGATTTGGTAATTGAAGGTGCACATGGCACACATTTGCCTATGGTATGGAAAAATTAATTATACCACATGACAGATTTCAGTCCTGGTGTTCAAAAGCTCATTAACAAAACTACTTTAAAAGGTGCTAATAGAAACAAATGCCTTTAACATCACAGACTTCCCAGATGACTCCTGCTATGGAGATGGATGACAAATCACTGTCAGTCATCTTTAAATTCCATATTGACTACACTGAAGCAATTACCCATTTATTTTTAGAGCATGTTCCATTTTAAACACAAGTGATTCAGTCCAAGAGACATTCTATCCTGCATCACTATTTCATGGGTTAACAACTCGCAGATTTAAATGGATTTGAATTCTGGGACAAACAGTTGCTTTTTTTTTTTTTTTTTCTTTCCTTTTGACTCTAGACATTGGTTGGGAATTTTAATTCAGGCTTCAAACCAAACAAATGTTGGTGTTCTACAAGCATCTGCAGAGAAATATAAAAATATCTGGAAAGCGTGAAAGAGCGAGCCTGTTTTGCTAAATGCATAAAATGAAACCTCAGCGAAGGTCTCAATAATAGCCTTCCTGCCTGCTGTGCACGCACTCTCTCCCACAGACCTTCTGCTCTGCAGCAAGGGAACGCTGCCTGTGCTGCTGCGTCCTCAAGGAACTTTGCAATACAATGGAGCGCAGCAGTTCCCTGAGGAGCACGGTGCTGATCATTTACTTCGATACTTCAAACAAGAGCACCAGGGTTTCCCCCTTTTTTAAGATCTAAAATGAACAGCTTGCCATATCGATCCCCTCCCCGTCCCCAAGCCACCTCAAGGTTTACCTGCATTGTAGGCAATGTGCTGGACAAAAGGATGAGGGGCTGGGATCAAGCTTAGGCTGCTCCTAACTCATGGAAAAGGAGGGTGAGATGATAAAGTAGAGAGTTGGGGAAGGAGAGTCCTGAGGAGCTGAGGTTTCTGTTGCTGCTGCCACTGGAGGGAGAGAACAAACAGGAGCTGCAACAGGTACTGCAGTGGGGGAACCCCACTTCAGGCTCAGCTGCTGCCCTGCTTCAGCCCAACTTCTCCCACTTTCCAAAGCAAAAGCAGGCTGTGGGGCTACAGCCAGCAGCCTGCTGCCCGTGACAACTGCTTGTTTTGCCTGTAGCTTGGACCAGTTTTACTGGCCCATATTCTGGTGAACCCACAAACATCTGAGACGAGGACACCATCTTGCCAAGGGACAGTCTCAGCCCCTTGTTGGGAGTCCTGCCTGAAGAACCTACTTCAGAGCTGTCGATGAGATACCCCAGCCATGGCATAGCTGATCAAAAAAGTCCAAGACTGACTCACAAGCCTATTATACAGCTGCCTAGCCACCATTCATTAACTGTAACAAAAATGACCCTGGGCTCCCTACATCAAAGAACCTTGCCATTTCTTCTTAATTAATTCTAAGCATCTTGTTGGCCTCAAATCTCAACTGGAAAACATCAACCGGAGTAGGTGGCATCTCAGCCTGCCCTTTGCTACTGCCTGTGCTTTTATTTTTCCTGTGTTGCACGCCTCCTGAGATTATCAGTGGAAACCAAAATACTGCTGTTTTAGGACAAATGCGCAAGTACGTAAGAGCTAGCCTTGTTTTAGACTTTATCAGAATTAATGTTCATGATATCTAAGGCCAACAGAAACATATTTCTAAGGAATTAAACCAAACCCCTGCAGTGGTTGCCACTCAGCCATTGCAGAATCACAACAGCACATGAAATGTTACAAGAGAAATGGGTAAAAAAACCCTTAAACAGAAGCAAAACTGACTCATCTCCTTATTGCCAAAACCGAGAAAGCCACTGAGCGTAAACAAACAACAGACATCCTGAAGAAAAGGGGGCGTCGCAATTCCTTTTCGTGCTAATAGGCAGACACAGACTGGATGAGCAGGACCATCCTCCAGCTGCTCCCCCAAGCCGAGCTGAAGGAAGGAGCCAATGGTACAGCAACGGTCCGGGCAGCACAGGTGCCACCGGCGGCTGGGGAGCATCTGAAGTGCTGGTGACTCCCCATGCACTGACAGTTCCTAGCAGTGTACGCTGGAAAGCTGTCCCAGCTGCAGGTACGATTCACTTGTGGAAGCCACACGTATGTTTGGATACCCAATTAAAGTGTTTTGGGTAATATTCACTAAGGCACACTTTGGCGTAGGCTGGCAGCATCCCTTCGACAGAACAGGAGGGAGAGCGAGCCACCACACTTGTATAAGGCTCGAGCTTTCCTCCCTGTCTGTAGGGGCCTCTCTATAAGTTACAATCTACGCATGCTGAAGCCAGACCTTGTGGGTAACCCTAAATTTGGAGGAAACTAAGTAGGTAAGACTTAGGACCAGAGAGATGCTTAGAAAGAAAGAAAGTCACTGTGAAGACGAGTTACATTCTCAGGCAAACTCCATCACCACAAACTAAGGTACTTTGGAACAATTACTTTTTATAATCACTGAAAGCCCTTCTGTCTGAAATTTGCAACGCACTTAACTGGTGGGGGAATGGGAAGGTTGTCTTGTGGGATTTTCTTTTTTAGAAAGCAGTTTTCAGAGTTGAAACCACAGGGGCAACCGTAATGCCTGCATCTCCAAGACAGATTTCCAACAACTTTAAAAAATACGTAACCCAACCTCTTTGTTAGAACAGCTCCTGGCCTGACACCAACTATTCAACACCATCCCTCTCACAACTTGAATCCCCCCCACTATGCCACAACTCTTGCGGTATTTCAAAAAGCAGCTAATAAGCTAAATTCCGCTTGCGCTGTTTATTCAAGTAATTGCATTGTTTGTAAGACCACCATTCAAAAGGAGGCAATAAGAAGGATTTAGCACTACCTTGAATGAACGCTACTTAGTGTCAGACATAACACATGCAAAACGCCACGAAGCTTCACAGGGATTATCTCGTAGTCGCAAAGAATGCTAGATTGCATGCCACGTACACGAAAGACAAAGCCACAGAAAGATGCACTTTAGTAACAAGTCTTAGACAGTTATTTATTGGAATACAATAAATTCCACGTTGTTTATTAGAATGCTTTTAAAATACTGAGCATATGGATTTTGAATTGATTCTTTGGGATGTTCTGAGCGCGTGTACACAGTTTGCTTTCAAATAAATCACCACCACATTCAGATATTGATAGTTCCTGATAAAGTCACTGAGCGCGTCTGTTCATGCTCTGGCCCGCTCTGGTTTCAAACGGGTAAACTGATGAGAAAGAGCTGATTGATACTAAAAAGGTTAGGAGTCCAGAGCTCAGGTCACATTAAGTCAGCAACACATTAGCGTATGTATCACACAAGTGAGACGACCCACCATCCACCACCAACTCACCCACCGCTCGCTCCTCACAAGCGCTGGCCAGCTGACCAACCACTCTTTGTTCTGAGCTAACTCCCCGCTCACCCTCCTGAAGCAAAGCAGTGAATAGACCCAGCATCTCCTCCGTAAGGACAGATGCTCTTTTCCCTCCCCGTACTAGACAGACTGCATCGGCAGGATGAGTGTTGTGTGTTGACTAAGCGTGCGCTGCTTTTTTACACCTACTTCTGGTTCCAGCATGAAAATCAACATTGCACCTGTGTTGTCCAAATGGGTGTGCGTTTCAGAGACAGAAAAGAAATAGAGACAGCAGCCAGGACACATACTATACTCCACTTCTTCATAAAACACACGTACTACACAGAGAAATGATAATCCCTTCTTAGTGGAAAATCCAAATTTTCAAAATGAATCCCCAAGCTAAAATGAATTACTGTAATAACTGCAATCCTCGTATGAGCACTAATCAGAAAGGCGCAGCCTGCCACCTGCTATGTGGCACCGCTGGCACAGCGGCACCCTGCCCCTAATTGCTGCTGTGTTCAGGCAGGGCTGGGTGCCCCACAAAACGAGACGGTAGCGCTGGGAAATACACGGACAGGATCACAGCCTGACTGACTGTTGTACAGTCTCACTACGCACTTCTGCTGAGTGCAGCATAAAAAAAAAAAAAAAAAAAAAGGGCACTACTGCAGCTCCAAACAGCAGGATGCAAAAATCTAAACCCAGGCCAAGTAATTTCTTCTGCAACTACAGAGAAACACACGGGAAACGATGCAAGGGACAACAAAATGAATTGTATGCACCTGTGTCAGTACAAACCCATTATCTATGCAGGCTGCGAAATGAGAAAAGCAGCATTTGACAGTGCTACAGGCTGGGGCAATGTTCTTAACATACTTATTATAAGTTATTTTATTTAACTGCTAACGAAGAAATGCAGTTACATAATAACACAAGGTAATAACCAAAATATGAAGTCACAAGATCGGCTTACAGCAACAGAGTCGGGGGAAAAAAAGGCAGTTTGTGCTTTAAATTTTGCTGCATTGTCAAGGAGCCAAGAACCAAATCTGGGGGCTTCTTCTTTTACAGGGAAGGGACGTAACCACCGAAAATTCAGCGCGGGACTCTTCATCACCGCCTGCGCGCATCCACATCCCCAAATGATGTCAATCCCCGCCGGCACGTCGCTCATCATAATTCTACACTATTTCCTCGCTAGTGGAATCCAGCCGACAGGCCGACGACTGATCTCGGAACCCACCAGGGCCCATCCGCTCCACGGAGAGCACCCCCCCCGCCCCCTCCCCGGCCACCCCCCACCCGCGGAAGTGCCCACGGACACGGAGGGAGGGCAGGAGGTCCCGTTCCCGCAGAGACCGGCCGGCTCCCGGGCACAAAGGCACCCGCGCCGCCGGGCACGGATGGCAGCGCACACCCGCGACCCGCCACCGCACCTCGCCCGCCCCGGGAAGGGCCTCTCCCGGCGGCGAGGCCGCTGCCGGCCCCATCCCGCCTCGCACTTCTCCGCGGGGAAGCAACGCCAAACCTCCCCCCCACCTCCCCCCCCCCCGGGCCCCGTCCCCCCCGCCGCGGGGCCGGGCGGCAGCAGCCCCTCGTACCTGGACAATGCCGGCCTGGGCACAGCTCATGCTCCCCCGGCGAGGGCAGCTCTCACATCCCACACGTGGGGCTCGGGGCCCGCCGCCTGTCAGCCCGCGGGGAGGGCGGGCGGGGTGCCGGCGTGTCAGCCCCCGCCGAGCCGCACCATAGTCCAGCACCGGCTGATACGCCCGCAACGCCGCCGCCGCGCTCCCTCCTCCTCCTCCTCTTCCTCCTCCTCCGCCCCGCCAGCCTCCTCCCACTCCGCCGCCTGTCGCTGGGTACCGGCCGCCTGGAGCCACCCACACGCCGCGGCGGGCACCCGGCAGCGCCGCCCGCCCGGCCCGGCCCGGCCCGGCCCAGCCCGCCCCTCAGCGCGCCGCCGCCCGCCCGGCCCCCGCCTCCCGCCTCCCTCCCGCCGGGCTCGGCTCGGCTCGGCGGGGCTCCGCGGCGTCCCAGGCCGCCTGGGGACGGGGCGGGGACGGCCCGGCGGCCCGCCCGCAGCCGCAGGCCGAGCCCCTGCCGGCTCCCCCGGCCCCGCCGCGCTCCTGCCGCCACGCCACCCCCCCCCCCCCCCCCCCCCCAGCACCCCGTCTCTCCTCAGCTGCTCCCCCGAGCACGCGGCCCCGCTGCCGGCGGCTCTCCCGGCTCACCCCGCCCTGCTGCACATGGGCGCTGAGGCAGAAAAATTCCCCCCTCTCCCTCTTGCCCCTGCAGCCCCGACCTGCCGCCCTCCCCACCGACCCCACCAGGGCCGCAGTCTCTGCGGCGGGGGGGCCACACGCCTTTTCCCCGCACACTGAGGCAGCAGTGCGGGAGCAGCGCAGCTCTAGCGCCCGGGGAACACCCTCACCCCCACCTCCCCTCTCCTCTCCTGGGCAGTGCTGTAGGAACCGCACAAAGAAAGCCCCAGTGCCACGGCTGGGGAGCGGGCGGGTTTCCAGAGGCAGCTCAGGACCCGGGCAGAGCTGTCACACGCTCCTTCCCCCCACTTGTCCTGTCCCTGGGCAAAGCCGCTCCCCAAAACCAGTCCGGGAGCGCTGCTGAGGCTGGAGCGAGGCAAAGCCCCCCCGCCTGTCAAAGGGCTGAAGAGCAGCTCTTCGTGTCAGCTGGAAGAGGGAAAAGGCAGAACAACTCTGCGGAGGTCTGCTAAGCCCCTTACCTCATTTTTCTAGATAGAAGGTTTTTAGATAATAGCAGGTTTTTTTAAACCATCCCGTTCGAGTGGATTCCCCCCCCCCTCACCCCCACCCCCACCCCCCCCCACTAAATGCATCCATTTTTCAAGAGTATTCTGGACCTTAAGCTGTATCCTGAAGCAAAGTCATGTTGATAGAAACCACAAATATACCCAGTAACATATCACAACTGAAGCTAAGTTTGTTTCTAAGACCATCTTTGCATTCTCCGCCCATACAAATTTCTCTGGAACTAAAGATTTACTGTGCTTGGTATCAGTGCAAGAAATTTTTATTCTACTTTTTTAATCAATGCACTCTGAAATATTTTCAGAGACATTGTGGCCTCTAATTTCCATTTGATCCTCTCATTTCCCTTCTTAAAGAGGTGAAACAGGAGAAATTAGAACCTAGCATCAGCAGAAACCTCCGAAGAAAAGTCAAATTGAATTTGGGAAGGAGAATGGCTTGGTATTTTATTGCATTAGTGAAAGAAGAAATACATCTACAGTCAGAATTACCGGCACGTGAGATCAGTGAGTGGGCTAGTTCCCTGTGCAGTCAGGGTGGGAATTAAGGGGGGGCCCATCCCAAAGCCACACCAGCTCTTCCCCAAGAGCGAGGCAGACCAAAAGACATGCCAGGCCATGAAGGCCATGCAAGCAAATTAATGTGCATCTCCAGACACATCTGTGTGCAATCACGCTCCTCTGCAGGTGTTTGAGGGATTCGGCTGATGTTTGGGCAAGCAGGCTGTCCCTCCTCATCCTCTGAGGCCAGGCACTGGTCACAGATTGCAGTAGGCCATGCTAACAGATACCTAACAGGAGGCCTCCAGCCAGATATTTGCCTCCTTGTTTTAACGCTGTGTATCAATGCTTACACTGAAACTGCTCATGGCAGGCATGTGCTTTTGCCCTTGCACCTTGAAAGTCTAAATAAGAAGGAATAAAAAGGATGCAGAAGAGAGTCAGGAGAACGGATAGGTGAAGTATTTTGCCCAAAGGTCACACAGCAAGTTGTGGGAAGAGAGCAGACTACTGCCCCAAGCCTCCTCAACTCTTGATTTATTGCCCGCTCTGAGCTCTTCCCCAACTCCTTCTGCTCGTGTGGGTTACTGGTGTAATTCTACATCATGTATTATATCTCAGGCACGCATCTCATCCCCAAAGGTGGATGCATTCATTGATTCTATCGAAGACACTAAGTTGGCTAAACCAGGAAATTTAATAAATGCATATGCTCTAAAACACAGCCTAAATACAGCAACCCAAACTCCAAGCTTGATTCCAAGTTGTAGAGGCAGCTTAACATTATGGATGTGCAAGGAGGAGCCAGAACCCCCATCAGAAAATTTCAGGACCATGAGACTTGGGGCACAAGGCCTTGCCCTGTTCTGTAGACCAGGGGAGAGGAACCCCTTTAAGGAGGACTGGGCATGTGTTTCCTCTTCACTAGCTACTACCCTGCTTTCCTCTCAGAATGAAAAGAACATCCTGAATCTCCTACAGGAGAAGGAAGTTAAAAATTGTCCCCTGTTGGAATTTGAGTAAAACCAGGGAGATCAAAATTAAGATCAAGAGGCAAACTGCATACCCACCTCCTGTAGATACACATTCAAATATTGAGCAGAAGAATGTGGCAAGCGATTCAGAAAATGAACCAGGCTTTAAAGAGGACATTTTGCCCTCCTGTTCCTCAAAAGAAGGAAATTATACACATAGGAAATAGAGTGGTTTCCACTGTAACTTTGCATTTTACTGAAAGGAGGAGAGTTGCATAATGCATAAGGAGCTTTAAAATTAGACTAAACTTTGGCAGTTCAGATGCTTATCTATATTATAAACAAACCTCTGAATTTTATATGCCTACCTATTATACACTGCCCGACCTCCCACAGACTAAGCAAAACAGCAACTTTTGCTGTCCCACAAGCCTGTCGACAACTTCTGGTATCTTTTCAGCCATAAGCTAAGGCATAGTCATGCCTCAGGACAGGTCTACAGACAGCATAAGGTGAAGATTATTTGGGCAGCCAGTGACCAAGATGCATGTTTGTTTTGCAGGGAATTTTGCAGAATTTTGTCAGCCAGAGAGTAGCCCTGAAAAAGCAGGAAAGGGAGCAAGAAAAATTTGGTTTAGGGAGGGTGGAAAAAGTAAGATGAAGCAACTGTATCTTTCTCTACTAAATATTTCTGAGGGACATAGACCTACACTCTTGAGTTGGCGCAGGACGGATTCCATTGCATTTCCAAAATCTGTCATTCTGGTGGCTCATTCATACCTCAGGAGGTCCTCATTCAGAGGAACTTCTACTTAGTATAGCATAATATTTTGAATGGTTTGTAGTTATTTTAAAGTGCTTTGATCATAAAATAAGTGAAAAAATGGGAAATTTTAGTTATTCTTAACAAATGTCAGGTACACCTTCATCTGGAAAAACAGACAAATATGGTGGTTGTCATGTTACAGCCAATAAAACCCACTGATATCCTTCTCTGCAAGACTTTTGACTTGAGCTGAACTGGGTGATGATGAAAGGACTGGGTAAAGCTCTCACAGGGTTTACTCATATCTTGCATATCTTTACAGGTGCAAACAGACCAGACTTCCCCCAAAAGAGCTTTTCTGAAAGAAGAAATGGTCAGCCTCTAAATCCTTTACTAAGCGTGCTCCTGCCTTAAAGCTGTATAAAACCTGTGAGTAACCAGGCTGGTTAAGCTTTACATTGCGCATTTAATCTGTCAAACATAGGAGCACAGCCATTATCCTGCCACTGGCCCTGGGTGGCCATTGTATAAGCAAAGACTGGATGACTGATAAATGGAAATCCACCACCTTGGCAGACCTGGCAGAAGACCAGGGCCATTGTCGTGAGGGCCATTTAACAGTTCAGATGTACGTTTGGGCATACCCTCAGTTTTTATGCTGGATTCATCTGCAGCAGAGCTACTTGTCATGTAAGTACTTCTCTTTCCTGCAACATAGTATTTATAGTAAGTTTTACCAGCAAACACAATTTTTGCCTGATAAAGAGACTGCCACTCAGAGGATATAGGACAGCATTTCTAGATGCTAGATTCATTTATGTCCAAGTGGTATTCTCATACCTGGCTCACATGGCTTCTCATTTTGGATTATTCGCTCTGTTGGGACTCAGAGCTCCGTTACTGACTTTGACACACACAGTCTTTAAAAAGGCACTTGGCTGATGCTGTCTAATGTCTTTTACTATATTTTGCCTTACACAGATGGGGTTGCTCATATCTCAGCTGAATGTTATGCTTATGCATAGTAGTAGGTACTTGTCCAATGTAGGTGCTAGGACTTCAGGCTCTATTCGAGTGCTTTCTTTAAGCAGCTCTTGGGTACAAGCTGCCTTTTTCTTAGACAATATATCCTTCCTTCCTAGCAGCCCAGATCTGAACATTTGGGGAGGCCATGGCAGACACTGTCCTAGAAGAGATGACCAAGGATTATAATTGCTGGGGAATGACATGGGACAGGCCCAAGAGTGATTTCTGCCCTAGCAGGATTGCAACCTCTATAGCTACCAGTCCCCTTCCTTGCAGGAGCATCCCTCTTTCATCCTGGGTGTACAAGGAGTTTCTTTACGCAGGTACTGAGTTACTGGAGCATTTACCCAACTTGATCAGAAGAATTCCAGCCCTTCGGCTGCAATCATTTGCATGGCCTGATTTTTGCAGTTTCACCTAATTGTTTTACATGTAGATATACACTGGTTTGACGTTTGTCCCCGTTAAATTCATTTTTCTCTACCTTAATTCTCTTTCTAGAGCAAATGCTAACCAGCTTCAAAATAGAAGGAGGTTAAACATTAGCATCCCTGGCAGAAGAGCTACACAGTGATTATGAAACATTATTCTACATGGGCAAACATACTGCATATTTTTTCCTGCATAAAGACTATGATAATCCTACTAAGAGACCAACTATTTTTACAACTACGGCTCTACTTAAAGAAAAAAAACAATGTATAAAGCATGTTTAATGACACAGAGATTGAGCCCATATCCTGACAAGTTGTTCTGTCAGCAATGAAATGATTTAGATGAGTGTCCCTGTAGCTCCTTCAATATGTCCAGTAAATGGTGAGTTCACATCACAGCTTTTTCTCCCACACCAGGAAAGTGGGGGTGGGAATACGCATGATCAGGGTCTCTCCTTCTCTACCTGGCCATCACAAAACTTACAAGAACTTGGTATATTTGAGACTCCCCATCTGATGTGCAGGAGAGGTCTCAGCTTCTTTTGTTTAAGGATTACACGGACTGTATATAGTCAGACACTCAAAGTAATTATGCAAGTCTTATTTTCTTAGGAATCCATGCTAAAAGAGGAGAATAATTGTCTCATTGTCTATGAAAAAAGTCAGGGATCTACAGCATAACTGCAACAATGAACCCCGGAGAGTCACAGCACCAGATTGATTTGGCTTAATTAACATATATTTAGCTTTAATCTCAGCTGGAGACCTCCTCTGAAAGGGCAAAGTGAGAAAATCTCTAGTTACAGGAGTAGGTTTTGAAGATACTCCCCCAAGAGGAATAATTCCAATGAAGACTGACCAAGTTCACCTTTCACGCAGGCAATGCTGCTATATTACTGACCAGACAACTATTCATGTGCTTAGACACGTGCTTTAACACTGTGCTAGAACAGAGCCAGAGAGAGGTTTTTCTTCTCTTGATGAGACTGGGTATTCAAAAGGGATGAATGAATTCCTGCTGAAAGGGGATGCTTCTGGTTTTGCTCTGCACCCAATTCCTGATCTGGTGGTCCCACCCCTTTCTGCTGAGGCTTTTACCAGGTCCTTTGACACCCACTGTTTTGCTGGGTTAATTTTCTACTAGCTGAACTGGAGTCAGGCCAACATCTCCCACTGGTACATTGGAGAGGGAGATGAAACCACTTGGACAGCAAGAGGGAAAAAAAATTGAGATTTCCCCTTTATGGGACAATAAGTCTGTTGGATCAGTTCAGACTTCTGATGAGAACTGGAAGAGGATCAAGCCCAAAACAAGCAGTGGTATTCCTCTTGCCTTGTGAAAGCACACTAAGACAAAAATCACTGCATACTCAGTAGGGTGGTGAAGATGAGATTGTTGCTGCCTGCATCCAGGCCTTGGAAATTTTTTTGAAGATGCCAAATGATCAGTTGTTCTGGCCTCCCTCTCAAAGGTTTCCAGACAAATCATTAGTAATTTATGGTTTTTTTCAACTCTGGCCCACCACTGAGTAGCCAGCCTGTTTTAACTAGGTTGGAGGGAATAGAGGAGCTCATCGTCCACACTCATTTGGCTGATAAAAAATTCAATAGTAACAGAGGGCTGAATTAACAGATGAAGGCAGATGGGTTTATGGAATAGGGAGGGACTGAGAGAGAGGTTATGTAGAGAGACCAGAAGGATTGGAAAAAGATCAACTAAAAATGGGCCAGCATGTTAAGCCATATGTCTCTTCTAAACATTTTTTCTGCTCTTGTTGTTTGATTGTCACAGTGCTTCATAACTATCTGTTGTTTTGTTCAGATATTTTCAGGGTTTTTTTCTGTAGGCAATGCTTCAAGTCCAAACAAGCACCACCACACACACTCCATTTTATGTGGGGTGAATACCTTTGTTATTTTTACAAAGATGTATAATCACAAAAATATGAATACAGCTATAGTAAGCACAGATCCACAGCCATCCTCAGGAGTTCTACAATGTCATATCCACCTACCCATGCAAATACTGTGGAGATAAATCTGGCATGGGTTCAAGTTGCCACTGTCTTCCCTCATCTGTCAATCTATCCTACTAATAAAAGGAAAAAGAAATGGATATGCACTTAAATAGCATATCCCTTCCAATTGCAGCCAGAAGAACCTACCATGAAATGTCTTAATCACTCAGGACAGATGTCCTGAGTTTATACGCAGCCCTCTGCAACATTGCTGACAGCCTTTGATTGATATCAACCGTGCCAGGTTTAAACTTCAGTGGCCAATAATAAAACACCAGCTTGATTCCCCACCCCATATCTGGCAAAATTTAACTAAACTGTCTGGTGCTCAAATGCCTAATTTTTCCACACCTAAAGACCTATCAATTTTCTTACTAAATTGTTACTTTACTGAATGGGAGAAAAGGACAACAAGAAGACAAAGGTGGTACGATGCAATACCTCTCCTGAAGATGCATTATAATTGTTTACAACCTTCCTCCCTAGCACCCTGGTGTAGCCATCTGGTTATTTCCTCATCATCTGCACTATCACTCCCTTTTCAGTTTGCAGTCAGCACATCCCAGGGCTTTGTCACCTGAACAGCAGGATAACAAAGCTTTACCAAGCTGTCACTGGCCCTACAGCATTAGCTGCTCCTCCTGGCCATGAGGTCTACCTGGTCTCCTGGTTGAACCTTGCACTCCTGTTTGAGCCCTGCCTGCTTCTCCAGCTCTGCTCTTGCCCATCTTGCTCTTGTCCTTGCTCTGCCAGCTCTTCTAGCTAATCATGAAAGCTTCGCTTGTAGCTGCTGCTTTTTTCTATCAGCATTTCAGCTCCAAGGTCTCCCTACCAAGGTCTCTGCAGACTTAGCAATTCCCTTTAGTCCTCAGCCCCCAGACTGACACCTGAAATCACGTAGACAAACTTTAAATGATGCCACCACATCACCGTACCGGCTGGATACTGAGGAACTGCTACACCATATACATAATTGGCCTACCTCTGCCTTTGAACTACAAAGGACACGACTATGACAGCTCTTGGGTAGGAAGATTGAGGACAGGCTTACAAAAGTTAGATATACCAGCTTGCAGGGGCTCTTTGGCATCTACTAGGTTTACAGAACATCTTTTCCTGCCTTTAAGTGCTCACACGATTTCCGATCTCTAGTTACAACCTACACATACATATACGAGGAATTCTTGCTGCAGAGACGTTCGTGAAGTTTTCAAGCATAGCTCCCTTTTCTTGTAAGCTGCATGAATTACACCAGGAATGTTCATTAGCCCCAGCAAGTATTTCAGCAGTTTAAAACTTAAAGGTCAACCTGAAAAAAATCACAAGCGATGCTTTTATGCTCAGTGAGGAGTACAACTAATTCCTTTGCTTTCAGCAGTTTGTCTTAAAAAGACTTTACCATTAGACACTGGATGTCTTAGTAAAAGCTAATGACTAGGAAACATAGTAAAGCTATATCCATACATAAAATAAATGTGTAGGTTATGTACCACTGAAAAATACATTGACATGAGAGAAACAGCAGGTCTACTGCCTGTATACAAATGCAGTATAAATCCTGTCTTCTCATGAATACGTGTGAAGTAGCAGCAAAATTTAGGCCTGGGCAGTTCTGTGCAACTTGAATTACACCTGGGATTTCCTTCTGCATTTATGCTGGGCATCTTTAATCCTATCTGTTCTCTGAAGCACAGCACTGAGAAAGTCCACATTCATTACTCCAGTTCACATCTAAGGTAAACTTTTAAGAGAAACCACTCCTTGCCCAGCAGCTCTACATCCAGCCTGGCATCAGGGAGTCAGCGAGGGTGCACGTCTGGCTCGCACAGTACTAGCAGAGACTATTCTCTATGGGGAACTCAACAAATGAGCTGTTAATAATGCACCAGCCTTGCAATTCAGCTGCATTGTCTCTGTAAAGCTAACAGGAGTAAAAAGCAATAAAAGCTGCTTTGACACTGTTAGCAGATGTGACTGACTGCACACTGTTCTATTGAGTAAGTAGGAGTTGCGCATGTTCCGTCCTAGAGCTGAACCATACAATTTGAAACAGAAGAAGCAGGGATGGAATTATGGACAAGTCATACACATCAGCAGCTGAAGTCCCCTGTGAGCCATGTGTACAGGGCAAGTATCTAGGGTTGATTTCTGAGCCCTGTAAGTCAGTACAAGTGGTGTACCAGAGTCTCTACAAACTACCAAGACCCTTGTGAAGAGTTACCAGACATTGTAAAGTAGTGGCCTTTCATGCTGTGCAGTTAGTTGTAAAGGGACTGTTCCCAGGTTCTTTTGTTCCTGGATTTCCTCTTCCTTTTGTTGCATAAAGGGAAGGAATGGTCTGTACTGCAGTCCCATCTCCCCCATTACAGTTCATTTTTGTGCAAGAAAGAAATTGCATTGCAGTGATTCTTTCTGCAAGACTAATGATATAGAGTACTTGCATTTTCCTGACAACTTAAAAGTTTTTACAGAAGGAACAAGAGTAAGTACCAGGAGTGGGGTCTGAATCCAAGGTAAATATGGTGGAAGTGATATTGGAACACAATTGGCACATGAGCAGGAAGAATGTCGTAAGAGGCACTGAACACTCAAGAGCTTGAGTACATTCATTAAAGTGTTTTTCTGCCTTTGATACCTTCCAGTCTTAAAAGCATTTTAACATGCAGTTGAAATAAGCATTATCCCTGTAGGGCTAAATTAAGATATATCACACTGCTTTATATCCAGCATAATTCATTACTGAGATCAGAATCTGTCCTTAATTATTATGAAAAAGTATTAGTATGAAAGTTCACCATTACCTTTGAGATACACACACGAGCACCCATTCTAGCGCTCTTGCGCTTCCCAGCCAAGTAGTAAACTATTGCTGGTTTCAGTTTTAATATTTGAGAGAAGCTGTAACATAACTGTAACATTTCTTGAATGTTTTTAATGCTTTTTTAAAAGTCTACAAGAAATGAATTTACTTGTGATTAATACCTCCCGGGCTTTGTACTTCAGAGCAGGAATAAGGAAGTAGCTGAAAGGAGGATGTCTGGCTGCACTATAATCCAATGATTTTCAATAGAGCTTGAACACATCTGGCCATAGATGGATTAATATTGTGTATGTAATCAAACTATTTAAAAGAAGAGAGCAAATATAGTTTCCACCACGGTTAGCCAGATCTCTGTAGACCAGAGTTCCTTGTGGACTTCAAGGTCTCACTCACCTTTGTCCCATATCAAAACTCTCCAGGGTGTAGGGTGGCACACATCTGTTCTCAGCTGTGGTTCAGTATGGCAAGAATTTATCCTATAACAGTTATTCAGCTGCAATCCATTGGCCTAGAGCACTACTCTTTCACACAAGTTTTCCTCAGTTTACAAACTCTCACATTCCTTGCTGCTAGTGCAAGTCACCACTCCCAGGAAGCCTGGGGCAGCTAATGGGAACACAACTTTTCCTGGTAAATTGTATCCCACTGGCAGGTTATATTTTTTTTGCCAAGCTGATCAAATCCTAAGTCTGAGTGACCTACAGAAAGCTGCAACATTCTTCTTGGAAAATGACTTATACCAAAAATAACACACTACCAAAAATAAAATTCATAATGCAACATCCTTTTTACTCCTAAAGCTCGCTGAGACACCCTGCGTTATGTTCAGGTACTTCTGGGTAATAGTGCAAGAGCCTTAGGACAGGAGTTATTTTTTCATATAGCTACTTTAAATAGTGTGCTGATATTTTTAGTTTTATCGTACTCTTATACTGTTAGAATTGTATTATTTTAAAATAGCTTCTGCAGTACCAGGTTCCATGCTGTGGAAAGAAAATTGAGTTAAACTTCATACTCAATATTTATATGAATCTGAACCTTTATGCAGAACGTACTGTGCATCCAATTATCCTTCTCTCAAATTTCTAGTTTTATCAAAATGCTTCTGATAATTTTCAACTTTTATCCAAAATAATATGACTTATGACACCTAATATAGGTCAAAGCAAGCAAGCTAAATACAATCAGGAAAACATAAAGGGAAAGAAGGATTCTTGCAAAAGAATCCCATAGTGACTTTGGCCAGTACCCAGCACCCAGCATCAGTAATAGAATTATTCTCTTTCTACACCACTCTATTTTGGTCCCATAGGAAAAGTGATCGTTTCACCCATTGTTGGAATACGCTGGAAGATGCTGCAAGCAGATGACAATGGATGGATGTCTGGTGACCATGCTGCAACTCCAGATACTTGGAGTCAGGTCCTGGCTCTGTCAGACTTCCTATATAGCCTTGAGTAAATACTTCAGTTTACCTGCTGTGTCTGTTCCTTACGTATAAAAATGAAAATATTGGTTTACCCAGGGAAATGTCAGTAAGCAATAAACCAGAAAGGACTGTGAGAATGTCAGGTCAGATGCATGTTATGAACAGTGAGGGCCATGGAAGTATTTGGGCAGACAGGACAGGACACAGACTGGAGTCCACAACAGTACAGGAAATTAATATATTTTTAAGAGTATTTATACAAGGTAAACAGTGTAATTAGCTTTGTGGGGCAGACCTTGCTTTTCAAGGTCTGAAAATGAACAAATTAGTTGGAGACTGAAGCCAGACTTTAGGTCTAATTCTTCATGATTACATCAGTGTTGGCATAATACAGAAATAATTATATACCGAAGATTTTTAGTTTCCAGTATTCTTAAGGTAAAATGGATTAAATACCACAGGAAGAAGATTGCTTCATGACCTCTTACAATATTTCCAAGTATCTTAAAGAAGAAAACAAGCAACAGGCACAAGCTGCAGAATTGTAACTGGAAAATAAGCATTACTACATTTCTCAGTTCTCCAACTGACAAGGCAGGCCCCTTGTCAGTTAACTGGGTGATTCTGATTTCACTAGCTTAAACCCTCTTGATTATTGGAGTTATTCCAGATATGACCAGTTTTATTAGAGGACAAGAACAGGGAGTACATAGAAATTCTTCAGGGAGAAGTGAGGGATGGAGATTGAATTATCCAATCCCTATTTTTTATTGTAGTATTTGAGGTCTTTCAATTGATAAAGATCTACAAATCTCAAAAAACCCCCAAACCTGGATACAAGCAGGAGAGCCACTGATGCAGAGAACTTGATTCTGAATGTTTACAGAGTGGTTTTATATTGGACAGAGTGGACAACTAGCTCACTAAGCTAGGCAAGTTAAATAATGGTGGAATTTTACTTTCTGCTGTTGGATGTGTGTCGGGGTCACCATTAGCCAGGGTCCTCATTTCTCCGTCCGGGAACAGGAACGACACAACACCAATGTGATGATCAGATCATCCACCTTTATTTCCCAGTCCTGGTTACATTTATATTCTACTAAGTTCCGTACACACACTCATCTATCTTCTAATAGGCTACAGGTCATCTACACGCCCTGTTCATGTGCCTCTACAAGCATTTGCATTGGTTAATTGCAGTTAGCACGTAAAGCCCAAAACTTGCCAAAAACTCCTTTGTCTCATACCCTGTTTTGCTCAGACTTGTGTGCTTTTGCTGACCACAGGTGTTTCTCACTTATCTGTTATCTTGTGTGTTTTTGCCAGCCTTATTTTTCTGGCCTTGTCTTCATCCTTGCATTCTTCTGCCTGCACTAACTTCCCTCCAGCGCGGCCCAGACTCCTACAGATGTGTTATTACCAGATAGGAGCCCTTCAGAAGCACAACTGCTTATAGAAAAGCAACATATCAGTGGCAGAGTGTTTATTCCTTTTGCACTTTGGGGTTTTTTTGTTAGTCATGATGTTGATACTTCTGCTCAGTGGTTATCTGTGATTATCATCCATATGGAAGATACAGCCAGAGAGGATCAGACCAAAGGCCAGCTAGCCAGCTATCTGCTTTCTAACTATTGTCAGGAGCTGATAGGCAAAAAGAACAGAGCAAACAGGGTAAATGCCGCATGCAGTGCAGATCATTGCACTTCATGACCCAGTGATGCAATTTCATAGATCATTTGTTTGTATAAAAACACAGAAGTCTGTACATAGGTGTGCCTATTCCCCTTCAATCCAGTCTCTACAAGTATATGCACCCCTCCTGCATGGACATGGGTGTTGCCATAATTCCCTTCTTCCTTTAGACATTCTTCTAATATTTCATGGAGAGCACACAAAAGATATCCAAGGTCCTGCCCAAGGATGCTTTCGTCATATTCCTCTAAAAGTGTACAGAAGGACATGTTTCTAAACAGAATAGCTAAAAAATGCATCAGATTCTTGCTTTTCTTTCCGCTGCTGAATTCCTGTCTCCGAGATAGGATCCTACAGAATTTCTAACAGGGAAAGCTTTACAGCAAAGGTTTAATAGACCCAAACTGCCAGGAATCATTTGGATTTAGGGGATGTCTGGGACACATCACAAAACATTAGCAGAACAGGGCAGTGTAGAGGAGGTATTTCTAGGAGACAAGAAGGGGTGAGAGAGGAAGAATACCCTGTCAGTACAATCCCGCTCAATTTAATGCACCACATCTGAATAGAAGACTAATTTATCCATGTGGAGACTTACTTTTCAGTTTGCCTGTGTGTGTATAGAGATTAAAATATTTCCTTAGCTTAGACTATTATAGAATACATCTACAGATATCTAAAATACTTTAAGTGCGGTTTACTGTACGGGAATTATTTTATGTACGTGTTCTTCCTAGAGTCATTCTGTGTCATCCATTGTTGTCATTACTACCCAATCTGCTATGTCTCATAATACTTTCCTAATCAGGAAGTGTCCTATTTTACGATTAATCCACAAGAGATATTTGGAAGTGTTTTCTCTGAAGTACATTTTTTCTAAACCTTTCTCAAAACATTTTTTAAAGTATATCACAAAATAAAGATATGGAAGTGAACAAACTTCAGATTCAAGACTAGATTTTACAAGGCTAACTTTTTCATGGCTTGACAATAGTCTTATTTTGGGTTATGGTGTATATTTTGGATTATGCCGTCTGATTACTTCAACACTTGTTTCACAGCTCTTAATCCATTATGAAGAGATGTGGTAATAAAGTCGAGAAGTTGGAGGTATTTCTTCATATTTAAACAATTTGAAAACTTTCTTTGGTCCTAAAGAAAATACCTAAGTTTGGGAAAAGCTTATTGTTCAATGGCTTAATTTTTATTTTAAAAGAGCTTTTGTTAAGTGCAGGCAAATAGTCAGACCAGAAGTACTTTTTCTGAACATATGCAGTTAAAGTAAAATATAAAGCATTGACATTTTATTTATTATGGATTTTTCCTCATTATTAATCCTCTTTATATTATTTCCATGATTATCTCACATTGTGGCTACAGCTCAATTTTCAGTCTGTTTCAATGGGCTTGAATTCTCTGTCTTGACATTTCATTTACTGATAAATTCCAGATCACAGTAGAGGATGCCACTGCCATTTCCTACTTTCATATACATACAATTCTTGCACTTGAGCTGTTCTAGAAAACTCAAATTAAACCAAGCTAGCAGTTGCTCTCTTTGTAAAAAGAACTGTCCTTGAGATAAGGCTATCATGCAAAGTCAGTGACAGTAGGATAGCTGAGGGAATAGAAGATGTGTTATAGCAAGAATAGGATGTTATTCTCCAAAGTTCAGAGCAACCCTTTGCCAAACAAGAACATAATTTTTTTAAGCAACCCTTGTTATTACTGACTCACTCATGAACCAATCAATTCACCTCAACAAGGAAAGGTTATTTAGAAAGGAATACAGCGTTCATAGTCTTGGGAAAGGACTTTGAAAGTCATAGCTACAGAGGAGCAAGAGCCACTACTCAGGCTGCATGAGAAAGTGCTCAAGTGACCCTGTTCACTGCCTGGAAAGCCAGCATAATTTTATAGCACCCTTATGTAAGGTCAAGAAGTAATCTGTCAAAAGATAAAAGTATAGTGTGAAATACCTAGTGGATGTTACTGCCATTGAGCCTTCTGACTCAGCAGTGATACACACTGCTGTGTGCAGTACAGAATTTCCTCTAGTATCTTAGTAGTTTAAATGAGTTTGTTGTGAAATACTGAATGAGTGTCACTGACACTCAATCTGAGCAAAATAACAGCTTTGATGTAGTCCTGCATCTACTCTATTTCCCTCCTGAGCATTCCCTCCACAGATCCATTCCCTGTAAACAGCATGTACATTCTGATTGTCCCAAGTGGACATTTCATAGTTGTAGTGTAGGAAAAAATACCACATGAAAATGAGAGATTAGAAGAGTTCTGGGATGCCAAAAAAGTTTGGGAGCTCAGGTGGAAAATGGGAATGGTCTGTTAGCACTGACAAGTATCATCCTTTCAAATATTGTGTACATGTGAAAGGAAGAGCCAAAAGCAGAAGCTGAGATCTTGGTCAAAACCAGTCCAGAAACCTAATACAGAAAATGCATGTTAGTCCATAGTCAGATGTAAGCACATTTTAAATGGCCGTGAGTTCTGTAGGGAGCAACTTTCAAACAAATTGTACTCAGCTGCACATATGCAATAGAAAGCTGAGCCCATATAACTACAGGTCACAGTGAATCCCAGGTGCAGTACACGCTACTTACGTTTTCTGACCCTGTGGTACTTAAAGGCATGTCCAGATGCACAACAGCCAGCTATTTGGTCAATCCGATGTCTGGTGGGACAGGAACAGTATGTCTCACAAATAGCTAGTCGTGCTTTGAAATCCATTAGAGTATTTCAGGAGCACAGGTAAGATGAAAGCGTATGGCAGAAAAGTGGAGCTCTGAGTGTCACCATTAAAAACAAGCTCTCTGTTAAGGCCATCGAAATTATGTACCTGTCCCAATTTCCTTTATACTTACATTTGTGTCGCAGGTGAGTATAAATATGCCAGAAGTAAACCCTTGAATCTAAGAGTTTCCAAAGTGTAAGGATTTCTACAAGCAACCAGCAATTCAGTGGGCTTGCCTGAAAATACTTAAAATTACTGGTTCTCTTAAAAAAGTGTGAACTTGGCAAGAATCCCCTCTCTTTACAGTGTCTCAAGGTGAATACCCTCATATGGAAGAGCCCTGCAATCCCTTTCCCATTAGCTTTGCATTTGCACTATCTCAGATCCACTTCTGCAACAGCATTTTCATTCCTTGGCTGCTTCGAAACATCTTCTCTACAGAGGTCTGTTCTACAATTCCATCTTTATGAGAATGGAATAATGCAAGAGCTTCAGACTTCCCCTCCTCAAGGTGTTAGATCACTTGATGTATGTTATCTCTGCAGGTGTTCCAGATTCAGGAAAAAAAGAAAAGGAAGAGTAAGAGTATTACAAGGAAAAACAAAGGGAAAAAGCCATGTCCTCACACGATTTTCTTGAATCTATCCCTTAATGAGCAGATACCCCTCTTAGAGGGATTCAAGCAAAAATCTTTGTCACAATTTGTCAGCTTCCAATGAATATGGCTAAGTCGGTCTCAATAGGAACCAACAAATGGGGAAATAATCTACTAACACAGTTGTAGAATTTAATAGTCCTATCTCTTGGTCATTAGACTGACATTTCAGAATGAGGTTTGGGGGTAAGAATAAAGCTGCTTGAGAACACCTGCTGTTATCATCCTGTGAGCTAATCAGTTGGGGGCTGGGTTGGACTTTAATAAGAAAGATAGTCAATCACATCAGGAACCTGTGTTTTCCTGCCAGAATGACATTAGAATAATATGTAGGCAGGTGACTTGAGCTCTGCATACCACACAAGTTTGACTGCAGGAAGCAAGCTCTCCCCAACATCATGTTCTGCCATCCTTCAAACCATGTAAATCTTTGTCACAACGTTGCCTGCCCTGTGTTGATGCAGAAGAGAGATTTTCTAATGACTTAGACCCTCCTGACACTCTCCTCCTAAGACTTTAGCCCTCTTCCTCTCTAATAACTCATGGCCCAGATATCTTCTGGTCCAAAACTTTCCTATTGTTGTCTTGATACACATTATATACACAAGGTTTAGACTGGGTGTTGGGAAGTATTTCTTTCCAGAAGGGGTTGCTGGGCGTTGGAATGGGCTGCCCAGGGCAGGGGGGTAGTCCCCATCCCTGGAGGTGTTTCAGAGTGGGGTTGACCCAGCGCTGAGGGATCTCATGGAGTTGAGAATGGTCAGTGTGAGGTTAATGGTTGGACTAGGTGATCTTCAAGGTCTTTTCCAACCTAGACAATTCTGTGATTTTGTGATTATCCTAAACTAAATGCCTCAAAAATGTAATGTTAGGATTTTAGTATTTCAGCAGCAATTTAGGGCAGAGTAAATTAGCATTTTCATACAAAGATACCAGTTTGCACAAGTTTATTCCAGCTGGATAAGCTGGAGCAGAAATTGAGAACAGTGCACTAGTCAGCCCACAGAGCCTTAAGATAATGGATAGCTGTGAAGTGAGGGCAAACAATGGTAATGTGAAGTTTGGTTAGCATCTCAGACAGTTTAAGTATCCTTCCTGTAAGTGACTGCTGAGGCACATACTGTAGCCAAGGTCATGCAGAAAGTTGGCAGAGAAGTTGGAACAAAAGCACAGAAGTTCCAATTCTCTAATTCCCCTGAGAGATTTCATTTTCCTCAGATAGCATTTTAAGTCAGACAACTGCAAAGTTTTGAAAATATTGCCTATTCTTTTCAAGACACAAAAGCCAGACATACATTTCTTCCTTTCTTCTTCTCTTCCTTCAGCATGTTCTTTCTGTGTCTCAGAATTTGGAGATTTGTTGTTTAATTCTAGCTTGCAATGTAGTATTGCAAGAGGTCGTAAAATTGTTGAAATGAAAACAAATCCTGTACCAGTTTAGTGAGGCAAATCCTTCATGGACATCAGTGGTTCTGGTGATGTGATTAAGGTGAGTGGGATTTAACACAGTATAGATGCACTGAAGAACAGCACTGTTACTGCAGTTAAGGACCTGGGAATACCATAGGAATGGATAACTAACATATTGGAAAAAACTATTTCAGGTTTGCATTTGTTTTTCAGGTTATAATTAATAAGGAAGCCTCTTTAGGAATTTAAGATGTCCTAACTACTATTCATGGGAATCAATTTATAATTACAGTTCTTTAACTCTGCTAGTGAAGGATGTGTATCACAGAGTCCCATCAATATTTGTTAGTTTGCTGTCTCACTAGATTATCCAAGGCACAACAAGATATTTTTGTCCCTTCTGGTGCTTCATTTGATGGAAATGCAATTTCCTTCCACCAGTCACAGTACTGACATGTAACAATAAAGGCTCATAACACTACTTTGTAATACATTTGTCATAACCTATGCTATAACCACTCAGCTCATTTATACAGACTGTCAATTTGAAAAACCTCCAGTACCTTCTGTGATTATCAGCTAGAAAAAATCCCAAGCTGTATTTTAAGATATTTTTCACAAGTTTCCCTCCCTGTCATCCCCAAAGACTTCATCTCAGCTTCTTCAGCCTTTACCTTAACTCTTTAGGAAACAAACCCAGAATTTGCTTTTCTCGAGTCCTTCCCCCTTTAAGAGGAGACTAGTATACTTGAGAGTACGGTCTACCATGTCTGGCTCTAGAGAGTTTGGGGACACTGATAGAGCCCCCACATCCAGTACTTCATACGCAAGCTAAACAATGAGAATGCCAGCAGTTGCTTTGAAAACCCACAGCATGTAGAGTATTTCTGTGGAAAAGGGAGCACAGATTTGGATTCCCCAGGTCAGATTTGCCCTTCCTCAAGTCTGGCAGGGTGTTCAGCAGAGGAGTAGTGCTGCCCAGACCTGTCCTTGCTCCACCCCAGCTCCAAGCCAGAACAACATGAGCTCTGCCAAGGCACTGCAAAGAGCCTTTGGGAACACAGAGGCTTTGCATCACTTTGGTATGTCCAGATGGTTTAGAGCACAGGTAGAGCAGATCTCTGTCTGCAGAGGGCTAAGCAGATGGATTGTCCTGTAGTCTGATCCAGTTTAAGTGTAGACTTCATTAAGACATGAGTCTAATATTTGGGGCAAAAGGTTGTTAAGGATACTTAAGTCACAGCACTGCCTGATCCAAGTGCAGCAGGTAAGTTTTGCCCATACCTCAGGCTGAGTCCATTCCAGATTTGCGCAGTAGTTGCTAGTATGCTTATGTTACATTCTTCAAACTCTCTTTCACAGTCCATAAGACCCACCCATATCAGGATGCACCAGAAGTATTCTAACAATGCTACTTGGGTCTCTCTCCATCCTTCTGGAGATCCTGGAATATGTTTCAAAGTCTAAACCCATCTCTGATTAAAAATAATTAATGTC
Organism: Strix aluco; assembly: GCF_031877795.1. Lineage (NCBI taxonomy): Eukaryota > Metazoa > Chordata > Aves > Strigiformes > Strigidae > Strix > Strix aluco. The sequence continues at coordinate 161,775,299 of NC_133931.1, forward strand.
AGCATAACTTATGGGATGTACGAGAAGGTGATGCACAATTCCAGGATATAGCACAAGTGTAAACATCTAGGTTATACATAGCAACTACTATAGATGCAGGGTTGAAAGAAAAGTGCTATTTGTGAGCCAAAGTCTTCTCAAAGTCTTAAGGGAAGGATTCCTGAGAAGCCGAGTATTTCCACAGTCATAGCCTTTCATTTCTGATCTATTTATTTCATCATCAAAAGTGTCTTGAGAATGTAACAAATTCGAATCCATTTGCCCATACCATCTCAAAATGAACTGGTGCAAACAAAAGCCTGGAGTGTAAAGCGAGATAGGTTGGTTACTTCAGTCAGTGATACCTAGAAGCACAAAGAGCTTCTACCACCACATTGAGAGTGCACAAAGCCTGAAAGCCTCAGGTCTTTGACAGTCTCAGAACCTTTTCATGAAATGCCACAGCTCATCCGCAGTGGTGACACATTAGACACCAGGCTTCTGCACAAGCCCTCCTCTGGACTGAGGAGTGTGGGAACCAACCTGTCCTTCCCACCTTGGAACGGTTTCCTCTGGATCATGACAAAAATAAAACATATGCAGCCTTCTTGGAAATGGGGATGGATTAGGGGCTCCATGCCGCTGTGTTATGTGAAGAACTGATAGAGACCAGAATGGGTAACAGCTTTCAAAGCTCTGGAGGTGAAGCTCTGCTCTAGTTTATGCCTGAATAAATCTGGATGCAGCCTTAACACTATAAGGTCTATCGTTCCCTGCAGCAGTTCAAGTGAATTTTGCCCATTCACTGCCTACAGAGGTGTACCAACATGAAAGAGCCACAAGTAATCTATTTTGACAAGAGCTGCTGTAACGAGTCACAAGTTCTTACCACACCTTTGAACCACAGCATTAGTTCCAGGATACACTGTTTTCAGAGTGGTAAGATGCAGCCTGCACCTCTGCAGTCCTAGCTACCTTTCGGAAATAAAGGATATGTCCTGTCTGTCTTTGGAAAGACGATTATTTTAGAAACTCTGTCTCTGAAGACCTCCTCGTGGTCAACTACATGAGTAAGATGTGCGATCACTAAAGTAGATGCTACCTCTCCCCTGGATATGTCTATGCTTACATACCAGGCAGGTATTCTGTTGAACTGGCACTAAAAAGCAGTGTGGTGCACTAACCTTTTGGACTATTCCTGTAGAAACCCTGCCCCAGCTTCTTGACAGATGCGGCATCACATCTTGATTTTATTTGATGGAATTGTAATTCCATTTTTCTTGCATAGCAGTAGCTAGCTGAATAGCAATATCTTATCATTGTAACATAATTTACAAAGTTTTGTGGTTTTTTAAAAAAAACAATCCTGTCAGATCATTGTACATTAAGCCAGGACCCAGCTTTTCAACTATCACTAGTGATTTTGAATGCCCTGGGTGAGGCACTTTGAAGGATCCCTTTTAGCTAAACAGAACATTCAACACTGAATACAAAATACTGAAGCACTAAACCAGACGTTTCTGGAATCAGAAGTCATCTGAAAGAACCACCCACCCTCTTAATTACTTGCTGATGATACATCATGTGATTTCCTTCTTTAGACAACTTTTATTCTTATCATTCAGCTTTACTTCTATAAATTACTGATAGCTTTGCAATGCTACTTCATTGCCTGTAATAAGCCTTGCAGATCTCCCTGCAAGCATGCTGCTGGTAATAAAAAATCATTCCACTTATTTAGCTGCATGGAAAGGTGGGATTAGACAGTTCTTTCCTTGGCATCACATACATAGCTTGGGTGGAAAAGTGTGGTTTAGATAATTAGGTTAGATTCTCACCTCCATTAGCCTACCACTATCCTACATTACCTGTGGCAGATTTGTAGCAGCTAAGGACCATCCCAGTGAATTTTAACAAAACATTTAATTAACCTGGGACAGATTCATACACCTAGATCTCACCACTGATTAAAAATGTGGAGCAGCAGTTAAGTGTTGTGTTTAATAAGCATACAAATGCAAGGTTAAAGAAGCACATTAGTTTGACTACCATTTTGTTTTCTTCTATAGCATAAGGTTTTGTTTCTGGTTGTGTCTAAAAATACGCAGCCCCGAAAGCACTGCTTCCTGGCAGAGCAGGAGGGCTATGCAAGCCAGTGACCTTTTTGTGGTTTTCACAGCAATGACAGTAGCTGTGAGCTTCCAAGTGTGGGCTCTTTTTTGTAGCTCAAGAACTCTAATTCAGCTTTTAGGTACAAGAGGTTAATTAATAAAACCAGAGGGTTTACATGGACACTTATGCAATTGGTTTCTAGAACTTTTATGCCAGAAGTTGTTTCATGTGAAAGGAAAAGAGATTTATTCTGACATTTGCTGTCATAAGGGGGAACTAAGTGATGGGGTAGGCTGGTTCAGAACTCAGTTATGCAGGAAATCTTGTCTTTTCCAAGGATCTAGCGGGACTTTGTCACCAAGCCAAGCAGAACTACTGCTAGAAAGAGAAGCCCCCTTTTTGGGTGGGAACAGGCAGCTACTTTTTCTACAATGCGAACAGAGTATAACCAGAATTTAAACTGCTCATTACAAAAAAAAAAAAAAATCTTCAGATTTCTCTACCCTCCCAGGTGCATTTTCCTTTCCTGAGAACAACTTCCTTTGTTTTAAACATCACAAAAATAATGCAAATTTACAGAAGAATGGCTCTTGAGAACAGCAAAGATGGGGAATGACTAGACTGATCCAGCCACATGGCCAAAAAACATGGAGCTGCCAATACCAAGGGACAATAAAGCATTTCAAAAGCAAGAGAGATTTGGTAAGGCAAGAAAACTTTGCAAGAAATCCAGACAATTCACTTAGAAAGCTACCATGATGCTCTGTGTATGTTGGGTCAGTTCTGCAACTGGTTCATTAATGGAATTAATGATCAATATTAGCCAAGGATCTGTCCTTTTACTTTTTGATTTAAATAGAAGGATTTCAAGGAAGGTGATTTTAGTTTGGATGCAGACTGTGAATACGTGATCTGCATATACAGCAACAAAGACAATGCAGATAGAATCCATTTTCAAGAACAAATAATTGCATTTAAAAGTCACATTTGAAAAAATCAGTTGTTCAGGAAATTGTTTTTATTGGCAGAAAAAATATTTGAGAAATATGTATGCCATTTAAACATGAAGGTTTCTGGATCTCACCCTTTTCCTGAAATAGTTCATACTGCATCTCTAGAAGAGTGGTCCGCTGCAGCTTCTTCCACTGGCAGAAGCTATCCTACATGACTGACATCACCCAGTCATGCTGGGAGCACATTTGTGCCGTTCAGATCCTGAGGACAGTTGCACTGGCTCAAACAATGTCCACCTGTATCCTCTTTTTCCAGCAGTGGCAGATGCTCAGGCAGGGCCACCGATACTTCCTTTAGACCTCAGAGCAAGGTGTTATCTTCCACTGCTCCCTGTGTGCCCTGATAGTCATGTTACCTCTCCGACCTCCCAGCTCCCTTCCCTTCACTTTGTCGTGCTATCTTCTCCCACTTTTTACTCCTCCCAACAGATTTCTTTTCACTGGGACTTACCAAGAGCAGTACAGAGATCCCCATCACTTGCCTCTTAAGACTCTTAGGGAAAAATTAAAAGCAGCATGGCAAATACACAGTAACACTTCCTCTAGTGTGCCCCCCACCCAGGCAGTAATGAATCCAAGGACTTCTGGAGCTGAACAAAAAAAAATCTGTGTTGACACCATTATGTTCAACATCTGCAGCTGGTCTTGTTCTCTTACTCCTTTTGCTTAGCCTTTCTGTACTTCTGGCCTCTACAGCATTCTCCACCGAGTTTTGCTGCTTCCCTATGCCCTCCCTGGAAAAGTACTTTCCTTTTCAAAACCACTCTCCATCAGAAGAGCATGATAAGTAGATAATGAGCAGACGTTCACTGCTGACTCTTTCCAATCCATCCATGACTAAGCCTGTACCACATCCTTTCTTCAGCTTGTGAGAGAAAACTGAAGTATCTCAATTTGTACCTCCCTCAAATGGAAACAATTCTGTAGCAATCCTGAAGAGCCTTCCCCATACCTTTTCCAACAACTGTCTTCTCAGAGCAGAGACGTGGTGAGATCTGCACACAGGCTGCAGGCACACCACAATTTATCTAATGGCGTGATGATGTTTGCTGGGTGTGCTAACAGCTCCTTTCCTACCAATTTCTAACACATGACTTGGTTTGTAACCACTTCTGACACTTCCAGGGAAGTCTCCAGAGTAATTCCTGAGCAGTAATTACTGAGAGCTTATTTTTCTTGCAATACATACAGCATAGGGTTTTCTTCCTCCTATCCTATTGTCTTCCCCATCCCAATGAGTCAAATACTGTCAAGTATCAGTATTTTTATGCCTGATCATAAGCCCCAGCCTGTTTATCTTCAAACCACTGTACTCTACCTTGGTGTCATTTTGGTGTCCCCTCAGAGGTGGACAGCAGAGAGACAGGAAAACTAATAGCCTCTCAGACTGCTTTCAGCTGTTTTGAGTAGTACCAGTTCCTTGACCATTTCCCATCAGTAGTGCTGAAGGCAGCTTCAAATAACTCAATTTACCTGTCAGTGAAACAGGTGAGGAATATTCACATGGTCAGTCAAGTCCACATGTGCAGAGCTGTGCCTCTACATGTATTGTAGCATCAGTTTTCTGATTTATCTCAGCTGACCTCCTGGGAGGACTTCACTGAATTTTTTCATGTTCAAATTAGAGTTTAATCTTTCAGAAAAGCATTCATTCTTTACTTAAAGATGCTCAACAGATTTCACAACAGGCTGGCATCAGCAGTATTCAGAATTCAAATTCATGCAGCTTTTACTGTTGCTGCTGACGTTTCTTATGGTCTTGTTTGCTAGGCTTAAGAGGCCTCTAATTCTAGTTTTCGTTCCTGTTAACCTTTGTTAAGCTAAAGAGACTAAGCTCCAGGACTCTCACTATAAATCTTACTTTCTAGCCCTTCTGTCACTCTCATGGCTCTTCTCCCATCTCCCAGTTTCTCAGCATCCTTTGGAAGGACATCCTATATTTTGACATGCTTGAATGGCAGAAGCACCCTTGCCAGCATAACAGCTGCTCTATCCTCACTGAAAAGTCCTTGCTTTTACTCTTGTTTTTCAAGCAGAGTTGCAGAAGCTCTTGCAATAACAGCAGCTGGAGCTTGCATTCAGCCCTTCACACCTCTAGCTCTTAAGTCTCCGTTACTTCCTAGGCTGCTTCATCGGTTTGTTCAGCCAGGTCCCCTGATCAGTGCCTGCTCTCTCAGGCTAGATCAGGGTCATCTAAATCCAGTGAACACCCTCTGATGATCAATAACTGATTCCTGGCAAAGGCTAAGAGACCCTGGCAGGCACACCGCCATACCTTCCTGGGATACTCTCTTCACTTCCACCAACTTCCAGGTTAGGGACTACCAGAGCTAGTGCCTGCTCCTGCCAGCTTTGCTGAACTCCATGACCAAGAGACCAAGCTTCACCTTTTTTACTGTACAGAGCAAGAGAAATTAACATCTTTATTTTCTCATTTTACTAATTTACACATTTTAAAGTGACATTTTAAGCAATAAGTAGAAATTAATACATATACACTGGAGTGATATAGTGAAAGAACTAAATTGCATTTTAAAGTTCTCTTGAGGACAACTCTGCAGCCTTCAACAAGCAGTTAGATTAACCACAGGAGAACAATCTCCATAAGAGTGCTACTAAAAAAAAAAAATTAAATTGTCGATTTGTTTTAATCCAAGTCTTACAGTTTGGCAAGACTCCTTCAAAACGTAACAAAACTTGAACAACCACATATTCTTCACATTTTACTATATTTGCTGTATAAATTATACTGAAGCACTTGAATAAGCTTAGGATTGTATCAGCATGAAGTTCCCTTTAGCTTTGGGCATACATGAAGTCCTAAGGTGTTAGGGGAAAGAGTATACCATCTTACAGTAGCTCTAAGCTTGCTATGTGACATAAACCTGAAAGTAGGATTAATGTAAGGATTATATTATTGGAAGTCAGTACATTTATCAAATGTTCAGAAATGCCATCTGTTTTAGTGAAGAGAATGGATAATTGAAATACATGAAAAGAAAATGGAGTTCAGTTCACAGTAAACTTATGAACGCTACGAGTCCAGCCATGATACCCTAGATCATAACAAGTGCTGCTGGTTCTGAGCACCATGAATTTCTTTTGCAGACTGCCTCAGCTGTTGCGAGAGCCCTCTAGAGAGATTTACCAAGCGTAGCTCTTAACATAAATGATTTAAAACCTTGTAATTGTCTTCAGTTAAAAAGAGCATGCTGGGTTTTGTCAGAAAGCCTCATCTACTTTTCTAGTTTTGAATCAGTGATTAGAAAATTAAACCCAAACCAAAACAGTAACTGAAAAATAAGTAGGGTTGGCCAATTTTGAGTAAGTTTGACAATAGTACTATAATGTCCTTGAGGACATTATATTTGTCACTGATTTAATGAGAGCAAGCAGCACTGGGGAGAAGGGCATGTATTAACTAGAGCTAAAGGCTTCAGCAAGACCCCATGCCTGCAAGGCAACAGCAAACCCCAGCAGAAGGAGAGGTTTTGCTTCCAAGTCCCAGAGGTTTTAATACAAGTTTCAGAGTGAGGTTTCTATGTAGTTACTATCCCATTCCCAGTGCCTACATTTCTCACAAGACTCAAGAGTTTCAGCTCTTCCATAAGTTTGTTTCCTGGAGTCATGAGGTAGTAGGAAATATCTTTTTCACTTAAAGGGAATGTGAACTCTTGATACTGGACAGGAACCTATAGATGCAAAACACTACAAAGCAAGAAAAATCCAGTCTTTCCCTAGAAGTAACCTAGGAAGTCATCTAACTATTTCCTTATCTCAAAATATTTTTCTTTAAGATAGCAAATACAACCCAGAAGCCCCAGGGATTTGTCCTCCAGGAGATATAAGCCCCCTGCCCCACCAATATATTTGTAACAATTGAGTTTCATTTAATCTTACCCAAATAACATGAGATTTTAAACACTCAAATGTGAGCAATTTGTGGCATTGTCATGGTTTGATCCCAGAAGGCAACTGAGCACCATGCAGCCTCTCTCTCACTCCTTCCACCTCAGGGATGGGAAGGAGAAAATAAACGAAAAGGCTCCAGAATTGAGGTAAGGATAGGGAGGAATGACACCCATTGTGGTCATGAGAAAAAGACAGACTTGTTGGGGAAGAAAGAGATTATCAATTTAATTTAAACACCACCACTACTTCATTTAAGAATCAAACAGGGTAGGACAGTGAGAAGTATGACTTCATCTTAAAAACACCTTCCCCCCACCCCTCCCTTCTTCCCAGGCTTAACTTTCCTCCTGATTTCTTTACCTCCTCCCCCTCAGCAGCACAGGGGGCAGGGGATGGGGGTTGTGGTCAGTTCATCACCCATTGTATCTGCTGCTCCTTCCTCCTCAGGGGGAGGACTCCTCACACTCATACTCTACTCCAGCATGGGGTCCCTCATATAGGAGACAGTCCTCCATGAACTTTCTCTGACATGAGTCCTTCCCATGGGCTGCAGTTCTTCCCAAACTGGTCCAGCATGGGTCCCTCCCACATATTGCAATTCTCCCAGCAATTAATTGCTCCAGCACGGGCTTCCCTCAGAGTCTCGGCTTTCTTTGGGTGCAGCCGCCTGCTCCGGCGTGGGGTCCTCCACGGGCTGCAGGTCGGCATCTGCTCCACTGGTGACCTCCATGGGTGCAGGGGCACAGCCTGACCTCTCACCACGGGCTGCAGGGGGTCTCTGCTCTGGTGCACCTCACCTCCTTCCTTGAGCTGACCTTAGTGTTTGCAGAAGTATCTTCCTTACAGCTCCTCCTCTGCCCAGGTTCCCTTTCTTAAATACGTTATCACAGAGGTGCAGCTAATCGGCTTGTCCTTGGCACAAAGGCAGGTCCGACTTGGAGCCGGGGGAACTTCGAGAAGCTGCTCACAGGGGCCACCGCTGTAGGCCCCTCCCCTGCTGTCAAAACTCTGTCACACACACACAAACCCAACACAGCCATTCAACCTTGTTATGAACACTGGCAACAAACATTACTAGTAACCACTCCAGAGATGACATTACCAAGTATTACCAACCGGTTTGGCAAGTGGTACCAGCTTTTCTATAGGTCTGTTACTTGCCAAATGTTGGGTGCTGCCTTCCCATAAGCACTTCAGCATGGTACCTTGCAAGTGTTATTATTTCTATTCTACCTGTAATTTTTTTCTAATTAAATATTTAAATGGTGGCAAATTTTTAGATTAGGGTATTTCATTTTTAATTCATACTTTAATAATTTACATAATTCAGTCAGGATACCTGGAGCCAACAGGTCAGCAAGAGGTCTTGACAACTCAGGCAAGCCACGAGGCTGTGAAACTCCACACAACTCAACAGAAAGAAGAAAGGATGGCCCTGCACTGCTACAACTTCTTTCTCTATCAGAAAATTCCTTCTGGTGCCTCCTAGGACTACCTCAGATTTGTACTTTCTTTTACTATTGCCTTACATGTTTTAGTTCAAGCTGATCATAGAAGTCCAGTGAAAGTCAAAAAAGGTGTGTTTTTTTTAAATGCATACCCACAATAGATACCTATTTTAAAGCCAGATCTCAGTATAACTTGCTTGGCTATGATTCACATTAGCGACTTCAGTCCAGTGCACAGTTACATTTGCATGCCTTGTCTTTGATGCCACCACTTTACCTGTAGTAATAAGAAACAACAAAAACTCTACAGTGATAACACTGGATTTTAGCCAATGTGAAATGTGAGGCTTCCTAGCAATAGAAAACATTTAGGACCCAGTGCAAACAGGGCACACCACAGATGTTTAGCAACCAAACCCAGCTCTGGACTCCTCAGCACAGGAAAGACATGGACCCGTTGGAGGAGGGCCACAAAAATGATCAGAGAGATGGAACACCTCTCTCATGAGGACAGGCTGAGAGAGTTGTGGTTGTTCAGCCTGGACAAGAGAAGGCTCCAGGGAGACCTTATTGCAGCCTTTCAATACTTAAAAGGCATTTATAAGAAAGATGGGGACAAACATTTTAGTAGGGCCTGCTGCAATAGGACAAGGGGCAATGGTTTTAAACTAAAAAAGGGTAGATTTAGACTAGATATAAGGAAGAAATTTTTTACAATGAGAGTGGTAAAACACTGGAACAGGTTGTCCAGAGAGGTGGTAGATGCCCCATCCCTGGAAACATTAAAGGTCAGATTGAATGGTGCTCTGAGCAACCTGATCTTGTTGAAGACATCCCTGCTCATTAGTGGTGGGGAGGTTTGGACTAGATGACCTATAAAGGTCCCTTCCAACCCAAACTATTCTATGATATGCAAAAATGGCCAGTCCTGAAAAACTGACCCCAAAAGTGCCTAACACCCATCAGAAGGATCTGGGGCCTTGTAAGGAAAGCCTCAGATGCATTTCAGCAGCAGAGAGGCTGTTGCCTTTTGTAAAATATCCAGATGGCTACAGTATTCACCCTAGAAACAGAAGATCCAGGTCCTTTTGGCTTTTTTTTTTCTGACAGGACTTCCAGTCACCTTGACCCAAGCTTCAGCTTAGCAGTACTGGGCAGGAGGGTACTGGGAGATGCTCCAGAGGAAGCTGCATTGCTGTGTGGTGATGAGCATGGAACCACTGGGCCAGCATGGAGAGTGGGTGACAGTGTGGTGAAAGCACTGAACTTGCAGGGAAAACCTGTGTTGCAGCCTCGGATAGGATTATGCTTTAGCTGGTTAATATTTTAGTCCAAAATCTCTGGGAGCAGGGATGGGAACCCAGGCTTCCTGTTTGGTGGGTGTCATATCCAAGAGATCGGTCATGATTTCTTATTTGTATTTCCCTCCCACAAGCACCTCTCCCTACCTTTCATAAAAGGGAGAAAAAGCAGCTTTTGAAGAAAGGATAGTTGTGGCTGTGATTACCCAGCAGGCGCCAGACAATGATGATGAGAAGTGAAGCATCCAGGCTGCAGGATTCAGAGCGCAGCCCTGCACTTAACACATCCTGTTGGGTACCTCCAGACTGGTGCATATTGATTTGCAGTATCTCCCAGCTCACCATGGTGGCAGTCATGATCTCCTCCTTGCAGCACAACCTTCCCTGTGCCGGACACATGCCAGGTCCCGTTGCAAGGCTTTAAAATACACGCCAGTATTTCACAGAATCACAGAATCACTCAGGTTGGAAAAGACCCTTGGGATCATCGAGTCCAACCATCAGCCCTACTCTACAAAGTTCTCCCCTACACCACATCCCCCAACATCTCATCTAAATGATCCTTAAACACATCCAGGGATGGTGACTCCACCACCTCCCTGGGCAGCCTATTCCACTGTCTGACCAATCTTTCTGTGAAAAACTGTTTCCTAATGTCCAGTCTGAACCTCCCCTGTTGCAGTTTAAAGCCATTCCCTCTTGTTCTGTCACTAATCACCTGTGAGAAGAGACCAGCACCAACCTCTCTACAATGTCCTTTCAGGTAGTTGTGGAGAGTGATGAGGTCTCCCCTCAGCCTTCTCCTCCTCAAACTGAACAGTCCCAGCTCCTTCAATCGCTCCTCACAGGATTTGTTCTCCAGGCCCTTCACCAGCTTCGTTGCCCTCCTCTGCACTCGCTCCAGCACCTCGAGATCTCTCTCGTATTTTGGGACTCCCCTCCTACAGTGCGTACCACTTGCTCAAGGTGGACAAAAAGAACATGACAAGATCTTGTTGGAAGCCCTATGGAACTGTTCCTCCTTACTCCTTCTGCTTGCTATGAAGTCTTCTCAAGCCTTTCTTCCTCAAGTTCTGTACACTGTACATATGCTGCCAACACATGGAATGTGTACTTGTTTCTGACATCAGAATGGCAAGGCTGATAAGACACTTCAGAAAAATTGCCTCCTTGCCCATCTAACACATATTCCTTTCCAGCCAGGAGCATTCCTGAGACTAGTCCTTAATCCCTGGTCAGAGGAAAACAATATTGTGTATAATTATCAGGCTGTAAGGCAAAGATGGACAACCTCCTACTGTTCGTCGTTGTGCCCAGCACACAAACAGGAGGTGGCAATCTGCCTTGCCTCACACAGGCAGTAAACATCAGTCTGCCACTTGAATTCACCATCCAGGCTACCAGGCTAGCAAAGGCTTTTGTGTTCAAGAGAAGGAAAGATGCTCCTTTTACCTATTAAAGGGATATGAATTAAAGATCAAGGTTATATCCTCTGGATTTTATTTCTTCTGAAAAGACCATATTAGGCTTTATCAAATAGAGTGAAAAAAACTTAATAAATTAATGACCAAAGCCCTCCAGTTGTCATAACAGTGGATGTAGAACAAATGTGCAGACTGCACCCCTATTTACTTAGCAGCATAAGGACAGGTTGATAACAGGAAAAAGTGGGAGGAAAAGAAATACATTTGTGTAGCTTGCTGCATTTTAGAAATTAGAAGTGCACATTTTGATTCAAAAGAAGTCCATAAAGTTTAGCCAGATATCAGAGGGATCACAGAAAAATAGTGGGGATGATTGCCTATTTAAATAAAATAGAAAATGGAATTATTTCTAAATGAAACATTCACAATACTGTCAAGATTTCAGAATTATTAATTTAATTATGAAAATTTAGATTATAAATTGTCCATGCACATTAATTTAAAGAGTAGTTCTTAACTGCAAGTATAACAGGCATAAATGATGGCCAGAAGTCTTTAAGAATAAAATCCAGGCCCTTGGAACACAGTATAAACTTTGGAAGTATCTGACTGAATAACTAAAAGAAAGGAGCAGAGGTATTTAGGTACATGAAGCTCCAGAGGCATTTGAGATCTCCCTTCTTAAATTTTCACTTTCCATCCAGACAACACAGTGTTTCCCATGGCTGAGCAGAGGTAGATGTGTGGAGAGTGCCAGCAGCCTCAGGAAGCCTCTCCCATGCCCCAGAAGCGTATGTGACTAGATGGCCAATAGCTCATAAGATGCTAAGAAAAAAAGCTTGGTTTAAAAATAGCTTCTAAACCTCCTTGCAGCTTGCCTTTAAGTAGATTTAAGATCTATTTAAAAAGCCTACCAAGTGCAACTCCTACATATCATGTATTTCAAAGGTAGCTGAAAAAAATATACTGCCTTCTTTCAGTCCAACATTTTCTGTCTCAGTTCTGAGATTTTCACATTTCTGTGGAATTTCACAGGCACAGAAGTCTAGGAAAGACTAGTCCTGCCCTGAACCATGCAGTTTGTGCCCATGCTGACTCACCTGGACAACTTTCCCATCCTGGATTTGAGCAGTAGATGTGAATTTAGGTCAACAGTTGATATCTGTGTTCCCAGCTCTTACATTTTTCAAAGTTTTTAATATTTGCATTTTTTCTTAAAGCTGCAGTTCTTGCTGTGAAAATAGCAGCTTTCTGGTTTTATTTAAGGGATTTCTTTCCCCTTATTTGCAAGGGAGAGAAGGCAGGACAAGCCAAATGAACATGATTTATGGTCTGAAAACCAAAGTCACACAAAAAAGGGGAAAATGTGTATTTTTAAACTTACTCATGATTTCTGGGGCTGACTCGGTTTTCACAAATGCTTGATTTAGCAGTGAAATTGAAATATGATTATCAAAGTACTACCTGAAAGAAAGACAGAGAAACTACTGCTGGTGAGCCTTTTGGTGTTTAATTAGATTTCCTGGGAGTGTTCCCCTTCCTTCTCAACTCTAGACATTACACTTGTGTTTCATCAGAAAAAAGCACAGCTTTCCTTCCCCCAAAGATCCGCAAGTTTCTTGCAGAAACATTTAGTAAAGAACAAATACTATTTTTTTTTCCTACCCAGTTGCCATCTTCCTTTCCTACCCAGCCCCAGGGCTACTCCTGGGATTTCCTAATCTCTGCATCCTTGCTGGAAAGAAGAGCAGGATCGTTTCACAGGCTTCTCAAAAAGCACTCAGTCCACTTCCAGATGCTTCCCTGCAAGCAGCAATTGAGATTTTCTGTCCTAAATCAGCCCTTATATTACCCACCATGGATGTCCCTGGATTTTGAGGGTTAGACTGTGGAATCCCCTCTATACCAACACTGGATGCTCTATCCCATCCCCATGTCTTTGAGGTGTTGATGCAACAACTCCACTGGCAGAGTTAGTCCTTACTAAAACTGTTGAGGCTGCTCAAGTGAGCAAGGAGAATGCCCATGAATGAACTTAGCCTGGCACCGGTCTGCAACAACAGCTGAGAAATAAGGCGCCAACTTCAAGTTTTGTAAGTGAGTTATCTCAATAAGTTCAGCTCTGATAAATTACTGCTCCACAAGCTACTGTACAGGATTTAGCACATCTGATCTGAAATGGTACCTCTGGCCACTGCTACATTTGCTTCATTAAGGAAACAAATTAAAAATTCAAAAAGCTCTGAATCTGAAAGAAGATAGAGGAATCTAAGTCAGAGCTGATTTTTACTATTGAACTCTGCTTGGGCAGAGACTCTCTACTCTTATTTGTGTAAGTATTTAGAGGAAAAAAACCCAAATGCAGTGTTATAGTATCTACATGCCTTTCACTTACATAAAATAGGTATCCGTGCATCTCACTTCCTGGAGAGCAGTATTTTCTTCTTCCAAACAGATTAATATTTTTAAATCAGAAAACTGAGAATGATTTCAAACTGAAATAATCCAATTGCTTTCACAGGAATTACCAGACAATATAGTACACAGTTATGGCAATATCAGTTTATTTTTTGAGGGTCCTGCAATAAGGAGCTGTCAAAACAGCAGAGAAAGTATCCAGCAAGACCCAGTGATGTCTGTAGAGGGCTGACCTCTTCAGGTGCTCCTTTGGGGTCACGGGGTCTCTGCCAGAACTTCCAAATCACGTTACATTCAAATTGCATTGCATCCATAAGCATCTGCACATTCCTGATCACACCACTCAAGAGGGAAGACTTTTCCCTTCCCAAAGCATAAAACAGGCTGGATTATTCTTTAAAATATTTTTATTTATTAATTTTGAAGTCCCTCCTTGACAAATATACTTCTGCCAATTTTCTTTCATCTTGGCAAAGTAAATCTTAACTGTTAAGTAGAGCAGAATACCAAATCTGCTGCTTTAGAATATTCAGTTATTAGAAATAAAGAAAGCCAGACCTATGTGGGGTGATAGCCAAGAGCTAGCAGATTTTTCTCACCAAGTCAAAACAGAAATTGCTGCGAGTTAACAGGACAGTTTTAGGTTTCCAAAAATCAGAGTATATTTAGCCTTTATCCATCCAATTCAAGCACTGAAAAGAGATTGATGCTAGGGATCTCCCCCACCCCATCTTTTTATCCTGTTGTGCCTGTTTTCCTAATGCCCCCTTTGATTTGATTTTTAAACCGTTGCTATTGTCAGCTCTCCTGGGTATAAAGCTCATCATGTTCATATGTCTCTGAAGCTGGCATCTTCGCCACAACTCCTACGATGGCTAAGTGTGGATTTTGAAACATGCACATTTTTTAAATAATCAGGTTCTCTTCTCCCTGCCCTTGTTCACCATCGTTTTCCTAGATTTCACAATAAGGTATAGGTTGCCTTCTTAGTGTTATTCTGTTAAAGGCACGACACCATGCAATCCTCCTCAGTAATTATATTCTAAATGCATCTTAATAGCCAAGGAGTTGTAATCTAAGTTACAATGTCATTTTCCAATCATACTATCACTCTGAAATAGTGAGTTTGGAGGCCCACACCTTCTGCTGAGGAAGCCCACATCTCCTGCCGAGGAAGCCCACGTAACTTTTCCAAGGCTCTTTTAGAATTATATGCCTAGAACTTGTTTGACCTGAATGAAAATAGAGTGGGAGAAGCATACCTTGTACCAACAAACAGCCAATGGCATATCAACAGTCTACTGATGAGCAGTGCTTGTGCCTTGCCTAGTTCAGGAGGAACACAGTTTCAGTAGCTGCAGGCCCATGCTGTGAAGCCCTGTGCATGGCAGTAACCACACCACACTCCTTGGAGCTCTTTTCCACTTGACAGAACAACTGCTGAAGAGAAGCAGCAACCATGTTTTTGAAACAGGGACAGCTGTGGGGATACCAAAAGCTGCACAGGGGTCTAGGTAAGTCCTGCAGCAGCATCCCCAGCTGCGCCACCATGGTCCTGACACTAGCAGATACAAAATCCTGACCTCAAGTCCACTCCAGGGGTAGATGCTCTTAATGATCATCTGCACTGTACAATCCCCTTTATATATAAAGTCAGTCATTTGTCCAAGTCATCCCTGCTGTGCAACCTTGATGTCACCATTTCAGACCCAGAGTGCCCCTGGCTTGCTAACAGGTGAGTGAAATCTACGCTCAAAGTCACCATTTCAGACTAATCAACTTAGAGAAGTCAGGCAAATACAAACCTCCCTATTTATACGCAGAGTAGATAAACGATTTGATTGTGTCCTTCTCATGTCAGTAAGCATTTGCAGGATTAGACCACAAATGTTAAGTTACGGAGAAGAAAAAAATTAAATGCAGCTCCAAAATCCGCTTTTACTACCATTAGGAAAAAGGGAAAATAAGAGGAGGGAAAAATGCCTGCACTTGCTCCTGTTCCTCAGTGACAGAAACATCCTGTTTCTTGTTTCCCTGGAGAAGGGACAAGCCATCTTGGGACAGATGACTGAGATCAAACTTTCTACATGACCTCAGGCAACTTACATATGTCTTTCCATGCCTGAGTGTGCTCATGAGTAAAATGAGATTTGATTTGAAATCCATGCTATTCCCTTTCTAACAATGATACAAGTATGCAGCCATAGAAAGTACTGAGCAACAGTTAGCAGTTCTGGACAAAACCCAGAAAATGCCTACTGAAACTCAATGAGCCGAGTCTGGCCCCTTAGAGTATTTCAAGTTAATATGCATCTTTCACTGCACTTTTCATCTATCTCCCATCTGAGATTTTAGGAATACTTGTAACTCCTGGACAAAGTTCAGCTTTTACAAGAAACCCATGAACAAGGAGCTCAATTTTCTTCTTGCAAGAAAGGGATAGATGTTAAATCACTTGTAGAAGATTATGAAATAAGGCTATGTAAGACAAGAAAACACTTCTTGTAGGCCAATCCTGCCTGTAGCGAGGTCTCTAGCAGAGTTCCCACATGTCTCAGGGGCATCAGACCAGATCCTTAAAAGCTTTCAGATTCCATTTCAGTATTCAGCAAATTATGGAGTTTACTACAGCTTGAGTGGTGCTTCATCTTTGAGAAAAGATGATCTACAGGCACTTAGTGTTTTGTATTCTCTTCAGAAACAGACATCAATGCAGGAGGCACTGTTGCATGCTTCTGTCATATAAAGCTGTTTTGAAATAGTAAAGTGATTTCTTGAAAGTACTCAAGATTAGTTCTTTTAGATTAATTTAATTTTTATTTTAATCTCCTTTCACTGTATTACCATGTTGAAAAAATCTTGCACTAAATTATCTTTTACAATAGTAATTTTTCAAGTTTGTTCTTCAAGATGACAGGTTTCTCAACTGAACTCCAAGGAAAGCAGGCTGGCCCTATGTCCCAATTTAATTGTAGATCTTTTAAATTAGTACTTGTAGCAGGAGAAGCAACTATGAAATTAATAAATCCAGAAATTCATTAAATAACTATAGGCTTTCTGAGAAACAGCGTGAATGATTCATTGCTTTCGTTATACTACTCATCATTAGCTCAAGTGGCAAAAAAATGAAGACAGCAGCTGGTGCTTTAAAATCTTAAGAAAAATGCAGGAGATAAGGCAGCATTTGGTCTCCTGGGAAAGGAACTTGACTGTAGTGTTCGCTCCCTCAAGGATTCAACTTTTAAAACCCCAAGAACAAGAAAACACATATTCTTCTGGGAATGTCTAACTCTGTGTGCTTTTGATAGGGCAAACTTTTTACTTCGTTTGGCCTAAACTGGAGAGTTAAAAAACCACACATCACATTTTCACTCCCCTTCTTTAAAATGCAGTCTGTAGGTTCAAAGAAGGGAAAGCAATCACTCCAAATCTTCTAAGACTTTTCAGAATAGAATATATGAGAAAGCTACTAAATAGATGCTCAATATCCAAAGCAGCTTAGAGCACAAAAAAAAAAGATATTATAAAAACCCAACTGAGATGCTTATGTAGATTATCACAGGTCTGAAAACAAAGCCATTTTTCTCCCTTATGAGCCTGAAGCATGCCATCATTATTGTAACTGTTGTTTCTACCTCTTGGTACTAGCCAGTAGCTTGGGGAATCCAGTCTTAGTACACAACACCCTTCTGTTCACCCTGCCTGTTCACATGATTGGCCATTACATTTCACTATCCTAGCCAAGAAAGCCTTTACTTCTTAAGAGAGAGGTTTAACTTCTGAATAAAGAAAAAAGCATTTGTACCATTTTGTTACATTGAAAGAGAATGATTAAGTTGGGGGGGGGTGGGGTGGGGAAGTAAGGTGTTTACCAAGGAAGATATAAAATATATATTTCTGCAGGAAGTTTCAATTAAAAGGCACAAAGATAAAATTTGACTGAGCCAGAACTTCACAGGATATTCTGGAAACAGAGATATTACAAATTTATACAGGGCATAATTAGTACCTGATATTTTGTTCTCCAAGCCTTTTTAATAATTCCAAAACAAATTTTGCTGGTTTAGTCACTACTGAGCACTGAACTGCCATTTTGATAGGGATGTCTATTGAAATCACACCAATATCCTGAATAATAAAAATCTAGAACCCTTTTTTTAATGCACAAAGTTAGGATTGCTCTGCTTCCCTTTGCATTGAATTTCCCTCTGCATTTCGTTGCTCAACTGGACAGTATTTTGAGGTCCTTCTGCCTGTCTTCCTAGTTAGCCCTCATCTTCACTGCCTTGACTGACTGAGAATCTTTGGAAAAACAGGTTCCCTGGCTATCCACTCCCCTTTTCTGACCATAGGATATATCTGCCTTTCAGACCATTCAGGCTGGGAGGCACCTCATGGTAAACATGTCCGGCAGGATGGTGCCAAGAAGTCTGCACCAGCAGCATGCCTGACTCCTGGCCCCACATTGGGCTCTGTGGGCACCCAGCACACTCTGGGCCTGGTAGCAAGGCATGCAGTGAGGATGGGAGTGATGCGACGCAGAGCAGGTACGGACTGGGGTACTCATAAAAGGCCATAGTATCTTCAGCCCTTACTGTGTTAATCCACCTCTGTATTGTCACCGTTTCAGTAGAGACAATGTGTCTGGCTGGTGGGCAGAGGTGTAGGAAAGAGACATTTTTTAGCTCTGCTGTATATAGCACAAGTCTGAGGAACTGTTGCTATTAATCTCTATCCCAGCAGCAATTTTCCTGCAGCAGGAGAAGAGAGAAGCTTGGGGACCTTGCAATTCCCAGGATATAACACATACACGCATACATCATACCTCCTTACTTGAAAACTTCAAGTTTGGCTTTAGGCTTTACCCTGGAGAAAGCCTGTTCCACATCTCTCATTCTCACCCGTCAACCTTTCTCTCCCTTTGCCTATTTCTTTCAGTCCTTGTTTCCATGGATCAGTCTCTTTGCTCTGTTATCTAACAGGCATTTACAAGTTTTGGCTTGTGTAGACAGCTCACCCTCTCCTCCAGGTATCAGTGTGAAGGCATAAAGCCTCCCCTCTAAGCTTTCACATCTCTGTCAGCTGAGGATTCATCCACGGATAGTCCCCTTCAACAGCAATGAAACACCTACAGACCCAACTCCCCACCATTTCTGTTGTCCCTGCAGCACTCCAGGCTTCTTCAGTGCTATTTTAGGAGCGATTATCATCCCCGCCTGGGTTTCCCATGTCTTTGAAGGCAGGCACAAGAAAAAGAACAAATCTTTTCATTCCCCCGCAGCTCTCATTTGCTCTTGGGCATCTTGGAGTTTTCATCCTTTTGCCTGGGTCAGCCCGTTTTCTTCCTCAGTCCCAGCAAACAGTGTGCTGAATACTTCCTTTTTACCACAGGTTGAAAAATGCCTGCCCTGTTGAGGACATGCAGTCTCCAAGCAGACTGCAGAATACAGCCCAAACCCTGTAATTTACAATTTGAGGTCAAACACACCACCAAGCAACAGACAAAAAATGATGTTACTCCACACCCACCCCCCCCCCGCAACCACTCACCTTTGTGGAGAAGGAAATACTCCTTCCTTACAAGAAGTCCCACCCAAGCTTTTGACTTTGTTGGCTCTCCTGGTCGCTGGGGTCTTCTCTGGAAAAGACACTACATAAAATTATTATAATAGCACTGCAGAAATACACATTGACGAAGCTATCAGCAGCTAAGCCATGGCACACAAAGACCTGCTAGGTATCTGGAGTATTTCTTTTATGCATGTCTAGTGCATTAGAAGTTCAAAGGCAAAAAAATGCCACTTTTGCATCTGTCAAGAACAGCCAAGCAAAAAAGTGCCAGAAGCAGATCTTACACGTTGAGAGCAGAAAGCTGTTCTGCAGCATCGCCCGTAATCGTGTTTCTCAGCTGATCCTACCCAAGCACTGGAAATTGATGTTCATAACATGAAGAGACATAGAATGAAAACAGTCAAGAAGTCATAGGCTGAAAAAAGAGAAAGTTAATATGCTCCTGCTCTCCTAGCTCTCAGGCAGCGTAGTCCTGTCACGAAGACTATCTGAACGGTCATTTCCTTAACAAATAATCACAGAAATATCTCTTCACTGGTCATCTCTTTCCCAACCCTGGCAATGCTGATTTTCTTAATAGGGCATATGCTCAAACCCCAGGGTTTCTATACCCTCTTTTAAAAGCCACTTCAGGATTAAGAAATCTTACAGAATATCAATCTCCATTATCTTCTGTTAATTTATTTTCATTTTCCTGTTCTACATTATGTACCAATTAAATAGAGTATCTCCCATCTAAACAGATGCAATCTTCACATTACTTGTTTACCTCTCTTGCCAGAGCACTGTGCCATACATATTGGATGCTTCCAATAGAAAAGATTTTAAAGGAATTTATTCTCAAGGATGTCTTTGGTATTTAAAATTGTTTTTCTCTTTCATAAACTGCCTGAAGTTTAAGCAACCTTTCCCAGTTGAAAAATGCAATTACTATTACTAGTGCAGGTTTGGTTTCACTTTTCTATTCAAAAATTACAGTATTCAAAGGAGTGGGAACAGAACTCCAACAAGTCGTCCACTGTTATCCTTACATCTGTTATCAGGAAAAATGTCTTTGATTAATTAACACAAAATTATCATCCATCTGCTTGAGAGATTGCACTGCAATTTTCCTCTCTGAGATGGCAGCTTTTGGTCAGGCATTGTAACTTTTTTTTTTGCTGTCCCATAAACAATGTTATCCTTTGCTGACAACATTCCGGAATAGCAGAGAAAAGGCTTTACGCACGTCTTGTAGGCAGCCAACACTAGCAGGAGCTACTACAAGAATGGAAAGGGCAATGTTCGAAGACCTGATTGTACACAGGGCTTATGAACTCAATTTCTGTCCACACATCATCATGTTTATGACAAAGGCTTAAAGAATACACAGAAAAGACATATTTTTCCTTCCCTAAGCAAAAAGTTATATATCACATAAAGTTAATTCAGCTAGAATGTGAAATAGTTCCTGGGACTACAGAAAAAATAGCCTGCAGAGTGACGCTCTCCAGACCTCCACTTTGTTCTCTGCTCTTTGCTGCAGCCACTTTCCCTTCAGTGTGGAAGCTGAGTGGCAGGATGGGTGCAGAGGAGAAGTACAGGAATATCCTCTTTATTTACTTCAAAACAGTAAGGTGGTACCATCCCTGTGGAGCTTAATGTCCTCCATGACAGATGCCCGAGCAGTAGACATTAACTCTCAACACTTTTTACCTCTGAACAACCAACCAGGTGGCTATTTCACTGACAGCTTATGTTCATCTGTTGTTCATTTGCTGAATAAGCTGTCAGAAATATAACCCTCTGATGCTGTGAGTCAAAACAGTCTTCTGCTCTAATATGAAAGGGGGAGGAAGTATTTTTTTGGTCTTCTCTTTTTTGATAACTACTTTTATGTCATTGATATTTCATAAAAATTAGTGATGGGCAAGCAAATTTGTGTGCTTACAACCTAAGGAGCTGCAGGACCCATCAAATCACATGCCAAGTTCAGGATATAAGCAGTTGGAAAAAGCTGTTTAATAGATCACAGAATCACAGAATTGTCTAGGTTGGAAAAGACCTTGAAGATCATCCAGTCCAACCATTGACCTAACACCGACAGTTCCCAACTACACCATATCCCTAAGCGCTATGTCAACTTTACTCTTAAACACCTCCAGGGATGGGGACTCCACCACCTCCCTGGGCAGCCCATTCCAACGCCTAACAACCCCTTCTGTAAAGAAATACTTCCTAATATCCAGTCTAAACCTTCCCTGGCACAATTTGAGGCCATTACCTCTTGTCTTATCACTTGTTACTTGGTTCAAGAGACTCATCCCCAGCTCTCTGCACCCTCCTTTCAGGGAGCTGTGGAGGGCAAATGAGGTCTCCCCTCAGCCTCCTCTTCTCCAGACTAAACAACCCCAGTTCCCTCAGCCGCTCCTCATATGACATGTGCTCCAGACCCTTCACCAGCTTCGTTGCCCTTCTCTGGACACGCTCGAGTCATTCAATGTCCTTTTTGTAGTGAGGGGCCCAAAACTGAACCCAGTAATTGAGGTGCGGCCTCACCAGTGCCGAGTACAGGGGCAGGATCTCTTCCCTGTCCCTGCTGGCCACGCTATTTCTGATGCAAGCTAGGACACCATTGGCCTTCTTGGCCACCTGGGCACACTGCTGGCTCCTGTTCAGCCGGCTGTCAATCAACACCCCCAGGTCCCTCTCTGACTGGCAGCTCTCCAGCCACTCCTCCCCAAGCCTGTAGCGCTGCTGGGGGTTGTTGTGGCCCAAGTGCAGCACCTGGCATTTGGCCTTATTGAAACTCCTACAGCTGGCCTCAGCCCATCGCTCCAGCCTGTCCAGATCTCTCTGCAGAGCCTCCCTACCCTCGAGCAGATCAACACTCCCACCCAACTGGGTGTCGTCTGCAAACTTACTGAGGGTGCACTCGATCCCCTCGTCGAGATCATCAATAAAGACGTTAAACAGGAGTGGCCCCAAAACCGAGCCCTGGGGGACACCACTCGTGACCGGCTACCAACCGGATTTAACTCCGTTCACCACAGCTCTTTGGGCCCGGTCATCCAGCCAGTTTTTTACCCCGCAAAGCGTGTGCCCATCCCAAAGATACAGAGGTAGAGAGATAGGGGTGGTTCTACGGGCCAGTATCAGAAGAGAAAACTAATGGAGCAGAGACTGTACAAGCTGCTGAGAGACTTTACTGCTTCTTTAAACCAAGACTGCTTTTTTGTTGCTTATGAACACAATCCTGCAAGGCAAAAAGTACCTTCCAAGACATGTTGAGCACATTCATTATCACCGCTGTCCTATCTGAACTTCTTCCAGGTAGGTGTTTTGGGAGTGAAGGAGATGCCACCTCGGGAAACTAGAAAAGGGCAAAGTTTATCCCTGCGGGATGGAAAATGTCATAAAAACTGTCCATCAGGAGGGTCAGGATAAAGCTGTGGAGAACCTTGGATCCAAAATTGAGTCTTGCTGCTTATACCTCATAGCAAAATAAAATAAAAGTAGCATTTTTAATGCTTTCAAATTAAACATGGCTAGATCTAGACCTGGACTTCAATGCAGAAATAGCCTGCATAAGATTGTCCTAAAAGTATCTAACTTCCCAAGCTGGCTAAAGATATCTGATGACCAGTAAATATTTGCCTAATGCTTAAAAAATTTCATGTAATTCCTTTGAACTTTTCAAGGCTGTACTGACATTGCCCCTGTAAGTGTTAAAACATAAACAAGCCTCAGGATTTATATGTCAAACATACTGATAAGACATTTCTGGATGCTTTGTGGCCCAACAGGCCTTTTGGCCCAACCAATTCATCTTGAATACAGTCAGATTAATTGTAGCACAAACACTTGCAGATTTACCCTTTGCTTTTCAAGATCAAAGAAATATGTAGCACAAGACTTTATGAATCAGTCACAGAAGGGAATTTATGCTTATCAAGTGAACACGTTTCTCTTCAACTGAAACAGTGAGGACTCATTTTCAATTTTCTATAGGGCTGTCTGTTTCAGCTAAAGACAGAAACATCCTAGTTTGTGGATAAGTTAGTAGCATACTCAATTCAAAAAAAAAAAAGAAGGAATTTTCGGCATGGACGGCAGATATTTGTCTTCTT
The DNA here is from genome assembly GCF_031877795.1 of Strix aluco. NCBI lineage: Eukaryota > Metazoa > Chordata > Aves > Strigiformes > Strigidae > Strix > Strix aluco. The sequence goes on from NC_133931.1 coordinate 161,798,586, forward strand.
TTTTCACCTCCAAAACAAAATTTGCTATGTAATTCCAAGCATATTGTGCTTATTGGGCCCTACCTAAAATGCTTCCTAAAAAGCACAAAGATTTTTAAATTCTCTGACAAAAGGCCAGGAAATGGTAAATTATTGTTTGTAATTAAAGTCCAATGTATAAATGTTTTATTTCCAACTGTGAGCTTGTGCTGTTACATCCCTCAACCTATTAACCTACATTATTAATATAGGCATGCAATGCCATGGCAACTGACTGTGAGAATAGTGTTGACCAGTAAAACACGAATGCGTGTGCGCATATATGAATATTGGTATTTAATACGGGAGATGGTGTCATCTGTAGTGGTATATGGTAATATGATAATTAAGTTCTCATTATTTATTAAAAATCGTACAGAATGATACAGATGCATATAAAATCAGAAAATTCCAAAGTGTAGGGTATCAGCCATTTCCTTCAGTAAAAGACCCTGTAACAGTCTCACATTCCCTCGTTCACCCTCTCAAGCAGCACAACAGTTTTGTGGGGTAGGAACAGAATGCCTAGCACAGTGTTTTACTCGGTGACTGATACACTTTGAAGGGGACTTCCATCAGTTCACATGTACTTGCTATGTATTTGCATTTGCCTTTATGCTGAGGTACAGGCTATCAGGAAAACAGCCAGAAAGGGAGGTGTGAAGGAAGGGTCTGTGCTCCATGCCCTATCTCCTGAGTCTGGAAGGTGGTTTCTGTATAAATACTGTCAGCAGGCACATTGTCATTCTGGTGTGCAAAAGCAGAGAGGGATTTCTCCTGTCTTCCTCTCCCATTAAGCTGGAGTGAGCTTGTTTTCAGCCATCAGCAATACACCGAGGCACACATACCTCCAAAGTGTCTGTGTGTTTTTGAGCTGCCACCTACAAGTTCATGGCCTGTGCTCTTAGCCTTCACTCTTCTGAGAAAGATATAGCCCCCACAGGGCCTGAGTGATAGGAATAAAGACAAGTTCACTCAGCAGCGTCCTTGCACTCCCTCCATCAACATGAAGCAGCTCATACATCACAGCAAGCAATGGCAGTGCACAGAGAATGAACATCTCCTCAGCATCTCAATTGGTCCCATGCACTGAGGAAGGGTGTGAGGCTGCAGTCGGAGCAGGATCACATGAACGAGGATTATTTGTAGTTCACTGCAGCATGAAAGCCTGGCATTACCTCAATAGGTATGCCAAAGATTTTCATAGTGAAGATTATTTTTTAATCAAAATGCCAAGTTCTTGTCCACATCTGTCTCCTGGGATTGATGAGAATGCCCGTAAAAGCAATATATTGACATTCCTGGAGACCAGAGGTTTCTCACTTACTCCAAGTACAGCATGATCAATCATATCTCACAAACATGAATCTTACTAGGCCATCCATAATAACTGCCTTCACTCTCCTCCAATTCCTGTCCTACAAGGCTGCTACATACAAAATTTTGCAGTGCACATATTGGAGAAGGAGCATTTCACCACTGGGAATGAGAAGGTGGTCCTCAATTCCTCCTGGACTGGTCAAACATTAAAATTTTTTAACTCCTGCCATCATGATCTCCATTCAAAATGGCAGCCTTAAAGACCAAGTTTTATATTTGTCCTGGTTTTGACTGGGATAGAGTTAATTTTCTTCCTAGAAGCTGGTACAGTGCTGTGTTTTGGATCTAGTGTGGGAATAATGTTGATAACACACTGATGTTTTAGTTGTTGCTAAGTAGTGCTTCTCCTAAATTAAGGATTTTTCTGTTCCCATGCTCTGCCAGTGACAAGGTGTACGAGAAGCTGGGAGGGAGCATGGCCAGGAGAGCTGACCCCAACTAGCCAAAGGGCTATTCCATAGCACAGAGCGTCATGCTCAGTGTATAACCTGGGGGAGTTGGCCGGGAGGGGCGGATCACTGCTGGGGCATCGGTCAGCGGGGGGTGAGCAACTGCACTGTGCATCACTTCTCTTTTCTTGGGGTTTATTTCTCTCTCGTTGTTATGTTCCTTTTAATGATTATTATTATTATTATTAGTTGTTGTTGTTGTTGTTGTTGTTGTTGTTATTTGATTTTTGTTATTAAATTGTTCTTATCTCAACCCATGACTTTTACTTTGTTTTTCCAATTCTCCTCCACATCCCACTGGGCAGGGGGAGGAGTGAGCGAGCAGCTATGTGGTGTTTAGTTGCTGGCTGGGGTTAAACCATGACAATATTCTATTACTGTTTTTAAAGCTCATTAAGTCAAAATTTCAGTTTTGTAGATGCAGGTACTTTTAATAGAGAAATTTGAAGATTTTTTTCCCCTTCTGCCTCTCCTTTCATGGTTTGTAATTTTGTGAGTGTTTTAATACAGTCATAAATGTATGGTATTACAGGCTATTAAAAGAAAATATAATTTAGCTTCTATTTTACTTAGAAATGAGCTGATCTTCAAAAGGTTTTAAACTGTGACACGGGAGATTTGTTTTCAGTTCCTGCTACAGCAGCTTTCTGCATTATACTAGGCAAGCCCTTTGACTGCTCTATCCCTTCCCTATTTGTCTAAATAAGTCCCTTCTCTATTAAATTGTCTTGGCTATGTGCTATGACAACACCTAGCTCTTTTCTCTCTGTGTCCCCACACGCAGTTAGGAACACACAAACTTGTACAATACCTAACAGCAAACCCAAAAACCTGGCAGAAACACAAAGCATGTATCCTTATCCTTATCCTTATCCTTATCCTTATCCTTATCCTTATCCTTATCCTTATCCTTATCCTTATCCTTATCCTTATCCTTATCCTTCACCATTCCCTTGGCTTCTCCATATAAAACATACCTTGACATGAACAGAGTAAGCACACCTGCCTTGTTGTAATAAGGAGACTATTATACCATTTCTTATAAAAATAAGTTGTTTTGAGTAGATGCAAGATTCCAGGAAATCTTGCCCACCGATCTGTTAGATATGAAAATAAGGAAGGTCCCCACTTTGCATGTTAGTCTGCACAGATGTGCTCATGTTTTCTCATCCAGCCTTGTTGATTTTAAAGAGACTCCTTGCATGGGCAGGGTCTGCCCACACGGATTTCGCTACAGCATCAAGAGCCAAATTCATGGAGAAATCCGAAATGCAGATTCTTGCAAACTGCAAGAAAAAAGCATGGGTGGGGAAAGAGGTTGAAATGAGGAATGTGGAAGGGTTCCCACATCCTTTTCTTGCATAGGGATGAAAATCAAAGAATTTCTTTCACTTGGGATTACTGTTAAATACATACAACTCCTTTGACTATTTAATTTCTGTGCAAGGAACTACTGGAACTGAAAAAAAAAAGGCTTAACAGAAGCTGATGAAAAACGATTTTCCTCTGAGAGAAAAGCTCTGAGATAAAACCATTTTTCTGTAGGTAGCTACAGAAGCCGTTAAGACCATGAACTGCAGAATTACCAAGCTGCATCCCTATGACCTGAACATACAACATGCCCTGGGACAGGTCACTGGAGCTTTTGAGGGAGGTTGGGATAGTTGGTTTGTTCCCCTGGGGCAGCTCCAGATGCCAGCCTGAGGCCCTGGGGCCTTGAGCGTCTGCTAGCAAATGCTGATGGTCTTTAGCAGACAGTGACTCACAGGTTTTGTCTGGGAAAAGGAGCAGAGTATGGCTTTATGCTTTGGAATTGCATACACTGGCCAAATGGTTTCCTTAGCTGCGCCTGTATGGGTTTGACACTAAGCAGACCAGTGTTGTATCATATATGCTTTTGACTTACAGCCAGCTCAGTCCCACCACGCAAATCCAGCTCATTTTCTGAGTATACATTATATCTCAACATCCATGTGTTTAACCACTGGCACTACCTTGGTGTATAAACATGAATTCTCACTAGCAGGGAAGCTGCCAATACAGAATTTATGAGCAGAAAAGTGATGTGCAGACTGTAGCAGATAAGGGCATATTTTACATAACTAGCATTGCCGGTACAAGGAGAACATCTATTTCCTGACCACTTGCAATCCATGTACAGTAAAACTGGTGAGAAAGAGACAAAAAGGCCACACACACTTCTCCAACCTAGCTGCTGTCACGCCCGCTGTATTTATAGCGTCTTATTTTGGCAACATGGTCTTTCATTTTGCATGATGTATAGGGCTTGAAGGAATGGCCTGGGCATGAATACATATCCACATACAGGGATGCTCTGATTTTTCCCTTATAAATACCATGCAAGTTCTCTTTGTTACAAGTGCATTTGCAAAATTATGTTTCAATTTACCAGATTTACAATATAACAAACGAGATGGTAGTTCTCAGCAGACCACCTTCCAACCATAAATGAAGCAAAAGCATACTTCAGGTCTGTCTCTTATTAGTGGCTGTGCACTTGAAGATGAGTGCCAGTCAGTAGAAAAAAAATGGAACTGTGAGATATTTGCAGGTGGTGTTTTTTCTCCTGAAATGAGACTTGTCAAGGTATTAAGCAGTACACCTGGTAGCAAATGATTGCTGGATTAGGTCCTAAAAAAGATGCTAATTTTAGAGCATCTCTGTCATGGTTTAAACGGAGAATTACCATGAAACCAGGTGTCCAGAAATACCATCTGGGAGAGAAGAAGGAGGAGGAAAGTGTGCATCAGGGCCAGTTTAAGCCAATAATGTCAGGCTTTAAAATAAGGATGCAGATTAGAGTGAAGGCAGACCTAATGTAAAATATCAGTACTAGTGCTGCATTTATCTAAAGGGAAGTCATTGAAGATTCACAGAAAGGCAGGAAGTTCAACTTTGTAAGTATGCTCTAGCCTGGGACTTGGGCTAATACAATTCTTGGCCCGTAGATTTTCTGCATGTACTTGTACAGGCCAGCTGTGTGCTCGCTCTCTCGAAACCACACCTATACAACACAGATGCTACTTCTCTGTCTCACTGTTTGGGGAAGGGGACAGGGATTTTTGCACACATTTGAACTAATGTCCCAGGGAGGAGGAGCCAGGAGAGCAGTGCCAGCAGGTCTGAGCTTACGTGACTAGGGATGGGGAGAGGAAACTTGCCACCACACTGAACATAAATGACGTAGCTTCCAGGAAAAGGGGGAAGCTTGCCAGAGCTGTATTTAAACAGGTGGTTTAAAAACACCATCTGTGATTTCAACTGCCAGTGCTGAGCCATAATGAACTGCTTTTTGGGAAGAGTATATGAAGATGGAAAGCCATTTATGATCTTCTGGGACTATGATAGCAAAGATTGGCCAAGATGCTTTTAGACCTTGTTCTCCACATCCGTTGTGTTTTGACACTGTGTCACAAAGCTGTGGCACCGGGGAAGGCAGCAATAGTAACACATGTGTTGTCATAGCATCCATCATGGCAAAACTGATGGTCTAAAGATATAAAAGAGGTGGGATTTGAAGGAGGAAGTCACACATTTTATTAGCCCAAGGGGTACAGTTGTGGGAGGAGCAAAAACCAGACAAACTTCTGAACACCGAAGTCCACAGCATAGGCCACCCCATCAGAGTCCTCAGGGCTGTGAAAACCATGCAGCAGGTCAGGGCTCTGACACAAAGACTGCAGTTTTGTGGCTACAACAGCAAAATCTAGGATAGCTGGTCAGGACTGTTGATTTGCATCACCAAGGATCTGGTCATTTCTCTAAAAGGACACAACCCAAATCGGTGGAAGTCCTTTGCTTCGGGTACAAGTGCAATGGACTCTGTAACAGCAAATATTACATTGCGGGATGGGGAGGAGGCTCTATTGAAGCAAATAATGACTTTGCAACGAGATCAGTAGCTGTGCATAAAACTGATCTACTAAAATGCATCACCTCTAATTAGATTATCAGACTCTCGCGTGTTTATTCTATGAAAGCTTCCATCATTTTGATTACTAAGGGACATGTGCCAGAGGATGGTTCAGGTGAGAAGAGTATTTCAGGCAGAGGAAAGATGAATTCTCCCAGCTGGGGCTAGGAAGGTGGGCTTAAACACAGCTGTGTTTTGAAAAAAAGTTTAATAAATTGAAAGGTATGAGGTGCCAATTGCCTGCTCCTCTTGCAAGGCTTCATATAAAACGAAGGGAGGAGGAAATGAAATAACAAAACCCACTACACACTGTTAAGAATTGTGTTGCAAACACTGGAAGTGTTATTAACCTGCTAACCAAATGTGTGGGCTTTCATACAAGTGTCTAAGCAGAGGGAACAAAGTAATTTATCTAATTAAAACCCGAAGCTTGACAACTTTTTCTTTTCTTGAAAGTCATGAGCACTCACAGCACCTCATACTCAGTTTCAGTAGCTAAATTGCCTCAGGAAATAAAAAGCTTTAAAAAAGTCACAGGCAGGATAGCTTTGAAATTTCAAGCTGCCCCTATAAAATAAGAACAAAGCAGATATAAAGCATCACGGCTTTGCAGCTTTTAATCTATTTTTTCAGTTCAACTGGCATAATGTTCATCTCTCTTCTTTGTACAATCCCCTAAAATCCTGAACTGTATGACATGAAAGTTTATGTTTCTTCAGGCCTGTTCTTTTACAAAAGCTTCTAGCATTGCCCAGTAAGGTTGACTGACACTTTGCATTATAGGACACAGTCGCTTCTGGCTTTGCCAAACGTTATCCATTTGGAGTAATACTGCTTCTGCTGAATGTTTGCCTTGGGCTGATTATCTTCATTAAAAAAAAATAAAAATCAGTCAAAATGGTTCAACTGTTTCTAAATAAAATACTAGAAAAAGTACTGGTTTGGGCATTAGAGGAATTAATTTTTTTCTTTGAAATGCTAAGGTGACTTGCTATTTTGAAAGAGAAAATTGAAGTTTGGCAGAGATGGCTTCTGAGTCAGGCGAAGAAAAGAACCTGGCCAGGTTTCAGACATAGAGAAAATACCATTTCAGAAATTCAGATTGCTAAAAATTACACTCCTGACTGAGCACGCAGTGCCCCAGCGTACAGCCAAGCTGCCTGAGTGCCATCCTCCCAGAGGATTACCAGGGCAAAACTGGTCTCTCCCACAAGCCCATCTCAGCGCGGAGGCAAGCGGTGGAGCCGAGCCCGGGCATGCCGCCTCTCCCGCGGGTGGGTGGCCCACGTCCCGGGAGCTGGGAAGAGGCAGCCAGCTGGTCCAAATGCGGCCAACAAACCAGCTTAGGTGGGAAGTGGAGGAGTGCACTAAAATAAGGAGTGAAGCGAGGGCTAGGAAAGACAAACCACGGTTCAGAGCAACAGGGAAAACTAGACTGTACGGGGCTGTGCAGGCCTAGGCTAGAAAACACAGTAGGTCTACATGGCTGCAGTTGTTTGGCGGAGGGAGGGGAGGGAGGTTAGACCAGAAACTGCACTGCGACTGGGGCTAACGGTAACGAGAATGAGAGATTAGGACTCAAACAAGTCACTGGGTTTCTGTTTCTCATAATTTAACTGAGCTAGGATGGATTTTCAGGGATGGTGAAGGATGTGCCATCTCCTGATAAATCTCACTTCCCTGCTCCAGAAGCTGGGTTTGCTGCAGCTGGCCAAAATGCCTGCAGCACCCTCACAGAGTATGGTTTGGGTTTGTTTCTGCTACATTATCAACAGGTTTATCGTGATCCTAAAAGATAATGCTCTGAAAGCACGTTAAGACTCCACAGCAATATTCCTCCATTTCAAGGTCTACCAACCATTCTCTTGTTTATGTTCATATGGTAAATTATTAGAGGCAAGGGCTGTCCTAGATTATTTGTTGAGAGCTAAATATGAAAAGTCCCACCTCTTGATTTCTAGGTGCTATGGTAATAAAAACTCTTAGGCATGCACCCATTTTTCTTGCCAAACTGCTAATTTCAAGGTAAAGGAGTGGCAACAGGGCCACAATGACAGCCCCTTCTGAGCACTGATCACCATAAAGTTTTATTGCATCATGAATTGTAGCTCACTTTTTCCATCTTCCAGCACCACTTTCAGGCACGATATGCCCAATATGCCCACTTAGAAATTCCATGCACCACTTGTACTTTAGTTTCCTTTGCCTTTTCAAGAAGTTTTTTCACCCTTCACTTTAACAGCACAACCAACCACAAAACTTGCATTGGAGAAGTCAATGAATCACTTTTCCGACCCCATATCAACTGTTCTGTAACTACACTTCTCACCCCACAAAACCTTTTTATATGTTACTTCTTAAACAGACAAATGGTTCATTCATGCATGATGGCATGAGGTCAGCTGAATGCTCTTGATCTGATGGTGGAGAAATGTGATTATTCTTGGAACTGTTTCTGCGAACTCCTTCCTTTGAGCCACAGCACACAGTTTTGCTGGAGACTGATCAAATGATTTATTGCAGCAAGCCCAGCCCATTAAAACTATTGTTCCTCCATCACTGAGAATGAGGACCCTTTAATGTTACATTAATATACAATAGTTTCACCGCAGCCAACCTACTATATAGAAAGTCCTTAATTTTTGCAATGCAAAAGAATTCCCCTTCAAGTTATGATGATTAGTGAAAAAAAGAGCCATACAACTCAGTTTTAAAACCCAAAATGTGTGGTCATGCACACAATCTGAAGTCATATGGTTGACATATGATGATTTCTGCCAGGAATGCAGTGTGTTTCACTGTAGCTTGGTTTCAAGTGCCTTTGCTTTCTTCATCCCTAAAACCTCTGATATTTTCATGGGAAAACGAAGTATGTTACCTTTAGAAGCCATATCATCACGCTAGAAACCCTGAGACCACCTAACTAGCAGCTTATTTTGTCCCAATTCCATTCATACTATGATTTTTTGACACTATTTTGTACTCTCTTTGAACAACTTTACATAATATGACCTTCCTGTCACTGCTTGTTCCCTTCAGAGCATTTCAGGTTTTAATAAAGACATACTTCAACAAGATGATCAGATAGATAGAAGCTTGAGGGTACAAATGTTTTAAGGACAGAACAGATTAAAACAAAAAAACCCACACTCCATGACTGGCATAGATAGAAAAAGGAATAATATTTCAAATTTTCATAACAGAGCTAGATAGCACAATTCCCAGATATCTTTGGGCAATTTCTCAACTTGAAGAAGATGCTGCTCCCCAGCCAAACACTTCCAGGAAGCTAAAATTAAAGAGGCTACTGATTTATTTTTCTACAAAGGCTCACGTGGAATACTATTACACTCCAATCTGCACAAAGAAGCATGTGGGCTCAGACGTCCATCTCTGTCGTTCTCAGTACCATGTGTTACAACACTCTGCCAAATTTAACACCTTCCACATACCCATCAGACAAAGATTATCTTCTAGGTGACAGTCAACAGCTGGCAGGCACCCAGGTTGTGCTGTCAGTACCCATCCTTCATTATCAGCCTCTGAACTGTTGAGGAGGTTAAGAACCAGTAATTTGCCTAAATCCTTCATAAATATCTTGAACTAATCTTAAGTAAGAAAATTCAGTCCTTTCAAATCCTCCTGATGCCATTCATAACCAAGAATTCAAGTCCTGAGGAGGGATGATATACGAGATAGCCAAAGTAATTTAATAAGATTATCCTGGTGCCTCCTTTATGAACTCCTGTCTTTCAATAGCTTCATTAATACTGTCTTGAGTTGTCTTCCTTGTAGACAAGCTATTTTTCAGGAATAAATGCAGTGGATTATTTATTGACTGGTCTCCAAATTTACTTTTGCCTTTCATTTATTTTTAAAAGCAGCGCTTCAGCATGGTAATGCAAAGAATAAAAGTATCTCCCTCCCTCCCCTTGCGCCCCATCAATCGTAACCACAAATTTGGATCTTCTTAGGTCATTTCTAAAGTCAGATAACGATGAACTCTAGTCACCAGCTAGGAGAGATGACACAGGCTCCCCAGCCAGGCGCAAAGCTTTGCTTCAGTTGGTTTTACTCTGTAAGAAAAGGTCTACCTGACAGTCACTTTCAACCCCATAAAAATTTCTTAACTGTGCTTTACCTCCTCCTGGCCAAGCGTCTGGGTAATTCATACCATCACATATACAGTTTCTGGTGAAACATACACTTCTCATTACAAAGATTTTGTTAGGATTTTCTTAAACCATTTAGAGGTTTTGGTATTAAATATGTACAAGCAGATCGAAGTGACAGTTTGCCAGACCCATGAATGAGACCATGCACTAGCTCTTCTATTCCTGTGTTACAGTCATCTGGTATAAGGTTTCCAAGAGGGATATTATTGACAACTGATGCCCAAAACCCAAATATTTTTTGGTCCTGCAGTGTTATACTTTTATGTTAGTGTTATACTGTTATACTACCTTTATGTTAGGAGCACATACTGTATTTTCACTATGCATAACCAAGTGGGCTGTTTGAAACAACCAACCTTCTGCCTTGCAACTTTCCTCACTGCTGAATGCCAGTGAGGGTAACAACTCAGGAGATGTTTGCTTTTGTCTCTTACTCTCAGTGCTCTCTGTTTTTATGTTTTTCATTTCTTTATGTTATGAGCTAACTCATAACTCAGAGCATGAGTTATTCCTGCAAAACTATGGGGGTTTAATCCCACCAATCACCTTCCTCCACCTAGTAGTTGTCATTTATTTCTACATATGAACTGTAAAACAAAGTAAGTTTCACTCCACATAACATTGTTCCGTTCCATCCATGAGAAAATATTTATGAGTCCCAAGACAGGTGCACACAGTTTACTCACTTACATACTCTGTTAAAATAAAGATATATATGTGCAATAATATTTGTTACATCCTCCTTAGAGATGGTCCATAGGGATCCAAAGACAGGAGATAATCATTAAGAGGAAAATTTTCTCTACTTGAGAAAAAATCAAAGAATGCTACTCTTTTTTTATAATTTTCGGATCCTTTCACAAAATCTCCATGACTTTGCAATTGGCACTAGCCCAGTAAGCTCATCAACCAATTATCTTAAATCACTAAAGATTTTTTTAATGTTTAATTTTTTTGGCTGACCTTGAATTTCACAGATACTTACTCGAATCTGGTTGCTACTATGGCAAGACCAATTCAAGTTAGTGTTTTAGAAAAAAAGGAGCACTGCCTCGGCAAAGACCACCCAGTTCCTGAAATATTTCACATATAGCTTAGTTCCTCTTGCATTATAATTAGTACTTGAGTTGTGGCACAGCAATTAAGGGATTTAATCAGTCTTCCATTCCTGCAATTCTTCTTTAGAAGATCTTACCCAGGTATGAGTTTTTGAAAAATCTCTGACCCACTTTCTGTCTACTTGCAGTGCAGGCCTACAACGTTAGCAACTCTAGGACCCCCCTGTGTAAAACAGTCTCCAGGTTTTGTACCATCCAGTTAGTTATTAAGGACACTGGTTACCAACCATTTTGATTCAATTCAAAGAATGACCCTCTGCAGTGAACTTAAGTAGACTGACAGTAGTCTTAAAAATCAGTGATTACCTTCTGCCAAAATAAATCTGGGACAGATTTATTAACATTATTTATTAACTCCAGCCATGATCAGGTAACATGATGGTACAGAGTATTAATGACAGCGATGCTTCAACTTCCGAGGGAAATTTATAGAGATGACCAGTGCAAACACATATTGGGAATTACACTTCTGGATTAGAACAAGATTCTGAAACTTCCAGAACTTGACTATTTATGGAGATACTGTGTTTAAATGGCAGAACATTTAAATACTATTTTTAAACTGGAAATACATAGATCACACTGTACTATGATGAGTGTTCTAAGTGAGCTGCAGGAGGCAATTAAAAAGGTAGCAGTGCTGGAAGGAACACCCTAGATCACTTTGCTTAAAAAGCAGTGGGACCAAGGTCTACTCCTGCTAGGAGCAGAAGTCCTTCTCGCAGCTGCAGGGACACTTTCTGTGAACAGACCATGAATCCTGTGGTAGAGGAGGATGTACCCAAGTGTGTGAGCTCAGTCACAGATGCCAGGCCTTCACAGCATTCATGCCCGTAAATAAAGGGAATGTTGCCAGGAGAAACACAACATCAGCAGCCCTGCAGCCACACCTCACCCAACAGATGCAAAATGTCCCTGCTGGCAGCCACGTTAGTGCAAATTATATGCTGGTTTGTGTAGACAGCCCATTTCTGGCATCCAAGGAAATGTCCAAATCCCATCTCCATTCCAAAAGAGTTGGTGGGGAAGAGCATTACTTCTGCATCAGAAAGGGAACGGTTGCATTAGCTTTGCTGCTGCAGAAAGGAGGGGGACTGTGTTATTGCTTTGGCTGTGCTGGGCACAGGCCAGGACCGTGGCTCTTGGCTAGCGCTAGTGTAATCCTGAGAGTGGACACAACATTAGGACAGCTGCTTTTGGCTCCTGCTGTTCAAACAGGTCCTGCAATCGAGGAGGTCTGTGTCCTGGCAGAGGAAGGGACAGGCTGGGCAGCAGAGAAGCAGGGGACCTCCTCCCCACTCCAGGCAAACACACCTCCCTCCTTCAGTGCTGAGGAGAGAACTACGGGGCCACAAGTGCTTGTGGCATAAATTCAGCTAAATCACTTAATTCCTTCCCCTTTCCTTCCTCTCCCATTTCTTCCCTAAATGCTTTTACAGCTATAATTAGGGCAGTGCCAGTGGGAAGTGGAAGGCTTAACATCTTAACATTGTCCTAAGGCAGGCCAAGTGCTATTACTTTCATGCCACAAACCCATAAAAGAAGAGCAGCCTAGGGTCAAAAAAGAGTCACAAGATTAAATAAACTCTCTAAAACCTATACAGAATAGCCTAATACTCGTGGAGTTTGCACTTCTCGCTTCTCTGGCACAGCCCTACCATATAAACTAATGACATCCCTGTATCCTGCTAGAGTATAGGCTACCTGAGTTAAAGACATTTTTTTTAGAAGTACTGATTTACTACTGTCTCCACTCGTTCAGTGATCACCTCTCATGCGGCAAGATTTGTGTCGCATCTTTTTTAATTATCACTTTGATCATTAAGATTCCTGAATGAAAAGTGAAGGCAGACATTCACAAATAGCAGGTTCACAGTAATGTAGTTTATGGAAAAAAATATAAAGTCCTTTAACAATACTGCTTTCTCCTGCAGCTTTTAACAAATGTAACTGCTTAAAGTAACTAATAAAGTATATAGTATAAAATATAAGTAAAGAATATAAAGTATATAATTAGTATGCACTAAATGCATACCAGTGTTAATATTACTGTCTCTGAAATAGAACCTCTGTATTGACTTGTATCTACGTCTTCACCTAATTTTTTCCCCCTTTCTGTTGTTTCCTCCTGGATACCCTATGATTCCCTCTCCTAGCAGGAATTTAACTCACCTGCCCTGATACCTCCTCCCTTTCCCAACCATGCTGGCAGCACCACCCTCTCTCTCAAGCTTAAAATTTTTTAACCCTCTTTCCCTCATCTCACACAAAAAGGGTCACAATGAGGCAATATAATCTATTTGGCTTTCTTTTCCAGTCTGTACCAGTAAGAATCCTGGAACCCGAAGCTTGGTCTAGAAAGCATGTTTTCTATCATCCACTCTGCCTTTGGCTACCGAACAGACTGAAAACACTGCAGTTGTGAAGATCTTCAAAAGCATAGAGTTCACCTGCATCTCCAGAGATGCAGATGGATGAGTTGATTCTTCTGTTCTTATTTTACACATAAATTTGCCAATTTGTAAAATAGCTGTTAGAGACCCTGTGGCTTAAACCAGGCCCATTTGCTTAGGGCCAGGGGCATAACTGTGACACCCCTCGATGCCCTAAGGACTGCAGGACACACAGGCTGCAGACTCTTTTCACAATTTGCCCAAGGAACTCTGTCGGTTACAGCTGAAAAATCGCAGCTTTTTGCTGTGCCTAGCACACGATGGCTGGCCAGCACTGCATGCAACGCAGTGTTTCATCAACACTGCCAAAAATGCAGTTTGGATTACAGCTTGTGGAGCAGTAGTTTTAAGCTTAGTGCCTGACCCTTTTCTTTAGCCACAACAAAATGAACACAGCTCCTTTAGAAAGAGGATAGAAAATATATTTGTAAGCATAATAATCAGCTCGTCCTCCCCTTCTCCCCCCACTCCTGCAAACACAGCCTGACTGTCATGAAATCCGCATGTGCTGCATTCTGGGAAGAGAGTGATGGGAGAACATCCTTTTCATTTCCTAAATTAAAAGCAGTGATTGAATTAGCCCCCCTCGGCATCACCGCTGCCCCGCGTAGCGTGTGACCGAGCTGGATGCATCTAAACAATAGGCCCATACAGATGAGGCACAATAATTCTCTGGATGAGTTGGGATCTGTCTTCTCGGCACCTGCTGCAGCTGAAGCCCCCATCTGTGCTCCCCGGAGAGCTACGGCGTGTTAGTACTTAATGTGCTTGGTGTCACTCTGCTTCCTGAGCTCTTGTTTTATACCAATGAAAGAGAATTTGGGGACGAGAGGGTTGGAGGGGAAAGAGGCTCACAAAAGTGAGCACACACAAAGAACGTGAGTTTTAATTAGAAAACAGGTCGGGGGGCACTGACACTGTGGGCAAACACTTAGTGCAGTGCAGAAGTAATTAGGTGCACAAATCTCTGTTGTTAACAGACTCTTCAACATCTATTATCCCCGGTGCTGCACAAAAAAAGCAGATCTCGTTTGTGAAAGGGGCTGGAATGCTTCATTTTTCACTTCTCTTTATTCAGGCGGATCAGTGACAAGGAGGGAAGGAGAACTGGGAGGACACAACAGTGGGCGGCCAGGGTATGGGTCCCCCTTCACCCTCCCTGCCCCACTCCCTCTCTCCACTTACCACACAGTCCTCCTCCATGTCAAATACGGTCGTTCGCTTCTCCCAAACTATGAGCTTATTTTGTCACGGGTCTGGCACATGTTTTGTTGTTTTTCCTCCACTGCCTCCCTTTATTTCTAGAAGTTTCATCACTCTCACTCATTACTGCAACTGTACCCCCAGGTTTTGCTGACAGGTAGGAGGACAAAGCCTATGTCTTTATTTCATTTCTTTATATATTCAGCTTGCTTGCAGATCTGGCCCAAATGTGAGGTGACCACTCTGCACTGGATATACAAAACAAGAGTAAGAAACCCAGAAGCTTCTCTTTGGTACCCATTATTTCCTGTCGCTGTTTAAAAAAAAACCCTTTCCTAAAGTTTCCATCTCAGGGACTCTCAACAGCTGTACAAAAGCAGCTGTGAGAGTCATTCTAGTTACATTAAAACTTGAAATTGAGTGTAGCTATGAATATAAGGTATATGCATTTTAAAATTGCCATAGCACTGAGAAATGGTATAGTGCAAATGAAGTTATCATTCACCAGATGTCACATTCTGCCCCCTTATTCACAGTGAGTAAGCCAAACCCCCAAATTAGGACCTTTCATATACACTGACAATTCTGCTCTTTATGTTCTGCTAGAATAAATCAGAAGCGAGTTCCCTGAAGATACGAGACAATGCCAGTTTCCATGAGATCAAACATACAAGCAAGCGGCATTCTGGAGTCACATGATTAAATTCCACATCTCCTTGAGTACGTTAGATAGTTTTTCTCTCTGTTTAACTAAAAAGCATATAAAATCACAAAGATTTTTTTTCTTGGATTTAGTTAATGGACATTAAGTGCCTGCATCTGCAGGTTGGCATGAAAGTGAGTGTCCTGCTTTCTGCCTTCAGCTTGCACTTCAGAAATAATGTTAAAAAAATCTGAATATTCACTCAGGATCTGCTGCCTCACCACCCACTGAAACACATGGAAACTGTTTCTTTCATATCAGTAAGCCCTGACTCAGCTCCTGTTGGACCAAACTTCAGGCACGCAGGCTTGGAAATAATCAGGGGTCCCTAAAGGTCACAGAAATTGTCACTGGAAGAGTCGGGAAAAAAGATGATCAGTCTGGTCTTCCAGTTCCTTGTCTCACCATCGCAGAGAGATGGCTTGGTGTGCATAACTGAGTGAAACCTCCCATTTACATTGTTCTGCTCTTTGGTTTTTAGTTATGTATTTTGTAAGCTAATTCTCTTTCCTAGGCTAAGAGTGGGGAACCCATAAAAGAGGTAGGATACTGTCTATGTAAGAACTGACTTTAAAAAATGTTTCTCAAACTGTAGAGATATTCACATAGGTGCTGAGGTGAGTTGATACGCAATTGCACAATACGGGACGTTAGGGTATGTAAGTGTTACACACAACGATCTCTGCATTGTGGTGACCCTGCACACTGCTGTGATAGCTCTTTCCCTTGGTCACATATTGCAATCCTAACGCCTGAGCTCACCATCTTCAAATGCAAGTGTGGAAGACAATAACTTCTGTAAACTGTTGGGCTGAGAACTGCTCACAGATACCTTTCCCAACACTGCAAACACAACAATTAGGATTGAAAGTTTTAAGAGAGGCTGTTGCAACATGCTCCAGTGGTTGCTTAATGCTGCCCGGGGAGCACCGTCGTCTCATGTGTGGGGTGTTTTCCCAGCAGGAAATATTCCTTCTTGGTTCACTTGCAGACTACATTTCAACACTAGAAAAGCTGAGTTCATGCTATCAATCACATTTTCAAAGCCACTGTACGTTATTTAAGAGAAGTGCTAAGAGTACAATGTGAAACCACAGAAGTGCTTTTTTGGCATTCTTTAATTTAGGAAGAAATGGATATGCTAATTTAAGGTTGTAACCATCCTGACTGAATTTCATCCCAGGGAAAAGTTATTATTGTTATGTGCCTTTTGGAAAAAAAAAAAAAATACTTTTTTAAGAAGCTAAGATGACCTTCATCAGAAGTAATAGGCAGTCTAACACCATCATTCTGTTAATGGCACACACAGAAGGGAGGTGCCTAGGGACTAGAAAATAGAAATAGGAAATCTGGACAATTCAGTCAGTCCTTTGCTCTGCTATTGACTTATTATTTGGCCTCAGGCAAGTGCAGGGAAGTTAGTGAAGAAGTTTCTCTGACTCAGCTGTGTTTGGGTGAGAGTCTTAAACATCCTCTATGTATGCTCAGTTGACCTCTCTCTAGAACTGAGATACTGAATACTCCCAGAAAGTAATTGATTAAGCTTTGCAGAACACTTTCCAATCCTTTGGCAAGACTACTTGATGATTATTGCACACATTAAGTGATATATATGGATATATAGATATCAATATCTATATATAGAGACAGGCATTCTTCTCTCTGTGATATTTCCAGATAAATTATTGATGTTATTTTTTAATGGCATATACATTTTTACTAATAAAAAGGAAAACATTTAAGCATACTTTTATCTACAGGACCACTTTTAAGCTACATGACAACAATGTAAAAGACAACTATATCATCTTGCAGTGGGCCAGTTCCATAACCGCTTTAAATTGGCTTAATGCAGGCTGCCATCACCAAAAAAAAGTAGTTTCATCCTCTCCCCTACCATATTTTCCTGCACACACCCTTATGCTGGCAGTAATGCCTACGCACTTTGAAATGTCTTTTTATTTTTTCCCTTCCCCTGGATATTTTTCGGCCAGATCTGTTCCTCTGCATGGTTGTGTGGTTGCATTACAGCAGGAGTGCTTGAAAGTTAAGGCTCCATGTCAACCCTAAGCCAACCTCTATCTTGTATGATGCTTCAGGACTAGGACAGAGGTTGTGAACCAGAGCACAGGGGATCTGGAGTCACTGAAATAACACACCAACCATTTCCTAACCCTCCTCTGCTCACTAGCTTCTGAGCAGCACCAGGTCTGCCTGCCAGCTCAGTAGCAGCCCAGTCCGCATTTCTCTGTGGTGTGTGGGAGCTTTCCGCATTACTATGTGAAATCCATCTCTGAGTACAAATACCACATGGAGGAACAGCAACATGAGACTAGTGTAAAAGCTGTCTGTGCTGAGAGCCCAAATACACACACAAGCCTTAATAATACAGATTTAAAAAGTAAAATAAAAAATCGCTCATTTTGCCAGACAAGTGAAGAAGAACAGTTATCCTGGCAGCATGTATTTTATTTATAGAAACAGGTAATATCTCTGAGGACTGCCAAATACTGAGCAAAACGCAACCGAGTGCAGTGCAACTATTAATAATAAATTTTAACTCTTAGTTGGTTCCTTCACTCAGATTCCTTTGCTTCTCCTGTCAAAGCACAGAGCAAAGCATGCTGACAGCTTCCATAAATAACAGAGATTTAAATAATTCATCAGCAGGCAAACGGGATGCACATTTATACGGAATGTGAGCATCTCCCTTGCTAGCTCTTAGAGCCCAAGTTAGCTGAATGCATTTCCTTGTAGGCATCAGTCAGCTCCAACATAAAAGAGCAATACAAGAGCACAGAATCAAAGGGAGTACTTTTGTCTGTGGTTTTACACAAGGGACTAAAACTTTCCTGATTCTTAAAGCTGACTGGCAGTCACTAAACTTCTTGCTTGTACAGTGCAAATAACTATATTTCTCACTTGAAGAGCTCTCCTGCATATTGAAAGAATGAATGAAAGGTGCTTAGAAGCAGCAAAACTGGCTTTCAAAGGGGCTTTGGATGCTTAGATACACTGCTGAGATGTCACTGACATTCACAAAGTCACCCCTCAAGTGACAACTAACCCTGTAGGTGCATAATGGTATGCTAGAGTAATGCCTTATGCTATTTATAATAGCTATCTCTAAGTAAGATAAACTTGGAAATGGAAGATGTACAGCAAAGTGTGGGGACTCCCAGGCCAATATATGATGCTTCTCCAGAAGGCCAAAAGAAGCAAAGTGAAATGCTACAGTCACACGTCCAGGCTGCTTTCAAGACTGAGTTAATGTATTCAGCAATAGCTCAGATGTCTTCACAGGACACCAGTGCTCAGATGTTTGCACCACTGTCCAAAAGCCCCCAGCACCGAGTCGTTAGGTATCTAGTACACATCTAGGCCCCATCATGAGCCACAAAACACTGTGAAATTGCCGATTTCATCTGCCAGGCTCAAACCAGTGGGTGTGCTCTCCATGCACTGATCCCCCTGCTCTGCCAAGGAAGCGTGCAGAGGACAGCGTCGCTTTCTTCCGCTCAGTGACTCAGGACGTGCAGTCTCTTGGGCTTTGGGAGATATAGGTCAAGTTTTTTAGGCAGAGGGAGGTTTTGAACTGAGGTGTCCTGTACAGGTGAATGCACTAGCAAACAACCTGTTGGCTACAAGGAGAAGAGGCAGTGCTGATTCCTCCTCTGGTCAGCTACTGGGGTGAAGCTTACTCAGAGAGCAGACTCATGACTTACGTAGGCTCGAGTGGAGCTAGTTGTTTACAGCGAACAAAAGAAAACATACGCTGCAATCCTAATTTGTACAAGGACTGACATTTCCTCTATAATACACAGTCAAGCAAAACTGGCTCCACATACAATACCAAAAATAAAAAAAGGTCCATTTTAAATTAGCGAGCCTAATGTGCAAGGATCCAGCATAGCCCTTGAACATATACAAATATCTGTAAGAATCAATGTGACTTTGTTTGTGCTTAACATTACACAAATGCTTCTCGGCATCAGGGACTGAAGTTTCCTCTTGCAAACAAATAACACCATGGTAATTAATAGAAACTAAAAAGAAATATAGGCTACAAGATTGGTCATTTCAATGAAATAACCCTACAATCTGAAAGCGAATGCCTGAATATTCAAGAAAAATGAATTGAGCAGAATGTACAATCGCATCGGGAAAACCTATTACTTATTCAGTAGCAAATGCATTAAGGATATCATCACAAGCAGCAGCACTGCCAAGTATTATTAAGAAGCTGTGCATTGAGTCAGGCTGCTCCTCATAATTTATTAAATGAATGCCTCTTTCTTCATTCCAGCGAAGACTGGCTTCCGAGATTGTGATGTTAAGAATGATTGGGTAAATTGTTTTCTGCGGGACAGTTTTCAAAACAGTGATAATTTCTATTTGCTTCATGAACTGTGGAAACCAGTGCCTGATGCTGATGTGGGCCTGGCCATTGCTCAGCAGGGTGGCCCCAAGCTCCAGCTAGAAGCTGGGGGCATTTGTCCTCTGTTGGGTGCTGCAGGAGCTGTAACCTCCTCCAGAAAAGCCAGCTGACATGCCAGCGGTCCCCTCAACTGCACTGCTAGAGAGCTGAAGGCTGGGGACTCCCAGGGAGCATCACATCAAAGCCAGGACTGTTCAGCTGCATGGCACAGTCTTAGATCCCCACACCAAGCCTAGAGAATGGAACAGTGTCTCACCCAAACTCACTGCTCATTTTTTCTGATTTTTTTCAGGCTATTTGGAACATATACCATCCAGCAACCCATCACAGAGCTGGTGCAGGAGTCGCTACAGCTGCTGTAACATATACTATATGAGGAGTCCCCTCAGCTGGAGGAGTCCTTAGGCAGCTGCAACCCACTAAATTTACATTTCCTTTAGCATCAGGGACCCTGTGCAAAATAGCGCCTGGGGATCAGAGAACAGGGCCTTCCAAAGATGACTTCCTATTATTTCCAGTAAGCATGTACATTCTCACAAGTTCTGTTATTCATCTGCACAGGAAAGTGCCCCCAGGTCCCCATGGGAGAGGAAGTAAAACCACAGAATGTTTTGGGTTGGAAGGGACCTTAAAGATCATCTAGTCCCAACCCCCGTGCCATGGGCAGGGACACCTTCCACTAGACCAGGTTGCTCAAAGCCCCGTCCAACCTGGCCTTGAACACTGCCAGGGAGGGGGCAGCCACAGCTGCTCTGGGCAACCTGTGCCAGTGTCTCGCCACCTCCACCATAAAAAGTGTCTTCCTTATGTCCAATCTAAATCCATCCTCTTTCAGTTTAAAACCATTGTGCCTTGTCCTGTCACTACAGGCCTTGGTAAAAAGTCTCTCTCCATCTTCCTTATAAGCCTCCTTTATATATTGAAAGGCCCCAATAAGGTCTCCCTGGAGCCTGCTCTTCTCCAGGCTGAACAACCCCAAAGGCAAAGCCCTATGTTGGCAGCTCCCTCTGTCTCTCCCAGCTGATTACAGACTAACAGCTTAGGTTGACTTCTCTGCTGTTCTAGGCCAATATTTCATAAAAATGCAAGACCAAGACAAAAATCAGGAGCACCCTGCAAAAATGTGCAAATCCAGAAGCAGGTAACGTGTCAATTCAGACCTTTTAAGGAGAGCCATGCTTAATAACACCCTGCTGCTTATGCCCTTTTACAACACTGTTTGCAGGCAACAGTGAATGCTTCTGGGTCTCAGGAATCATCTGTGCTTTTATTTCAAATAATGCTATTACAGGAATCTGAAATTGTAGGTGTCCTGGGAACCCATTCTGTTCAGCCTCAACACAAGTAAATGCATCATCTTTAAAACTTTACTATATATACATATAGTTAATTAATTTGGGGTGTTTTGAGTTTGAAGTCTCGCTATAAAAACCCCTTTGAAAAAAAGCTAAACCCTGTGGATTTCTCATCTAGACAGCCACACCCAAATTTTGAGCAGTTGTAGAAATTCTGTAGAAACTAAAATCAGGGATTTCACCATTTTGGCTTAACCTGGCCCCATTCCTGTGCAGCGTTCTTGATAAGCAGGTCACTTGGATAAATCTTAATGCTTTGGCAGTTCTATAAACAAACACAAGGCAGTCCTCTTGATGGACACCCACAGCTTCCTGAGTTCAGAACAGGATTTCCCTCAGTTGTGGTGGCACGCACGCTGCCATCGATCTGTTCACCTCCCTTGGAAGTTACCATGAGTGCATCCAGCCACTTCAGCAACAAGTCAATCACTCGAAGGGGGGCAAGCTGCAAAGAAGCAGTGGTCTCTATTTCCAAGCAGATCTGCTGCTATAACCCAAATTAAGCTAACTAGTGCTTCTGTTGCCTGCCTCAGTGCAGAGGTTACTGCCTGAGTGGCCTTGAAGATGAACTTGCTTCTCACCCCTCGAGGCACTGCCCCAAACCCACCTTGAGGACTGTTACCTAGACCGTGATGAAGAAGCCTGCACCATCACTATATACTTTCCTGGGATACAGGGGAAATGGCAGAAGACCTCGTATAAATCCCATAATTAGCAGACACGCACACATTATTCTAGAAAAATTTTTGCTTTCCCAACACAAAACACAGCACAATAAATTATTAAACCAGAGTTTCAGACAATCACATTATTTCCACATCTTTGCACATCTGAAAATCTGACAACAGAATTTTCTAAGAGCGAAGATGTCTTTTTCTTTTTTTGTTCCCCAGCTTCTCCTCCCCAACCCCTTCATCCTTCTTCCAAAGAAGATCAATTTCTCATGCAAGCTGTACAAGTAACTTGCTCAGTTGTTTTGATTTTGCAATTCTGAGTTTTCATGATGCTGGCACCTGTGGGAAAAGTTCACTGAATCTGGATAAGAGATGAGAGCTCTACCTTGTTATATTGAAAGAGGACTGGCTGGAAGCTACATTTTGTTTTTCCTTTTTTCCATTTTTTAAAAACAGAACGAAATCTCAGTGGAGACCTAAGACTTGAAAATATTACTGCAAAATGGGGGGAGCAGAGATAAAGGGATATGTTCTGTATTCTCACTCATCATACATCTTCATTGAGCAGGGTACAATGAGAGGGAGAGGGAGACGAGGAAAATGTTTTCTTTTGGATTATTTCCTCTAGGAAAATCAAGTTTGAGTTTAAATGAATATTTCTGGAAGCATCCACAAAATGGATGCAGCAGAAATACCACCCTGGATATCTGAAATTGAATTAAAAGAGTCTGCTTTCTTTCCTCGTTCAAGGAGAGAATAATTTTAAACTGGATGTTATTATCTTTGTCCTGAGCAACTGGTTTCTACTAGATGTGAAAGTCACATTGGCTGTAGGATCTGCTTTTTGACCCTGGCGGAGGGAGAGATTATCCCTGAACTCTCAGACATTAGTTTGTACCTTCAGGTTAAAAGTACCTGCCTAACTAAACATGCTTTCTTGTTTGTCTTCTAACAGGTCACTAGAACAGACCTCTCTCAAGCCTGTGGAGACCAGTCAAGGGACTCCTCTTGTATCTGAGGTGGTCATCCACACCACGTCTTACTCACTCCATGGTCTGCAGAATGCAAAAGCAGCACTGAGGAGACACTGGGAGAGATGGAGACAAAAGCTGGCATCAAGCAGTAGAACCTACAAAATCACACAGAGTTATTATTAGCCTTTTTTTTTAAGCAAAGGACAACTGGGCTAAGAGACTAAGGACAACCAAAGCTGAAAACCTAGCAAGTGTCTGCATAAGTGTCTGCAAGAAGGGAAATCATCTGAAACCCTGCTGGCAGATTTTGCAGTAGAGTTCTCCGTCTTAGAGGCACAGCACAAGAGATCAGAAGAGGCATAATGTGATCTGGAGCTGTGGCTGTGGGATTGTTGCAACCTGGATAAAAGGAAAAAGTTCTGAAGCTTTTCTCCTTACATCTGGTAACAGTTTCATCAAGGGTTCAGCAGCTTGCAAGGCTGGTGTGCCAGACCATATCTTTCTTTCCCAAATTAACACACTGACAAAAGCTCAGTGGGAGACATGCTGCTGTGTGATGTGCCTCTGTGGAGAACAGCACCTCTCCCTTCTGCCGAGTTTGTCTCTCAGTGGGAGCTGCTGTTTCTTGTAAATGTCTCCCTCAAAATGCTGCAGTTTCCCTGCAAAATCTGCCAGTGCGCAGTTTGGCGTGAGATGCCTGCATCCCAGCCTCGATGACAGTAGAAGGGAACCTTCCCAGACTTCACTGTCACACACCAGTAAGGCTGCTGGATGTGAGTTCAGCAAAGTGGGAAGTGACTTAGGTCTCTGTCGGTATCTGCCTTCACCTCCTCTGTGTTCATTCTCCTTGTTTCATTCAGCATCCTTTTTTGGCTTACCCATTTTTCATGATTCAACACAAGTTTTCTTATTCCCAGTGCTTGCTTTTCTCACAAGTCTGGCAGCCTTGGTGACCTGCAATATATTTGGCAGCTGGCTCAGCACAGCTTCATACATGATTTTACTGAAGAAGTTTAGTCTAGTCTAGTTTTGAGGGGAAGGTCAGTAGTCCAGTAACTAGCTGGAACATAACGAAGTACAGTGCCCTATGTAAATGCAGCTTGCCTCTGTTTTATCTCAAGTGGGAGAGGTAAAGACCGTGAGTCCATCACGAAAGAAGCAGGGAAGGAGACTTCTGGAAGAAAGTTGAGGAAATGATATAGTTTATTTGGGAAACCTGCATAATTGCCTGAAGCACTGAGAATATTTGATTTCAAGACTTTTGTGGGTCAGATGTCCTCTGCAGGGGCAATTTTAGCTCTGCCAATTGGTCAGAAATGACTTAAGGAATCTCATGAGAGTTTAACTTCTCCACTTTATTCTCTGTTTAAAGAAGTTTCCGAAACCCTTGCTAGCATAGACAATACGGTGTTTGTCTTTATATATCTTGGGTAGAATGAAGGATGTGTATGTCATGTGGGGTGTATGTCATGTGTCCCATTCCTTACCAACTGACACAATCACAAAATAAACCATATTTCACCTGCCTTTTAACTGTCTTTGGCCACATTTGTTTTTTCATTATCAAACTGTATTACTGGCGTATCTCAGACCATGGTATAATTGCTCAATAAATTAACTTCACCACTTTTCCAAGAGGACCTGGACTGGGCATAAACAATCTGTTGAATGCTCAGTTGCCATAAGCTGTTCAAAAAAGTTAAGTCAGAACAAAAAAAACAACTGAAAGAGGCAACTGGAGAATATAAGTGAAATTTTCAAAGCAGCCTATGCCTGTGAAGATATATTCCTGTTTATTTTAATGTGCTTAGACTGTTGTGGTTTTTTTAAAATTCCAGAGTATCTTATTTCATTAAGTTTTCTCAGCTTTTCCACATCCTTTAAACTCTGCCTTCCTCCCATGACTACAGGTTTCTCCACGGGTTCTGCCCAACATAGGGGTTTCTTTGGCTATTAAATAAAACTAGGAGCTAGACTGTGACTTGGACCAGCCATACTATGAGACCAGATCAAATGCTACTTGGAGTCTGCTTCAATCACACTGGCAGAGAGAAGGCTACTTCTGTACTGGAGCAAGTGGAGACAGAATGGATGGTCCTTGTTCTGCTTCTCTGACCCAGTGTTTTGTGAAAGGAAGGTTATACCAACAGTACCTTATTAATACAATCTTTGCTCCTCTCCACGGGAAAAAAAGATGGCAAAACTAAAAAAGATCCAACCAAAACCAGATAAGCAGCAAAATATGATGTAAGGGAAAAAAAAAGGTAATTCCCTGGGAAATGCCGTCTGTTAACTATAGTCATAAACTCAAATTTAAGGAGGCAAAGCAGGAGAAGATGCATCTTTCAGTTTAAGGTTTTGTCCCATAGGAGCTTGAATAACCTGAACAATAGAGGCACCCATCACAACTTCGTCACAACATAGCTCTCAGCTGTGGAACGATTAAATCCTAGAATTAAAGCAAGCATTCACTAGTCTAAATAAAGGCCTGTCAAACCTGATTTCCACAGGTTTAGGCTGCAGCAAGACAGTCAAGATTAGCCAAAGACTTTCAAAAAGGAAGCCCACCTAAAACAACCTTTGCTTCATTAACAGGCCTAATCTTACCGAGGTGAATTATATCTTTGTCACAACTAAATCACACCCTGAAGAACTGTGCTACACACAGGACAAAATTCTGAGCTCCTTATCTCTACCTTAGAGGAACTCCAGGCAACCAGGAAGCAGTTTCACTGTCTGTATCAATCTTTGCAGTACAGAGGCTGCTATATTTTGCTCGGTATTTACCCAGAGCTGTATGTAGGGGCATGACCTTGCCTTTAAACAGGACTCACCACTGCTACTACAGAAGATAAAGAAGTGGAAGATGAGAGCTTTTTTTTCCCAGTAGTGTCAGAAGTCAGTCACCTTCCAAACAGCTGGGTGGCTTTGCTGAAGGCTCACTACCCATATTCACAACTACTGCACTGGTGCATCAGCTATTTAACAGAGAGAGTAGGAGCAGGTTCTAGGTAGTAACTGAATTAGGCTGTGACATTTAATTTCATAGGGAAACGGATTATTTTTTTTGCTAAGAAAATGTTCACATGCTCCCCTCAACTCTTGCCAGTTTAAATACACCTTCAATAATTCAGTCAGTAGTTGCTCAATCTTCCTAGTTAAATTATTAAGTAGAAGAGTAGAAAAACCCACAACTGAGCATGTGAGATGGAGCACTCTAGGAATGCAGCTAGGGTTGGGCACACACAACATCTGGGAGAGCAAGGTCTGGAGTGATCCTCCATCTGAGCCTAATCTCACATCTCCAAACACACAGGATTTCCCTTCTTCCCTCCCTGCTTCCCTCCCTCTCTGCCTTTGTGTTTTTCTTTATTAACATTTCCCATCACCTTTCCTGAAAAAATCTTTTGGGTGTCCTTGTGGCTTCCCCAGTAAACTGTCTTTTTATACGATGAATGAAAATGTCAGGTCCCAAACACACTTCAAGGCGAGACCTCAGAAGAACAAGGAAACGTTTTATTTTCAGGAGCTAGGGAAGAGCGTAAGGTATCTCAAACTTCAGTAGGACTAAAGGTAAGGGTTTCATACAATAGCTAAAGATGAAAAAGAGAAATCCTCAGAAGAAAATATGGGAAGAAGGAACATCTAACAGATGGGTCAGAGATGTGGGAGTAGCGAAAGAAAGCTGATGATAGCTTCACTGAGACAAAGGAACATGGAAAGCATGAGGGAGAACGGATTTGGGATTATACATGAAATGGCAGAGAGAAAGTAAAATGGTACTTTTTAATGATATAATTAACTATCCTTACTGAAGCTTTCTTTCAGCTGCTGAATTTGCATATATGCTTCCCATATTGATCCACACTTCTGGTTATTAAATTGCGACAAGGTCAGCTACTTGAAAAGAATTTCTGAACAAGGCAATGAAGTAATTAATTTCTCTGTTAGAGAACTTGTTTAGCCAATAACAGTTCTTAATATTTTAAGACAATTTTTCCCTACTTAGAAGAATATATGGAATATGTGTGAATAAGTAGTAGAAAAAACCTTACCCCTGAAGGAAAGTGGTGGGCTAATTAAAGCACTTCTCATATGCTGATTCAATATTAAAAAACTAATTAATTACAAAATGTGGCTTTCTGATGGTTTTGAGAAAATCAGTGCATAAATTAGTTGAAAGGTATTGTTGCCAGATACACTACCTGGCAAGCAAATCAAAACCATGCTGGTCATTACGGGATATAAAATCCACAACTGGTGGTGGTCCACAACTAACAATCTGTGTTCTCTTTGCATGACCCTATGAGATCAATGTTCTTATAACAAGACCTCTGCTTTCCCTATAGAGTTCCAGCACTGAGTACTCTCCAGCTGTTCATTCCCCTTCCCCCTCCATACACATTTCCATACTGCTGCTTTTCTGATAATCCCCCAT
Source organism: Strix aluco (assembly GCF_031877795.1). NCBI lineage: Eukaryota > Metazoa > Chordata > Aves > Strigiformes > Strigidae > Strix > Strix aluco. Next base: position 161,825,898 of record NC_133931.1, read on the forward strand.
GGCCTCGGGACTTCCTCTGTAGCTAAAATAAGATATGAAGCCATATTAGTCTCTGCATAATGAGTGATGAATCAGACCTTACTTCTATGTGCTGCCACTGTCTCTCCAGCTGATCAGAAACAGAAAAAAATGGATACACATATCTCTGGGTGAGCAAATGGAGGATCCTCTTCAGCACAAGCTCTTCATTGTTATTAGTGTTACATATTGCTGCCACTGGAGCTGTGCAGACACAAACCACTCTTTTGTAGGAGCTGAATTTCACAAAAGCACAATGTCCTTTTCTTGAAAGGAAAATGCAAACTGGAAAGAAGAAGTCAACAAGGTACATAGAGTCCTTCATGTTTATTGACTATCTTGGGGACTGAATGCTGAAAGTAATTTTCACCGAGTTGTTCACCAGTTCTTGAGCTTTGGCTCAATATTTTGCTTTACTGGAAAATGACAGAGGAAGAGAGCAGGAATTGTGCCAGTCCAGGATTTCAAATTTCAAATGGAGGAAGCCTGAAAATACTGCTGAACTTTTGCCCTGCATGAATTAATTTATTGAAGAATCCAGAGGGACTAATGCAGACCCCAGCAGTGGGTTGGGTGGAAACATGGAGCCCCATGTACACTGCTTAGATCAGTAGTTCACCGAAGATTAAATTAAAGGCCATATGCAGAAAGTAGGAGGAGGGTACTAAGAAAATTGGGCTGTATAAAACGTAAGATCTTCTTTTAAGAAAGGTGTCTGAGAGTTAGTGTTTTCTTAAAATGTGGAAAATAGTGATTAGGTTGGGAAATCACAAGACATGCCAAAGCTATGCATATTTTGGCAGTGGGGTAAGCAGCACAGGGAAGTCCACCATGGCCAAATTATAATGCAAATGTCTAAATATTCAGGCACTGCAGCAAGAATTGCCTTGTGGATGGAGTCCAGGAAAGCAGATCACCAAGAAGTCCGTGGAAAACAACAGCCAGCAGTTCCTGCAGCAGGAACAAGACTAAAAGTTGGTGCCTGGCCTATCAAATATTCCACATACGTCTGTCCATTTCATTGACGGAAGAACTATGGTACACTTAAACCAATTTAAATTTAAAAAACTCAGCTCCATATTCTCTCCAGTAAGGGTAGCAAGAGTGGGTAAGGGAGAATTGCTTCCTGCTGCACTCCATCCTGATCTCGGCACAGGTCCAGGAATCTTTATGCGATGTTTAATCCAAGCCCACTGTGGATGGTTGTGGTTGATGTGTGGAAAAAAGGCACCGCAAGGTTCAACTGTTCTCAGCTAGGGACTGCCTCTGCTTCCTCCTGTCTCCTCAGGACCTGAAAAGGTCAAATAGTCCATGCTTCCTTTGGCCACCAGGTATGGCAGCATCTGTGCCTTACCCTTCAGGGGCCACAGTGCATGGCACAGTCAGGAGAACACACAGACCTCACACAGGCCCGTGTGCTGGCTGCATACAACCAAACCAAGATGTGGCTTGTGCCGTCTCCATGAGGCTTTGTACTTGCTTGTTGTTCCCCAGCAATCAGCGGGAATGATTATTTTCCACAACTACTCCTCTGAGACTGTCAGTGCAGAGCTGCTGACAGTGCTTCTGCACAGGGCAGTGATGCTGTGCTGTGTAGTCTAGAGAGTGGGAAGAGATGTTTTTCTGTAATGGGCACACTGCATCTAGTGGTGTGAGTGTGAAGAGCCTGAGAAATGGGCATAAGCATGGTTATTTCTATATAGGGAACTCCTCAGCCTTTCTCAGAAGCTGAAGTAGGCACCAGTGCCCAGTGGCTGACATTTTGAACACAGGCTTTGCAAGCAATACCCAGTCCACCAGCAAGGTAGACTTCTGTGTGCATCTGGCTTTGCTGTTGAGTACACATTCTGGTGATCTTCAGAGCATAGCTGGCTTAGGAAAAGAGATTCCTGACAGAGTTCCTGGGAGTGTCATGAAATTAGTATTATCCCCATTTTGTAGACAGAGAAGAGAAGCACAGAGAGATGGGGACAATTTTCTCCAATTGTTGGCAATAAGGACCTCTAAGGACCATGGCTTATGATAACCACTTAAGGGAAGATGCTCAGTGGTGAAATGTTAAAGTCTATTATTTGACCAAATAACTATGGATTTTACTGTTGAAATAGGGGGCTTGTAACTCACATTTTTCTTAGGGCTTTTTCTGCTGCTTGCTCTATAAATGAGATCTACTTGTGGTCATGATTAACACCAACTGGAGACATATAAGAGGAAATCTGTTGGGACACAGATATAATATGCACAAAAAGCAGCCTGCCTGACAATGCTCTCTACAGCTTTGAATTCATCAAGGAACTTTAATTTTTTAATTTTTTTACTTTCACAGGCTGGGAAAACTCGGTGAAACATGTTTATCACTGGTCATCATTTCAGTTTTATCTTTGGAAAGAAAGGAAACTTGCTTAAAGTCTCAGAGTTTCCTTTATAATTCTCAGACCCAAATGTGGCTGTAAGATCTGCCAAAGGAGGATATGGAGTGCTGTTTTTTGCTCCTTCAGGTGCTATGTTCCTGATACAGGTAGCATTCTCGAAAATCATACTAACAAAGCCAATGTCTATGCTCTTGGGACAATACAGTCATTGCAATCAGGGTCATTATAACATCAATAAACTGAAAAGAATTAAATTACTTTTGATCAAGACTACCTATTCTCAGTTGGTTGCCTGTTGAATCTGATACTCACATAACCTAAGCAACAGATTCAGGGATCCCAGCATCTGCCGTCAGCAGGATGAGGAAGATACACCCTGGTGGCTTGAAAGCGAAGTACATCCCTTTGACTGGAAAGAAAAGGGAAAAAATGATCACAAATTCTGTTGCTTCATATTTTTCAGCACGAAGAGTCTCAGGGGAAAAATATTTTATTTGAGAATTGATCTAAACCAATTTTTTGTACATCGGTACTGCTGGTTTTGCTGGTGATCTGGTGATCTCTGCTGGTGATCTTACGTTCTTGGGTTTTAAAAAATAATTTAATTGTTTGTATTGTTTGGATTGGGCATATTTTCCTATTAGACAGAATGTCTTGTATACAGCAGATAAAGAAGGCACCTTACTCTTGGACCAAAGGAATCTAATCTGTGGAGGACAAATCTTTTACTTCTAGGACTAGACTTATTTTTAGATTCATACATTAAAAAATTCCTGGGGACAGATTCTGTCATTGTTGTCCAGCTGAGTCACAGAATCACAGAATCACAGGATCATCTAGGTTGGAAAGGACCTTGAAGATCATCTAGTCCAACCGTTAACCTAGCATTGGCAGTTTCCAATTGCACCATATCCCTAAGCACTATGTCGACCCTACTCTTGAACACCTCCAGGGATGGAGACTCCACCACCTCCCTGGGCAGCCCATTCCAACGCCCAGCAACCCCTTCTGTAAAGAAATGCTTCCTAATATCTAGTCTAAACCTTCCCTGGTGCAGCTTGAGGCCATTACCTCTTGTCTTATCGCTCATTACTTGGTTCAAGAGACTCCTCCCCCCTCTCTGCACCCTCCTTTCAGGTAGCTGTAGAGGGCAACGAGGTCTCCCCTCAGCCTCCTCTTCTCCAGACTAAACCCCCCCAGTTCCCTCAGCTGCTCCTCATCAGACCTGTGCTCCAGACCCTGCACCAGCTTCGTTGCCCTTCTCTGGACACGCTTGAGTCATTCAATGTCCTTTTTGTAGTGAGGGGCCCAAAACCGAACACAGTAATCGAGGTGCGGCCTCACCAGTGCCGAGTACAGGGGTAAGATCCCTTCCCTGTCCCTGCTGGCCACGCTATTGCTGATACAAGCCAGGATGCCATTGGCCTTCTTGGCCACCTGGGCACACTGCTGGCTCCTGTTCAGCCGGCTGTCAATCAACACCCCCAAGTCCCTCTCTGACTGGCAGCTCTCCAGCCACTCCTCCCCAAGCCTGTAGCGCTGCTGGGGGTTGTTGTGGCCCAAGTGCAGCACCCGGCATTTGGCCTTATTGAAACTCCTACAGTTGGCCACAGCCCATCGCTCCAGCCTGTCCAGATCTCTCTGCAGAGCCTCCCTACCCTCGAGCAGATCAACACTCCCACCCAACTGGGTGTCGTCTGCAAACTTACTGAGGGTGCACTCGATCCCCTCGTCGAGATCATCAATAAAGACGTTAAACAGGAGTGGCCCCAAAACCGAGCCCTGGGGGACACCACTCGTGACCGGCCGCCAACTGGATTTAACTCTGTTCACCACAACTCTTTGGGCCCGGCCATCCAGTCAGTTTTTTACCCAGTAAAGCGTGTGCCCATCCAAGCCTCAAGCAGCCAGTTTTGCCAGGAGAATGCTGTGGGAAATGGCATCAAAGGCCTTACTGAAGTCAAGGTAAACTACATCCACAGCCTTTCCCTCATCCAATAAGCAGGTTTATAAATAACCCCACCGCACAGAATACCTTTTCTTTTAGAGCAAGACACTCTTCTGCAGATGAGAAGTGATTGAGTCTGGTTCTTGGAAGCTTCCTGCAAAAATCACACTGTTTTTCCTCCTGTTCTCAAGTGAAAGGAGAAAATAAGAAGGTATCATTTAGTAACAAACAAGATTTCCAGTTTATCTGAAGAGCTCTGGATAAAGGCCCTCATGGACCTATGTCCTAACAGATGTTTAGATATATGATATCTTTGCAGCAGTTTACTTGATCAAAACACAAACCTAGCTAGATTAATGGTTACCACAAGTGATAACTGCTATTATTCCCTAATCTGTGACACAGCAGAGAATACAACAGGCTGATAATCCTCAAGCAGCTCCAGTTCCTTCCTCTGCCACTGACTGAGGGAACAATTTTGCGGAATTCACTTGCTCTTTCTGCACCTCAGTTTGCCACCTGTCAAGCAGGAATCATGTCATTTAGTTTCCAATACCAATTGCTAACATGAAAGTGATGCATGATGGAGCGGTATTTGCTAGGCCATCCGTTTCTGCAGTGCCACACACACGAGTGCTTTGTAGTTATTCACCCAGTTGCACAATGCAGGTATGTTTCTTGCAGTAACTCCTATTGTACTCCTCATATTACATACACAGCAACAGGATGCCTCTTACTTCTACATACTTGCCAATGACTGAACCTGCTTGGTCTTCAACCCTTCCTCCATTCCTTTTTCAAAGTAACTTTGTGGTAATCTACTCTGTGCTGGACAAAAATATCTGAGAAGGATTTATTTGGGACAGGAGAAACTAAAATGTCTCGGCATTCTCCTGAACTCCTAAAAGATTATGTTCTTTGTTCATAAATGACCTTATCCAAAGGACTATGGCAGAGCTGGACTCATGCGCTCAAGTGATGTATCATGATGGGTCTTGGCAACTGACACGCTTAATTTTTATTTCCTTGATTTCAGTTAAAAAATGCTTTCATGATCTCATTACGTGACTTTGTAACACAACAGCTTGATGCTTTACAGCCTGCCTCTCAGTCACTTGCAATTATAATTTCCTTTGAAAGACATCCTACTGAAATCAATGGCTCTTGAAGATCAAGGTATCATTTATCCTGTTCAAGAGTGACAGAATTATGTATCTTTAATTGGGCCAAATCCTGATGTTATTCTTCAAAACACTTTAGATACTTTGCTTGATCTGATTATGACTGAGTAGGAACAGTCAAAAGACGAATGAGCAGGAACTTCCGAACCCAATATACTTAGAACAAACCTACAATCCTACAAGACTGGTCTGTCAATTCTGAGCCTTAAACTACTCAGTACAGCTCCTTTAAAACCACTATTCTTCATATTTAATATTAATCTCAGATTATAAAATGAAACATACATCTTTCCAATAGCTCAAAATCCTTAGTTCCATTGGAAGTATTTCACATAATGTGCTCTAGAGCTACACCATAGCGGAAAATAGAGCTGTAAGCCATATTGCTAGACAAGCCGATGAGCCTATGTGGTGGAGCTGGGAATAGAAACAGCATTAGTATTCCCTGGGAATGGATGGAAAAGCCATGTCAGCTGTGTAAGTAGGGACTGATTGTCCTTCCTGCCCCATGATATACTCTCCATTTAATATGCCTATGCCTCTTGAGCTTTGTGAACTGGTCCCAAATTTAGGACACATAAAGGGTTAATCAAGCTTATACCCAGGACATGTCAGACAGAACATTTCTATATGCTTGTGTAGTGAGGACAACTCCAGCAGAACCACCTTGTATAGAGAAGAGTCTGTGCCCTTTCAAGAAACCAAGGGAAACAGTAGATGCTTGTGTATTTGATGAGCAGAACACACTAAGTGTATCCCAAATTTTCAAAATCATAGGATGGGTTTAGAAGGTATGACACTTCAGAAAATAATGATATAGGATTGGTTTTCTGCCTAGTGATTTCCCCAATCTTTTCTTCTTCATCTTCGACTCACCATCTTAGAACCACAAAATCTACTTTATTTTAAAAAATATTTTTTTAAAAAAATCACATGATCCAGGAGTGAATCTTTAGAGAAATCCCAGCCAAATATTGTACATTGGCAACTCCACAAAAGCTTTTGTTTGGGTCTTCTGCTCCAGAGCAGTTTCAGTTTTGCTTTTCATATGTTTATCCAGCACATTCAATATGAAACGAATCCCTATACCCTTTCTTTTAAATATGTATATTGTCCTCAACCAGGGGAAACTGAAATATAGGATGTTTGAAAGAAATTCAAGTACCAACTGATTAGACCTAATTTACTACATTCATCAAATGCAGTCTTAGTTTTTAGCTGTAAACCTAATCCTGTCGGTATCCAGCAGTAGTTTCACAGGTATATGCTCTGCATTAAAAACATACATACTTGCATATGTCTGTATGTCCAGGGTTTCAGTACATTGGACCAAATTCTGCCCTGAATTATACTGCCCTGCCTTCAACAGAATTTCCTAGGAATATACATAGAGTAGGCAAAACTAGATCCACCACTGCTGCATAGCCTACTTCCTTCTCATTCCTTTCACTGATTTTCCTCCCATTTGGCCCCATTCTTAAAGTCTTTGGCAGGTTAAGAGTTAAGCAAATTATTTAGAAACAACTTGTATCTACTGATCCTCATTCACTGTGTAAATTACACAATGTAGTCGCGTGAGGTAAAAGGATTTTTGCTAATATCTTATTTAAATACTAATTAACAAGTAAGTACTAAAGATACAGGCACCTTTATCACTCATGTGCTTCCAAAACATTTTAAAACTGTGATGGAACACACAATCTTCTATTCCCTTCTAAGCAACTAATATTCATTTAAACACACATTGGTTTTCTTTTCTTTCCACTTTGTGTCTGCTGTTTGCAAATTGATTCTTATGAGGCCATAAATTCAAGTCAGTTATACCTTGAAATTCATGGGAATGCCAACAGACCTATTATTTGCAGGACTTTCCAGCTGCATAAATAAAATGTCAACTAACTGAATATACTAGGCATAGAAAGCCATCTGTAATAAAGAGGCATAAAAGGGCTCCACCATCTTGTTAGGGAAAAGTGATAGATACAACTGCAATTTCAAATAATTTGCCTGGCAAAGAGCAGAAGTGTGTAAACATGAACAAAAGACAGCGCATTAGTTCTCAGTATAGATGTAATTAAATTTAGTTGGACCAATGAATTACAATAGATTAGTTTATGTCTCAAAAACTATTGCATTTTTCTTCGTACTTAGCAAATATAGTCTTTTTGCAGATCTTTTGCTTACACAGGTGCAAATTTCTTGAATCTGACACTCACTGTTTCCTATCTCACTAGTGATCTTTGGCTTTTGTTTTGCACCTACCAGAAAGCTACACTCCTCTGCCACCTAGTGCTTTAAAGAAGTATATTTGGTATCAACTGCCAGCTCATCCTGGCATAGTGTGTTCAACACAACAGATGGGGTCTGTGCAAAAACCTTTTATTAATATTTCCTTGCTAAATGGGAGATTAAAGAGCAACTTGATTTATCAACCTCTATGGATATTGTAATTGATCATTGCTAGAGATCACCTCTATCTCTGCAGATCTTAGTACAGTACAAAATAATTCAGCAACTTGCAACCTTTTATTTTAGGACGTTAGATCATCTTCCTGGTTCTTTCTAAAATATAAAATAAAATAATTTTTACATAAAATCTTTATAGAAGAAAACATAATCAAATATAATGTGTATTTAACCATACGAAATTTTCAGACAAAAAGTAATGTCTTTTTCAACAGCAGGTTCCCAATGTAGCAAAGTGAAAACAAGAATTATATGCCTTAGGGGAATTTAAAATGGATTCTGGAGTACAGCATTTGTAACAACCAGCTTGCTTTTTGTTAGTTTTAATTTACATTGCTTCAAAAAGTGTATGTTTATATATTAACACTACTGCAATTTTTCTTTCCAAAATACATATAAACAGGGTTTATTTCAAGTAACAGATATGCCACGTTTTAAAGGAATTCTGGAAATTTTTTAAAATTTTTATTTTCTTAAAAAGCAATGGAGCTTCGTATTGTCAGTGCTAATAAAACGAAGCTATGAAAGTGAGCTTTTCTTTTGAAGGAAAAGTCATTCAAACTAAACTGTTCTGACTCTCTCTGAAGATATTTTCTTTTTTGTAAAATTAACTGGTACTATATCAAGTGCATATTCTTCAATATTTGTCAGTTGTTTCTAATTTTTCTTTTAGAGACATGGTAACCAGGTATTTTAATGACTTCTTCCCCCCCACATTACTCAGAAACCACTATGAAACATTATCAAACATCTCATCTAGATTGCACAAATGCAGTAGTAACATGAGCAGTACGGCTGTGAAATGAGTCATTACCCAGCAAGTATCTTAAAATGTCTCGTGTTGTCACAGCCTAACTTCACTCATATTTCATAAGAGCTCTATTTGTAAAGCATCTTTATTGCTTCACTAATACTGTAATTCAAAAAACTAATGCAATATACTGCCAGTTATGATTATTACTCCATTAGCAGAAACCACACATGTTCTCTCATGTTTAGAGAAAAATGGTCTTTTTTAAAAAAATAATACCTCTGTGTTTCTGAGAAATTAACCCATGACTCTCAACATCCCAGGCTAATTTAGCTTATTTCTCTACAGAAACTTGGTCAAAAATATATAAAAATCAGCTAAGACAGTAAGGTGTAACTGGTCCTATAATATGTGGACAAAGAAACAAAAAAAACCCCACCTCTCCCTAAAATATATACACACCTCTGCCTTGGGATAATAGATCTGTCTTATTGCTTGGCTAACCTCACCCCCAATATATCAGTCTCTCAAAAGTAAGCCTTCCATTCTGCATCCTGCTTGCCACCTTTTATTCAGTTCTGAGTAAGTGAGAAACAGAAACGACTGGAATAAATCCTGTTTGGACAAATCAGAAAGAACTTACCTTGTTTGCTTGGATACTGTCAACTAAACAGCATCAATTTAGACTTACAAGCTTTCATTATTCCCTTAGACTATGGAGGAAGTGTAACACCTCCACTAACATCTGTTCCTACCAGTTCAGTTTCAGAACATGGAATCCAGAGCGAGGAAAGCAGCGAAGCGTTACAGCACACACGAGCCCACTCCTTAAGCAGGCGTAGTTGGCTCAGCCACGTACAAACAAAGGCTGTTCTAGAAAGCGCGTCCTCCATTTTTATATTCCTACTGTCCACGTTGCCGCTTTCCTGATCCTGACACGAGCCAAGCTACAGGGAGGCACCCACTAAAAACCAAGCTGTAGAAAGCCAGGGAACAGTTCTCTGTCAGCACAGCTCCCTCAACCAGGACAGCACAGGAGCAGATACACTCGAGTGCCAAGGAAACACAGGGGCACCCTACCTAGGGTTAGGGGCCGGCGTGTGTTTTTTGGCAGCAAATAGCTGTTAAGACTGGCTGAGCCATAATACCAAACAGTGCCGTTTGCACGTTGAAGTCCCAACCTAAAATTGAACAGTCTTAATCTTAAATGCAGTGGTGCTTCTGCGTGGCTAAAAGCGAAGTGTAAATCCACAGCTAGGTGCTGTGACTGCACCGCTGAAGGGTACCAGCGGACAGCAGAGGGCAGAGCTGCCCCCTCTCTGCAGAAGACTCCAGCCAGGAAGGCACCGCTGTCATTTGCGGCTTTCCAAGCACACACTGACCACCCAACTACTTAATGGCAACGGCTGCAAAGAATCAGCTTTGACCCTTGTCAAAGTTACAGATTTCCAGTCATTACATTTCAATTCGTTATTTCACTCGAGAAATCAAGTGCACCTTGAGAGGAAAAAAAAGGCTTTCCATATCCCTTTAAGACAAAATTATTTTGTATACTGACAACATCAAGAAACAGTTAACCTTCAGTCTGGTACCAAAAAAGTGTGAATACCAGGTGGCAACCACTATTTTGCTCAAAACCACGAATGTCACCAAGTATTTCAAAGAGCAGCGCTGTGAGAAGACCAGGCAGATTCTGTTAAGAGCCATGGAAGTAACCAGATAACTGTATCTTTCCTTGTAAACACCCTTTGTATCTAATCATTATTGGTTTTGGACTTCCGCCCCCCCTCTTTTTTTGTCTCCCTTTTTTTTCCCTCCCTCCAAAAGAGGAACAGCCAAAACCAGAAAGCAGATTTCCCTGGGAGACTCAGAATACTTTATTTTACATCTGTGAATGTTTTCCCTTTGTTAAAAACCCAGCACAGACCATTAGCATACAAACTATTCAGTATACTGTACGCAGATGCCCAAACCCAAGGTAGATCCTGATTTCTCTTTATAACTGTTGCCTGCTATGGTGTATCACTGAGAAGCATGTCCCACTGCATCGCACAGAAACAACGCCTCACTGCAGAATCTATGGCATGACATGCAACTCAAGCAGGCTTCCCAAAAGCTCACAGGTTTTCTGCATCAACATTGAGTGAACAAAATGAGGAAAACATTCTTCAAAATCATGATCTTTCTTGCTGTAGCAGCTGTTTTTGTCAGCATTAGTTCCACAGCATCAATTTTGAACAAACCAAGATGGACGCTTCCTGGCTCTTTCAATGATCCTCTTGCCTTCATCCTTTTCTGTAGGCTTTTCTCCATCATAAAGGACGACAGTCTCTACAGTTGGAGCATTAAATGGTCCTCCTTCCTTTTTACCCATTTCCATCCTTATCAGACGAGTTTCTGCTTTGACTTTTGCATAACAATAGCCACAAAGGACGTGTTTCTGCTTCAAGTTTCCACACTCAGGACACACATCTATGTTATTCTAAAAAGGATAGCGGAAAATAGGAAATTTTGTAATCTGAACAACAGCAACAAAAGAAACAGGAAACAATCACAAACTACTAAAAATGTTAAATGAAATACCACAGAAATTCAATTGTCTTTTCAAAATTCACTCTTCTATGTAATTTTTCTTCTAAGTAATTTCTCTGTAATGTATTGCTATGTCAAATGCTCACTACTAGAAACAACCTGTGAAGTCAATACCTAAATCATTATGCCTACTGATGTCTGGAAGACTAAAGACCTATTAACTCAATTAGATGCACAGAAAATATAGCCCTTTTCCATTTATACCAGCTGTTTAGCTAAAATTCACATTTTTTTGGCTTGCACCTAAACTGTCACTGTTTATTTAACCACAGACTACTGTCACACATGATGAGTGCACCTGTTACAAAATATTCCAAAGATTACAATGTCTTTTAAGCTTATTTATAAACAAATTCTGGAAAGCTTTTTCAGTCAGTATTGACCACTATAATAATTCTCTAAAATAAAGTGAGATGAAAAATGATTGGCATAGGTCTTACTCCAGCAGGCTTGTTTGCTATTAACAAAATTACTTGCAGTGAATAAGGTGGAAATTCGGCCATTACCTTTACTTTTATAAGCTTATTGGGATTTCTTCGCCTGCAGCGGTTCACTTCAATGGTGCGCCTTTTCTTTGGCGCTGCCATCCACAGGATGCTGTCTAAGAGGCTGGGTCCCTCATTACTTTCTCTACTGTCTCTTACTGGCTCTGGGAGAAAAGCTGGAGCTTGGACAGCTAATGCTGGCCCTGAAGGGAAAAAAAAAAAAAAGTAATTCATTACAGCCAAGCCCCATTTTCACATGCAGCTGAGGAAATAAGATATGGATGCTACTGGCACTGATGCGTGGAAACAAACTCTACAACTCGGAGAGAGCTGTAAAGCAGGTGTGTTTATTCCAGCTCCAGGGTGCAAGGGGATTTCTCCACAATGCTTGCACACCAACAGCACATTTTAACAATGTGGATATACATATTCATTGCATTACATAACACAAATATACATATGCATAAGCGAGGCTGGGTTAGTTCGAAAGGCTAGTGCCAGCAGTTTATGTTCTCTTTGAGCCTGCGCATTGCCTCCTGGTGGGTGTCTTCGGGGGTCTTTTGGAGGAAGGCTTGCAGTCTTCTTCACCTTGTACTTTTCCTCAGAGCATGCGCAGATTCTCTTAGCCAATTTCTTGAGCAACAAGATTGGTTCCAGCCAGTTTACCACCTTTATCTTATCTAAAAGCACTAGCTTATTAGTTTCTACTGTCCATATATACTCTACAAAGATTCAACTTGTTCGAGCACATCTGCTTTCCAAGGACATGTCTCTTATTTTTGCTGAACATCGTAGTTCTTGGTAAGTTTCCACAGAAAACTGCTTTGTTTTGATGAACACAGTAGTCCTTGGTAAGTTTCCACAGAACAGTGAGGGCAAGCAGGGTTATTAAGCAATATTCAGAAATCATTATAAGTTGCTATAAGTAAATAAATTGCAAAGCAGGCAATCATTTCCTTGTATCAACACACCCAGAGCGAGGGGGTAAGAGCGGCCAGCGACGCCTCCCACCCCCTACCCTCACTGCCTACTCTCCTGCTCAGCCTCCTCCCTCTGCCGCCCATAGGTAAAAGCGGGCCCTGGTGCCGCCTTCTCCTTCAGCCGGCAGGGAAGGAGGCCGGTACTTACCCCAGGGCGGGCTCTGGCTCCCAGAGAAACCCGGCAAGAGGCCGCGTTCCAGCTGCCCCCAGCAGCGCTGAAGGAGCCCGCGAAGCCGCGGCAGCGGCGGGAGGCCCAGCACCACCAGGGCCGCCATCTGCCGCGCCGAGACCGCAGACACGGGCCAGGCCCGATGGCGCAGAGCGCATGCGCGCCTGCCGCGGAGCCTTCTGGGAAACCGAGTGCCGCCAGCCCCTCCCCGGCCCCGCCCAGCACGCCGCGCCGCGCGCCCCTCCGCCAATCACGTGCCTCGCGGGCCCGGCGCTACTTCCCGGCATGCTCCGCTCCCCTCCGCCTCCTGTCCAATCAGCGCGCCAGCTGCGGCCTCGTGCAGGAAGCGGGAGGAGCGGCGGCGCCTGCGCAGGGGGAGCGGCTGAGGGGAGCGGAGGGGCTTGAGCCAAGATGGCGGAGCGTGGCTACAGCTTCTCCCTCACTACGTTCAGGTACTGAGGGGAGAGGGCGGCAGGCCTAGGTGTTCGGCGGGCAGGCCGGTGGGCGACGAGGGGAGGGTGGCTCGCAGCCTACGCGGAGCGGTCTTCTGGTGGCGGGGCAGGACGGAGTGGGGACTTTGCAGAGTCATCGCGACCCCGGCGGGTCCGCGGAACCGGGCCTGCGAGCGCTGGGGGGCGGTGGGCTGCTGGACCCGGGCAGAAGGGCGAGCGTGGGAAAAGCGACGGGGATCAGGCGCCTTCGCCTGTGGGGGGCACGCGGCTGCCGGGAGTCTTGGTGAGCCGAACGGCTGCAGGCGCAGCCGGGGATAGGGGCGGGGGCTGAGGCGAGAGTCCCGGGTCCCACCTGATCTCTGTCGCTGATCTCGGGCCCAAGTGCAGCCGCTGCTTGTGTTTTCTCTCGTTGCTGTCAGTCAGAGTCACTGTGGGGCCAGCCTAAGATCTGTCTCGTCACTGGTTGTCCCGTATAGCGAGTGCTTGGTGAAACAGTTTAGCAAACTTAAGGTCCCCACACGCATGTACACACTTTAGGCTGGGTAGTAATTCTGTAATTCGGAGCTAATTGGAAACGCGTGGTGATAGCTGAGGTATGGTATCTTGAAAGCTTGCTTCACGACAAACTTTGCAGATGTGGGAATGAGAGAAGCCTTCAGATGAGTTTTAAATAGTTTATTTCCCTTCCTGCTGCACTTTGCAGGCGGTGCTCTCCTTGTGCTTTGTGTTGTGCACTGCCTAGGTGTGGGATGATTGCATGCACAGAATGAATATGCTGTTGGAGTGGTATCTGTTTAAAGTCTTGCTCTAATATGTACACTTAAGGTGAATTCAGAGAAAAGGAAATTACTTTCTATCCTTTTTTTGATGAAACTATTAAATTATCCAGCATTATATTATACACATAAAAAGAAACACTAAATGCAAGAATCTTTGTGCTGCTTTTGGTAAAGTGCCTCTGTAATCTCAGAAGAGTAATGCTGTGTAATTGCAAACAGAGTTACTAAAGTCTTGTTGCAGTTAAGCAAATGAAGCAGTTCACAATCTAAAACTAGGAAAAGAATCTTCTTCATGGATGGATGCAGCCAAACATGCCTGCTTTACTCAAGTGGGTTGAATTCTGACTTAGCTCTTGGAAATGGTTTCCTAAGGGAGTTACCAACGTTTTGTACTGTACAGGAGCACTACATGCTCTGAAACTTGGAGCAATTTGCATAGAATACACCTCCTTACGCTCTCCCTCATTCACCTGTTCCTTGTACTGAGAATTATTTATTTTAGTTTGTACTTACATTGAAAATATTTTGCAAATGTTCTGTACATTTTAATTGCTGGCATAGGAAACTATTGTTCTGGTTTGTTAGTATTTTGTAGTGGAGTGGTTAGTATTATTACTTTTGTTACCTTTATACACTGTTTACTCAGTGTATAAATACATTAATTATTGCTTGCTTTATTTTTTCTAACTCCTTTAAGTACTGAGTTACATAATTTTCTATTTTATTTCTGCACCTGTTAAACCAGCAGTGTCTGAAATACAGCCTAGAGAATAGATCCCACTTGCAAAATCACTTGTTCAATGAGTGACTGGCTCAGTGCTGTCCTTCTCCCTGGGGATCAAGAATGGACCGCTTGATCCCCCTCATTCTGGATGAGGTACTTTGTCAGCCTGACACCTGCTGCTCTGCTCTGTTGATTCTGTGTCCATTACCAGCACAACATGGATCATTAAAACAAAATGCAGGGCTACCTGGGGATGGAATGGGAGCTGTTTCTGTCTTGTGCCACTGACCTGATGTGTGCTTGTCAGTCAAAAAGAGTAGGGGTGTTTTGCTTGTACCTTTCAGCAGAGAGCATCAATGTCCCGAAAAATTTTGCAAGCCACACGTATAATGCCGTTTCAATAGAAAGTCATAACGCGCTCTGAAGAATTTTCCCAGTGAGTAGAAGGCTTATTTGAAATAGTATAAACTTGGAGAACGGATTTGTCCTTCAATCTGCATCCCAGGCACTGCTCCCTATCCGAGACACATTAGCTTTCACCAGGGTTGTAGGCAGGTGCTGTGTGAGTATCCCAGTAGCAATGTGCAGCAGTGAGTTCTGTGCTGAGCCAGTCCAGTTCTTCTAGAAAATGTTATGAATCTTCAGACTTGTGGTGTTTTGGGGTTTTTTAAAAAAAATTCTTATTAGAACATGCTGATGCTAGGTGTAAAGAGGTTTAAAAAAGCAAGTCAGCATAAGATTGTTGTAGGAAAGATTTCAGCATATTGGAATTATGTTAGGCTGACTTTTGCATTTTCATTTTTAGTCCTTCTGGAAAGCTTGTTCAGATTGAATATGCTTTGGCTGCAGTGGCTGCAGGAGCTCCATCGGTTGGGATTAAAGGTATGTTCAGAAAATAACTGCTTTAGTGAAGGATTCAGATTCTGAGTATCATTTCAGAGAACTAAAACAGTTTGAACTGTGTACTGGGTCTTTCTTCATTTGCCTTCTATTACATATTTTTGTCTTTCAGTGGATTTTCGCATGTTTTAGTGGGTTTAATGTTTCCTATTTTTTTCTGCAACTCAGTAATTTTTTATAAAGAAGGAAGGGAGCATAGAGCTCCATGCTAGGAGAAGAAAATTGCTTGGGTGATTCTGGAGACACTCAGTTGGTAAAATTAGACATCTTTTTTTTGAGTGTTCCTGTGTCTTAAGTAAATAACTCCAGCTGTGTGTCCATGTGTATAGAAATGATACAAAAAGTTACTTCAACTGCTCAATTATTAATACATGCTTCAGGATCTTTAGAATGGGATTATGGGAGCTGTATGATTATTTAAAATGAGAAACAGTATGTTGGGTAGGTTCATCAAAATATCTCTGTTTAACGTGATTGTAAACTTGAAAGGTTTTTAAAAGAGGAAGGAGCAACATTCTTTACAGGCTGACAAACTTGTTCTGTGTTTTGACTGCTTTCCATAATTGTAATTTAATATAAAAAAATTTAATATAAAAAAACCTTGTTCCTTTCCAGCTGCAAATGGAGTGGTGTTGGCAACGGAGAAGAAGCAGAAATCCATTCTTTATGATGAAAGGAGTGTCCACAAAGTAGAACCAATTACCAAACACATAGGTTTAGTGTACAGTGGTATGGGTCCAGATTACAGGTATTAAAAATTTTTGTTTGGTTGCCATTTAGACGCATTTTCATACAAGAAATGTAAGAAACAGATAGAAATTAGCTGTTTCTTTCAAAGTATATGGCATAATATTGCATTGTATTACACTGTATAACAAATTCACTTTTAAGTTCTTCTTAATATATTCAATAACTTGTCAAATGACTTTCTATCTAAAGAATGAGGAGGGGAATGAAAAGCAGTGTAGTTCAACCTTAGTTTCAATTTAAGTATTTCAGAGATTACTCAGTTGATAAAGATAACCCAGCACAATCTGTGTTTTCTTACATCAGTGTTATGCCAGATGTATAATTCCTTAACGTAGTATTTATTAGGAGTTTTCATTTCTAGTTGTAACCACTAGTTGGAATACCTTTGACATACTAATTTTGTCTTTGTTTTTAGAGTACTTGTGCACAGAGCTCGGAAGCTGGCCCAGCAATATTACTTGGTTTATCATGAGCCCATTCCAACGGCTCAGTTAGTACAGAGAATTGCTTCTGTGATGCAGGAATACACGCAATCTGGGTACGTGGTTTTCTGATTTTTGAAGTTGCTTAGAAAGATTATGGTGTTTAAATGTAAGGAACAACACCTACCTGGTGATGGAATTTTTTGTGTCAAAATGGCAGTAAGTTTTTCAGTGGAGAATGTCCACAGAAAGTGGGCCAGCAGGAGGGGCGGGTGAGACAGGGTCTTCATATCTTGCAAACAAAGGTGTGAGACAAGGCAGCATACTTTTGGTGTTGTACTGTTGGTTGACTAGTCATTCCTGATCACAGCTCTGGGCTGGTGGGAAGTGTTTGGGGGAAGGTTAACACATCCAAAACAGTTTAGTCATCTTTGGTTTTCTCTGAATAAATTTCCCATATCAACTGTGATTTTTTTCTGTAGTTTGTTTTTTCTTTTTTTTTTTTTTTTTTTTTTCCCCCCCTGTAGTGGTGTTCGTCCATTTGGTGTATCACTGCTAATATGTGGCTGGAATGAAGGGCGGCCGTATTTATTTCAGTCGGATCCATCTGTAAGTATCTTAGGTCTGTAAATTCTACTGCTTTTATAAAACATCTAAAACTTTATATGCGCTCATGAAAAACTTTGTGATGAGAAGAGGAATGCGGAGCTAGAACAAAAGATCCCTTGACTTCAGAAGTCAGAATGAGCCAGTTTCCATGAAGCAGGTGCTTGGAGCAAGCCTGGATCATTCTGTGCCTACGTGTTCCTGTATTGCTTGAGGGATGCCAGCTGTTTTTGAGGGAGATTGCCATCCCTTTTCATGCCTTCCCACCTAGTTGGTAGCCGTAGCAGGAGTAGCATTCTGCACAGGTACCAGGAAAAAAAGAAAATTTGACTGCTTATGCTGCTCAAAGAGTTGTTCCCTAAACTGGATGGAAGTTAGGCAAAAATCTGTTTAATTGTGAAATATAATGCATATGCTTTAGAATTTAATGACGGGGTTAATTTAAGTGAGTTTGCTGTGTTTGCACTGCACTTCTGAAAAACTACCCTTTGACCTGTGTGAGTTGTAATGCTTTACATCAAACAAAAAAACGTGGTTACCGTAGTGTATCGTTGATAAGCCTCAGAAATTTTAATTACTACATGATGCTCAAATGTAAAAAACAAAATGCAGATGTCTTGTGTAAGGCAGCTTGATTGAGGTGTAGAACTGCTGATTATCTTCATGCCAGAAGAGAGAACAGAAATGATGGCTAAATAGCCTGTTAGTAGCTAAGGTAAATCAGATGGCTGATTTGCAACAAGTTGTTTATATTATTACTTAATCTTAAAAAAGAAGACTATGTGGAGTGAACCTCAGGAAAGATCTGACTGTATTCATTCTTAAGGGCTGACATACTATTTCTGTTTAAGGAATCCCAAATCAAAACTATGTGAATGACTTAATAAATTCATCTTTCAAAGTAGCGGGAGGATGAAAATAGGTGGGGCCCTATACAAATGGTTTGTATGTTTTCACAGCGTATGTTTCCGTATCAAATTAGTATCAAAAATAGTCTTCTATATTCTCAGAACATTCACTATCTTCATAATTATTCCTGTACTTTTTACCAAGTGATTGAATATGTAATGTTTGACCAAGTTACACAAAACAATTCGATATGTTGTTGCTTTTCCAGGGAGCTTATTTTGCGTGGAAAGCAACAGCAATGGGAAAAAATTACGTCAATGGGAAAACATTCCTTGAGAAAAGGTAATGTGTTTGATACTTGTCTGAAAGGATACTATCTTTTTTGTTTAGGTTCCATGTAAAATAGCCAGACAAAAAATGCACAATTTTGGATTATCAGAACGAAGGTTTAAAATGTTTAAGATAGGATGCTTCCAGTTCACTTGCTTACATGTGCACAGGAAATTTGCCTTATTTAAACTCCAGCTTTTATGGAGAATTATTTCAGTGCAATAAACATTACATTTAACCTATTGGCAGAAATATTGTTCTATATGGTGTCAGTAGGGAAAGTAGTGAATCTTTTTACTAATAATAAATTTTGACTACTAATACCACAGTGCTGTCAAATAATATTTGTATGAGAAATAGGAAGATTTTAGTAGCGTTTGGGTTTTTAGAGACTCTAGGATTATTAGGATTTGGAAAGATCTTTGTCCCATGCTGAAATATGTGAACTTCTGTTTACAGATACAATGAAGATTTGGAGCTTGAAGATGCCATTCATACAGCTATCTTAACACTAAAGGTTAGCAAAATATTTAAGAAATAAGTTTCTTACTGTTGTGACACCATTGATATGATTCACTGAACTGTGTTTTCTTTAATAGGAGAGCTTTGAAGGGCAAATGACAGAAGACAACATTGAAGTTGGCATCTGTAATGAAGCTGGTTTTAGGAGGCTCACTCCAACTGAGGTTAAGGACTACTTGGCTGCAATAGCCTAGTAGAAACCGAGCAAGACTGTGTGATTCACACAAAGGTCTTTTTAATTTTGGCTACTTAAATGTTTTTGTTTGCAGTTTTTGCATACTTATTTCTACATGGTATGTCAGAGAGATTTTTTTAAAATATCATCGGTGCAAATGCAACGGTCCTAATATTGTAATACATGGAATCATTATAGGTAATTCTTTCCCTTGATACATGGAATCTTTGTACACAAAATAGTGTACAAAATGTGAAGTTATAATGACAGCTTGAAAAAGGCTAAAGAATAAAATTTGAAGGCCACTGTTTTGGGGGAAGGTGTCTGTGTGTCTTTTTAATCACAGCTTGTTTATCTGCATAAGGCTGAGATTTCAGTATCTTTATTGTTGAGGAAACAGAATTTTCCACGTAGAGCCATGGTGAACTCATGTTAGACCTTCTTTTAAAGAATTTAAATTTTGAGTGGACAGGATAATTTTTTCACTTTGGAGTATTATTCAAATATTAAGTAACTTCCAAAAATGGTTTTATCTGGTGTAAAAGATCATGTACTTTCACAAAGAGATAGAACAGTCTTCCATTTCAGGTGTGAACTGTGATCTACTTGAGCATCTTTGCTCTTGACTCTCTTGGTCTTTGTGTCTTAAGAGCTTGTTTTCTATTACTTGGGTTATTTTCCTGGCCCTAGAAATTGCACTTTTTCAACCCTGAAATATTGTAGAAATAATGGAAGTAGTAACTCTTACTGAAAACTAAATGCATTTATCACCATCAATAAAAATCAACAGGAGTAATGAAGCAAAATGAGAATATGTAATGCAGTTACTTTATCCCTTGAATTGTGCTAAAGTGTTCCCCAATGTGCAAGATGACTCTAAAGGTGCAGAAATAAAAAGAGCACTTAATTGCATCACAACTTTTACAGGTGCAGAACCAGATGCTTGACTATCATTCTGTGTGGGTGCATGTATTGATACACTTGTTACATGTGTAGAGTCACACAGGTTATATAGAAACACAAAATGTACCGTAAACGAAACAGAATAAATGTATGTACTTTTTCCAGCAGAAATAATCTTATCTGCAGCCACGTAAGTTACCGTTTTCAGATTTTATTTTTTTAAAGCATCGTGATTGTTCAAATGTTGATAGTGAACTGGGAGCGACAGCTGGATCACTTTGCTTGTACATAACGCTGAGCATGTATGGGAGCAGCCTGACAGCTTACATGTTAGCCAGCCATAACTAATGAAGAAAATAAAGTATGAGTTAGTCTGCAGAAAGTAGTGTATAAGCTAATTGATCTGTTCTTTCCAATGTCTGTCTTCCAATGTTTTATGTTATCATTAGGTAAGTAAGAATTTCTGAAGCATGCCATAAATGAAGTTTTATTTCCTAATGTCAGAAATAAAAGCTGTGTCCAAATGGTCCATTAAGACTTAGTCTAGATCACTTTTTGAGTATTTTACTCTGAAAACCAATCCATGCTCTGATTCTTCTTCTAGAGAACCACTTGGAAGTGAAACTGGAGACTTTTATGTTGCTAGATCTTTAAGCTTTCAGAATCATTCAGAAAAGCAGAATGGTACTTGAATATTCATACATATTCAGTCAGTTTTTAATGCTAGATAAGTAAGTAAAGAAACTTTGTATATGAAAAGATGCAGCTAGGTACGTCAGAAAGGGTTAGCGTGACCTGTAGTAGCTTAGTTGCTTCCTGTACTAGAAGCAGTTGATAGCAAAGAACACCCTAGGGAAGGTAGTTGAAACCAAAGCAATTCCAAATAAATTGTACTGTCTCACTCCCCAGGTGGTAACAATATGGCAAACAAAAAAAATATTTTAAGACTTGGGGGTGTGGTTTGCTTTTTGGTGGTGTTTTTTTTAAATAATTCAACAACTTCGATTTCTAGAATTTTACCCATTTTTTACAAGTGATGAAGTGAAAAAATGGTATCTTCCAACTTTTCCTGTGGTTTAATGATTTAAATGTAGTACCTGTTCTGTGTATTCTATGAAAACTTGTGCTCCAAGGAAAGTGCTGCCTTTCAGATACCCGATAATTGGTGTAAACGTTGGGAGGGGGTTTTGCCCAGTTCCTCCCACCCCTGATATACTTAGGCCCTGCAGAGAATCAGAGGTCATGGGACTTGGTGTAATTTGGAAAGAATGCATAATATTTTGAATTCGGGCTTTATTTAGAGTATTAGATAATTTTCTTAGTGGTAGGCAGATAGACCTTGATATTGCGCTGTTCTAATGAGGAAGGTGGTGTGATTTGAAGTGTGGGGGTGTTTTTAAACTGTTAATCCTACACTGAAGAAAGTAATTGCCATACTCGGATGACTGCTTGTCTAGAATAACTAAATTTTATCTGGTATTTAAAGGGAAACTTTGAACTGCAGGGAACTAATTTATACCTTTTTCCATTCAGAATGCTTGGAATTTAAGGAAATAGTAGTTTTGAGATGTATTTCTCAAATAATCAAATCACTTCAGGAGTGAGAGAGATCAGTGCAGTGGAGCAGCAAATTATATGGTGGTTGTGGTAATTTTCAAAAAAATAATTTTTTTTTGTTACATGATACTAGTTTTGTTTATATTCTGTAAAACAATACAGTGCATAAAGTGGGGTCAAGGGGGAATAAAGTGTACAAACACTGTTCGTTTGTGAGAAATGACAAATTACAAGCTTGATTATTTAAGCTGGCCATGAAGAATGACTTTGCTTCATTTATCTTGTTCCTAATGCAGCCATCTGAAAGCAGAAAAAGAGACACTGGTCACTGAAGGTAGGTCATGTTCTTGATTTGCATGTCCTGGAAGGTGATCTGCTCCGAGGAACTCGCTGTGACACCTACCAGAACAGAATTTCCTTGGGCTTTATTTAACTAGTAGGATCGGGATCTGAGAACAGCATCACCCTTTCATGGGGTTATTACTTCAAGTAGGTTCCAGTGATGGACGATGCAGGTGCACTAAGCCCCTTCGACCTCGCTCTGGCTTACTGTTGCTTTACAGATCTTGTGAAATCGTTTAGACAAGTAAATTACAGTAGGAGCCAGCTGTCAGTAGTAGGTGAGGAGAAGGGAAGTCTCCCCCATGCTGTTGGGGAGTGAAACAAAGAAATTGAGTCAACAGTAAAGTTGGTTTTTTTTACTGTTAAGCAGGTATTCTTTATTAGCAGTGCTGCGCTGGCCCTGGGTATTCTCCACCATAAGGGCTCCCAAGAATTAGCAAGGGACATCAGTTCACATACACACAAATCACACATTCATTAGATTTCCCGGAAAGGGGGGTCTTACGATAATGACTTCCCGGAATTCATTTACATAGTCCGAGCATGCCTAGTGAAAATAGGGTGAGGGTCTGGTGGTTGAGGGGGAAGTAAGCGTTCATCTTCACAGGGTTTGCTAGTTGACCTTTCCAGAGCATGTGCTGGGAAGTAAAGTCCAGGTGCCTCCTTCCTAAATCAGCAGAATCATCCTCCCTGTAATAGGGTCTCTGTGTCTGAGTCCCCCTTATCTTAGTTTTCCCATTCTAGGAGTTGTCCAAGTGTCCACTGAAGGCCTTGAGTCCGCTGTCGGTGATTTCCGTAGGGAGCCTAACGAGCGTTCCAATCTTACCTAAACAAAGGGACCTCAGGAAACAGTTGAGGAGTCAGGAGTCCTTGAGAAAGAAACGAAGCAAAGCACAAGCAAAGCTTTCGTACATCACATCACAGTTTAGTCTTAATAATTGTCAGAAATACATTTGAGCCCTGTCAGGAGTATTGCTGCAGCAGGGATAGAACCTAGAGACCAGGGCGAGAGCTACTCCTCGGAAGTAGGCAGCACCTCGGGGCAAGCGAGGAGGACGCTTTCTCGCCTTTAGCACCGACGGGTGAAGGCGGCCTCTCTTTGTTGGCTGGACTCCATCCACCCAACGTGCGTCAAGCCACGGCTGCTGCTCCCCCGCTGAAGTTACACCCTTGTGACTCGCCTCTGGCCTGTCTGATCTAATGTAAGGTCTTTGCTCCTTAAATAAAGGCTTTTCGGGATAAAACACGTACTTAGTTGAGGCTGGCCGGGGAGCAGAGCCAGGACGGGAGGGCTGGGGCCGCCGGCTCGGCGAGGCGGGTGGGGCGGTTGTCCCCGCCCGGCGGCCCCGGGGGAGGTGCCGGCCCGGGCCGCGTCCTGCCGCCGCCCGGGGAGAAGGCTGGTGCCGCCGGGGGGTGAGTACGGGCTGCGGGGGAAGGCGGTGGGGAGGGAGAGCGGCCCGGCAGCGCCCGGAGAGGCGAGGCGGGCCCGGGCTTGTCGTGCTCCGATAGTGACCGGGGTCGGCAAGGGGAGAAAGGGCCCGCGTCCCGCCGCCGCCCGCGTCCCGCTGCCCCGCTCCGGGGAAGGTGTGTGGGCTGAGGGAGAGGCGAGCGGGCGCGGCCGGCTCCCCGCCGGCGCCGCCGGGAGGGGCTGGGGCAAGCGCAGGGCACCTTGCCCTCACCCAAGATGGCGCCGCGGCCTCCCCGGCGCCGCTCTCACGTGATCGCGGAGCGGGCGGCCAGGGCCGGGCCGGGCCGCGGACGGGAGAGGGGGAGGCGGCCGCTCCCCGCCGCGGGCTCTGACAGCAGCGGAGCGGGGCAAAGCGGCGCCTGTGCGCGGCTGCTGAGGGAGGGCGGGCCCTGGGGGGCCCCCTCAAGTGTTGGGCCTAAGGCTGTGCTGGGGCGAGGCGCCAACGCCTCAGCGAGCGGCCTCCCGGGGCAACTTGTACCAGCAAACTTTTGTGTGAAGGGTCTTATTTTTTTTTCCCCACCTCAATTTAAGGAGTAGTTATTCTTCTGACGCCTTTGTGGTTGATAGTGGGGCCGCCTGTTACTCGCGGTTGATGTGATGAAAAAGTAGTTCGGCTTGTGGGCTTACTTTCACACTGAAAAGCTTGAAGTAAGCTTCATCTTGAGGACTTTTTATATCTGTGGAAGTTGAAGCTGCTGTGGTGAGAGGTGCTGAAGTAGTAACTGTCAGGTTTCGCTCACTGCTTTACATATAAGAATAAACTTGTGGCAATGGTGAGTACTGTTGGGAGGAAGGGCTGATTTCACTGGCCTAGCCCTGAAGAGAGTCAGCAGGTCGTGTTGGAGGACATTCTGCCTTTTGGTGGAGAAAAAGGGGAAGGGTTTTGTGATGTTGAGTATTGTCCGAGCCAGGAGCAATTAATAGTAACTGCATTTAAACTTGTGCATAGTGCAAGTGTGACTTCAACTGCTTGATGAAGCCAGGCTCCACGGGAGCACTGGCAGAGCCTCTTGTAGGAGCCAGGCTGTATCCTGTTGCTCATTTTCAGCTGAAGCTGCATTTGTCTTCCCTTTAATAGCAGTTTGCTTCAGCATGCAGCTTAAGTAAAAATTACAGGAGCACGTGTTTATACTTGTAGTTGGAGTCAAAATGGATTAATTTCTCTATTCATAATGGCTATTTACTGTGTGTCATAAAAAATGGTATTGTTTGCTGTGGTAGTGAATCTTACATTTTTCAAAGCCAGCCTGCATTCTATTAAGTAATTCCTATCACACTTTCCTTGGGGAAAGCATCTATATACTAAAGGAATAGTCTTACCAGATGCAACACAGTAAATCTCTAGTGGAACTAGAAAACAGAGATTTCCAGATCCTCCTGGCTCTAGAATTATGAATCATAGTCTGTCATGATGCTGTGTAACGTTGAAGCTTTGCCAGGGGATTGTTAGGGCCTCGTTTACTGAGTTGTGCAGTATAAGTTGGAAGCTGGAAAGGACAGAGTTGTGCTGCCCATAATTGTAAAATACATCGGGCTTCCTGTGTTAAAATACTTGCTGGGAGCCAGACTTCACAGTTTTTGTGGATGTCTGTAAGCATGGTGGGTAGCTTTTATATTTTAATGGTAACCGTGGTGGTGAGAGGAAGATTTGCTTATGGCATTAACACGATTTCTAATTTTGTTCTGGATGACAACTTCTAAAAATACACTCTGAGAGTTGAGATCTCTCTAAGTGACTAGCTCAGTGAAGGGCTCGCATGTCAGGGGAAAAAAACACAAACTTGCAAGGTGTGTGTGGAGACTTGAACACTGCTGTTCTCCCTTGCTGAGAACTGAGATCTTCTGAGGCCGTAGGTTGCGTCTCCAGAGGCGAAGGAAAGGAATTGAACTCTTTGGTGGGACTTGTGGTGAGGCTCTTGATGCTTGCACTTTACAATACTGGTAGCTGTTGCACTAAGTCTACTGCAAACTCCAATGTATACTGCTGCAAAGACCTTTTTTGACTGTCTCTATTCCTGACCATTTAATAACAATCTTCTCTTTTGCTTTCACTTGATAGGAATAATGTTTCCAACATGTCTGTGCAGTCGCTGCTTTGTGAAAGAATTGCTGTTGCCAAAGAATTGATCAAGAGAGCGGAAGCCCTTTCCAAGTCCCAGAAGAGGAAAATAGAAGGCGGGGCAAAACTATGTGGGAAACTGAAGGCTGAGCTGAACTTCTTACACAAGGTGGAGGCAGGGAAGGTGGCCATTAAAGAATCCCATCTGCAAAGTACAAACCTTACCCATCTCCAAGCCATTATTCAGTCAGCAGAGAACCTGGAGGATGTTGTCAGTGTCCTCCGTGTCTTTGCTTACGAGGACAGGTTTGGAGACAAGCAGACGCTGGTGGTAGATGTTGTTGCAAACGGAGGTCACACGTGGGTGAAGGCCATCGGCCGGAAGGCTGAGGCCCTGCATAACATCTGGCTGGGGAGAGGCCAGTATGGTGACAAAAGCGTCATTGAGCAGGCAGAGGACTTCCTGCAAGCCAGCCATCAGCAGCCGGTGGAGTACAGCAACCCCCACATCATCTTTGCGTTCTACAACAGCGTGTCCAGTCCTATGGCAGAGAGGCTCAAGGAGATGGGAATATCTGTGCGAGGAGACATCGTGGCTGTGAACTCGCTGGCGGAGCCATCTACCGAGCACCGGCGCCTTAGTGCCAGTGAATCAGATGAAGAAGGCCCTGAATTCCTGCAGGTGACCAGAGTTGACCGGGAGAATTTAGTGGCCAGCATTGCTTTTCCTACCCAGATCAAAGTAAACGTGTGCAATAGAGTTAACCTGGACATCACTACCTTGATAACTTACGTCTCTGCTCTGAGCTACGGTGGCTGCTACTTCATCTTCAAAGAAAAAGTGCTAACGGAGCAAGCAGCTCAGGAAAGGAGGGAGAGAGTCCTGCCTCAGCTGGAGGAGTTCATGGAGGGGAAGGAGCTTTTTGCCTGTCAATCTGCTGTGAGAGATTTTCAGTCCATCTTGGAAACGCTGGGAGGACCGGGAGAGAAAGAGCGAGCTGCGTTACTTGTTCAAAGAATTCATGTGGTGCCAGATCAGCCGTCTGACCGTGCCTTAGGACTAGTGGCTAGTTCAAAAATCAACAGCCGTTCTCTTACCATTTTTGGGACAGGAGACACTTTAAAAGCCGTCACCATGACTGCAAATAGTGGTTTTGTGAGGGCAGCGGCTAACCAAGGTGTCAAGTTCAGTGTTTTTGTCCATCAGCCGCGAGCGTTGACAGAAAGCAAAGAATCTGTTGCCACACCTTTACCAAAGAGCTGCCCACCTGATGGACTATAAGTCATTAAATGAGTTAGTCATTGAAATACTGCAGGTGCTGCAGTGGAGGCATTTGGAGAAATGAGTCGTCATAACACAGTTTTGGGTGTGTATCAGTGAAAATGGTAACTGTAGGAGTGGAAGGGTTCCTCAAGGAATTTGCAATATCTTTACTTAGTTCTTGCTTTTGTTGTTCAGCTGACTGTTAATTTATTCACTAAGGTAATAAGATTTCAGTGATAATTAACTATCATACAGTATATTAATTGTATCCATCCCTATTAAAAAGTTCAGTTAAAGCACAGCTGTCTTTGTGCCCTTGTTGTTTTTGTCCTTTTCAGAGAGATTAACTTCGGCACCTTAGGTGGACTTCAGGCTTGACTGGTGTGGAACTTAAATCTTTCTTTCCCCTATCCTATCCAACTGAATTGTTTGTCGGTTCAGAGGTACCTTGTGTAGAGACCTGTGCCTTTTTGTGTGTATGCTGCTTCCTGAAGGCGTGATTAGTACCCATGAATAAAAACAGACGTAAGCCTTCCTCCTTTTACTGAAGGGATCCTCTGTATGTATATCATGTTAGACTGAGTTGGGCAACAGCTTTAAAATTCCCAGAAAAAATCAGTTGAAATTGGAGTTTAGTGGCACTAATATGTTGTGATCTTGGGCCAAACTGGACAGCCAGTGGTAGCAGACCAAGGAGGCAAATCTTCCATTTTCTCTTAGCCTTTGCCCAAGTACAAAGTCTTGCTGGGTACAAAACCCAGCTTAAGGCTTCGGATACTAGAATCCTCCTAAACTGAGCCAGCACCCAGGTAGTTTTTGATACTATCGAGTTCTCTGCTGAGGACTCATGGTGAACTTGAATTTAGTTTTGTGGCTCGATTACCTGAAACAAAGCCTCACTGAGGTCCTGAGTGTTGGGCGGGCAGGGGGGAAGAGGTTTGTGGGGTATGTTGTTAAATGCTACTTTGCCATATAGTAGAGAGAAGCTTTTTCACTGGTGGTGTAGCTGCTGGTTTTACTCAAAGTGTAGAATAAACAACAATTTCTTCTTTTTTTTTTTTTTTTTTTCCAGGAGAGAGTTGCTGTTTTAGAAGTCTTTCTAACGTTTTTCTGTGTGCTGTAATGACAGCACTTGCTGTTTGGTATTAATTTGCATCAGGTTCCTAGCGGAAAATTTTGGCATGTCAGAGTGAACCTCTCGGCCCTAAGCTGTACGTTTTATCAGGTCAGTGAAAGAGATATCCACTGAATATTTTATAGGCTGTTGTTCAACAAGAAAGCATTATTATGCAGCTTGTAGTTCAGGCAAAGAACATTCTCTTGCCTCTTGCCACTCCACTCTAAATTTCTTCCTACAGTGCAAAGTAGCTGCAGTGCTGCCCTTAGCCTTAGTCTCTACCTATTTCTTTCTGTCTCCAGTACTCTGGTATACTCCAGCACTGGTCTAAAGATACTGGCATGCCAGCAAAACCACTCTGCACACCCCTTCCAGCTGGGTAAGCTTAACTCCAAGGAGCAAAAACCATACGTTTTGTAGGTACGACTCTTGCTCTCCTCTGTTCTTATTATGCCTGTGGAGTAACCTGTTAGGAGTTAAGTATCACCAGTATCCACGTGCTGCACATCTTTACCTGTAACTTTTAACTATGCAGAGAGCAGTCTGCTCTCCGCTGGCCCCTTGTTTCTGCTGGTCAATGAGGTCGTTCATGGAGTTCAGTTAAGATGGGTGGAACTGGGTTTTGGGTTTTGTTGCTTCAGCATCCACTCTTCTACCTGCCAGTTTCACAGTTCTCCCTTGGTGAGTTGTTCTAACAAAACATCTAGCTTGTTCCTACAGTCTGACGTGGTGTAATGAAACCTCATGGCAGGATACATCCCCCACTGTATCCTTTTAATTTTCCTGAAAGTTCTGAAGGGAAAGGAAGACCAACGCAATGAAACGCAGCATTCTTATATGGTCGGTGACCCAGAGAAGGTCGTGAAAAGCAAACAACCTCTGTATTGCCTAGGTTAGAAGTGGGTGAGCTCTGTTTGCTGTATTTCTTTGCTCCTGCTGCAGAGCTAGCTGACTTGTTTTGTAGTGATAGTTTTGTATGAACATGAAACTCGACTCCCTTTCAAAGCCTCTGTATTTAGAGCCATCGTGTGGTGGTTTTCTTCATTACCAGTCATTTTTGCCCAACACAGAATTTGTTATTGAACCCATTTTCTTTCTCTTACAATTTCTACCAATCATATAACAATATTTTAGGAATATGAAACTAGAAATTATCTGTGTGCCTCTGTGCAACTTGAGGGTTTTTTATTGTTATTTTGTGTGTCCCTGTTGCATGGTGCAATAACAAGCTCAGACTGTGGTTGTTCTGGGATTTTTTTTTGTTAGTTTTGTTGGTTTTTTTTAAAAAACTTTTTACCTCCAGTGTTTTTCTGGTTTATTGGTTGAGCAGCAGTGCAGTGCTGACAGACTGTAAGAACTGCTTTATAAGATAGAACCTGAAACTGAATGCTGGCTTGGAACCAAAATGTGTTTTGATTGCAATATTTGGTGGCCTTTGTATTGCCTTCCAAGATATTGGTGATCTACATATATAAACCAGTGTTCTGGTTTAGTGCATTTGGATAGCTTCTACTTAATTTTACAAACGGGGCATTAGATGTTGGACTTCCCTTATTTATGACTTTACAAATGAGTAATTAGAAGATACTAAATTATGTTTGAAATTACGTTGAAAAAAGTGGAGATCCAAGACTGCTTACCCTTTCTTCCAATATCACACAACTGCTTTGTCTGCACTGCACCAGGCACTTGAGGACATGGAGACATCTCGCTTGCTGCAATGGATTTTGTTTGGTTATTTTTTTCATGAAATTTTTCAGCATTAAGTTCCTTGGCAAAGATGGATTCCTAAACTGTTTTGGAGAACCTTGTTCTTCTGGCACTTTTAATTTCTTTTACATTATCTCTGTGTGGTTCCACAGTCTGCGAGGAGAGCCAGCATCTCCGTGCTGTGCAGTGCTCAGCATGCTCTCTTTGCTCCAGCAGTAAGAATACCAAACAAGGAATTCTGTGATTGATGCCAGGCAGTAGAAAGCACTTGGATATTATACAAGAAATAAATAGGTAAGTTAAGTTGTTTCTAATGTTTCTAATTTGTCTTCTACAGTTCTGTCAAAAGCAAACTTATTTTTGGACACAGCTGTGTGTCCTCCTTTACTTACTGTTGTTCTGGCTGACAAAATTTGAAGGTAAATGACTTGTCTGTTGTTGTACCTGCAAGTCATGAAAACACTCAGAGGTAGTTTTGCGTGTTGCAGCCACAACTGTGTAAAAGTGTTATTCTTCGGTAGGTTAATGGGCTAAATAGTGGTTTGTGTTTCAAACTGTCCCCGTCCTCTGATGATGCCTTCAGCAGACTTACAGTAGTCTGCTGAAGTCTTCTGGAGCCTGTCTGAAAATAATTCCACAGCCCTGTTCCTAGTCCCTGAACACTGAACGTAGGCTTGGTCACAACAGTTATAAAACAAGAAAACACAAGCATCAGTTGTGTGAAGTAAGTTTGAGAGGCCACCTAGGAAAAAATACCCTAAAATCTTTTTTGTTTAAGTGGAGCAAGGAAATTATTTATAATAATGACAAAGCACGTTGTTGCAATAAAATTCTTTACTTCAGGTTATTATGCAAGCAAAACAGCACAGGTCACCTGTTATCTAATTAACCTGGTAAAGTAAGCAAGAATTAGATGGGATTCTTGAACTAAAGGCTATGGTTACAGTTTTCCTGCAAGCTGTAGTTTTAGGAACTGATCCGCCATCCAGCTTGCTGCAGGCACTGCACGTGTGTTCTTTTCAACTCTGTAGGTACATAGGGCTGTTGCTTCTTCATCAGGATTTAATGTTGCAGTTTATTCTGGAGTAAAAACAAAGAGAGTGAATGTAAAACTACTACACTGAGTGACAGAACTGCTTGGAATTGCGACTTTGGGGCTTTGCAAATTGTTTCCTATGAGCACCATGGAAATTAAGATTGTTCCTACGTAAACTATTGTAAAGAACAAGTAAACAAAAAATACCAACCCTCCTCAAGCCTTCATTGTTCAGAAGATCCTTCTGTCCATTTAAAAGATCCTCACTTATAAAGTCTTCCATAAGACACTACTCTCTTAAAAAAAAAAAAAATACCCCCCCAAACCCCCCAAAAACCAAAACAACAAAACCAACAAAAAAACCCCACCCAAACAAAAGAAAACCAAAGGAATTAACAACATCTGATAATGAAGCTGTGTCCCTTTATTCATTAATGAGGCTGAGAGCATGATAAAGCAGCTTACTGTGGTAATGAGAAACATGGAGGTACAGGGCACAGAAGTTTAAACTGCAGTGTAGGTACCAAAATCCAGCAGCTAGAGCAGTGAGTAATGTGAGTGCTTGATAGCATCTTTTTGCTGAGGTTCATCACCTCCATTTACTGAAGCATTTGGGGTCTGCCCTGGGGGTAACAGTGGTGAAGATGATAGCTTACAGCGAGCTCAGGAAATTCTACCGTAGTGCTTCCATGTTCTGTTGGTGGTAGTAGTGCTGACTGATTTCAGGGGTTGCTCCATTTTGAGAAACCACTTTGTGAACCCACACTGGATATGATACTATAATTTCCAGTTTTCCTAGCACAGACATAGTTCTAAATGCTGTTGTAGTAAGTGGGAGAAACAAAGCAAAAACATTTCAAAGGCAATGTTTTCAAGGGAAAACACTCTCAAAGGATGAGGCAGCTGATGTGAACAAGAGTAAAGGAATATGGAAGGTTCAGTCAGTGTCAGATTGTCTCTCCAGCCAGACTGGAAGCGTGGCAGGAATTGGTGAGGATGGGGGAAAAGTAATTCTGTGATACATCCCCTTCCATGCTCTGTGCCCTGCTGTGAGCTCTGGAGAAGTGCTGATAGCTCTAAGGGACAAAGGGCCTTTAAGTTCTAACACTGTTCAAGATGAGATCTTTGGGTGATGTATTACACAACCTCCTTTCAGGTGAGAGCTCTCTATGGATGGATGATATGACAGACCCTCTGCTGGTTTGAGTCACTGAATTTCTGACTCCTCTTCAGGTTTTTCTTCTGTAGGGGATAATTTGGTCTATCTTTATGGAGATGAGATTCACCAGAGTGGCATGTCACTCAGGCAGACCACAGGCCTTCATAACAATGAAACTCCACCATATAGATCTGCTTTTGGTTTTTGGTTGGTTTTTGGTGGCTTTTTTTTTCCCACATTAACAGTGGACATTATAAAATCCACAAGAGAAGGCTCTTTCATTGAGAGGGGAGGTGCAACCTCCTTACTTCCCATACAGCTGTAAAATGTGCTCATCCATAATAACACAAATCATCTTAAGGACTCTCACCTTCCTCTCTGTTACTAGCAAATTATTTATGTGTTTGGAAGGAGGAGAGGAGCAGAAGGTGACTAGGTCTCTGGCATGCCAGATACCCTGCCAGAAATAGACTACAAGGAAAAGCAGTATTTTTACATCTTGCCCCATTAGTGCAGGAAAGGTAGGAGCACTGGAGTAACAAAACTGAGATGACAATAACGTGGACAACCGACGGCCAAATGGGTCTTACCAGATATTTCTGTGGTTGACTCCTGGGTTGGTTCTTTGCTTGGCTCCACACTCGGCTTAGGGGTAGATTCAGTGCTTGGCTCTCCGCTCAGCTCCCAAGTGACCTGTTCACCTTCTTGCACTCCAGTGTTCCCCACTTG
Organism: Strix aluco; assembly: GCF_031877795.1. Classification (NCBI taxonomy): domain Eukaryota; kingdom Metazoa; phylum Chordata; class Aves; order Strigiformes; family Strigidae; genus Strix; species Strix aluco. The sequence continues at coordinate 161,858,713 of NC_133931.1, forward strand.
CTCCGTGCCTTCCTCCTTGTGTGGGTCTCTGCTGTAGTCCAGGGGAAGCTCTGTGCTTGGTTGCATGCTGGCATCTCCGCTTTGCTCCACACTCGTTGCCTCAAGCACAGGGGTAACAGGGGTACCTCCAAATAAAATAAAAGGAATTGACATGGATGAGGAGGATGGTTTGAAAAGCCAAGTTACTTCTAGGGCTATCTAAACATGTACATAGTTGCTTTTATGGATCAGAGAGCCCAAGCAGGAGTTTGAGAGGGGAAAAAAAAATAATCTGGGAATAAGTACACTCTGTAACATGAATCTTATTTCAAATTGACAAAGATTGATTTGCCAATGTGTTTTTGACTCACCTTGTGCCTTTAGCAGATCGACCAGAATCAGAGCCAGCAGTGCTGAAAGGATTGTCATGTTTTTCAGCATGGTTCCTAAACACCTCGTTAAGCACGAGCGTTTGGAGCGAAACTTGAAGTACGTAGCGGACAGAAAGCCCTGGGTATTTAAAGGCAAGCTCATACCTCTGTGCGCTTTGGCATCTTCCTGAAAATAACATCTTTCAAAAACAACATCTGAATTACATTCTCAAAATGAATTTAGGACCTGTGGGGGACTGTAATCGATCAGTTCCTGCCCCTTGCTACAGGGCAAAAAAAGAGATAACCTTTACCACAAGCAGTAAAGGGCGTTGGGGGCAGAGAGGTGGGACAGTGGTGGCCCCAGACTGCACTAGCACTGATAGTGGTGTCACTGCATGCCTCTGACAATGCTGGTTTCTCAAGGCAATTGATCCTGTTGGTTTTGAATGAGAATCTTCAAAAATCCTTTGATATGACACTTGACAAATTGAACGTGCCTCACGGTAACAGGTGAAAGGTGAGGTGTGACAGAAAAATGTGCAGCTGTCCTCTGTGTTGTAAGAAAATAATAACAGTGTGAAAGAACTGTGATGTTTTGGTCAAGGCTGGATGAGCATTTCATTGGGAAGCCTTCCTTTTTCTTTGTTGAAAACTTGTGTGTTTGTGCATGCATGTATCTAGCCTGTGATATCTCAGGCAGTGTCTCAGCCCCAGAGCGATGCATTTGAAAGGTTTGGACAGAACCAGACAAATCTCCGGAGAGGAGCCAGCTCCTTTGTGTGGTTTAATCAGCAAAGCACAATCGTTGTACCAAGGCCCATTTCTGATGCAGAAAAGATGCTTTGTTTGCATGGATGCAGTTCCCCATGACCTTCCCCATCACCGCTCACCACTAACCAGGGAAGTGGGTCATGGGAAGACACTCAGAGTTTGTGGCAAATGTAACTAGGTTAGTTATGTTTGAAGGTCTGCTGGGGCAGGTCTGTATGTTCAGCTCTCTGTGAGGCAGATAGAGAACTGTGGGCCTGATTCTGTATATTACATTTGTATGAGTGAGTTGTAATTGCTATAACTAGCAATTCTGCAATAATTAGCAGAATGAGGTTAATGCCAAATCAACATAAAGGAATTCAGAATCTGGCTCTCTAAGATTTTATTTTTTTTTTCTCGTTTCCCTGATTTCACTTGTTTAATATTGCATCAACTTAGTTTTTCAGCACAGTGTTTCTTTCAAGTTGCTTCTACCTCTAGGGTTTGCCTGAGGCATTAGTCTTCTAATCAAGCTTTCTATGGTGCAATAGAAGGATTTTATTTTCTTCTTGAAGTGAAAAAGAAAAGCTCATGCTCATGAACACCTACATGGTGCTGTAGTAGATTTCTCCTGTGTTACTAGTTTCAATTGAAGGTTGATGTGTAACATCTTTTTTCCAAATGTGAATGGAAGAATTTGTCACCGACTTGCCTGTAAAAGGTAACAGCATGATGCACAGATCAGAAAACTGCAGATAAGTATCTGCATTGAGCAATGAGCAAGATTCCTCAGTATAGACTAAGAACTCTTGTTTTTCATTCTTGAAAATGTTTTTCTAACACACAGTTGTTTTCATGAAGTGGTGGACTTGCTATTTGTGAAGGAAGAGCAAACAAATATGCCGCAGATTCTGTTACTCCGTGCAAGGAAAGAGGAATTGTCATGTTACTCTCTCAGTGGATCTCAAATTTGTTTCTGAAGTATTTATGTTCCCTTCTCGTGAGGCTCACTGAGCAGTTGCCCATCTTGCTCTTCTCAGATCTCTTCTGCTTGTGTCATTGTTACACTTTCTTAACTGGAAGCAGTGAGTTCAAGCATTTTAAGACAGGGTTGCAGGTTAGTTGTTCATCTGGAAACAAAGTTAGATTCACTGTTTTTTCACTGCTGCTAGTCATATTATTAAGAAGTGTGAAGGAGAAATCTGAAGAAGTAGTAATCAAGGGATAAATTTTGAGTAGGAGCTCTTACCGTTTGGAGTTTTGTGGTTTTGGTTTTTTTTTTTAGAATTAGTACAGAACCTTTCACTATTCCACATCTTCAGTGATCTGAAAGTAAATACTGCTAACATTGCTGAAAGAATCAAAAAATAAGATGAGCTTCCTGAAGAATAAATAACGGTGATGACAAAGGTGTGTTACAGGTTTATTGCATTTAGCTACATTTTTTTTCAACAGGCCCCAGCCAACAAGGCAAGTTATGTGTACAGGGTAAGGGAATAAAAAACATACTTAAGCAATGGAGGCTGCATCCTATAAAACAGTCTTTCTCCAACTGTTCCCTTCCCCAAATTCCTGAATGTGGCCCTCAGACCAAATATTAACATCCGTTATAGAATATAACCAAGTTAGAGAGGGTAAAGAAATAAACCATAAATGTTTACTGCTGGAAAAGATCCCTCCCTATAAAGGGAGAAATCCTTTCATACAGCAAATCTGTTTATTTTATCAAAAAGAAGGATACAGCAGTGACTTATGGTTTGTAGTTTCATAGGAAAAAAAAAAAAAAGCTAAGTCCTAAAGCACCAGAGGCATAACCAGGCTGTGGCTCGATGCCAAAACAAAATTAATCATGTAGTTACTAATCACTGGACTTACTATGAAGGAACTGAGTGAGATTTAAAAACCTGATGGATTAAAAAACCCCTAGGTGTGATTATCCAGTGGTTCCTCTTAGCCCTGTGGTCTCTTGAGTCTCAGTTGCCCAGATCATGCACTGACGTTGGACTGTTAGGGAGAAGCAAATATGACTTTAGTACTGCAGAGATGGATCACCACCTTCCTCTGTGGGGTGGTGGAAGAGGTTTGGTCTCACTGTTGAAATGCAGAAGGTTGCAGCATACCAGGCACATTTGTACAGACCGTTCATACACAGCTTTCGGCTCACTCGTGTGCAGAAAATGGAAACCTGTGCAAGTATCCACAGAGCATCTAGTCAGGAGAATAAAAGTGAACTCTGCCTTAACTGCATTAGAGTTTTGAAGGATACCTGATAGAAACCTGATAGTGACTGAAGCTGTTTGTTAATCCCTGCAGTGGGATAGGTTGTGATGGTGCTGTCTGACACCATCTCTGTGGAGGGACGACTTCACTCATTCTCTGTACCCATTGGGTCCAAGTGCCACTTGGAACTCCTGTAGGTGTGAGACAAGCGATTCTCTGCCTGTGCAAGGGCTGGAGGTGAATCTTATTTGGCATTTTAACAATCCAGTGTGAGTATTCCAAAGGTGTGCTGTGCAGGCAGGCACAGTGCTGAGAGGTTCTGACAGCAAGTAACAGTAACCAAAGCAAGTTGTGATATGTAGCCTCCCTTCCCCCTCACCTCCAAACTGGGAAGTGTAGTGCAGGGTATTTATTAAAAGGGGTTTCATGTGCTAAGAATATTGTGAATAAATTATACTAAAATATTTTTTAAAAAATGTATTTCTTTTCTTCCTCAGCTGATGGTTTTTAAATTTCTTTCACCTGAAAGCAAGCTGGGGCCATGAAATGAAGCTCAGTGGAGCTAGGATCAAAGCAAGGGATGTTGTTTGTCAGATGGCGGAGGAACTAGTTGTCAGAAGTTTACACAGGCTCAAGAGAAGGCTGCATATAAAAGCAAAACTGAGAATAACTAAATACATGGAAGCAACACGCAGCCCAAGAGGTCCTCTTATGAAAAATAGAATCATAGGAGAATTCAGCTTGGAAGGGATCTTGGGAGGTCTTTAGTCCAATATCCTGCTGAAAGCAGAGTCATCTAGCTCAGACCAGTTTACTCAGAGCTTCATTCACTCTGGTTTTGAAAGCCTGCAAGGACAGAGCCTGCACAACCTCTCTGGGCAACCTGCTCCAGTGCTTTATAGTCCTCATGGTGAAAAAGTGTTTCCTTATATTGTCTGAACTTCCCTTGTTTCAGCTTAAGCTTGTTGTCTCACCCTCCCATTGGGTACCACTGTCAAGCCTGGCTTTTGATAACCTTCATAAGTAGCTAGAAACTGAGAGAGGCTGACATATTACATGTGTTTATGTGCATATAATATAAAGACTTCTAAATTCTTGCTTTTCTTTGGGCATCAGCTTATGGCCACCTTTGCAAACAGGGCACTAGGCTAGATGGATCCTTGGTCAGACTGGGTTATGTTAAACATACTGACTAGTATCCTTTGTTGGACTAGTGTAGGAGGAAAACCTGTTGATCCTAATTTGGGTATCTGAAACAGCTGCAGAACACTTAAAACCAAATGTAGCTGGTTATTTTCATTGCTGTTTGAACAATAAGCAAATTCTTATACTGTTGTGTTTGGGTTTTTGGTTTGCTTTTTTTAAGTTGTTGCAGAATACTTTTTAGGCAGAATAATTTTTAGCTTTGTGATCTTACCAAAGGAGGTCATTTGGGAAATTGTTTAATTTACAGAAGTAGACTCAGTGCTAAAGACCTGTGAGATTAGATTGCACAACAGACAGAAACTACTGTCTGTTTAAAAACAAGCTATTTTTTTGTTAGCAGCAAAGACCAGATTTTCTGGAAAGGTGAAGGATGCTAAGGCTGTTTCATTCTTTTCTTGTGAGCTGAGAGTTGTAAGTGCTCTAGGGCATCTTGTGTCAGACATAACTATTTATGTTTTGGGAAAAGGATCTGTGGTAGTGTCCCTTCAGGTACTTTATTTATATTTTGTGAAGAGTTTTCTTATTTTTCATGGAGATGAGCTTGGGAGAAAAGGAAAGTCAAAGTTTCTGTTTCTTCAGAGTCAAATTCCACAGGAAGAAGGAGAGATTTGTGGACTGTACTTAGTGCTTAATGTTCCAGCCGAGCTTCATGGAGCTAATTGGTTTTTTTTTGTTTTGGTTTGTCAGTAGGCAAATCTTGACCTTTTCTGGAGAATCTGGGAAAAAATACAAAGTCAGGATCGTTTGCATATAGATAAGGATAGGCTGTTACATATCAGAAGCTCTAAATATAACTGTTTGGAATAATGTTTTGTGATTCAGGCCAGACTTTCAGCACTACTTGGGACTCAGCCACTTTTTTCCCCAGAAGTCCAATGTAATTTATAAAGGTGAATAACTTTTTATCACTTCACAGCTGGGGCACAGACAAGACTACAAGACTGAATGAATGATAACCTACTGCTTCTCAGGGATGTCACAAAATAAAGAATTTATCTACATTTTTCCAGAGATGGCAGGGAGGGGGGGGGAACCATAAAGAGGAGTTGAAGGAGGTCATGAGAGAACGAAAGATGTTATGGAAAGTTAAGATACCTGTGGTAGGTCAGAAGGAATTGGTGTTTTGGGTGTGTTTTCTTTGTAGGCCATGTCTACACTTCAATGTAGAATAATTTAGGAATGGCAAAGTTGAAGCAGGTTCTGCTCTCCTCACTTGAGCCCTGTGCAAAGTTGAGGTCCACTTTTATCACAGGAAGGGTAAAGAGACCACGTAGTAAGCTGTTATTGGACAGTTTGCCCACAGAGAGCCCTTCTTTCTAGCTGTCATTCATGAGGTGTTTGGGAAGGCCCAAATCCCATGTTTGTTTCTGGGCATTGGAGTCGTTATTTGGTTTGTCTCATTGTCTCCAGTAGCATTAAATGATTTTGGAATGCTGTTACATTTTTTGCCTTATTAAAATCTGTTAACAGTGATTTCCATGAGCTAATGATGGAAAAACGAATGAAATGGTTGAGAAATTAACCCGTGATTCATGGCCAGTAGCAAGGTGGAGAGTTGATCTTTGCAGAAAAGCTGTCAGAAGTCACCTGTTTTATGTGTCTTCATTTGTAAAGACATTTCAGAGCTGGCTTTGGTGTTTGGCTGGCTAAATCAACCCACTGTGTAAGGAGAATATCCAACTGCTCAAGCAAGGCAGCTTTAAGCCCCTTCAGTATGTAGAAGAGAATGATCTGATTCTCTTTTACTTTAAACGGTCATCTCCTAGGTGTGGTTTGTGCAACTTCCAAAGAGAGTTGTGTGCTATCTATTTAACAACAAGGTAATGAAACACCTAGTGATTAGGCAATGTAACCTAATGTTATGTTATTAGATGAATATAATGAAAATACTGTAGATAAATACGAGGCAGCTCCTCGAAAGCTGTAAGGACAGAGAAGATGGTTTATACCTTGCCTTTTCTGCTCAGTCTTTCAGTTTAGAAGAACATGGTAAACTGGGAGCAATATGAAGCTGTGTAGCCCTTGATTCCTCTGTAGAAAGCTTCCCCGTTGCTTGAGCACTTCACTTTGACTTCCTGTTAATTGTAACAACTGAAGGAGTGAAGAAAAGTAAAAGACTGAGCATGTGATTCTTTACTTTTCCTGCCCTTTATTGGGGCGGTATTCTAGTTTTGGCAATGTAAATTTGATTTCTTACATCTGAACTGATATAAAAGCCTTTACAGAAGCTCTTATTTAATTTTGAGAGGTGTGATTTATTACATATTAAATTGGATTGGGTTGTGACTTCCATGGGTTGAACCTGGGGAAAATAATAAAAGATGATTCAACCAGCTTAACTAACAAATTAGAGATGCCACCCAAAAGGACAGTCTTGATTCCCTCTCCCCTTCTGTTCTGTGCCTCTGTGCTTTCTTTTCTGTTACCAGTGGTGCTCAACTGCCTCCTGGGGAGCTAATTCAACTTGCTGATGTGGCGGAAAACTTTCTTTTCCTGCTAGACTGAAGAATTAAAGCCCCTCGGTAGAGGTCAGATGAGTACTGGAGCTGATGTAGGGAAGCAGTGGGAGCACATGGCCAAGAACAGAGTCGTGGCAGTGAGGTCCTTGGTCACCTCAGCTGATCTCATCTGGTTATTCCATAACTCACTGGAAAGACAAATTGAAATGGTTGTAGTTACTCTTTTCTTTGTCCATCTGAGGATGAATTGGTAGTAATTAGTCCAAATAGAGCTGGCGGTGGCAGTTTTAGGCCACACACAATAACGCTGTCTCGGAAGAGCCCCTGTGCAGGGTCTGGCACTAGTGGGCTCGGCAACACCAGAGCTGTGGATTGCAGGGTTACAGCTCAGAAGTGCACTCGGGACTCCCCCCTGAGCCTCCCTGGTTTAGTGGAAGCTCTCAGGCTACCCCAGCCTTGTCCATAGTTACCGACAGTGCCAGGGACTGGCATTTGGGAGCAGGCAGAAGAGTGTGAGCTAGCAGAGCAGATGTGCAATTTGCAGCGGTATTCTGCTGGAGAAAGACAGACAAATGGGGTTAGCTGAGGCATCGATTTGGTAGTGTGTTTAGTAGGAGATGCAGGCTTGGGTATTTTTCCTGCTTTTATCAACACAATAATTTCCATGCTCTACTTTGTATTCTTGTCCCCCATCCTTTCATGTCCCAACAGCATCATGTCCATTCAGCCTTTTCTCCTAAAATGCATGTTTGTCACTGTTTCATAAGACAGCTTTAGTTTCCCTTCCACAGAGAGTCATCTGAGAGAGGTCAGAAGGGAAGGAGCTCACCTGAACTTTGCCAGGATGGAGTGGATAGAAGTATTTTCTTATCTGTAAAGCTTCAGGCTCTCAGCTTTCTGCCAGAGGGCAAAAATGCTTACTCAGAGATAATGTGACCCTACTCAACTGTGAAATCTTTGGCTTACCAAACAGCATATTTGACCCCATAATGTCATGGCTTCCCACTGCCTTTGGGAGCTTTTCTGAAATGGAGTGCTTCGTGTAGGGAAGGATCTATGGAAAAACAAGTGCCGTAGCAGCACGGATACCAGAGCTCTCCTGCTCTGTAAAGGGTGTTCACTGTAGTATCCTAATTCCAGCAGGTTCTGAGAAAATGCTTAGCAGAGGCACCTCAGCTCTTCTGGAGGAGCCACAGAGGACACATCTCAGTTGAATGTGAAAGATGCAGTGCAAAATGATTTTGTTATTTTCTTCTATCACTTTTTCAAAATGTTTCAAGTTTCTGTAGCTATTGATAATTTTTAAGCTTTTGTGTGGCACACCAAGTGCTGGCAACATTAACAGAACACAACAACATTGCCTACAAGAATATCACTTCTGCTCCTGAGAGGAACAAACAGAAATGTTGCTCAGAAATGTACTGTAAGCTTTAAAAATGGTTTGTGAGTAGCATAATAGAATCAGATTTCATGTACAGGAAGATCTTTCTTGTACCAGGGATGCATGCTCTATTATGAATTCGTTTACCTTTTTTTAGGAAGAAATGCTAGTGGAAGACATGTTATCGACTTCAATAAGAGCAGCTGTGAGGAGTGCCAGAGATCATATTTTCTGCCTTTTTTAATCTTACATGAGGAAACAGGTCATCTTCCTCCCCTTCTAGAATACATTTCTTGAGGTAAATACCACACCAGCAAATTGGGTTCATCCAGCATTTTTGGCTTCCCGGGAATACCTTTTTCATATGTTCTTTGCTCCAACTTCCTGACTTCATCGTTTGTATCACTCTTGATAAGTTTCCCACCTCAACAGCCCTTGAGCACAGCAGCTGTTGGATCAAGCAAGAGCTTTCTTTAGCGTCTTGATTATGCTCTTACATGTGGGCTTAGATACCCATGGATCCTGCTCAGTTTGCAGTTATGGTAAGTGCTGTTGTGAATGCAGGACTGGATGGGTGTGAAAGATGTTTAACCAGTCAAAGGGATAGCTTGCACATATTCAACATGTGTTTTGTGAAACCTTGTTAGTCCATAGCGAGCCTGTTGGAAGAACAGGGTTACTTTAAACATTTGCCACTATCAGCATATCAGCACCAGATGTAAGAGCAGGTCATTCATCTTCAAATCACTGCCCTGATTTGTTCTATATTTCAAGAAAGACTTTTTTATTTGGAAAGAGGAGGGGTGTTTCAGTAAAGAAGTCAATGATCATCTCTTTTGGGATGTTTACCAAAAAGACCATGCTAAGGCAATAATAGGTTCTGTACAGTGTTGAGATCTATCTGTTTCACTCTGGCTTTGGTCTGGCTAGTCGTAAGGTTTTCAGTGGGATTGCTGTTGCTTGTTCCTGCCTTAAATGTACTTATTGGTTGTGTCAGTCTTGATTCTTTAAATGCTTCTATCACTATTTGCCTACCATCAGTAGAGAGGTGGGTTGTAGAGCTCATAAAATTCACTCCCTCTTATCTGACTTCCCTTTGGGATTAAGACATCTTTAAATTTTTGTGGAGCCAGTTGAGTTTTTTGGGTGGAATACTTTCCTGCTGGAAAATATTAATTTGCCAGCACTGAAACATTCAACGTTGCTGTGCTACAGTGTCAAAACATTTGATAGAAACCAGGGAGAGGGGCTGGGCAGCTCGCATGGTTTCCTGCCAGCCTGCGCCCTGTTGGCTCCCTGGAAGAGCCTTTCTGCCTCAGCACTCAGATAACCTGCTGCTGACTTACAGCCACCCTAGACCAGCTCCCTCAGTTTCCTGATTGTCCTGGTAAATCACGGGGCTGAAGGGGCCATCTTGTGAGAAGGGACTAGGAGAGGTTGGCTTGTTCAGGCTAACAAATACAGGGCAGGGGGTGACCTGTTTTGCTACTCATGAACACGTCAGGAGGGTAAATGCTGCAGTTGAAGAGCTGTTTCAGGTGTTGGCACAGGGACAAAAAGCTTTACGTACATTTAGATTGGAAAAGGAGGACAAGTTTGCAAGAGCGTTCAGAGGGGAATAGTGAAGCAAAAGAACAAATGTTTTTTTTTAAGATGAGACATGGTAGGTGTTTGAAACGGAGTATGTGATCTGATGGGGATAACTGGGGTCTGTATAGAGTGATCCAAAATACCTCTTCTGACTTCCCCCCCACCCGCCCCTCCCTGAGACAGAGCAAGCTGGGCACAAATGAGTATTTTGGAATTTCTTCCTCTTGTAATTTTTACTGCTTACATCCTGTCTTTGGATGATTCCCTTTCTCCTCATTTTGCCCACAGAGGAAGAGAAATGGTGTTTTCACAGAGGCAGGAGTACATTTTACAGCCTGATCTAAACTGCAGTGACATTGAGGGGGGTCTGTCTCGCTAGGCCCTTCATGTTCTTCATTGTTTGGTTACATCCAGTTTCCCTATTTAACAGCGTGAGGCCAGGAATGGAAATACTGGGGAGGTTTGCACCGCGGCGCAGCCTCTAGGTGGTTCATGCTCCTCAGTAATGTATATTCCTCAACATCCCAACTTTCTTTAGGCTCTTAGAATTTGAGCCTAAAGCTTCTATTATACCTGTATTTTAGTCTGTGGTTATGCGGTTACTTTTTAAATCCAACATAAATTCACAATGCTGCGAATAGCTCTCCAGCACATGCCTATGCCTGGCTTCTTGTTCCCACTCTCTAACTTTTCCCTCTGTGACATTTGTCTGGCTGTGCAGTCAGACAAGCCAGGGGAACTATTTGCTGAAAAAGGACTCAAAACAAAAAGGTTGATTTCTGCTGGATTTGCTTCCCGTCCTGGCTCATTGTGCAGCTGTGCCCAAAGTGAAAGGATAGTAACGACTGTAGGAAGGCAGAGGTGTGGAGGACGGACCACAGTGTTCAGCAGCGATCTGGGTTTATTTTATGACCTTAAAAGCAACTGAGTTGCAATGAAGATCGAGGCGCACAAAGCAGAATGGATGCCAGAAATGGAAGCAGAGCTTGCCTTTCCCTTGTCAACAAAGGAGCTATTTGTAACGCAAGGTGCTGACTCCCACCGGGGAGACGGGAAATTCTGGTCTACGCAGTGTGCCTGATACTTAGTAGGTAAAGCTGTTGTGATTTGTGGCTAACCAGAAAGGCACTGTTAGCACAGCCATCAGGATTCCTATTGAGAAAAAGCATTAAGGGACTTTATTAAGAAAGAAATACTCTTGGACTTAAAAGTACGTGTCAGATGATCAGCTAGGAGAACTGTGGTTATCTGCTTCTTTTCTTGGGACTAGAAACTGAGCCCCTGTAATGCAATGTTTGTCTAATGCAGGGGTAAGTACTTTATAAGAAAATCCTGATGGATTCTGCTGCTTGTGCGGTGCTGAAAGAGTTAAGAGGAAACTCTTCGTCTCTGCTCAGCCTAGCAGCATCCAGTTCAAAAGATAAAAGCACCCCTCAGCATGTAAAGGCTGCGAAATGTATTTGAAAATAAATTCTTTAATGCCAATTGTCATTACAAATTTATTTTCGAATACGTTTTGCAGTTTGCTCATGCTGAGAGGTCCTTTTATCTTTGTAACTTCCAGACTGTGGGGCTGAACAAAATAGGCAGCTTTCCTTTTAAATAAAGTGGAAAATATTGGAGCAAGATTATATCTGTCACAGATTATAATATTTATATGTATTTCTCATCAAACCCAAATTCCCCAGGGACTCTCAGATTCGCATGAGGTCTCAGAGTCCTGGGTTTTGCGTCTGGGTATGTGATTGCTTTAATGGAAGACCGTGCTGTTTGCATTTGCTCTACTGACACTCCGTTACACTTGGCCACATGTACATAAAAGACAGTCTAAAGCTGTTTATAAGGATGATCCTTTAGGTAACACGATGAGTCAATGTGTCATGGCTCAGCTCTGACGCTTAGGTTCAAACTTGGCAGTCCTGGCTACATCTGTTATGATTTGTTAGAGACCTCTTGATTAGGAGCTAAATACTGTAGCTAGCTGTAGCTTGCACTTAGATGTGGAGTACAGTTTATGTGTTTCCCTGACTTCTACCATTTTTTGGAAAGCATGAATTACTTTACATGCTTAAAAACCTGTGAATCCTGTCTCTGCTGGAAAACTATGAATCCCTTTTTTCTTTCTCAGAAGTACCAGAGGAAATGTAAAACTCCAGCCACTTTCAATAAATTTGTAGAACAAATGAATACTGACGCAAAAATTGTGCACAGTATTTGCTTCTGGAAGGTCCCAGCCTAGTAGCTTTGCCTGCTTCACTGACATCAGTGGGAGACCTGGAGTCCCCCATGAAGTCAGATTTGTCACGTAAATGTTTAATTGGCTAAACTCTTAGATTTATTTTTATTTTTTTCCTTGCAACTCTACAGGAATACTTTCTTGTCCATACTCAGACCTGTTCTTTTTGGGCCAAAACATGGATATTAATCTAGTTTTACTGAATCTTTTCCTAATATGGCTATAGGGCAATTTGTTACACAGTAAAGGAAGACCCAGGGGACTCTAGGCCAGTCAGTCTCACCTCTGTGCCTGGCAAGATCATGGAGTGGATCTTCCTGAAAACTATGCTGGGGCACATGGAAAATAAGGAGGTGATTGGTGACAGCCAACATGGCTTCACTAAGGGCAAATCCTGCCTGACAAATTTGGCGGCCTTCTACAACAGGGTTACAGAGCTGGTGGATAAGAGAAGAGCAACTGATGTCATCTACCTGGACTTGTGCAAACCATTCAACACCGTCCTGCACAACATCCTTGTCTCTGAATTGGAGAGACAAGGATTTGATGGATGGACCATTCGGTGGATAAGGAATTGGCTGGATGGCCTCACTCAAAGAGTTGCGGACAAGGGCTCAGTGTCCAAGTGGAGAGCAGTGACAAGTGGTGTTCCTCGGGGGTTGGTGTTGGGACCGGCGCTGTTTAACATCTTTGTTGGTGACATGGACAGTGGGATTGAGCACACCCTCAGTAAATTCACTGACAACACCAAGCTGTGTGGTGCGGTCGACACGCTGGAGGGAAGGGATGTGCCATCCAGAGGGACCTGGACAGGCTGGAGAGGTGGGCCCATGCAAACCTCATGGAGTTCAACAAGGCCAAGTGCAAGGTCCTGCACATGGGTTGGGGCAATCCCAAGCACAAATACAGGCTGGGTGAGGAGTGGGTTGAGAGCAGCCCTGTGGAGAAGGACTTGGAGGTGTTGGTGATGGAAAACTGACTGTGAGCCAGCAATGTGTGCTCGCAGCCCAGAAAGCCAACCGTGTCCTGGGCTGCATCAAGAGAGGTGTGGCCAGCAGGTCAAGGGAGGGGATCCTCTTCTTCAACTTCGCTATTGTGAGACCCCCCCTGCAGTGCTGTGTCCAGCTCTGGGGTCCCCAACGTAAAGATACGGACCTGGAAGATGACCAGAGGGCTGGAGCACCTTCCCTGTGAGGACAGGCTGAGAGAGTTGGGGGTGTTCAGTCTGGAGAAGAGAAGGCTCTGGGGACACCTTATAGCGGCCTTGCAGTACTTAAAGGGACTACAGGAAAGCTGGGGAGGGACTCTTTATCAGGGGGTGTAGGGATAGGACGAGGAGTAATGGCTTTAAACTGGAAGAGGGTAGATTTAGATTAGATATAAGGAAGAAACTTTCCTGTGAGGGTGGTGAGACACTGGCACAGGTTTCCCAGAGCAGCTGTGGCTGCCCCCTCCCTGGCAGTGTTCAAGGCCAGGTTGGACGGGGCTTTGGGCAACCTGGGCTAGTGGAAGGTGTCCCTGCCCATGGGAGGGGGGTTGGAACTAGATAGTCTTTAAGGTCTCTTTCAACCCAAACCATTCTATGATTCTGTGATTTGCTGCAATTATGCTGAAACAAAATTCTTGGAACTTGGAAAATTCATTGGGAAACATCCCTGAATGTGAAAAAAAGAAAGGGGAATAAGGGCTTCAGGATCTGACTCCTTGACAAGTCCTGATTATGTGTTAATGGCACCAGTATTTTAACAGAAAAGGACACTTAAGTCAGGCAAACAGGACATTATGGGCACTGTTAATTCATGTCTATGAACAAATGCTTTACGAATGTCACTTTCTCTACAATATCGTATGGTGGGAATTATGGCAGCATCCCTTCAGCCTTTTTTTGTATTACATAAAAAAGGCTTTTTCTGTAGAAAATTTGCCAACAATAAGGTTGTTCCAGCATTTCTCAGTGAAGTCCACTGTATACATAGAACAAACAAGGACTTTTTTTTTCCTTATTTCTGATACTGTGCTGACCTTTGGAGAGGGTAAGCTTGGTAACCATTTAGGAAGTGGAACTGAAGGTTTGGATGTAGGACTTCCAAGGGGTTTTAATTAGTTTAAACAGTTTGCATACTAGTAGAGCTCTAAAAGCCCCATCTCTATAAAATATAGTTTGAAGTAATCCTACGTTACTGGTTTCACAAAATATAGGACAAGCACTCAGGCACTGTAATGGAACTCAGGGTTTGGTCTGATCGTTTGTTTGCAAACAGATGCAACAAGAAGGTGCTCCCAAAAGGTGCAGTCCTGCTTCCCCTGTTTCCCATCATCACAGGCGTGTTTCTACTCTTGCCTTAGTGCAAGGCTATCTGATCCTCTATTGAAACTGTTCAGGGAGCTAAACAGACAGAAGACTGCCAGTGCCAGTGAGATGGTGGGAGCAGGTAGGACTGTATCTGCCAAAATAGGCAGCAGCCAGCCATGAAGTTGCTGTAGCTGTACTGTCAAATCACACGCTCCATCAAGCAAATATGAGCGAGGGGTAGGTTTCAGAATAAGACTGTTTTCTTGCTCTTGTTGGTTTGCATTCAATACCACAGACATGCTGCTTGTATAGAGTTGCCTTTCACAAACAGCAGCTCCATGTGGATAAGAGGCCTTGTATCTGGGAAACAGTTTTTAGGGGCTTTCTGGAGACAAATTCTGAAATAAATATCTAAAAAAAGATATCCTGGTGTGCTTGTAGTTCTTATCTGATTTGTAAGCATCTGATTTATCCAAAGCAGTGGAGACTTTCTGTCCGTCCCCTTTCAGGTTTATTAGAATCTGTTTTGACTGCGTTTTTTTGGTCTCCAGTTCATTCCCTGTTTCACTCTCCAGAAGGTGCCCAAATCCCAGGTTTTATCTTTGCTGTCACTCTCCTTTTGAAAGACTATCTCATGGTTATGTGGGCAGTATTGAGCAACGTGAATCAGTTGAACTTCACTCTGTTCTCAAGTCAGAGATTCACTGATGTGTCTCTTGTCTCCATCTTTTGATTTCACCTGCTGGAGGTCCAGGGAAGTGAACTCATAGCAATTGGCTGAGCGTTTGGAGGAGAAATTTGAATCAGAATTGTGAAAAATATCAAAGAAAGGGTATGGGTTGGCAAAGAAAAGACCTTCACCTCCAGAAAAATAATCTGTATCCCTGTCTCAGAAAAGAGTGAGACAGGGACAGGTTGGAGGTAACCCTGTGGAAGAGCTGAACTGGATGGTAGGAGACCCCAGGTAGGAGGTCTGTGAACTCTTATATTAGCCCCCAGGGCAGAACCTAGAACTCCTGCCTTCGACTTTTGGAAATGGCAGAGGAACTCACATTCTCATTCTCCTGTAGCACTAGCAGGAGGTGATTCCTTACTGCTGCTCTCTCCCTTGGGTAGCTCAAGTGAGAGTGGCTTATAGGGCATCTGAATTTTATGCTTTTATAGGCATGGTATGCTGCCACATAAGGAAGCTTTGGCATTTTTGGCTGGCTCATTTTGTAGGAAACTTATAAAGAAAAACCTGTGTTCATAGAGCATTAACATGTTTGCAAAGTTAAAAGTTATGAGATGTCAGAATTTATCCTTGCAACTTTACTTTGACTCCTGATTGTAATGCTATCATTGAAATACATGTTACGTGTTATTTTTACTGTGGGATATCGACCTCATTTGCTGCATGATGGGAAGGAAGGGGGTGAATAATAATTTTGTTGTTTGCAACCTGTATGAAATTTGTTTAATTTCATACATGAGGAAGACAAAGATTTGGTGTCATGACTGCGCAGCTAAATGTATCTTGAAAACTAAGGGTCTTTCCTTGCCTCTACCAAAGGTACCTTTGAGGGCTGATCCACAGAAAGCCCTCGAGTGCACAGAAAGTGCATTTAAAGAAGCGCTTGAAATGAAAGGGCTCTGTGCTTTGTATCCAGTACTCACAACTCTGGATCTCTGTAATAACTTGTACATTTTCAACACCTTCCTATTTCTTCAGCTGTGGAATTGAGAGATGAACGCGCACGTTACAAGTATTTTAGGTAAGTTCACGATGTGCCGGAGGACTCCCACAAAGAAGTGATGAGTACTGTTAGGATTCATAATTCTATGCTTAGATCAGCAGGGGGAAAGGTGTGCTTTTAACACCACAAACTGAATAATAATGGTAAAATAGCCATTCTCTAGTTCAGCAGTCCGTCATGGGCCCTGGATGAAGCAGGGGACTTATGTAATATCGTCCTGTGGCTCAGACAACCTGTATAAACACTGCACAGGAAAATCATAGATCTGACACTGCCTAAAGATGGAGTAGTTGACTATGCAATGTCTACAGTAATATTTGAATGTAATTTTATGTGTATGATCGATGTCCAGATGTATAACAGATGTTCAGAAGCATTCCCACAAGCTGGTTTTAAAGCTGAAAGGCACAAAACACAGAGATGCTGATGAAAAATGGAAGTTGGAGAGGTTTTCTGCTTTGTTATTGACTATACCATGTATTGTTGAAGTGACTTCCCCATTTCGCTCATTAGGAAAAAAGTTTTCTACTGAAATGAGTAGATAACTGCCTATGGGGGAAATAAAAGAGATGGTAAAGAGTGAATATCTCTGTTCTAAGTGCTAAGTCATACTCCCACCTCAAAGCCTGACTCTGTGAGGTGACCAGGGATATTGAAACATAGCTTAGAGGAGATGGCCTGGCCTGGGTGTCCCAAAGGGCCTTCAGCAGGGTGGCAGAAAGCAGCAGCATGGCTAGGAAGTTTCAGAGACCGAGTCTCAAGATTTTGTGTGGTCAGTAGGATTGATGCAGGCCACCTTAAGGGAATTAAGGGTGACTAAGGTGATTAATATTCTGGTGAACCTTCTCCATTTAACACCTTGCCTAGGAAATTTTGCTTTCTCTCCATTATAGCGGGAATTAAAGTATGGCACCACCAGCCTTGCCAACCAGGCAAGGGTTGAAAACAGTAAGTCCAATCTTATTCAGCTACTACAGGATGGGTAGTTAGGCATTAGAATGGGCTGCCCAGGGAGGTGGTGGAGTCCCCATCCCTGGAGGTGTTCAAGAGGCGGGTTGACATAGCGCTGAGGGATCTGGTGGAGTTGGGATCTGTCAGTGCTAGGTTAACGGTTGGACTAGATGATCTTCAAGGTCCCTTCCAACCTAGATGATTCTGTGATTCTGTGATTCTATAGAGTGTGCTGACGTCCCTGGCTGAACTTGTTCTGAATGTACACAAATATGAGCAAAGGGCAGTTCAGGAAGGGAAACTTCTCATACCCCATGAGAGAGGCTAGGCACCTCTTCTGGGATCAGGTCTGGTGTTGAATGCTGGATTCATCCATTAGTCAACTGTACCAATACATCAACTGTAAGAAAGAGAGAGAGCATGCATTTTTTTTGGAAACTAGTTCAATTGTTGCAAGCAGTAGAATGGTTTTGCAAAATTAAGATCACAGCAGGGATGAGAGAGCTAGTCCTTATCTTCAGAATTAGATGTACTCCTCTGAGGGAAATGGAAGCACATTTCCATGTTCTACCCTGCTATTGAGATTTCTGCCCAGTGTTTTCTAATGCTGATGTCTGAAGTGGAAAATGCATGTGTCTCCAAAATGTTGTGTTTTGTGACTCTGGATCTTTCTCCCGTGCCTGGATTTTGTCCATGGACATTCTTTGTTTCAAGTTTCCAAAACCATGAGCTGAAGAATCTCTCTTAAGAATCTTAATAAATCCCATTGCATTTTTGTGTGCCTTTATTTCCCCAGTTCTGGAGATGATACAATAGTCCATAGCTTTTTGTCTTTCAGTTTTCTTTGCTGTGTTGGAGGTGAATTGCTAAGTGAGTTCTGTGTTGGCTGAGGTCTAATGAAAGATGGTAGGGAAAGTCAGGTTGATGCTGACCTACTACTCCTGCAATCACAAAGGAATCTGTTAACTAAAACATTTTCATGATACCTGGTAACATGTGGATACCTGGTCTAGTAAGGATGGCATGTGTAGTACATGAGTGTAGGAGTACTAATTTTCTGTATCCAGAGATCATGACTCAGACCTTCAAAAAACCAAAGATGTAGTAAAACACATGTTGTGCCTTGTTTTTAATGTTGTTTGTTTGGTTGTTTTTGTTTTTAGGGGTGGATGCTCTCTGGGTTAAACTCAAGCCTCATATACACTTTCCAACTTGCAGCTATTGTGCTGGCTTCTTACTGTTTCCACCTCTGACCCCATTTGATTCCCATATCCCCATTAAATTGGCCTCCTGTTCGCCAGTGTCCTGATATCCTTGCACTCTATCATTTTGCAGGGTCAGGGTTGTTCCCATCAGTTTCTGTGTTCCACCTGTGTCCAAAGTTTACTCCTGGACTATAAAATAGCAGCTATGTTGCTGGCCATAGGATTGCAGTAAGTGAGAGCCAGTTTTGTTTCCTCTTGTGAATAATTTGAAGCAACTCTTCAGCTCCTGTGGCATTGACATCTATTTTGAATAAGGAAAAAAACCTACAAATTGGCTACTGTTTTTGTCACATTTAATAAAATAATTAGAAAAAACTTTCCAGGTCACTACATTTGTGACAAAGTTGAAGCAATGACATTGCTATGATGCTCTGGGGCCATGACAGCCCTTGTGCTGTGGACACAGATGGTAGTAGATGGTACTTGATGTGTCTTTTGATGATGCTGGGTATATTAGGGCATAAAAGATGGCAAAGTCTTCCCAGATGTCCAGCTTTCTGTTGTCCCAGTGCCCTGCTCTACCCTGCTGAAGTAAATAGGGCAAGAGCAGAAAGGGGTCTCTAAGCAAAAGAGAAGACATAGCCACAGAGTAGTGGGGACCAGGAGGTGGTGATGGTGATGATGGTGGGAGTGGAGGAGAGGAGCATGGGAAATTAGGAGCTATTGGTAAGGGTTGTCATAGGAGGGTACAACAGAAGAAACGAAGGAAGTAGGTGTTACAAGGACAGCACAGGAACAAGTGAGGGCCCACTCGGGGGCAGGTGTGGGAATGGACATCACCACTCATAGCTGTAGGGAAGTAGGAGGATATGTGAAGAGATTAGGAAGCAATAACAACCTATCCCTGGCACTTGTTCTCACAGCTAGTGAGAACCTTGCGAGGAATAAGGGACAGCTCAACAGCTCTTCTTGCAGCTAATGGGGCCTTTTGCCAGCCTAAAACTTTTTGCCAGCAAACCCTTCATACTGTATTCTTGACTGAGGTTTTTATGGGTGTGATGGAATGGAGCTCCTGTGTTTCTCTCAGGAATAATTATGATAAACCCCCTGAATGGTAACAGTCTAATGAATATGGATTTTCCCATGTCAGTGCCTTGGCCATTTGTGGGGAAGGGCAGGAGGAAAGCAGCACAATAGCTTCCCAGAGAGGTGATGTGAGATGGGTATTATTTTTGAAAACCTTATTTCTTGTCACAAAATCAGTTTGTTCAGAACTCAGAGTTACCAGCAGAGAGGACTGCTGAATATTAAGAATTGCCTTGACTCCTATTGCAAGGCGTGTATTACCAGGCATTGCCAGCAAACAGGCTGACCTGAGATACAAATTGATTCAGACATCCTGAGGGAAAGCAAATGCAGACTGTCCTCTCTGATTTTCTCTGAGAGACAGTTAAACACGTGACTGATGTCTGTTTAGTTTGTTCTAATGTTTTTAATAGGATTTTTTTTTAAATACTGTGTGTCACAGAACTTGTAAAATGGTTAAAGTTGTCATTGCTGTAGGGTCCACATATCCCAGGCAGACCGATACTCTTAAACACAGGAGGACTGCAGCCCAAAGCCCTAGTGAAGGTTGGTAGCGTTATGCCACTCTGCTCCAATGAAAGATGAACACAAAGCCTTACTAAAGATAGAGTGCACTGGGAGAGACTAGAAACTTTTTTTTTGGTGTCTCAAAAACAGTCTGTTGTAACACCACCAAGTTATATGAGTCTGAAAACGAACTTATTTCTTTATTTGCAGCACTGTAGTAAGAAAACAGTAGGGCTTTTTATTTCTTTGTTTAATTATTCTCTCAGAATCAAGAGCCATGTTCTTAAAATCCTGGTCAAATTTGCTGTGATCTTTCTCCTGGCACAGCTAAGTAATAGGAATTTAGTATACAGCACAACTTTTCTCCTTCCACATTATTATGGCAGTAGCAATTAAAAAACGTACAACACCCCCCCCCCCCCCCCCCCAACCTACAGGGCAGTCCCTTCCAGAGTTATAGCTGTCCAGTTCAGCAAAAGGGGAAAAAACAAGCCAGCAACATTTTTATTAATAGTGATGACATTACTTAGAAGTTAGGAACTTGCCTTATAGTTTTTGGCTGTATTTTTTTGTAGTGCTGGAAGTTGTGAGGACCTCTTACCCCAAACATTGATTTCTGCGTAAGCTTGAAGTAGCTGCGTTCCAGTGGATGCTTTTTTATGACCCCTTCTGTGACTGTGGCCTCAATTTAAGGGCTGTAGCTCTGCGGAGAGCACTGAGCTGGTTCCCAAGAAGTCCATGCTCTGTTCCTGGCTTTCCATCCAGTCCGCTGCTTGGCGTTAAGCAGCTCACTTTCCTTCTGTTTTTCCTCATACCCTTTACCCATCTCATCTCTTCAAATGACAAACCCGCTGGGACTGGCACTCTTTCTTTTGATGTGGCTGCAGAGCACTGAGGGCAGGGAGGCATCTGGTGTCAGCTGGGGCTTTTCGAGTTGGTGATTCCAAAACTGAGGGCCTGGGGGCCTGCAGGTGGGTCTGGGAGCTCACTATAAATGGCCTGCGGATCTCATAGGCACCAACTGTTGACAAGGGCTGATGATTGCTCTTTGCTAATCCGCAGGAAAAAAAAATCTAGGGAATAGTTAGTCTAGGTGAATTCTGTCCTGTGGGCAGTAGCAACATTGGAAGGCAAAGGCCTGCCATGTATCTGGAAGAACAGTGTATGATTCTCTGATAAAGGGATGTATAGCTTTTGTCACATCCTCATTGCTAAATTTAAACTATTTACTCCAAATTAGATTATTATTCCATTTAAACAAAATGCACAGTTGCATTCTTTCTCTAAAATCAGAGAGATGTGACTCTTTTTCAGGCCATAAAACAGTATGTATTATTATTACTACCATTATTTCATTTTCAGCAAAACTTTCAGCTTGCATTCCTATCCTATTCTGAAATAATGAATTCTCCTCTGGCCATGATAACAGTCTGTAGCATTGTCTTATAGATGTATTTGCACTGGGGTATTAAACTCTGGCTGTACTAAAGGAAGATCTTCACTGAAGCAGATTTCCGCCTGAAAAGGTTGTTCTCTTTAAGTAATGTAAATTACTCAAAGCTGCAGTTTCAGTTTCTAGCAGTCCCACCTGCCATTCAGGAAGTGTCTGTTTTCAGAAGGAATTCCTATGGGGGAGGAAATTCCCTACAGATTAGGGAGGATTTTTCGTGAAAGACTATTTTGATTTGTATAAGGGACTAAAAGGCTATTTTTCATGTCACTGGAGAACTTCCAGCCAAATAGTTATTTTTCTTTTTGAGCTGCTTAACTTGAAGACATTCTTGTCCAGAAGTAGAGTTCCCAGGAATTGTCACAACTAAGGCTATTTCTTACTGGTGTACTTCTCCAAAACTTGCTTTTAGAAAGCAAGAAAAATAAAGAATCATAAGCTAGAGTAAACCCTCACTGTTGCGCCTGGGACGTCTATTAACTTAAATATGCAAATTAAAACCAAAAAACTCAGTGGCAGTTCTCGTTATCTCTAGCAGGTCTGTGGGGCAGGTGCAGTCGGACGTGCTGCCCAAAGCCCAGATCTCCACAGTGTATGCGGCCGAGGACTGTTGGACTATGAGAGCGCATATGGTCTGTTTTCTAGCTGAAAACACCTTTCAGTTGCATTGGAAAGAAAAAAGTGATTTGGACTTTGAGAAATATGCTTCAAGCAAAATCCAGAAGAGGGAGCCCTCCATCAAAATAAGGCTCTGAACTGGATTGTGACCAAGATTCACAGAAGTTTCCACTTTCTCTTCCACCTGCTTATAAATCACTTGGTGGAATTTCTTGCCTGTCTGCCTATTCTTTAAAGACTAACAGCTCACAGTTTCTAGCTTTAAACAATATCATTCAATAGTTGACATGCATGTGTGAGATTTTTTTTAAAACTCTGGCTGGACAGATCAGATATGGAACTCAGTCCCCGTAAAAGAAGAGCTTCCATTACCCTGCAAAGCAAAACATCTTTTTGTCCCGTGCTCAGTATATCATCCAGCAAGTCCTGATTTTCACCCACAGCAAAGCCTGCCTATGCTTTAAGGAAGCCTGCAGCTATCAACCTTGTTCATGCTTGGCTGAAGTCAGTGAAGTTTGCTGTTGTCTTTGATGGGACAAGGAGCAGGCCCTTTTGTATAACTGACTATGTTTATACAGGAATCTCCCTCAGATCCACCACCAGATGGGTAATTAGCTCTGAGCAAGACCAATCTGTAGTATATTGAAGCCAAATGACCTTTTCGGATACTGTGTGTGCTATTTGTAATGTTTGCTGTGCTCACTTTTTAACCTACCCATAACAGCCTTAAACACCCAGAAGTGCTGATTGCCCTACTGCATCAATGTCCAGCTGCGGAGATTTTGGTGCTTGGCTGATATTCATTTGCAGATCTCTAGAGTTTACTGCTTGTCCTATCACCCTGGGTGTACTGGACAAGTTATAGGAGGTTTGGGGTCCATCGCTCTGGTAACCAACTAAGAGTCCTTTGTCATTTATGCTTTTACTTCCCCCACCCACCGTGAAATATCAAGGATAATCTGCATTATAGTTGCTTGTTCCCTTGACAGGGCTCTCAGATTTTAGGTATGAGTTTCATATTCCTTCTGTCCCTTTGTTTAGCTAAAGTAACTTCTCATTAAAAAAAATCATCATTCAAAACTGAGGCAAACAGGTCTTCAATTTCTCATTTAAAATGTCTCTCTCCTGTCCCTTCTGACCCTCGCCACTGCCTGCCATAGTCCAGGGTAAAATCTAGACTTCAAAGTCCTTGGTTGTTTTGGGGTTTTTTTTGTAAACATCTAGGTATATCTGAGAATAGCTCCAGGGTTTGTATGATTCTCACACATTACCACAGTGCTCCTCCAGACTCGACTCCAGTGTGACTCAAAGGCATGAGTTTTGCTTAGGAACTAAATCCCTTTAGCTTCATTGAATGCTACTGAGAGGAGATGTGACAGTGACGCTTCCCGATAGGACAGGATTTGAGAAAGCAGCACCGAAAGATGCACTGTATTAGGCAGGAGCAAAAGGATCCATGACTGTGGATTCAGTGGCTAAACTCCCTGTTGAAGAGACCCTGGGTGACTTTGCCTCTTTTTTTTTATTCTTCTTTTTCCTCTTTCCTTTTCTTTTTTTCCCCTTCTCTTTTTCATGTTTTCTTTCCTTTTTCTCTCTTCTCTTTTTCTCTCTTCTTTTTCTTTGTGGGTTTGAGCAAAGCATTCAGCTTTTCATATACCTTCTCAGGGCTGTTACTCTACTTAGATGGACTATGTCCTCATCTTGATTTGTCCCTTGATGTACGGTTGAATTAATACAGCACAACATTGAATAGCCACTCTAGTCATAACTGTAAAGTGAATTTATTGAGATAGTATACATTATATGGAAAAGTCTAATTAAAAAAGAAAGGAATAGGCTAAGTTCTTGGAAATTAGGTGAATGGTTCTTGGAATGAGGTGAATGGTAGCTGCCAATGTTTTATGCTTACACACAATGGCTTGTTTGTGCTGTCTTGAAGAAGACAGTAATGTAAACATATTTAGAGCACAGTATATGCGTGTTTCCTTGAGCTTTAGAAAAATGCATGTTTGACTCCTGAGCTGTGTGCTGTGATCATCCATTTCAGAAAAGTCTTTGGAGTATATTTTGAGGATGGCAGGCACTGTGGCTAACTGGGTAAGTTATGGCCATCCTGAGGTCTGTACATTATCAGTGGGAAGGCAGTAGTGGACAGGTTACTCCCCTTCCTGCCCCCCTGCCAAAACACGAGATTAGACAGTCAAATGGCCTTCCCCTTGGGTCTGAGTGCTGGAAAGTGAGATCAGGTTGTCAGATTTCTTTCTGTTGGAAGGTGCAAGTGTATTGGTAAATTAGATACCTTCCTGCTGCTGGAAGGAGAGCTTGAATGGGAACACCAGCACCCTGAACCTCTGTTCCTGTTGGGTACATTTGCTGCCAGCCAGGAGGCAGGCGGGCAGTGGACAAGGCAATGGTTTCCAAGCCAGTCCACAAGCAGTGCTCTGCCCTCCAGGCCAGAGCAGTGTAATAAGGAAGGCTACAGATCCAGTATTTTCACACTGACATTTGTGGTTTTTTTTAATAAAACACAGCGTAATTAAAAAAAAATTCTAAATCAAATCAGTTCTATAACAGAGCTCATGGGCTGACTGCAGTTAATGCCCTTAAAATAACCCAGTAATAAATGAAAAAGTCTCCTACTGCCCAAAGACAACCAGTTAACTTCCTTTTATGAAACTGTAGGTCTTTTTATTAGGCTACAAAACTGTTTCAAACAAATGAAAACCAAATGTGTAAAAAATGTGAGTGTTTTCCTTTAAACTCATACCAAAATAGCGTAAGCCACAGGGCTCTTCATGCAAAGCTCTGCCTCAGTCTCTCCTACAAGCTGGCTCGTGCTTTTGAGAGTGAATACAGGGCTCATCTATTGAGCAAAGCGCTGCATCGTGCTGTTAGATAGAGGATCTATACAGTAACTGTACTGGAGAGATTAAGCAGCCATTCAGTATGGAACTATTCAGAGGAGCGAACCCCGAGATATGCAAAGCATTATGCAACTCAGATTGGCACATGTTGTGTACTCCAGCCCAAAATAGTTGCTATTGTGGAGACAGGCTATTTTAATATTCACATGCAAAAGCTTTCAACACGTACTGAACCTATGCCCTGTCTTGTAATATTATTCATTCTAGTACTAAACAGACATGACGCCAAAACCAGCCCCGCTATAAATGAGTGCATCTCCTATTGAGATCAATAAGAATTGCACTTGCTTACACCAGAGCTGAATTTTTGCCTATAAATTACAAACGGTTCCGCTGTGGATGGAAAATATATTAACCTTCTGTGAACATAAAACTTAGTGTGTCATCTGTAGGATTTTGCTTTTCAGTGAATACTTCCTAACTGGAGAACAATTACATTTCAAGTGGGAAAACTTTTAGCAACAGATCTTTGTGTACTGCCTGAACATGCTCATGTCTTGGCCTCGGTAAAAACAATTCATCTGTAATGGTCGTGGTCTGGGCACTTAGGTCTTGAATTCTGATAAACTCCTTGTAAAGACTAAAGGCCAGGCTGTTTTGACCAAGAGAGTAGTAAATGAGACTGCAATAAGACACGTTATTACATGGAGCAAACCTTAATAAGCAAAATACATGGCTTATTTTATTTCGTGTATCAGTGAGTCTTGTCTGGTGAGTGACTGAGTCTTCCCATTAAATATTACCTCATCTGGCTTGTATTTCAGTGAAAGGCTAAATCCCTACTTGCATATTTACCTGACTGTGTAGATATACCTGATGCCAAGACCCATTAAGATACATAGATTGTCAGATCTTCCTGCAAAATGAAGGAGAATTGGGCTCCTAAATGTTCTTGATGCCTTTGGGCCACACTGGATTTAGGAACTGACACATGTTAAATTAACAACTTTTATATTTCTGTCTGTGCCACTGCTGCTTGTGAAATTTTTGCTATGTGCTCCATAGGGAGAGAGCTCTTGGAGGGTGAATAAACCATCTCATTTGTTATAGATATTGGGCAAGGGTCACACAGCATGCGAAAGGTCCACAGAAACTTTTTGGCTATTTTTGGCTCTCCTTATACTATATGTGTAAAGCTTTGTGAGGTCCATGGCAAAAACAAGTTGACACGCAGAAAATAATATACTCTATCTTAAAAACGAAAGTCGTTAGAGAACATGGTATTGCATTTGAGAAGAAACTGTGATCTTGCAGTTAAATCATGTAGAACAATGCGTATCTTTAAGAGGTTGCACACAGATCCTTAATTTGAAATGTTTTCTGAATAGAAAGTGTTTAATTGTGCACTCTCTCAGTGCAGTTGCTTCTTAAAGGAGTATAGATTATATATTCCACCTAGTTTTCTATGGAATGATGTATGACGTGGTCAAATGCATTGTGCTCTCAGGATAAATTATAAAGTACTTAAATGTATTTCATTACACATTATACTTCATCTTCAGGCAAAAATGTGTTTTGTCAAAATATTGATTTGTATTATCAGGGCACGTTGTATAAAATCCAAGACTGAATTTCATTTTAGGGAACTGTGCAATTTGTCTAACCATTCCAAGGAAAAGGACATCAAATACATATGAGCAACTGTGTTGGTGAAATGAATTTTAATCATGTTTATCATCCTCCCAGATACACTGTACAATGGGATTTGATAAATTTCACTCCCTAGACCTTAGTCTGATTGCTGATGAGATAGGAATGTTACAACGTCCCAGTGGCATCGAGCTGGATTCCTGCTCTTAATAGGGTGCTGATAATATAGACACTAGTAATTTATCTGCTACTTAAGAAAAATTAAATCTGATTCCATGAAAGGAGGAAAAACAAATAAATGAATATAGGTGAGAATTAATGTAGACATAGCCTGCAGTACATAATTGGTGTCTAGAGGTTTTAAGGACTAAATGTAAGTATTTGAGGGATTGATTGTTTTTTCTTTCAATCTTGTGGTTAGAGTCATGAAACACAGAGTCTCTTTTTTTTCTTTTTTTTTTTTTTTTTTCTTTTTCTTTAACTTTCCTACAGATTTTCTACATGACCTTGGAAAAGTTGGAGGGGGCTGATTCTACACTGGAAGTCGATGGGCTGTATTCTACAAAGAGATGAAGACTGAAACTGCATCCTTCCTGTACCTCCTGTCTCTTCACTTGTAAAAAGAGGCTAACAGTGTACTTCCTCCTTGTGGTGTGGTAGAACTGAATCACCTGGTATTTGCAAAGATTGTAGTATCAAAAAATGTGGGCTGCTTCTGCTCGAATCTGCTGAGACTCTCAAGAGCAAGGGCTTTGCTCTGGTTGTGGGTTACCCAGCAGAGGGCAACATCACTCTCGCACATAAAAATGATGCATACACTACTTGATCCCAAACTTGCCAAAAGCAAGAGGAATCTTTTCTTTGGCCTTTATAGCTCTGTATAAATGCAGATTTTTACTATATTTCAATATTAGCCTTGAAATGAAATGGTAGTGTGTTAGCACTCCCATGGCACTGTTGGCAGCTAGCCTTAGAAAAAAAGCTTCAAAACCTTCCAGTGCTGGCCAGAAACACAATAGCAATTTTTATTTTGTTAGTGGTTGATACAGTGCTAATATCCTTAACAGCTGTGACTATGCGGTGCTTTGAGCGTTGCATGGCTTTGGTTAACTTTCATCACTCTTATCGATTTATCTGATATGTGACCCAAGGGCATTTGAGGCGCATGTCACGGGAGCTGGAAAAGAAAGTCATTGGGTGGATCCTGACCTCACAGAAGTCAGTGGCAGCATTTTGTTTCATTTTCATGGGGTCAGGACTGTGCCTGAGCTTTCCCCTGCTGTCTACAGCTGTCAGGGTCCTTTGGGCACTAAGGAGGTGTACTGGCTCTGGTCAGCTTCTACCCTCTGCCCAGGAGCCCTGTTTCAGCTCAGGGCTCAGCACCCTTGCCTGAGCTATGCTACGGGCATGTCTGTCTCTGACCCTGCCTTCTAGACGGGCCCATGCTGTAGTCTGGCCTCCAGTCCTGCCTCTCGCCCTTGTCTGCTGGATTGACCTTGGAACTGCTTGATTCCTTTGCCTTGTCTGAGGCTGTTGATGGGATTCATTGCTACGACCAGCTGGCTCTGCCCCATGTTCAGACCCCACGGGGCTGCACCCTACCGGGGAGGGCACGGCCTGTGCTGGGTCACCCGCGGCTCCTGGCTCGTCTCCACTCGTGGCACAGCCCTGCTCCCACTGCTCCCGCAGAGACTGAATTTATGCCCTATGAGAAATCCCCAATGAGAAATTCAGTTAAACCACTTAGAGCGCTTGAAGTGAACGGGGAGGTTATAGTAAATCTTTGCAGGATCACAGGTCTCTGTAATGCAAAAACGAGCAACCCTGGAAATAGAAATAGTTGTATACAGCTTAACTGAGTGGCAGTGCAGCTCTTGCACCCATAGGAAGCCAGCCTTTTAGATATCCAGAGGTACTAAAGGAATGGTTAGTCCTCAGCCTTGCAGAGAACAACTTGAAAAGTGAAGAACTCTAGAGGTCAAAAGAACAAGAACTGAAAATAGAAATATCCAGACAATCCCACTTACCTTTATTCTGCTTGGAATTTAGGAAATCAGGTAGATTTTAAAGTTCGTGATTTATTGCAGATTATTTCCTGATGCTTGGATGCCTGTGACTAGCCAGACATGGAAGATGACAGACAGTGACATTTTTTGTTCACTCTGAGGCAAAAGGGGCAGTTTTCTATTAAGCTTTTCCCTCCAAGCATTCAAACAACAAATGCATAGAAACACTGGTACTTAAATTTGAAATTCTGTTGGTGGGGAAACAGCTCTCCCCAGGGTACTTATCTGTAGGCTAACAATTGCCTCACATTTTATATTCTATTTCTTCTTCTCCATTTTTTGTTTAAGAAATACAGTCCTCAGAATGATTGGTAATTTCTTTTGGATGTTGTTAACGCAAGATGCAAATACATGCATAAAAACTCGGGACTGAGTAGTTGATATTTCCTTTGTGAGCCTCTGGATCCTGTATCCGATAGGCGTCAGGGAAGGGCTTTGTGGAATTCAGGTGTGTTTCTGGGTGATCCCTGCACCGGCTTTTTTTTTTGAGTTGAAGTGGAAGAAGTGTCACTGTTTAGTAGCTAGGTGCAGGGAGAAACTTGTCCAGCCCCAAACGGGAACTGCACCATTTAACAGGAACTTCATGCTGAAATGGAAGGGATGTAAAATGCCCAAGGCTTGGCTGTTTGGTGTAAATCATGCTTCTTCCAGCTTCGATAGATGCAAGGAGGCAGCAGGTTTATTGTGGAACATGTACCACTCTGAAACGAAAACAGGGAATTGTTCTCAAACTGAGATTTGGAGAAAATAGGTATAACAAAGTTTAAATTCCCCACTGGCACAGTTCTTCTGAGCATGCTGGGATTTACCAGGCCAGGACCAGGAGCAGAATGTGAGGTAGGGGATGCCCTGGGTGTGCTTGCACTGCGTAATGTACTGCAGTACCAGGAGGGCGCAGGAAGACGTGCCGTAATTACTGAGTTCTGATGAGTGTAACAGCCTGTGTCGGATCTCAGGGCAATGTGGCCATGCACTTCTGGAAGCTGTGAGTGCAAACTAGCTTGTGTGAGGGACTGCACTGTATCCCTTCGATGTGACTCTATGAATAACAACCAAGACTGCTAAAAAGAGGTATTCTTTCTCTTCCTCGAAGTAGAAACTCTCTAAGGTTATGCTAATATTTCAGACAGTTATTTGGTTATATTTGACTGGGTGGCTTTGAAAAAGACTCTTTTTAGCAAGAAAGGTATTATTTATTGCTACTCTTAGGGTTGTTCCTGTAGATCCCCTTTGAGACAGGCATGTCCGTGGTGCTTTACAGCATAGCTGCTCAGTGGGTAAAGAGGAGAGTCACTGCCAGGAGCACTGCTGGTGTAACCGCTGTGACACGTGGACCAAAGCCAGCAAAAACTTGGGGATAAGGAAGGGAGCAGGAGATCAGGGTAACAAAATAGCTGCAGTTTAGTAAGGTAACAAACTTGACAGATCACAATTCACCTAATGAATTCTTCTTCCTTGAATGCTTCTTCCTTGAAGCACATGTGCTGTGGGTCCTACTGCTTTTTTTCCCTTGCTACCTTCCTCGCCAGTTCTGACTGCAGCTGAGATTTGGTCAGAGAGGACATCCTGTATGGGACACTGCCTTTCATTGCCATTTTGTGTCTCTTCCCCATTTCCTGTTATCCTGTTCTCATGTAGTATTAACGCCCAAGATAGTGATTCTGCAATGACTCGACGGAGGCTGCACTGTCTGTTTTGCCAATAAACTATTGCTGATGTGTCAGGGACTAATGTGATTTGATTTGTAAGTTGTACTAACACTTCCAGTTGATGGCATAAATGAGTAGGTTTTAGTCTTTTGGTTATCAGATTCACATAGTTCCTATTATAAACTTTGCATACATAGATTGCTGAGTAGCACATGTGAAATAGCTTATTTTTGTCAACTGTCTTAGACTTCGTAGAGTCTAAGTCCATCAAGCACAGACTGAAAGCCCTTTAAAACAAAAATGCCTTCAGAGTAAGGTCTCTAACCCTCACAGAGTGGATTAATTCATGGAATTTTTTTTTAAAAAGGTACTAGTTTACAGGAAGGTAAGCAGTAGATTTTATTGTCAAGATGTTTTTAGAGAAAATGAGCCCTTGCCGCTACTAATGAATAAGGCAGCTGAAATTCCTCTATACCCATGACCTAAATTAATGTTCAGCTTCTCAAAGGGTTATGGCAGTAATAGTGTGCAAAGCATTTCTGTACATTGTAGGAGGGTTAGAGAGTAAATTGTTTGGGCCTGACAGTCTGTGGAGAAGTGGTAAATATATCAGCGGTGAGCAAAAAAATTATTTGTAATAAGAGGGGCTGTTTTCTGCTTCTGAAGTTGTTGCTATCAAAAAACCATATGGTATGAATGCTACATGCTACTGAGGCTCTCTACCAATATTTTGTATGGTTGATGTCTGTAAAACATTAAGAGAGGCTTTCTGGTAATGATATCCTGAACACAAATCAGCACAGCAGCCAGCCATAAGATTACAGGTAGCCCACAATCTTTAGTTCTCTGGAGCGAAAACTGGTCAGTAAAATTTTTCTGAAACTTAGTGTTGTCAATTAAAGTCAGTGTTATCAACTGCATCATATCTACTTGGTATTTCTGTCATACGCATGAAGTCCATTATCCAGGACTGTTGTGCTCAACTATCACAGTAGTCAAGTCTGTCTGGCATAACACATGGATTTCCTTTAATCAGTTCTATCTGAATGAGAGCACTAGCTCCTTCCTCAGTATGTTTTCATAAACCACATATTTTCATTTTCCCATTAGGAGATTGTTTCCAGCATGTGTTGATAGTGTCAGTAAAGCTGTAGTTATGCTCATAAATGAACAAGTCTTTCTTGTCTTTTTTCTTTCTTTTTTTTTTTTTTCCTTTTTCTTTTTTGGTGTTTTACTGTAGAGGCCAGCATCATGCAGATATAGGCAGTGAAATTATTTTATACTCTTTTCACATTTTGATGTCTTGACTAATATGGCTCAAAACTATGAGTTTTGGGCATGTTCTTTTCTGTTACCTTTGCCTTTTGTTTAGATGAATGGGTCAGTCCAGAGGAAGTATGATACTCCCGTTTCATAAAATCCTGAACCTTACAGCTCCTTTCTAGTTTGTAGCTGACTCTTCAGGTATTTCTGCCTTTCGTTGTCTTCTGCTTGCTGTACCAAAATGGTTTCCGAGAAGATCAGATGAATACTGCTCTTCTCTAGTGTCTGTCCAACTCTCCTAACATTGTCTATTGTCTGAAGCACGTAGAAATTTCATCTAGAGGAAAGTGCCAGAATGCTAATACATGTCAGAGACATTGTTCCAGTACTCAGAAACAGACTCTGATATGCCATTCAAGACTGCTATAGCATAAAGCTTGGGGCAGAGATAAAGAGAGATCCTCATCTAAGACACTGGGAGGAAAAGGAAAAAAGAAAGAAAAAACAAACTTAGGGAAAAAAAAGTGGCAGATCCTGAGGCAGCCTGAATAATATTTGAGATGGAGATAGATTTTATCAGTGTGGTAAAATAAGTCAGTGTTAAAATTAATCTGTGAAGAAGGAAATTATTTATTATAACACTTATTAGGCTTTTAATGAGTTTTGAATAAATATACTTGCATTTTTTTCAAATAGTCTAGAAAGATTCAAAGATGTGGATGCAAAGCATCCACAAAGCTGGGCAATATTTCCAACAGGGTTCCAGTTATATTAATTATGAAGTTGTTAGTGATGTCTTGCAACTAACCTACTTCTGCAGTTCCTGTAGTCAGATACGTAAATCATTTATAACACACGATTGCAATTTAAAGTTTATCGCTACATTTGATTGTCAGTCTTTAATTCTACCTTACATTAAAGCCATTTCAAGCAACTCGCAACACCAAAGTTTTCCCTGATATGAGGAACTGTTTTTGCAGGCATTAGATGTTTCTGAATCAAAGACTGGTGTTTCTCAAATACATGTTGTGTTATTGGGCCAAATCTTTGGATCTTAAGGACCCTAGATTTTGGGTGTGTTTGCAGCTGAAATTCTGTTCTGCATATACTGTTTGGAGGCTTATTTGTACTTTTTCAGAATATTTCCCATTTGCTGCACAAAACTTCTGTACTGTAAACCCTGTTAAAAATGATGTGTCAGTGGAGACGCCTAGTTCAATCCAAAAAGGACTTTACCTTCAGCAAAGAATAGTTCTTCTAATTCCATTTCTTTTTATTTCTTATTTAAATAAGAATTTTTGATTTTCTATTTATTTATTATTGAATGAATAAGTAAGATCTATTTATTTCCTATTTAATTGAATTTATTTAATTCATTTCTCTCTAGGATTCCTATCATGCTGCCTGCTTAAGCATGTTCTGCCATTTCATACCTGGCGGAAAGTTAAAACCTCATGTAGATTTAAACTGGCAAAGCTCCTCTGTAAAGTTCTTTCCTCAACAGTGAGCGTGCTGTGTGTTTCCAGACACTTCACACTTCATAGCCATTGAGAAATGCAGTTTTTTGACAGTAGAATGGGTAAAAGGTCCATAAATGGGAAACATGAGTGTGTCTGAATGCTGCTGGGCTCCTTACCTTTTTACATGACTCATTTGGGGTGCATTGCACATGGACACAACTGCGTGGCAGGGCAGCAGCGTCCCCGGAGCAGAGCAGGCACTGTCCCTTGTTGGTAGGGTGCCTTGTGGTGCTGCGAGGGAAGCAGGGAGGGGGAACCCTCCTTTTACTCAGCCCCTCTGTGACTCATTTCCCTACCAGCACCCCGTGGGGCCACATGGCGCTGAATCCACATTACAGCTGATCTCTCCTGTGCCCTTTCTTCTCTGTAAGCCTGGAGATTACTGTGCCTGACGCAGAGGTGCATCCTTTCATTTCCAGGTGATTCGTGCTTGGCAAAACAGGACAAAGCAAGTCCTTTACACAGCCTCTTCCATCTCCTCAACTCTGCTGGAGAGGTTCATACAGACTGATGTTTCTCAAAATCCCCAGATCTCTTGAAAAGTGTGCCTCTCATTCCTCCCTCCCATTTATCTGGCTAACATTTTGCTAAGGCTGATGTGCAGGCAGGCACTGAGGATGTACACAGACATGGGTCTATCGCCCTGCCTTACCCAGTGAAAAAGTATTTTGTTCTCCATGACTTTCCCTGAAGGACTTCTTTCCCAGCAGCAGCAGAGATCGGCTCAGACTTATGCAAAGTTGAGGGGAAAATAATGCAGCAAGGTTTGAGGCCCAGCTGGAGCTTCAAAACATCTGTGTGCATAGCTTCAGACCTCTCTGAAGGACTGGAGCCCTGCCTAGGAAAAAAATTCTCTCATCTAAAAATGCCCATAGAGAAATAGTTATTGCTCATATTTGCTGCTGAAGCACCCCTGCATTTTGCATTAGGAGGACATTTACAAGGACTAAGAGGCAAGATGTACAGGAGAAAATTGACACCCAAGAAAAGAGTAACTATTGCATTTTGAAGCTTGCAGAGGAACAAGTGTTAGATAAATGCATATGACAAACAGACCCTGTTTGATCTCTCTAAGAAGATTTGACAAGTCAGACACACAGGAGCCATAAATTACCTGTAATGGCAAAAATTACATCAGTTATAACCTTTTAAGCAGTTGTGCCTCATACAGCATCAATTCAGAGATAGTAATCTAAGGAGAACCAGTCTCTCTATACACGTTTCCCTTGTAATATACAGCTACAAGAGTAAGCTGTGTATGATTTTCATAAGACATGATAAAAATCTAACGGTTCTAGGCTGCATACCGTAAACCTGTGCAGATAACTGGCTCAGACTCTAACTGATAAACATACTGGGCCAGGAAAACCATTTTTTACTTTAAAAAAGAAATGGAAGTATGATTGAGATGTCATGGTGTCGGGGTACTGCATGGGGAAGATTCCCATAATCAGTCATCAGCCCGTTTCAAAGACAAGCAGTGGAGCTGGAGAGGGGTGGGGGGCTGCCAAACGCTGCAGAGCAGCTTGCAGGAGGCTGTGCTTTTTGCACCCCCGAGACCTCCTGTGCCTGCTTTAGAGGATTTCCCTAGGGTAGTTGCCTTTGCTTTGGGGCTGTACTGACCGACTAGGAGCTGGCTAGCGCAGGGCAGAGGGGTGTATGACACCTGTGCAAGCAGGGCATGATAGTGCAGGTCCTGTAGCAATGATCTCTGCTAAGGGCCAGTTTCTCTTTCACCCCTAAAGGCAGAACTTGATTTCCCCTGGAATCCAGGAAGACCATGTAGGAAGGACTATTTCCACCCTCCATGTGGCCTTGCTTGTGCTCAAGCAGCTGCTCTTGGGGCTGGGGGAGAGACTTGCAGGCCTGGCTTTTAACAGTCCCTGGGCACATCTCCTTGCACGGCACGAGTTCGGTGGGTTACCTCAGCTGGGAAGGGAGGCAATTTGTCAGTCAGAGGGATGAAGACAAGCTGATTTTGGTGCTGGTACCAGGCAGCCTTGCAGTCCCAGCTGGTGGTGTGGCTTGGAGCATCTTTTAGCTTGATGGTCATTTTAATTCAGTTTTGATTACTGCTTGTTATTTCAGTCCTAAAGGCCAAAATTCTTGCAAGGCTGCTTTCCCAGAAACTTTCTCCGTGAGTTGAATCACACTGGGGAAAGCTGCCTCACAGGGTTTTTTTGCCCCCCAGAATATTTTGTTTATATGGTAAGGAAAGCTTTGTTTGTACTGCCTTTTTGGGTAGGAAATGAGGGAAATATACACTAATTCTAAGAACCGTAATTTCTGTCTCTGTGCTGCTTTCTGTCAGTGAGCTAACCACATCTTCCAGAAACCAGCCTGGGTGCTGGTGAGCTGCAGGCTGCCTCTGGCGGGAGCGGCCTGCCTTTGCCCTGGGCTGCCGGGGTCCCCTCCCCTGCCGAGGTTTTGTTGCTGATGGACCGGTGATACCATGATCCCTGAAAAGGTGCTGGCCATCACGCTGCTCTTCAGCATGGCCCTGGCTCGGGCCCAGGTGCTGGGGGTCTCTGTGAGGAAAGGGGAGGCCGGGGCTGCCCCCGGCTCCAACGGCCCCACCGCAGGGCCCAGCCCGGCCTCTCAGCCACGGGCGGGCGCCTCGGGGAGAGCGCAGCTGAGAAAGGGCAAAACGCTGCCCGGCAGCGAGGGGTGAGGGGAAAAGGGGAGAAACAGCCCTGCGAGCCCCGAGGGGAGAGCGGGAGGAGGCGTGAGGGGCTCCAGCAGCACCCCCCGAGATTCCCCTGGAGACCCCCCACCGGAGCCGGGGGGTGGGTATCTCCTGAGGGAGCTGCGGGCTGTGGGGAGCCCCCCTGGAGCTGGGGGGTATGTCCTGAGGGAGCTGCGGGCTGTGGGGAGCCCCCCTGGAGCCGGGGGGTATGTCCTGAGGGAGCTGCGGGCTGTGGGGAGCCCCCCTGGAGCCGGGGGGTATGTCCTGAGGGAGCTGAGGGCTGTGGGGAGCCCCCCTGGAGCTGGGGGGTATCTCCTGAGGGAGCTGTGGGGAACCCACACTGGATCAGGGGAACAGCGTGAGAGGGCAGGAGTGGCAGAGAGGAGCTGGTGTGGACTGACCACGGACGCCCATTCCCCATCCCCCTGCACCCCTTGAGGGTGGGGGCATAGAGGAGGTGGAAGTGAAGGTGAGCCTGAGAAAAAAAAGGGTGTGGGAGGAAGGTGGTGTTTTAATTTTTGTCTCATGATCCAACTCCATTTTAATTAGCAGTAAATTACATTAATTTTCCCCAGGTTGAGTCTGCTTCTGCCCATAAGTGATCTTCTTGACCCGTGAGCTTTTCCATCTTATTTTCTCCACCTGTCCTGTTGAGGAGGTGGCATGAAGGAGCATCTGGGTGGTTGCCTGGAAGCTGGCCAAGGCCAACCCACCACAGGTCCCAGCACGGGAAGGAAGCCATGGCCGTGCTGTGTCCTGCACAGCTGCTACGTGGGTCTGGTAAGTTGGGGATCAGGGTCTGGATGTGTTGCTGTAGCTGCTGTATGGGGCTGGCCAGGTCTGCCTTTGGGAATGGGTTACTGCATCAGTCTTTCCTCCTAGGGCATCACTTTGAGGTCAGGGTTGAGGTGATTTGGGGTCCTGGGGAAGAAACAGCTGCCTGTTCTGTAATTTAGGTGAATAAACAGGACTTTCCTCTCTGTGTGTCATTTCACCCAATGCCTTTCACAGGCCCCAGGTCACTTCAAGCAGCAGTGCTCTTTCCATCTTTCTTTCTGCCTGAAATGCTTAAATGATACTATGAGAGTAAAATATCTGTAAATGAACCTTAGGAGGGGTGCTGGCAGGTCAGTCACCCTCCTGCAGAGTGAACAGGTGCTGGGGACCCCATGCCCTGCTGTGGATGCTGGGTGCCTGAGGTGGGGGTCCTGAGCCTACCCATATGCAAAGCCCATGCTTCATCCAAGGGATGCCCAGCAGTGTCCTGGCTGTGCGGCTTTGAGAAAAGAAACAGCAGTTTGCTCTAAACTCACAGCTGCAACAAACCTGGAGGGATGTGATTTTAACCCTATCCCATGGTCTGGCAGCTTTCTTGCAAAGGAGAGGTTTGTCCAGTAATTCTTAGGAGGATACAGCACCCTGAGTTTGTGACATATGGCCAATACTAAAAGGGAGAGGGGAGAAATAAGGCAAGAATCAAAAGTGCAGGTAGTTTCATACACTGAATTAGACCATTTGAAAGCTTAATTAAATTTTACCTGCATTTTAGGCTGTGGTCAGGCAGGGATTGAGGAGAAGAGAAGAACACTTGAGTATTAAAGCTGTGTTTGTATATTTAAACTGGTCAGCACTGTACATAGAAACCTCAGTCACATCAGCTTGTACCTTAGCTAGCTGTTGATCAGGAGAGCAGGCTAAATCATTCACTTCATTGTAGCTGAAAAAGGAGGTGGCCAGTACAGTGGATATTAATTTCTCTTTGTCACTCATGAAAGGTATAAAGAAAGACCTTGTACTGAACACAGTGAATTTGATTATCTCCTATATATACAGGTGTAAAGGAGTATGACACAGGGCCAGAGTTTACTCAAACTATCACTTACCTGAATCATTAACACTATCCCCAGCTGCCCTAAGATGACTGCTTTAAAAACAAGAAGGGCTCCAGATACCCTGTGCAGAAAGTAATGGGTCAGCTCTAAAACTGGCTGACTGGCAAAATTCCGTGCACCCTTAGGGGTGGGCCGTTGACCATATGCTGATCCTTGATACTTGGTATTGGGGCTTTTTTCTTTTTTCCCCTCTGTTGGTACTGAGAGGGTGGTAGCTGCCGCTATAGCTCAGGGTCTTCCGAGCTGTGGGGTGGGAGAAGTGGATGTATTGCTGCCCTGGCCCCTCATTAGTCCAAATTCATCTTCTGGTACAAAGGAAATCGAGAAGAAATGAATCTTAGGTCACTTGCTGTGGATACATACAGCTGAACAGCATGAAGGTGATGAGACTCAGCTTTCTGGGAAGGTTCAAACATAGTTTCTGATTTGAAGTCCAACATGTAACATCTTTTTTCTTTAGCATTTTATTTGACTGTGATCAGACCATGAAATAGATGTGAAGAAATTTTTTCAATGTGCAACAAAATGCATTAGGATATCTTACTTTAGTTAGCTTTCTTAAAGAAATGTGTCATATCCAAAGCACATGTCTGCCTGTCCCTTCACAGAAACTTTTAGGGTTTCTATGCAGCTTCTTCCAGACCTGGAAGAGCAGCAGAAATCTCAAAAGCTCTGACAAATTTCAGCTTCTGAAAGAAGCCTGGAGAAAGGAGAGAGCCCTAAAATGAGAGCAAATGCTGAGGGAAAGATGGGAACTCGGCTGCTACATATTCTGTTTGATAACTACCTGGCCACCCCATGCAGGTGTCCTGTGTGGCTACTTGGGGTGCAGCGAGGTGCAGGCCAGCCCGAGTGTGGCCTCCCTCTTGTTGACAGTGGTATTGTGAGGGTAGGTGAGCGGAGTTTGGGAGAAGGCACATGTCTATAACAAGCAAAGCTTTGTTGCTTCAGCTTCTGTGAAAGAACTTATATTTTGCCCAGTGCCTCAGAAAATGGTTATTTATTTATTTTTATTTTTAGCAGCATATATTTCACTGCAGTTTGTGGATGGCAGGGGTCAGGGTTCTGTGATGTTCTGTGTGTCTGCCCTTAATTCTTTTCTTTTCAACTCACCATGACTTGCAGTAGAAGCCTCTGTATTTGTTGATATCAACAGATGCAACAGTTCATCTTTAGCATAAATATAACTTATTTTATTAGCAATAATAAAGGCATCAAATCTTTTGCTGGGATTTTTTTTTTTTTTTGAGTTATCAGAAAACTGAACTCTTGCTACCCCAGAAATTTGAGCCTAGGGAGTTCAGTGGTTAGTATATGACTACTCTAGGAGAACAAAAGGTACCTTTCCAATTAAAGTTAATAGAGGGATAACTTCAGACACACAAAAGGAAAAAAAGACACCTATAAGTCATGGTGAGTTCAAAAGGAAAGAATTAAGGTAGGCACACAAAGCATCATGGGAAGTGCTATTCAAGCTACCATGTCAAAAAGGCTGATTAACAGCAGTTCCAAGTCTACCTGATCACCAGGGAGTCTCACTGATAAAAATTATTTCCCCTCCAGAGAGAAGAATCTCCCTGAACTGAACAAATGTGTCACTTTTGAATAAGGATTCATGAAAAGACAGAAAAGGAGAAGAAAAAAGAATAAAGGTACGCATTCACCAAAAGATCTGAAATTCGTAACTTGTGACTGTTTATCAGTCTTTAAGTTCTGAATGAAACTGCAAGTCATACGTCAGTGAGCAGGATTCAGATCATTAGCTTTGCATTTCTTTTTTGTTTAAAAGTTGCTGTTTGCCAACAAAATTCACTGAGCTTGGTTGTAATTGTAATCAGGGAAATCTAACGCCTTTGTTCGATGTGCTGCTTAGACCTTCCAGAATGTAAGGCTTTTCAGCAGAGTCTTTTAAAGATATTGATTAAATTCTAGAGCTACTGTGTGAAACTTGGTGATCTGTGTTGTGTGTAGAAGTCAGACTAGATGAATGTAATAGTAAATTCTAGACATAAAATCAAATTATTTCAGGTCACTAATGAATTTTGATTATACTTTTTTTCCCCTATTTTATTTCCTTAGGTTCTGGTCAACACTTTGAACTGTACAAGAGAAGAGACATGAAAAAAAATGTCTTTTTGTGTGTACGAAGTTATTCAAATGCCAGAATTTCTTTTATTTGGCCTTAACCTGTGGTTTGACTTTTTATAATTCTGATATATATATATATATACACGATGTTTTGCAGGAATTTCTCTTTGAGTTGCCTTTTTATGTTTGAATACCTCAGTCTTCTTCATACCCATGGTTTGTTCCTTTATTTGTGGTGATGTGGAACGGGTTAGAGAACAGGATTGCCACAGGTGCGGGGCAGTTTCATACGAAAATGGAGGCACTTGAGATATGTTACGCAGGGTGGTGTTTGGAAGAATTATAGTGGACTGTGTGTTTGAGCTGCTTTCTCTGGTCTACCGCAGTAGAATTGTTTTAGGTGTATCCAATGGTTTGACATTAACTGATGAAATTTAGGAAAAGTTTTGCAATGAATGTAGCAGGCTTTGTTGGACTGCAGCAGACAATTTGAGATAGAGCAGGGCTGAAACAAACAGAAGCAGTGGGTTCTTTGGCTGCAGCGGGCCAACAGAAGTTGAGCAAGTCCGCGCTGTGCTATGTGGGCAAAAGTGGGATGACTTCTTAAGTTTCAGCCAAGTTGTGAGGAGCTTCACTCAGTACCAGAAAGGAATTCATGCTGTTTACCTGCAAAATGGAGGTAGAAGGGGACAAGTAGAGAGCTGCTGTCTTGTAAGGGGAAATGGAGATTTTGCCTAGACTATTGTATGTTCTAGATAAAATATCACCTTCTGAGAAATCATGGAGAGTTTTCCCTCTGTTTGTTTGGCTCAACATTTTCAAAACCAGTGGGTAGCGAGTTTCACGTTACATTTGTGATGTTTCGTGAAACACAAGTTCTAAAACTCTTAATGTTCTATTTGTTTCTTCTAGGTGAGTTATTACTTATGTTCTCATAGTTGTTTTTACTTGAAGTTTTTAGTGTTATGTGCTGCTATTACTAGAATTTAAATGTTAGAGTGAGCTTTTGTTAGCTCATTTCCTGACTCTGCTGTTCTTACCACCTTGGGGAACTGTAGAATATGAACTTTTTCATTCCGTCTTTCTGTATCTCATCGTTTATTTATAATGATATTGTAAAAATGCAGAAAATTATGCAAAGAGCAGTCTAAATGTAGTACAAATTTCTCCTAAAAAGTATGTGTGTGTATATATAGAAATATGTGCACCTCTATAAAAGATTAAATAAAATAAGATTTACATTTATACGTGATATTACATTACACAGTATATTCTATGGAATATTTCATTAAACCTAGGAAACATTCTATGTAGAATTAAAATATATAAATCAGTATACTAAGACAGATGCGTATTGCACACAGTTATCTGAAATACATATTAATTTCATCTATATATGCACTTACTGTCGTCCCATCCAAATGACTGAGTTTAATATTTAGTAACAGAAAAGGAAGATTATTGTCATTTTCTTTATTTGACTGTAGAAGACTACCACCCAGAAAGCAATTTATATGTGTTCAGTGTTGAGTTCATAGTCACTAGGCAAGTCACCCGAAAGTGGAAAAGAAGCGATGTTGTTCCTGTTCTGTTTCTGTTTGTTTCCACTCTTGGTATTAATATTTCTTTGACCAGGAATCAGTTATTCTCTGGGGAGAGAAGAGAACCATCTGTTTGCAGCCAGTGTGACTACATCACCGTGTCAAGCTCTACCACGGTAAGAGCTTGGATGCATCTTTGAGCTCTCTGGTATTCAGCTGGAAGACTGGGGCTCCATAGCAGCCAAGGGGCTCCTGGGTTATTTGTCTGCTATTTATTTGAGAAAGCATTGCAGGCTTCTGGTGCTGTTAGCTTTCATGCAGAAGTCTCTCTGTCATTGTTCTAGTGAGCAGTTTCAAAGCATGAGTATATTTTGGGAATTTTGCTCGAAAGAAAATAACGAGCATATTTAGTAAATAAGAGGTTTTTTGGTAGGTGAGCTGACAGCATGCTTCAAATGTAATTGATTGGTGGTTGATTTAACATCAG
Source organism: Strix aluco (assembly GCF_031877795.1). Taxonomy (NCBI): domain Eukaryota; kingdom Metazoa; phylum Chordata; class Aves; order Strigiformes; family Strigidae; genus Strix; species Strix aluco. Next base: position 161,900,460 of record NC_133931.1, read on the forward strand.
TAATTTCAGCACACTGTAATATGTTTGACACCCATTTTATAAGACATTGTATGGTGGGAATAGTTTCTGCTGAATGAAGAATTTCTTTGTTAGAATAGGAAGAGGTCAGGAGAAGGTAGGTTATCTGTGAAGAAAAAAAAATTGCTTTTGGTGGAGGTGAGAAGAAATTATATCAGTATTTGCTTTACATGTCATTGGTTTCCTCTCCCTCTCCCCCTGAAAATTTCTGTTCCCAAAAGTTTCTGAAGTCAGGAGTTTTTCTTCTAGCAAATGCAGATTTTCTTCAATTTCTTTCTTAACAGATTTAATTTCTATCTTTTTCTCTTGGACCTTAAAATTAAAGATACTCTTTAACCTTCTATTCAACTATTCAATTATCTTATCCTCCCAACACATTTCATTACAAATGTGTTTTTGCTAGAAATAATCATTGTCTTTGTCTGGTATTTAGATTATGTCATGCCTTTCTTTCAGCTGCCTGTATTTTATCAGTATTTAGTTCAAACTCTCCCTTCTCATTTAAAATCCTTGTATCTTCGCTCCTCCTACTTGCCTTTGCCTATTTACTTCACTTTCTTTGGTCTTTCTTTGTTCTATCAGGTAATCAAATTAAGTTGTTGATGTGTTATCTTCTTGCACAAACTTGGCCATGCCATTTTTCATGCTGTCTGTTGTGCAGTAACCTTCTTGAACACATAAGCAACTCTGTCCTTTGTCCTACTGAAGCCTGTCCCATTATGTTCTTCTCTACTGTGCTGCCTTAGGGAAAACTGCTGATAGCTTCCCATTAAAGCAGTGCTGTAATTATGCTGGTTGTATCTCTGTGTCTTCTCCTGACTTCAATTTACTCATCTGGCTTTTTTACAGATTTGAAAAGTACCTAGAGCAGGTTGTACCTGGTGTGCAAAATAAGTATTAATCTTTGTAATTTTTTGTTAATTATGTTCTGGGCAGTTCACTCTGGGGAACAGCTTCTGCCTATCAAGGACACAAATTTGGGACTCAGCAGCAGTATAAAGGGAGTTTGGGATAGTGCACAGAAAGAACTGTATGATGTTGAGGACTACAAATGGGATAAAATTTATGACTGCAGAAAATAGCATCATGTATCTGGGGGCTCTTACTCTCAGGCAAAACCTGAGAGAGTATACATTTTTTTGTCTTTAAATACATCATGGCAGAAAATAACTCTTTAAGCTGAAGAGTAATGTTGGCAGAGGACCAGAGGGGTATAAACTGGCTAGGAGTACGTTTCAGCTGGGGTTAAGAAACAAGCTCCCAACTAGTAAAGCGTCCAAGCTCTGAACAGACACTCCATGGGAGCAGTCAGGGCGCAAAATATAACAGATGTGAGGTGAAGCTCAGTAAATTTATAAAAGGGATTATCTGTAACAAGGCTGCTCCTGAGAGCCAGGGATTAGACTCCCTGAGCCAGGTGAATCATCCTAGGCCTATGGCCCTTAGGACCTACAGAGCTGTCTTTTTTTTTTTTTAATTTTTTTATTTTGTAGAGAAGCCATTTGCACTTGAGTCATTGTTTCAAATAAATGGGCCGTTTGCAGATAGCAGGATGTGTTTGTAACTGTGGTTACCTTCCAGAAGTAAACAAAGTTTCCATCCTTATCTTGATGTGGGGTTTGGAGCAGATGCTTTTGAAATCACATTAGCTCAGCTAACTGAACTTGACTGAAACTCAACTTTTCTAAAATTGAGCCATAGGTGTTGAAATGTTTCTACTTAAACAGTCCATGTAAGCTAATTCAGTCAGTTAAACTGGTTTGGTTAAATAAAGCAGTTTTCTGTTACTGACACATTTTCAGCCCTTTGAATATCATCCACCATCTGATAGGAGCTAAATAAAAACTATTGAAAAAATTCATGTTGGACAACAAACTGTATTTAAAAAAAAAAATCCCTAAACAAAGCCTCCAATGATTTACAGATTCATCTAAAACAAACTGCTGGATTTATCTATATAAGGCTCTAACTCCTCTTTGAAATAAAGGATTAATAGTGTTGACTTCACTGTTGGACAAATCTCTTGCAAGTGAAAGGAGATTGGGATGCAAGACAATTTCCAGTTACTTCTATCAGAAGACCTAATGAAAGGAAAAAACCATAATAAGAGTTGTAAAAATATTCTCCTCCCATGTGCTCTAAAAGGACGAGTTTGGCATTTGATGGGATGCCAATGAGCTGCAAGTGTTGACTGCTGTTCTTTAAAGCCTTATAAAGAAACAAAACTAACAAAAGACACTACAGACAATATTGCAGCAATGAGTGTTTCTTGGATGTCAAACACCCTCCAGCCCACAGCACTTTGATCTTGGGAACAAACCATAAAGAACAAATACAGTAATTTTTCTTACATGCTAACATTTAACAGTGAGGTTGATGAACTTCTGGAAAACTAGCATAATGGGTATGCCTTTTCCATTTGTTAAATTGTTTTGACAAGGGCATATTTCATTTAAAGAGGCTGTTTTCTATTCCTTCCCTTTTTGGTCTCTGAAAAAAATAAAAGAGGAACCAATATAGAACTTCACAGCACAGATCAGCTCACCTTCCATATGAGCCAAGTGGAAAAAATATCACTTAAATACACTTTTTTTTTTTGGGGGGGGGGGGGTGGGGGTGGGTGGGTAAGAAGGCAGGGGGAAATATGAAAAAAGAGTGCATAGATGGTATAACGGGGTATTTGTGAGTTTTGGCTCAGTCAGCCTTTTCATTGAAAGCCTCTGTTTCCATTAAACTTGCCAGAGAAAATATATGAAATATATTAATACACACTGTACACATTAGGGATGGGAGAAGTGGCTTAGAGACTATCATAACCCCTCTAGCGCGCTCTCTGTAACTAGACATGTGTTTATCGGTGGGCTCTACAGCGCTCAGTTCGTATTTCCCATCTCCAAAGAGATGCTGCTTTAAAATTTTTGTACCTCTGTCCTTTCGCATTTCCTTAGGAAATGAAATTGCCAAAGTGGAGGAGGTTCCCTTCTGCGTTGCTCGTCCACCTCCCACGATAGGGTGTTACACTCTGCAAACCCTGCTCTTCCAGGGTCCCCTTTTCTCAATTTGCAGACCTAGGCCTTTGGTCTGTTTGGTAGACATATAAACTTTTGGTATGTTAAAGCTCAGCCTCCATTCACAGATTTTTCTGAGATTCGTTTTGCCAGTGTGTCTCCATCCTTCTAGACACTAAATAAATTTTTTCAGGGATACCTTAACATACTAGAGTAAGAGACTCTTGGAGTCATGGGTTCAAATTCTGCCTAGATTTAACCCAAGCCTTTCAGTGTGAGGGGATGCTGATTTATATGACTTTTGGTGGAAAACCTTAGTGTGTCCAGGGTTTGTCTGCTCCGTCTGAATGGACGCTAACTGTCTCTGGGCATAGGAGTCTGGGTTTGTTCCACCAGTCTCATTCTTTCCCCCTGTTTGCAGTGTAATGTCTGCATTTCAGCAGTGCTGTGAGAGACACTATCTATCTACACAGACCTACCTATTGCCTGAGGGACTTCATCCTCTCCTTGTTACATAGGCAAATTCATCCACAAGTTTCTTCTCTTCACGATTTTTCTTTTCAGAGTAGAACCTGATAACCAGAACCGTTGCTGAGACATGACCTTATCCTTAGCCTTTTCCAGGGCAGAAACCACCCCCTCACTGGCAGAAACACTGGTAGATCCTTTCATTTGATTTCAAGTCCTTATTCAGCTATGCCCTGCAACATGCTCAAAATGAAACTCAGGATGCCTAGGAGATGTTTCTCACATTCTGTCCTGACCATTTGCAGAAGGAGTAATGTTTATACTACCCAACTTCAGGCATCTGACATGGACTGAGCTGGTTTGTCTCCTGGATCTATTTGTGCTGCTGGACAGGATTACCATCTGCAGCTGGGTTTCATACACACGTGTGAGCTTGCATCTCATTCAGATCTGTGAGCAGAACTGCTGTCTGGAGCAAAATTAGCCATTCTGCAAAAATTTCCTACAGTATAATCTAGCAAAGCTCATTCCTCCCAGTTTGGCACACCTTTTCACATTTATTATAAAACTTAACTGCAAGTGGTTGCATGTTTGCAGTTGCATATTTTGCTGCAAGTGTTTCAACGCTTTTGTCTTGTTCTGCCTCGGGGAAGTGGTAACTGAGGTAGGAAAAAAAGATAGTTCTGCTAGAGGCAAACCTTCTCAAATGACTATTTTTTTCTGTCTTCTGAAACTGCTTTCTGTCTCATGGCAGTTAACAGATGATCTCAGTGAAGCATGGCATCTGCACATAAACCTCTTACCTTCAATTTCTCATGCAAACAGAATACAGAAATGACTGGTTAGGAAACAAATACTAAAAATATCTGTAGTTAATTTCCTTTTATGATTTGACTTGACATACCTTTTGGGCAAGTAAAGAGAAATTATGCATAACATTTCCTGATTTTTTAAAATATGTTTTTTAATGTGATTGACCAAAATAGTTTCTGGAAATCACTTAAGGTAGGAGTCTTCCAAAGCTACTACAGCTGTTAAAATCCTGGCACATTAGGCCAAAGGACCTAAACTCTACCAGAAATTCAGTTTTGCTTAAAGATTTATCCTGTGGCTTCTTTCCAGTAGGAAGTCTTTTATGGCTTCTTCAAGGTTTTCCAGTGTGGTTCTTTAATGAAAGCACGGTAAACCTTGTGAAACTTTTTTTTTTCAGTCATGTGCATGTGAAATAGATATAGGCTTACCTGTGCCTTTAGGTACAGAAGGAGTATTTACCAGTAATGAGCAAGAGGCACAGATGGCATGTGAAAGGTTTCCAGGAAACAGCCACAATTTGACATGATATCTTATCCTGACTCTGGATGCACTGGAGCACCACCTCTGCCTGGGAAGCTGTGTGCTGATGCCTTACCTTCACTTCTCATGAAGAACAACTCAAAAACCGAGAGAACAAGTCTCCAGCAGATACAGATCTGTACGGCTACACTGATTTGCCCCTGCATTAATAATTTGTTTCAGTTATTAATGGTAGAATCGACAACTTTCATAAACTTCGTAATGAAAAGTGCTTCACACTTAAATATGTCAAAACACTGCTAACAGCATACCCCGGAGAGTGTGCTGTTGAGCATTTCAGTGAACAAACTGCGGGGACCTTTCCATTTCCTCAGCTCATGACTATGTAGACAATATGTGAGGCACGTCACTGGGGCAGCACAAGGCGTCCTGCAGTGCTGCTGAGCTGCTACTGCTCTGGGAGAACAGAAAGCAGCTTGCCCTACATAAAACTGCGCTTGGAGTAGAAACTTGCCCTTTGATCAAAATGTTCCTTTTGTGAAAATCTCTGGGTAGATGAATTTGTGGAGAAGAAATTCCCATTTTGTAGGCAAAATGGCCCCCACAGCTGGGGCAGAGGGCTGTTGCTGAGGTTAGCTGGTGTCTCGGCATCACTAGTTGGCTAGCTGACCCTGGACTGCTGTGGCCATCCACGCCCAGCATGAGGGCCGGTCACTGAGCTACGTGACAGCATCTCCAGCCTGCAATAATAGCCTTGCTGCCTTTTGCCTGGGGATTTCTGGATGGGGATCTTAGTGTGAATCCATTAGCTCTTTCACCTGGTCTGGCTCTTGGTGCCCATTTTGTATGTATCTCCTCGGGTGATGACTCTCTGTGTGCCTGCCACTGCCATCAGTCTCTTTCCTATACATTATCTCTGAGAGGCAGGTCAGCAGTGTGCAGGGTGCTTGGAGATCTATGCAGAAGGCTCAGTTACAGATTTGCTGGCTTTTTTCCTGGCTAAAGGCTTCCAGACTCCTCCATGGAGGACCTGCGTGTAACAGCTGTGGGCTTTACAGAGGGCTTTAATTAGGAACATTGCTGCTTGGGTGTCTTTCTTCTTCAAAACACAAGAATTTCTTTTAAATACAATTTTAACTTTTGATGTTGTGGCCTTCTAATGATTGTTTTGGGGACAATCTTTCTAGTGTGGTAGTGTTAAGTGGATTTTTTTTTTTTTCAATTACTAAAATATTCTGAATGCTAATATAGGCGGGTGTTCTTTGGTCTGTCTCTATCTGTTTAAACTGTGTATGCATTACTGAAGACCAGTCTTTCCTCCAGTGGGCAGGGTTAATTACGCATTAAAGTAACAGTGGTAAATAGTTCAGTAACGTGTTGAATTCCTCTTTGGTAGATTTTCTCCAGAATTTTGTGTACTTGCTTGCTGGGAGCATATGACTCTTCTCCATGTAACACAGGTGAGCAACAGCTATACCGATCAGAACGTCACAGATTTTGGGATCTGCTGTCTTTGTGCATTATAGAAAGTCTTCATCCTTCCTACGGGAGGGTGAATCTCAATCTTCCTTTGATGGGTAAGATTGACATCTTGCCTGGTTGTGGTAGGCATCAAGCAAGTGAGATATGATAAAGTTAATTTCCCTACTTTTCTTCAGTGTTTTTTCCACTCTCTTCAGAGACTGTAGTACCCCTTAGACTTCAGAGTCACTGGAATGCAAATTTTTCTAAAGTACAGAAATGTACGTTTTCTTCTCCATACATGTGACATTTGGCAATATTTCCATTGCCAAGATGTCCTTGTGAGTGCATGAAAAGATATTATTTCAGCCTGATGTTCACAACTGAGATTCAGATTTCTGAAAGAAGTCATCAATTTAGTAACCTCAGGCCAGGCTGGAAGGGTTAAACTAGATGCAAGTTGTGCAAAGCCTCGGGCTCCTGCGGTATTTCTAGAGGATTCTGGATGTGCAGTTTGCTAGGCCAGGATGAACTATCTTTTCACTGGGGGGCTGTAGCTTGTCATCTTGAGCTTTCTCCAGAGTGTTAGGATCATTAGTATTCTTACTTAACTACCTATCCCCATATCATGAGAAAAGGGTAAGTAATACTATTTACCCTTGTGATACTTTCCGTCTTAAGAATGAAAGTGTTAGATGCATATTGTCCGTCATGCAAGCTGTTTTCAAAGGAGTAAACTAAAATAAAGAGGGGCTAAATAGCTTTTTGTTAACATGATTCAAGAAGCGTGTAAGAAACTGAAGAGTAAGTCTTACCTTGTGACCGAAATTGTGCTTTTTTCATAGAATTATTGTGGCTTTTTAAAAATCATACTAGCTGTTGAAAGTGAAAGGAAGAAGAGTAAGAAAATTATATGTAGTTTTAAGCAAAACCATAGCAAAAAGTGCAATTGTCCATTTGCTGGCCAGCCTGTAGGTGGTATTTGGCAGGGCATGTGAGCTGTGGCTTTTCTTCTAGACAAGCTGAGACTATCTGTTGGTAACGTCAGCTGGAATCCGCATTGCGGGCACACCCCCTCCATGGCTCCTCCAAGGAAAAGATGGTTCCCTTGGTGAGGCTCAGCATCAAGTCTGCAGAGACCTGGGCTCTTGTCTGCATTGGTGAGGCACGGATCAAGTCTGCAGTATGCCTTCTTATACCTCCTGTAAACTGTGGATTATACTTGTCTTTTGCTTTTTGTCTGTCTTATCTCTGACTGCAAGTACCTCAGGACAGGAATCATTTTTTGCTATGAATGATGTCACTGCAGGGTTTCGAGTCGCTGCTGTAACAATGTAGGTTCCATAAAGTGGCAACAATTACCTATAAAAGCCATGCTAAAAAAAAAATAGCTAAATTGCTGTCACTTGTATGGCTGAATTTTGGCACACTCCAAGGAAGTACATCATTTAAAGCTCAAAAAAAGAAGTACCCCCTCTGCCTCTTATAGACTGTCTTGGGTAGGAAGAACAGCTTTCTCATGAACAGGTTTGACACTTTGCTTTGCTCCACCTCATTTTACATCAGCCCCACTTTGCGTCCTTTCCCTTGATTTTGAAAAGGCAAGAGTGTGAATCCTGTTGCGGGTGATGGTTTCTAATTGCCATTAGGAGTGTGAGCATCCTCAGCCCTCAGAGGTGCCGTCACACTTGCCACTGGAGCACCGCATCGCACGCCAAGGTCAGGAGGGAGCCGTCTGGGAGAAGAACAATGAGGTGCCCTGATAAAGTGTCACAGTCAGCTTGAACATAACTTACTGTGTCAGGAAGAGAGAGCAAGAAAAAAGCACGAGGCATTCTAATAAAAGCACCAGTAGAGTGAAGATTCATTTTTTCTTAGAAAGAATCTTAAGAAGTTCTTTTTTTTTTTTTTCCTTTTTTTCCCGTCTGCTTTATCAACTCTCTACCCGCTGTGTCTGTCTCTTTTTCTCTGTTACTTTCAATATGCATTGCAACTTCTGTCTCCTTTGTTCACGTTAGCAGGATGGGTCTTTCTAGACGAAGGAAAGGGGACCTTTTGCTGGCCTACATATCAAATAATTTCTCACCTTGTGAATAGTGGAGGAGGCAATCCAAATCCCTTAGTTCTGAATCTCTCCTTTCTCTTGGCTTGTACCTCGAAGCAGGGATAGGGTGCTGTTGGCTTTGCTGCTGCGTGTCATTTGATAGATGCACACAAATCCAGGAAGTGATCCAAATCCTGTATGACTTCTTTTATCCCCAAAGGGACTTCCTGCAGAGGAAACAATTAGGGTGGGTTTTGTTGGTTTTGGGTTAAGGAGAAGGCTGCTATCAGATTTTATTTCCACTGGCATCTAAGAAGCAAGTCCTTTAAGATTTCACATCCTGAGTTGATTTGTGAAGAAAGCTTGACTGATCAGACTTTTTCAGGGGATGAGGAAGCTGCTCACCCTCAGGTCGCTACAGGTTAGCCTGCAGCAGTTGCCTCAAGCTTGCTGTGGCAGCAGAGGAACCTGTACAACCTACCATAGGCTTCTGCTTTCTGCACACACATCTCCTGATGTAACTGCAGCAATCTGCAGTGCCATATTGTCTTACCGCCCTTTTGCAGGGGAAACTTCCTGACTCCCTTCAGAGCTGCTGTTCCCTATGCCATTGTAATGTTCTCAAACTTGAAAAATAATTTTGGGCAGGGGTTAGAGAGCATCAGGAGTGGGGATCAGAGACCTCCAGAGGGCCCTTCCCACCTAAGGGACTCTATGAATCTCTCATGGCCTGCACTGGTCACTGGCAACAAATGACTGTAGTAAGTGTGCACAGAATTGTGAAAGTGCTGTCATGGAAAGCTAGAAGTACTGTTTATGAAGGTATATGAACTGCAGAATCAAAAGTATTAATTGCAGCTTATATATGTGTTTATGTAGCCTGCAAATTAAACTAGGTGATTGTAGTAGTATAAAAGTGAGTGGCCTGCTGTGACTATGTTCTAGGGGAAACCTGTGTGGGTTTTTTGGTGTTAGAGGGAAGGGGAAAGTGATCCTTCCCACCCGCCTGTGCTCTAAGACAGAGGCTTGGCTCAGACTTCTGCTTGAAGCGGTGCTGGGAAATGTACTTGAAGACCCAGTTTTGACTCTGGCCAAAGAGGGACAGGGATGCGAGGAACTGTGGCAATATCAAGAATTCAGGCTGGCGTTTAAAATCAAACAAATTAAATTTAGGAGAATCTTAAAAAAAACCAAAACAATCAGATCTATCTATCAATGTGAAGTGTGGCAATGTGGAAACTTAATAGCCAGGAGCTGAATTCTACTTAATGTTAAGGTGAATAATTTCCAAAAGACTGCTCTCTATTTGAATTATGAATGTCCTCAAAGCTCAAGGACAATCATGTTCAGGATTTGAACCTGTATAAGGAGGTCTCTCAGGCCTTGGATGCAGATACTTCTGGCTCCTTGTAGCGTTTTCATTGCAGAAGTTGGGTAAAGGTTGAGGGAGGACAGACTCGAACTTTCCTGTTGAATTATACGTGAAACCTTGAACTGGAGTGCAGACTGTCATGGGATGCTTTCAGTTTGTCACTGAAATAGTATTAACCCCTGTCATACCACCAAGGGCCACAGAACAAATGCATCCACAGAATGTAGTACTGTTTATTGGTATCATCACACAGAAAACAGATGCAGAAGGTTTGCACAAACCAAAGGAAGGTGTTGCTCTGGCAGGGAGAATGTAGTGTGAGGCCAAAAGTGAATTCCTGCAAGGCAGAACTGAACACTGTAGCCATGTGATAGATGGAAGAGACCAGTATAAATCACAGGATAAAATAACTGCTGTAAAGAATGCTCCATGTCCTACAAATGTTGTGCAGTTATGCTCCCTCCTAGGATTTATAAACTATTTCAGTAATTTTTTTGCAGAACCTTTCAACAGTCCTGAATTCTCTGAATCAACTGCTCAGGAGAGAATTGAAAATGGCACTGCACTGATGCTATAAAGGAAACCAGAAGGCTTAGGGATGCATTCATCTCTGATTTCACCCAGTGCAATATACTCTGAAATTAGTAAGGTTGGACTGATGTTATTGTGAGCAGAACTTGCCCTCTGCAGTTTAAGATGTGGTGCTCAGGCCTGCAGTGTCACACCCCAGGCAGAAGCATGTAAAGTGATGTGGTGAGCACACGTGTGATGTTTTGTGGGTGGGCGATGCTGGTTAGAAGAAGCAGGAGCGTGCCATGGGAGTAATATGTATTGATACATTCCTCTGAGGAGATCTGATTTGCTTTTGCATACGTGGCTGCAACCCCTAGGGCGGCTAAGGGGGCTTTCTGATGGAGAGCTTGGTCACGGGGGTGTTGGGAAGGGTGTGAGCACGTGCTCAGGTTAGGCTTTGCTTGAACTGACACACAGAAGGAGCGAAGGCCTGATACTCACAACCAGTTTGAACTCTCACGAAAAGCATCACGAACACACTATTTTATCATTTTCATGTGCGTTTTATTTCTAAGTAATGTGTATCAGGAGTTTACTATTTGTAAACTACCTAGGTAACCAGATTTGCCCCAGGTACTCATCCAGGCTGTGCAGACCTGTAATGCTCGTGGCGTTGACCCACAAACACCCTACAACGTTTCACTGTTTGAACCTACATTAGCAATATTGCCTGCCATTGGCATGTATTCGCGTGGGCATTTTGCCCTCTCAATTCCTCTTTGTTGGAATTTCTCCCACCTGAGCTTGATGTAAAAGCTATGAATCGGGCCCTGCCATAGTCTTTTTTTTTTTTTTTAAAAAAAAGACAAATTCTGCTAGTGACCTTTCATCGCTGCTCTGTCATCCTGGTTTTGTGGTGGCGAAGCACAAACACTTCTGATGGCAGTTGGGCTCCTGGTAATGCTGCAGGCGAGCAGGCAAAAGTGGTGAGAGCCAGGCTGCAACATGGTTAGTGCTGAAGGGGGAAAGTCAGCTCACGTGATGGCATGAAACTTGTGAAAGGATTTGGGTAGGCAAGGTGGGACTCTCATTTGTCATTTTGCCGTAAGATCCTAGCAGAGCAAAAAGCAAAGGTACATTTGACTTTAAGTATTTGAACATACCCCTATTCTCCATCATCCTTGAAATCAAGACTCATTTGTGCTTGGGCCCATTTTCTAATGATAATGGAAAATGACATTCAGCTTGATTATTTATACAGGGAAAAAATAAATCCAACTGTTTCTCAAATGACCAAAAAATGTTGAGGATAGGTTCAAGCAAGTTCTGGCTCTATTCAAATAAATGAGTACACCATTAACACACACTACTATTAAACGATTGACACAAGTATTTGGAAAACTATGTGTTTCTAGAGCTTATAAACTATTAAATGGTAAATGTTTTAGCAAGCAATGATATGGCACATATAGGAAAACCTCTGAGTAGTCCAAACCAATCTATCTGTTTATCCCGATAACTTGTCAAGTGCACATTACTTTTGTGCTTTACTCACCTTCCTGCTCTTGAACTATCTAGTTTGCCATCTGTTCCTGGTACCGAGAGCTCTTCTTGGGGCGGTCAGCAGTGGCCTGAGATTTTGTCTGCATTCAAGGAAGTCTAGATGAACTGAGCGAAGTTATGAAGTTAAACCTCATCAAACCTGTGTGTGGCTCCTACTCAGCGGTGTTGTTGCCCTGGGTGTTTGAAATCTCCATGTGCTCTAACCAGCATTCTTGGATTAAATAATTTTTTCTGAAAAATGGATCAGCAAAGTTTTCCTGGCTTTCCTTCTTCAATTCTAAAAGTTTCTTTGAAAATTGAACCAGTGGAAAGTGCTGAGCACTGGGAGGAACACTTAATGGGTAAATTCCTGACAAGGATGGGATGGATTATAGCACTTCTCCTGTAAAAGGCAAAAAAAACCCCAAACTAAAACAATTACTTTCAGAATTAAAATGCAACGCAATACTCTTCTCTCAGACTTCAATGATTTCCTCACACAAAGACTCATGCAATAGTCAGTGCTTTAATTTAAATTTAAGCTATTTCTCCCCAGTGTGGGAAAGATGAAAGAGTGTTTCCAATTTGTAAATACTAGTGGAAAACTTCTAGAACTTTTATTGACAAATTTATATATTAATTAGAAAGGGCTTTATGGAGTGAAAATAAAAGAGGGTTTTGGCAGAAAATTTTCATTATTTTTAAAATTTCTGGCTTTTTTAATGGAAAAAAGAATCCAAGCGTGAAAAATTGTTCTGGATCCTGATGGTTTATTTTTGTTAATAATATATTTTGGTTTTAGAAAGTGATTTTTATAAAACTGGAAATGGTCATTCAAAACTAGGGCATTTTTCCTTTTTTTTTTAATATGTTTAAAAAAAAAAAAAGAAAAGAAAAAAGCAACAGTCAAAAAAAAAAAAAAAGCCAAACCAACCCCCATCCCCTCCAAACCCCAAAATACATCAGACTCATTAATGTTTATGTGGGAAATTTTGATTTTTTTTTTTTTAATAAATATACCATTTTCACTTTAAAAAGATGGCGTTTCTCCCTTCACTTCACTTGAGACATTTTCAGATATTACAGCGATATGGGTCATAAAAATGTTTAGCAAAGAAAAAAGCTTTTTATTTTAGCTGTTATCTTGTTACCGGCATCAGTTCCAAAACTTCTGCTAAATTCACTAGTTTGCATCTGTGATGGAGGAAACAATCTCATGCATTAAGAAGCATGTTTAACCTGTGCTTATGTCATAGAGGATAGTTCCCTTAAACATGTTTGTAAAGGAAAATTGTGTTTGCTAGCCCTTTTTTCTGTCCTCCAGAGTGTTCTTAAACACTTCATTGTTTTGTCATAGGAAAAATTCGAGACAAATTTTTATTGGTAGGTATCCTTCAGATTTACATGTGTGTCTGTTCTCTGTGAGCGCTATGGAATTTTAATTTACTTCTGTCCACCAAGCTGGATGCCTGACTTATAGCCATAGCTCAGAGAAGGGATTGAAAGAGGTAAAACATAGAGAGCATAAATAATACCTGTATCGGTAAACTACAGTCGAGGGGTGCAGGTCTCTGCTGTCCAGCCATGCCTGACTCTTTTAGAGCTTGTCGATAGATGAAATGAGGAATTCCCCTCTAAAATAAGCACTTCATTTATTTCTGGTGTGTGAATGTCTGTTAAGGATTCTTTAGAGACATGTAGGAAGTGATTGGCCTGCCAACCAACTACTTATAGAAAACGAGTATCTTTTTGGTTAAGAAGGTACTCTCAAAACTGAGAATGTATCTGAGATTGAATTTTTGCGTGCCATGGCTCTCCATTTTTAAAGTTAGGCAATGAAACATCCCTGTTTGTGATAAGAAAAGCAAGAATGTAGGCATCAATGATGGAGAAAGTTACTAATATTACAATGGCCATGATATTAGATAAGTAATTGAGCAGTGCTTTAAGTGTCTGTTAATGATCTAAAAAAATGAATAAAATCAGCAGAAAATATGGTTAATTTAAAACATAGAGTGAGAGGATATGTTTTTCTGAGTGCCTGGAGGTACCTTTCTGGGTTGCGTGTAAGTGTTGCTGGTTTCATTAAGAGTAACAGCAAAATCCACACCCCCACCCCCACATTTTGTTGAAGATTTAATTTTCCAGCAGGTAAAGGCAGAGCAGAAGCACCTGCATTGCAGAGCAAGTAAGGGCTAGAGCCTGTAAAGGACCTGCATGGGCTGTTCTTTGGTACGGAGCATGTATGGGAGTCTGTAGATTAAGCAAGTCTTTGAAGAGCTCAGATTTTAGTTTAAATTTATCTTCTGTCACAGAAGATGAGTTTTTCAAATATTTCTCTTCCTACGCAGAAACAAAGTTGCTCAAAGGAAGAATGTTGTAACTTACTCTCTGATATTTTTGGCATGTTCTAGTCCAACAGATATTTTGATCTTGTATTTTAGAATAAGACTTATTAAATATTAAATTAGCATTTTTACAATTATTTTCCTGAAAGAAAAATAATAGTTACTTTTCAAGGAAATATTTATATTTTCTTTGATATAGCTCAATTGGCTGTAGTTATTACAGGGAAGTCAAACCAGATGCGTCTGGAGTCCTCATCTGCTTCCACTAAGGCTGACATGGACTTAATGTTGGAGTATAGCTTTGATGACAATTTGAATGGGAACTTGGAGACTGTATTTCAGGGTTTGAAGGCTTCAGTACTGACGGAGCCTTAAACTAGGTGGTTTTGTAATTTGAGATTTGAATTGTTCTCTAGAGCTGTATGAGACCAATAACGTGTTGTAGATAAAATGAATTTAGCTGACAGATATGCAACATGTGCAATATATTTTTATTATTTCTTTACAAAGGTAAAGCCAAACGCTGAAATCTTTATTCATTTGTGTCTCCGTCTGTACCCAGACTAAATTCCCATTGGCTCTAATCTGTCTCCAATTAATTGAAATTGGTGGAAATGTATCTCCGTAAAGACTCCAGGATGTGATCCACCTTGCTTCAGCCTCACCAGCCAGCATGACTCCGATTTCCATCATAACACTGGCATGGTGGCATGGCAGCTGCATGAGCAACACAGCATTCTTGGGAGGACGTCTGCCCTATTTTGTTAGCTCTCACATCAACATCATCAAAAGTTTCTGTTTTAACAATTTCAGTCACTGATTAGTTCTGCAGCTATTACTCTATTAAGATTTTTAAAAAATATTTTCTGGACGTATTTTAAGTTCTGTTTCTGCCACTGACTTGCTGGTTCATGTTGACTGTGTCACACTACAGTTATGATCCTGTTTCCTTTCTTGTCCATGCTTATATCTAGTTTCCAGGGACTATTCTGAATTTCATATATTTTTCTAGTTGATTCTTTGGATCATAAAAAGGTGAAAAGACTTGCACATGCATTTTAATCAGAATTTCAGTCAGTTATGAGTAGTTTGTTTCTATATTTCATAGCAAATGCTACAAGTGTCTCATATCGGTCACAAGACGTGGAAGCAATGTTTGACAGGCAGGTACCATTTATTCTTTGACAGTCTCTTGCGTCATGGTTTTCAGGATGCAACTTGTGAGCAAAATTTTCACAGTGATATTCTCAGCACAATCAAATGCAAACCTAGGTACCTTGGAAGATTCATTGTTTTCAAATATTTACTATAACTAACCTTTTTTATTTGCTGTAGCTTACTATGTTGTAATGACAGAGCACTGATTTTGAGCTCTAGCTGTCTATGTAAGTACAACTCCTCCCCTGAGTTCCTCCAGTTTGATGCTGCAGTTGAACTCCTAACACTTTCAAACTGGTTTTGAGAGTCTTTTTTTTTGTCTCTTGTGATCGTGTAAGATCGTTGGATGTAGTGGAATTCTTACTTGTTTTCACTAGTGTAAAATGAGAGCAGGATTTGGATCTTGATTTGAAATAGGTTTGGTGGTATTTTTTTTTTTTTTTTTTTTTTTTAATAAGACCAAATTACAATTGGACCACTTTCATTATAGATGATCAAACAGAACGGCAAACACAATTTTCAGATTAACATCCATTACAGCATAAAGTATTCAGTGGCAGCTTTTGCCAAGAGCTGTCCAGAACCTAATTATTCATCATTAAAGTGCAGCCTGAAGACACAAAACCAGACCAGAGGTCTGCTGTATAACATTGCTGTACATGCACATAATAAAACAGAGGGTTGGATCCACAGGGGACTTGGGTCTCCGTTTCTGCTTCCTGCTCTTCACACTACACACCCAGCAGTTAAAATATACACAGTGTTCCCAGGGAAGGGCCTCGAACCACTGCTGGCCACCTGCCTCCCCTCCAGGGGCCTGCCCTGACCTCCAGGCTGAGTCGTGCTCCCTGCCTTGCCCTCCTTAGCCCTACCACGTGGGGTGCCATGCAAGGGGTGACAGCTCTAGTAGGGAGGATGGAAAAGGCTCCTGCAGGCTCTCCTGAAAGGTGGGAGGTGTGGGGATGAGCCGCCCCTTAGCAGGGGCAAGTTGACGCCAGTGCTTTCTGAATTCAGTACTCTGGGATGCCATTGCCGCAGCCAGGCACCGTAGAAATTCCCTGCTCGAAACTCGAGAGCCTGGAGGTTGGGTGAAGGACAGGGGACGAACCATTTAAGGAAAAGGCACCTCTTCTCTCCTTTTGTGGATGCTCCCCCAGTTACAAACTGCAACAGTGGGTAGCGTGAAGGGCCAGGATAGACAAACGGTGGAGAGGAGAGGAAGGAGGAGCACCGAGGCAGCAAGCACCCTGCCCGGGCTTACGCAGAAGGGTGGAGTAGAGGCAGGCAGGCAGTGCAGGTTTCCCCACCCTGCTGCAAGGTCCCATCTCCTGGAAGATATTGCTCCTCTTATGACCTAGTGTTATGTGCTTGTCTTATTTGGCATTTGAGATTGCGGAGTGCAGAATTGAGCCACAGCATACCAAGGGTTTTTTTTCCTGTTTGTGTGTTAGAGAATACCCTGAGTGGTGGAGGGAGCACGTGGGCAGCACGGGAGCTGTCTCAGTGCACTGGTTTACATGTGGACAGGTATCTGCACAACGAAAGGTTCATAATTTACTGTCTGCCTTTTAAGAGGGGCTGAGCACCTGCAAACTCAGCATGATAAATGAGAGTTTGGAAAACAGGAACTCTGAAAATCAGATCCTCATCAGTTCCAGCTTTCCACATAGTATTAAAAGTAAATATGTACAAACAGATGCCTCTGCTACTTGACCTGACCAAGGACAGCTTCCCACTTCCCATTTACACCCCACACTTACACATTTTACTGGAAATGATTCCTCATAACGAGAAACACAAAAATGTGTTGGGCTGTTCTTCCTTTCAAGGATGGTATGTGATGAATTGGAAATAAGCATAGAAATTAAAACACTTAAATTCCCCATAAAATCACATTCAGTAAGCCTTTAAACTAATCACAGTTTGAAATTGTAATGCCTGGAGCTAAAACAATTGTGTTTAAAGCAACAAGGCAGACCCACAGTATAAGCTTCCATCAAGATGTTGAGCCTGTACTTGTTTTCTGTTTGCTTTCTCTTTTAAGCCTTAATCTTCAATAAAAGCTGTGGAATAGGGCCAAGTAACATGGAAAAGCCTATGTGCTGATACAAAAGTGAAATCCATAGCAGAAGGAAAAATCTCCTTGATAAACTGTTCAACTGCCTCTACTAGATGGTGATGGTTCCTGCTGTTATTATGGGGGTAGTAGGTTGCAAAATTTCATGTCTCACTTTTTTTTTTCCCTCCTGGCATTAAAGACTCAAATTCAACAGTTTCTTTCTTCTCTCCTCTTTTCTTTTTGGGTAGAGCTGGAGAAAATACGAACTCTCTCTCACCTTTCTATATCCTCTGCTTTCTTTCTTTAGAGTATTGTATTGCCTTTTTCAGAATTATCTCCTTTTCTTTAAATCTTAAAAGTTTGATTATCACAGCCCAACAAGATTCCTCAGCTGATGGACCTGGGGCTAGAGACCTATATGACCTTTCCATTTCAATAGTGTCAATATCTTCACAATCCAAAATGACTTTCAACTTTTCTTTCTTCCTTTTTTATTTAATAAAATGATTTCAGTAAAAGTAAGCTCCAGAAATTTCTCCCACCATCTCTTCTGCCAAATATACACAGATAATTTATATGACTGTGAGTTTTAAACTGTATGCAGCCCCCTTGAAATGTTTGTAATTTGTTGTTTAGAAACCAAATCTGTAATAAAAATGGATCTGAAATACTACTTTCAACATTAGATGCTTCCACTAAAATTATTGTATGATGACTGAAGTGTTCATGCTCTGGAAGTCATCAGAAAAACCTAAGTGATACAGATACCTGACCTTATTCTCTTTCACCTCAAAATGCATTTATGGCAGGACCAAATACCTTTTCTGCCATTCCTTCTTTTGCGAAGCTACTTCAGGGCTGGAAAACCATTGTTTTTCAGCTGTATCTCTCCCATTAATCATCCGTTTTTCAAAAATCCTACATCTTTTTCTTTGTCCATAGGTGCTTGGATTGTCTCCTCACCATTTTGTCCTGCTGTACACCAGTGGATCATGGCTGGTGCTGCTTTCAGACTGGATTTTTGGGAACCCAACTAAAAATCACCTGGGAGGGTCTGGCTTTTAAAGGGCAGGCCCTCAGCCTCGCTTGAAACTCCTGGGTTGAGTGACTGCTCATCACGGGTAGTGATGGAAGTGGGTCATGGGTCTCCTCAGCACTAAAGATGCAGTTGGCCCTACTGGATCCAACTGCTATATCCTCAAAGCACTTTTAAGTGATAGGTATTTATGGGGACTGGTGTTACAGTCCTCCCCCACGATAAAACTATCTTTCACTTCTTGCTAGGGTTGCATCCAAGAAAGGAATGGAGGATTAAGCACACAATTCCTGCTAGCAGCAATAAACTCTGGCAGACAAGGGAGCAAGCAGGCTCCTCTAACCCTCATGATGAAACCCTAGGGGCTTGCTTACTTACTGAATACTAGTTTTTTGGCCTGTTTCATAAGGGTAGTTGTCCTGGCATATATTCCTCTCTCTCTCTGATAATGCTCAAGGGTACAAGATGAAGAACTACGTGATTCAAATCTCAAAATCATAATCACTTTCTGGTTTAAAAGACAAGCCTTAGTTTTGTTATTATCAATGGTAGATCCTCCTTCCTCCTTTTTAGACGAAAACTCACCAAATCAAAGGTAAAGTCAAGCTGAACAAAATAGCATACATATTTGTTGCTGGTCTGAATTGAGCAGGAAGTTTATGTAATAGGGGGAAAGATCTTTGTTAAGGGATGAAAACATTTTTTTGAAAGTTCTTTTTCCTGCTTTTCAGTACACTTTAAAAGGAAGTTGAAGTTTCTAATTATCTTTTCTGAAGGTGAGCTTGAGTCATTCCGGTGATGTTAAGTGGTTTGCATCCATCAGAAAACCTTGAAGGTAGCGTGGTTAGGAACTGTTCATGCAGAGCTAATGAAATCAAGCCTTGTACATAAACAGTATTCAGCAATAGCTGCCATTTGTACCTTGCATGGTAGTCTGAAAGTTATCTATATACATAAATTATAGTGCTTTAATCACACTGATAGAGCTGAAATGATACAATAACTCCTAATTCTTTTCCTGTGTCAATATAATTATCTCAGGCCACAGTGTAATGACGCTTTATATATTTTATCAATAGTTGTATTTCAGTGGCGGGAAGGAGAACTAGTTGTGGGTCTGTAAACACTCTTTAAACTGGCATTGCTGCATCTAGAAAAATAGTGGTACTGGGTGCCTCGTCTGTGTTTCTCTTTCTTTGGTATAAGGCCATAGTCAGGAATGGTGTCAGCGAACAAAGTTAACTAAGCAATCTTTTTGTGCTCAGCTCTTCACTGCTGTCCCCCCAGCTGAGGAATGGTTACTGGCTGCGTGAGCATTCCTAGTTTGTTTCAAAGCCAATAAACCAGGTTAGATTAGATTGCCATCATAAGAGCTGGGAAAATTAGCCCATGCTGGGCCCAGGGCTTTTAAATCTGGCCTGTGTCCAGGTCCAGAAGTGCCTTGTTAAAAGCTGAGCTTGAATGGCTCTGCATTCCAGGCACTTCTGTGACTGGTGTGCACACATACCCCACGATGGTTTTACTGATTGGACAATACTCATTTTTGTATTTAATCACCTAGAAAGTTTTTTCTTCTAGGGTTCTTGCTGAGTGTGCATGTTTCCATTCCTTTCTCAGATTTTATTTTATTTTTTGGATTGTCTATAAAAGAGTGACCTTCCACTCTCTCAAATATTCTTGCCATTAGATATAAAGCATATGTATTGGCATAAAAAGTACCATATATGGAATGAAAATTACTGGCAGTTCTTGAAACACATTCTGTGCATGAAAGCCTAATTGTATGTTGGACAGTGGCGATCGTAAAAAAGTAATCTCGAATACTTGCGGTTTAAATCAATGACCTTTACTTCTGTGAGTGGTTGCATTGATACTGAGGTTGTCAAGTGCTAAGCCAAGCTGAAACTGTATATTGTGTGAAAACAAAGGTGCATGCCAATGCTCTGTGCCAACAAACAGCATGCCCTAAGTGAGGGTGAGTGAGGAGACTGGTGAGGAGATTAGCAGGTTAAGGTGCAAAAGTAAGAGCTTGTTCATTGGAGTAAGGATTGATTCCTACAACCCTGAAATAAATATTTCACTAAGATGCATTTGATTCATCTGAAAAGCTTGAGGAATTCGCTTGATAACCAGAGTATCTGAAAACCTCTCCATCCCACTTCCACAAGCTGGAAATGCTTTTAGGATACAGATGTTAGAAACTGGGCCAAATTCAGTTTCCAGGATATTGATGACGTAGCCATTGATCTAAATGGAGTTTCTTTGGGGTTTTTGTAATGCTACAATGAACAGAACTGATCCCTCAGGTAACTACTAAGTATTGAATGAAGAGTCTGTGTCTTTTTTGTTCTGGGTTCAGAGCAAAGTCAGGGTGATTCACAAGTAGGGTGTAAATTCACCTTAGCTGCCCTGCAATCGCTTTCTGCCTGGCTGTGCTTGGTCACTTTGCATCACAGGGGCACCTTGAAAGGGAGACCTAGTCAGGGTGGTGTTGGCAGTGTGCAGGTATGCTGTGCCCAAGAACTGTTGCACTCTTCTTACCTCTGCCGACAAGCCCATATGCAAGTGCAGGTGAGGTATTCATATAAATAGTTAATTTAGATAGGGCCATACGTGGGAAAAGGATCAGACTAGTGTTGCTTTACGAGTGTTGTTTTTCCTGCCTTGTATAGGTTGTCCAGAAAATAGAGTAACAAACCCAGTGCAGTAAAGCCTGGTTCACTCCTGTAGTTTTGTGTGTTCCCTAGTGCTGTTGGGAGTTTGTTTGCTGGTGTTAGTAAGAGGTGTTAACAGACAGCTCTGAAAACTGAAGTCCTGTGTTTGTCTCCTGCCTGGGCACAGGTGTTCCCAACTCATGCTATACCGCTTCAAGCAAGACACTAGAGGGAGGAGGAAATGCTACTCCAGGAGTCTCTCTGTGCCCCTTAACTATTCATCCCTCTTCTGAGAGCAGGAGCAAGCACTGTAATTAGCAGCATCCATGCTGTGGCTTTTGCAATGCTGGTGTCTGCCTCTCCAGAACAGACTGGTAACACCCTTGCTTTGCACCTGTACCCCACAATGGCAGTCATAAGGCAACATCTGCCTCTTCCCACCAAGCTGCCTGGGTTGCCACCAGCAAAGCAGAGGCAGAGAATGGGTAGCCTAGTTAGTGCTTGGGCTGAATTTATATACACGTAGCAATGGAGTATGCAATTCATGGACATGAAAGCAGAATAGTACTTTCTAAAGTGAGAATGAATGGGAAACTCAGGAGACAAACAATGTAGTTGGTCCAGATCGAGAGCTCTGGGCTCGCCTGTAGTACACAGAAAAAACTCTGCACCATCAAATCACCTGTGTTTTGTTTTCATTTGAACTAGTGTAGCCCCTGACTACTGCAGATTTAAATCAGCGAGAGATGGCTCAAGGCCGAAGTCAATTTTGCTTGAAAGTTTCTTCTGCCAAAATTTGGCCCTGGAAGCTTGTACTTGGAGTTGTACAAAGTTTCATTTTATTACGGTATGTTTCCCCCTCCGTCCCCAAACTGGCGACCGCTTATATGAATTTTGGCAGGGGACGAATGATCTTTCACACTCAGCCTGTAATTTACAGCTACGTTTGGTTTTACATAATGTACAATTTCAACGTTGTCTAACATTTTTTCATGTATTGCGGAAGACTTTCAGGTTTTATTAAACTGGCATATATAAATTGATTTTCCAGCTGGATGCAGTCACTTGGCAAACTCTGCACATTCTAACTACATATGAGCTAAATTACACACTCTAATAGTGTGTTTGAATTATTTTATGTGCAACATATAGTTGCAGGAGCATGTGGCAGTTTCCCAGTTCTTTGCCTAACTAAAGTTTTGCTCCTAGCTAAAGGAACTGTTACAGAGACAGATATAAATATTTTAGTGAAAGAACAAGCAGGCTGTGCCTTTTGTTAGGAGAGCCTCTTGCTAATTTGCACTTGCTGAGAAGAGGTATTACTGTCTCCCCATGACATGAAGAAGTGTTACTTAGGGCAAGTCAAAGTCTGCAAAATTACCACTTGAGTTCGAGGGCTTTATGAATATGAAGAATAGAGCTAGACTGGGGCACCTTCAGTGTCAAGGGGATTTCTTCTACAAATAGATGATCCGTGAGAGGCAGAAGACTTCTGCAGTCTGGCCCACAACTGTTTCATGATTGAATTCTGGAAAACTTGAGCATATTGATTGGATTTCCTCTTCGCTAAAATGAGTCAAGATGCCAAGTGAGACACTGTTCACCTCTGATTTGCTCACTTCCCGGTGTTGCCATTCTTGCTCACTGAGAGTAGGCTTTGATCCCTGGGCAGCCTCGTGTTTGCATTGTTGTGAAGCATCAGAGTAGACCTTAATTTCAAACCAGTTACCCAAAAATAAGGACTGGGGAGAGGACTGTGTTGAACATTTGCTCACTGAAGACAGGCAGATGACTTCAGTCCACATGAACCCCAGTGTGTGTGGCCTGATATTTATGGCTGAGTTTTGAGTTTGAAAAGTCATTTGGTGTCACCTGTGTTCTACCTAGACTTGGTCTGTCATGGGGATAGCCACTAGAGTTGGGGTTTTTTGTATGATGTTCACATTTACCAGAAAGCTTCAGATGTCTCTGTCCAGAAAGTTATCCTACTGCAGGGTGTAGTGTTCAACACAATAACAGGTATCTCTGTCTCCTAATGACAGTAGTCTTGCTTTGAAAGTGCTTTTGTGGAAAGTAGCTACTGATGGTCACACCTTGTTCTGCTGGAGTCAGCTCCTAGGGTCACCCCAGGCCACAGGCAGATGCACTCACCCAGAGGGGCAGTGCTGGACATTGCATGGTGAGTTTTTTCTCTTGAAAAGGTTTCACTCTGCATCAGAAACAATGTCACAACCTCAGTCTCTTTGTAAAAAGGAATTTCTAGTTTTGAGCCTCTTTTGTGTGAGATGCTGCAAGAGCATCTTGCATGGGTTGGGAACTCTTTAATGCATGTCCTCTCCTACAAAAGGTGGAGGAAAGGAAAGCAGTATCCTAATATTGTCACCAATAATCTTTTAATTCACCACATATTTGAATTTTACTGGAGAGGAATGTGTTTCCTTATTTCCTGAGAGATGGAATTAGCAATAAATTCTGCCACTACCTCTCAGAGTTCTGATTTTGTAGCCATTGTTCCTCTTACAGTGCTTCAGGTGTCAATTGTGCTATCTATTTACCACATGGATAAACACATAGCAAGCATTATATCACTTTATTAGGCCACTAATATCTAAGAACTTTGTCTTATGACATGGTATAAACAATAAATCATACGCTCATTGCAGTTATTCCTTATGTCAAGTCTTATTTCTACATCCCAGGCAGAATAAAGTGTTCGGTACAGTTTTCTTGTTATGTCTTTCCGCCTCCTCTGTTGTTACTAATGGACAGTGTGCATGATTATTCTGCCAGGGAAGGCAATATGGGATAAATCGTGGGCTCGGATGAGAGAATCAGAAAGAAATGTCTCAGTTCTTGCACGGTTTTGATGACTGATCTTCTACGGGAGAGATGGGTGAAACCAGTGCACTGAGGACCAGATAGTCGAAGTTCAGCCAAAACTGCTTAGCCTAGTACTTCCTATTGAAAAGGGTGCTCTAGGGCCCAGAGAGTGGAGGTCATGTCTAGCATTTAGGACACATAAATATGGTCCAAGGTATTGCACTGGTAAGAGGTCCTCATCAAAGATTTATTGTGGTAAGTGATCACCTGTCAATCAATTTCCTAATCTAAAAGCATGCTGTACAGTCCCAGACTATGTATTTCAGGAAGAATGATTAGGAAAAAGAACAGATTTGTATTTTAATGAAGAGGTGTATTAATTTTACCACAAAAGAAAGAAGAAGTATTTTATGTCATCACAACCACAGCCATCTGCTGTGCAGCGTCTATAACTGCTGTCCATCAGAGCTTTCACCTTTGGTTTCCTGGTGCCAGGCAAGACCACAGCAGCTCGCTTAGCTGCAGCATGTTGTGTTGTTGGCATCAGTTTTATTCTTCAGAGAAGTAGTAGGCAGCCTTTACTTTCCCTTTCTCCTCTTCCACCGGAGCAGGAGTGTGGGTGAGAATGGAAAGAGAAACAGATGTCAGCTGTGGGAATCCCGAATGCCTTCAGCCCATCCTTTAACCTACAGTGGGTTTAATCCAGGCTGTGAAGAGAACCATTCTTGCCTGCCTAGGATGTCCAGGGCCTTCTGCATGATATTCTTGAAGAGTCACTTCAGCCAAGTATTATAACAAAAGTGGCATTGACTTTATCAGCCAGTTCCTTGAGAGAAAACTCCCATGACTGAGATTTCTCACCATAGTCATCACAGAATCACAGCATCATCTAGGTTGGAAAAGACCTTGAAGATCATCCAGTCCAACCATTAAGCTCACACTGACCGTTCTCAATTCCACCAGATCCCTCAGTGCTGTGTCAACCCGACTCTTAAACCCCTCCAGGGATGGGGACTACACCACTGCCCTGGGCAGCCCATTCCAACGCCCAACAACCCCTTCTGGAAAGAAATATTTCCTAATAGCCAGTCTAAACCTTCCCTGGTGCAACTTGAGGCCATTACCTCTTGTCCTATTGCTTGTTACTTGGTTCAAGAGACTCATCCCCAGCTCTCTGCACCCTCCTTTCAGGGAGTTGTAGAGGGCGATGAGGTCTCCCCTCAGCCTCCTCTTCTCCAGACTAAACAGCCCCAGTTCCCTCAGCCGCTCCCCATCAGACCTGTGCTCCAGACCCTGCACCAGCTTTGTTGCCCTTCTCTGGACATGCTCGAGTCACTCAATGTCCTTTTTGTAGTGAGGGGCCCAAAACAGTAATTGAGGTGCGGCCTCACCAGTGCCGAGTACAGGGGTAAGATCCCTTCCCTGTCCCTGCTGGCCACGCTATTGCTGATACAAGCCAGGATACCACTGACCTTCTTGGCCACCTGGGCACACTGCTGGCTCATGTTCAGCCGGCTGTCAATCAACACCCCCAGGTCCCTCTCTGACTGGCAGCTCTCCAGCCACTCCTCCCCAAGCCTGTAGCGCTGCTGGGGGTTGTTGTGGCCCAAGTGCAGCACCCAGCATTTGGCCTTATTGAAACTCCTACAGTTGGCCACAGCCCATCGCTCCAGCCTGTCCAGATCTCTCTGCAGAGCCTCCCTACCCTTGAGCAGATCAACGCTCCCACCCAACTGGGTGTTGTCTGCAAACTTACTGAGGGTGCACTCGATCCCCTCCTCTAGATCATCAATAAAGATGTTAAACAGGAGTGGCCCCAAAACCAAGCCCTGGGGGACACCACTCGTGACCGGCCTCCAATTGGATTTAACTCCGTTCACCACAACTCTTTGGGCCCGGCCATCCAACCAGTTTTTTACCCAGTGAAGCGTGTGCCCATCCAAGCCACGAGCAGCCAGTTTTTCCAGGAGAATGCTGTGGGAAATGGTGTCAAAGGCCTTACTAAAGTCAAGGTAGACAGCATCTACAGCCTTTCACTCGTCCAATAAGCAGGTCACCCTGTCGTAGTCATGGCCAAACATACAAAACTTTCCTAAACAGGATTCACTGAAAGCCTTGAATGCTTGTCTTTTCAATTATGGACAGTCTGCTATGGAGTAACCATACCACCTTGCATGTCTCCCAAGACCTATTTCTTGAGTGCTATCACATCTATCAGATGATTTTCTAATGGGTAGCTTTAACCACAGAGGACTATAGATATTTCTGGGGACCTGAAGGAAAGTTTCATAATAACAAGGAGATACCAAGGATCCCAGGATCTTTCTTGCCAAAGATGAACTAATTTCTGCAGGTCTCACAGGAGGCCATCAGTTAATCTTACTGTCCAAAGCCATGACACCCTACAAAAAATTACAACCAAAAAAAGCAGCCCATCTAAATGTCATGGAGCATTAAAAATCTATGTCAAAGCCTATCTCTCTCTATATATTTTCTGCTCAAGTTCCTTGTTTGTCATCTTTTATATGAAGATAGTTCAGTACCTGAACTGTTTCTGGCCAGTGGATTAATGTGTGTATTAGATAGAAAATGCTCTAACTGATAGAACCAACGCACACTTCCACAGAGTGTAGACAGAGCTGCTGCTTACAATGATACAGATCTGTAAGGCAGCAACACAGTTCTTCATCTACATATTTATTCTACACTATGGGTTATTTCTTAATCATTACCAGGTCTTCAAGAAGAACACTCCACCCTACAATGATCCTCTAGTAGATTTCTGTTCCACTAAGGATTTTGCAAGGATAAAAGTGTGGTGAATTCTTCTCTGTTTCTGTTGGCGGGTTACAATTTCCCATACACATCTGGAATAGGACCCTAAACTTTGTTATTTCTTCTTTGCCAGCAGCATCTCTCCCAGTTTTGTGTCTGGATGGTTGTTTGGCCAAAGGACAAAGTACGATTGTGTAAATGCATGAACTGAGCTATCTGGTTGGTACTAAAGTTATTCTGACTTATCATAAGCTCATCTGTCTCTCATCACTACATGGTTCTGGAGTGAAGAAATGGAAAAGGAGGAAGGCTGAGCACTCCGTTACAGTGTTGAACTAACTTGAAGCTGCTCACAAGACAAGATTTTCCTGTCTATGTATCAGGACTGTATGAGGTACAAGTTATATTTAGGAGGGTTGTCCCGTTGTCTTCTCTTATGTCTGTGTGGAGCAGCTGTGGGGAGAAAGAAGAGAAAGGCTTCTCTTCAGAGTACCATCTCCTGCCTGAGCCTAAAATTGGGATTACCTATCCAGTCTTGCAACCTAAAGGAAAGCAAGAACCACACTATCTAGTATGTAGATCTTGTTAGGGCATTACAATGTTTGTTCCCTAATTCAGGCCTCTCTTTGCAAATCACCAGTAGGACATCCTGTTTTCATCAGATTTTTGCGAGACCATTTTGGGGAATGTGATTTCAACCTCTGCTTTGTTTGCAGACTACCTACTCCATCTGTTAGTTGTTTGGTGTTTGTGACGAGTGGTTTGTGGCCTAAATTGCATAAAATCTTGTTCTTAGCAGGCATGAATCAATACACAGCTACACTCTTTTACTCTTCAAAAAAAACTCTGGCACATTGTTTTGCTTCCAGTCCTTGACTGGTTGCCTGAAACTTCTGGAGAAGACAATAACCACCAGTGAATAGTGAACAGTGATCAATATATAAATGCAACTGTTTTCCAAAAAAAATCATCATTCAAACAATCTTTACCGTGGAGAGGAGGGAGCACAGTGGTATTGGGTAACTAGTGTCCATAAACACATCAGGATAGCGTGGCTCTTCCAAAGGCAGTAGCATATCTAGTCTTCATTTCCAAAAGGCATGGCTTCGTCCCACCCTTTTTGTGGGATTTAGGAGCTCTGGACCCAACACCTCGAAGGGTAAGAGTTAAGCTGTAGTGGGAGGGGTGTGCAAAATGAAAGCTCTCAGTGAGGATCACTGTACATAAGAACAGAAGTTTTGTTCAGCTGCAGTTACATGCAGATGCGAATGTTCAGTGTGTGGCAGAGTAGGTTTGGGAGCAGCAGCTTGGCAACTGGAAGAAAAGGATAAAGAGAGTTCAAAGGCGATGGTGAAATGTGTTCACTGGAAGGTGGCTCAGACCTTTGTCATCTTCCATAAATATGGACGCGATATGGGCTGTAGGGGTGATAGGCTGAGAACGAGCATGTGGGATCATTAAAGGCCACATCTGTCCAGCTTTGCAGCTGCTTCTAGTCCAAACACTGTTTCCCCTCTTCCCTTCCTCGCCCTGCACAAGGTGCCTTGTGCCTCCCTTTGCACGGCAGGGAGATGCTGACAACGTGCTATAGATCAGAAGACACATTGGGAAAGGAAAAATTCGACGTTGACTAATGCCCGATTAAATCATATGTTTGGGATCTCCTGGGTCACGAACTGCGAGAACTTTCCATGAAAATGATGAGCCATAACTCAAGCAGGCAGCTCTGGGACAGTTGCACAGCTGCACAAGGCATGCAGGCTACCCTTTTGCACTCGAGATTTTTTTTTTTTAAATTTTTTTTTTTTTTAATTTTTTCTTCTTTTTCCCCGTAACCCTATCCCTGACTTGCAGGTGGAGCTGACCTTTGTCCCGCGGGCCCCGCGGCGGCGGAGCCTGCGCTGAGGCTGTGAGGTGGGTGGGCCCCTAGAGGGTGCTGACAGCCCAACGGAGAGAGGCTCTGCCTGCAAGCTCCAACTGCAGGGCGGGGAATGGACTTTATCGTTCCTTTCGGATCTTGACCCTCTATCGTTCCCCAAACATCCTTAAATTGGATAGTCAACGTTGCTTGCAGATGGCTTGTCAGCATCGTGCCTCCCGCATCAGCTCCGCTGCCTGCTGCCACCCGGGGAGACCGCTGCGCGCTGAGGCAGAGGGTGGGGTTTTGGGGGAACAGTGGGGACACCCCCGCTTCCTGCAGCGGATGGAGGTCAGTGGCAAACTCGAGGTGGGGCGACAAGTTTTCTCCATGCACCCCTTCTCCGAGCGGGCAGCAGAACAGTCCAAGTGCCCAACTGCGTATGCCAGTGCCGAGGGTTACAAGTCGTACTTTAATGGGGAGAGCTGGAGGAGCACTGGGGTGCTCCACTGGCACCCCGTGATGCTGTCGTGCTTGCTCTGTGTTGCAAAGGAATTCGAGACGTACAGAGCTGCATCAAGCGTGTTTAAATAATTTATTAATCAAGGGGATTTAGCTGCAGAAATGTGGTTTCAAGAATCTCAAAGGGTTTTCTCATCAAGAGTTTCTGAGGCAAAATAAAAAAATACAATCACGGATCAAACGAGACACTTTCTCTGTGTCTCGCTTCTCCCACATGGTGTATGAAGGGAAGGAGAAGCATAGGAAATGGGCAAACACATGTTAATCCCTTCCTGCCAAAATTTCTCTTAGAAAACGTCTCAGGCTCCTACCTTTGCCATTAGACTGTTCGGCTGCTTTGCGGATTGATTTGATACATTGATTCTGTTATGGCAGAACTTGCAAAGAGTGAAAGAACATGAAATATAGTTCCCTAAAGAGCAGATTTCTTGGTCAAGAAAGATTCTTACAGGCTAGCAGCAGAAAGAGAGCGCTAGCAAGTATGCTAAATAAAAGCAGATACCAATCATAAACAATTACATATGTGCTTAAAAATTCTCCTCCTGACATCTTTACATTTGCTGGTGGAAGTCACCTTATGAATATCAGCAGATGAATTATTCTATATGGGTGAGGAGCTGAAAAAGCAAAGGACATCTCACTTTTTCCTTTAACCTTGGGGAATAGAAAAGATGTGGCTCCTGCATCTCTTCTGAGAATACAGTCACTGCAAGGGAAAAACCCATATGCATTGGAAGGCTTCTGAATACATCTAAATAACAGGCATATCAATGAAATGCCAGACTTTGGCTGAACGATAACCCATATATAAATCATGCAGTGTGCTGTTTACCTTGGATTTACGCTGAACTGCAAATCTGGCTCTACTGGGAAGTTTGCACAGACGGACCAAAGCAGACTGGCTAAGAAGTACATCTGCCTCGTCCATTTGCATAAGCAGAGATAAACTGACCATCTTAACTCTGCAATGGAAACTAGGGATCTTTTTATATTCCGGCTAGAAGAGCGTTCCTGTTTATTTGTTTATAGTTAGAACTAATATCTTGTGGTCATCCAAACATTAATTTTAAATAATATTTGTTATAAACGTAATTGCCTTTCCGTGATACATACTCTCTTGCAATTGCTCTGGCTTTTTGAGAAGGTATTAATTATTCTCACTTCTCAGCTAAATAGTTTCCGTGCATAACTTTCAGCCTGCGGTTTGATTGCAAACTTTCTCCTTTGAATATTCATTATGCGTCTTGGATGTCTAAACATACAGCATGGTATTGTTTCTGGCTACTGATTGTGTGACTCAGAGTTTTAAACAGTAGATGGATAATTGGCAAGTAACAAACTTTCAATACAAATTAATCATTCTGGCATTATGGAAAACGCAGGATTCTCAAGGATTTCCAGAAATACCTACTGGCTATATGAATATTCTGAAATAATGAATAGTATTACTCACAGCCAACTGAAGTTTGGCAGTCACGCTTACAAAATATTTTTGAATAAGGTTTATGCCTGTTTGTTTTTTGCTATTCAGCTAGAACAAGTGCTATCACTTCCTACCTCGTGATTAATTCAGTGTTGCCAAATCCTGTGATTTTTATCACAAGTCTCGTGATACTTGATGGTTTTTTTCCCTATAATGTCCCATTCCTGGAGACATTTAATTAGGTGAGAATCTCAGTTTTCATTTTTATAGAAGTCAGTTTCTACTGCTCAGACTGTGAAGAAGTTTGAAAATATGACCCAGAGGCATCCTAAAGAGCCACAAAACCCAGAAAAAATACAAATGAATCTAACTTTTTTCTTTTTTTGTCTCGTGATCTTCAGATAGCTCCTCAAACATCCGATTCATGACTTTTGAATATTTAGGGATGGAACTACCCTTAACGAATTCTCCCCTTTCCCTCCCTAAATTTAAAACACTGGCACATTTTCTTCAAAGAGGAAGTGGAGCTGCAGTGAGGCCACACGGACAATGTTCAAAGCGCTCCCTCGCCACCTGTACTCTTAGCTCAACCTAACTGTGATCTGAACGCATTTTTTTGCTTCATGTTATTTTGCTCAAAGGTCAAATTCTTTGGTTCCCAGGCGCAATGAAACCCATTACACACTATGCTATTACAAGGCGACCCTCCCTACGGCCTGAAATAGGAGACACATTGCCTTCTCGGGATGACCTGCCATGAACAGTAAAGAGTGAACCTTTGCATGACGAACCTTGTATGATGTGTGCGAACGTGCAGCCGTTCATAAGAAATTTTTTCAGTTACAGGAACAGAGGAGATCATCAGGCTTTTCACAGATGAATATTCCTTGAATATCTCCCCCCAGATATTCCCCTCTCATCCTGCATTTTACTCAGTCATGCATGAACCAGTCCCAGTTTCTGTGAATGTACTTGCTGTTTGTGTTTCCAATAGGAAAAGTGTGTATACTGCTAGAGTAAATAACGTACAGTTGATGGGTTGTTCAAACTGTTTGATTAGGGTTTTTCAGAGCTGGCTGAAGAGCAGGATTTCCAGTTTGTAAAGGTTTTTTATTTTTTAGAAATTTGACTTTGGTCCAATTGGCCTGAAAACTTTTTTTTTTTTACATTTCCTATAAACTGAAAAAATGTGCTCTGGAGACGTTGGCAAGGGATGTCTCATGCGGCAGTCAAACTGAGGAAAAATTTGGTGTGATTTTTTCAGCCTCTTTCCCTCCTCCCCCTCAAATGTTTCGCTGCTCTGTTTCCCAGCTGCCAATCTGTAGTGCCACCACTCCTGTAACACAGCCCAGGCTCACTCTGGCCTGGGTAGTCCTGCCCTTCCTCTTCCTCCAGCCCTTTCATCCTCCTCGCTACTGCACCTCTGCTGGAGGGCATGAGGGGAACCATCTAGAAACTGCAAATTCTCTCCATGGCCCCTCCACAGCTGGTGGCCACCCAGGGAAGAGAGCAGCTCCCAGGCCTGCAAGAAGACATCTTTAGCCAGGGATGAGGCTTTTCCTTCTGCCCCAACAGGCACTCTCTGAGAAAATTGATGATGAAATGGGTGATTGCTACAGCTCCTGCTGTTTATGCCTTACCTGAAGGAAAGACTCTGATCTATTGGGTTTTGGATTAAGCCTTTTGCTAGTAGGGCAGAATTAAAGTGGATAATTAAGAAGATTATTTTGTCATGGAGCACAAGGCTGAAAAGGGGTCTGGCTAAACTAAATGTGAAGGGAAAACACATTTATTGCCCTGACCTGCATCTCTGCTCTGACCTGTGTGACATTTTCTGCCTCCAGACTCTCCCTTAAACTTGTGAGAAGTTTTGATCCTGATCTGGCCATTGCAGCTGAAATGGGAAGGGGAAAAAAAAAAATTGCCAGCAAAGGAAAGGCACCATAAAATAGACTACAGTGGAAGGAAATTAAAGATAAGGAGAGCTACGAGAGACTCACTGTTGAAATGTGCATTTCACTGACAGGGCATTCACAACAAGGAATGATAAAAAGGAGGAGGGGACTTGTCCTGCACACATGGGAAGTCGGTGAGCTTTCTTCTAAGTGCAGAAAAAAATCACTGTGCATGACAGAAGGCCTGGAGCCACGTCTCCTGCCAGACTACCCCAAGATGAGGACGGGTCTCATCTCGGGTGTCTTTTCTTGAGATCTTTTTCCCGCCAGCCAGGCGGTGTGTGTGGTGGGGCTGTGTGATGAGAGAGGGGCGCCCATTTCCTCTTACTGTGGTGTCACCGTGTGACAGCCACCTGCGTGCTGGCGTACAGATGCCTGTGTCCTCACTTGATGAGTCAGGAAATCCTCCCTCGTCCTCTGTGCATAAGTTAAAGTGCTGATTTAATGTCTTTTTGGATTTGACTGGAGTATTTGGGAGGTTTCTTTCCAGTCAAAACAAAACAAAACAAAAACCCCAAACCACATTGCCAGATGCTACATTGCTAGTATATCATAAAACAAAGAAAGCAGTAATTTTGTCACAGATACATATGGAACGAGGCTGATGGAGTCAGGCGGAGGAATCAGAGGCTTCAAAGAGGCCAGGAAACAGGCCATGCAATAAGCTTATTTTTTAATATGATTAGAGACAGTTAAGAATGTGAATTTGTATCACAAAAAAAGTTCCAGAGTTCTCTTCCTGATCAGGGACAAAAAGCAATTTTTAAATGGGAAATGTTGAAAGTTGCTGGCCTGATCTTCTGTGTCCCATGCATCTACTGCGGTGACTCATGGAAGCTGCGGTTCTCGTGATATGCTCTCCTCCAGGGCTGGCGCTCCCCATTCAGATGACTCTTTCCATCATGAGCTGCGGGAGTCCAAATAAAAAGAATACTGTGGTGCACTGTGGAAAATGTGCTCAAGCCCAAGAGCCAAAGAGGAAGGAGAAGGGGGGCTCACAGCGCTTGAATTACGGCTCCCATGAGACAATAGGACTAAGAAGATGACTGGAAAATGAGGCTGAAAAGAGACACTATGATTTTTGTTATGACCGCTTTTCGTGATTTGTGTTAGCACATCCTGGAGCTAAAAATTTTACTTTTTGTGATGGGAAATCAAAAACTTCTGAGAAAATCAAAACTTTCCCATGGAAAGCGCATTTGGCAGAATTCACATTTTCTTTTAGCAAAAGCGGTAACGCTTCAATGGGCTTTCTGATCCGTTCTGCTTCCCATATTTAGCTCTGTTTCAAGTGGGACTGAGCATGGGGTGCAGTTACTACATCCACAACTACACTTATGTAGATGCCTAATTAATCAGTTTGATCAGCTGTCACTGGGCTTCTATCTGCAATTGTGCTTGCAATTCTTTTTGAAAATGCTGCTTTAGAAGTACTAGTTCCCAAGAGGCTGAACAGTAAGAATAGCACGATATTTCGAGTGATGACATATGGTGTCCCTTCTCTTCCCTCTAGCTGAAGTTCTGAGCCCGCGTTCTTGGCAGCCTCGTGCAGCAAACCAGAAGAGGTCTAGTGGAACAGATTTGCTAGAATTTCAGGCTTTTGTGTACAAGCTCCCATGCCGAAATATATAACTTGAATGTTCGATAGTCACAACAAAGCTCGTTCTGGAGTTGCGTAGCTTCTAGAGTGAGACATATGCACAGTGTGTAAAAGTGGGTCCCTTTATGAGTTCCTGGTCTAGTGGACTCGTAAAAATAATTAATAGGGCATCCACCATGCCGTACCTCTCTGCTTGGTCTGTGAGACACGCCAGCTCTTGCAGTTTTGTCAGGCTGGGTGGGATCTAGGGATTTTCCATAAACTCCAGCTCAGAAACTGTGTGGGAGTCCCCAGTCTCATTTGGAAAAAACCCCACACCTGACCCTCATAGATATATTCTTGAAGGTGTCTCAGGTGAACTTGAAGATGCAGAGTATTGGAAGTATTTCCCCCTCTCTTCCCTGCAAGCAGTAGCAGAAAGGGTGAGGAGAGCCCTTCTGTAACAGGTGGCACAAAGCCCACTGACTGCAGCATGCTATGCCCTTTCCTCTCTGTAAGTGCCACTCCCCTTCTAAATGGCTGCTTCTATCATGAATGACACCAGTTCAACCAGATAGGAGGATGGTCTGCTGTGGAAAATGGAGTTCTGCTACAGGACCAAGTGTTTTTATGGGGAAAACCAGCAGTCTATTAAGCACCCTGCTTAGCCCCAGAAAGTAATGTACAATTCTGCCTTTGCTAACAGCGTGGAGGAAGTAACTCCCCATGTCACCACGTCGGCCTTTTTCTTGTGAAATTTATTGTGTTAGGTGTTACACAGTATCTTCTCTTCCCTGGGCAATAGCATTTTAAATATAAATCACATTAAAGATCAGAACACCATTGGACAGACAAGATCATTTTGTTCTTCTGAAAACAGGAGGGATCTGCTGTATGCTGCCCTGTAGCATCTCCAATACACAGAGAGCACGGGAGTATACAACAGTCATGGGAGCCTACTAAACCTATCCTTTCTTACGGTTATTCCATTGTCTTCCAAATCTACCGTTATATTTTCATACATGACATGGTCCAAAAGCTTCTTCAAGAGCCTTATGAAATTCCAAGGAGAAAGTGCCTGCAGTGTAAAATTAGAAACAGGAAATGACCAATTCAATCATTTGGCTTTTGACCAAGAGCCACCTCCATTGGGGTAACACTCAGCTTTGCCAGTGACCAGAGAGGGCAGACAGGGCAAGGCAGATCATTTGCATTGACCAGCTACTCTGAGTGACTAGGAACACAGGCTGAAATGGCAGTTTGCTCATTTTATAGATATATGGATTATTTAATCAGTGTAAATTAATAGTAGCATCTTAATATTTTTTCTCTGCTGCACTGAGTAACAATGGAGAACAGAAACCTACGGATGACAGGCAAAACAAAAGAGATTTACAAATAGGGAGAGATTTGAAGTGGCTTTGTCCTTCTAAAGGAAAGAGGAATGGCTTTTAGAGTTGTGAGTTTGGAGGTTTGTTTTCTGTTCTTTACACTGAAACTATGAGTCTTTTTTGGACCACAAAACTCCTAAGGAGACAATGAAATGCTACCACAAGAATAAGAAGTGAAGAGCAGGGAGGGAAAGAACATATTTTCTAGACTTTGTTTCATATGAATGAGTGACTAAAACTTGGAAAAGATAACTTGCTTAGCATTTCCATCTCTTCACAATGAACATCCTCAAGCTCTCTATAATTCTTTTAGATAAATTAGGACACATCCAAGTTAAACACGCAGATATTTCTAATGTGGAAAAATTTCAAGAGTCCAATGCAAGTAAGAGGAATCAGGAAGCTGAACTGGGAAGATACCCAGATTTGCAGCTTGGGAGACAGGGTAGGGGAGAGACAAATGGTTTGGAAGGAGGCGCGTGAGACCACATACTCTTTCTATACTTGATCCGGTACTAGAAGGGAAGTGTTCCTGATCCCTTTTTGTCAGATATCTGGACTTCTCAGCTGTAGGGTGGAAAAGTTGCTGAGTGTGTGGGAGCAGTCTTTGGGAATCACTAGTATTGGGTAGCCCAGGAATATTGAACAACATCCATGTATTTTTTCTGTTCAGGAGTGATTTCATCTGGCTGTTCCTTAGTTTGTTAAGCCATTCAGTGTTTTCTCTGAAGTTGCCTTTATTGTTTTATCTGGGGTTTGTTTGATGTTGCGGAGATACAAGGTACCACTGGGGAAGGGAAAGTATGAAAAAGTTACCTAGCCTTTTGAAAATAGTTCTCTTTTATTAGGCTTTTGTTTTAGAACTGAAGATTTGATGAGTTGTGAATGTGCTGGTTCTGGAAGGGACCCTGAGCCCCCATATTTTGGTGGCAAATGGTAAAAGCCAGGGCCCTGGGTTTGGGTGTTATGGGGGGTCTGTTGCTTTTATGTGCACAATTGCAAACATCATCAGGAAGAAAACAGAGCTGTGACTCAATCAGCAGAATTAACTACGTGACCAACAGCAAAACTCACAGAGTTACCCATGCCTTTCCCTGTTACGTGATTTTCCATGTTTTGGGGAGGAAAGGAAAAATAATAGCTAATTACCTTGAATGGTTCATTCTGCAGCAGAGAATGGAAATTAAGTCTGTATGAGAGTTTGGCACTGGGAGAACAGAGGATACAAAGGCAGCTGAAAAGCAACTCTGGTTTATTTTGATTCAAAATCTGTGAGAAGTGGATGCTGTCATTTCTGCCATTATTTTTGTTGTTTGCAGGGGAGAAATAGGTTAGGCCCAGAGAGCTCTCTGAGTTGTCCTACACCAAGAGCCTGGGGAACCCCACAGGAACAGGACTTACCCTTGCTACCTTCTCTGTCACCCACAGCAGCTCTTTCACACCGTTCTGCTCCCTTTTCTGGAGGGAAAGGGAAACTGCTGGTGACTCGTCAAGGGACACTGGACCTCCTTTCCTCATGCTTGGAGAATAGGGGGGGGAAAGACATTGGACTGCTTTTCTCATTCTTTCCCCAGTCCCAGAGAGAGAGAAGCAGATGGGGGTCTTCACCCTTCTCTCCTCAGCATAAGGTGGATATTGGGAGCACAACCTCTGCCTCTGGCTTTCAGGTGAGCACAGTTCACAGTGCTTAGAGGAGGTTTCCCTCGTTATCCCTGTGGAGAGTGCTGGGGGCAAGGGGAGCCCAGCTACGGCTCCCACTGGGTGGCGGTCCTGGCTCCAGTGCCAGCTGAGCACCAGTGGAGGAGTGCGGCACAGGAACCAGTCTGCATGTGGCCAGGTAGGGATGCAGGGAGCCCAGCCACCAAGTTAACTGCTGTTCATGCACTTCAATTCACATATTCAACAGTCCTGAAAAGTACAGAAACTGCCTCAGTTCCAAGCTGTCCCTTTTTGTGTCAGGTAATTTAATTTCTTCCTGGAGGGACCAACGTTCAGATGATGAAAAGCCTTTGTCTTTGCATGGGGCTGTGTGAGATGGCAGCAGATGAAATCTCCCAGAATCAAAGAAAACATGACCACCAACTAGGTCCAAGTTACCATCCTTTGGATTTCCGTGCAGACTGCAGCTGTCCTGCTGGTGCCCTTTCCAAAATCAAAGCCCTCCACTCTGACAGCCAGTTAGCGGGACTACAGCTGCCTCTTGGAGAGGAGTGAAACAAGCTGGCACGAGTTATCTTGCGTTCTCTCAATGGAAAGTTACGTTTTCCTTCTATGACAGCATCCACTTGGGATACTAAAATAACTTTCCAGTACCTAATTAAGCTTCCACTTCCTTATTGGGAATAGATGATGGTACAGAAAGATTGAGATCTGCCCAATGCAAATAAGTGGGTAGTCAGGGGATATGAACCAAGAATCCTGTCTCCTAGGTCCCCCCAGGCTAATACCAGGCAACCCCATTTCTCCTGGATGTAGGAACAGACACCTTTAGTGGACAGACAGTTATTCAGGGATTGAGGCCCCAGTTTAAGGAAAGCTAACTGAAATACTTTAAATCTTTTTTGTCAGTAGTAGCCTTTCTAAAAAAAGATAAAAAAATTAAAAACAGTCCCCACAATGGTTTCTATAATTTCTCTCCAAGATTTTTTCTTTTTTTACCAAACAAGTAATTTTAAAATTTTTCTTTCCTTTCCTTTTTGATGCAGTCACCTGTCTTGGGAATAGAAGAGGGGCAGGAAATGCATGACAGTATTTCAGGAAAATGTTCCTTTCCAGATACTGTGAAAAAAATTCTGCAAAGTCTGTAGCAATTCTTTTCTATGGTTCTACTCAATGTACAGGAGATGACAACAAAGTTCAGCCCTGTATTCTGAATTTACACTTGTACTCTGATGAGTCAGCTAGTTTAAAATAGTCATTCCCTCGTCTGTCTTACCCTCCTCACTTCCATGACTGTGTTGTCTTTGCCATTTTCAGAAATTGTGCAATGACTTTGTTTAATTGACCAGAACAATCATTGTCTGCAACAGAACTTGTAATGGAGAACTTCCCTCTGGTTTTGTCTATGAATAGATTGAAGAGAGACCAAGTAAATAATCTGGAATTTGCTTTTGGTCACTGTAAACTCTGTGTTGTTACTCATAATACATGCAGAGGTTACATTCATATTATATGAGTATGTGAATACGTGTAATGTATAAATGTAATGTGTAAATGTAATCTCCAAAAATCGGTCCTATCTATCTGTAGAAAAGCTTTTATGTATAACTCTTCTTTTACGTACTTGAATTTATACAGAAATGTTTCTTCACTGAATTTGATGGAGTTGCTCTTGATGCCTGTCAGGACATTTTAGCACCCCTAGTTTAATTAGCCCTGAAATACTGATTTTGTGGAACCAACCAGGTGATCCCACAGTTCTATCAAGGCTACAAGTAACTTCTTAAATTGTGAGCATCATGAGACTCCTGAACTGAACCTTGGAGGAAGGTTCATTTTGGAGGTGTGGAACTAGTTATATCTGTGGGTAGATAAGATAAGCATGGGAATATATGACCTTGCAAAATCAACATTTAAGTTAAATAAAATCACTCAAACCAGGCCTTCCTGCTCAAGGAATTTGGTCTTACCTCTCTCTTAAAAAAAAATATAAAAAAATTCAAAGCTATGTTAACAGAGGCCCTGACTAGAAATGCATTGCAGGCTGCTAATTCATCAAAATGGGTTTGCTGTTCTTTTGTTTGCCTTTTTTTTTTTTTTTTTTTAATTTTAGCTTTTTTACAGCTTGTCTGTACTTTGTACCAAATGCACTAAATAAATATGGGATAGGGTATCTGTTCTGGCTACTGATGGAATTATTCTGTGCTTGAGTGAGCCTAATTTCTTACTGACTTAAGAAATTCAGCTGTCAAAAGCTAAGTAATTTGTATACTTTTCTAAAGATGAACTGCATATCAAATAGCAAGAAAGTTGGATCATGCTGAACAAAATTTTAATTTCTCCTAAGTGGTTTCCTTGAGTTGGGTGTCACTTTGGAGGCAAAATTTTCATCTTCCCAGGAGATGTTTCCAGTGTTTTCAGGAATTCAGGTGGCAATAAAATGAAATCTTACAAATAAGTCCTATATTTCCTTTGTAATTCTATTACTTGGTAACAAATCAGTATTGAATACACGCCAACTGCTTTTGGAGGACTGATTGTCTACTGATCAGAATGTAAGGCTACAAGCTAGGAAATCAGAGGTGATGCTCTGGGCTCAGTGATTTTGTCAGAAAGCTGCTGTTGGTTTTTAGGATTTACATGCCAGTATTACTTTGCTTGATACCTTGTTTCTGAACTTTTTCGAGGCTGGGAGAAAATCGAGCTTTGGGATCTAATTCTGATACCAAGCATCCTGGGCAACAGATGCCAAAGGGAAGTGAGGTGTCTTAAACTTTCTCCTTTTCTGTACATCAAGCACAGGCTGACATGGAAGGATTCATCAGATTAGGATTTACAGCTCTGCAGCCTTTTCTGGAGTTCAACATCTGTATTGTTCCTTCCCAAAACAGAGTCAAAATCACTTTTTTTTTTTTTTTTTTTGAAGTGTTTGTTTTAAACAGAGCAGGAGCTTCAGCTGGTCCTACACTCTTACCCCTTCATATAGACCACTAGTGGTTGGGTCTCTTACCAAAAGCCTCCCACCATGAACATCTACTTTCCAGGAAATGGCCTAGCTGCCTGGCTATCAGCTGTCCTGGGAAGGGCCCTCTCCAGCCTTCCTGGCAGGTATCCAGCCAGATAGGACAGGAGAGCCATGGAGAAGGAGAGGGAGAAGGGGAAAATAAGGAAGAAGAGTGAGTGTGACTCTATAGCTTAGGGCATAGGACATGCCTCTGGGGAGATGGGTGACTGATCTATCGTAGTGAAATTGCTGAGGAAGGCACTGGATTTGGGTCCTACGCTCTAATCCTGCTTTCCTATTCTGACTGATAGTCTGGTATATAAAAGGCAGGTGCTGCCTTTGGCCGTGCTTTAACTGTTAGGAGTGCCATAGGTTTGCTCTGGTTGCACCTGTGGGATGAAGCTTTGCATGGGAAATCATCAGAGCAATGCCTAGGAGAAGGGTGCTGATGGGGCTGCGAGGCCCACCACTCTAGAGCTAGCCCCAGGTGTGTGCAAAGGTGGCAGGCACCTAAGAAAATGCTGCCAGCAGAAATATCATCATCTACAGACTTGGGAAATCTGTGGTCTAGACATGGGCTTGGAGACTCAGCCTCCTGTCTCTGTGTATGTGAACTCTGTGTGGGTGCTTAATTTCATCCATGGACCTGGCCTTAACCTGTGTATGCTTCTGGTTTTCTATCTATAAAATGTGGAAACTGCTATACCTAAAACATGAGGATAAATAAATATGGTTTAAGCCAGACCTTCATGAAGTTAATGTAAACATACTTGTGAGTTTCACAGGCCTTGGAGCAGCTCTTGTAAGTAACTGCAAAAGCACTCCAGGATCCTTCCAATGGAATGTGCTATAGTCATGGTAAGTATCTAAAATATTTATTCTAATAAAAAATCCGTTCTAAATTTTGGTGGTTAACCTATTTTATTAGTAATAAGAAAATACTTGCATGAGCTTAATCAAAATAGCATGAGAAACAGGGAGGTACAACAAGAAGACTTGTCTGCTTTCAGAGTTGCGTGGCTACAACATCTACCAAATATGTACGTGTTTGTGTGAACTCAAGTGGCGTTATTACAGCAGCAGTCACTGTCTTTAGAATAGTCCCGGTTGCTACTGCTGCTTAGTGAACTCAGTGCAGCGCCAGAATCCAGGACAGCTGCGCTCTGGTGCCAGCTCTGTCACGGGGTTGCTGAATGGTCTCAGTCCTGTCACTTGTCCTTGCCTGTCCAACCTTTTGTGAAATGAAATTTTATTCAATATTTTTCCCAAAGTGCTTTTCCAGGGCTCTCTGTGAGAGCAAACGGTTTGCTTTGTTTGCAAGAGAAGAAGCTCTCCCAGTCCAGGCACTGCAGGAAGCCTTCGGGTGTGTTAGAAATATGGCTCAACGTAGCCCTGGTCCAACAGAGCACGGGGGGGGGTGGGTACAGCCCTGACTCCTGAGTAGTATCACTGATTCAGTGCATCGCGTGTCGCTGCTGCTGGAGACCTGTCTTCACCCAGGGCCTCAAACAGCAGAAATAAGAGCAGGCATCTGCTCAGATCAAAAAGAGGGAGAGAGTAACTTTTCACCAGTGAGACCTGTAATGAGGCATTTTACAAACACGTGCAAAGATAGGGTGTGTGGTCTGGGTAGCTCAGAGGTAGGCACAGCCAGATGGTGGAATAAAGTTAGCTGGGAAGAAAAATCAGAAAAATTTAGGACTCATAACAACAATAGTGTTTGCTTTCTTTTGGCTGCTTTCACAGAGTATGCTTAGACTTCCTCTTCAATTTTTGTGTATGTTAGTACCTGCAGAGGCTAAATGGAAACTATTTGGGTGCAACAGTGACTGGGGAGGAAAGGGTTACCTCAGGTTGAAAAAAAGTATAATATTTCTTCTTATTGTATCCTGCTGTATCAAAAATATCTTTGAATTCTTCTGGTTTCTTATTGTCTGTTTAGATCATACACAGCACCCATTGTATGTTCTAACCAGTCTTAATTCTTTGCAAATGTTCAGCCCTAAAACTGCCTGTGTTTCCAGTCCCACTGTCATAACAGTAATTGACTTCATAGGGTTATTATGCATTTGCCTAATTATTGATATTTCTCTCCACCGTATGATGCTAATTTAACTTTTACTTTTTCCATCTTGGATTTATTCCTGATTTTCTTGTATACTTTTTTTTTGTCCTGGCAGCATGTTGGCTTGGGCTCCAAGTATCAAATTTAACTGTGACAGGGTCTCTATTCAATTCCAAAGTTATTTTCCATTCTTTATTTTCCTCAGTATTGACATGGGACACAGTTCCAATAAACAGTTCGTATAGCATAGTATCTCTGACGACATACGCATTTCTGCAAGCCGGGTTTTGGTTTTTTTCCATCTCTGCATATATTCCCATATGCGGAAATTGTATTTGTGAGATATTTAGTAATATATCTCCCATAAACCAAATTTTGCCTGAGTTTATTGCTCACTGGTTGCACAATTGCTCTTTATTAAAAAAACTCCTTCTAGTTTTTTAAATAACGTTCTGTGCACCTCACCTTCAGTTAGTTTTACTATGTGACCTTGCATAATGAAACCCCTCCAGTACCTCAGATAAATAGCAGTGTGCAACTGCTCAACTTCCAGAAGGGTGTTGGGAGATTTAATGCACAAGCTTTGGGATATGCAAACAGCCCTGCTTAGCTCAAAGATAAGATGGTCCAAATAATTCAAGATAAGGAAATACAGATGGGAGGTTCTTACTAGCAACACGGTGTTGTGAATTAAACAGTGGATGTTGTGTTTTGTTTTAAAATCTGTTACCTAGAAAATTTCACTTGGAGGAAATTACTGGGCATTTTGTCTGTTTGCAAAAATACATGTGAATTTATAGTCATCTGAACATTTGTACTTGACATGCTTGGTAGCCATTGCTGAGGTTTACACTGGCTCTAAAATGAATGTGTTCAGGAGCTTGTGAATTCTGTGTCTGGTCTCGCAGATGTAAAATTGAGTATTGCGCATTTAAATTTTGTATTTTGAAGGTGTAAGTAGGACTTAACTGATGCAAGAGCCCTGTGCTGGACCTCTGCACAGGGACTGGAAGGGAGTAGCTGAAGCTGGAGTCAAGAATATCTTCTGAATGATGTCACCTTCTCAGTGAAGACGATCACTTATGTCATTTACTTGCTGCTTTTGAACAAGCGGAAAAATCCCTAGTAAAAATACAAGTCTGTTCATGAACAATTCATAAATAGAGGAGGTAATATCTTATTAAATAAGTGACACCAAATAATTTGCTCCATCCAGATTTTTCCAGCAACGTGGTTAACTCAGTCAAATTGCATTTCCTGACATTTAATGAGTAATTTCTGGTATATACATTTAACCAGGAAAAACAGGAAATTCACCTCTATGGAGAAAACCAACAAAAGACCTGCGTGTTGTGACAAAGTTAAAACTGCAGTAGGAACTTTAACATATTCATTTCCTGGTTTCTTTTTATATTAATTATGCATCCTTTGCCTGCCATTAATTGAAGCCCAAGGCTTTCACAACAGGTGTGTGAAGTTAAGCTTATGTCGTTGTCAGACAGACAAGCAATTAAATAGTCTGATTTTTCAGAAATACTGGATATACTTCAGCTCCCTTTTGCTGAAAAGCTGCACTTTCAAAAAATCACATTGTAGGTATTGAATTTAATTTCCCGAATGGCAGCTGGTTTTAAACACTGGGACTGAAAAAGAAAAGAAAAGTTAGTTGAGGTTATTTTGTGAGAACAGAATGTGCTGCTTTTCTTTAGTTTATTAATGCACCTGTGGTCAACCTGGCAGCAGAGCTTGTCTTTGTGCATGGCTACCATTGCATGCTTTGGAGATGGGGGCAACAATAAGGGCAACAAGCTAGGCAACAATAACTTCTTCTCTTGCTAGATTTTGTATCTAACTGCTCTCAGACAGCGATGAGTGTGTACTCTGTAGCATACAGGCTATAGCCCCTCCAAAATGAGGTTTGGTTATTGGTTTTGATTTCAGCATGCAACATTATGAAAACATTTTTCATCCACCTGGTCCCTGGGCTTCATGGCCATGAGCTATTTCTGGGGCATCAGATGGGTCATCACCAAATTCCCGTGAAACACCTCTCATTGTTTTGTCAGGGTGTTCTCTGCATGTAGTAGCTTTCTGAGCTGTAAAATCAGTGGTCCACAACAGGAGGAATGATTTGTGACTTTTCTGTACAACTACAAAGGACTTTCACTTATGTGAAGAGCTGGTGTTACCTGCTAGTGTTGCTGCATGCTTCTGACATCAAAGGCCAGAATATTACCAGGTAGACAATGAGGAATCTGTACCCATGAAAGTCTCTGTGAAATAGAGAGAAGAGGTTAAAAACCACATCCTCAACCCTCAATAGCTGAAAAAGGGCTCTGATTTGCTGATAGAGTTCAAGAGGCAGAGACTGAGCAGCCCTTGGTACTGGCTGCAGCACAACTTGCTTGGTAAGGTATGA
Organism: Strix aluco; assembly: GCF_031877795.1. NCBI lineage: Eukaryota > Metazoa > Chordata > Aves > Strigiformes > Strigidae > Strix > Strix aluco. The sequence continues at coordinate 161,944,904 of NC_133931.1, forward strand.
TGGATATAGCGCTCTCAAGAAATGGTACAAATACCAAGAGATATAAGCAAAGTGAGCTATAATAAAATTACTAAACTAAGTGGTACAAGATAAAATGGGTCTCAGCAGTTTCTGTTTCAGGGGGAAACTGGAGATTTTTAAGCATTGGAAGGGTGAAGTCCTCAAACAGACTCTTGATGCAGGTATTGGGGCAAGGAAGCAAAGTTGGTTTTCCATCAGTCTTAGTAAAATTGTGACAGGAATTCTTTAACAGAGATGGAGTGATCCTGGACTTTTTTTAATGTGTTGCTATGCCTCAAAGGATGGTGAAATGAAACTTGGGTACTTCCTCCGTGTTAAGTTGTCAAATCATACTGATATTGTAAGAATTGCCTTGGTTGGTCTTACCAACAGCCAAAAAGATATGTTTCTCTCCTTAAAGCATAAGTTATGAAGCCTCTTTGCATTCCACTGAGGAACGGCTGAAGATTGTGGTAGGAAAGGGCAGGACAGTCCTGGTGGTGCTGGGGAACCTCTCAGGTTCTTGGCTGCACAACTCACCTCTGTGGGCAGAGATGGGCAGCTTGGTATTTGTACGGCCAAGTCATATGCAGAGGAGCTGCTGAGATGTTTTGGCCTTCCTTGTTAGTATGGGACACTGCTTGTTTCCTGTGTTCATCCAGGCACATTTGCTCCACAGATCTCCTGCTTCTGCAGGGAGCCAATACATGAGTGGTTTTGCCCTGCAGGTGGTGGGGGCACCTGTGTGAATTACAGTGAATGTAAAAGGAGACTTCTGTATCCTTGTGGGCAGTTACGTGGTTGTTTGTGATTTCAGGAGACTGAATGTGATGATCCACCCATTCTCTGCCCATCACATACATACTTCTTTATTAGAAAAGCATTCGTACCTGTTCAACAAGTCAAAAAATGGGGTGAAGATTTTCCTTGAATAACTACAGAAAATATCACCATTGTTTCTCTTTTTAAAAAAGTCAATCCACCTCGGTTTTGTCAAATGAAATTGAAACGTTGTGTAATTTTTGTAAAGTTAGAGGGCAGTTATGCTAGAATTAATAAAATGAGATTCAGTAAAAGAAAGATGTTAAGTGGTTTATAACAATAGAAAAAAACCCCAACATTTTGTTTGAGTAGATTATGCATCTAGAATGGAAAAAAGTGAGTCTCTTTACACAAACTAATGTGGTAGTTTTGAGTCATCCACACAAGACTTTATTAAAGTAATTTGAATTCCCCAAAGAACCGTAATTCCATACATTGAGTTGTATAAATGGGACTATCACTTGTACTGAAATCTTCCATAGTCCTTGGCTGCAAGAAAGATTTATTAATTTTGGAGTAGCACAATTCTTTTATAAAAGGACATATAGCAGAAAAAATAGTAGAGTATGAACAACTAGAATGAAAGGTTTGAAGGTTAGAACTAGAAAAGTGAATAAAACCAGGCAAGGTTCAGTGTGGAAAACAGAAGTCTGGCAGGAGACATGCAAATAACTCCTCAAGCAGGAGTTAGGGGGATTAGGACTCAGTTGTTCACTACCCTCAGGTAATGAGGGTAGAAGACATTAATCAACACTTGGCCAGGGATGCTGTAGCAGTAACAAGCTGAATTCGTGCCGCTTTCCATGGCTTCAGCAGAGCTGTCCCCACTATGCTTACCAATGAGTTTGGTGCCATGAACGCTGGCGCAGGGAAAGGGTAGGGAGGTGCAGAGCAGCCAGAGCTGGGGATTCAGCACTAAGTGGGCAGGGAGATTTGTACATGCCAAATCAGTCAGGTTTAAAATGCTCTTGCTAAATTCATCAGTGGTCCCTTCTGTCCCAGGTGACCCCCCTGTTGAGACATGTCTTCTTTTCTAATACATATAAAAAGTCTCCTAAAACATCATGGTGGAGAGGCACAGTTGTCCATAGACAAAACCTGTGCTGCAAACATCCAAGGCAGAGTTATCATTACATTTTTAGCATTAAGCCTTGTGGACCCAAGTTAAATCTTCCAACTGCATATGCCACAACTAGGATGAGATGCTCTCTCTTACTCTTTCTGTTCCTTTGTTCTCCTTCTCTTCTTTGTTTCAATAAAAGCTACTGCAGCATACGCATATCAAAAACCTGAAAGTTGTCTGGCACTTCAGATCAAGGAATGGATTCAAATTCACTGCCTCAGGATATGTGTCAAGTCACTGTGCTTATCTTGCTCTTATATTACTGCCTTTCTACTTTTCACTAGGGGTAGCTTTCTGCTCTTACTTATTGGTGTTCAAACCACGAGCAAGAGAATTCAGTGGAGGATAGCACCTCCATGCTGAAACTGGGCAGGGTTCCCTTTTTCCTTTGAGCTGCAGTGAGAGGAAAAAAGGAGACTGGGAGCCCTGGGAGGTAAGAGTGAAATTGGCCTGATGTCTGCCTGGTAGCAGTAGTCTATTATTACTATAATTGTTATTATTTCTATTTGCAATTCTAAATGAAGGGTACTGTAGATTCCTTTAAATGACTACTGAAACCAACAATAGTATGAAAAGCACAGGCCAGTGTGTGAGGAAGCATGCTGATGCCAATATTTTCCCAAGAGTTAATTTTTCTGCATAAATGTAAATGCATTATGTGACTTCCAGTATTTATTCCTGCAGTCTACAGAATTATATTCTTAGCCTCTTTCTCCAGAGTTACTTTGATAAGTTTTCAGAGGCCTTTTGGAAAATCTAACAAAACAGAATAATGTAGGATACATCTGAATCCAGCAGACCTTTAGAAAGAGAAATTAATGCTCTGAAAATCCTTCTACCCACCCAACAAAACGTGTTGGCTAACAAAATATTTAATCAGACATATTGCATGCTGAGGGGATATGCATGTCTGTGTTTACACTGTGATTCAGGTCTGGTAGAGGCAGTGGGTAGGCAGCTGTTTTTGACATGGTCTGTATTTTTTTATATATATATGTGTGTGTGTATGTAGACTTTGGAAGACTCCACCTGCATCTGTTTGTAAGGCTAGGAAATTATTCTTTTGAAGTAGGTTTATTTTTAACGTGTGCTTATATGCTTATACATATAAATTAGTATGAAGTATTAAAAAGAAAAGAACCAAAAAAATTATCAGGAATTGAGGTTTCATGAGATGTTGCAATACTGCTCTGTCTGTAAAAGGCCAGATTCTGGATGTGGAGGGTAAATTGACACAGCACTATGCCCCACACTCCAAAGTCATTTTGAATGCTGCAGGTATCCCCACCTGGATGGATTTGCCAGAACTAAGGACAGAAGTACTGACTTTGGGGCCCAAAGCCAGGTAGCGAAACCCTGGTTCCACAGTAAGGTGCCTATTCCTGATGTAGGGACCCTGTTAATGTCTCTGCATGGCTGTGTGTTGTGCTGTGTTGGTAGACCAGCTCATCTGGAGGTGGCTTGAAAGTCTGAGTGTAGCACTTCTTTGAACAGTGTAGATGTGCACTTCAGCTCTGGTGGAACCAACACTGTGGCAGTACCAAGGCCAGCTTTGGATTTAGGCCAGCTTGGGCTTTAGGGTCATTGCAAGGTCTGCCCTGGACACAAGTGCCTCCATTACCCATGAGATGTACAGTGCACACTCACACAACATCAGTACTTTTTGCATGCTGAGTAAAGATACAGTGTGTTCAAATGTACATCAGTTAGTAATTTGTGGTGTAAAATTAAACACATTAAGGAAGCACATAAAATGAAACAGCATGTTCTGGAAAATGAGCAAAGAGTTAAAAGTCTGGAGTTAGAAGTCAGAAGAATTCTGACCCTGCCATGAGCAAAGAGTTAAAAGTCTAGAGTTAGAAGTCAGGAGACTTCTGACCTTGCCATGATCTCTCTGTGAGACCTTGCACAACTGTTACCTTTCTGCCTCTGTTTCTCCATTTATAAATCATTTCCTGCTCTGTGTCATATGAACGAGTTCATGCTTGGGCACTTTTGAACATTAAACACTCTTAAAAAGGCTAAGTAGTATTATATAATAATACTCTTTTCCCTGGTGTGATGAAGCTTGCGTCTGTTCTCTGACTTGACAGCAGGAAGGAAGGCTCACCCTGAACAGACCAAAGTACATGAGGAATTGATTAAGAAAAAGAAGTGGGTGAAGGAGGGAGGAGAAAGGCAGTTGATGGGGAGAGGCAAGCAGTAGAGAAATGTCAATTAATTGACACATCTTAACACAGTGGAAAGCTGAATCTGACCTTAAGTAAGGTAACATGAGGCTCATATACAGCAGGAAATCCTAAAAGCAGTTTATTTCAGGAGTTATCCTGAGACTTGGGTAACAGAGAAGCAGCAGGAGGAAGCAGATCCCCATCAACCACTGACCTAACTAGCTGCTGTTACAAAAATGGACGAGAACCGCTCTTTAAAGTGCATATGTGCCTCCCTTGGCAAGTCATTCTGTTCTTAGTTTTACCAGGTCTCACAGCTGAACAACAGCTAGGTACACAAGCAGTTGCTTGTATGTGTAGGCTGGCCCTAGGGGCTACGTCAGACTCTAACGTGCTAAGGCTTTGTGCCATACACCTTCCCCAGGAGATTTTCTCATGTCAGAAAAAAGGATAAGCTTGTCTTTGGCATATTTTAGAAGAAAACATGATCTGTGTTAATGTAGGAATTGCAGAAATCCTTTAAATATAATAAATAAGGAGAGATCTTGAGGCATATTTTCATCCTTTCAGTTTAAAACTGTGGGAACATCTGTTCAGAAATATATGACCAGGACTAGCAGTGTAAGCTGTGTATATCTAAGATTGGACACACACACACACACACACACACACACACACACACGCACTTACACTTTCTATAAGTGAGAAAGTGATAGTTTAAGATCTGTGACTGAGGGTGGAAGGGTTTACAACAAGATAGCAACCTAGCAAAGATAACTGGGAGAGCCATGAATCACTTTGAAGATCAAGACTGAGAGGTTGAACCTGATGCCATGAAAAAAGGGCAGTCAGTGAAGGTATCTGAAGAGAGTGATTGTGTTTAGGGTAACAGGCAAAGAAGGTAATGTTTCCAATTCTGTTTTACATGGACGTCACCCAGGCAGGAGAGAAGGAAGTTGTGGCTGTCAGCAGAGAAATTGCTGAAGGTCTGGATAGGTGAATGGATGCAAAGAAATCAGATTTTAGTATTACGGAAGGAGTAATGGGAAGGTACAAGCTGCAGTAAACACACATTACAGGCCCTATGCAAGTGAAAAAGGGAAGAGCCGGGAGGCTTTCACATACTTGTGCGGGTTTGCTAAATTTTGGGATGATGGTGAGATGACAAAGACAGGAAAGCACAATAGCTCCGTAAGATAAGGAAACTTACTTGGACATTTTATAGTTGTTGAAATAGATGAAACTTGAGATTACTTGAAGTAGCCACCAGTTTACTATGTCTTGCTTCAGGAAATTATCAAGAAGAGAAAATAGCCAGGTCTAAGTAAATGCAGCAAATGAAAGCATGAGTTAAAATATGGAACTTCAGGTCTAACTGTAATGTGTGAGAAGCTATTTTGGAGGAAGAAAGTTTAATCTGACCCTAACCCAAACCATCTGTGCCTGTCTTTACTTTCACTACTCTTATCTCTGATCAGAGAGTACTATCACAACACCAAAATTTGGGATATGAATCAAAAGTTCAATTAACGCTGACTTCACATTCTATGTAATCACCTAAATTCCAGGTTTTTTATTTTCACCTGTGTATACATCCTCCCTTTCCCCTCTGCAAACCCAAGCTGCGTGTGCATACCTGGCGGATTTCCATCCACAGGATTCAAATAAATTGTGGCTTGTTTTGCTTTCCTTGCTGTTACTAGACACCAGTGAGGCAGAGTTTCTTAAAGGTCAGCCCTTGCTGCTCTCCACCTTCAGGAAAGGGGAGGAAATTATACACCTTCAGCCCAGACTCAACTGTGGCAGTGGTGGCCCAAGCTGGTCAGAGTGACACCACTTACACACTGTAGTAGCAAGTCTGTTGCTGTAACGATGAGCAAGAAGTTGTCTTTCCATTTTCAGGCAACGTTTTGCAGTTACGTGCTTGTAATGGGCTAGCATAGCTTCCCTGAGCAGATACCACCAGCCAGTTAAAAACTGATCACATGGGAGATCTGGTGCCCCTCTAGACCTCATGGGATTGCAAAGAGACACTATTTCTAGCTCCAACTCTATACAGCATATCTGGCTAGGGCAAAATAGCTTCTCCATGCTTTTTCTATGCACTTTGGACCAGAGTCTCGGAGCTCCAGAACACCACAGCCACCACCCTTAGGGGCCATCTGAGCTCGTGGGTGTACATAACTCCTTGCCTAACAGTGCCATGCTAAATGAGAAGGATAGTTATTGCAGCAGTGCTGCCGTGGCCAAGTAAATGCTTAACCACAACCATTATACTCTTAGTGTGTTGAAGTGCTACAAGCCTCTGGAATGCTCACGGCTCCAGAAAGCTCCTAGTCCCATCTTGGACCTGGGTGAGTCTGAAGTTTATGAAGCCAGATGGGGCCACCTTGCTCTTCTGTCTCCTGCTTATTCCACTGGCTTGGGAATACTGAAAGCAGCAACACATGCTGAAGTAGTCTCTGCCAAGCACTGCTTTCACAAGTGTTGGCCTCCTCCCTAGTCATACTGGCATTTCCTCTGTGGAAAACCAGTTCTCTACAGGATTCAGAAGTCCAGTCATTCTAAGTTGGTAGCTACAGACTGCTGCCTCAATAGGTTCTCAGTTGTAGTCCTTCACCGGAGTGTCAAGCAGCTTTTCTGGGCAGATTTGTTCTCTGGCACATAATTTGTTATGTTTATGTTTCTGTTATGTTTGGACACGTGGTCAGTAGAACATGAGGCAGATTTGCCAGTTTAACACAGATATATCTTGCCCTGTCACCCTACCTTCTGAGGGCATGTCAGCAGGGTTGTACGCATAGAGCAGTGAAAGGGACCCCAGGTTGCTTTTTATTCCCAGTTCTTAGTGCTGACCCTCTTGCATGACTCTCTAAAACCACTTTAGTTTCCACTGCCACTCTATGCATTTGCCTTCCTCACCCATTGTGCCTGTCATGCCTTGCGTAATGTGTACATCCTTCATTGCAACTGATCCTAGCACCTCAGCCAGGATCTCCCAGGCCCTGTGACACTACTGCAAATAGTAGTCCTCTCTGTAACTGATACTTATAATTGCTAACAGGCTGAGTATAAGCATGTGTGAGAGAAAAGTGGTGTGCAACTAGATCCATGGCCTCTCCCATACCTTAAGCCCCAAGGCTTGCATGTGGGGGTACCTACGTCTTCTTCACATTCACATTTTTTGGTAGTGCTATCATTGTCTGATACTAAATAGCATGTTTGTAAATATACTGTTTACTTAGAGTTAGAGGAGGAAATAAGAGAGAAACATAAAGCCCTAGTGACTTTCAAGTGAAATGAAGAAAGTGTAGGCACAACCTGGAAGCCATCGTCTCTTGCCTACACTACCTTCCTGTGTCATCATCTGCTCCCGAGGATCAGCTCCCCTCTAGGGTTTCATGTACCTTTTCTGTCACATGTCCTCGTGACGGACCCATTTAAAGTCTGCCCCTTGAAATACGACAGAAGGTGAAGAGCTGTAACTCTAAAATGGCTGGCTCTTGCTTACTGCACCTTCGTCTCTGAAATGCAGGGCACATTCTTAAATTTTGGTGTCTTTTCCCTATCTTATTTGAAGGAGGTAAAGCACTCTCTCACTGTGATTTGCCTTGATGAAGAGTCTTGTCTCATCCTACTCACTTCTCTGTGAGTGCTTACTTCAGCCAAAATGCAACACGCTTGATTTTGGTAAGCTTGAACAACATGTTTGCAAGCAACTTACAGATAGTGAGATCTCCCTCAAGTGCCTTCCTGATTAAGGCATCGTCGTCTCATGTTACTGCCTTGTTTGTCTTCCTTTCCTTTATAAGAGAGTGAAGGATTTTAATATTTATGAAAGATGCTGCTTTACTTAACTTCAGAGGGATGAACCAAGCGCTGTCCTTGAAGAGGCCCTTGTGTAAGAGCGAAAGCCTGGCCTCACAGAGGGGGCATTAGTTTGAGATTAAAAACTCCCTCTAGCCATCGCCTGTACCATTCTTCGGCTGTAATAAGAATAGTAACTTCAGAGTGCAAATTTCTAGCACAGAGAGCATAGTATATCTTGCACATTCGTTCAAGCCTAATCTTTTCACATCTCTCTGCTTCTGTTTTCTGGGCATGTGGATTCGGTTTAACTGAACACTTTTTTATGCATCTTTTCAGTCCTTCAGAACGGGGTCTAGCACTGGGAAGCTTTTGGTGCCGAAATAGTGTAGCAGCTACAGTAATTGAATGTATGAAGATTAGAAATGGTTTTTAGAACTGTTTGCTTGATTCAAAGTTCAAGGAAATAAATTGAAAGATTTAATTGATGTTTATTCAGGCTCTCTGACAACACACTTTTTTTTTCCACTGTCTTTTCCCCTTCTGTCAGTTCTGTCTGGAACACAGGGTCTGTCCCAGGCCCCACATAACATCAACTGCAATAAATAAGTGGAGAAACTATTCACACTTCATACGTGAGAATGTGCCCTCATTTTACAGCCCATCTATCAAATATAAACATACTCCAGCTTGGGTATGGATGCAGACCAGGAGGATTTATGATCCCAACTCCCAGAACACAGTTTTAATAAGTGCTACTACAAATATTGCAATAATATAATACATTTTAATGTGTTGGAATGCAGTCCTTGGGGGTCTGTGGGCATTTAAAAACCCAGCCCAAATAACTAAAGCCAATGTTTTAATAAAGCAGCTAAAAACCCTTGGACCGAGAGCATCTAACAGAACTGAACTCAGGATTCATACAGGAGTGGTTTGTTGATTTAGGGTTCTAGAGGAGCTGTTTACAGGTGGACAGATTTGTACAGAGGTTGAAACTGTTCCAGCCATACGCAGGGTGAAGGAATATGAAAGTTTTGGCATAAATAATGTGGGTCTCCTTTATCATTTTCTATATTTGTGTGTAAAGCTCTGATGAGTAAAGCAATTACAAGTAGATAGAGAGGATGTCTGTTGCTATAAAGAGAGGCAGTTTCTTGGTGTTTTTATAAAAGGAACCGGTGAAACAGAGAACACAAGTGTGAGGATGAGCAAAGACTATTTTTAGGAGTTGTGGAGGAAGAGCTCCTAGGACCTCGTGAACTACCATAGTCCCCACAGCTGAGCACCACTCACTAACCAGTGTGCTGCAGCAGGGCTTGAAATTATGCTGGCCAAACCTGCCATGCAGCTGGCTGTATGTTGCCTTATCTATGTGGCATTGAGTAGAAGCTTGGTGTATTTGGTTTATGTGGCAAGGTTCTGGTAACAGGGGGGACTGCAGAGGTGACTTCTGTCAGAAGATGCCAGAAACTGCCCCCATGTCAGACAGAGCTAGTTCCAGCCAACTCCAAGACAGACCTTGCCACTAGCCAAAGCTGAGCCCATCAGCAGCATTGCTAGTGCCTCTATATGATAACATATTTAAGGAAGGATAAAAAATTCCTGCACAACAGCAGCTGGAACAAAGGACCAAGAATATGTGAGAGAAACAAGGTCAGTGAAGAAGGAGGGGGAAGAGGTGCTCCAGGTACCAGAGCAGAGATTCCCCTGCAGCCTGTGGTGCAGCCCATGGTGAGGCAGCTGTGCCCTGCACCCAGGGAGGTTAATGGGGGAGGAGATATCCACCTGCAGCCTGTGGGGAACCCCACACCAGAGCAGGTGGATGTGCCCTGAAGGAAGTTGTGACCCCATGGAGACCCTGTCCTGGAGAAGGCTCCTGGCAGGAACTGCAGCCCCATGGAGAGGAGCCCATGCTGGAGCAGGTTTTCTAGTAGAACCTGTAGCCTTTTGAGGGACCTATGCTGGAGCAGTCTGTTCCTGAAGGACTGTACCCCATGGAAGGGACCCACGCTGGAGAAGATCATGAAGGACTCTCTCCTGTGGGAGGGACCCCATGCTGTAGCAGGAGAAGAGCATGAGGAGGAAGGAGTGACAGAGAAAACGTGATGAACTGACCTCAACCCCCATTCCCCATCCCCCTGTGCTGAACAGGGTGAGGAGACAGAGAAGTCAGATGTGAAGTTGAGCCTGGGAAGAAGGGAGGGGCAAGGGAAAGGTGTTTTCAGATATGTTCTTACTTCTCATTACCCTACTCTGATTTGATTGGCAATAAATTAGATTAATTTTGCCAAGTTGAATCTGTTCTGCCTGTGATGGTAATTGCTGCGTGATCTCTCTGTCCTTATCTCAACCCATGAACCTTTCATTGGCTCCCCCTATTCTGTTGAGGAGGGGGAGTGATGGAGTGGCTTGGTGGGCACCTGGCAGCCAGCCAAGGTGAACCCACCATAACACACTTCAGCCCTGGGGTTAAACTTTCATGGCTCATTTGTGACTTTAACCTTTGTGAGAGTTTTTTGCCTACCTCACTTTGTGGGAACATGTTCAGATCTTATCTTAAACCCTAGCAAATGTCTTCTTCCTTTAGGATTTGGTATTTTGAGTACTAAAAGAGTAAGGAAGGTACTATGCTTGTCATTTTATAAGTTGGTGCCAATATTCATATGTACATTCAGACTATGTAAATAAGGGGATTTATACCATAGACATTCATTTCGTTGTGGTGATGCCAGAGGAGAAAGACAGGGGTTTGGTTCTCTTGACACGAAATTTTCAGAGATGTAGAGAGCATGCATGATTTCCACACCATTCATTACCAATGCACCAAAGGACATTTGCTACTACACTGTTTATGGTGAGGTCTTCTTGGAAAGAAGTTCTGAATTGTTTTGTGTTCTTTACCATATTTTTCCTTGCACTTCAGTAGCTTTTTAACTCCTTTGACTTTCATCTTTGAAATCTTTCTTGAAAGAGATGGCAGACATCTCAGCCTTTGTCTTGCTCCTTCCAGTCATCATCTTCTTCTGTAGGCCTTCCATGTCCCTAATCAACTGCTTAGTCTTTGTCTGCCTTCATCGCAGACGGAATTTGTCTTTCTTGAACCCAAGGAATGAGAAATGTCCATAGTGGTACAGGTGAGTTCTCATCATGCCTTCCCTGCCTGCATTTGCCTGTATCCCGTTTGTGGCTCGTAGTCACCCTGTGATCTACTCGTGCCTCCAGGAACATTTGCCTACTCTAACGTTTCCAAACTGGAGTGGAAACTCATGGTGCTCCACCTGATATTGTGTTACCTATTCCTACCCTGCGGTTCTTCACGCAGGGTTTATTGATGTAGGGGATGTTTCTTCTGTCAGAGCTTCAGCTGGTAGGGAGGATGGGGACCATAGAACTGTATCATGAGATAGAGCTTTTCTCTGGCTCATGGATGCCATGAAATCCAGAATATGATATGGACAAGGACACCTACCCTTCTGGAATGATGGTTTTCTGCAACCTAAATTCAAAAGACCTGACCATGAACTTCACTATTTCCTACATCTGATGACAGCAAAGCATGAAGGGTGGAGCCCGAGAGGTGTGTTAAGGGGGCTTTCACCCATCCGTAGCCTGCTGGAGTCCAGCTCCATGCAGCGACCAGCAGATCCAGCCCTCCACTGGCCAGCTGGGCAATGGACGGGCTGTGTGGGTGGGCTCTGAACATGAAGGTGGTGGTGTCAGTCCGGCCACTTTCAAAGGGATGTCTGCCTCCTAGGGAAGAAAATATCCACAGCTGGCATTAACTGAGCTTCCATTTCGGAAGTTTCAAGGGAGAAAGTACCAAATCAGCCCAGATGCTGAAAAAGCTCCAGGAGATGAAACACTGGTGGGTCAGTGCGATGCAGTTCGTGGCACTGCTGTCTGTGGGGATATGCTTTACTCTCCAGGAGTGTGAGTAATGGTTGCTGATGAGTTTTGAAATGAATTCTGCAGGTGCTTAGTGAAAAGGAAAGTTGTTCCTGGTAATGCTGATGTGGGTAAGGAGGTGGCTGGGCAGGTGGCCATCCAACAGTAAAAGGCAAGTGCCTCTCTTTAAAAGGCCCTATGCACCTCTAAGATAGCTGCCAAGAAGGACTGAAGATCTTGCTTTTTATACGCCCATCTGAAACTATCTGAGAACATCTGATGATGTCATTCAGGTACGAAGGAACTTCCTTTTTTTTTAAATTAATAAAAGAAACTATGAAAACCAATGTTCTAGCACACACTTGGTAATTATGTTGTAAAACTGGTGCATTGAGTGCAGAAAGCTGCCAGACTATGTCCACTCAGTTCCAGAATCTCAACATTTTGATGCAAGCTCAATGTGACAAGACAGGCCCTCACATGTGTCCAAACGTGGATCTGATGGATCAGCAGGCAGCGAGAGGCTAAAGATGAATTCCCTTGCCAGGAGGGCACCCTGTCCAGAGGGCTTTAAGGGAAAAGGCAGTCTTTAAGTAGCAAGGATTTCAAACTACATGGGATTTATTAGCTAAAACCTGTGCTTTGAGTTATGCTTGAAAAGGAACTGGTAACCAGTGCATTTTAAGATCATGCTTTCCTGTTTGCAAAGGGCCATGTAAGGCAAATGAATGCTGAAATAGCACGTCCTGAAATAATTAGCTATAGCTGTACTAATTGCATTCACATACTGTGGGGGATTGAGCTCCACAATTTAAAAAGGATGTGAAGGTACTTGAGCGTATCCCAAGGAGGGCACCAAAGCTGGTGAAGGGGCTGGAGGCATGTCCTGTGAGGAGTGGCTGAGGGCTCTGGGTTTGTCTGGTTTGGAGAGGAGGAGGCTGAGGGGCGACCTCACTGCTCTCTGCAGCTTCCTGGGGAGGGGAAGGGGAGAGGGAGGTGCTGAGCTCTTCTCCCTGGTACCCAGTGCCAGGACGCATGGGAACGACTCAAAGCTGTGTTGTCGGGGGAGGTTTGGACTTGACATGAGGAAACTTTTCTTTACTGGGAGGGTGGTAAAACTCTGGAACAGGCTTCCTGGAGAGGCGATTGATGTTCCGTGTCTGTCAGTGTTTGAGAGGCATTTGGACAATGCCCTTAATACCATGCTGTAACTTTGGTCACCCCTGAAGTGGTCAGGCAGTTGGACTGGATAGACGCTGTAAGTCCCTTCCAGCTGAACTATTCTAGTCTAGTCTAGTGTATTCTTCTTCCTACCTCCTCCTTGCCCTGCTATTACATGCCGAGGAAATCCCTAATGGCATTTATCCCCAGCCCTGCACTCACAGAAGGCCCTGAATACCCATAACCATGCCCCAGCCTAGGCACTGGCTCTGTCACGTTGTAGGAGGGAGGCCTGTACCTTCTGATGGGGGTGAGAGCTGTGGATCCTCTTGAGATAATTGGACCATCTGCACAAATTTGTAAAAAGCAAGTGTGAAATGTCATTTTTGAAAGTCTTCTGTGTTCATCCAGTTTCACTGAGTTTCCTCAGGATGGTAAAACCCCACAGCGAGGTTTTGACCCTAGCGAGGCTCAAAGATGAAGCCCTCAGTCTGAAGCAGGATGTGCTCCTCAACTAAATGGTTGCAAATCCTTTTGAGGTGAGCAATACCTGTTCATTTCCCCATGGATATTTTTTTCTCCCTGTACTCATTTTTAGAAATGCTTGAGCTGTTTCCCATGGAAAAACAAGCTGAAACAAAAGAACCTGAGAACAGCAGCACTCCCTCAGAGGTGGGGTCCATCTGGCCCAATACTCTGTCTCCAAAGTGGCCAACCATCAGTGCCTACAGAAGAGCACATGAGCAGTGCACGTCTGCTTCTGTCAGGGTCCTGGGGGTGCTCATAGGCCTCAGTGGCTGGGACCAGCCTTCCTGGGACCCCCACCCCCCCGCCTCCTGCCAAGGGCCCAGGGGACCTGTCTCAGCTCAGCCCAGGGCCTTCAGTCCCTGCCCGAGAGATGCTGTAGCTGTGCCCGTCTCTGCCCCTGTCTCCTGGGGGGGCCTGGACCTGCTCCGCAGAGAGCTGCTCTCCTGGAGGGACCCCTCAGACCTGGCTCAGAGCTGCTCATGCAGAACTCTCGGCATAGCAGTGTAACTGTTCTGTTCTATTCCCTGTGCTCACCATGAGTCGAGTAACGAGGAGATGGTTATTTGCCTGAAATTCCAGGGGGGTTTTCAGCTCCAAAACCACTTTCAAGGACACTTATGACAAAAATTACAAGTGGAAACAGAATTTAATTTTTATTTAACTTTAATTTAATTTAATTTAATTTAATTTTTTATTTTTAATTTAATTTTTATTTTTTAAATTTTATTTAATTTTATTTTGTTTTATTTTATTTTATTTTAATTTAATTTAATTTATTTTATTTTATTTTGTTTTATTTTATTTTATTTTATTTTATTTTATTTTATTTTATTTTATTTTATTTTATTTTATTTTATTTTATTTTTCTGAACCTATTTCAGAGCCAGTGCTCACAAGCATTAACACAATGCACATGTGTAGCCAGGAGCAGGCTGATGTGTTCTTCAGTTTAGCTTGAAAAAACATCCCTTGCAGTCTGGCAAAGGGAAGTCAGAGCTGCAGAAAGCAGCAGCAGGAATACAGGCCAAGCCGTCCCTGTGTCCTCAAGAGTGAGAACGTGAAGAATGAGGATCAGGACTGACCACACACGAAAGAGGAAGAGGAAGAAGAGGAAGGTGTGGGGTACCATGGTGTATATTCCAAAGTACGACACGTATCGGTGACAAGGATACATTTTGCCTTCCCAAACTTGCTCCACCGCTGTGCTTCCTGGCCAGTGATGCAGGAGAAGCGCTCTCGTGCCTGCCCGGCGCTTGTGTTGCAGGCAGGGAGAGCTGGAAAGGGGCAGGTCCGGATGGGGCAGCAAGCCTGGAGCCCTTCCAAGCACAGGCTGCTGGGCACGAGCAAGAACCCCCGGGGAAATGGAGCCAAGGGAAGAGCAGAGTCGCTCCCGCTACAAGCTTGCGATGGGCAAGAGAGCCAGGGAGAGCCAGGGCACGAGGGGGGCCTTGGAGGGGCAAGAGCCGCAGGCAAGAAGCGAGCGAAAGGGCTCAGAGGAGCCCTGGCAAGGGGCTGTGCTCAGTGCTACAGAGGACAAGCAGCAACCCCCGTGGGCACCCTTGGGGCCCACCCTGGGAGTCTAGAGAGCTTCCTCCCCCCGGACACGGGGCACGAGGGCCACCTTCGTGGAGCAGGAGCAGCAGGCGCCTGGCCAGCGTGGCCCAAAGGAGCCCTGGCCAGGGGCCATGCTCAGCGCTGCAGAGGAAGGCAAAAACCCCCGGGGGACACTCACTATAGCCCATCATGGGGGGAAAAAAGCCTTCCTCCCCCCAGCTGCAGGGCACGAGAGGCCATCTTCATGGTGCACGAGCAGCAGGCAGTGACCCAGCTAAAAGGGACTGGAGGAGCCCTGGCAAGTGGTCATGCTCAGTGCTGCAGAGGAAGGCAAAAAACCCCCTGGGGACCAGTGCCAATGTGCCCCAGGGGAAAATTCCTTCCTGACCCCAGCAATGGCGATTGGCTATTCCCTGAGCAGGTGAGCAAGACCTGCCTCCTTGTCCCACAGGCTGGTCACGCCTCCCAGGAGATGCCCAAGCCCTGTTCTCCCTCACCCTGGAGCCATCTCAGGGGCTTCTGAGAGTGGCCAAAGGCCCCCAGCCTGATTGACCTTGGGGGCAAGAATCCTTCCCATGCCTGGCAGAGCACCAGTGGGTGCTCCAAAGCACTGGGATCCCTGGCAACATCCCTGCATCCCATTTCTTACGGCTGCTGCCCCTGGCTCTGCAGGGGATGAGGACGGCGAGCTCTGCAGTGCTCCTCAAGAAGGCATTCCCTTGGGCTGGCCACGGCTACCCAGATGAAAAGGCCTGAGAGCCTCGAGCACCTCCAGGGGTTGGTGGTTCTTCTCATGTCCTGAGGGGTTTGTGTCTGTTCCCTGAAGGCTGAAGCAGGATTTCCATCCATCCACCCATCCACCCATCCATCCATCCATCCATCCATGCATCCATGCATCCATCCATCCATCCATCCATCCGATGGGCTTTGAACGTGGCCCTGCCGGGAGCTGGCCTTGCAGAGGAGAACCTCCAGGCACCTCCTCCAGCCGCTGGTCTTCCTCCCTCAGCCCCCTCCCAGTAATCCCACCCTCCCCTCAAGGATCTCCTCTTGGATGTCTTCGGGCTGCCCCCGGGGCAGCTCTGGCAGCGGGACACTGGCGGATGCCCCCTTTTATACTGCCCCGGGGCACTGTGACTGCTGTGTTGCTGGGGGTGGCACCGTGACATGGGGGTGACTGACAGGGCCCCCCATGCACAGCCCTGCCTACTAGCCCTCTGCCCAGCACCCTTCGGAGGAAGCCTTTGGTATTTTATGAACTGTAGTTACATCCCTTAAAATTAGGGTCTTGAGTGGGGGATTGTAAACTCTCATGTCCTGAGTTTCCCCCTGAGCTCCCTTACACCTTGGAAAACACATGCTGTCAAGGAGAAGATGGTAAATTTGGTTCCTGTTGGGAAGACTAAACCACTCTAAAGCACATTTACAGGACTTTGAAGAAACTCAGTTAATGTTATTCTGCCCCTTACTTGAAAGCATGAATACGCGGAAGTTGGTCAAACTGGCGGTAACCTCTCTTCATGTGTCAGGGAACACCAGAGGGCTATAAAGTTGCACTGTGTGGAAAATTCAATTCTAGCAGAAATTACATGGGTATAGCCAGCAACACTAGTGAGATTGGACACTGACCAAAATATTAGAAAAACAAGTGACCACAAACCACAGAGAATTCTCAGACCCACAGCACACCAAAAAGTGCTCCAAAGCAGAATTTATTAAAGCCATACACTCTTGGATATGAATAAAATGCACAACTATTTTGAAGGACTTCCAGTACATTTAGTGTTTTACAGAGTATCAGGCCAAACAAGCGCACATTGGGCTTGCCTGAACACATCCTGATGATGTAGAATCTTCTCTCCCTGCAATATCACTGAGTAGTTCAGCAGAGACACCAAATGAGTGGAGCAGAGAGACTTCACAGAAGTCGGTAAGGTCTGGAGAAGCAGGAGAGGTGCTAAATAGGAAAGGATGCTCTAGTGCTAACACTTATTTGTCCTTACTTGTTAAGAGCCTGATTCTGCGACTACCTACATGTTTTCTCTGGTGCTACAGGGGCATTTGTGTGAACCAGCTGCTCAGCAGCATAAATCTCCTTCTCTGCTGCCTTTACAGACAAGTATCACTTTCCTGTCCAGAGTGAATCATTCGGTAAGAGCAGCCCTCTGCCATGGCCCCTCCACTTGCCTCAGAGAGTTCTCCCAGCGCCATACAATGTGCTGCACCGACGGCTGCTCGTGGCAGCGGGGCTCTGAACCACCCTGTTGTCGTGGCTCTATGTATAGGATCTCAGCCTCTTGCTTGCTCTCCCCCTGGGGTGTTTTCAGTTGTTGTGGTCTAAAGTAGCAGCTGTGGCTTCCAAATTCGGAGTGAGGATATTGGAATCATGTGTGTGCGCCTGCCTGGAGTGAAAGGCTTTGCTTTGTACACTGCTGAACACAACGCTCCCTGGCTCCTTGTAAACAGTCAGGGAGCAGCACAAACTCCCTTCCCTTGGAAAGGTGCCTTACTGAAAATGAGCAATGATTTCTATACTTAACAAACTACAGCTAAATGTGCATATTCCAAATAAGGCTGGAGCAATGCCAGTTATGGTCCAGCTTATCTGAAACACAGAGCGCCTGTTTCTAAGAGAGAGGGTGAGGGTTGCAGTATTGAAAAGCTTCTTTTGATATATGCTGCTCTGGGGTTGGGGGAAGGGAAGACATTTTTAAAAGGCATTGTTGGAGGCTCTTTTGAAAGAGGCCTCAAACCTATTTGTGTAATAGGGGTGGGATGACAGAGAACTTTGTGGGTATGGCCTTGCCTGTATTAGCACGTTAACCACTGCAAAAATCATCAGCTCGGCATGAAGCGTGTGATAGAAGGCACAGAAATCACTGCTTCTATGGCTTGTATTTAGTAGATCATGCCAGCTCAATGACTGTAACATGCTTTCCTACCCTGTAAGTGTTAATTCTGAAGCTACGTCTTGTAGCCACAGAGTTTTGGTAAGGATCCTTGACAGTAAGTCATGGGCTACACCATTGCCTTGCTCATAATGTTGCTACATCACAGCCTGAATGCCACTGCTACGGTTATGTCGGTGTTTCAGTCAAGAAAGTCCCCATGTTAAGAGTTTTATACAGCTGGGGAACAATTAGCTCTGAAATTAATCATGGCAGACAAAACTCAGGAAATTAATTTTTATTTTTTCTTATCATTTTGGTAACGTGTTTAATAGAATCATCTGCAGCCTTGTAGTTAAGCAAGGATTTCTCTACTTATCCCAGTTTTTTACTCTGGGTGGTGTCTGCAGAAGGGTGATGATTAAGTGATAGAAACTGGGAAAGGAGTATCTTAGTTTGGGTGTGCTGAAAAAGTTCTTCCAAGTATAGGCACTGGGCCAAGCGATATTGCATGAGTTCTGATTTCAAGGCTCCATGTCTGCCTAGGATAAGTGAAAGGCATGTCTTAAGCACTTCTAAATAAATAAATGTCATTTAGGTATGCAGTTGCCACCCTCAAAAACTTTCCAGTGCTTCTCTTTGCAATTAGATGTTATCTAAACTTCCCTGCACTTAATATAGAGAATACTTAAGCAACCTGTGAATAATGAAGTATCGTTATTTAGTTACCTCAGGCAATTGAAAAGATTTTAGAGGTGGCTGCTGTAGCACAATGGCTGCTATATCTTAATGAAATAACTTGTCATTATTACAAGCCTTTTCTGAGGTCAAGAAGCAGATAATTCCACTCCTGAGCATATAATGTAGGAGTTTAAAAAACGAATCGTAAGACTGATTGTAAAATAATAAGACTTTTAAAAGTATATAATTTCATTTCTTTGTGTTGGATACTGTGTTTGGAGCCCTTAGATACCACATTTTGAGGACTCTTCTGCACCTACCCAGGCAAGAAATTTTTTCTTTTAAAATGAAAACTGAGATCCTCATGTAACCAGATGACTTCAGGAGTCAGGGCTTTCAAGAAAATCTCACCCATCTCAGTAATCACTCAGTGATCACCAGCAATGGTCAGTAGCATTCAGACCTCAAAGTCCTATAAGTCCATGAAAAGCATTTCAGCAAGCCCATGGAGTAGGTAAGTCCATCAGCCTCATCTGTGGGCTGATGGCGGTGAGAGGAGGGTGCTCATGAGTGATCAAAAGGCTTTCTTCTCTCTATTGCAGTTCCAGGGGTGAGGAGTGTTTCAGTGAGGAATGGGGATGTGTTTACAGCTGCACCAGTCACCCACTATTGGCACAGGAGATACACCATGAGGTGTACTGTGTTTTCTGCGAAGGGATGAAGAAGAGCCTGGGCATGGAGGGAGGCAGCAAGTACTCTCCATCCAGTCAGCAGAGATGCAGGCTTTTGGACTTTACCAAATGTCTGCTCAGCTCCCATCATTTAGATTGGACTGCATCCTCCCTTGCGTGTTCTGATTTGTAAAACCACATTGGAAACAGGCATTTTTCCCCTCAGCACAGCAATTGACAGTGGAAACCACTGATTTATTGTCCCATCTTCTCATCACTATAAGATGGTTTGATTATCAGAGGCTGAAAACAGAAGTTTGTCTCCCTAAATCTCCACAGCCTGTAAAAATTTCAGTGTTCCTATAGGTTACCATCTAACTTGACAAAATGCTTGCTGCAAAGGTGTTCTCAAGTGAAACAGGCCTGATTTCATATTTGTGAAATGAAAGAAGGCATATATTGTGAAAAGAAATGATTAGCAGTGGCAAACAGGTTCATGAGTGCATTCTTCTCTTTGCCTGGTAGGTGACTGACAATGGCTGCAGTACTTAATGATTTCCCTTTTCATTCTGACCTTGTCTGATGGGTGGGAATTGTTTCATCAGTAGCTCTCATATACCCTGCTTCTCTGACGGGCTGGGCATGCTTCTTGTCATCATGAGTGTCACCAGAAGACAGATGACTGATCTTTTTGAGTCCGGCTGCATTGTGGGTGCCCAAAGTTGCCTTAAAAGCTGTTGGTAAAAAAAGAATGTGTACTGCTTCTTGTAATTTGTTAAGGACCATGGTATGTCTGCTGCCTCCCTGAAGGTCCATACAGGAGGTCCATGGAGAGGACAGAGTGTGCATTTGGGCTGATGGCCAAAAAGAAAGGTCAGGCAAAGCTTTCTCCAGAAAGCAGGAGTAGGGATTATTAGAAGCATGGACTTTCCTTCAGTGCCTATAGTTTGGCTAACCTTTTAGAGCTCCCCATCAAAAAGCTAAAGATATGTCGAGGCAGGTTTCATGGGGAATATATCAATGAAACGTTGAGCTTTCAGAACTTTGAAAAATAAATTGAGAGTTTATAAATTATGCAGAATGAATTATAGGATGCTGGAAATGTCAGGAAACCGCACTGCTTTCATTAGGTTTTTGTTACAGGTTCCTCAAGTTTTCCCAATCAACAGCTAACCTTTAGAAGCATTTCATTTCCTACGTATAAATTTTGGATTGCTTTTATGCAATTCAGATCTGGAAACTACTTACAATATCTAGGAGAAAAACTGTTGAAAGATTTGGATTTTTTTGAAAAACCAATAGTCAATACTTGTTTCCAGCCTGTCCTATGTACTGTTGAATGTGGGATTTCTGTCTCAACACAGTTAAGGTGGAACTGCTGTAAATTTGCACTGTGGTAGAGCCATGACAGCCAAATTGCAAGGGCGAGTTGAGGCACTATCAGATTTTTGGAATCCACACCCCGAACTCAGCCTATGGGGCTCCCTTGAAGATAAAAGTCAGAAAAGTTTGAGAAAAGGTTTTGGTTTGAACTCAATTTTCTGACACCTACTCAGCCTGAGATACTTGAAACCACACAGCTTAGGGGTATCTCATACTCTGCTTGTGCTCAAACACTTGACAACACACACAAGTTGCCAGGAGAGAGCTCCAGGCCTGATGTTTCTGTTCCCAAGTCCAACTGCTTGGGTAGGGCTATGGAGATCTCTCATGGGGAAGTTGCATCAAGGTGATGGATTGAGACGCAGAGATTAGGCAAAACAGAATGCTTGAAACCTAGCCTAGTGAAGGCCAGACAGGATTTGAACTTTAAACAACTGGTTCTCATTTTCTCTTAGTAACTTAAATTTACACATAATCTGGATAGAGTCAGAAAGATCTTCCTAAAATATTCTTCCTTTTGGCAGGGTGCTGTCTTCTGAACCATGTTTTCTTCTTCACATCTTCAGAAACATGATCTGGGAGGGATGACTTGTAACCAAAATTCCCCACTGCTAGTATTAATAACAAAAAGCCCGACGTGTAGCCTCTCCAACTCCCACCCGCTTCTGACAGGATCAGGCCCTAACATGGCTTAGAGACAGATGTTCTAGGAAGTCTCAAGTTGCTTAATATTATTTGTTCACACATCCCAGCTGATGCTAAATCTTGTTAGGGAGGTGTTAAATGTCTGAAGACTACAGAGCCACTATCCATTCCCAGAATGAGTCACCGGGACGGGAGAGCTGAGTCCAACTATTACCACCCGCCAGGGCTTCCGAGACTTCCCCCCATTACTCCCCCTTTTTCATTTTAATGGAGATATTAATTCCAATCCCATGAATTGGAATTTGGACACAATCCCTGATTTTCTTATGACATATTAATAGCAAAATTGGAAACGCGCAGGATTAAAAAAAGAAAAATCTGGTGCATGGTCATAAATGTATAATAAGAACAAAAATCTCAGTTTTTCTTAAAGGGAGGGAACTAATCTTCTAATTAAAAATTCTTCTAAAAATATATGACAGCTCCTTGCATACAAAGAAGGGTTTCTATGTGGGGAGCTCAAAACACTTTCTGAACTCTATATACCTTCCCTGAGGAAAGGGTACTGAATTTGTTTATTCTCCTCATTTCACAGATGGGGAAGCAGAAGCACAGAATTGAAGAGACTTGCCCGTTGTCAGCTGTGGTCAGGCATCAATCCAAGCAATCCTGATTTCCAGGCTCTGCTTTAACCCGTCAAGTAGACTCTGGTTCTTCCTCCTCCTCCTTGGCGGTGTCCTTAGCGGTTTTGCCGCCTCCCTCCATGCAGCCTCTTTCTTAGGTTTAAAATGGGGCCAAATGTCTATCCAGTGCTGTGCATAAGGGAGCAGCACACCATACAGCTTCCCGGCATAGAAAGTAAACATGAAAATGCCGTTGTCTCAGACCTCAGCCTTACACACACATGGTGCGCAGCCCCACTGAAACCCATTTA
This sequence comes from Strix aluco, assembly GCF_031877795.1. NCBI lineage: Eukaryota > Metazoa > Chordata > Aves > Strigiformes > Strigidae > Strix > Strix aluco. The sequence continues at coordinate 161,967,160 of NC_133931.1, forward strand.
ATGTGTTTAATATGCATCATCCGTGACTTGTAGGTTGGATGCAGGAAAAGAAAAACAAAACATCACTGTAAAACAAACTATGATTTCAGAGAGTTGCTGAAAACGAAAAGCAGGAACAGGCACCAGGGATCTTTCAACAAATGTAATTTAAAGAGCTCACTTTCAGCTCTCTGGGCACTTTGACAAGCATTTAGTGGGATTCAAGCAACTACTGAGTAGTAACGGGCAGCTGTCTGTGCAGCATGGCTGTGCTGGGGTGGAAGAGAGCAGGATGCCCGGGAGGGAGAAGTGGGGGTGACAGGAGGGAGCAGGGCTGAGCAATGTGTGCCAGGGTCCTGTGTGAACCCCAGCTTGGAGCGCGTACAGCCGCCTGTTGTGACTTTCACAAGTCAGGGAGTGAACACCCTCCTTGGTAATGAGTCTGATAGTAAAACTGCCCTCTCCGAGCCAAACAGCACGCCGTTTCCAAGGCTGTGGAGGACCCCAAGGGACGGGCTGCAGCTCCAGGTGGCTGAAGTACAGGAGAAAGTGGGGAGGGGAAAGGCAGTGGGCTGATGGGAGGGAGCAGCTTGGCAACAGTTGAGGTTCGCCCAAAGCTGCAAAATTTCTCTCGGCTGCTCATTCCTTGCAGGAAAACTGCTCCTTTCTGTCTGCCAGAAGGGATTTCTTCCTGACAGCCAGCACCAGGCTGCATCAGCCACCCGGGCAGCCATTTGCAGCTTCACTGGAATGACTTGTGTGCACTGGGGACACCTTTGTGAAGACTGTCCTACCCACCTTTATTTGCCACCTCTGCAGAGCCAGTGTTTATGCTGGGCCAGGCTTCCTTCACCTTCTTATCCTTTCCAGCACCTCACAGCATCAACAGGGAAGATCCTTTGCTAAGTTCTGTATGACTTGCATTTCCACCTACCTCCACACATAGTCCTTAAAGTCAGGCGTTGAATACAAGTCCAGTTTTCTTTGATGGCTCTTTCACAGCATCAGAGGCTGACCTCTGGATGTTGCCTAGTCCAACCCCTCTGCTCAAAGCAGGGTCATCTACAGAGGGTGGCTCAGGACTGCCCCTGGTTTTGGTTTTGGATATCTCCAAGTGTGGAGACTCCACAACTTCCTTGGGAAACCTGTCCCACTGTTCAACCACCCTCCATCTCTCAGGTACTCCCAGGTACTTCTCTGTTTGCTCTACAGCATGAGCTGTGCAAGTGCTGTTGTGGGTTTTCCTGGGACTGGGTACTTTGATGACATAGGGCCCTTCCTTCTTTATGTCTTGGTAGTTGATATCCCCTTCACCCCATGTCCTCTCCACCAAATCTGGGTTGTACATTTTAGGCCCACTTGGGGCTAGAAATGTACAGCAATGAATATAATTACAATACATCAGTTATGCATCTGCGATTGTGATACATGTGTGTGGTACATGCATGATTTTTGATTTATTTTTGTCTTCCTATAGAGAGAGATTTGACATGACACTAAGACATCAGTGGCTTTTGGCTGGTTATACTCTACTTCCCCACCTGCTTTTAATGTTTCTGTGTCATAAACAGGCTTGATATTTTTGTAAAAGATTATTCATGTCTTGTAATATTTCAAACTTTTGTTATGAGAAGAATGCTCTCCTGCATTATCTAAGTAGTAAGAGAATCAGGCGGGGCTTGATTAGGTGATAATCAAGTTCCTGAGCAAGTAAATTTTGACAACAAAGAGTTTATGCCACTGGATGAACAAGACCATTTCCTAATAAACTGCAGCTCTCCTTCCTGTTTCTGTTGCACTGAGAAGGGGGCTCAGCCATGTAAATCTTGCTGTGAAGTTAAACTACCCCATGGTTGGCTCCATCTGGCACAAACACCACCACACCCCTCCAGTCGCTGGTCTGGAACAGCTTCCCTTTGCTATCTCTCCAAGGCAGGAAGTACCCCCCACCCACCGACTTTGCTCCCCGAGTTATTTCCCGGGACAGGGGTCCTTCCCACCCTTCGGGAGGAGATACATCTTTTAGGAGCGAGCTGGGAGTGCCAAAAACCACCCACTCAGCCAGCCGGCAGGAGAACTCAGTTACTGGCCTCGTTGTCTCCAAGCCCCATTTAGGTTTGTTTCCTCTGAGTTTGGAGCAGCAGGGGGGCAGTTGGGCGGTTTTAACCTTTTGTGCCAGCACAGCAATTTGATGATGACACACAATCTCCTGGGGTATTGGCCAGCTGAGGTCACTGCCTTGCAAAAAAACCAAGCAACTCATGAGTTTGAGTGTGATTTACATGAACCAAACCCATGCTCGGCTGGGTCAGAATTTGACTCCATCTGTGATGGGGGGACAGCCTTGCCGGGCCAAATGGTGTAACAGTGAGATGTTGCTAAGAGGGACAGTAGTCCTTGCTTTGCTGTACCACCTTTGTATTTCTGCATTTGCATCATGGCGTTGCCCACTCGTTGCCAAGGGAGTCGTAATTCAGAAGCTGGAATACGTAGAGGTGAAGTAGGCATAGGCTGAATGATGTTGGGCAGCTTTTTTTCCCCCATCACTCTGCCTTGGTATTTAAAGCAGCTCAGCACTTCTGCTGCTTTTGTACTGCTTTCCACCAGGCAGAGGCCTGACCACTTTGTATCTTAAAGTAAATGCCCATGGGTAATAGAAACAAAGATGTGGGGCACCAAGCATGCCAGGCAGGAGAGCTCATCCTGGGCTCACGTCTCCAGTACAGATGCAGGGCAGGTGGAAGTTGGTCTCAGCCTGTCCTGGTTTCAGATGGGATAGAGTTATTTTTTTTTTTCCTTCTTAGTAGCTAGAATAGTGCTGTGTTTTGGATTCAGGATGGGATTTGATATGAGAAGAATATTGATAATGTACTGATGTTTTTAGTTGTTGCTAAGAAATCAAGGACTTTTCAAATTCCCATGTCCAGCTAGTGCGCAGGTACACAACAAGCTGGGAGGGAGCACAGCCAGAGCAACGGACCCAAACTGGCCAATGGAATATTCCATATCGTCTAACCTCACGCTCAGTATACAGATGAGGGTTGATCAGGAAGCTCACACTCGCTTCTGGGATTGCGGTTTCAGGATTCTCTCTTCTCTGGGATCGCTAGCTGGGAATGGGCTGAGCATCGGTCAGCAGGTGGTGAGGCATCACATTGTGCATTATGAGTTTGTATTTTCTATTATTACTATTCTTGTTATCATTATTATTTTAATTTTATTATATTCCCATTATTACATTGTTTTTATCTCAACCTACAAGTCTCCTTACCTCTACCCCTCCAATTGTCCCCCCATCCCCCAGGGTGGAGGAAGGTGAGCAAGTGGCTGTGTGGTGTTTGGCTGCTGGCTCGGTTTAAACCATGACACAGCCAAAGGCAGATCAGAGGTTCTATGCTTGTGTCCAAGAGGTGACTTAGTTTTTAGCCCTTTTTAGACCCTTCTGATTAAAAGAAGGAGCAAGATCCTCTTGAGAACGTGCTGAGTAGATGAGTAGTACTAAATGACACGGAGAAAGAGATGAAAGTGGCTCAAAGACTGTTCAAAACTTGGTGTGAACTTGGGCCAGGCCAGCACTTCAGGGACAGTAGCCTTGAGGGGACCATGCAGCCAACGTGCTGCTTGTTTTGTGATGAGGAGGGTCAAAATCAAAACATTTTGAGGGGCATTACAGGAACATTTAGTACCTAAGCTATGCTGACAACACTTGGAGTGATTAACTCAAAGTGTCTCAAACCTGGAGTGATTAACCAAACTTAGGGAAATACATTAACTGAACTCCCTGCCTGTGAAAACAGGTACGGACATGGCCCTCCTAGGTATGTAAATTAATTCAGTGAGAGAATACATGCCATGGGGTGTATGTGCATGTATGTGCATACATCAAGATGTTTAAAGAGACATGACAGATTTTCAACATGTGCAACATACTGCATGTCGAATATCATTAAAATGTCATCTTCAGAAAATAATGCTTGTGTGGACATTCTGAAAATACATTAATCATGCTTATAGCCATACATTAGGTTGAATGTGTTATATATTTTTCCTGCTTAGGACATGAGGTAATCAACACCAGATTTGTAAGTTTTCCATTGCTCGATTCGATTAAATAATCATCAGACTGTATTGATTTTATATATACAAGGTTTGCAGTAACATTTCTTACATCGGCTAAGAAATAATCTCTGCAATTATTCTTTGAATTAAAAATCCAAGGATATACCAAGATAGTTTATGCACAAAATCAGTGAATTAAATTCAATTTAGCTTCAAAAATGAAACGCATAGAACCACTCCCATTCAATTTGTAAGCCAAAATCTCTTCCCATGTGGAATTTTAATGGTGGATAACTTCAGGTAATGAATAAATCTTTTTAAAAGTGTAAAATGTGGGGGAAAAAAAAGAGGAAAAAGAATGAAGTATTGTCTATGAATTATTGCTTTTTTACTGTACCTGCATTATCATGTTTAGCAATGTTACCTTTGATATTAAGGTGCTCACTCCAGCTTTATATCACGTAATACTTAAATCAAGTAATCAAGTGGAGGATGCAGGTTGTTTCAGGAAGTATCTTTCATTTACTGTAAAAGAGTAAATCAGCTCTGAAATTATTTCTATTCATTGCTAAATTGGCTTTGGTTTCAGCTTTAAGAAGGAAGGAGACCAATTAGTGATAGCCCAAAGAAGAAAAATCATGAATATTCAGAGGCCTAGAAAGCATGACCTCCTGAGGAAAGACTGAAAGATTTGGGTTTGTTTAGTCTAAAGAGGAGAAGACTTAGAGAGAAAGATGATCACAGCCTTTGAGTACGTTAAAAGTTGCTCCAGAAGGGGATGGGAATAAACAGCTCTGTGCCCTCTCTGGATAGAGCAAGTGACCGGCTGATGCTCAGGCAAGGACAGTTTGGTTACGACTTGGGAGGAGGTGCCAATGCTGGTCTCTGGGATGGAGGTGGCAGAATTACATGTTTTAGGAACAGGTTAGAAAATGTCAGGGATGATGTAGATATTTCTTGTTCCTGTTTTAATCATGATCCTTCTGGTTGGAATAGGTGATCTCAAAAACCCCCATTCTCAAAAGAGTATTCCTGTTTTTGAAATCCTTGTTTTCTAAGATCCTGATTCTTTGTAATGAAGTAGGAAGTGAATGTATCCATATAAATTCTTACCTGTATGTTGTGCAGTATTATGCTGTGAAGTCACGTATTTTAAGGTTTTAGTCCATGAACATACTCTGGACACAAAAACTATAAATGTGAGCTGTAAAGCTACATTAATCATAGACATTCAGGTACTGAATTGACTAAAGTATTGACTAAAGCAGGTTAAGATGGAGACAGTACACAGAGCAGAGCTGGATGTGGGATGTCTGTTCTGGAAGAAAGTTTCAAAGGAGGGAAGTGGTGTTAGTTTGCGGGGGGGCATGCTAAGGAAGATTATTTTTCTACAGAATGCAGGGTAACAGGGAGAGCAAAAGACATGTGGTCAGGAAGGCCAGAAAGGCAAGTGTTATATTAGGGTGAATGAGAGAGAACAGAGATACAAACCAGGCTGTCAGTAAAGGTGGAGAAAAGGGGTCCAGTTTCAATACATCAGCTGGAAAAGACCAGAGTAGGGCAAGAAACCAAACATAAGGAAGAAAGGAGGAATCCAAACTAACACATAGACTGGAAGTAGACTGAAGGAGAGATTAACATGAGATACCATGGAAAGGGAGTAAATAGAGAGGATCTAGGAGAACAAAGGAGATGTTTTGTATTTACTGTATTTATGGAAGTGTTGGGATTTCCAAGCGCATACATCAATAGCAAGAAAGATACATGAGCCTTAATAGCATGAGAGTCTTGACAAGATGTGATGAGCATGCACACAAGCATAAGATCATTTGTTCTAACGAAAATGTAGAGAAATACTTTTCATGAGCTAATTTTAATCAAAAATCTGTTTTTGCATTAACATGGTGTCTTGTAGCATATGGTCAGATACTAGCTGTATAAGACCAAGCAAACGGACTGAACTGTCTGTTAATTTTTTTTCCCCACATACATTGATAGATTTCATAAGACTTATTATGTACCTTTTACTCACGGCCTGAAGTTCAGCTTGCTAAGGAAATGTGAGTCCACAGAGTAATGGAATCCGCAGCCTAACCCCAACAAAGCGTTTGTTTATAAATAGGAAGAGAATATCCTAATAACAGAAGGCAGATGTTAAACATCTTGATTCATTTCAAATCTACTCAGTCTAACTCAATGAACACAAAGTCAGGCAATGGTGGACAAACAGAGCTTTATTTTTATCCTAGTGGGTCACATTAAAATATACGTCGTGTTTTCTGCAACTTGTGAGCTGAGTATGAAACAGTTTGAACAAATTTTGGAGAGAAACTTTCAGGATTGATTGTTAAAACTATTTAATCATATCCTGATTTTCAGTATTATTGTTTGTTTAATATTTTAAACATTCTGCATATTAAAATCCTCGGGAGACCCTTGGGGTTGCTAGTTTGTTGGTTATATTGCGCATAGTTTCTCCACCACCATCCCTATTAAAGCCAGTGTTACAACATCATAAATAGTTGAATTTTTATATTGTCAATGGTTTTGGTGATGGCAATTTAAAAATATTCCTAAGTGTTCTCTTTCTGCTTGGCCATGTGTACTCTTTCAGTGCTGTTCGTACACAAATAAACAATTGGGATAATGCTGTAAAGTTATTTTTGAACTGCTGCCTGGGCTTGAAAAAGCTCAGTGCACAAAACTCACTGAGGTGAATGGAAACATTCCAGCAAATTTCAGTGAGCTCTGGATCAGACTCCTGAACACAGTGCTGTTTCAAAGCCTTTTTTTTTTTTTTTTTTAACATATTGTAATAAGCAATGTTTTCTGAACTTATCTAAGGTTTCCAGTGATTAATATACATTAGCTTCAACGTGTTTTGACTGGCTGATGATTAGGTATCACAGGGCAATTTCTTAGGTTTTTTTTTTTATTCTGCACTTCACAGCCATTACACAACACTGCTCCAGCTGTCCCAGTGTCCAGATGTTGGCTGTAAAGCTCTCTGAATTTAATATCGTACGCAATTCCCCCCTTTTTGTTATTTTTTCCCCAAACTGGTTGAAGCTGCAACGCCTGTGTTAGCTCTGTTTTCTTACAAGGACTGTTTTGAGGCAGCTATTACTCCAATGTGGTTTGGAGGGAGCTCAGATTTCACCAAAACCTGTGCACAATCACTTCATTTGTTTGAAGCTATCTTCCTCATTCAAGGTGAAAGAGCCTTCTGACCATGCAGGGCGCATTCTGCTCCTGCATCGGCTGGAGAGCCTTACATTTCTGTTTTCAGTCCTGCATCCTTGCCACAGTCCCTAGTTAACTTTAGCATTACTAAACCCCCTACAAAGCTTCTGCTTGAGACCCTGCACAGGAAAGGCAGTGTCTTTGTTTCAACAATTTCTGTCACGTTAGGGTGAATGATTTCTTCCACTTGGATAGTTCACAGCCTTTTGTACCTCCATCCTGTGCTTTCCCTGATACTTTCCTTTACATGCCTGTAATGCCTGCCAGTTGAACAACTTGGAGACTATTATAGGTGCTAATCAATCTTCACAACTGCTCTGTAAAATAGGTAGGTCTCCTTATTCCCTTTTGCCCCTCATTTGAAAGCTGGAGACTGGATAGATGTGCACCCATGAAAGTGTGTGGCAAAAAAAGTAATTTCTGCCTTTCAGTTAGTGTCTCTTAACTGTACTTGCAAGCTGTTTGCTAAAAAGTGTATCTATTTGGGAGAAAAGCAGTTAATTGTCCCCATATATTTGACAATGCTTTTTGGTGTTGGCAAGGGACATGTAGCTGTATACCACTTATTGCTTTGCAGGTCTCTTGAGAGCTCAAAGAGGGTTGAAAAATGTTGCTAATTCCTCTAATCTTTCAGCATAGAGTTGAGATGGGGCATGAAGTATGTCATTCAAAGGATACTTGAGCAATATGATTGGCTAATGGGGAGTCCTAGCAGCAGGTACAACATTTTAAATATGCACTACCAGAACACAGGCTTTTAAAAAGCATTTCTCATCACCCTCACCTCCATGTTTGCAACTCTGTAGATAGCTTTTCTAATTGTAATAAGTCACAACAGGGCATGCCTTGTTGGGCCATAATCATACTTCTCAGGCTGCTGATAGCACTCCTCCTTCGGGTTCGTGGCTGGCGTACACCCGAGGAGTGCAATTATGGTACAACAATGATTGCCCTGTTGTGCCTTATTATTCAAGCAAGGCACTGAAGCAAGTGTTTGTATGCGTGCACATGCAGAGACAAAGTACATCTGAGCAGGTCCTTACCAGATAATTAAGAAACTTGTATTAACCCTATCCCAACATTTCTTTAATTTGAATGTTCCTTTTATAGCTGCCATTTTATCCTACTTGCTAGGTAGCTCCCAGGAAGTCCGCCAAGGACTCCCTTTTCCTTTACTCTTTGCCATTATCGTTTTGTTTTAGCATGCATTTGAGTCCTGGCAAGGGTGACATCCTGCCAGCCTTGGAGTAGGAAGATGCCTGTTCAGCTATAGGGCATGGAAATCACAACCCCTGGTAGTAGGAGGTCCTCTCACACCAGGTGGAAAGCTTGAGCTGAGCTTTTGTGTTCTGATGGCCCACTGAGGCTAGATCACTAACAAGTGTGTCAATAACCATGGCAGGTCTTAAGAAGAGCTCCATGCTCTGCTTGGACCCAGACTAGAAGAGCCAAGATCTCATTTCACAGAAATCTCACTGCTTTTTGATGCGTGGACCTGAACATACAACATGAAAACAAAAAGTGCGGCTGCTCTACCAAACCCTGGAGTTATCCAGTCCCCTTTAAAACTTTTTGGTGTTATTCTTTAGCTTTAGGTATATTTGGATATGCAGAATATGAAATGTACTCATGACATATAGAAGTGTGACATACAAGTGACACCCTTCTCCTGCAATAACATCTGTAGCAGTGGACTGCTGCACTGTGCTGGAGGACACCCTAGGGTCAGCCCACCATTTGTCACTGCAATTTGGAACTGAGGAAGCTGCTTAAACAACAGACAGGGAAGAGGCACTTCTCTCATTTTTCTAGGCTTATGCTGTCAAATTTTTAAGTCATAAGAACGGAATGAGTTCTATGATCCACAGTTTTTTTGGAATATCTCTTCCAACTCTGAGCATTTTTAATTGCAGATGTTGTTAAGATGTCATTTTTAATGGCCTTATGAAGAAAACTCTGCCCTTTCCACATTCTTGAGCTTTGAGCAGTGTGCATTCTTCAGCTGCTCAACAACAACAGCCTGTCTCCCTCGGTCCCGAGGATGCTGAGAATGGGAACACTGTATCGTTGCAGACGAGCTAGTGTTTGTCATTGCATTGTGGCACATACCCAGTTCAGGGGCTGTAAATTTTCCTTGAGAGGTGCAGCTTTGTGAGAGTCGGTCACAAGTGAGATTCTATGAAAGCTAATGCAATGTTTCCTGAGATTACAGATTGCTAGGCTGGGGTCAGTGTTAGGACCACAAGCATAAGGTGTTTGAGCTAAAAATATTTTACAGCATCTGCCAGACTGGTGAAATTTTCCATATTTGCTGCTGTGTTCAGTTCTTGTAATGGTTACAGAGGATCTTGGCTTCCTCTTTATCCTCCCTCGATAGCAAAAGTTAATCACTTGCACATGGACTCCCTTGAAAAAAATATGTGATGTTTACTTGTTTTCCTCTCTCGTGTTAAATTTCATTTCCTCTGCTCCTACCATTTCTCTGTGCTGTGAACCTATTGCTCATTGGAGTATAACACACAGAGCTGTTTTTCCTGAATAAAAAAGTGATGCTGTTCATCTCTTTTGGAAAGGCCACTCTGCCCATCTGAAGGCAGAATCTGTGACCTGATCCCTGCAGCTCTCCTGGATTCTTTCTGTTTCAGTCAAGAGGAGTAAAATTTGAAGAGAGCAAAAATAATGGTGTGAAGCTGTATGGGTGTTACACCTGCAAGCCATTTCTGCAGAAGGGCAGAAGGACTGGGGGCTGGGATGCCAGATTCACTGAGCACCACTTTCACATTCACAGGAAACAGGCTAATGACCTAGTCTGGCTCTTGGGATTTACATCCAGCTGCAGAAAACTATCAGGAGGGACCCTGGTGATAGGAAGATTTGGAGTGTTTTGGCCTGACCGTTGTTGGTCCTGGCTGCAGGGTCACAGTGCAAGGGAGAGAGATATGGCATCCCTGTGCCCCTGTCAGTCCCAAAGGAGCCCTTCTGACCCTCAGAAGCCCAGTTTCAGACAGCCTTCTTTCCCTCTGTGCGCTGCCAGTGGTGTAGGACTCCCCCTGACTTCCCTCTCATTCTCTAATGTGCTGTTTCAAAATGTTTTGGCTCTTCTTAACCGTGTTTGGTTATGAGGTATCACTCCAGTTCTTGAAGGGTGAGCACCTCTGATTTACATGCTTTTCATGCCCAGTTGTAGGATTTCAGGGCTCAGTCTGGCATACACCATTCAGGATAGTCTCTTAAATGAAATCTCTATCACATATACATCCTCATCAAATTAGTCTCCTCTCCCCTCTGGATCTGCATGCCGACCCTGCTGCTTTGATGTTACAGCACTGAGGAATTTATAAGACATGGTATTTTTTCCAGCAAGAAAACATGAGCAAACCATCTATTATGATAATTACTGAAACTGATTTACATCTTGTGAAAAGATTAGGTGGCGGCTGCTGCCTCTGCTTCTGCCTTGGAAATGTCCCATAATGATATCAAACTTCAGGCCTAGGGAGAAGTACACAAAGGCAGCTTGAAAACCTCTGGATGTGTATCTTCTGATAAGTCTCCATGGATCTGCTGATAAGGCTGCTCCTGGAAGGATTCTTGCTTCTGGTTCTCTTACCAGGCAGAGGGATTTTCTCCTCCTTGCAGTTGTGCTTCCAATGAGCATTTGAATTTGGTAGGACTTTAAAGAATAACAACCAGAGAAAAATTAGATTCAGACACAACACTTCAACTGGTTTTACAGCATTGGCCAGCAAGTCACACTGAGAGCTCTTCCACAAATGAATCTGGAAAACGTGGTTTCAGAGATGTCTGTGTAATGAGTCCTTCAGTATCTCCTCTTCTCTCTCCTACAGCTTTTGGAACCTCATGTTGCAGACGTGTTTATGCAAATGAATAACTTCACTTGAATAATTTTCTATGACTGTGTAAATCATTGGAGCATCTTGAGCCTCTGCCATAGATATTAAGGGGAGTTTTGTCTCTGGCTCCAGTTGGTGTATAAGGACAGCTCAGGTACATAGTTTGCTTCCTCCCCCTCTGTTTAGACACCTTTCAAGTAAGGTATATGTAGAGTTGGGTGAATTATGCAAAATAGTTAGGGCCTGAGCACTAATTCTTGATGTTGTTAGCCTGCTGAGGTTTCATAAGCAAAAGATTTTTACTTTCAAAAATAACTGAATTTCAAACTTGAAGGGATGAGCATCTTTTGAAAATTACATTATTGCTAAGAAAGCCAAATTCATACAATCTAAAAAAAACCCCAATACCAGGTGAGTTGTTTTGGGGTTGTTGTTAGACAAATACATCAAGAGATTGTAAAAAACTTTATGATGAAGCCGTGTTAGGGTTTTTTTATATTCTGATAGTTTAAAACATTATCAACAGAAGACAGCCAATGAAACCGAAGGGCCTTTCAACATTTTAGCACATGAAACTCACAGTCATATAATACTGAGGTTTATTGCAGTGATGGGAGTCTAGCAGGATTCAAACAACAGTATGAAAATGTATCTGGACTATGATAGGATAACCACACTGCAATACTATGCATTAAGCAAACTCAATAGTTTGCTTCCCACCCTCACTATCCCCCAATTAACAAAAATAGTTCTTGTATGGAACAGTACTTTGCCATGGACATATGCCACTATCTGGGTCAGGGAGTGGTTTGGTGCAAAGCTTTGATGTGTTCACATGTTAGCGTAAGCACTGCTGCTTATGGAAGAAGATGGGCAACAATTTTTCAAGCTCCTGTGAGTGATGAGAGGTAGATTTTAGGATATTTAGGATGTCTTTGCTGAGGGGCAAATGTATGATATGTATTTAGTAATTTTAAACACCACTAAACTGAAGGCAATGGAAAACACAGAATGGATCTTCCATGGGCAAAAAGAGGTAAATTAATCATATACTTTACTGCATGTGTAGTTTACTGTGTAATGATGTTTTATAGGGGTACTGTAACCCAAAATAGTTTGTCCACTGTGCTTATAACAGATCAAGATAGGGCTATCAACATGGATATCTTTCATAAAGTATCTAATTCAACACACTTCAAACGCTTAAGCCAGTACACATGTATTATTCTGTGAGAAAAATAAATATGAAACAAAAGCTTTGGCCAAAGGTAGCATTTTGCCTGAAGGCAGTGGTTAGTGTCACATGCCTCAGAGACTGCTTTCCAGAGGGTGTCCCAGCTGCTGGTGTCCCTGTATACTTTGTCCTACTTCATGCAGCTATGTTTATTATAGTATCTCAGTCCAAAATGAAGGTTACGCTTTGTGTTTGGATATTACATCTACACATCCCTGTAAGGTCCAGTCAGTGCAAAGAGGGAAGGTTGTTTTATGTGGTAATGACCACATGCTACTGGGGCACCAGAACGGAAAGTCTCTTCCAAAACCCTGGTTTCCCTGAGCCGTTTCTAATCTCACAGAGGCTCATGGAGCTGCAGTCTAATGTAGATTATCAGAATTACTTGCCTTGTTTGTTTAGAAGCTCACTGGCACCAGGTTTTCCCTGATGGCTGCTAGGATCCGTGTGGAAAAGCCCTACAGGATGTAATAGGAATCTTTGCAGAAACATTAAAAGGCCCTATTTAAACTGCTCTGAAACCTATAGAGTTTAATAGAGAGTAATATCCTTTCTATTGTTGTTTTTAACTGTCCTATATAATTCTATATTAAATTCTTGAGAAAGGCTGTAATTTTCTATTAAATTCTTTCAGGCTTTTCCACAAGGGTTCCGTAACATTTTTCATCTTTCCCAGAAGTCAATCACTTCAAGCCGCTAGCCATATGTACACATTACACACACACACACACACACACGTATGTACATGTGTTACTCCTCTGGAGTCCCTTACTCAGAGCCAGGTTCAGTTCCCTGAGAAGTGATTGCCCAGAAGAGCTCACCTCTTGCTGCCTGTGAGCTGTCAGCCCCGGGGAGAACATGACACACTTGTGCTCTGCATCAAAACCCCCCTTGCTGGGCAGGTCCCCTTTCTCTGCTCGCCAGGGACAGACCCTCTGCATCCACCTCCGTTAGCTGTGGAGTAAAGGCTCGTAGGTCATTGCCCAGCACCTGCACCACGAGGGTGCCCACTGGGGACACTTGCCTTCTCACCAGGGGAAGTCTTTTGAAGGAGAAGGAAAAGCACGCTCATAGGAGACAGGCAGCTGAAGCCAGCAGCCAACCAACAGTTCCAGCTGAGCTGCCTGGCTCACATGAATTAATCTACCTCTTTTAAAACATTCACACGCTGATCTGATTTTGACTGCTCCCTGCACCCAAGTGGCTTTACAGCTTGGTGTGGTTTAAAGGGAAATTCCGACGGCACTTTCTCTGCAGATTCAGTTTATCCCAGCGCTGGCACTCAGACCACCTGATGTGCACGTTATGTTTGTTTATTTTGCTGATACCCTGAGAAGGTCGTTGGCAGTCTGTTTCCTGCTCTTTGGATACATATGCCGCTGCAATCTCTCTGCTCAATGTACAGTATGCAGGAAATGTAAAGTTGAGTAAACAAAACAAACACGCACAATTTGTGAATTGGAGAATATTTTGTTCTTCCTTCTGGATTGCAGTTTTACTCCCATGCCGTGGGTCATCAAGCTTCCCTGTGAGAAGCCTAGCCTGACCCAACTGCAGTGCTCGCAACGGTGATCTCTTCCAACCCAGGGTCTGACACAGAGCCCTGGAGCTGCATGTTTGTCAGCGTTTGATGATGCTGAGGTCCCGACCTGAACCCCCAGCTTAGAACCACTCCTTCTCCAGTTTGGCTTTGCAGCTTGGCTGTGGGGCCTCTGCCTACTTCCATTGCAAAATGTCTGAGCGTGAGTTATCAAGAGACTTACCAGACAGGCTTGCAGTGACGTGCTTTTTGGTTTTGTGCTCCTGCACATGGACCTGAGGAGAGAAAATGCATGTGAAAATTGTTCACGAGGTGTTCATCCTTGGGAACCATCAGTTTGGCAGCTTATTCCCTCCATTATAGTATGGCACAGCCAAATAGGTGCTTTTCTCTTGGCTACAGGGACCATTCTGTCACGGTGCCGTGGGAACCTAACTTCTGGGGCACACAAAAAAACTTGGGCCCAAGCCTGGAGCCTACCCATGCAGCACCTGTGTATGCTCAGGAGGTCAGAGGGGGTATGTTGTTCTTATACACCCTTTTAGTTAGCTCTCGTGTAGCCAAAGGCCAGGTGGTGATTTTGAAGCATGTGAGAGAAAACACGTCTCACGGTAAGAGGCTGGATTCAGGGAGCTTCAGCTGGGAACATGAATATTTTAGCTGGAGGAATTAGCTTTCTGTAGTAATTTTTGAGGGTGATTAGGTTTGAGGTGAATACCTAGGCTGTTTTACCACAAAGAGAAGCCATTTAGCTTGCTAATGCTGTTCTTGTGTCGGCTTCATTATGTGACTAATCTGCTAGGGTGCTAGGCTCTGGACTAGGAACTCTTAATGTCTGGATGTCCAAATCAAAGTGTATAAACAACAGTGACTAAATAAAAATATATGGGTATTTGTATATCTATAAATAAATAAGACATTTAATAAGGCCTTGTATATTGAGCTGTCCATGCATAGCCATCTGCTGGGATTGTGCCTGCCGGAGTTGGAGAGAAAAATATGTGAGATATGGAGCAGCTGGGAATATACACACTAAGATACACTTATCAAGCCCCCTGACAGCTATTCCGGAGAAATTCCCAGACCTGTGGAGTGTGAATATCTTGAAATTTGGAGGAGCAAGGAATAGAGTACCAAAGTTTACCCATCAGAAAGTGCTGCTCCAGCAGTGGTGAAAGTCTATGGTGATTCCAGTAAAATTAATGGAGATGCAGTAATGCAAAACTGTTGTGAGATCGGCATCAAGCACTTTGCTTTTCTAGGAGATATTAATCAAAGTTCTGACCTTTTCCCTGGGAAGTTTTATTTCTTTTTAATTCTGTCCATAGGGTTACCAGATGTGCTGTGTTACTGGGATTGTCTTAGCCGAGCAAGGCATTCTTGGGGTCCCAGCTGATTTGCTGAAACTGGGATCTGCTCTGATTTCAGTAAAGCACTGGGATTTCCCAAGGGTTTTCCTGACTCTCTTCTCTATTCTAGCAGCAGGACTATGTGACTGAGCCCATCTTCTCCTTCTCCAGTAACCTCAAACGCCAGCTGCCAGTCAGCTGAAAACCTGAGACAGACAATCATATTACTGCCTTTGACATGGAAAGATCTGTACTGTAACAGCAGAAGTTCAGCAACAGCAACAGTTTCAAGCCTGACATGTAGGGGAAAATGTCTTCATCCTTGCTTGCAGGCTCTTACAGCAGGGCCATGAAAAGGGCAGACCGTGTACACTGACTGTGGAAGGGGTAAAGAAAAGAGAAGAACCAGAAAACCCAGCAGAAGCGAAACTAGTAGGGTAGAAAATGGAGTAGGACTGGGAAGTGAAGGGTAAAACGAATTACAAATTGCATTTTGGGGGCTTTTTCTCTGCACAGACATGGTAAGGTTTGAAACAGATAAAGATCATTTATATAAATGATCTGAACTGGCAACACAGGTTTAAAAGCTAAGTCCAGGATCTCCTGACAAATCAAGGGAACTGATCTTTAGGCTTGATATGAGACTCAGACCAGGAATGTTTGGCATGATTTCGCATTTCCTAATAAAAGCTCACAGTGCCTGACATAGCATCCTACTCTTGTTAAAACAGCAGTAGAATTTTTAATGAGCAAGTGTTCAAGAAATTGCTTTAATGTCCTCTTCGAAAAACAGCCCCTCATATCACAGCACTCCTTAACACCGTACACAGGGCTGTAACTTTACAGCCTCCCTTGAGCAAGGCATGGTGCTTAGCTGTCCCAGACCTGGGTAAGCAATGAGCTGCAACTTGGTCACAGACCCTGTGCTCCATCTCCTCCCCGCTGGGGTCTTGCAGAAGGTAAGTACCTCTTACCCCTTGAAGTGAAATAAGCTATTGCACCTCATTTTGTATTCTGGCTGAGAAGGAGAATGCTCCAAACTCAGAATATTAAACCCTTTACATGTGAGATGCTGCAGATGCAGGCAGTGCTCTGGCCAGGTGCAGACAGACCGGCTTCCAGGTGGTCCCCATGAGCTCCTCCTGGTGACAACTCCCGCCCCTCCATTCCACCTCCATGCAGGTTGCTATGTATAATACGAAAATTAGGCCTGGTAGAGAACTTCTGTGGTCACCTTTTCCAGCTTCTGGAGCCTTTCTTCTATCTGTGTTCTGTTGTTTTTTTCTCTAGCTCTTAACTGTTGGGGCAAAGAACGATGTGGCCTGCCTATGTCATGTGCCACTGCAACCGATGGGTGCTCGGGAGGCTGAAGCAGCTTCGTGTCAGAGCTGCTGACAGGTGACTTGCACCCCTGAAGTGCTAAGGCTTGGACAACAGGCCCAAGCCAGAGTTGACGGGTGCTGCACTTGGGCCACAACAACCCCCAGCAGCGCTACAGGCTTGGGGAGGAGTGGCTGGAGAGCTGCCAGTCAGAGAGGGACCTGGGGGTGTTGATTGACAGCCAGCTGAACATGAGTCAGCAGTGTGCCCAGGTGGCCAAGAAGGCCAATGGCATCCTGGCTTGCATCAGCACTAGCATGGCCAGCAGGGACAGGGAAGGGATCTTACCCCTGTACTCGGCACTGGTGAGGCCGCACCTCGATTACTGTGTTCAGTTTTGGGCCCCTCACTACAAAAAGGACATTGAATGACTCGAGCGTGTCCAGAGAAGGGCAACAAAGCTGGTGCAGGGTCTGGAGCACAGGTCTGATGAGGAGAGGCTGAGGGAACTGGGGGGGTTTAGTCTGGAGAAGAGGAGGCTGAGAGGAGACCTCATCGCCCTCTACAACTCCCTGAAAGGAGGGTGCAGAGAGCTGGGAATGAGTCTCTTTAATCAAGTAACAAGCAATAGGACAAGAGGTAATGGCCTCAAATTGCACCAGGGAAGGTTTAGACTGGATATTAGGAAGCATTTTTTTCCAGAAGGGGTTGTTGGATGTTGGAATGGGCTGCCCAGGGCAGTGGTGTAGTCCCCATCCCTGGAGGGGTTTAAGAGTCGGGTTGACCAAGCGCTGAGGGATCTGGTGTAGTTGGGAACTGTTAATGTGAGGTTAATGGTTGGACTGGGTGATCTTCAAGGTCTTTTCCAACCTAGGCAATTCCGTGATAGTGTGATTCTGTGACCTATAGATGAATCCTGTATATTTTATAACTTATAACCATTGTGCTAGTAGGTATTGTACTAAGTTATAACAACCCACTTATGCTGATGTAAAAAGTGCTAAAGCATTGAAATACTGAAGCCTGAACAACAGGCCCCAAGCCGAAGCTGCTTAGTATGTAATCATTAGCAAAGTATGTAAGCTTGCTAGTGAAAGATGTGGCCTAGAATATAATCAGTAGTGAGGACGAAATACTGAGAGAATGTATCCAACTTCCCTTGTTCAACCTTGTTCAAGGCTGAGAATCCACATATTTGGCCTTGTTAGAAACTCCCTTGGTTTCCCCCCCCAAGCCCTGGCCAAGCTTTGAGTGGAATCCAACAGGACAATGAAACCAGAAATTTTCCGCTCAAAACAAAGGTGCCAGCTATTCTGGCTTGCCGATCTCTAGTATATAAGGCTGGGCACGCTCACAACGACTTTGGATGCCTCACCTATGGGTGGACGCACCGCGTAGGATTTCCCACTTGCCGGGACAGGCTCTCCAAATCCTCGCTGTAACCGGGGCTCCCCAGCGACTGCGGATCTGGATGATGGTAACATATGCAAGTGGTGATGGATCTTTCTTAATCACTATTCTCTCTCTCGTGTAGTAATGATTTGATGCATTACCCTGTATTTTCCTATTTGTTGCTTTAGGTGCACTATTCTGCCTTTTCTTACTGTATATTTTCTGTATTACTCTGTTACATTATTTGATTATCACTAGTAAAATATGCCTACTCTTTTCACTCTGGTGTCCGAGTTTAATTGGTATCCTTAATCAGCAAAACAACCCCTCATGTTGCCAACTTGACTCTCTTGAGTCATGACTTGCCAGTCTGAAATGCTGTGATATAAACCTATTTTTCTGAATCCAGTGTTGTCTGATGAGGTCCATCCCATGTCGTCTGGCCTTGGTTTTATTTGTCCTCCTGTGCTGGATGTCTTCTGTTTGCAGTTGCCTTTTGTCTTGCCATCCTGGATCTGTAGCTACCTCATATAACAAGTATTGCAGTGCAACTTGGACATTGCCTTTTGCCCTTATTTTATGTAGCTATTTGACAGCAAGGTAAAAATCCATTTGCAGTGTGATCCCAGGTCTTTTGCTTTTTTTGTGACAAGCAGGCTGTTGGCTCTCACTCTGTTCCCTCTCCCTGTGTACCTTGCACTGCTCCTTCTCTGGACTCTTCATGGGAAGCTATCATGTTTCCCTGTCCCTTCAGTCAATGCTGAGTAACTATCTAGTCCTTGGGAAAATGCTTCGTATTGGCATGTGATGGTCTATGCTGTCTGATAAGCAACATACTTCTGTCCTCTGTGTCTTTGACATCAATCTCTGGGCTGTCTCTACTGCTGATGTTGCTTTTGCAGGCATCCAAGGGAAGATGCACTGCACTCGCATTCCCTTTTGGCACTGAGTTACATAAATGCTGCTGCAGGGCACAGTGGGCGGTTGGCTGAGCAAAGGTGTTAGGTTATGACCCCCTACAGAGTGCAGCATCAGGTCTCTGAGCTTGCCTCCTGCCCTCGTGCCCCCCCAAAGACCTTCCTAGCAGGGATAAGAGTAGCGATACGCTGTGACCATACAGTTCCGGTTACTGACAGTGAAAAGCAGCCTGTCAGCACTTCCTTAGGTTTAGCTTTGAGTTTTTTGTAGCTGTAGAATCTGAAAATTAGAAAATAAGGCTTTATACTCCAAATTCTGTTTTCATGAACAGCACAGGACTCCAGCCCCAGGTGTGAAACACGTACCAGTCTCATGAGATAATTCCCAATCTCCTGGGATGACTGCCAGTCACCCTGAGGCAATGTTACTCTTCCCAATTCAGCTGGAAGCACGGGGTTACCTCTTGTATGAGTTGCTTCATGTGATCTGATCAGCCCTGGGATTTGCCTCCCTTGAGGTCTTTTAGCAAAGAAGCAAAGATGCTGCTGCCCCCTCATGCCATGGCCCACAGCAGCTTTGACCCCCAATGGAGAAATGCCTCGATGCTGTTCTCAGAAAGGTTTAGGGAGATCAGAGCCAGGAGGGGTGTTTCTAGGGCATACTGATATCTCATGTGCTAAAGCTGGATTCTCAGCCACATGTGTTGTGGACACATGCATGGCTCCTAAGTCTTGGTCTGAAACGCCGTGCAGTAGTTTCCCATGAGTGCTGACTTCAGGTCAGTGCCCCTTACTGTTTCTCTTCCATGTCCCATAGGATGAGGTGCTGCACCTTCTCTGACTATACGGCTGCCCCATGACTCTCAGTCTTCTGTCTATTGTGCAGCCTCTGGAAGGATGGCTGCCTCTTTCTATATCCCAGGATTTCTTTCATAACCCCTGCTCTGGTGATTTCCCTAATGCTTTCCGGTTTCTCAGGATGTTTTGATATCATAATCCTGAATTGCTTCTCTGTTGTCAGCTCCTTCTGTAATAGCAATGTCATTAGTTACAGCTTTGGTGGCTGGGAGTTGCTTTAATGAATGGTTCAGTTTACCCAGCAGGCTGGGCTGATGCCAGAGGTATTTGTGACCAGCCAGAGGTACTTGTGTACTTGCCAAAAGGTACAGCAGAGGTTGTCAGGAGAGTTTCTCTAACATGGTATGTCTGGGTTCACTTTTTGGCATTGCTAGTGGGAATGCTTTGCCCCAAAGACCCTGTGGAGTACATTTATAATGACACTGGTTTTTGAACTGTGTAATGGTGCGAGTCTGGCATACCTGAAGTCTTCCTTGTCACTGCTAGGCTGGAATAGCGGGAATAAAGATGTAGCTTTGCCAGCGCTTTCCTTAGAGACCCCATCATGGGTAATGGAGCTCCACATTTCAGCAGGCTCAGGTTGCCAACAGGGATCTGTTTTTAACCTTAGTTTATTCAATATGTCTGTCCTTGACATACGTCTGTATATTCAGCAGCAAAGCTGCACAAGGGACTGTTTCTCCTTCCCTTTCAAGCTGAGAATATCTGGCATGAAACTACAGTCCTATCCAAGGCTTGTCCTATTCTGCCTACATCTCTTTCTGTAAACCCCAAGTGATAACATCTCCTGCTTGGTGGGTTTCTCACAACAGCCAGAATTTGCCCACCGGCCTTTCAGTGTTTTCCCTGTAGATGGCTAAGGTATGGTTATATGTCTTCAGCCAGCTATCGTCACTTATCCGTGTTCATAGGATTGCACTGCAGCTGATTCCACTTTCCAGCTGGAAGCAAATTGGCTTAACAGCACACTTGCAAATATGGAAAGTTAAATGCTTAGCTACCTCCTTCTGCAATGTGTGCGTACTGATTATCTGTAACGGCTGCTGAGATCTTGCTGCAATCATCAGCAAAGCTCCTAACAACGTATTTACCCAGAAAATGAGAGGATGACTATGTAAAGATTACACAAGAAACAATACCAGTGAAGGCCTGGACACACAAAATTCAGCATAAGTGAACGCAAGGTGTGCAGTGGCTTGTACAGCCCTTTGGAGGTCTATGCCATGCATGTTTGTGTGGCTAGCAAAATTAGGGCTGGCATGTGAAACTGTGAGTTGCTGTATGCAACCTATGGTGGCATCTCTCTTTTTTTTGCTGTACAGATATATAGTAAGTGTGTCCCCCTCTTCTTTTTTCTTTTTTTTTTGTTTTTTATCCTATTGTAGCATTTTGCCCTTACATCCTTGGTTAGGTTGTTTATTTCTCATTTCTTTCAGCTGTCCTTGCTAGCTGGAAGCATTTTTCTGGAATAGACCCTTTTTCCTCGATAACCTCTTTGGGATATTTGAATCTCATTTCACACAAAACCATGGTCTTCATGAGGGAATCCAGATTCACGTGTGGATACCATTAGCCTCACTCTGTAATAGCAGTATCTATTCACTCCTTGCTGTCTTGATGAGCAGGAAAAGGTTTGGTAGGAGGGGGATGAGAGAGTACCACTGACTTTGCATGGTCTCATTCCTCCTGGTGTGAGAGCCTGCTAATGCCTTTCCCAGCTGTCACGGGGCTCTCAGGATTGCTCATGGCAACAGTGTCTCACTCATGTCTTGTTCTTTTTCAGAAAGGAGACAGTCAGATGCTTTGCTTTCTCTTTCTTATCTCCATGATCCATCCTACTTACAAGTTCAGGTTACTGTTCTTCAGGGCTTGTACCTGGCTAGAAATTAATCTCTTTGGTGATCTGTCTCTCCATGCTACCTGCTTGCCTCCTTTTTATGTACTGTATCATTTACCTTGTAAACACATTTTTATTTACTATTGCACTCACTGACATAACCATTGTCACAATATTTAATGTTCTTTATTCATGGTGGGGAGCTAGATTGAATAAAAAACATGCAAAAGAAAGCAATTGGAATTTGCAGAAGTCTATGGCTTTGATAATGCTTTTCTCTGAAAAACCCTATCTATAGTACGTAAAGTGAAATAGGCTTTTATTTAATCAATTGATCACAGAAGTGCTAGGCCTGAACAGACACAGACTGGTTGCCAAGCTCTTCCTCTGACCCCTTCCCATCTTCACTCCACATGCTTTCCTCAGGAGGTTGTGACCATCTCGTTGAATCACCAGCTGCCTACACCTGCGGTTAAATGGAGCAGGGCTGCTGTCTACATCATCTGTGGGAAGGAGACAAGGGAGAGCTGCTGCTTTTCCCTGCTGCTTTGCTCAGGAGTGCCAAGGGAAGAGCCCCAGCTGCCTGGGGCGAGCCAGTATAGGCAAGGAGTAAGTAGCAATGGCAGTCTGAGGGCTTCTCTGTCCCACTTTCTCCTTTAGGCCTGGAGATATAAAGAGGCTGAAACTTTAGCCTTATAATACAGTGACATATTCAGTTTTGATACGTGCTCCAGATACTGAGAGACATGTAAACCCCACAAATCTTTTCTGTTTTAGCTGTTTGTCACAATAACTCCTATGTAAGCTTCCTGTAGAACTGATCGGTGAAACCCTAAGTCCCCTGAAGTCAACTGGAAAGCTCTTGTTTTCCTGGCCGCTGCAGGGCCAGGCCACTAACATGGCTGGTTTTTGCCTTGTGTACGTTACAACACAGAATATAGATTAATTTTTACTCTGTGTTCAGTCCCTTCCAATCTATTATTGTTAAATACATAGTATCTGATTATCCTGAGTGCACAATAACTGCAAGTAGAATAACATTAGCTGCTCTGAATGAAAGTAATTTGATAGCTAATTACACAGGAGGGAAATGAACAAACCCTGAGTTAGCTAGACATATCTGCTAAAAAGCAGGTATTTTGGATGGATTTAGATATAGGATTTTGCTTATTTGACACAACAATGCATCATACTGCATTTATAGCCTGCATTATAGGAGTACAGCTGGCTGGGGGATAATGAGTCTCCAAATTCATGATTTCCACTTTAATTACACTTTAGATTAATATTTGTTCCTTGGAATTTGGGGGCTTGGGGCAATTTTCTGGGAGAATCTTAAGAAAACAGACCTTATCCGTAGAAAAACCATCCTTTATGCAGACACTTTGATAAAGACCCACCTAGAGAATCACGTTATTGTTTTAGCTTTTCTTCTTTGATGGAGTTTCTTGCATCTGAGGTACAAACATCCTTCATAGTTTATACTCAAAATGGTAATAAGTGACTGGCCCATATGGAATCAAGTCTAGTTAGTAAAACGTGAGTAGAGATCTGGGACATGACCTTCCCTTGGCTGGGACCAATCAAAGATTTTTCTGGAAACAGTGAATTGTTGTTAATGCAGAACTTCTTCAGTGATCAAAACACCTAACACACATCCACTTTTTCAAACTGACTCAATACAAATCCAGACTTTGGGTTTCTGGTTTAAAAAGTCACTTTCAGTCACCTTGAAGTTTGCATGACTTTTCACACCAAGCCTGGAAACAGAAAAATCTTGTTATAATCACAACATTTGTCCAGATAGATCAGAGCCGATACAGTATCTGGAAGGTTTCCATTGATAGTGTCTCCTAATTTTTGCAAACAGATGATAAATTTTTAGCTAGACTTTTAGAGGTCTTTGAGCTACACGCCCAAGTTGGAAAAGGGCCTGAGTACAAGAAAACAACCTTGAATGGGAATATTTTCATAGCTTACAAAGCTGACATCTGGCTATAAACTCCGGGCAGTACTCCGGCCCCTTGCTGTGAGGCTGAAGACAGACTTCAGGCCTGTTGTGGGGTTTATGTTTGTGAGAGCGCTGGATGATTCAAGGCTGCATGCATCTCACCAAGGTTTCCAGAGCTGGCTCCCCGGGGAAGGGTGGTGGACATGACGGCAGACCGAGTGCCGCCCCTGCCTCTCCCCTCTGAGCTCCTTGTTGCCCTCCTCACCCCCGTCCCTGTCAGAGGCACCAAGTCAGCTCTAGCTACGTGCAGCCCGTCGGGGCCAGGGAACTCCTTGCACTTTCCCAAGGATTGGGTCAGGCCTGTTTGTTTCACTTTTTTAATGGGATCCTGCAGCGCCATCCAGGGCACTGCTTTTTTATGCTATCATCGCAGACCCGTCCAGTCTGACGGAGAAACCTTTGATTGACACGTTGTCAGAGAAGCCTTTGCACTGAATCTGCTCTTGTACTGATTTTCATACTGGTGTGAAACTTGACTTCCTCAGAGTTACTCTGGAGTTGCAGCAGCATAATTGAAAGTGGAATCAGGCATCAGAGCCCCCTTTATTCCCCTGGCTGAGGAGAACTGAGTTATCAGTGTGAACATTTGAATGTGAATAAAGATGAAGAAATGGAATTCTGTAGCCAAAGGCTCCTTGGTATTGAATTTATGAATAAAAGACGATCGCCAGCCTGCGTTAAACCTCAATACCGAGGAGGAGTACACCCTGTCACTTAGTGTATAAAATCACAATTAACGTACTATAATGGACTTTTAAGGGCAAATCCTGTAGAACTGATTTATATCTCATAAAATATTACATTAAACCCTTCTCTTTCTCCTGATACTTCTGTAGTGTTTCCCCTTACTGCCTATGTTTTAAATGCAACTCTATTTCTTGTTTTATGCTTGTGCAAAGGTGCAAGACAGTGGAGACAATGCAGGAAAAGGAGAATTTGGGCAAAACAACCATTCTGCAGTGACCATGATTCTGTTGATGTTCTATTTGCAACCAGCTTTTAAAGAAAAGTAATACAGTGAGGGAAAGAGGACAAAAGATAGAGCAGCAAGTTGGGATCTCTCAGTCTTTTGTCTGCTCTTTCCTTCTTTCTTTTGCAGATACAGGAGTAAAATCACGGTATCACAAACTCTTCCAAGAGCTATCAGAGGCCCAGTCTGTGTTTGTTAGGCCTGTGAAATCCCACAACATGTGGCAGCCAAACAATGTGCAGTGATAACTCAGCAGGACCAACTGGGTTGAAAGGGATGGCAAAAGTAGCAGTTCATCATTTACCTATCTCAGCATCATCTAAGTAGGTGCACAAAGGGGCTCTGACATTTGGTGTAATGCAAATGTATATGTAACTGGAGTGTGTTTGCCCCGTTGTAAGGAGAATTTATTCTAATGGTATATTCTCTGGTAATTCATTATGGCAACCTGGAATTTTTACCTGTACCTTTGATACAGATCAAGTGGTTGAGGCTTTTGCATTCAGGAGCACAGGAAAATCAGTCAATCAGGGACAATCCACTTCTGTCAAATATTATCAGATGATTAAATACAGATACGGTCTTGA
The DNA here is from genome assembly GCF_031877795.1 of Strix aluco. NCBI lineage: Eukaryota > Metazoa > Chordata > Aves > Strigiformes > Strigidae > Strix > Strix aluco. The sequence continues at coordinate 161,992,310 of NC_133931.1, forward strand.
GTTGTGCTTGCACATCATTCAGTTGCAAGATGCTTGGAAAAAATGGGCACAGCTTCTCACTGAAGTAAACTGGCACGATTCCACTGACATAAGATGAAACTACCCCAGTTTGAACCACATAAGGATTTAGCCTGTGGTGAAATTCTGTTCTTTCTTCCCCCCAAATACTCCACTAGATTCCCTGGTTTTACAACAGCTACTCCATGTCTGGTGACCTAAAGAAAACATACAGAAGTAGAGGACTGCATCTGTAAACAAACATGTAAGGACCCCTGGCTTGCACCACTCTCAACACAGTGAAGAAGGATGGTCAGGCCAACACTGTTGAAATTTTAATGCTTTCTCATGTGGCCATACCAAAACATGTCTGCTGTCACTGTTTTGGGGATGCTCCAAAACTTGATTATTCCTGCTTGCTTTGTCTTTATAATATGTGAATAATGCTTATTTGCTGCTAAACCCCTATTGGATAAGAGCTGTAGACACAATAAATTTATATTTTAAACTGTTGCTCCATTTTAAAGAAGGATATCTGCAATTAAGAGCAGGAGCTGCATGTCAAAGAGTGGGAGCTCTGATGACCCTGTTATTAAATGAAAATCGTGTCCCATTTTAACTCTGCTGTTCAGCTTTAAAGGACTGAACAAATCAAACTGAATTTTGATCTAAATAAATGAGAATCCCAGCTGAGAGAGTTAAACAAATTCATCTCAGGCCTTTCTAGACAGGATCAAGGCCATCTTCCACTATCCTGGTTCTTGAGACAGGAATATTCATAGCTCTTAGAGACCTTCTTGCTGTGTATGTGTGTACGAGCATATATGTTTTGACATTACAAACAGAAAAGGGAAAGAGAACAATATAACTTGATGTGAAATTCAGGGTTGAGAGGAGGAAGGGAGAGCACTGGTTCAGGAAGTTTTTTTTCTCCTCCAGCAGTCAGTATATCGTAGCTGAAATCAAAACCCTATAGCAAACTCCCTGAAGGAAGCAGCATAATAAATAGGTCTTTAAGGTCCTTTCTGAATGACATGGAATGAATGCCCCTCTCTTTCCCCCTCTCCCCTCCCAAGGTAGAATTAGAAAATGATTCTCCATGTAGAGATATGTGATCCGTGCTAATGGCAGCAAATGAGAATGCCAGCTGCTGTTTCACCCTCGCTCGCACCCCTGCCCTGCTCCCACCTCCCCACAGTCACTCTGGCAGTAGTTTCATGCTTTATTTCAGGCTTACTGTTTGAATAATGATAATAATGTCTTGCACTCCTGTAGCGTCTTTCATCTGAGGACTACAAAGCGGTTTTACAAACGTTAGCTCTATAGGGGTTCATTCTGCAACGTACTAAAAATGATCACAGAACGGACATATAGTCATATAATCACACAGTTGATTATTTACCCCTTGCAAATCTAAGTCATCTACATCTATATCCGTCCCAGAGTAAAAACATCAGGACTGTCTTTACAAGGTACAATGCATATATGCATGTATAATGCATGGAAAAAATTTCAAAGGAAAACTTACTGCAGTGTTCCCAGGAGGAGGAGACCTATTATATTTATTCACTACCTACTCTACTATGAAAAATGGAAAATACTAAGGTATTTGTGCTTCATTATCTAAGACAGGTTTGTATCAGTTCCAGCAGGAAGTTGTATTCTCTCTACAGTATGAATTAAAATTTCTGTGGCCTTGCTGCAAAGTACCAGGTACAAATAACCTTGAATCGTGTGACACAGGAGAGGTTGAACATGCACCCTTGAAGCAAGGTCCTCTGTATTCTTGGAAATTTTGGGATTCCTGATCTGAGCTATGCAGTTCCCATCTAATCTAAACTTGTGTGATGGGATTTTTTCTGTTTTCCTGTTATTCTCATACAGGGTAAGGCCAAATTCTGCCCTTTTTGACGTTAATAAGCAAATTTAACTACTTGCAGTTGCCATAAACAAATACATATCTGCTCATTATCTTTACCTCCCAAAGCTTCAAATTTTTGCTGGAAAATTCCAGAACTGGGCTTTTTCTAATCAATTTTACATCAGCATAACAGGATCTCTCATGGTATGTCAGAATTTTAATTTCTCCTGTCTCCATCTCGGTAGTGAAGCAGCTGAGAAGAAGTGAGAAATAGGCTAGCCAGACGTTTTGAATTCAAATTCAAAAAGCAATTTGAGCTAGAAATAAAAGTATATAACCCAGCAGCATATCTTTTTTACAGCTTAGGTACTGACTTACTTGATTTTGACCGAGTCACTTAGGTGAGGCTTTTCAAAAGAATCTATGAATTTTACCTCCCTCCGTGTTTGGTGCCCAACTGAAAACACACCAAACCTGATTTTCATCGTCACCGTCCCAGGTTATTATGTGCTCAACACCCACAACTGGGCACTGTGTTTTGACAAGATCCTGTGCCCACTTGGTGACCTAAATAAAGTCCAGATAAAGCATATGGGCCTTAAGATAAGTCTCATGTATTTTGATTCCTCAGTGAAAAAAAGAGTTCCACAGAGAATTCTGCTATCTTAATGTATTTTGAGACAGGGCATGCCTTTTGTTGGATTACTGAGCTGTATTTTGTTAAGATCATTGGTAAAAGTTTTCTGGAAAAAGCAGACATAAGGACAATTGTACTACGATAAGCCACTCCTTCTGAAAGATTGGAGAGATTTTAGGAAACAGAGTCACTGGCCTTGAAGAGTGTAATTCAGTCTGGGATTGCAGTTTGACCAGAGGAGTGAATCCCAGATACACAGGAGAACTTGGCACAGCTCAGGGAAGATGCTTTCTCAAGAAATAGCTGACAGTTGCCAGGAGGAAGCAAAGCAGAGCCAAAGGAGCTGTGGGGACGCTTGAAGCTTTACCAGGTTGTCCCTTGTGTGACACTTAAAAACACCTGCCTGGGATGTCCTCCCACCACCCCTCCATATATTTGCCTCCAGCCACTTGTGATTTGTGGACCTATAGAAAGTTTCCCATGTAGGTGTGAGCCCCTGTGTAGGGTCACTGAGCCTGGTGGCAGTGGCTTTCTAAAAAACGTACTTATATTTCATGCAGATGCTCCCCAGGGGTTGTAATTTTCAGCCTGTCCATGCTTCATACACATCTGCAGCTGCATTGCACCCTTAGGTTCGTTAAATGATTCCCTGGCAGGGGAGACCAGGTACCAAGTAGGAAGGTGGTGTGCACTGGGGTCTGGTCCCTACACCCATACAGGCATAAGGTGGGCTGTATTACTTGAGCAGGGAGCTTCAGGGGACTCTGCTGCATAGGTGAAACCTGAGTTACCTTTTGGAGACCCCTAGGACTTGTCCACAAGGGTGGAAGCCAACCCCCATGGACCTTGCAAAGCACTTGTTAAAATTCACTGAATTTCACTGAATGACACCAAACACAAGAGTTAGACGTATTGAAGTAAAAGCTGGGTATGGGTGTCTAATGACAGAAGCTAAAGGCAGCGAGACTCACTGAAGAACATACTGGTGCAATGCTGGAGGAGAATACACTTTGTGCAGGAGCTGTGGAGTTTCATTTTTCCACTACCTTCAGGAAGGCCCCACAGTCCTTGCTGGAAAGGCATGAGAATGATGCAAAAATGTTGTGAGTGGCTGAGCTGTATGGTAATCAAAACCTTGATATATCAGGATATATATCTGAAAAATTATTCTGCTCCAAGGTCACACTTCCATCCACAGGACAGTCTCCGGGATGCTGGGGAAGATTACTAAAATGAATCTCCGTATTGTTAAAATGTTCTTGGACCATCACTAGCTTCTCGGTATTTTAGAAGTGCCACTACAGGGAGGTTGGGTGGTGCCTGCACACAATAGCTGCACAGATGCATTGAATTACTCTAAATGCCTGAGTGGGCTGGAAGGCCTCCATGGAAAGGGGAAGTTCAGTACCTAAATGGCCTCAAGGTGCCTACCGGCATCCTCCTTGAGTAAGTAACAGCATTTAACATGGTCACAGACAGAGGTGTGCACTTGAGCACACATCTCTCAGGCGAGAAGTAGTTCTCAGATGTGTGCCTTTACGTACTAGCCATGACCAGCGCAAGATGTATTTTAAACGGTTCATTTCCCTAGCTACTGCTGCCCTGTAAATAATATGATAGCACCAGTATTTTCTAGTGTATTTTCCCTGCGAGGGAAACAAAATAGTTTGGACTCAGGGCAGAACGTTGCCTTCAAACATAGGTGCACAACTGACATGGATTTCCATGGCACCTTGCCCTGAATATATAATTGCATTTGGTTTTGAACAGCTTTGTTTATTTGTATATTTTGTTAATGTGTTTTGCACCTCAGGCGTGTACTTTACAAATGCAAATTCCTTGGCTTACTGTGGTAATTTACAGCTTTTAAAAGCTAATTTCGAACCATTTTGCAATGGTAAAAAGCCCGTGTTTCGTGTTTCGTGAGATCCTTTGCCAGCGGGACCTTGTGTATCTTTTCGAAAAGGTGCAGGGCATTCCCACCTCCCACCGAAATCAGCAGGACTCAGCCAGCCAGAGGGAAGCCGACGAAGCCCTCAGCCTGGCACTTAGGAGAGAAATCAACCGACCATCCTCCTCCTTATAAATCGTTATATTGCAAGAATACCCAGGGGCCCAGGGCAGAGAGCAAAGCACACTGCTGTATCCACTGTCCCATCACAGAAGAGAGGGGAGGGAAAGGATGATTCTGCACGAGGGAGACAAGAAGACAGTGGTTGGTCTAGGACGAGCTGAGAAGATTCAGGGAGGGTTTTCAAGCAGGAGTTAGCTTCTGATTTCCCATCACTAGCAAAACCCTGCAGTGGGAATGACAAGAAAGGCCATACGGGCCACAGCTTTGGGGTTCCTGGTGCATTGTCCTGCAATGGTGCAGGACCGGTGCAATGCAGGAGGGGAGTTAACTCCAAGTTGTAGATGGGTAAATAAGACAAAGAATGGTCTCCAGATTTCTTCAGAGATATGATATGAAGCCTAAATCAGATCAGATCTCATGTTTCTTAAACATACAGCATCTTTCCAGCTGCTGTTCAGTGGAAGTTCTCACTGGGGAAGGAGCAGGCAGATTTCTGGCTTGAAAACCTGTTAGAAGTGCTTTTTAACTCTCCTGAATCCAGGGCATTAGCCCAGGTGTTCCACTATAACAAAACCAGGCCCAAGCTTGCTGCATTGCAAAATGTTTCGTCCTATTTGTATAACTGCTTCTTGAAACAAAAACATTCAATTCCCTAGAAATAGGGAATTTTTGTTTAATAGTTTGTTTAGGAAATAAGAAACGGGAGAAGAAGGGCTGCTTAGTTTTTAAAAGAGCCACTGTGGTCTTAGAGCTATTCCAAGCCTTGGGGTTAATTTTCAAGATGAAGTCTTTGAGAAAATAGCTTCCTAATAAAATTTTAAAATTTGGAAGCCTCCATTCTCTGGAGTTTTTAGGGAACTTGGTTTATTAAGGAATTTTTCTACTAGTATTTTTCAGCAATGACTGTGCTGACATACAAAAAGGGCCTTACGATGACAATGGAGGGTGCTGGTCCCCTTTGCAGCTACGGACCAGAGGGTCAGAGAGAGTGCGTTAGTTGCTTCATTTATCCATTCTGTTTTGTGATGAGAAAGTTGCTTTAAGCCAGCTCTGCTCAGCCCAAAGCCCTGTTTAGACATGAGAGTCATATCTCACTGATCCAGCTACTCCCAGCTTGCATCAGCTTTACCTTACATTGGTGTCTTCTGTTTGTGAAATGAATTGCTGAGGCTCATGCCGTTTTGACAGAGAGCTTAAAGCAGCTCAGCAAGTCAGAGTTAGACTAAGTGTGTTAGGACACATGGGGTCTGATCTGTTAAACTTTCAGTTGTGCAGCTCAGCATAATTGTGTTCTCTTTACAAGCTGCTAGATTCCTAGATGGGTTGCTTGTATGTACTTTTTTCTCCCTATCTGACTAATAAGATTTTTCAAGGCTCAAAAGCCACACAGCCTTGAAAGAAATCCTTTCTTAGTTGCTTAACAAAGATATGTCTGGATTTTCTGCAGTTAATGTGGGTAGCTGTCACATTAACCTCTGAAGCTGTTGTCAGGGTTCCTGGTTTATTCTAGAGGAGGGTAGAAAAAAATAATGCTTTGCCCTTATAAGAACAACACTTTTTTGAAGATGGAGTAAAATGTTAAAATTACAACTGATGACATTTGTAGGGCTTAGGGGCTTTTTCACCTCAAAGGGCCTCTCAGCTGATGTAATCTTTGTTTCACCTGGAGGAAAATGAAAGGCAGGAGATGCAATTCTGCAATTCACTGAAGAGTGCACAGTGCTGTGGTATGAATCTGATCTCTCAAAGCTGGCACCCAACCCAGGTCACTGCCTCCCAGCCATGCTTGAGGCGTGGGGCTGCTCTTCCCCCCCTTCATGGCCCAAAAAATGGTTATGTTTCATTTCCTCCCGTTTGGGGTCAAGTACACAAACAGAAATAATCTGTGAGATTGTACAGTAAGGCTTTGGTCCTCCCTGGAGGCATGTAGGGATCCCGTAGAGGCAGTGCTTCTGAGAAAAGATAAGAGCAGTCTCCACGCTTGGTACATTTCACCAGCCCTCTAAGCCTTGGTGGAATAGGTGAATAAAATATGAAATGTTAAGTGGTAAATTTTTAAGGTTGCACTGTTCCTGCAAGAGACCCATAGCATGTTGCCTGTGGCATCCCAAATCCTTCAGAAAGTTATTTCTAATGGTCAGGGGTTTATTCCTACATGTAAAAGCAAATGCTGACCTTGATGATGTGGGAGCTGAATGCCAGTGGAGGAGTAAGGAGCTGTAATAGTGCTTAATACCAGAAATAGGTTTTTCTTTAAATGTCAATGCAAAACCATTCTTTTTTATTCCTTTTCTTTCTTCTTCATTGGAAACTACTAGAAGAAACTAAATAGGTATGCATCCTTAAATATGGATGAAATGCAAGTGAAAGTAGTTGCAGAAGCCAGCCTAGTCCAGTTGCCCACATGCCTTGTGAAGTTTGGTATATCCAGAATCATGTTTCCTGGAGCTTCAAGTGTAACTCTTGTCATAGTACAGTCTGTGGATCTGCAGAATAATAAACTCAGAGATAACAAGCCACCCTTATCCCAGCTTTGAACAGGAGCAGTAGATGCTGACAGTGTTCACCAGTGCCTGATGCTGATCCAGACTTCTTAAATTTCTAGCTTTACTCACATTCAGCCTTCCAAAGGGGATCATTGTAAAGCCACACTGCTGAGATTTACCTTGCAAACTCTGCTTAAGACTGAGAATCACACATACACACAGCCTACTGAGATAACTCGAGTGGTCTGAAGAAAGCAAAAAGGTCTAAGAAACTCAGTGTTAAGGCTCAGACTCTGTCTTTAACCCTGTTCTTCAGACCCTATGCTTTCTGCTTCTGGTAGGTGACTTCTGTAGTGATTTTGAGGATCCCTGATAATGTGGGAGCTGTTTGTTAACTCTTTTCACCCAGGCTGAGCTTGCTGAGGAACACGTGGCAGTCTCCACTGTGAAAATGTTAACGGCAAAGACTCAGGGCAATAATCTTGTATGTATTAGAAGTTTCTATTAATTTTGATTTCCTGTTATTTGAAGGGTGAGGGAGTAGAGTGACAAATTTGGCTACTCCCTAATATTTAATCTTAAAGATTGGGTTTTGGGTGGAGGTTTTTGTCAAAAATAATAACATGAAATGTCTATTGAAAAATTATTTAATCAGAATACTGACACCATTGTGAATTTTTTTGTCTGTACCAAGATTGTATTTTAGCAGTTTGTTGTCAGTGAAATAACAGTGTAGGCATGATGTAAGAAGACTTTGGAAGCAGTTTCTGTTCAAGGATACCGTACTGTTTTAAACTGTGTGGTATCTGCTTGGCATATTCAAGCCAGGAAGTGTGACTTTCCCTCTCTCCTCCTCCTCCCCAGCGTGCTGAGGGTGCATGTTCAGCTGTGGTGTACATGCTCATAAGGGACGGGTTGATCTGAATAGTCCTGGGCCATTTCACACAGGCTGAAAATCTGTTATGGTCTCCTTTCATGTGCTTTGTGTCATCTTCACTCAGTGTATCAGGAATCTGCAGGCTATACAGCTCACTGGGAAAGCCCTAACATTTTCAACCCATCTCTCCACCAATGTAGTGTGTTCCTGCTGTGCTTTTACCTCCCTTTTACAGTCCAAAACTTCTCTGTTATTGGCATCTTTGCTCTGGTGGCCGTTCCACAGCCTAACATATCCCACTGTCAGGAAACTCATCTGTAACTTCTATGTTTTTTTGCAACATTTCTTTGTCTTTCATGGTACAGCACTGCTGCTGTCTCCTCTCAGCTTGGCGATCGCATCCTGCAGATAGCTGTGCTCTCTCCCCTCGTGCAGTCTGTGCCTCCGCACTCATCGCTCAGTCAGGATGTGCTATTAGCAATTGGTCTCTCTTTCCGCCGTAGTTTTGCTGCCCTTCTCAGAATTCATTCCAGTTAGTCTTTCAGGTAATGACATGCCCAGAAATTAAGACTACATTCCAGTGTCTGAAACAAAGCTTCTGGTGACTCAACCCAAACCGGCTTTGGTCTGTTTCACTACTGTATTACTCTTTACTGCATGTCCAATTTGCTGCACACTATTACTATTAAATCTCTGTTGACATTACCGCTTTCCAGGTTTCTCCCGCCCATTGTGTGACTATTTCCCATCTGGGCTTTTCTCATGTGGGAAATATTCACACAAATTCAAGACTTCAGCAGAGCTTCCCAGCTGCATTAGGCATTTCACCAATAAATCACTGTTTCCTGTGGCAGAAGAGAAAACTGACTGAAACAGCCTTTCAAATCCCACATGCAGTGATAGCTCACTCTTCCCTATTCCCTTACTCCCCAATCCTGTGTAATGTCACAAGCAAAATTTTAAACAGAAAATAGAATCAGGCAGGATTTCAGGGAGGATTCAGAGTTGCAGTGTTAACAGTTGGCGAGGATCCACACGCTACCTCTGAAAGACATTAAAAAACTAACTGCAAAATCAACACTGAGTTTATTTTTGCTGTGTTAACCCAAGGTTATGACCTACTGTGCAGCCATCAGGATCGTTTCCCTGTTCCTTAAATTTTGGCTAAGTTGGTGCTGTAATTTAGTGTTGTTTAGACATGGTAGAGTTGATTTAGGCACCTGACCACCCTGCAGTGTAACTGCAAGTGATATGGGGTGGTCAGGGGGGACAGTCTCTTCCTGGTGCAGTGCAAGGCCAGGACCGACCCTTCAGAAAACAGAGCAATTCCCGTAGGGACACTGTCAGTGTGATTTCAGCCCTGATGATGAAGAGAGAATATGTAATCCACACTCCCTCTGTGTCACCAGTGAGGATATAAAAATGGCCAAGGTGGTTCGGACCCCTGGACTGCCTAGCCCAGTTCTCTGTTCCCAGTAGTGCCCCTAAGAAGGCAAGGGTGAGAACAGGGCAAGCATACATGATAATTTCTTCGTTCAGCCTCCAACTATTTTCAGCTCAGGGGATTTCCTGACCCTGGTGAAGTTTGTCTGTTTTGTAACCCGGGGGATTTCTGTTTCAAGCACTTGTCCAGTCTCCCCTCAAGCCTATGTAAACTTTTGCATCCACATAGCTCTTTGATAAAAACTCTACAGGCTCTCTCATTGCTGGGTGAAAAAACACTTCTCCGTGTGGCAAACCCAGCTCCATTTAACTTCATCTGGTGGCTCTGGTTCTTGCATTGGAAGAGGGAGTGAGCAGTCATTCGCAATCCAGCCACTCCTTGCTGCTCTGTATTCTATAGGCCTTCATCATTCCCCTACCAAGTCCAGGCAGAAGAGTCCAAGACTACTCAGCGATTCCTCATACAAAAGCCATTTCACACCTTTGATCGTTCCTGTTTCCTTTCTTTGAGTCCCTCTTCCAGTTCAAGTTTGGTGCAGTATTGAAGGTAGGGGGGAATGAAGGAATTGTACAGTGGCACAATGATGTTCCCTGTCTTGCTTTTTATTAATTTTCCAGACTTTAAGTGACTTGAATTGCCTTCAGATTGGGCATGCAAGGCCTTTTGACTCTGCATGTTGATAACATGCAACAGCCTGTGTTGCAGGAGAAAAAAGATTTTACTGTCTGGTCACTGTTAGAATTAAGTCTATTAGTAATAGATCAGATCTAAGATGAAAGATTACTAATACAATTCAGACCAGTTCCTGGATTTCTTAGCTCAGGAATAGCTGTAAGTTAAGCAGTGCCAAGGCTTGAGCACTGGAGCTCAGTCCCTGGCACCATTGTTAGTGTGCTTCTGGGTATGGGTTTGGCCTGCACCAGCCTGCCCTCTCCCAAACAACTCTTGAGCATGCTTCAAGAATTAGCATGGGCCAGGAACGGTTCCCAAAGCAGTCTGGCTGCAGCTCAGATTCTGCTAGTTCCTTTAACTGTGATTTAGGGAATGAAAGAGATTAATAGTATAAACATGGCCAGACCATGCCAGCTGGACTCAGAGACAGGGAATGGGCTCTGCCTGTATCTAAAAGCTTCCTTCTGGGGATGGAATGGTGGTGTTCACAGCAGCGAGGGCTGGATCTAGAACAGGCATGGAAATGTCTAGACCTGACTGTGGGATACTAAGAAGTTAATACCAACATAGGTTATGCTCTCTATGTTTGGGGATAGCAGTAAACTTCTGTCTCCAGAACTTTCTACCTGCCCACTTTCCTCAAGCATCCAAAATTGGAGATGATTGAATTATTTTAGATGAGAAATTTATATGTTTATTTTACTGCAGGCATGAAAGAATCTGTGCTGGGAGGACATGTTGATTTAATTGATTTGGTTGCTAAGCCAGTTTAAGGAAATGTATATATAACATGTGTGGAAAGCAGTCCTAAATGTTCCTTGCTTTTGACTATGAAGAAAGCCCATTCATGTGCTTTACAAAGGTAAACACAGCTTGGATGTAGAAAGTTGCACACCATCTTCACTTGCCTCAGCGTTGTGTTACCCTGAAGCATTTCAACTGCTTTAGCTGTTGCCACTGCCATACTCACTTTGCTATTCTATCCTAATGTATCTCTTCTCTTTCACTTGCAGGAGCACTGGCAGCATAAAAACAAATTTCCATTTAAATTTTTTTAACATCTGGGGTAACAAATAATACATAAGGTAACTGTAATGGAAAGTGATGAGGGACAGGAAGTTTCTCATTTATTGCAATTGATTTCACTGTGCATCAAGAGCATTTACATACAGTTAATGCACCGTTGGCAGTGGTTCCCCTGTTGTTTGGGTGGATATTTTACACAGCAACAGGCAGAAGAGAACATTTGAACAAATAAAAGAAATTAGGCACAGGGAGCAGAGATTCAGGTCTAGTCAGCAAAACTTCAAGTGCTGGCAGAGACTAAGATAAGTCTTCTGGAGGAGGATTGCATTGGGTGTTTTATGAAGAGTTGTTTTTATGAAAACTGGTGAGATAATGACTGTATTTATTTATTGATACTAATTCAGTGAGGAGAGGCCAACATTCCCAGTGATTTGCATTAGTCATTTATTTTATAGCTATGATGTACAAGGAAACTAAAAGAATGTTAAAGACCTAAAATCAAGAATTCAGCAGTTGGGAAATGCCAAAATTAAGGTTATTGATTGGAAAGATGGATAAAATGGAACAATTCCGAAGTGGTGAAGGCAATATGCACTAGGGGAAACAGTAAGAAGTAGATGCTTCATCTTCCTGTAAAGCGGTGGTTGCCTTTCTATAGCTTCAAAATATTAGTCATATAATACACAAACTCCTTTGTCACCCTGAGTCTAAAAAATTAGCCCTTTTATGTTAATATTTTAGTGATGAAATCTGGTGCCTGTTGTATGAGAGGAACCTCCTCTCTCCTTACGTTTACTCTACTTGAAACAAGTGCTGCACAATTTTCTGTTACCTTTAGACTCTTGCCAAAACCCCAGAAGCCCTCAGATCATCATGTCCTTTTGGTCCTTCCTTTCCAAGGGACTGGAGTTCTCGTCCTCATCTGTTTCACTCATCCCCTGTAAACTGCAGGTTGTATCTGTATTCCCCAGACACGTCCCTGGCTGTACAGACGAGCAATTCCTGGGGATGCTTTTACAAGTTACAGAGCACCTTGGCTGAGTAGGGCTGGTCACGCTGTGATTTTCCTGATCCATCCTGCCCTGTTTTCTGTGCTTTGCCTGCTGCTCTGAGCAACACCTATCTCCTGCTGATGTCTGCCGAGTTATTATGGATAGATGAAGTCAGCCACCCCCGGTTCTCCTTTTCTGAAAGCTACTAGTGCTTGTACAGTGTCCTCAATCCCCCTGGTAGCATACATGTATAATCTGTCCTCTGAGGCCTTCCAGGAACAAAAAGAAAATTAAGTCACAAAGATTTGTAAAAGAAGTTTATATCTGGGGGAAAAAAAAAAAAAGTAGTTTGATTCAGTCGTGTGTGAAGCATTGTATACCCAAAGTAACGACTGGTGTGTGTAAAGGCTTTCATCTGTAGCAAGCTGAATTTTGAGCCTGCAAAGGTGGGGACACCTTATGCGAGACTCTGTGGCAGGACTGGGAATAACATACACACCAAGGAGGCCACAACACAAACCCATCTTCTTGCCTGTAAGGGAAAAAGAAGAAAGCAAAAAAAGTGCTTGACTGTTTTATCTGGAGAAAAAAAGAGACATTATGTGGTGCATGAAGAAACTTGTTTGGATGGATACTTGTTGACCTTGTGAAGATGAAAGCGCACTCATCTTCTGCTGAAGCTTTGTGTCATTTTGGCTTTCAGGTCTCCTATTGCTGTGCAGGTCAGTGCACTAAGGCAGAGCAGTTAGCCAGAGGGAAGGCACTCTCATATCCTTCACTGGAAATTCAGGTCCAGCACATGGACCACCGGTGAATGGCAGCGTCAAGCAAGCACGTTGTGACATATCCCCCAGTTAGGAGTTGTGCAGGGCACAAAGCCCTTCTCTGCTTATATTGCCATAGCAGCACCTAAATCATATGGATGTGTCTGGTACAATCCTTCCCATCTCTCGGGTGGTTTCTAGTGATGGGGTACCCTGACATGCTGCACTCAGCAACGTGTCTGAGCAGGTGAATGGTAGTTTAGGGGCCAATTTATTTGACTGTTGTAGGAGTGAAGTTCTTCTTTCCATTCTTTCTGCTTGATCATCTGTGAGCTCCATGGAAGCCAAATGGGCTCTGAAAAGTAAAGTTATCTTCATCTGCAAGGAGTTTTTTAGCTGTAAGGTGTAGCATATCTACCCTTCTGCATTTAGAAATGATACCTGAAGACCTAAAAATTCAAGTGATTAACTTTTTTTAAAATCATGTTTTTTAAAGTAACACCTTTTTAAGTACTTTTTATTTTCTTTTTTTTTTTTTTTTTTTTTTTCCCCTTAAGTTTATGTTTTCAGACTTGTTTCTGCAGGCACAAAACCTACTTTTTCTTTTAATGAAAGCTGAGATTTTCACAGCTCCAGAATCTGGAGCTCTGAGCAAAACAAACATTAATTACAGTTATGAGAACTGGCAGTACTGACAAGGCAAAGTCTTCAAAATGCCTTCTTGTCTCTACTAGCAAAACCTTTCTCTTGTTGGATGCAGTTAAAACTAGCCACTCTTCACCTAGATGATCATTTAAGTTACACCAAGACAGCTGGAAGGGGCTGCAGAGGGTAGTTGATGGTGAGATGTGAAAATTGGCACTGTTTCTGTGTTGGTGGCTGTTCTGCTTCCCTGTGACAATACGCAGCCCGAGATCATGTATAGATACCTGTGCCTGGGGATGGGCAGAGGAGGAAGAGAGCTTTGAGATATTTTAGAAAAGAGCAATTCTGGTCTGTAAGAATTCATCCTGATACTTTCTGAAATCTGGTCCATACTGTCATCCACTTGAAAAAGAATATTCATACTGAGCCAGCAGATACTTTTAGAAAGTTTTAGAAATAAATGAATATATATCCTTCTTCAGTGGTTGTTGCTTTTCCTGGTTTTTATACTGCAGATGTATTTATAAACTGTAGTCGAGATCCAAACCACCCTTGGGCTAAATACTGGGCAGGCATATAACAAGTACATACTCTGAGAATATGTCTGCAGAAGAAAGGTTGTTACCCACTTGAATAGAGACCAGTCACCCATTTCCTTAGTTTCTAAAAACCCTTACTTGTACTCTTATGAAAGTCGCAGGATTTGTTACCCAGTTATGCATCTATGACCTTCTCCAGTTGGCTGCAATATATGAAGAAATCGGAAAGAAAAAAGGGTCTTGTTTAAAAATCTAGTCTTATTCAAATATAGTTTTCATTCAGACCAGAACACTTAAAGAATTTGTTTGCAAAGTTAATTCTAAAATTTCACCCATGTTCAGAGGTGCAACAGTTCAGTGGAGACTAGTATTTTCAGAAACATGATTACTGATAAAAACATATATCCTGCACTACAGCTGTTATTTATGAGTGACACAATTAGAGGTTTTTGTCTTACAAAATAAAGAGTGTAATAAATTTGTAAGATCCTCAATGTAGCCTCTGCAAATTTCTCTAGGGGGGTATTCTGCCTCACAGAAATGGTCCTTCATTGTGTGTTTATGCAGGGTTTATGTCTGAGAAATTAATTGAGTCACAGGTGGTAATCGATTATCAGTCAGTATCCTATTTATCTCCTACAGTGGTACTAGTGTTTCTGTCAGTGTAAAATGTTTTTCTTTTAGTTTCAGAAGCAGTAAGTAAAGGACTGTGAACATTAAAAATATGCATATATGCATATATATACACAAATATATATATTAAAATATATGTATTGATATAGAATATATATCAAAAGTTTTTCAGAGTTTCTCTTATAAAGCTTGAATAAATTGGTAACCCTGGCTGGCTTTTCTGGAGTCTTCCCAAGCCTAAAGCATGTGTGGAAAGTACCAGGATTGCCAGTCTATAAACGTAAGTTAACCTCCTCTTCCTCCATGCGCCCGTATGTGCAGATTCACCCCCCAACCCATGCACCCCACTTCCTTTTGTAGTTGTGGTCCCTGTTGAGCGGGTGCTGTGCCCGCTCTGGCATAAAGCCCTCGGCACACATTCCTCTGGAGACGCTGGCTTCCAAACCTTTTGTAGAAAGACCCGGCTCGTAATTCTTCCAGCTGTAAATACACGATAGATGGATACCAGGCACCTGTTGCCTAATTCCTTGCCAAGTTTTTCAATTTTAAATTACATTAGATACTTGTTCAGGGGAATCTTTGTAACTTATTAGCTGTTGAATGTGTGGGAAAGTACCAGCCACGTATGGGAATGACAGAAAACTGCTTTCTGAGGTATCACAGAAAAGCAATAGCCACACGCTTACAGTATAAATATGAAGCACCATCTGGTCTTAATTACTGTTGAGGAACGTACATATATCATGCATGGAAATTATATCCATCAGAGGAAATTCCTCTCAGTTATATACCAATGTAATTCAACTGAATCCAAGGGATTTGCTCCAGAGTTACCTTGCTGTGACTAAGAGTAAAGCTTGGTCCATCGACTAACTGCTATGATCCAGTGTAAGGAAGAACATATTATGAAAATATGTGGCATAGACTTAAACTGGCCACTGCTGAGCTTATACCTCAGCAGAAAAATACATATGAGACAAGGACAGGCATATCAGGGGCCTACTTCAATAATATTTAACTGTCTGAAATGATCACTTTAACTCTTAGAAAGAGTTATTAATATTTATTATTTGCATTTTAGTTGTGTCTGTAGGTCTCAGCTGAGAAAGATAACTATGAGATGTAAATCCCTGTGTTCCTGCAATATCCATTAGAGGATTCCCATAGCAATGACTGACGTTTTAAAAGCTCTGTGGATGGCCAGTATTCAAAGCAAAAAGTCCAAGATGGCAATCAGAGGGAGCTACAGCTTGACTTGCACAAGGCCTTTCAGAAAGATCCTGTAGAAATTCTTGCTATCAGACCCTGTACTTCCTAAATGACAATCTTTTAAAAAACATATATATTTTACCTTCTCTTATTTAATTGTTCCATTTGTATACACTGTCAAAAACAACACTGTAGTGAAGAAGAGAGGTAATTTGTATGCTATACATTTTACACATAATACTTCAAATATATGCATAATTTTTTTGATTAACTAATTTGACAAGCTCAGTCTGCAGTCTGAACCTCTGTAATATTCCTCACAGATGCACGGATTTTTCCACTGCTGCATTACTGCAATTCATACACATACCAAAAGCTTGTAAGACCGATTCTTCTACCAGTGTAGCTCACTGTGATACACAAGAAACCAGTTTATCATTTTGCCATTGCTTCTCCCTTGTGATTTTGTCTATGGCAGAACATACTTAACTGCTGTTAAAATCCCTCTGTTATGCTCCAAAAGTATTTTCTAACTGTATACCTAAATCAACTTAGTTATTTTCAGCTACCTAAAAACAATCTGTATAATCACTTGATGGTCTGCATACTTCTAAGCTGTGCTAAATTGGCATATAGGTCACCTGCAGGCCATGCCAGCTTTGATTAGCCACTACCGAATCCCAAACAGATTCTGCTTTAGCTGATCCCTGGGTAAGTTTACATTTCACACGTTACGTATTATTTATAAACCCTTTTTCTAAATGGATAATATTTCTGAAAACAAAAAGGGTCTTCCTATACTGCCTTAGCTGCAACCTATTTGCAAACCCAGTGATTTGTCAGATGAACACTATATGGTCTTCACCAGTCAAAATAAAGCAAGTAGAGCAGATGGTTGATGGTGACTTCCCCTCTGCTTCTCAGGGATGTGACACAATTTCTGTAGTGTTCTTCAGATTAGGGAAAGTATTTTCTTTCAAAGCAGTACTGTGAAGCTGGGCAGGAAAAAGTCTAGAGACTACTCTTGTTTTAACGTTGTAGCTAGTATGACACAGAGGTATTTCATCTAGTCTAATAAGGCTGCTCCATCAGTTTTAGAAGAAAATGTGTCTTCTTCTAATTCCTTACTATTAGTACGTGACTAATAATGTGTCACAGGATGAACATGAGCCGGCTGAACATGAGCCAGCAGTGTGCCCAGGTGGCCAAGAAGGCCAATGGTATCCTGGCTTGTATCAGCACTAGCGTGGCCAGCAGGGACAGGGAAGGGATCTTACCCCTGTACTCGGCACTGGTGAGGCCGCACCTTGATTCCTGTGTTCAGTTTTGGGCCCCTCACTACAAAAAGGACATTGAATGACTCGAGCGTGTCCAGAGAAGGGCAACGAAGCTGGTGAAGGTTCTGGAGCACAGGTCTGATGGGGAGCGGCTGAGGGAACTGGGGTTGTTTAGTCTGGAGAAGAGGAGGCTGAGGGGAGACCTCATCGCCCTCTACAACTCCCTGAAAGGAGGGTGCAGAGAGCTGGGGATGAGTCTCTTTAATCAAGTAACAAGCAATAGGACAAGAGGGAATGGCCTCAAGTTGTGCAGGGAAGGTTTAGACTAGATATTAGGAAGTATTTCTTTCCAGAAGGGGTTGTTAGGCATTGGAGTGGGCTGCCCAGGGAGGTGGTGGAGTCCCCATCACTGGAGGGGTTTAAGAGTCGGGCTGACCCAGCGCTGAGGGATCTGGTGGAGTTGGGAACGCTCAGTGCTAGGTTAACGGTTGGACTAGATGATCTTCAAGGTCCTTTCCAACCTAGATGATTCTGTGATTCTGTGATTCTGTGAGTGGGACTGTTGCTGTATGTAGAAGTTGGCACTCTGTAGGAATGTCAAGGTGTCATGGTTTAACCCCAGCCAGCAACTAAGTACCACACAGCTGCTTCCTCACTACCCCCTGGTGGGATAGGGGGAAGAAAATTGGTAAAATTGAGAAAACTCGTGGTTTGAGGTAAGGACAGTTTAATAGGTAAAGCAAAAGCCACACACACAAGCAAAACAAAACAAGGAATTCATTCACCACTTCCCATGGTCAGGCAGGTGTTCAGCCATCTCCAGGACAGCCGGGCTCCATCACACGTAACAGTTACTTCGTAAGATAAAACCCCATCACTCCGAATGTCCCCCACTTCCTTCTTCTTTGCCCAGAATTATATGCTGAACATGATGTCCTATGGTGTGGAATATCCCTTGGGTCAGTTGGGGTCAGCTGTCCCAGCTCTGTCCCCTCCCAACTTCTTGTGCACCCCAGCCTGCTCGCTGGTGGGGTGAGAAGCAGAGAAGGCCTTGACGCTGTGTAAGCACTGCTCAGCAGTAACTAAAATATCCCTGTGTTATCAACACTGTTTCCAGCACAAAGACAAAACATAGGCCCATATACTACCTACTATGAAGAACTTAACTCTATCCCAGCCAAAACCATCACACAAAGTATCGACCTACTGGTGAATATTTAATTTCTCAGTCCTCTTCACATCAGACAGCAGTCTCAATACATCCTCCCTATCTCTGTGCTAAATTGCAGCCAAGCACATTTTTGGTTTTCCTCTTCCAATAAGCAACACTGAAAGCATGTTGCCTCCTTTCTTTGTCTTTGCTTAAGGAGATCTGAGAAACTGGCATGATCTCTACCATGCTTTCTACCAAACATGAGGGTTCCTGAATCTCACCAGGCCTCCATCCCCCATTCTTCATCATGATGCTGGAAGTTGTTATTTATGTCCTTTTAATTAAATCCATGCATCTTAAAGAAGCCAAGAGTAAAAATTATATCCAAACAGACCTTCTAGTGAAGAAAGCCTTGTGTGTGACTTCCTTTCAGCAAAGCACTCCACAACAGCAGTAGTGGAAGGGTTCCCATGCATTTTTGAAGGAGGCCTGTGAAACTGCTTTGAGCTTTGAGCTTTTTTCTTCTGAGCAGACATGCCCATCTTCTCTAATGCTTTGTTTAGCAGAAACGTGGCAGAATGGGATGTCCCAGTAAGTATAAGTTCTTTCTGAATTTTGCATGGATTGTTTTCCTCCCATAGGGATGGCTCACTGTGTTCTGCATCTCACTATGAATCAACCTTTTTCTGCAGTGATGTCTGAGACCTACATCTTACTGCAAAGAAGGGACTGTAAAAGGGAAAATCTTGTAAATTGTGGGGGTTTGGACCTCTATCAGACAAGCTGAGCTTATGACAGAGATTGCCTTTTCCCTGGGATCATTTCTGCCTATCATCAGATAATTTAGATAAAAAAAAAGGACCAGGTCCCTTCAGAAAATCCATGTTTCATTTAAAGGTCCTGCTGCAAATAGTTTGAGGTTACTATCACTTCGATACTTGTAGATAGTTAGAATTATTTATCTTCTGAAGTTTACATATTAAGTTCATCCCAAGGATCTAGCATCTCTCCTGTGGCCATAGAGAGAGGGAAGGTTGACTGTGGAGAGTACTATGAAGAAAATACATATGGAAATTCCCCTTCTCAGTCACCATGGTTGGGCAACTGCTGCTAACTGTGAAATTCTTAAAAATGGAAAGCGTTTCCACAGACCGGAATATTTGTCAGTCAGAGGGGTTTATGGTTGGCTTTGCCAGTTTTTACAACCAAGTCTACTCATAATTTGCAATTTTAGGAAAAATAATATATACTATGTCCCCCAAATTCCATTGACTTTTGTCACTAAACTGCACCATATTCTAAAAATCAGACAGTTGGAAAAATACAGTGAGTCAATAACAAGAGTAAGTTAATGAAAAGAAAATCTATACAGTTGTTATATTTAGGGTACAAAACATTACATGGTAACTGATTTCTATTACTGCAAATTAAATCTATAACTGTGTTAACTGCGCTTAACATATGTTTAATTTCTTAATTCTGTTTTCACTTATGGCACATTTCAATTCCTAACCTGTGATTTTCCCCTAAATATGGTCTGCTTTATGGAAAAATTAGGACCTTTACTGTGGAAACTATGAGTGTTTTGTTCCAGTAATGAGGAGTCCCTTGTTTCCTGTCCCACACAACTCCTGGTGTACAGCCGTCTGGAGTCTTTGCCTCCTTTAGCAGTAATTAAAGGGGAACTCTATTTATTTATTTATATGAATATGTTGTTTCTAATGATGTGGCAACTACCGGGCCTTTTAATCTTTCTGAGCAAATGCAAAATTGACTGTGCTAAAGAATGCAAGTTATCTTTGGTAATCAGTTGAAATATCTGCTGCTCAAATTCCAGGTTTCCTTTGATTTATCAATGTCACATTTCACATTAAGGCACCCCACTGTCCATTTTCTTCATTTCCTTTCTAATTGCAGCTCCTCAGCTCAGTAATTTGCAGTTGCACCTTTTTTGAAGTCTTGTTTTTAGTTTATTCAGCAAAGTGCAAAAGTAACATGATGGCTAGCCTTTCTGATAGCAAAGTAGTACAAAAATCTTTCTTCTCCTTCATCTTTCAGTTGTGCATCAGTGCTGAAAAGATGGTTTAGTGCTGCACACGGTGAAAGGAGCTAGCCTGTATTTGTATGTTGTTGTTGATTCTTACATTAATATCTTGCGAACTAAGAGCTGTGGCAGTAAAAGTGACCTGTGAGCAGTCATGTGAACAGACAAGCAATGCTTTCATTCAGGGAGGTTTAAACAGGGTAAAAAAATGGACCGGGACATGAATATTTTGTGATGATAACATCAGTTGGGCTTTGCTGCAATTTTACTGCAGTGTCTCTAATCATATTATTTCATGTTTTTCATTAATCTGAGGTACAGTAATCAACTCCAGTGTTTCAGCTGTGTAAGGAAAACATGAGCTGCCTATCTAAGCCCATTGAAAATATCCTTACATGCACTATGGAAACATAGACCTTCATAGACAAAGTGCATATGTTACTCTGATGACTAATCATGCTCCTCAGAAATGAAATGATGGTCTATATATGATTCTTAAATAATACATATAGAAACAAGTTGTTTCATAAGCAGTGTAAGTAATGAAGCCTGGTTTCCTTAAGATTCCTGTTCTTTGTCCTCAAATCCTCAAATTCAGTTCCCCCTGAGTTTACAGTAACAATGACTCACCCATTGATATTAGAAGTAAGTCTGGGCTTAAAGAAAGCCATGTTCCTACAGTATGGCATAGCAATGTTTGTTAAATATCTGAAGGAAATTTCTGCTTAATCAGCCTACATGCAGAACTGGGTAGCATTGTTTAAAACCAGAAGGCTCCGAACTCCAAATACAAACTTACACAGAAATGATGTCAAGTGTGCAAAGCAGTTACTCCAAGCCCAGGCAAAGGGCACCCCTTGCATCATGCTGGGGTGAACTAGTGCTGTCAAGTGACATCGCCAAAAGAAATCCTAGGGCTTTAGCACTTACCTGGGAGATCAGCAGCTTTGCATGAGGCGGATGGCAGATATGTAAAGGGAGAAAAAGGGGAAAGATGAGCCCATTTAGGAGCGCTGTGTCATTTGTCCATTTTGTGCTTGAGTAGTTCCATGTTATGGAATTTCCATACATGTAATTACTGATTGATTGATAGCTGGCTGAACATGAGCCAGCAGTGTGCCCAGGTGACCAAGAAGGCCAATGGCATCCTGGCTTGTATCAGCACTAGCATGGCCAGCAGGGACAGGGAAGGGATCTTACCCCTGTACTCGGCACTGGTGAGGCCGCACCTCAATTACTGGGTTCAGTTTTGGGCCCCTCACTACAAAAAGGATATTGAATGACTCGAGCGTGTCCAGAGAAGGGCAACGAAGCTGGTGCAGGGTCTGGAGCACAGGTCTGATGGGGAGCAGCTGAGGGAACTGGGGGGGTTTAGTCTGGAGAAGAGGAGGCTGAGGGGAGACCTCATCGCCCTCTACAGCTACCTGAAAGGAGGGTGCAGAGAGGGGGGATGAGTCTCTTGAACCAAGGAACAAGCGGTAGGACAAGAGGGAATGGCCTCAAGTTGTGCAGGGAAGGTTTAGACTAGATGTTAGGATGCAATTCTTTCCAGAAGGGGTTGTTGGGTGTTGGAATGGGCTGCCCAGGGCAGTGGTGTAGTCCCCATCCCTGGAGGTGTTGAAGAGTCGGGTTGACCCAGCACTGAGGGATCTGGTGGAGTTGAGAACGGTCAGTGTGAGGGTAATGGTTGGACTATGTGATCTTCAAGGTCTTTTCCAACCTAGATGATTCTGTGATTCTCTGATTCTGTGATTTACACGCAGGTGCTGAGATCACAGCTGGGCTCAGGCTTATAACGGGCAACGTGCTTGCCATCCTTAGATGCAGACCTTTCTAGTCATAGATACAAATAAAGATTTACTATCTTTAAGATCATGTTAGAAAACTTCTGACAAGAGATAAGTCTCAAAGAGATCCTCTGTGAAGTTCCTAGCAAAAGGCATCAAAATAGTTGAAAGAAAAAAAGAAAAAAGGGAGCTAAGCATGGCAACACTGGGGTTTGTAAATGCTTACTTTTCAGGAGCCCATCCTCTTCAGGGCTGTTGTCCTTTCCTGAATGGAAAGAATTAAGTTGTGATCCCAAGCAGACCCTGTTGTGAGCAGGCAGTGTGCTTGGAGCTAGCCCCAGGGACAAGTAGAGCATGTGGGTGTCTGCCCATCTCCAGAGCTTATTTAGAGATGCTGGATGGCATATGAGTCAGGCTGCAGAATCTGAAATCTTTCTCTTGTGGGAGATATTAAAACTCTTTCCTTCAAAGCTGAAGGAGAGATCCCTCCCCATAGTCATCCAAGGTTCCCTTTCTGTCAGCATCTTCTCTTACCACTCCCTAGCAGACACAGTACTGACCTACTGAGTGAATGTCCTCAGTTCAAGTCTCTCCTTTTTATTTTTGGCATCACCCCCAGCCAAATATAAAGAACTTTGACCACTAAATTAGAGACTATTTTGGGTGACACTCTCTTTACTCTTCACCCTTCCCAGTACAGCTGTATGCCTTTGCAGATAACTCCTTGGCCCAGAAGGAAAGACAGCAAGGACTTGGGTGCTCTGAAACACACTCTGGTGCTATGGCCCTGGGCTGAGAACTGGGAGAACTCAATTGTGGAGTGTGGTCCTGGGTCTGTGTCTGTGTGTTGTGGCAGGGCTATTCCTGTAAGAAAATTGCATCTGGGGGAGGAGGAGAAGAGGGAGATGTGAGTTTGCACCTCATTGGGCAGGTGCAGAAACTGTCAGAAAATGGGGAAGGAGAGAAAGAGGGTGAGAGCACAGGCTTGGTCACCACCCACTATACACAGGCTTCATCAACATGATACACCTGGGAGGAGGGGGAGCCCAGGCCTGTTCTCAGTCACCTGCTGCTGCCCAGGTGAATCCTGCAAGGCAGATGCACACGGAAATGCACATCCTGGAGCTCAGCCAGGCTCAGACATAAGTGATGTACCCACCTGCTCTTCCCTGACAAGACGTACCCTGGAGGCTGTGCAAAAGCACAATTTTAAGGAGCAAGCCTAGATTTAAAACTCAAGACTTAAGGACTTGCAGAGTACAGGCAGCAGGATTAGATAGCAGCAGAGCAGACCTGTGAACACTGCTTGTATTAGGGCTAATCCTAATCCTTAATAAAATAACTTCCATCTTGGCACAACTCTTTCTTCTCTGGCCATGGAAGGTGAGGGAACAATCTGCTTATCAAAACCATGTTCAAACTTGATGTTGGCTTGATAACGGTATGCACGTATGTCAAGCTTACCTGTCTGCTGCAACCGAAGTAGAGGAGGACAAGGAGAGGTTGGAAATGTTATCTGTTGGGAAGCAGGAGGAGAAAATGAGGTACTCTTTAGACACAAGTTAGAGACAAGTCTCCCTTGTAGTTTCTTCTCTTTCTTTCTCCACTTATGCTTTCTTGTCTAGAGCTGCCATTCCTGTGGGGGAGAAGGAAACACTAACGGATGTCTGAGATCTCGTCACACATCATGTCTCCTCACATTGCCCTCTCAGTAACACTAATAATGAGTCTGGCCTCAACACCCCATTTATTTCCAGCTCACACTTCTGTCTCCATTAGTTTTCCCTTGATGACTTTGTGTGTGTTTCCAGAGCACCTAGCAAACGGTCCACAGATCCTGATTACGGCTCTGTGCACTAACTCATTAATAACGGCAGTACTCAGAAGAATTCAGTGTATTAATCAGATGTTTTAAAAGCTGCCAATCCCCATCTCTGAGTTTCCCGGTGTGTTTAGTCTTTCATGCATCTGTTTTTCAGATTGCTATCTTTCCTTGATAGAAACTACCTTTCCTTAGTGCGTTACCCACTGCCGGGAATGGCACTGATATGAAACAAATAGGTAATAATCTGTAGTTTTGATTAATACCCTATGGTAATAAAAATAAATAATACATCTAGCAGTTTACAAATCCTGACTGCCAGACGGTTTCTTCTGCCATTACTGATCTCTTTGTGATCTTTGTCACTCTGTATGTCCCACGAATTTTGTGTGTGCATTATTACATCTTTGCTTTTTAACTGCTGTTACTGTAAGAATGAACTAATCAGAAGGCTCTGAATACTAGTCTAATAAAACTAGATGAAGATGGATCATGAGAATGACCTGAATGCATAGGGGATGTATCATATGACTAGGGGAAAACATGTTGGGCTATTTGTGATTAATATTTTTGCATGATTTATGGATTCTGTCATCTTTTATAATCCTCCAATTAATAAAAATCACAAGACTTTTAGGCTCTACTAAAAAATATTTTTTTCATTGGCAAACTTTATCTACACGAACTTTTCAAGCATTTTAAAAAGCCAAAGTTCCTGAACTTTTTGAGCTAGGTTACGTTTTGCTAAAATAATAAGGGACCCTATGGGAGAACTGATTTTTTACTTCTATTTCATTTTCCCTAATATGTGGGGGGTTGGGGGTTTTTAGTTTCTTTTTAAATTCTGGCCCTGAAACAATACAAACTCTCCTTGCAAAATGTAAAAATTTGTGTTCTTTTTCAAAAATATCAAAGAAAATACTTTTTTTGACAAGTGTTTTGATTAACTAACTGTAGTATCTTACAAATCCACAAGATGGGTTTCACAGGAATAGCTTACTCATTTCCAGTTAGAAATAATTTTAAAAACAGAGGTAAGAAAAGTCATCTATTCAAGGAGAACTCCTAGAATGACTGAAGAAGGAGATGAAGAAAGGGGAGGGGAACTAAAATCCATAACTGAAGGAAAATGTTATTTAACACCTAAACATATGTATGTGTGCATATAAAAGCATACCTTATAAAATGCTTAGTTTTTAGAACTATATAAAAATTTTTGACATTTTTTGCCTGAAGGAATGTGCAAAAGATGCAAGACTCTGTACCCCAGCTGGCTCCTCTCTGTCTGGGAGGTGAGTTGTTTGGGATGACTGTGAATAATGGGGTTGCTGCACAGACCCAAGATGGGCCCTGGTGTTGCACCATCAGTGAGCTCTTTGGTAGATAATTATGGTCTGGTTAAAGTCCAAGGGACTGCTGGTCAGATCCATCTGTCTTCCATCCTTTCTCATGGTTTTCTCCAATAAGGATCTTTTTATTTTGCTTTCTGCTGCCTACCACATTTCTTGAAATGAGAGATCTCTTTGGATGCATTACTCAGAAGTGCGTATGCTGATTGTGCACAGATGAACATATAGTGAAACACAAAGCTAACTACACGTTTCTACTGCAACTTTCTCTGCTTGGCCAACACTTGACTTGTGTCAAAGGGCCTGTAGACTTCCAAAGAAGCTAAAAAAGGAATTGGATTGTTTTCAAGTGATTTAAGAAGTTTGTGGATAAGATGAAAATCCGCCATGTTTTCATATGGGAGTAAAAATACAAGAGAGATACTCTTTCATGTCAGCATTTATTCAGCGTTAGGAATTGTATGAAGAGAGCATTGTATGAAGAGATGACTCTACCATAACCTATTGTTGGGGTTCTTCCATGTTCATCTGAGGTGGATTTACTACAACAACGTGTGAGATTGGACACTGCTGTTCCCCTGGTATTACCTTGTACTTTTCCAAATTCTTATGATATAACAGACTTAAGACAACTGTACAATAAGCTGGTCCTGAAACTCCTAACAAAGTGTTGAAGTGCAAAATAATGCTCCTTGGAAGAATAATTTTGTACAGCAGCTACTGTTGACTATTGAACCAGTAACAAGTGGCTGAGTACCATAGAACTCCTTTGGAAAAGGCTTTCATCACATTAAAAATTAATTTCGCTTCAGCCTGTCTTTATCCCTTTATTATGTGCCATTGAGACACATCACTAAAGGAAGAATTTTGATTGTACAAATATTTATAGATATTTCAGAGTCAAGTGCAAGACTGAAATTCCTTTGGGCAGAAATTTTTTATCAATCTCAGTCAGCCAACAGATACAGCATCCCATGAGTTAAGTGCCCAACACTGCATCTAAGATGTGGTGTTCAATTCATTGGTTATCCTAGGGTTGTCATTAGTTCTTATATCTCCATTGAAAAATGATTTATAATTTGTTTGGGGAAATTTTCAGTAATTACTAGATATTTTTCTGTCTTTATTTAGAAAAGTGTTACGTATTTTTGCACTTGATGCAGTATCTTTCTTTTAGAAGAAATCAATAGCTTTAATGTCAGCACATCAGTAATTATATCTGCTGAAAATGAAATGGTAGTTCAAAAAGAAAACAAAACCAGTCACAAGGAATAGTTTTGCTTTAGGAACAGAGGGAAAAATAACATGGAAAATATTAGTAGGCCATTATGTAATTAACTATGTGGCACATGTTCACTTAGCATGTGGGTTACTGTGCCCATATGTGGTGACTGCAGACCAGTTGGGAAAAAAATAGGAAAAATTCAGGGAAGGGAAATATTAATAGCATGTGGAGGGAGGATCAGCTCTTCTATGGGGAGGGAATACAGCACCTGCTTTTTGTGTGAGGTGCTCCCAGTTACCCAAAGGAAAAGGACACAGTTAAGGACCTTCATCTCTCCATAGCCCTGTCACAAATGTATGCCTGAGACTGCCTGGAAACTACTGGGTTTTCTGAAGAACAGTGCCCCAGAAGAGCCCACTGGCAAAGGCAGTTTCAGATTTGCTGTCAACTGCAGGCTCAGCTTTTGTACTACTAAGCCAGAGGGCTGATTTCACTGAGGAAAAAAAAAAAAAAAGGGTATGGTCTCTGAGAGAAGTAAACAAAATAATGGTGAGATACAGTTGTTTGCCTTTTTTCAGCAATAAAAAGCAGAAGACAATGAAGTCAAGAGGAAAGCCGTGAGCCCCGTTGTCAGGCAATAGGCAGCTGAGTTCAGTGACTGTTTGGCTCAGTCACTTACACCAGTGAAGAATATAACCCAAGAGACATAAAATGAGTAAGACAGTGCTTAGTGAATTATTATCCTCTGGAAGTTTTTATGCATTTCAAAGTTGGATATGGTAGCTAAGGACACGTGGGTTTTGATTCTTCTCTACCCTGAAGATCTGAAACAGGATGGAAAATTATGACAGAGCAGGACAGTTTGTGTCAGCCACTTTTTTTTTGTCTCAGCCACTGAGACTCTGACTCAACACCTAATACAGAGAAGATCATAGATATTACTTCTGCCATGGCCCCTGGGAACTTCTGCTGCAGCCTTTTGTTGTTCTGGTCTGGCAGCAGTCGACGCTCACTCTGCATGGGTAAAAATGACAAGATGACATGTAGGTACTGGAAGATCAAACTTTAGTTCTTTCCAATTTTTAGGATGTTACAGGCTCCAGCAATATTTCCTACAGTTAATATCCAAAATTCACAGAATCACAGAATCGTCTAGATTGGAAAAGACCTTGAAGATCATCCAGTCCAACCGTTGACCTAACACTGACAGTTCCCAACTACACCAGATCCTTAAGTGCCAT
Source organism: Strix aluco (assembly GCF_031877795.1). Lineage (NCBI taxonomy): Eukaryota > Metazoa > Chordata > Aves > Strigiformes > Strigidae > Strix > Strix aluco. The sequence continues at coordinate 162,020,064 of NC_133931.1, forward strand.
GTCAACCCGACTCTTAAACCCCTCCAGGGATGGGGACTCCACCACCTCCCTGGGCAGCCCATTCCAACATCCAACAACCCCTTCTGGAAAAAAATGCTTCCTAATATCCAGTCTAAACCTTCCCTGGCGCAATTTGAGGCCATTCCCTCTTGTCCTATTGCTTGTTCCTTGGTTCAAGAGACTCATCCCCAGCTCTCTGCAACCTCCTTTCAGGTAGCTGTAGAGGGCAATGAGGTCTCCCCTCAGCCTCCTTTTCTCCAGAAAATTACAAAAGGCTATTCTATCTTAAGAATACGTTTTGTAGTAAAGAACAAAACCCCATAGTATAGACAGAACATTACAAAACATTGTGAAAATAATCTTTAAAATTACTTTCAGGTCTCATGCTTCATGGATTCATTTGTGGCATTGAATTGTGTGTGTTATTGTCAGTGGTGCTCTTCATTTGGGGTTCTGTGTGCCAGGGGTTGTACCTGGGTATAGTGAAATGACTGCTGTTACTGCAGAGATCCTTCAGCCTCAGCGCTGAGCTAAAAAGGAAGTCATTTCCATTTCCTATCCCAGGGCAGGTATAGTAATGAAAAAGACCGAGATTGACAAGTGATTCTAAGCTTTCCTTTAAAATAAGGTTCACCAAGCCTTAGTCCAAAAGAATCTGAGGAGGGCTTGTAAGAGCCAATGAAAGACATGTAAAAATGGCCTATGCTTCAATATTGCAATACTGTGTGCCTTGCAAACGTATCCCATTCTTTGCATATGTCTAAGAGGAGGTGCTTGAGACTGTTCACATACCTAGTGACACATTTATTCAGACATGCCGTCCTGAAGTGCCCAGAACTCATCACTGCCATGGAGAAGACCCAGGACAAGGTGAACCTCTGGGGTTACCTCACATGCATCAGGTGAAATTTAATAGTTTTTTTGTTGCTTAACTGTCATTTCTAAATCAGCTTCTGACCCCAGCTTAATTCCTCTAACTTCATCTCCATTGTTTTATCTTAATTTGTGCTTCTTCAGCACCTCATTTAGTCCATGAAAGATTTGCTTGGTGACGAATTTGGAGAAGGTGTAGGAAAACGTTGGTTGGAGGGAAAGCAGCATGTGCCACTCTCCAGGTTCCAGCCTGACCGAGACTTGACCCCTTTGCGCTTTGCTGTGTTTTTGTTTTTGATTTCAGAAAGTTTTGATGATGATGCTGTTCAGGAAACAGAGCAAAACCCATTGTTTTCCCAGATTATCTCCTCAGATGCACTCCTGAAGTATATTGCTTGGTCTGACTGCAGATCAACCACAAATGCTAAAGCAAATAATACTGTGGGATTCTGAAAGTGCAAATGCCATTCAGAGTAGTCACAGATACTTTGATGTGGGCACTCGCTTTATATTTCCTGCATTTTTTCACTCTAAACATAGTTTTGGCTTTAACTGTTTTCACCCAGTCTCTCAGGCCAGATCCCTGTGCCATTAAATGGCACTGTATAAATATTACGCACCTGATGATTTGGCGTGTACTGTACCATAACTTAAGCCAGTAGTTCCTAAAATGAAGGCATGGATTTGGAAGGATTCCAACATCAAATGCATATGTGGGTCATTAGGGAGTTTGAAACTCTGGGATTAATTTGTTTGGTTATAGAGACAGGTACTAGCCAGTAATCCAAACCTCCAAACTCAGAAAATTAAGACTCTGGATTTTGAGTCTGGCACATATGCAATTTGAGCCAGCATGAGAGGCTTGTTATGGCAGAGAAGTTAGAGATAAAGGAGTGGGAAATGCCTTGTTTTAAGAATATTGCTATGCCTTTGTAGTGGAGGAATTGGAAATATTTGCCTTCCCTCACATTGTACCATTTTCTTCATCTCTCTACTGAGCTGGTTAAAAACATAATGTAAACCTATTTGTGCAGCAAAAAGGCTGATATCTAAAAAGTTATTAATAGCATATGTGCACCAATTCTTGACATGTTCTTGCCAGCTCTACAGTATTCATTAATATCTCCCATACTTTAGGTATTATTCTATCTTTCGCTGTCTCTGAAGGAACAATTTCTTTTCTTATTTCATGCACCATGAATATTTATCATCCACGTACTTATTTTTTCCTTTCGGCAACTGTACTTCCAAGTTGCAGCAGCCAGATGGATTGGGATGGTCTTTAAAAATACTGTGCATGACATAGAAGAATTGAAAAATCCATAGCACAAAGACCATGCCAAAAACTCGCAGAGCCTTCCTTTTTGACTTCATTAATTGTGTTTTTCTTACCACCTATGTGAAAGCAAGAACAAAGCTTGTGTGGAAAATGGATGAGTACTGTTACAGCTCTTTGTGCAATCCTACCACAGACAGATGTTTCTACCTGAGTGGTCAGCAGTGCAAAGCTTGATATAGAGCACTTAATCTGTCTCCTCCTTGTCCATCTTCCCCCCCTAAATCTCCCTCCTGCCTGGTGTCCTAACCGAACTAATTCTTGCCAGCCAAAGTACCAGCGCAAGTGTGCCCACCTGCAGGCCCAGCAGCTCTGTGTTTGGAAGCTCTTCTGTCCAGCTCCAGAGGCAACAAAATAAAGGTGGTTTTGGGTAAATAGTAGGTTTCATGAAAGGTTAAAACTGAGAGGAAATGGAAGGACCATCAGAAGAGAGTAAGAATGACCCAGCAGAGTCATTCTGGCTCAAGGCCAACCTTGTGGCAAACCTCTTCGATTACTCTGAAAACCCCTGGGAAATATCTAGAGCAAAATGTGGAAGACCTAGAGTTGGTCTGTCAAAAACTTCCACAGCATTTTTGAGTAAAGCATGACTGACAGATGGTTTGGTGGGAACATAGTCTGAAGTAGGATGTGCAGTGAGGCAATAGCCTGGGAGAAGTCCAGTTAGCAAGGGGACATACAGGTAGGAGAAGAGGATCACAGTCCATGGTGGAGGAAAAAAGTCACAAGCAGACTTGATATATGGAAAACAATGTAGAATATAAAGAAAAAAAATTCATGAAGGGAGAGAAGGAAATAGGGGCACAGTGGATGCCCCAGCATAAAGATCTTGGTGTAAGTCAGGGCGAAACAGAAAGTACTTTCTCTGCTTTGCTTTCAACTTGTTTTTGCATTGGGTGCCTTCACTGACCGATTTCAGTGGGTGTCTCTTACTTTTTACTGCAATAATGAAAGAACAGCAGTTAATAAACACATCATCCATTGTTTTTCTGGGTTCTATCATACCATCTCACAGTCATTTCTCCTCAGAGATGAAGAATCCTAGTCTGTTGAATCTCTCTTTGTCTGGAAGCCACTCCATATTTCTGGCCATCCTTGTCTTTTTTTATTTGTTTTGTGGCTCCTTTTTTGAATGGAGGGCCAAGGAGAGGAAAGGACAGACAGATCAGTACTGCATTCTGTATTGTGAATATTTGTTGCCATATTGATTCCCTCTATTCCTTTCCTAATCCTTCTCAACCATTAAGAGTTCAGTTATACCCTCACCTCTTCCAGTAATGCTGAAGAAAAATTTTTAACTGATTCAAAATTACCCTGCCAAACCCCAAACCCCAAACCCACAACCCATAAAAGAATATTGCTTTGATTCTGGAGAAAATATTATGTGTTCAAAACCATGCAACCATTTCCTACAAGAATGTTGATCACACAACCATTTTCTTGAAAAGAAAAAAAGAAAGGAAAAAAACCCAGCAGGGTCTCGAGTTAATTAAATAGCATTATGTCAGCAGGAAAGATGCATAGCAACAAAGAGAGGAGAATCTGATATAGAACTTACCACATTAGTTGTCTGCTTTGGCCATAGGAGACTTGGACAGAAATTAAAGCACCTGTATGGCAGCTAATAATGAAGGATAGATTTCATAGCAGTGGAAGTGGGTCTAAACTATTTAGTTCCTAGCATTTCAGGGACTGTTTGGATGTAGATTTTTGGCTGAGGTGTGGTTTGGAACAGTTTCCATCTGTGGCCTTTTTCTTGCGTTTCAAGGCATTTGGGTTCTGTTTTGCTGTAGACTTGGTAGATGTGCATATACTACAAGGACAAGCAAAATAAATATAAATATATATAGAGAGATTGTATATAATGAAAATTTGATGGTGACCCTTAATTCATAGTAGATATCTCAAAGCATATACTCCATATTTTTCCTGAGCTACAAAAATATTATGTTTCCTCTCACTCCAAGGAACAACATGCAAAAAAGCAATCTCAGTAAATATGTAGTACTTCATAAAACTTCCCTAAAGTTGATTTTTTTTTTCCTTTATATAAGCATGTGCAACTTTTACAAAATCCGTAATAATGCAGACAAAGCACTCTGGTTAATATTATTTATACTAAAATAGTGTTTGCCTGTGTATTCTGGCACCTGGTTTATCTATGCTCTTCTTCTAGTTCTTTGAACATATTTGCAATTATTCTGGTCAGCCATGTGTTAGGCAAGTATCTTCTCCTGTGATGTCTTTGAAGAACTATGTTCTTCTTGCTACTTACCCCAAAACTGCTGCAAGTCTGTCTCTCAGGAGACACAATACAGTCCCGATTCGTTGGTTATTTTCTGGGATGCAGTGCCCAGAACATAGCCTGTGATTGAATTTGAAATGTGTTAAGATTACCACTGGAAGTGAAGACATTCTTACTCTCCCAAACTCTATCAATAGAATAAAAATCTGATACTGTGTTCCCAGCAGTAAAAATGAGACTGGGAGTAGGTACCACACAGTTGGGAGTGTGCATTTGTTTCCGTGCATTTGTATGTGAGAAAGAGAAGATGGGAAGAAGGAAAGTTAGTTCTCTTTCCTTCAGAAAGATGACTGTGATTAGAAATGCACATTTGGACTGATCATTCCTTCATTATCCTCCCACCAAATAACCAAATATCCTCCTTTCTTTTCACCAACCCCAACTCTTCCAAACCCCATCCTCAAACCTCAAAATTCTCCGCCACCCAAGCACTAATCCATCTTAAAATTCCCTCCCGCATCTCCCATTTCTCCTCATATAGAAACCTTCTCTGGATCTGCAACCTTGCACCTAGACACCTCCTCGGCAGAGGCTGCAGTCCTCCTGTCTGTTCCCGTGACTGCTTTTTCTCTAGTTCTTGGGGTGATTTCTATAAGCTGAACACCAGTTGCCCATATCAAAACAAAACTCAGAAAAAAAGAGACAACAACAGGGACATGTGCAGAATAAAATATATGTGCTGTAGCACAGTGTTGTGAAAAATGGCTTCCTCCTCATGGGGCCTAACTTTGCATTCAACATCTGCTAGGCTACTTAGCCCTTTAGTGGACACCATGTCATTGCTTCACCAAAAAGGATATCTTTGCATAAAAACAGAGCTATCTTACTGTGATACTTGCCCCATATTTCTACCTCCTTTCTGGCAGTCTGCAGCCTAGGCACTTTTTGAACTAGAGGCTATGTCTCTATCTTCCTCTTTAATAGCCCCTTGTGGATTTCCATTAATTTATTTAATTGTATTTCTAAGACCTTTGATATTTTAACCCCTACAGCATGCTGCAGGAGGGAGTTCCACAGTTTTTCATAAGCTCAAAAGCCACTTCAGTAAGATGTGTAAGCTTGGCCTCCAACATGACACTAGAACCGGGACGGCGATGAATGTATGAGGGGAAGCTGAGTTCAGTTTGGCAATTTGTGGGCCAAGTTGTAGGCTACGAAATTAAACTCACAGGATACAGAGCTAGTAAGTGCCATGATATCTGTTAAAGGAGAGACACAGGTCACAATCTTTTATTAAAAGATTACCCTGTGACTTAACAATATTTATCATGCTGTCTCCTAGCTACACTTGGCTGACTCCAAGAGCTAGCTGTTGAAGGAAAGCAAATATTTCTCTTCCCAAAAAAGTGAAACTGGGAAAAGGAAATGTCAGCTCAAGGCATGGCTCAAAAGGCTCCTCTCTGGTGGGGTAACACAGTCATGCAGCCACATAGTTGCTTCTTAAATAATGGTATAAAAGTGGCTTTTGTCAGTCACTTGGAGAATGTAGCTGCCTCATCAAGCACTGGTGAAGCTAATAAAAAGGGAGGAGTGGGTTATGCTGGAATTCCTCAAAAATCCCTGCAAATATTTGTTTTATTGCATTTCGGATGGATTCCTTTTAAAGTTCCCTGCTTGACCGCCCAGAGCATTTCTGTTCTCTAGCCCCTCAAATAACGGTTCAGATAGGAAACTCAGTCCTTGAAAGTCCTTTTTTTTTTTTTTTTTTTTTTTCTGAGGGAAAATGTGAAGACAAACAACTGCCTAGGATAAGCTCCTTCTTATCTTCATCTTGTAAAACTCCTCCAGGAAAGCTAATTAGAATATGTAAGACAGGGCAAAGAAGCACCAGAAAAGGAAAGGAAAAAAGAGGCCTTGAAACCCACAGGCAGTCAGCGGAAAGTCCTGGCCTTTATAGTTCCCGTCAACAGCAGGAGAAGCCTGGAAAAGGTTGCACAGTGAAACCCGTGGCTCTGTGATTCATTACTTTGAGGAGAGGTTTAACATAGTGCAGGAGGCTGAGAGGCCCCAGCATCTCTGTGCCCAGGACAGAGCCTCTTGGTCTTGTGGCAGTTGGATGGTGCTCCAGGATCACCCCCCTTTCCCAGGGGACAGACCTGGGCTTTAGGCACCCAGACTTCTCTGAAAACAAACCCCATGGGCAGGGTCACAGCCTCTCTCCAGCACCTACCTCCCGGCATGGCTCCCAGAGTTGAGGTCCATGCGGCAGCAGCTGGGAATCATGGCATTTGGTGACAGCAGATACTATACCAATAAAACAAAAAGGGTTTTTATTATTAGTGCTGTCAGCAATACGGTGATAACAGCAATACATGTTTGTGGGCCTTCCTCCAGGACGTTTTTGTGTGGTGTGAGTGGCTTTCAGTTGAGTTTCCTGACTGGCAATTAAGTGAGGTGCAATTGCACTGTGGAATTATTTCCTTCTGCATCTTTGAAACCTCAGTGGATATGGTATATTTGTACCAGGAGATAAATCACCTTGCTGCAAGGGTGACCCTGGAAGAAGTCACCCCGAATCTCCCGTGGGTGCCTGAGAACTCCCAGCACTGGGGACCTTGCCAGACCTCTCCAGGGAGGGCAGAGGGAAGGCTTCAGTGGGCAAATCCCCAGGGAGAATCAACCATCATCATTCTCTTGCCTCACAAGATCTGCCCCCCAATTTGAAGCATGTTTATTTTAAAACAAGGTATTGAAAAAACATTTTCCCTTTTACTTACCTGTCAGGATCCTACTCCCAGGTTTTGCCTTTCTCCTGCAAGCACTGCTGACATGCCAGACAGCTGAAGTAGGAGGTGTGAGCTTGGGCAAGCCATTAATATTGAGGAGCTTCTGTTTTCCCTCTTGTATAAAAAGGCCATAGCAATCCTTACCTAATTTAACAGTGCATTGAGGGGCTTATTATTTGCCAGAGACTTTGAAATCCTTGGCAACATGGTGCTGTCCCACATCACTGCAGAGTGTTGGAAGAAAGTGATGTGGTGATCTTGGTCACTGTCTGCTGAATTAATAACAAGCTTTCCTCTCTCATTTTTGTGTTTCTTTTTTTCTTTTTTTTTTTTTTTTTAAAAAAAATTTATTCAAGCCAGCTCACATTCCTGCAGTGCTTTGTAGCCTTCTTCTACTTTTCACATTTAAAATTTTCCATTTTAGGTCATCTCTTGTAGTCTCTCCTTTAGCCCACACTCAGTCTGAATGTGCTGAGTCTCCTCCAATTCCATAAACTCCACGCCTTGCCCATCGATTACCTCTGTGGAACTTGTCAGACTGCTTTGAGAAACGCCCAGCCCTGGCGATGGTGTGCTGTAGCCCCTTGTCTAGCCCAGCAGTAACATCCGTGAAGAATTCCCCTCTGCTAGTGAGCCATGGTGACCTCCCCTTCCTGAAGCCATGCTGGCTACTTTCAGTTAATCTGTGCTTTTCCAAATGTTCTCCCTTTTGACTCTTAAAAGAGTTTCAAAGGCTCACAACTCATGTCAAACTGACTAGTGTGTAGTTTCCTACTATGTCTCTATAGGTTCACTTTTAAAGTCATGGCATTATGTGTTAGTCATCCTTTTTCCTCAGAGACCACTCCTGAACTCAGTAAACTTGTGAAAACACCTACCAAAGTCTTTCCAGTTCCTACTGTTATTCTGTTCGGTATCCTCTGATGTCCTTGGCACCAGAGACCCCAAACCTGGTCCTGTGGAAGGTCCCTGGGCACATGTCTCACTTTGTTACACCCCTGGAGTTCAAAGAGTAGATGTAGAGGTGCCAGAGGAGTTATTGTGGCTTTGCACAACTGTTAGTGACTTCAAAGTCTGGCCAGATAACATATGAAATAAAGTTTCTGGTATTATGAACAACAGCAGCCTCTGGAGAGGTGCTGCAATTTACTCTAGGCCTCTTGTGTCCTCAACTATATCATAAGGCAATAGATAAATACCAGTTCCTTAGCAGGACTCCAATGTTACTTTTTCTGTCCAAGTAATTAATTTACCATCTTCTCTTGTAATAATTTACATCCCTGACAATTTGAATTCTGCCCTTTGGTGACATTATAAAGAGGAAAAAAAAGAGGCAAAATCATTGTCCCCTGAGATCATTGTTAGGTTGTTTGATTTCTCTACCTCTGCACTTTTCTATAGCCTGTTCCCATATTCACTATGAATTTCCTGACTTTATTACATGTGGATTTCGAAATAATCACCATTCCTATAATACGTTTTGTCTTATGCTACTGAGATGTTCTCCCACCTTTCATTCAAACTTGCTGTGTGGAATTTCCATATCAACATTGTTGCCTATCTCAGCATTTACATTTCTGTTTTTACAAATAAATATTTATATTCTACAAAAGATATTTTCCCCAATATTTTCAAATCTAAATTTATTTAATAGATGAACCTATGAAAAAATAAGGAGGTATAAATGTAATTGTAAAATTTATAGTCATGGATGAGGTTTGGAAGAATGCATTTTAAATTTGGGATCAACAGGAGAAATGAAGAGAAGGAGAATGTACTTCTGTAAAGACCACTAATGAAAAATTACTTTGAAGGTGTATTTTTTTACTGAAGGATTAACAAGGAGGCATACAGGATGTTTAAGGAATCTGATTTTCCATCTATAGTGCAATAACTTCTTTTCATTGCTTAACATGGGTAAAAAAAATTTTGACATAATTCCTTATAGCTCTTCAGAACTTGAAAAAAGGGTGATATTTTCCAGACCAAGTACTAGCATAGTGTTAGGCCTTCATGGGATCATTTGAGAATCAGTGGATGTTTACGAGCCTTACCTGTAGGTTAGTTAGGTTGTCCCAACACCATTTTTAGCAGAAAATATTTTGAAATTATTTCTGCTCTGTCTCTCTGTTTATCTTTTACTAAGCCAGCAAGGATTGCATGGTCTTTGAGAACTTTCTCTATTTTTAGATATATTTCTGTACTGCTAGGTGGTTGGGGAAGGCAGGATGTTTGTCTTTTTTTGCTTCTGTTTTTGGTAAAAGTCAGTTTGAGTTCAAGGGCAGACTGAACATGTTCTTGGAAGAGAAACCCAGTGATGATTATTAAATACACAGGAACCACATCTTAATCAAGAACTCCCAAACTGAAAATAGTTGGAGAATGGGAGACTACTAATGGGAAATTTCATATATGCCTGTCTTGCTGCTTCTCTTCTTTAAGCATCCAACTACCACAGCTGGAGAAAGCATAGTGCGTTCGATGGACCTTTGCTCTGATATGCATGTCTTACTGTCTTTCTTTTAATGCAAAATTTTTTTGATAATACAAAATGGATTTTGTTCTACCTGGCAATTGCTTCCCCACTCAGCGAGCAATTCGGGGGTCTGGCACCACTGTAGATGTGCCCAGAGGTATGCAGGACATTTGGACAGGACTGGCAAATGTGATGAAAATCCTTCTTTGAAAGACAGAACCTGAGCAGGTGATCTCCAAGAGACTTGTGCCCTTCTGGGGAGGCAGAAAGAAGCCAGGTGGGACACCCTAGGGTGCTTACGATGATGTGACATGTCTGTTTAGGCACTCAAATCTCACCTAAAGGGGAGGTGTGCAGGCACCTAGTGTGGTCAAGAAAAACGTGTACCCTAAAAGGTGGGATTTACCTAGCATGTCTTAGACACGGTGTGACTCACATGGTTCATATGTTGGTGTTAGAGGGAATAGAGGGCTCCTGGATAACTAGCTAGATATCCAAAGTTGTGGGACCTGAATACCACACACCATCACTTTTGTCTTCTATCAATGTTGAATCTGTTAAGAAAAAAGAAGGAAACAAGGATCTGACTCTCAGGCCAGGCTCATATGTTGTCTCCCTGAGGTAGCTGTCCCAGCTGGTCACTCTAACCCCACTCCAGCTGGCCAGATGTGTGACCACTCCTTCTCTTTAAAATGTGTAGGTGTGAAATCCCACCAGGTAGCATCAGTCGGTGGAAAATGCTTCTTTTGGCAGCATATATAACAAATATACTCACTGAGTCTTTCCAAAAAACATTGAATTTGAACTCTCCAGGTTCCTGCTTGCAGTGACACGTGTTCCTATTTATTAGGCTGACTTCTATGTTGTCAGTGTCGTCTTCAAAATCCCCTATATATATGTGTTCAGAAGAGATTTTTTCCGCCTTCTTTTCAGAAGCTGAATGGAGACAAATAATAGAACAGAGACCTTAAAGCACTTTTAATGCACTGCACGCTACCCACAGCCACCTCTTCAATAAAAGTGAGATCTGCTTCTGGATTGCATCCTTATGTGGAGTTCCAGTTTCCAAATCCTCCTTTCAGAGACTCCTTGAACCTGGGATGGTCGCATTTTCTGCTGCTAACTGTTCCAAATTCACCATCTGGCACTTCTCAGCGCTGGAGAGTGAAGATAGTTGTCAGCAGCAATGCAAATCATTGTTGTTTTGTTAAACTAACCTATAGTACATCCCCTCTTTTTTTTTTTTTTTCTCTTGCTTCCAGAGGGTATAAATAATAATGTTTAAAAATGAATAAACACACATGCAAAGACATATAATATGTCAACCACATTCCAAAGTCCTTGCTCAGGTTTTTCATTCACTTCCAATGCCAATAAAACTCCAACTGAGGTGAATATGATTTTGGTAGACTAAAAATTGAGTAAAATTTGCAGAAGAAATTTGGCAGAAATTTGCAACAGCAGCATTGGCAATTCAACTCAGAATGCTTATTAAAAGGAAAGCTGAGCTGCCATTTGTGGCTTGGAAAAAATGTCTATTTTGAGGACTTGGGTTTTTTTCTCCCCTCACTATATTCTTTCTCAGTAGTGGTGTAATTATTAATGCTTATGGATGAAATTCTGAAAATCTTCCTCTATCTGCTACCTTTCACAGCAACAGTAAGAAATCCACCTCTGGTGGAGTAGTAAGTTCTCTAGCATAAGACATACAGGGAGCCTAACGGTATCTTTGTTTTTAGTCATTTTGATCAGTGAGGGGGCTGTTTTATTAATTGCTTGGTGTAGTTAAGCAGCAGTCATTTTGAATACTGTGTTCAGAAAATCCCTTCCTCGGCAAGGCTGTTCAGGAAAATCTGTTGAGGACAGGCTCAGTCACAAAGCGCCTCTACTGAGAGGTTGTATTTAGCACCTGTGGGTTCCTGCTGCCAGTGACACTGTGAATTAACTTGATGAGACACTGTGGAGCGCTGGAGCTGCCACCCTTTGTCCCCTGGGACTGTCACTGTGCAAAGTTTTGATCTTCTCCTACCTAACAGGCAAATGAGATCGTTTTCTCCGATACGAATCTTTGTTAATTATTAGAAGAGATATTTTCTAAAAATGAAATAACAAAACGTAATCTTGAAGAAGGGAGCACCGTAACTGCCACAGAAGCAGTTAAGGATCTGTCTGGAGATCTTTGAAATTTCCCGTTAGTGGGATTTCCACGCTGATACAATCTAACACTTTTTGGGGATTGTGTATTTCTGTTCTGCTAAGATATCCAAATTATCAATCTCTTGATTATAATATTCATGATACTCAAACATACCAGAAAGAGCACTAAAATAATTTAACCATTTCCACTTCCATATTTCCAAAGTTGTTGATACATTATCCTGGTGCAGTATATCCTCTCATTATCTCTTTTTGTTTAGAAACGCTCTATTCTACCATCACATACTGCTCTGTGCATGTTTTTCCCTTTCTACCCTTTTCAGACCTGTGGGTCTCATCCTGACCTAAGGTCCACCACTACAGATTCAAAGTACTGCCACTTGTTTGCCATTGGATGGCTCTAGCTTGCACCAGTACAAATCACAGCAGCCTCTGACCCTTTGTGTGGGGTGTATTCTTCCTGGTGGACAGCGTATTAGCTGCTCTAATTCAGCAGGGTTCATGAAGAGGAACTGCCCTTCCCTTTATCTGTCCCAGCGCCGATACTGAAGAGGACCTGGGTGACCTTTCTTTTACGATCTTGGTCTACTCTGTGCACGACTGATCACTGCAGCTCAGTCCTGCCAGATCTTCAGGTTCCTGCACCCAAACTGTCCTCTGATGACATTCTTGCTAACAAAGGGTGGATGTGGCAGACTGCCTTCCTGCTGCACCTCTGCCCCATCCTCCTCCCACTCCCCAAAAGGGAAACCTCGAGAAGCAATACAATAAAAAGCAGGGGAGACACAGAGAGGCAGAGAGTGCCTGAGGTTCAACAGCACCAAACTAATCTGTCAACAAAATCTCATTACAGTAATATACGGTAAGTCTTTCATTGTACTACCAAGACAAGCCCATCCCTGCCCCACATTGTTCTGCTTCCAGGACTTTTTTCTCTGATCCCACCACCTTTTTCCTAGTGTTGAATAGTCACAAGCCCCTCCCTGTCCACTTGGGGAGGGGTGGGGAGAGAGAGGGGGGTCTGGTAACCCCATGCCTAACTCTAATGGGTTTGGGGCTCTAGCCAGGAGAGAGGAATGAAGCAAGGGTTAACTATGTGGCAGTTTTTAGAGCTGGGTATGGTGCACACTGTTGCTGTCGGCTTTTGTTCATGTAGCTCTGGGTGCTGAGTAATACCAAAAGTTTCATGTCACTGCAGCTACAGACTTTTAGCAGCTGCCCTTGCAGCTTCAGACCGCAAGTTATGAACTGACTGACAACTAGTAAAGGAAAGGATTCAGCTGCTTTTCGGTGGCATAATATCTCTGGCACCAAATATATTTTTTATTCCACATTGTCACATATCTTATCCAAAATGATCGCCAGACTCTGTGAAAGCAAAAGTCCACGCCAGAAGATCTTGAAGCTAACAGAAAAATTTTACCTGCCTGTAAGGAGCTCTGATCATTGCTCTGTGGGGCAATAACTGAGCAAACACTGCAAGGAAATCCTCTCGGGGTGGCAGCAAGGTCTTCTGAGGGGGAGCTACCTGCTTTATTGAGACCAAAAGTGCAACTGTAAACTTGATGAGCTAAGGGGTTTCTCCCTTTGCCCCCAAGTCACACCGACCCTCTGGTGTCTGATAGTGGATTTCTTTACTCAGCAAAACCTATGGGTACTGGAGAGCAAGCCATAATAGATCTGTTTTTTTTTTTCATTTGAAGTTAAAAAAAAAATGAATGAGATTCTAAACACTAGTGAAGCTCAAAAAGGATTGAGCTGAACAATTTTTTAAAAAGTTAATTTGGCTCATCATGCTCATGATCCAAATGACATTTGAGGAGAAAGGCAAGAAGTGGGTGAAAATAGCTGTTGAGTTTTGTGTTCAGTCTGAGCATCTATCTCCTAACTGCCTAAAGAGAAGACACATGTTCTGATCCAGCCATTGAATACAAGAATTTATTAAACTTTTATTTCTTTGGTTCTGCATCCATGAAATACATGAATGCACTATTCAGTTGAAGGTTTATGAAAGAGGTAATGGTTTTTGAATCTTGCATTACCTAATGGTTAAAGCTAATCCAGAACATTGCTGAATATGTCTGAAGCCACAAATAAAGTTGTTTTTATGTCTGGCCCTTTTGGGAAGGTAGACTGACTGTTTTTTTAGACTAAACTATATAGAAAAACCTGTTTTCACATGTGAGGTTTGGATGGACATTTCTCCTTTTTTCTTTTACTGCTGTTTTCTTAGGTTACATATAGATTTAAAACAAACAAACAAACAAACAAAACCCAAACAAAAACCCCCACAACTCTGGATCCTGCAATACAAACAAAAAAGCCTAAAGGATGTTCAGAGTATCACCTTGTGATTTATTGTTCCCTGTCATTTATAATTTTAGTATTCTTACTGGCTCATCTATGAAGATATTACATTAATGTCTTTTAAGAAGATTGCCACATAAGCTGTAAGTGTATGCACATAAATATTATTTGACTTTTAATGCAAGGGTATGGAAAAGCTAAGATGCTGCTGAGATAAGATGTCAGTGCTGTACCTGGAAGAAACTTGTGCAGACCAAACTTGGCCCAGTTTACAGTTTTATTGAAACCAGATGCCTCTGCAGCATTTAGCTCCCAAATCCATGGTGCTTTGTCTAAGCTGTGACCCCTGGGAGCTGCTGTCACCCAAGGCACACCATAGGAGGGTGTCCCAGTGGCTGCTACCACAGCGGTGCAGAAATTATGAGCTTGGTGTGAAGGTCTCTCTTTTGGTGTAATTTGTATGAGCATTTAACTCCGTGGGAGATTTATCTGGAGGAGGCTGGGGCTGTAGTCTCTCTTGGTATTGGAGGATGTGCCTGGACAGACATTTGGAGGCAGATTAGCACTAAGCCCTTTGCAGTCCACTTAAGACACCTTGCAGGACCCAGGGTTGGAGCTACACAAGGCTCGGGAGGGATCCCTCTGGAGTCAGAGCTTCCCTCCCACCACTGCAAAGGGTATCCCAGGGCAGGGGAAGGCAATGGCCTGACTTGGCTTCTCCCAAGCGCCATATGGTGCCTCGATGACCATGCCCAGCTGCCACAAATTAAGGCTGTCCCTCGGCCTCAGACTGCTGGAGGCTACACTGGAACTGGGCAGAGAATCAAAGGAGTGCATCCAACTGACGCCCCGACTGTACTCTGCCACGGCCGCTCTGCTAAAGCTTCTGTATTTAGCTCGGGACGTGCACATTTGGTTGCAACAGAGGTGTCCAGTGCTCAGCAGTACTTTTGAGGCTCAAAAAATGTTGGTTAACTTTTTTCCCCCTTCTAATCTGTTCCAATTTGACATCCTCACCTGTCTCTGGAAATAGATATTCTCACTTACCACAGAAAGCTGTTCCTGAAGTGTCTTGGTTTGCCAATGGAAACTTTAACAAGTCATTTTTCTCTCATGGGATTTCCCTCTCAGGGCTTGGCCCTTCTGGTTTTTGTTGATTTTGGTTTTTTTCCCCTTGTGAGTAATGGGACAACTATTCATACGCAGCTTTGACATGAGAAAGAGCTGCTGTGTAATGGCCTCGTTTTGCAGATACAAGGAATAAGATAACTAGTATGTAAGTTACACTGGGTGTCATGTCTGTAAGCACAGATTGAATGGATCCTACACCTACACTAATACAAATATACTGAGGCAAAGGGCTAAAATTCCTTGTCAGAGCCATGGAATAATCACAGGAAAAATAGCATTTAGGGAGAAGAAGGCTTGTATAAAGGAAAAGCGTGATGGTGTATGGCCTGAAAGCAATCTGCAACATGAGATCAGAGCATAAGGCTGCAATGTGGCTTCCTTCCAGTGGACATAGTCCCAATTTCTGGAAAGGAACATCGTTGAAACCAGCTCTGAAACTTTCTGGATCTTTGGCCCACCTTGCCTTAAAAGCCACTTATCCTCTGTATAGAAGCATAGAGGACCAACACATACCCCCATTGCTGTCTTCAAACCTGAGACAGTTGCCCCAGTGGTATAGATCAAGTATCTAGTGTTTTGTATACTGCATTTCAGTGAAGGGAAGCATTTAAGGGGAAACTTGAGACACCAAGGCCAGCAGGATGGAAGTTTAGATGTTTTTATTTACATTTAAGATATTGTCTGCAAGAGCCCACAAAACTTGGAGAAAGACTGGATATTTCAGTCACAAAGTTGGACACATGTTTTTCAACATTCAGACTCTATATTCATGCATTCTGGTACCTCTAAAACACTTCAAGTCTTCCCTCACAAAAAAATTACATCTTTTAGCCTTTCCCTATCAAATGCTATAACACTAAGGTGAATTTCACCCCTATTGGTCAAAATTTCCGTTTCCAGAAGTGTTTCTTTATCTTCTTATTTGTTCTGCTTCCCCTGGCTGAGTTGCTCTGAGGGAGGAAAAAAAAAAAAATCTTTTTTATGGGTTACATTACTTATGCAGCAGGCATGAAACTGCAAACACCTGGTAGAGTTTCCCTTGTGTGAGCTGCAGCCTACCTCAGAGTACTCTGCAAACATCTGAAACTCATTCTGTGGATCTCAAAGGCCCTCTCCATCACTGATTGAATATTTTTATGAGATTCATTATGGAACAGCTGTGATAGATACTAGTGATCACACAATAGAGGCTATTAATGTTTGAGATGTGATCACCGTCATCCAGAAGACTAATAATTAAATTAAGGTAAATACAACATATACCCCTATTCCACACATGTTACGCCTGCTCTTGGCAGGGAACATCTGGATGAGGTGATGCTCGCTGTAGGCATGGGGATGGCTGGAGTACTGGCTCACAAGGATGTTAATTTTGGCTAGTGAACTGAGAAGTAAAATATCTGAAAGAATTGCTAAATTAGTATCAGATTTAAGATAGCTAAATAAGAACTGAATGGACAAGCGAGTATTCTATGACTGTACTTCTGCCTTTCTGTGCATTTCCTGAAACATTTTCTGTTTGGTACCAGGGAAACGCCAAATTTTTCCTGTGCTAAGTAGCATCTGTGGTATCATCTCATACCTGGAAACTCCATGCCACTATCACTGTGGAAAATAATGAGATTTTTTGGATGCAACATGAGTGTCTCTTTCACAGATGAGAATCCTGTATGAATTCAGACCTGGTATATAAGTACCTGCAGAGTTTTGTGTGTGTGTGTGTGTGTTTGCACACACATGTGTACATAGCATTGTGTGTAGGGGTGTGCATGTGCATGCATGTGCATGTATACTTCAGAACCTATTTTAATAGAATAAGACTGTCACACAAGAGGAATATTTAAAAAGCCAGTCTTCATATGGGGGGAATGAGCAAGCGAGCTACTTCATAACTTAGAAATTATCTCTGGGACCTGGAGCACAGCCACTAGCAGTTGAGTGGTGCTAGACATAACAACAGATTCACATGAGGGGCACTCTTCAGCAGTAGCACCCTTTGAAGGATCACATCAAAACATATATTGAAAAGAAGAGAAAACAAGAATTTAATCTTTTTCTTGCTGACTTGCACCTTCCGTAGTTCTTGATATTTAGTCTCAGTTTAGTCTCAGTTTGCATAATGTTTATATACTGGCCAAGAAAACCTCAGCCTAGTCACATGCTCTTTCAACTACTTCACTGATCACAAACTGTCGGTATATTAGGGATCTAAAAATCACCACTGTAATTAACTTTATTGCTACTGCCTGTATCATGCTTCACAGTATTGCCCATTTAAAAGAAACTTGTCCAGAGTGTTTCATCTCAATGGAATTGTGTTGGTTTATACCTGGTGGATCATATGACTCTAAGTAGGATAGAGGACAGAAATGTCTTTTTAATTTTGACTACTTTGATCTTTTGTTGATAGTTTTCCTCCAGTCTTTTTTCTGTCTAATCAAGTGGATATCATTAAAAGACTAAGACGCAATCCCAGAAATTATTAAAAAGGGAAAGCTGCTACCTTTATTCAGTTTTTTATAGGCAGGGTCTGCTCTTTTTCTTGTTTCCTACATTTTTTGTTCTTTAAAGTCAATGTCAATGAGATCTGTAGTTATAAAAACACCCAGTGTTTCTTTACTTTGTATCTTGCTGAGAAATAATAAATCAAATAGAATCTTTCTCGGTTTATTGTTTCTACAAGTGGCCAAATTCTCCTTTCAGTTATACCTGTGTGACTGTATTGAATTCAGGGCTGCTCACTGGTAGAGACAAGAATTTAGCTCATATTTTATAAATGAATGAAGTATTTTACCAGGTTGTCCTTTTCTTCCTGTGTGAGTCAGTTACACAATACATTCAGAGACTTGCTCCAGCTGGGACTTTACACAGTAATCCGCAGTACTCATATGCCAATCTCAAGTTTATACTAGAAAGAATCTTTAAATAGTTATAAGTTCAACAAAACAGAAATTCAGGGTTCGGTGTCAGAGAATTAATCATTTTCCAGATGCAACAGAATCTGGTCATTGTAGATGATCTCAGTTTATGCAGCTGAAAACTGCATTTATTTAAAGTGCAATTATGCTTACATTTTACATTTGGCTAAATTAAGGATCCAGTACTTTTCTTCAAGTGACACTACTAGAGGTGACTACAAATCCACATATGGGTTTTTTCTAATGTAGAGAAAGCCCAATTATGGCAAGGCTGAGTGGCTATTTGACATTTATATAAAGTACAGATATCCTAAGGTATGGAAAATTATCATTATTTTCAGATGGGAAATACCTGGCAGGCTATTGAACAATGCCTGTGAGAACCTTTCTCACACAACGCCACATTCAACTTTGCATTTTATATTGCTTGCAAACATGACTGTTAGAAGACAGAGAGAAAAAGCCTTGGCGTGCTACTTCTGTATGTTTTTTAAAACCAACCCAAATTTATTTCTGTGCATTCTACTGTGCTTTTCATTTGCAAAATCATTCTGTATAGGTGATTGCATCCATCAGCGTTTGAATTTTGATGGTAAGACCCCAATCACCTTAGCAAAGCGTACTTGTGCAAAATTGTACGTATTGTGATCGTAATATCCAAAATATTTATTCTTAGCTTCATTATCTCCAAGGCTTTTCTAATATCCTAGAATAACGTAGTTCTAAATGGAGGATGGATAAGGTATCTTCTGTAGCACTTTTCTGCTGGGACCTTGGAGGAGATGAACAGCTCCTGAAAGCAGCCCAGCGGTATGTTGTCTCTTACCACAGGTGTAAAGGCAGCTATCACCAGCTAGCCAAGCACAGCTTCCAGCTTACAAAGGACTTGTCCACCCCGATGGAAGTCCGGGTGTTAGCACCTTCTATGTTTTGAGGTATAAACTGAAGGACCTTGCTTTTCAAGTGCTCAGTGTTGTTCTTGTACCCTGAAGTCCTAACGAAGGCAGTGGGAGTTGGCTGGCCAAGACCAGAGGTCCATCTCTTGAGGTCTCTGGTTCTGTTGGGTGTTGTCCTTTGAGTCAAGTCCTGTTAATATCACTGTGATTCTTGGTTGCAGTTGACAAAGTTGTGAGCGAGTTAGAAATATAAGCTGTGTGCATTGAAGGGATGTGAGAGAGGTAGCCCAAAGGCTGTCCCTGAAGAGCCCATCCTGACAGTTAGCAAGCAGGGCTGCAGTCTCTGGGTGCTTACAGCTACTCAGGCCTTTCCAGCAGGCCTTTGCAGCACTGCTGTGTCTTAGCACACCTCCACATCACCAGATAAGGAATGTGATATTGCCTCTGCTTTTCCAACCATACTTCACCGGAAATCCAAGCTGTGCTTCCAAACCCTCCAGATTTCAGTGTGCGTGTTTTTCTAACCTAATTACATTTCAGAGACAATTTCTTAAACCACCTGAGATGAGATCATATCCACAGCAAATGGACAGGGAGAACTTGCTTTTTATCACAGCAACCAGATGCTTGAAAAGAGTTCTCCTTCAGTCATCCTTTCAAAAATCCTACATGATCTCATACATTTGTGTCCCTTCAACTTAGCTGCGTGCTCTTTTAACATGTTTCATTCATTTTTATCTTATAGTATATGATTCAAAGGGAGAAGCAGCACAGAGGAGATAACCTAGTGAGGCCTGATGGTATGCACTGCAGTATGCCTCAGAGGGTCATGTTGAGTTTGAAGTGAAATTCGCGCTCCTCACAGCAGAGATGAAATTCAGTTACAGCAAAACCTCTTCCTTCCAATGGGCCTAAGATAAGGATGCCCAGAGTTAAGCATGCAAATCAGCTTTATCCGAAGCTTGAACTTAAGGGGAGATGACTCAGGGAGGAGGGAAGGAGAGTGCATACCAGCACGTATGAAAATTTTGATCATATCAGTCTGGATTTTTGCTCTAGCTTTCTGTGTTTTTCTAATTCCAAGGCAGACAGCTGTGCTGCTTCCTTATGTATATTTACTGCATCCTGCAGCACAGGAATGTGCTGGGTGCTGTAGGTAAACACCCCTCCAACACAGTAGTACATCCCCATACCACTGCTGAAAACCTGCAACCTAATAACAAGACCAGCTCTAATGGCCTCTCTCCACCCCATATTTAGAGGGAGGAATATTGGTGGTATTTTGTTCTTGGTAGCGATTAGCTGGCTTTTTAAAAATCTGGAGGAGTTGAGGCTATATAAATAGAGCTTTTTTCCTGTATTTACTTGTAACGCTGGTTTTCAGCCAAGGACTATCTTAGATATAATTCTTCTCAAGTTCTTCCTACTTGGTCTGCATTCTAAAAGGCATGACATATTATAGAAGACAGAAAATGTATGTAAATGGTATATGCACAAATATGTGATATTGTGTAGTGCACTATGTTTAATATTGGAATCTAAGAGGTCAATTTGCCTGCCTGTTATTCTATTCTTCTGCTAGTGTCACTCCTCTGTGATGTCTTACAATTCAGAGAAGCATCCATTATTTATTTTTATTCCCCCAGGTGACATGGGGCCCTGGGCCTTATTTAATACATATCATCAGGCCCCGCAGTGAGTACAGAATTGTTAATTTTGTTGTAGGCTCACTTGTGAGCTGTTATGAGAACAAGATTTGGGTGAACATTTTACAAATGTTGAGACTGATAGTTAAAACGTGAGATGCACTGGTACTGTTATCTCCATTTTACAGATGCCAGTCAATCAAAGGCATCCACTAATTTGGGACAGTGTGCATCAAGAGAACTTGGCAACTTTATGCAACTTTGAATATTTAATGCCCAACTCTGGTTTGTTTTGTTTTCTTCTGTGGAAGGTCAGACCTCCACTAACATGACCCCATTGCAGACTTTGTCAGATCCTACTTGGGTGCTTGCCATGATCACCTGAGCTGGTAGAACTTCTGATATCTTTGTCTGGACCCTCCAGATAACCTGGAGAGAGGCAGATTCTTCCAAGGAGGGATTCATCATGTCTATGTAAGGTGTCCACCTTAGGAAGAAATGAAGGATGTACTACTACAAGTATGTGTTTTTCTCCATGGACTACGAAGGGAGTAAGGATCAGTAGTTCAAAACTGAGGCCCCAGGTCAACTGAGGTGAATGCTCTCAGGGATCTAATATTAGCAGTGACAAAATGAAGAACAGTTTTTTCTGGATAGTTTTTTGGATATCACATTAGATATAGGTAGCAGTGTTGTATTATATACAGCGTTTGCTATAATAAATATGTATCGGTTTATCACATATGTACTAGATATGTACACACATATAGAAACATATTTTCAAGCCATCCACACATTTTTTTATGCATGGACATTGAAAAATAAAGGCATTTCTGAGAAAACGAAGGGCAACTAATGCAGAGCAGAACTATGCTGCTCTTAAATTGAACTTTAGATGTTCTTCAAAGGGATTTTATAAGGAGCAGGTAGAGTTTCATGTTAACCATTTGGGAAAACACTGCAAAGATCTTTATTACTGGCTAGTTGCAGGAACTTACTGGATGTAAACCTAGGAATGTCTACACAGCAATAGGATGGCTACATTTATGTATTGCTTTGTACAAATATTTTTAGTGCCTTTGCACTCTTTACTAGTGGTGTTGTCTTTTATATGTCAGACATGAAATTTAATTCTGCTCCTTCTTCCTTGATTTACTTTAAAACAGCAGAAGTTTTACTCAAATAATTGCCTACATGGGTTGTAGACAACTAGTTGAGCAATTTACCAGAAGATTATTGTCTGTTTTCTTAATTGACACATACTGCTGGCAATTTACTCCGTGTCCAGAGGTCTAAAAAGATGCTGTCTTTTTTTCCAGAAACACAAGCAGAGGAAGTGCTAATCAGTTATGTTCTGTTATGTCATTTACTTTCCGCAGTAGGTTGGATCGCATTCCTTGACCTTATGAAATTCAAATCTCCTCAACTTTCAGGCAATAAGATTTCAGCTATTGCTGCTTTACCCATGGCATTGTGGCTTGGTTTCTTCTTCCCTGCCCCCTTCTAACTTTCCTGCCCCTTTTCTAACTAACCTATTGTCTTGCTGAGTGGTCTCTACATAGTTTGTTTTATACAAGCTGCTGGTTGAATGAATTCATTTAACGAATCAATAAATCTGTTGGTCTGATTGCAATTTATACATTCATAAGGAAGAAGGGAACAAACTGGACAGTGGAGGCATGACGTTTCCTGTTATACTGTAGATGAGGTGGCATGTCTGAAGCGATATATCTTGGTAAAGAACTTAAAGTGAGGAAGTGAGTGTTTGCCTCCCCCTCCTGCTCCTCTTTGCTCTCCCAGTTAGTCTGTGAACTGACAATGGAAGTGATTAGTACTGGCATGGCTCAAGAACAAACTTGGTGACTGTAAATTAACAGTAGATAAGTAAAATTTAAAGAGAAATAAACATATAGCTGTATCCTCAGCAATTACCTTCCACCATGCCAATCCAAGTGCTACCTTCAAGTCTGTTATGCTTCTGTTTCTGACTCCTTTTCATTCCCAAATTATCTATCTCCTTCAAGCTTAGACATAAGATTTATTCCAGCTCTGCCCTTTGTTAAGCCTTTTAAAGAAAATTAAGGGATTCCAATGACTTGCAGGCAGACATTTCACACCATCTTTTCAGAGGGGTTACTAGTGTTGCGTTTACAATCTGGTTTGTTTGATTCAGAATAACTTGAGGGAATATGGTGAAGCCTCTTCAGTCAACGTTGACCTGTCAAAATGTAAAACCACAGGGTTTTTTTAGAACTAATGTATACAGATTAATTTAGTGTTTTCTGGGATAGCTGAGAAGATGCAGACAATGTTTCTGAGGTTGCCTGCAGAATAACCTAAGTATCGAGGGTGTTTACTTAGATCTAAGAATTAGCTGATTGTTTATGAACAGTTGAATTGTAGGTACATACTTCTGAAACTCTTGGTTTTACTTTAAATATCCTTAATCAGGAATCCAGAAACTCTTGTCATTAATGGCAATGACCAATTTTTATTTTTTCCCCCTAAATCGCTCACTGCTTTGCTTTCTTACCGTTCTGAGGCCATGAGTGCCACAATCAAATGAGCTTCCTACAGAAGAGGTGTCCTTCTGACACTTTTCCAAATCGTTGCATGTTCCCTGTTTCACTGAATATTCTAAAAAGGCTGAATATAAATTCCCAGACTATCTACTCTTATGGTTTTTGTTTAAGCAATTTTTAAATCATAGTACCTCTTGCTAATCTCTTATTGAGATAAAGGGATAATCTGTTAAAAATACCTTTTTAAAGCGTTTATCTGAAAGCATTATAACACTCCATAGGATTAAAGCATGCTCAGGAAAACACTGAGTGCTTTGAACACCAAAATGAGTCTTTATACCTGAAGTATGTAACATTTCTAGTTTGTTGGTTTTTGTGGTAAAAAGAATTACCTCTTAGCAAAGAACTTTATTAATTTGCATTGTCCAAACAAAGACAACAAATCCCACATTCTTAAATTATTTATCAATACATGAGGACTTTAAAATTATTAATTAATTTAATAATAACTATCTGCTACATTGATTAAGCAAAGCAAAATCAAAGTGCTTCCTTGGATCCAAACAGGAGCAGAATTACTGACTGTGCTTAATGCTGCTCCCTCCCATGATGCCTACCCATTGCATTCAGTGGGACAAACCATACGAGCAAAACCTATAGCAGTGAGCACTGCTACAACTGATTTAATATCAGTTATAGCTAACAATGGGAAAACTACTCCTGCAAGGAGGGGAAGATGTCAGAACTGAGATCTAGGATAGGACCACACAATTCTGCTCTCAGGTCTCCAAAACTTTCTACAAAGTTTACATACATCATATGTGTGAGCCAGTGGACCCTTTCCAAAATCCATGGAACCGGAAAAAAAACCAAAACACTTTTAATTATTCCTGTGGGTTATGGAGTCAGTGCTGTATTATTGGAGCACTATTAGTAGTTAAAACATTGTCCATGGGAAAGAGAAAGGGCAATCATTTTCCTTTACAGAATTCTCAGGCTGTAGCCTTAAATGCAAATTTCATTAACATAGATGATAAAATAATACAATAAGATACCTTTTTTCTCCAGAATTCTCAGAGTAATGAAAAGAACAGTGGGCAAAAGTGCTTTAAATATATTAACATTTTTTTTAACTCTGCAAGCCTTTGTTCTCAAGAAAGAAAACTGCTGTTTCACTTCCCTGAAGCCATTGGTAATATGATGCAAAAACATCAGAGAAAATCTAATCCAAGATAGGTGCAGTCCCCAAGGGAACATGCTCTTCTTTGTTTTATATTTCCATTGGAAATCTGGGAGATTTTGCATGCAAACATCTTATTTCATGGGGCTGCTTCTCAAATTGAGAGATTAAATCTAGCACAGTATAAAGGGCTTTTCAATAAAGTGGGTTGCACAGTCTTCTGTTTACAGAAAATTGATGCATCATCTGATATGTCTGAAATTGCTAACTTCTGTTTCAGTAAAGCTGAAGGAATTTCAACCAGCGCATTATCTAATCAAGAAAAATATTCCCTTAGCATCTTGTCTTAAGGTAGCTGGCTGGCAAGCAGTGTTTGGACTCCTATATATCACGACTCATTACAGCTGCAAAATGGACTGATTTTCTTGGGAAAGTCATATTTGCAGAACTATCCATCATCCACAAAGTGTCCAGAAATGCCTCAAAAGCTGCAAAACAGCTATTAAATCCTATCTTCATTTTGTTCTTTCTCCCCCCTCATTTCATGCACAATCAAAATTTAAATATTTAAGATAAGTCATTATTCTTGTTGAGTGAATGTTGACCGAACTCACTGCAGTAGCGACAGTCGGTATGAGCCACAGATGATTTCTCAGTCCTCAGAGCTTTACAGCCCCCCCGCCATGCCCCTGACGCTTCCCGTTATTAACACACTTTCCACCAAGGCAGAGCCCAGCTGAATTTGCTCAGTCCTCAGCACACCGATGTGACCAAATACCTCACCTGCCTCAAGCAGCATTTCAAGCCAAATTTTGCAAGGAGCAGGTGGGAAATGTGCCTGCTGGTGACACTCCTCGAGTGCGGACCCCGCAGAGCAGGGCCAGCACTTCTCTCCTGCTCCTTGGTGATTCTGCATCCGACACACAGAGCTCAGGTCCCGCTGGACAGTTGTGCCCAGCAGCTGGAGCAGGAGGCTACCAACAGCTCTGCTTGGCAAGCGAGGCAGGGTGTGAGCATATTCTGTGGATATGCTTCGCCAGGTCTGCACACCTTGGGCAATCCTTTGCCGTCCCCTGGCTGCTCTCAGGCAAGTGATGCTATTTAAAACAAGTGCCACAGAAACTTTTCAGCCCAGAATAAGGAAATGAAAGCTGACGTGAGCACGGCTGAGAAGCAGGGCAGGTAGCAGTGAGTACAGGACTGGGGTCATGGCTCAACATCTTTACAGCTATCAGGACAGCAAACAGTGACAGCTGCATTTCATCTCCTACCAAGTAAGAAAGATATGAAAGCTTTAATTAACAATGCCAACCTTTTCTGCAGGACTTTCCCTGAGTAGATCTCAAAGGGCTTCACTAATGAGTTAAGAAAAAAAGTGTGCATCTCCTGGGTTCCCATCCACCCCTCCCAGCACTGCTTCCTCGCCCTTCTTCCTCTCTGTGGTTTTGAGGAGAAGAGCGGGTCTCGTACGCTTGCAGGGTAGGACTGTTGACACTCCCCCATGCCTGGAAGGGGCTCCAACATCAACTGAGGCAAGTGGAACAGAGGATATTTTTCTGGGTTTAGCTTTAAGAAATGAAAAGCTGATCCCTGTTCCCAGGAGGTGCGAGAAATGTATCTGAAGCAGAATCTGTTTCCACATACCTTCTATACCATTTTAATCTCAAGGTTACTTATATAAGAAAAAGAACGTTCCTTGGCAGAGGAGCCAATTAATACATGGATTTTGAATTTAGATTTTAGGTATTTCTTTTAATGAGCAAACCAAACAATCCCAAATTCCTGTGATTTTGAACAACTGTTATTTTGCATCTTATAGCAATACTTCTAGGCACCAAACTCGCACTCAGGCCTTAATGTACTAGGCACAGTGCAAATATACAAAAGGAGATAAGCTCTTCCCTGATGAGTTTCTGAGCTAAATAGATATACTGAGGTAAAGAGAGCATAAGATTATATATACATCATGTGCAAGACACGGCCAGGTCACCTAGCTGACAGTCTGTGTGCCGACTCTCACTGCTTCATCTCTCGTGAGGACATTTGCTTTCAGCTAACAAGCTGTTACTTCTGCTAACTGTACCATATGAAAACTATTTAATCCAACAGAAATAAGTTAGTCAAGTATCCCTAATAAAAAAAATTAGAGTTAATAACGGTGATGAGAGCAGGTTGTCCCGGCTGCAGCAGGGGCAGGGAAGGAGCACCCCGTGTCCTGCCCTTTCTGCACAAGTCCCTCAGCAGAGCAGATGCACGAGCGGTGGCGAGACTCGCTGTGCTGGAAACCCCCCGGTCCAGAACAAAGCTCTTCTGTCAGCCTCGCGCCAGCGTGCACAGACAGCCTGACTGCACCAGAGGCGTGGGGAGGCACTGAAGGGCTGGTTGGGACGGCAGGACTACTGCATCCAGGATATCTGATCTCTGCTCTGTGATTCAGAGGCACTGGAAATCCACCCCAGGCCTTTCCTGGTCCTTCCTCTTCTCTCTCTCCCCTCACCTTTCCCACCCAAAAAGGCTTTTTTATGGCTGCTGAAGAGGTTGGGGAAAAAATCTGAAGATGCAGGTAGTGTGAAGGGTTTCAGGTGTCAATTCAGGTAAATGCCCAAACAACTGGAAAACCAACATCAAACCCTTATTCCATCTGAATAGTACCCTGGAAGTCATCCCTGCCAACTACTACCCTGAGGCTGATGTTGCAGGACTCCAAGCTGTTCTCTCCTCCTGCCAGTACCACTAGCAGCCCCCTTCCCATCCCACTGAAGGCTACTGATGCTTCATTCACTGAAGGAGAAGGGCAAAGACAGACATGTTTTCTTCAGTGCAACACCACCAGTACACTTTTGAAAAGTTTCCCCTGTGAGAGGATTTTTGGGTAAATAAATGTATATAGGAAGCATTTTGGTAGATTATCTATTTGTATTTGGTGGGTGGAGAAGGGATTAGGAACTGATTACTGCCCAGGATCCTTGACCCAGTCAGCATCATGGGGAGCATCATCCAGGCCCAGGAACCACTGCCATGGGCTACCCAGCAAGGCCAAACCTCACACCAGGTTATGAAGTCACTCAGGCTCAGTTTTATTCAACTGGAAATCTTTGCTGAGGCAGAACTGAAGCAGAGGCTTAACCCATTGTTGTTGGGCATCACAGCAAACCCCCATAGGGTGAGAAGAGAAAACCCCAGATGTGTCCCTCCCCAGCAGGCCCCTGTTTCAGTGACAACTTACTGCATTCATTTTTTTTTTCTTTGTTGCTGAAAGTGTCAGTGACGTAAGAAAGGATTGTGGCCACCTCCACCTCACATGCTGTGGGGTTTGATCCTTGAAGGAGATGGGAGTGATCCATGAAGAGGTGCCTCAGAGGCCATTGCTGCCGGGAGGGGGAGAGGCTCCCTCGTCGGCTGGGAGGTAGTGCTGGGAGAGCTCACAGGCTGGAAATGGAGGATAAGATAGGAATGGGAGCCTGCAGCTGGGGAGCAGAGGGGAGAGATTACTTTTCTATTATTTTATTTTAAACATATGTATTAATCATGGCTCAAAGGGGGGAATGGCAATGGGAAACTGCAGCTGGAATGGGTAAGGCAGGAGGAGGAGATGATTTTTATTTCAGACATAAATTATGTATTAATTGTGGCTTGAAGGAGGGGTCAGTGTGGGAATCTGTAGCATGGGGAGGACAAAAAGGAAAGATGATTTCAATTGCAAGTATATTTATTAAAGTGTAACTCAAAACAGGGACTGGGTGGGAACCTGCAGCTGGAAATGATAGGGCAAAAGGAAATATTGCTTTGGTGGAGGGGTATTATTTTAAACACATGAATAAGTCCTTAGCTCAAAGCAGGCATGAGGGTGGGAATCTGCAGTTTGGGGACATCAAGTAACACTAGTGGGAGAGAGAATCTTTATGCCTTTTCAGGTGTATTCAGAGGTGGTGAACGTTGCTGAGCTGACTTTCCTAGACCTGAAACCCCATCTGTTCCCAGAGCTGGGTAATTCAGGATTCCCCAGCAGCCTTCCACTGCTCTGCTGGCTCTCAAGAGCCCGCTCTCCCTGGCAGACGTAGCCGTGCCTACGTGCCTGCCGCAGTGGAGCTCATAACTGGTGAGCAAGGCAGCTGCCTCTAAATGCAGTTTGCAGCTCCACTCAGCGTGGCCAGTTTTGTTCGGGTCGGCTGCAGCCAGCATTAAACCACAGCTCAGTGCAGTCTTCCCACAGGGCAGCAGCAGTCTGTCTGCCCTTTCCATGGCCCTTGGGCAGTGGGTCATCCCCCACCACCTTGGTAGGTCACCATCCCTCGTGCTGGTGATAAGTGATCTCCAGGCCACGGACTTTCTCTGCAGGCACTGCCAATGCACAGGCAGTCAGGTGGGGCCAGCTGGGAGCGGGGCTGCGTGCTGCTTGTGCCCACTCTTGTCTGGGCAACAGGAACAGTCATTCCCCAGGAATTAGCCTAAAGGAGCTGGCTGGCATGTTCTGGAAAGCCATTTTGTTGGAGAAGGCAGATCTTTGATTCAAATGGTGCACAGTGGTGGTTAGAAAGAGAATGCTGATCCCATGAAAACGTCACCAAAGCACTAGCGCCAATTCATATTCACATATCCTACAGACAACAGACCTTTCCTGTCTGAAGCTCTGGTCTGGAGTCTTGTGTCTGGCCAGTATGTTTTGTATTACAGCCCCGCGCAGGAACATTACAGCTTCCACAGGTTGATGTATATGAGAGCCACTAAACACGGTGGATTTTTTCAATGCGTCATTGCAAAACCACATGTGCTAAGTAACTTTTCACCAACAAACTGTGAAGACTGTTAGAGTACTCAGTGAGCTTCATAATATAATTACTATTTTTTAGATAGTTAGCTTTAGTGATTGCTTCTTTGCTCCAAAGAGTACAAAAAATACAGAAATGCTTGATGCCAGGCTTTGCTTTGCATGCTTCATGAGGCATACCAGTGCCTGTTTCTCTCCTGGCTCTACCAAACATGCCACTGCTGCTTTCTTTGGAAACTCCCACAAATGCAAACCCTCTTTACACATACTGTGCCAGTGTGTGCATATTTGTGTACATATGTGTATTATTTAATTAAGCTTTTGATCCATAAAAGTGCACAGCTTCCCAGTGTCTAGCACGCTCAGGAAAGGTTATTCGTGAAGAAGATTCAAAGTGCCTGAATTGTCACGATATAAAACTTCCTGGTAGGTTCCAGAGCTTTTTGGTTACCTTGTCTGGCTTGTGCATGGCATGATGCTAAATGGCAAAGGAGACAGGGGTCCTCGCCACTTTGAGGATGATCAGTGCTGTGCTCATCAGTTGTACCTAACTTTACATTATACATCATTGACCAACGCTGATTGATGAGCTGCAAACGAGAAACTGCTCAGAAGGTTTAACCTTAGCCTGGTTTTGCTGTTAACCAGTTGTTATTCTTGAGATGCACAAGTTTTGAGGTAAATGTTAAATTTACCTCAGTTCATGCCAGTTGTGGACACTGAAGAGAGACCTTAAAAGGTCTGTTTTCCTCTGAGTGAGATAGCAGATCTTTGCTGCTTTTCTTGGGCTAAGCAGAGTTGATATCCATCTTGCTCCCTGTCTTCTAGATCTCAGATCTGCTCATGTCCCAGCGCTTGGGCTCGTTCTTTGCCTGTGTTAGTCTGTGACCTCAAAGCGAGATGAACTAGCCACAGTTTTTGAGCAAGGTACTGTGCCAAACTCACAAGCCCAGACCTTGATCCAGTGTCAGTCACATTCAAAAGCTCATCCTGCCTTTCTCTGCCTCACCAAGCAGGGGAACCCAGAACAACCTCATAAACTCAGGATGTTGCAAAGGCCTCACTCTATCTCACAGTATCTGAGTCCCTATTTCAAGCCTCAAAACCTTCCCCAAATTGCCATGAATTTATAATAGATTCAGCCAAAATTTCTGAAGCTATTCTATGTCTTGTGAATTAGTAAGAATTCCCAAAAACGATAACCAAACTGACTTTCTCTTATCCTGTTCTTTCCTTGTTCTTCTTAAAAAAATGAGGCAGAGTAGGTTTTTTTCTTATTTTAGGTTTCAACTACAAGGGTTTTTTTTTTTGCCTCTTTGCAAATTGAAACAAACGGGGAAAAATCACATTTTTGGTTTAGTTGAGAATGTGTCAGCTGTGAAAACTCAAGAAAATTAAGTGAGTACTTCTTTAATTTCAGACTTTAGTAATATCTACTTTCTATTGCAGATTCTCTGATACTACTTTTCAAACTCATCCTACCATCAGACAAATTTCCTCCCTTTATGTTATTCACTTTTTGTTTCATGGACCACTGGCAACAGATGATAGGCCACAAAATAATTTTAAATTCCCACCTCCTCCAAAATGACATAACTATTCTCCAATATTCACACGTGGAAGTCAGCAGGCAAACAATGTAAGAGAAAATAAATGAAAAAACATTCAGACTATAACTGAATTTTTGCATGGTTGTGAACATAAATGGTCACAGTTGATTGTAGAAATTTTTTAAAGGTTGAGGAGTCAATGTATTATTTTAAAAAGCTTAAGAGCTTTTTCAATTAAAAAATGGTCAAGAGGTACTTCCTGATATTAATGCTTAGTAAAAATCAAAGTCGAGCACTTCTGACTGATATGTATTCATGGTTTACTCTTTGAGTATTGTTTGGAGAGTCCCAGGGGTGGCTCCTTTTTCATTCATGTCTGCTGTGTAGCTCTGAGTCAGGATGCTTCTGCTTCAAAAGTTTTATAACTGATGATATTTAAGAGAGAAATTTAAAGGGGATGTATTTTCACTTGTGAGTCCATGGTATCAGGTGTTTAGAAGGCAGTTCAAACAGCTGGAGTTGGCTCAAATCAGTGAATGTCCATATGGGACGGATCAGTAAGTCGACTGCTGCTGAAATAGATACCAACCACTGTGTGTGGGTTGGAAATAATGTTCTTATCCTCTGAAAATTTCCGAGATTTTGAAAAAAGTCTCAAATCAAACTGAGATGAAAAATCTCAAATATTGTATTTGATCACTCAAAATGTTCAAATCGGCAAGATTTTACACTGAAATCAGGGCAGTTTTTTAAAAACTGTCAAAATACAATATTCTGATATCTTCAAAACTTTTTTCAAAATTTTGTCAAAATTAGAAATGTTCATAACTGACCTTTTTCCATAAACCATTGATTTTTGTATTAATGAATATGCATTTGCTAACAAAAAGTTTCCTAAATTGCTACTAGTACTTTCTTAAGTTTACATTCTGAGGATTCTGAGGATACTAATGTAAAGACAGCTCATCCAGATTTAAGGTTTTTTTCTTGGCACTCTCATAGACTTTCTCAGTAAAAGCAAGGGTTTACAGTGAATACTACATCTTTCTCTTGAATTCTATGTATACCTTCAGTTCTTTTCCCATTTTCAAATTAGAACTCCAAGCTAAGACTTTTTTTTCTCTTTTGTAAGACAGCAAGCATTGTACAAATATACAACTTCAACTGTGCTAACCCCTACATTTCAACGAACAATGAACCTTTAGCTCCTGGAAGCTAAATCAGGGGACAACATAGCTCATATTGGTGCAATTTACAGCTCCTCCAATCTTCCCTTGGTTCTCTTTATCATCCTTTTTCAGTTCAGTCAAGTTGTGTGTCAAATCTCCCCATTACCTGGGTTCCCAGGCTTTGAAGTCTTACTATCCTCCAGTTCTTGGTTCTGTAGCACTCATCCTCAAACCTTTGCTGATCATACTCTCTGTATGATACTTCCCCGGGGCTTCAGACTGCCTATTGATAGTTTCTCTTTCAGATCCTCTTCTCAGCTTCTGCTGTATTTCTCTCAGGCTTGAATTCATTCATGTCTAAGTTGCTCCAACTCAAAGATTTCAGAGATGTGAGAAACTAGAACCTAATCTTTTTAGACTAGAGTAGTCGTGTAAAACGTAATACTCAAAGCATAAGGAAAGCAAATCATGGCAAAAATTACATTTCTCCCCCCCACCACCTCCCCCCGAACAGAAGCATTATAGCTTTGCAGCATTGTCTAGCTAAGGAGTATATATGAGAACTAGGCTTCCCAATAATGGTAAGATTCAGACCAGCAAATTACATTAGACATGGGAAATAATGGGGAAGATGAAGCATACACTTCCGAAGTGTTAGCAGTGCAAACATTTCTTCCATGGTGATGCTAACAGGCAAATAACCCTGGAGAGAGCACACTGTGAGAGTAATGCAAAGCTCATGTAGGACCAGTGCACTAAAATATTAGCTTCCTATCCCCAGAATTGCACAAGGCAAGCACTGTGCTTATCGCCTCTATCTCAGCGAAGTTTGCCAGATTGCCAGCACAAACAGCAACACAGGAAAAGCTAGGTGTACACAAGAAACTCTTGGTGTACATCCAAACAAAAGAAGGAATCCAGGGCGAAGAAGCATGAATGTTAATAATCTTGCCAGAGATCCTTTCTTCAAGGCTAATAGTTCAGTAACCTCCTTTGATGTATGACTTGAATATATCACAGCATCTGTATGCCTCCAGCACCTCCCCTAATGCACGACTGCAGCCAGAATTAATTAGTGAGCAGGAGCGGGAAGGAGCAAATGACCCTGTATGATGCAGATCAGTTTGTTCTTACTGGTAATGCAGCGCTACCAATAATTTAAGCAGAATTTTAATAAAGCACACATAGTGGCTGGTTTCCAGTAGCCAAGAGTCTGTGGTAGACTTCACGCCCTATAGCCTTTAATTATTCGTCTCTATGAACAACAGAACCCAGAGATGCCTAAGGTACTGGACAAATCCCTTGACCTGCTCAGACAAGAGATGAATGTCCATTGGATTCATTCTTCTATTTACCAGTCAGTTTCATTACTCCAAATCTAATTAATTTTGTTTGCACTGAGGGATAACACTATCCAGCAAGTGATCACATCAGCAATGCAGGGAATTCAGCTGGGTTTAATCTAAATGGTTTCAAGGGAGAAGTTTGATTCCTCTTGCAGTGGTAGAATTAGTGAAAGCCGAAGTGTAACAACCTTTGCCCACCCTTGGCTGCAAGCTCTGTAACCATGAGCTGGGATCTGAAATCAAGCCAAGTTCTCGGTGCTTGTTGTGTTTTCTGCCTATGAATGGGACATAACTGGCAGTTTGGTTGACTATGTGAGAGAGAAAAAAAGTCCTCTTCACGGTTTTATAAATTTCCTACTCTGAGGATCACAGAAAGATACCCAACATAGAGAGAAGATAGTTGGAAGGGAAAGGCAATCTTTCTGTGCATACAGTCTTGCCATTAAGATCCTTCGCAACAGCCTCAGTGGTCTTCTATGGGGACATCAAGTATTCTCTTCACCATACTTCCTTTTCCAGTAAAAACTTTTGTTCTTTTCCCCATGCGAGCCCACTGTCCCTGTTGAGAAAAAGTATGAAACTTGTCTTTTTTCACTTCCTTTCTTAAAGCTTAGGTTTGTGCTGATCCTGGCCAAACATAGCCTGCTGTCCACAGAAAGACCAGTGTTGACTCTTCCCCTTTTTTCTCCTTTTCTGCAGGTTTCCCTTGATTGTAACCTTAATTAAAACCAAAGAGTGCTTTAACTCTATGAGGCACGTAGCTTGCATAAGCCATACTTATTTGTCACAGTATATTGCTATCTACTGTTTCCCTATATTTGTCTGAGAAGAATTCCCTATTCTGAGACTATGATAAATACAAAGAAGCCCCAGTCCAACTGCAGCTTTTGAACAATATTATAAATAACAACAATTATTCCTAACAATTGTATAAAGAATCACTTTTGTGCCTAAGAAGAAAATTCCAAATCTTATATTCTGCCTATTTAATCTTTACATAAAGATCATCAAGATTGCTGTGAACCATATTTATATTTATAGAAGTGGAGTCACCACTGTGTAGAGATGAACAGGAGAACAATTAAATACCCTTCAACTCAGTTTTCCCAGTCTAAAGCAGACTAAGGAAAAACCATTTGAGGTCAAAACTATCATTGAAGCAATAAAACTAATTCCCTAGGCTAAACTCAGTGACTTAATTCAGTGGGGTTATACTGGGGTGAGTTTGGCCCATTATTTTTTAATTGTTTCCAAATGTGTCTCTGCCTAGTGAACTATCTTGATAAAAATAAAGGACTCTCCTGAACTTCTCAGGCAGCAGCAATATCCAGGGTACTGCTAAAACGTGTCTACTGGTGAAACCTCATCTCTCCATCTCTACAAACACAAAAAGGCTGACGCAGGGGGAATACCTGAAGACAAGCCTTTGGCCAGAGAGCGGTGTTGCAACCACATGGCCGATCCTACAATTGCCATGGAGCAGCCACAATGCACAGCCAGATTAGACCTCTCACCAGCTAGACTTTCTCTCTTGCCTTGCTTGGCCTAACACCCTTCAGAGCTGGAGTCATAAACTGGTCTTTTGTAGGATTATAGGTTTAAAAGGCATAGTCACCTCTAGTCTATCCGGAGCTCAAACCACCATTAACAAACTTAATTTCCTTCCTCCATTTAATTTTTTGTTATTGCTGAGTTCTGTGGTGTGGTAGCTACTATCATGATGACATAGGAAAACCTGTTGCTTAAGCAAAGCTGGCTACAGCTGAAACCTGTCCTTTAATTCTAATGAACTATTCAGTGATCAGTCTCCGTATTGCACCTGCCCCACTGCTAGCTAGCTGGATGCAAAGTAGAAAAAGGCTTAGAAGGGAATCCCAGTAACATCTCCAGTGGAAGGCCCCACATGGATTAATTATCTCAAAATTTGTTCATGGGTTAGGGTGAAAGATGCTTGGAGCTGTAAGCAGCAAGAGTTAGGAAAGTGTCAACCCCAGGCAGAACCTGTACACAATTGTGTCTGAGATCTCTGTGCTGTGATTTGGTCTCTCCTAAGTTGGAGATCTCTTCACCGTGCCTGGGCCAAGGCGTGGCTGACCTTTCCACTTAGCATTTTGTTGCATTTTGCCATGGAATCCTCACTAGGCCTGTCTGAATACAAAGCAGGCTCCCTTCTTTGTTTCCTACAAATCACAGGAGAAAAAACAAGGTGGTGTTTTTATTTGGGATTGCACCAAAAAGGATGCAGTAGAGTACCACTGTCCTCATCAATCCCAAACAGAGATTGACAACATCAGATGGCCCTTATTTGAATTTCTGTTGGGTAAAGTAAGAGAAAATGCCTTGCCACATGCATGCCATACACGTTAGACACCTGGAACAGAAACAGGGATGGTTGTTTTGGTCCAACTAAACGTAATTCCTGGTTCCACGGGTCTCTGGAATGCTCTTCTGATTGTGCAGGCTCTCACATGGTTTGAAATCCTGTAGGCCCAAGCAAGAATGGACATTTTTTATCCCAATTTGCAAAGTTTCATACTGGTAAAAATGAGATAGGTAGATATGATAACAATTTTAGACTTTTAAGAACACTAAAGGGATTTAAGATGTGGGGGTTTTTAATGACATTCTTTACAGTATTTTATAAAAGAAGTATGTATTTCTAAAGCAAACAGTCCAAGAGCCTATTGTTTTTTGCATCACAAACTCCAATGACATAGAAACACTTCCTTGAGGTCAGTTGAGTTCCCAAAATGCTTGACAGCATCTGCAAGACAAAGTTGTCTGAATCTCAACTCAAATAAAAATGAGAAAGTGCCTGTGGGTCCAGAGAAGCTGCACCGAACATCACTGAAGGGGTTTAAGAGACAGGTCTGTGATATACATATTACTGCTGCCACTGCCCTGAAGATGACAGCCTTCTCTCACATAACTGTGACAACAGACATTCACACCTTTGTCACCATTATGCTGGATAATTAGGACTTCAAGCTAGGGTGCTACTGCAACAGTGAAACATGGATAGCCGGTTCTCTTTGGAATCAGAGCAGTGGATTCAACAATTTCTTTCCTCTAATATCAGTCCAGTTGATCAATAAGTCAAGATTAATTCAATGAAATGTCTGTAGCAGCTTGGCCATGCAGGCCCTGAGCAACAGCGCAGCCCCTCGAGGCAGCTGTCACGGGGCTGGCTGGCTCAGTCACCACTCTCTGCTCAGGTTTCCATCTGAATTCAGCGCTGCTCTGAGACACGGTGCTGTGAAATGAGGATGCTGAGTCTACCCAGTCAGTCTACGGTACGGACACCAGTCAGCTGGTGTGTACGCAGGGAGGCTGCTCTGGGATGGTACGCGGGGCCGCAGGCACCGAGACCAGAACTGAGACCAGTTCTAGCCTTGCCTGCATGACTCAGATCTTACTGTGTGGCTGACGCGGGTGTACCGCATGTGCCTGCACTCAGATGCCTGAGGTCATCTCGTCTGAGCTAGCTGGGCTGCAGGGCCACCTCTGTTGGCAAATCCTATTTTAGGGAGGCACTTTTGAAAGCATCCTTTGGAGATACTTGTCTCCATTATTTAAATTCATGCTTGACCATCTTATCCTTCTTCTCACATGCTCTTCCGTTTCTATTCCCTGTTTCCATTGCTGATGGGAGGACTGAGTCTTTTCATGCTGGCCATTTTGGCCCCACTCAATTTCATGAGTTTTGTAAGTGTACTGTGGTTAGAGCTACAGGAGCCAGTGAATGCTATTACATGATTATAATGCACAGAGTTACCAGTATCTAACGGAATGCTTTTTAAACTATTGGGATAAAATTTGGTTGCCAAAAGCGATATATTTACTATCAACTTCTCTTCCTTTTGTCAGTGGTATGGAACAAATGTAAAGACTGAACAGGGGAAAGTGTAGTAGCATCAATACCGATTCCAGATGTTCTGCTAAAAGGTGCTATTTATGAGAGGATATTATTGGGAACAGTCCTGACCTAATACCTAAAGGATTACACTAACTGTGCATTACACACACACACACACTCACATATATGCATATATATTCCCACCAGCAATGTGAGAATTCTACAAGTCTGGAGGGGAAAAAGTGAAAAACACGGGATCAGTGAAAATGGAACTGTAAACATATCTCAAGTTTCAAGCAGAAATGTAAAGGTTTAGATTCCCTAGGAAAGTGCCTCAAATTTCCAAAAGAACACTTGACTTTTCTTAGTTCTTACCAGAATTCATGGAGAGAAGATCTGAACCTCAACTTCAGTTCTGTTCAGTCTACAGATTAGAAAAGCTGAGGGTTTATCTGCAAAACCATGTTGGATATTACAAAACTTCTGAGGTTGCTTCTAGGGCTTGAAAGAGAATTATCTTGAGAACAGATGTGATGGTGCTTGAACACTCGAATTCTAATCTGAAGTTAAACACAGACCAAAAATGGAGAGGAAAAAAAAATGAAAGTGAAGATAAACATTTCCAAACCCTGAATGAGATTTGCTCAACTTCTAGGCAAGTTCAGGACTGACTGGAATCTGCAGAATTCAAATACAATTAAAACTGCATCATCCATTTTTAATAGATAAGGAGCAAATGAAAACTATTTAAAGATTATAGGTGAGAAAGTTAAAGAAAACCCTGACAAAACAGCCAGAGCCAGGTGGCCTCTTCACTTTCATATTACACACTTCCATCTCCTTATTAGATATATGAGAACAAAAGTGTGCCTGATGCCTTACAGCCATGTAGGAGGATGCTGAAGCTAACTAAAATTTCTCTTAGACTCCTCGAGGGTAACGGGACTCCATGTGTGTCTGGACTGCCTGCACAGTACTCATTAAAGATTGCATTTTTTCCTGAGCAGCTTGTACCTATTCACATGCCATAGGATAATCTTCCAATTACCCTGGAATGAAAGAGTGAAATCATGTTGGGAGATGCACAGTTTCAAACTAAATCACAGAGGATTTGGAGATTGGATAGAGAAACTGAGGGATATGTGTTTCAGATAAATCCTCATGTATTAAAGAGTGTGTTTGTTTTAATGGCAACTTGAATACTGCATCACCTTCTCTAATAGGGAAGCAATTAAACCTTCAGATATGTCAATTAGCTACTGATGGGCTGATTTCCTGTTTGTTAGTGTACCATTAGAGAGTCATATGGCTCTGGAAAGTTTCAAGACTGCTGTCTGGGGCTTTTTACACTTCAGGGATATTTCTTCCAGACATTAAAACCCTGCTTGATTCCTAATCATTAAATATCAGCTAAAGTCTGGGAGCAGAGGAGAACTTCAGGCTTGAAACCAGCAAAACTGCAGAAAGTGAGCTGCTACCTCATTATGATCATAGAGTCAATAAAGTCACCTGATGGCAGATTTAGAGGAACTCATTAGGAGATGGAATTTGGTTGTGCAGACAAGCTGCTGTGATTCTGGAACCAGGCCCTTTCATTAAGGTCTTCAAATAGGATACAAGGGAGAGGGAGGGGGAGCCTGCAGGGCATTGCAGCTTAAAAGCACAGCAATAAGGATTCTATATGCATACAGCACTCTGAGTTGCAAGGCAAAGGAGGTAAGATCTTAGGTGAAATTTAAAAGAAAATAAATGAAAAAGGAATTTAAGACACCTATATCCCCTTAAAAGTGATATTTTGTAATTCTGACTTGGAGTGCAAGCTATGACATCCAATGAGAATACAGTGCAACAGACCTTTTATTACCTAATCTCTATGTAAATTTACTTATTTCTCCTCCTTGGAACTTAACTTTTTTTAAGCATAATTGAATTAATCTAAGTCAAAACAAAACCAAAGCTTTTCATGTGGCCAATCCATTTTTCCTTTGTTTTTCCAGTCTGGTTGCTGCTAAAGGCGAACATCTAGCACCCAGCTTCATTCCTGCAGCACTTGGCCTTACCTCAGAAAGGTGAAAAGATGAAGATCCTACAAAGCAAGGGTCTAAGGTACAGAAGGCAGAGAGACATCCTATAAAGCCAGCCCAGAGCAGGAGAAATGCTGTCTTGTAAGCAGCGTGCACCCTGGTGAGCTGTGCGTACAGAAGTAGAAATAGGTGCTACAATTCTAAGCCAGAGAGAAAACCACCACTAACAATCCTCCTTTTGAGAATCACCAGTGTAGCGCAAATCTTGCTATAATGAAAGAGAATAAAGCTCCTGAATTCCTTCACTGTGGACACTGCAATTTTGGTTACAGCGAACTTAGAAAGAAAGTGAATGGAGGGGAGTGGTTTAATTATAAGAGGGCTTGCTGTGGTTACTTTAAGATCTTGGAAACGGTGTAGGGTACTTTTTCTCCCATCCATCTCTTTAAAATTAGGAAGGCCAGGAGTGTTCTGGACAGTTACCCAGAAAGCACACAGTTAGTGTAGTGTGTACTTGAGTTGCTATATTTTTCGCTATCTTATGTCTGCCTTCAAAAAATTTAGCATAAAACTTTGTTCAACAGCATTGAAATGGAAAGAAACACTGAACAATTTAGCTCTGCTAGTAAGATGGGTGCTTGAAAACAGCAGGCAAATAACAGATTATTACTGTACCACTGACTAGTTTGAAATAATTATCAATCTCAGCCCTGTTTGAAAAAATAAATGAGAAACTCGGAGAAAGAAAGTATGCATCTTTTTATGTGCTGGAAGCTCAAACCAACTTAAACTGTCTGATACTCTGTTTGCTGTAACTGACCTGGCTCTGTCAGCATTTCCAAAACCATGTTTCTAGAAAATACAGTCTGTGTTTAGCTTATAGGCATGAATATGTAAAGGGCTTTACTTGTGTGTTATTTGTCTGCCATGCTCCTGTGCCTGGCTTTTCAGACCAGAACAGGCAGTCTAGTCTTCCTTTCTGCACCGAGTGAAGCCAGCAGGAAGTTTCTTGCAAACGTTCGTACAAAATGTTAAAAGAAATCACTCTGCGCTGGTCGTTTGCTTCTCGGAGGTAGCCTTGCAAACGAGTCTGCCCCTTTTCTTTATACTGACTTTTTTTCTCATTTGTGTTACCACAGCACCTTGCAGTCCAAATTGTGGTCTAGAACCACTGTGCACTAAGTGCTGCAGAAACATAAACCAGCCAGCTTCTGTCCCAAAGGTCTTATAGTAAAATAATCAAAATATAAAACCAGTGACCACAGGTGGATAAGAATAAGGGAATAACGAGATCGTACCAGGGGATGCTTACCATGTGCCTGTGAGCTAACCATTTTCAAGTTTTTGGCAAAGGAGAATTTTAATAAGGGATTCAAAGGAGGATAACAGTTGGTTTTATGAATGCACATGCAGGCTCTTCTCAAGCCTGAGGGGCAGCAAGGGAGAAAGCACAAAAGATGCTTGTTGGAAAATTTAACAAATTGATCAATTGAAGCTGGCATCTGGGGCTGACTGATGCTGGGCATTTATATTTTGATAGTGAATAAAAAGTGACAAGTTGGGAGTAAGCCATGAAGGGCTTTGAAAGTTAAGAGAGTCACAATAAGCTTGATGTCCCAGAGGAAAAAGGAATCATTGAAAGGGTTCAAAGATAATGGGTATAGTCAGAACAACAGACCAGGAAAATGATTTATATAGCTGGGCTCTGAAATGAGCAGGGCAAGAGTGCTTTTGTGAAGGCCAGAGAAGAGGGCATTGCGCTAATCGAGATGAGTGGCAGGACAAGAACTTCAGCAGCAAGTAGAGACAATAAAGACAATTGTTTAGAGGGAGCGTGTGGAAACACGATGCGGACTGAATCAGAACACAGATGGGAGACTCAGCGAGAAGACAGGATCTTGTGTTTCTGCATGTGAACATCCATGGCTGGAAGTGGTGTTGCTCACCACGACCAAAGGTGAAGATAAGGGGAAGGACTTAGGAACATTCAGGGCCTTTAGTCACCCCAAGTGTGATATCCAGAGACTGGCCAAGACTCCCATTTGGATAGAAGGAGACATGCCTGGAATAAAGTGATATGGAACAGAGCTCTGAATCTGTGTTATGGAAATTGTGATTTGTTTGCATGGGTGTATGAGATTATCCACAGACAATGTATAGAAGAGAAGGGAAACTTGTGGAATGCCTACAGAAAGCAGGAGAAGGGAAGATACTTTGAGGAAAAGGAGAGGGGGAATATTTGGAATCAAGAAAGGAGAGGTGGTCAAGAGGACTCTGTTTGATAGTGTTAGTGATAGTGACAGGACCAGGAAGGTGAAGATGGAGTAGGAATGCTGAGATTTAGCTAAGAAATAGCATTATGGTTTCTGCAAGGTGAAAGGGGAAGAGAGCACATGGGGAATATAAGGTTGAACCAGAAAGGAGGAATTCAGGGAGTTATTGTAAAAAGCATCTTCAGTCTGCTTACAGGGAAAAGAGAGATGGGGTGGAAATTATAGAAGTGGGGTGAAAGGTGGGAGATTTTAGATAGGAGAAGAAACAAGGCATTTTTGTAGTGTGAGGAAAGAGAAGAACAAAATGAGAATGAGAGGTGAAGGAAAGAGGAAGGGAGCAGATAAGAGGAAACACTGAGACTTGGAAGAGAGGGTAGGATGAGGTCACTGTGACAAGCAAAAGGTCAGCTAGAAAGAATGTTAAACAAAATATCTGATTTTTAAATATATCTTACAGGCTATTTGTGGGAAATGCATTTGGGAATAGATATCCACAAGAATTTGCCCTGAAGATCTGCTTTGAAGACCTAAGCACATGCAGTCAAGAAACAGAAACACAGACAAATGCTAATTGAAGCAGCTCAGTTTTCAGTGCAGGTTTCCAAAGCAGGACATTTGTAAAGAAAAACACAACATCTTTTGACAGTGGAAGACTATAGGAAAAAAAAGTTTTGAAGGCATATGGGTTTCTGGGTTGGTATTGACCTATTTCAAAGGTAGAAGACCACTGGAGAGTACAGAACCAGGAATAAGTGGGTTCATTTTTCATCAGAATAGTACTGAAGACCACATTCTGTTCACGGCGATATTCTTCACTAATATATGTCTTCATGGTTTGGACTTTAAAATCTCAAGCACATCATGATCTCATCCTTGCTTAAAGTGACATCCCACTGAACTGCTTCTACAACTTGCTTTAGCAGAAAATTCCTCAAAATCCATCGTAAAAAGCTAATGTTTTTAAAATAGCATATTTTCCAGAAGCCTACCCATTTCAAAGACCTCTGACAAAGCGCTAATGACATCCTGATGAAATCTTGCTTGTTTTCCAAACATCTTGCCTGAGTGCCAGCTCAGGAAGCCCGGTCTCCAGGACCTCTTGCTCTGTGAGAGCAATTCTTTGCTGAAAGTGGGAGGCAGGAGACTCGGGGTTTAACCTTCCAAGTCTCATCTAGGTTTGAAGGCGACAGTTTAAAATACCTTCAAATAGTTTTCTTTTCCTTCTTTAGGAGACTTCTGATGTTTATTCAAAAGTGAAATTAATTATTTTTCCTCGGCACTTCTAAACATGCTGTGGAACGCAAATACCAGCTTTCGAACAGCATAAATGCTAAACACTGAACTGAAAAATCAACACATGCCTTTCAGTCATTAAGAAACAGTATGAAATGAGACAAGTCTTTCTTGCACATTGTCAAATGTGTGCATTTTGGGGAAAATTTCAGTAAATTAATGAATGTGTTGAATTCACATTAAAACTTCCATTGAATAGTGCCTGTATTGCGATACTTAACAAATGTTGCCTGTGTTATATGGAGCAGAAGAAAATTAGCTGCAGTTTGGGGTGAGGGGAATGTATAATTTGGTATTGGTAGTGCTTTTCAGGGAACGGCACAGACATCTGACTTCTTGATTTTATAGTTGGATTTGTGGATGAATCAACTGATCAGGACAAGTAGCCCTATTAAAATTGCAACTTAATATTTTTTATCTTTGCAGATTGCATTTTGTTACATACTCTTAGAAACACGTGATATTTTAAAGAGAATGCTTTCTGACTAAACTGCATGAGCTAGGTTATAGAAAGATATGGAGAAAAGGCTTACTGACAACAAAGTAAATTACACTGAAATAGGTGAATTAGGGGAATTTTAAGAACAGAGATTGAAATCAATCCTGTAAACAGGTAGGTCAGGCAGCTGTGTTGGGCTTCTAATGCAGGGTAACAGCTTCACGTGGCAGTCACTGTTCGTAAGTTGATCTGTATTTCAAGGGACAAAAGCACGCTGTAAGAATAAGCGATTGGGACAACATCCTACTGTTACTATAGTAAAGGTATCCTGCACTATACAAAATCATAATATTGTGTGTTTGCATATGAATGAAGTGCACACAGGACAAAAAGGTTGAGCGATCACAGTAACTTCTAGTTTAGAAACTGGAGTGGAACAAATAGATGACAATCATTGTACAAATTTCTATTAATTTTATTTATTTTAAGGTAAACTAATCCTAAAGTAAACTAATTTCAGAGTAGCCTGGAAAGGCTATTTTAGTTTTTGAAGTAAATTCTGAAGAAAGGAGGTCACTGGAAGGGCAACATCATGGAGATGGAAACAGCTTGAGAACCACTGAGAGCATGCAGCATCTCTTCCCAGCACCCCCATTTGCTGCATGGAAATCACAGTGTACTACCTATTATCCATCTGCAACCAACTTCGAATGAGTTGGCACCTAACGTAATAGGACCTTGCCCCAAATCCTCACTTCTGCTTCCTTCATGATAGTCTCTGCCATGGCTGAACATCTTTAAGTTCCCTCGTAAAGTCAGTGTGTATATTTGTGAAGGGATATATTCCTTAACGTTGAAACGAATTGGAAAGGGAACTGGGAAATGCTTCTAGTAGTTGGATGATTAGAATACTGTGATGTTTAGCATGGCATGTGTGTATTTTTGTGACATTGCTCAGCTTTTATTGAAGTGTATAATAATTATTTTGTATTTAAATAAAATAGCAGAACTGCACAAGCATAGTATTTATTGCAGGTTGATGCCACTGTGCAACAAAGGTCTTTTTCCTTTCTCGCACCACGTCAAATCTTCCAAAGTTGCAGTACAGACAATTTTCTTAATATACTTTGCTTCCTTTCACAAAAATCACAGCATTTGATTCTTCAGGAAATGTAAAGATAGAGCGTTTTTCTCAGATATACACACTGGGGTAAGGTTTGCTTATCTGTTTCTTTTCAGGTTGTTTTTTTCTGTATATTTGACATAATTAACTAACTCATTTTATTTCTCCAAATAGGATTGCAGTTTGTAAATGGATTCAGAAAGTCAGAAAAGAAGCCAAAAAAGATGAGGAAATGAAGTGGGGAAAAAAATCAAGATGGAAATATAGACGTGGAGTGGAAAAAAAAAAAAAAAAGGATCCTTCTTCTGGCATCAAAATCCCATCAGCTGATATATTTTTAATGGGGAAAATGGTAGGAATAATATACCTATATATAATGTTAAAGTAAATCATACATAAGTTAAATGAAAACAAAATTTACTGGGCAAAACTGCGTACTACACTGTGCCATCTAACTGTTCC
Organism: Strix aluco; assembly: GCF_031877795.1. NCBI lineage: Eukaryota > Metazoa > Chordata > Aves > Strigiformes > Strigidae > Strix > Strix aluco. The sequence goes on from NC_133931.1 coordinate 162,064,840, forward strand.
CAATGATCTCAAAGAAATGTTGCCTCTTTAGTATGAGTTAAACTTATTTTTATTTCTAGGAAGTTGCTGCTAACCATTAAAACTGGTGGATGCTTCAAACAGCGTAAGGCCAAACATAAAATGGCATATTTGCATTTTGTAGTTGCAAGTGTAATGTAACCTATAGCAAAAGACCAAGTGCCAATATGTCGCAAAGTGATGCAGACTCTACAGAGTGAAATTGGTGAAATTCCATAACACCTGCAATAACACCTGAATAGCATAGTCATAGCGATTCATTACATTATATGTGCACATTTTTGGCTTTATGCAAAAGCTTCCATAATGTCAACAGTATTAAGCTGCTGCATGTATGGAATAAAATGTGAACTATTTAGTATGGACAGTTCTGACACTATGGAAAGAAAGATACCTTGATAAGAAGAGATAAGAGATTTGGCTTTCACAGTTTATGCAGACCTAAAGATTTCTTGGGACAGAAGGAAACACAGAAGTAAAACCTCCTTTGAGATCAGTATGACCACCTCTTCTGTTTGTTAATCTTCACCTTTTACTTCTAAGACTGACTGTGACAAACGCAGTTCTGTCTTCAACAGAAATAGCATTATTTTACTCTAGCTATATAAAAACTTCTAGTGGTTTCTGACATGTAGCTAGCAGAGTTCGTTGGCAGTCAGTGTGGGACCTTATTTAGTATTTTTCTTAATGAATGCCACAATTAGATTTGTATTAACGAAGTTTTCCAGACCTTCCAAATTGGAAGGCATTGCTGATATCTGGAAGGATCAGAACACCCTACAGAAAGAATTGCGTGAATGATTTTGAAAAGGGAGGTAGTAGTAATGGGATGATAGTTAACAGTAGAAAATGTTCATTTGGGGTCCAATAACTAGCATTTCTGCCCTAGGCCAGGAGCTCTTGACTTGCCAACAACTGTGGAAAAAGGCTGATGGCCACATCATGTAACACATGGCCACAGCAGTAACACACCATTCTAATTGCATTGGTGAGGCATTTCCAGTAGAGATAGGGAACTTGTAATAGTGTTGTGTAAGGTATGAGTAAGAGCCAGCTAGAATTACTGTGTGTGTAGTTGTGTCCTCACATATTAGGAAACATTAACTGAATCTAGAACAGATACAAAAAAGAACTGGTAGGATGATCTGGGAGTGGCAAGTTCGATGGTTGAGATGAAAGCAGGATGGCTTGGCAAAGCAAAGTCTGGGAGGAGAAGTATGTAATTCTCTGGAGGTAGGGAGGATAAAGAGCACGTAGGGAAAGCAGTATTTCAGCATTATTCAGGTCAATGTTGATACAAAACCAAAAGAACACTGCTGGCCACAAATATATCTGTATTTAAAACTAGAAGCTTTTGAACCATTAGAGTGGTGAAGATCTAGAGTAGCTCTCCTGCAAGATTTTTTGAAGGCAAGTAACCCAGCTAGTTTTACAGTAAGTTCAGGGTAAGTTCTGAGAAGTTTGGAAAGCGGGCTTAGGGAGAATACTCCGTTGGTTTTGTTTTGACGCTAATCAAAATGTTCTTAACATATCGCTGGTTGGTTGACACAACAAGGATTTGGACTTACATCACCAGGAGATGTCTGTCAATTTATGTTTCTATATAAAATGATATAAATGTTACGTTTGTGTAATGTCAACACAACCGTGAGGTATTCACTCCTCATGGGAAAAGACATGGTCCTGGAAACCTAGTCAGCATACCAGAAGCGAAGAATGATAGGAAAACACTATCTACACTGGGAGGAGTTACTTTTATGTTAGTGTTAGGAATTATTTTACCGTCCCAGACAATTCAGTAGGATAAAATTTGGCCCTCCAAGCACACATATATAAATGGGCACTTTTTTTTTTTTTTTTTCCCCCTTCATTATGATCTTACCCGGAAGACACCCTGAGTATCTCCCAAGGATTGCAACAGCAGAACACTAAACACTAAACTTAGGTGGTGGTATTTTGATCCCTCTCTTTCCTACAGTATTGCTGACAGGCCAGGTCATCAGATTATCCTAAAGAGCACGAGGCATCCTTTCCAAGGTGCTTCTGTATAATGTTCCTTGGTGCATCCATCTTGGACTGCCACAGGCCTCTTCCACTAGTATAATGTGTAATGAAAGCCAATATAGCAGTGTCTGTAAATTATAGTCTCTGGTGTGGGAATTGTAACAATGTGAGAGAAGTTGTTCAATTCCTTCTTTTTCTGCCCCCCTTAATGGTCACCGAAATGTGCTTAAAATTTGTAAAGCTGTTGCTGTTATGATAATATTTCATGAAACCTCTTTTCTTTTCCTTTTCTCTAAACCTAAATTTTGGGTCTATTCTAAATTAACAGTGTCCCTTTGACATTCATGGGATTTATGGGCATGCATGGAGGGAAAATACATCCCTTTGCTGGATTTGAGTCAGGAGGATCCCAGAGGCATATACTGTACTTCTGAATTTCCTTCCGCTTTTCATGACTGTAATTCTTGTGTCCTCTTTTGCATACATAATTGATTAATCTGTAGTTTTAAAGGTTTAATACATTTCCTCTTTTTAATCTGGAGGCACGTGATTTCATTTTCATTATACTCCCAAGGTATCTGACTTCGGTTTTTGCTTTCCTTACCCTGCCATCTGTGGGAACAAATTAGAGAGAAAATAACACTTTTGGATTATTGGGATAAGGAGAGAATAATACATCAGCAAAGGAAAAAGGAGTATTCAATGAAAAATCAAAGATACAGACATGGATTCCCTGAAACAGGAGCAGGGAAATTTAAATTACACGTTGTTGTGCCAGCATCTCTCTTGAACTGCGAGGGAAGACAATCCATATTACTGTTGGTGCCCTATTGTCACAATTCCCACTGGGACAGCTGAGTCCAGGATCCCACAAAATTCCCACTGATGGAAGTCACTTAATCAACAAATTCCTCAGATTCCCTGGCTCTACCTCCCTACCTTTTTAAAGCTTAAGAGAAGATCCATTAAGAGACTTAAGGGCTTTTCAGATGCCTAAGTGTTGCTGGGCCTGTGCTAATCTGTGTAGATGTTGTGGTGTCCTGAGCATCCTCTGCTTTCACCCCTAGGACACGTTTTGCAGGAAAGCATGACAACTTTGCCCTGGATCATGACCCACAAAGCCTCTCTCAGCAGGCTGCCTGACTTGTGTATTGTATGGCTGAGCACCAAAACCCAAAACATCTTTACAGAATATGCCCTTGGCAACTCCTGACACCCTCGGTATGGAGAAAAGCCTATTTTTGTGCCTTGACATGGCACACTCTCTTCTGGTGAATTCTCACTGGGCTTCTGCTCTTGCAAATCACCATGAACTCAGAGTGAGTCTAGCCTGTTCAACAGATCTGACCTAATATTCTCCCAGGTTTCAGCCCCACTATTCAAAGGAAAATAAATGGAATGAGGTGTAAGAGAGCAGAGACTGGTGAGGTTTCCTGTTTTCCCCGTGAGTGCACCCTGAGTCAGATTGCTAAGAATCAACTCCATCACTAGCCAAGATGCATTTTTACTTATAATTCAAAGTAAGAATTGAAAATGTCAATTTACAGTAATGTAAAATTACATTAATTTAAAAGAACAAAAATGGATTTAGCAGGACTACACGTAGTCTTAATAAACATCTAACAATAATGTTAAGTCATCACAACGTTTCAGCTGACTTACATGGCTGGCTATATGGACTCCATAACCCGTTCAAGGACTAGCCTGCCTCGGACAGTCCTTCAGCCTACATCTTTCCTCACCTCTTAAGAGCAGTAGCTGCTCCAAACAACTGCCCTGAAAGCTTCTCTAGCCAAAGGTGTAATGACCTCCTCCTTCCTCTCTTTTCCTGTTTACCTGCCCTCGGTCTCCATGACTGGGCACTGAGCATTTGGAAATTAGCTCACTTCCTTCCCCCACTGCTTAAGGTTGCTTGATTATTATTTCTATTGTATTTGCACCTTCCTTCTACCTTCTGAAAACATGCTGGTACGGCTTTATGTGGGATGTCATGAGGCATATTGAATACATGATCTTCTTACCAGAACTGTAACTATCCTCAGTCCATGAATGTCATATAAAAACTAGATGCAATACAGGAACGGTGATGGTGGAACAGGGAGCCTTGAACATCTGTTCCCAGTGGGAATTTGGAGCAGGGGTAGAGAGGGAAGGAGGGTGACTGTGGACTTGCCTGATTTGTTAAGGAGCTGATAGAGTAAATTTCTTTCCAATACCAAGTAGTAAACTGCTCTTATGGCTGATACCGTTGAGTCTGATTAGCATTTTTCAGGATTGAGATAGTAAAGGTGTTGGAGGGGACTTGCCTCAACACAGGAGTAGTGAATCCTGCTTCCTGCCCCAAGGATGAATTAAAGATTTTCCATTTGGATCATTGAATGATGTGACAGGGTTGGGAGCTGAAAGAGTCCCCCTTTTCCTGTTTCAGGGAGGAAATCCTTTTGTTTAGCTTTGTTCCTCTCCCTGTCCCTGTCCAACTCATATTCCTTCACCACCATGGCCCACCCTCAGCAGGAGAAAAGAGGGATCCACCTTTCACTGTTTCATAGTCTGAGCAATATTACTGTGTGTGAGGAGTGGTCATCCTCCCCTCCTGCCCCCGGTATCCTCAGCCAATGACTTCTAAATACAGATGTATTGGTAGTGCTTGGCAGATGAGCAGAGCAGGACATGGTATGATCAAGGATACCAAGGGGTCACACCAGTGTAAACACCTGTAGTGTGTCTGGTTTTATCTTATCTCCTTATCAAGGTGTGTGAAAGGAATTAGTCACTAATTTGTATTGTCAACGATGCTGTCTGGCCTGTTAGCCAAAAGGCTGAGCTTGAGAGGAGAGACAGGCTTTGTCTTATGCATCAAGCTCAACTAATGAAGACATTGGTGTTTTGCTGACACGAATTTATTTTAACTGTTCAGCTGCAAATACACATGCAGGCTCCAAGGCAGTTTAAAATAGTTCCAGGAACAACTTCTTCATCACATTTCTCAAGCAGATTATCAAGTTACAAATACTACATCTTCAACAAAAAGTCTCTTTGGCTGACCACTCTGTAAAACCCAGTCCTTTAGGTTTCGCTATGTAGGCATTTCAGAGTGTCATGCACACTCCGCTAGCTCATGTTCTCAGAGACTTTGTAATTCTCCATTGCACAACTGGAGGAGGGGGGTGAATTCTGGAAAAGCTCTTTTCAGTAGTTTTCCCAAGTCCACCTAAGCAAGTCTCCTTCAGTGCTGGCATCCGTCTGACTTCTGTGGTCTGCTGGAGGATGGCTAGTGTTTTTTGCTGGATGTGTTCCATTTCCTTTATCAAATGTAAAAGGAATATGATTCCTGCTTTACAAGAAAGACAAATGATTACCTAGTCACTTCAGAGGTGAAAGCAGGAGGTCATTTCCCCATCCATCTTTTAGCTGACTTGTTGTCTTCACCAGAAGGAGATGTCATTCCTGATGATTAAGAAAATTATTTTTTTGAAGGAGATACTATAACTCACACGATATAATAATAATAAATAATATATATAATAATATAATAATGTAATTAATAAGAACTGGCAACAGATCCTGCATTTCCTACATGCCCCTCCTTGGTGGCATCAGTGGGAGGTTTGGTCATGAATCATGAGACAGGCAGGGCCTGCCTTTTAAGCCATTTACAGCTTAAGGTTGAGCAGTGTCCACTGGAGAAATGCAGCATGAAAGGGGCTACACACTGGTTTTGTTCTGCGTGTCAGTCCCATAAGCCAGTATCAGTGGGATCCCGTGCACGCAGATGAATGGCGTATGACTCAAAGCCTTAACAAAGAACAGATTTTCCTGGGTTTGGGGGCTCCAGCAGGGACTGTATAAGCCTGCACTTAAAAAGAGACTGGTTTTGAACATGGCAAGTAGAGTTACTGTTTCTTGCTGGTTTCAGAGTAACGTTATCTCACTCCTAATGAGGAAGAGAGGATAATTTTTGGGTCCCATAAAACAGTGTTGCTGCTCTTGTAAACAATTAAAGTGGGTAGGGGCTTTAAAGCTGGGAGGTGTTAGTCCTGGGCTCTTCCAGACCTCAGAGTCCTCAGCTTGCACTGCCCAAGCTGGCTGGGTCTCCTCATGCTGGTCCTGATGTGAAGTCACTGTCCATCCTCACACACAAGAGGAGCAGTGCTTTTCCTGCTGTGTTTGCGGAGCAGGAGGGTGAGGAGGGATGTGAAAGGAGTGTCAGCATGACTGTCCAGTTACTGGTGGCAGTAGGTCACCTCGCATAGGTGCTGCCTATCTCAGATGGTCACTGGGCAGATTGGCAGCGTGTTATCGTCCCCCTACAACAAAGGAGGCCCTGAGGAACAAAACTTTGTAGGAAGGTGGCCTAACACTATTTTCTGTTCAAGGCATAATGCAGCCCTAAACATTTTATACTCCAGTCACATCAGTTCTCTATTGCAAGAATTCCTCTTGATTTTGCACCCTTAAAGAGTTCATCAGGTATTTTTTAGAAAAATGTTTTGTTTGCTGTTTTTGACAAAATTGGGGCTGCCTATGGGGGGAAAAAAGTGTCTTTATATTAAAATAAATAAAGTCTTTTAAAATTGCCATGGGAAATAAAATATTTTTGCAAACAGCTCAGCTCCAGAGTGATTCTACTAGGACCCGTTCTCATTTTATTGATGAAACTCAGCTGATTTAAAATGGGCTGCTTTGCTCTCACAGGGAAGTCACACAAGATCCTTCAACTAACTTTGAAAAACGTTTCTTCTGCATCTCACTATTTCCATTGAAAAGTTATCCTAATTGAATCAGTTTACCTTTTGAAACATTAATTAAATTAAAAAGATCTGGAGCTGCCAACAAAACAGAAAAATGCTTTTTTAATGTACAGCGGAAATCAATTAGTCAGTATCTGTGGATATAACTGAAAGAATATTATTGTAGTTTCATTTTGTTTTCTTGGAGGGAAGAAAGACTAATTGTTTTTTAAATGAAATGTTAAGTAGTATAGTTTACCAAGAAGTATAACCACAGACTGGTTTGATGTGTGTTGCACAGCTGGAATTAGAAACACACACAAAAAGAAAAAAAAAGTAGAAACCACAGAGCTATTAAGCTGAGACAGTAAAGAAGCAGCAAAATTGGCCTGGCTTTTCTTTTTCCACTTAAAGATACTATTCACTTGGATAAACAGTATAGTCTTTGCAAATAAATAAACCTAAATTTTTCAACAACAACAAAACAAAAAAAAGAAACAGAAGAAGGAAATAGGAAAAACCTAAACCAAACAAAAGAGTGAGAACATAGGGATCATTAAGTATGTGATTTCAAACAAAAATGCTGTTAATTAAGGGCAACGCCCAGCAGCAGGAATCTGGGAAAGAGGTTGAAACAAGAAACAAATATCATGTCCTTCAAGTTTAATTAATTTCTTTGGACAATCTCCAAACATGTAGGGGGAAAAAAAGGAACAGAAAATAGCCAAAGGAAGAAAAATATTAAAAGCGAGAGTTCCTGAAATTTGAAATTGTAGCATTTACAGAAATGAAGAAGTCATTATGCTTTCCTCCCAAGAAGCTGTAACTAGAACCTGAAAGGTTAGGAAAATTAAGTTTAAACTCTTACGTGTCTAAACAGACAGGGTCTTTCGAAGTGTTTGTAGCAGCTGGGTGCCACCGCAGCCTCTTCGTGCAGCACGAAGTTGTGGCAGAACACTCATAAAAGTGGTTCCTGCTTGTAGAAAATACATGCTTCTTCCGTGCATTTTAATTGCCTGGGTCATCACTGTCTGCAGTCCTGACCATACCCCCAGCAGAGCTCTTCCTGTTGGTTCAGCAATGCCCCCAAGTCAGTCCGTAGCTGGAAATGGGACCAGTGCAACCAGTGAGGAGTAGCACAGTGAAGTGCCCCTGGCAGAGCAAATCCCTGCCAGGTCTTACTGAAAAAAAAACAAAGGCAAAAGAAATGAGTCAAAGCAAAAGAATATGTATTCCTTTCCCACTGCATTTGCTTTTTTTTTTTTTTTCTTTAAATATCAAAGTCTTCCTGTTCTTCACCTATTAGCCAGCTCCTTCATCCCAAATTCATCCCACTGCTGTAACTAACTCATGTAAGCGTGCCAGTCATGGACTAATGTATTTCTAACCTCCTTTTTTTTTTTTTTTCTTTAACATTTCCTGAGTTTTCCAGTCAGATATCTGACTCCCTTCCACTCCTATGCCTTCTCTCCTCCTAACACTTCCCATCACTGCCTAAAGAATCCTTCCCATCACCAGTCACTTCCCCATCTCTGAGCTTGGAGCTGAATTTCCTTGCCTGGCCCCAGCTATTCCGCACAAGGTTTTAAGAGCCTTTCCCACTGTAAGTGATGGGGCAAAGCCTGCCAGGGCAGTAAGTACCCAGAGGGTGGAAAATAAATGGATTCAGAAGCTCCAGGTATATCAGTGGTGCTGCAAATTGCAGGAGGAAGGCAAGAGATAGGCAGTGTGAACAGATACAGTGAACTTGTTTATGGTAAGCACTCATGGGACTGACAAAGATCAGCTGCTTAATGGAAGTGGGTTTCCTATAAACACTGAACAGATTCCTACTGAGTGTCCTGTGTGGATATTTTGGGCAGAATTGCATTATGCCTATTAAAATATCCATAAATAAGCAAAAATCTTTTCAAAAGATGTCTTGTAAAGACGTAAAAAGAGTGACTTGGAGAATTTATGTCACTGTATTCCGTCTATTTGTGTACAACCCATCCCTTGGATAAATGATGGCTGAATCTGCAAATAGCTGAGGATGCTAAATGAGTGGCCAGCTTGGTCACCAGCCCTCCAAGGTGCTCCCTGTCTCCTGTGGGACTTGAGGATACTCAGCTTTGAGGATCATTTGACCAAAAATATAAAGTGTGTGGTAATGAAGAAGCGGGAATGCAAATAGAATTTCCTTGCCTTGAAAAAATAATAGTTTGATAAGCTCCTCTGAAGAATGTTAGCCAGATTTTTTTAAAAGTGTTTATCTGTATTTATTACTGTGCATTCTAAGAGGGGAATTAAACATCTGGATAATGGCGTGTTTATAGTTTAAAGAACATCCGAACGGTCATATTCCCTCCTCTGTAGAAATGCTTGTACACTTCTAAAGAAGATACTTGTTTATCTGTGTTGTTTATTGATCTACTGTCTGGCTAATACACCACTTGAAAAGATTCTGAGCCAAATGTACCGCTAATGTAAGCAGATGCAATGACATTGAAACTGGTTACAAGTCTGGCCCTCTGAGTTTGCTCATCAAAAACATTAACTTGACAATGACCACTAAAAAATACCTATTTGTTTTAGTTTGAGTCTGTCTCATTGAAACCAGATTTACACAGAGATAATTTCAATGAGTTCAGCAGAATTGCTCTGACGTGCTCGAGTATGATGAAAACCAAGCGTACTTGTTTTTAAAGAATCCCTTCCCAATGCCAACATTTTAGAGAATTAAAAATGTTCTTTTTTTATGTCACTCACGTTGGAAAGCAAAATGAGAGCAGCCTATTTATACTGAGGTTCTCCTGGTTTGTATGCAGTAACACAATTACTCAAGGAAAAGTTCTGAGCACTATAAAGGACTATAAAGAAGGAAATTTAGAAACTTATTCACAAAGAGATTAAGGCTGACATTCTCAAAGCCAGCTTGGGTATTTAGATACTCATCTTGCATTAAAATTAAAAAGATTTGTTTGTCTAAATAGTCTATCTTTGAAAATACTAACTTTTTAAGCACTCTCCCCCCACCAAATTTGGACCCTGGCTTAGCCACAAATAAATCTGGAGTCTTCCTAGTATTAGACTAGAAATACTGTATATCTGTGTGTGCGAAAATGTGAGTCTCTATACCGTTGTATGTTTGAATCTTCAGTAACAGATGTAACACTTCTATATGATAAGAAAAACCTTAGCAAATGATGTGAGAAGGTGGGTGTCAGTCAGGTGGTTTACTCTACCTGCATTTCAAAGGCAATCCATTTGAAATATGATGAAAGGTGGACCATGTCCAGCCTGACACTGTTTGAAAAGCTTTTCCCTACCCCCATCTTTAAATAGCATGAGGGAGATGATGCTTTCAAAGCAATCCTTGTCTCAGAGGTCAGTATTGTGGGGAAGGATAACGTTGTTTCAGAGAAATACATTTTTATTTTATTTTTCTTGGCAGGCCATTGGTTGTCATCAGGGGTGCCTTGGTGGAAATATTTTTTTTCTTTTAGTTAAGAAAAACAAATTGTGAAATCTTCAGCTTTTTGAAAGGTGAGGCAAAGTGAGAATAGTATTGAAATAGATTCAATGGTATAAGCTTCAGCTTCCTAAGTATTGTCTAGCAGAGTGGTACTCTGGTTTCAGTTGTACACTAAAGAACTCCAGAAGTAACAAAGATTGAGATTTTGTTGTATGAATCCCGTAATTCCTTCAACAGGAAAACGTTGCTGTTTAATATCTTTTATCCAGGATGATGAAAATCACTATGAGTCTGTCGTACAAACCAGAACATGTTTGGCCAACTTTGATGTTCTGGGGGAAAAAAAAAAAAGAAAAAGAAAAGAAAAGAAAAATAAAAGAAAAAGAAAAAATAAAAAGAAAAAAAAGAAGAGGCATATTATCCTCCATAGAAAGAAGGGATTTCTCAGCCCATGAAATGGAGTCAAAGTAGAATTAGCTTCACAACTGACCTGCCCTGGAAATAAGTGCAGAGGAACCTGCTCAAGGCAGAGCAGCCCACACGTGTGCCCATCAGCTCACCACAAGCTTCTCTGTGGGAAGGACCTTGAGGTCCTTTATCTGCCTGACCCTAAACTCAAGAGAGTTTCTCCTTCACTCACTGGAGCTGCCAGACCCACTTTAGGGAGCAGGTTGTTTTACGTGCAGATCAGGCAGGTAGTGAGGATGCACGGGTGGCTGTGTGTCTTTGGTTTTGCAGATAAAACGCGGCTCTGTTTTTTGTCTTTACTGATTTGGTTAGAAGGGCTGGTTGATTGTCTCCCCTGGCATGCAAGGTTGGGGCATGGGGAAGGGCCAGCTGGCTGCGGTGCCATCCAGATAAGAGCGCGTTGCTGTTAATAACACCGAGAAAACAATCAGGAGTTATGGTAGGGATAATATCTGCCCCTTTGGGAGGGTGTGTACCTGCCACTTACTATTACTCATGTTCCCAGTTCTGGTTAGCATTCAATTTCTTGCTGGGTAACTGGGATCCAAGACTAATTGAGAAGGACATTCTTCTTCGCATTTATCTCCAGTTACCTTTTCTCCAAAGCAGACCTCATTCCTGTGATTCATGCCTTTTCCACCTGCAAACTCACCACTGCCTCACCCACCCCCACCAAGGCCCCGTCTCAGGCATATTTGGAAGCTGGCTCAGAAGGCTTGTGGCTGGGCTGCCTTGCTCTGAGCATGTGGTGCTGGCATTGGCTTTGATTTGTAAAGCCCCACCACGTCCTGAGGCCGACCTACCTGCAAGGACGGCTCTCATCCTCTGCCAAGCGGCTGCTCAGCATCAGGAGCAGCATTCCTGCTGACACTCCCTCCCTGGAGGAGAGGGAACCTCTGGCAGAGCCCTAGGGAGGAAGGCATCTCAGTAACTCCCTTAGCTTCTTCCAGCCCTGAGGGGCTCATGTTTGCTGCTTGCAGGCCACGCTGCAAAGTTCATTTCTTTACATGGTCAGCAAGAGGCAGGGAGTCCTCGTCCTTCTCTGCAGAACAGGCTCCTGTATGGTTTTTTGCTATCTGGGACGTGGAAGGAGTTGCCGCTGATTTGGCTCTGTGTTTCAGTCTGTGCTGTGCAAAACTCAGGGTCTGGAGAAGCTACGGCCTCATTTTGTTACCACAAGTCTCAGCAGATTTTTCAAAAGATAGCAGACCAAATACAGGACCAGTTTTTGAAGTTTTTATTCAGCTGTTCTTGCTGAAGACAGCTTTCTCACTGATGTCTCCCAGACTGAGGCAGTAAAAAAACATGAGAGGCAACTGGATAAGGACTGCAGAATATGGCCCACTGACCTTAGCAGACAGAAGGAGCAGAGCACACCAATCAATCACAGTTTGATACCTGGGCTTATAAAAAGCTTACCGGAATAGTATGTATAAATGTATAATGCATCTGTGACGCTAAAGCCAACACATTTTCTCCCTGCTCCATGGAAATTGCCTGGCTTAGGCCATAAAGCTACGCTGCACGTTGTGTGGTGTATATATAGAATATCAATACCAAAAGAATTTATGCATGATCCAAGAATTTTTTAATAAAATCTGTGTTCTCTGGCCATTGCTTCTGTTCTTTATGAAGAGATAAAAGGAGTGATACAATTTCACCTAAGATTGTACACCAAAGGTAGATTGCTAGCTGTCTGTAACCTCCTTGAGTAGGCTGAGCTCTCAAAGAAGGAGTTGTAGTGGTTTGATATAGTGAGTGATATTAGACTGCTCATATATTAGGGCTCAGCACATCCTTTTACACAACCCAACATGGTAGAACAAATTCATCACGCTTTGGCCTGTTAAATGGGATTTGGGGGCTATAACTGTAAATTAAACTTGCTTCTACGCCACCTCAGAACGATTTGTCCCCCATATTGCTCACGAGTCGTACCTTTTCCAGGCTCCATGGAGCTGAGTAAACCCTGTTCATTGTCTTACTGCACACAGACTTTGGAGGTCTACCTTGACGGTTGGAGGTTTTCTATTTGTTTTTAATTGTTTGTGCTTCTCTTCCCTGTATGGAGATGGCAGGTAGAAGCTCGCAGATTTGTGTTGGAACAGAAGACAGGAGGGATTGTTTCTCAGGATTGCCTTACCCCAGTTTCCTATACAAACAAGGTTCACTCTAGTAGGCTCCAGTGTGTCTGAGGAATGATGTTATTATTGTGGTTATCACCTTGAAGCATTAGGCATGTTTTTAGCTACAGTAAGCTCAGGAATCTCACCTGCCTTGGGATTCTTTGGGAAGCCAGTACAGAGGACAAAGGACAGGCTTGATTTGCTAGCAGTAGTCTATGCTGTTGAGAAGGCTTCTTGAGCAGGGTTCTTTTTATGTTATTATAGTAGAAGCATTGTATGGGTCGCTTTTATCAGGCAAAGGTGAAGAAGGCAAATGCAGAAGTCGGAGGTGAGGTCACTGGCTGCCACGAAGGAACCACGGGTGGAAGAAGGCACTGCTCAGGGAGCTGGAAGGTCAGAGTCCAGGTGGGATTTGTCTCACCAGGCAGCGCTGGGGCAGCTGGATGCCTGTGCCTAACCTTCTCCTGTGACTTCCTTGCAGACGGCAAGATCAATTGGCCCTGGATTTCCAAAGACTGATTCATCCACCCTGTCTTAGTTGCCTGTTTTAGGAGGGATGAATCGCAACGCAGGGACTGTCAAGGATGTCCAAATGGGAAGTTCAAACTGGAGGATGAGCTTTTAGCCCATTAAAGTGGAGTTGACATGACGTTTGCTCACAAGTGTGAGTGAGGATTAACTCTTGTGAACAGTGGAGTGCACTGACCAAGTGCTTTTATATACATTCAGGTGAAGGAGACAGTATCATGGCTGCACGTTCTCCATAAAGCTCTTGTCTGCTCACCAGCATTGTTTCTATCTTGTTTCTTTACTTCTCTGTTTTCCATCCATTGGCTGATCTTATCTAAGTCTGGGCTATGGTATGAGTAGTCATGAAGTTGTATATGGTCAAGGACGAGTAGAGCCCTCTGTCATCTTTTGATCACATTACTGTCTTCTGCTTATGAATTTCCTGTGGTTTATCTCCTTAGGAAGATCAAAAATACCTTCCCTCGATTCCTGTCAGCCTTGTTAAATTCCCATGTGCAGTGTCCTCAGATTTCCATTTCTTAGCTCAGGTATCCAGCTATATCGTGTGGAGTTTTGTGAGTACTTATTTCTCTCTCTTCAAACTCCAGATCCCAGAATCATGTGAGCATCAGCTATCATTCTGCTTTAACTGTGTCTTCCCCACCTTCGTAGTTGCAAAGCAAAACTTGCAAGTCTAATGCAGTTTCAATTTTTACAGCGTACCCTTCACTAACTGAATAACCAGAGGAACTGAGGAGATTTCAGTAGTATTTCAGTTGTAGTTTAATCTTCTTTTTTAAGCACATCTCATGACGTATGAGAGCCAAATTCACTGATTTCAAATACTTTGATGTCTCTATTGTGATTATGTACTGTGTGGTACCATGTGCATCATTCACACAATATATTCAGAAAGCTATATAAAAATGAAAATGGTTTAGACCCTATTTGTGCTCCTATTAACTAATGTGTTGAAAGGTAAGAAGAATCTGATTTCTAAATCTAGTTTAATAGCTCAACAAGCTAAACAAAAAAAAACCCAAGGGCAGAATAAAATTGAGAGGGTAAAACAACTCCAGGAAAAAAGAAAGGACTCATCCATCTGCATGACGGCTATGCTTTTGGAAAGGGAGAAGTTGAAAGCTTACAATGAATAGAGGATAGATGCACATTTATGGTATTTGGCATTCTTCCTTTGGATTGTGCTTCACCCTAAATGCATGTAAAATGAATACCTAGTACGATTCTTTGTGGCTTGGGATTTTTTCTAGCTTGTCTTATTTTTAATAGCTTATTTTTTCACTTTGAGATATTCTGCAAGCTTGCTTTTTCTCTGTAGCTATTTGTGGTGGTTACTTGAACTGATGATGATAATCATAAAACCATGGTTGGTCTCCATTGTAAAATGTTCTAGTGCCTTTGATGAAGCATTGGTCTAGCTGTGCTGGGTAAATGTAAAGACCGTGAAGTGATATTTCCTGCCTAAAAACTCTGGTGATTTTTTTCAAAACTTGTGTTTGGTTTTGTCTTACTGGCTCAAAACGCAGGACTATATATTATAGCACCTCTCACATTGTTTTCCTTGTCTGGTGTTTTCTTGGTTGGCCAATTGCTGGGCTGTGTCAGTACCAATAACAAGTTAGCACCAGCCTGCAATGTTTATTCAAGTAAAATTTCACAGACTTTTTGTTTGCTTGAGCACTGCAGGACTGAAACCTTTTGGGTTCAAGCAAAATAACATGCAGCTCTTCCAATTTGTTAAGTATTTTTTAGATATTTCTGCCAGCTGTTGACAGATTTGAGGCATGTTGACAAAGGATCCTAATTTCATAAGGAAAAGGCTCTTCTATTCCTTATTTTCCAAATAGCTTCCTTAGGATGAAATCCTGCAAACATACAAAAAATTACCGTTTACTTTAAGTGTGCAGGTAACTCCAGGAAATTTAACGGAATTCACTGTTGAAATTATGTCCCTCATGCCCATCAAAGCCTATGGCAAAAATTCCACCGACTTCAGTCAAACCTGGGAGCCTTGATACTGAATTGGGAGGTAAGGTTCATATTTGACACAAATGGTCAAAATGTGACATCTGCTTTCACTTAAGACTTGCAGGTCCCTGGATGCCCGGGCTTGCTGAAGGACATTGAAAAAAGCCAGAAAGTTCAGTTACTGTTAGCTACCAGCTGGCATTGTATTCCACTTCAGACTGCTAGCGGGGGGGATTGCAGCCAGACCGGTGCTGGGGGTGGCTGGTTTTGATCCATGGGGCTCCTCCCCAAACTTCCACTTTGTCTAACTAACTAGGTGTAATTTTGAGAACTATTTGCTTAGTCTTTCAGTCCAGGACCTCAAATCTGGATGGAGGGACCTCAACTTTACTGTATTTTATCTTTCTCAGTTTTGCGACTGAGAAATTTAAAAAGTAGTACCAAAGAACTAAATATGAGGATATTTTCAGAAAAGAGGGGCATGCTGTGGGATCAGTTGTGATCCTGGGATCCCACGTTTGGTTGGCTTGTTTTGCCAAAGGTACTTAGGCAAGGGTGTATCATTAAGCCCCGGTAAAAGGAACAGGGCACATCAATGTATGTATTTTTTCATTTCTAAAGTGTCAGGTCTTTGCTTCCCTTTGAACAACACTGCATGAACTTAAGCTGCAGATTTCTTCTTGTCTCCCAGTGAGGCGTTACCCAAACCTCCAATCTGAGGAACAGAGAGGTGTAATTCAGGTTACTTCCTTGTGAAACAGTGCAAGTCTTCTGCTAATCAGTTCCTCCCAGGCTCTCGTGAATGTTCTTCATTACAGAAGCGGAGAAGGGAGAATTCAAATAGTCTGATATAAATGACATGCAAGGAAAAATAACTATAGGGAAAATGAAAGGCTGTGTTTTTGTATATGTGCGTGTATGCGTAGGTGTACATGGGACAGTTATCCTCTGTCGTTAATGAGAGCTGTGCATGCTGCTGGCTCACACCTGACCACCTTCCTGCTAAGTTAACCAGAGCGAGCTTGTGTTGGTTTTATGCTGGCTGCAGGGGAACAGAAAATATCACACCTGGTATAAATCCTGACTGTTCAAGCTCGTTAGTAATTTTTGATGTCCTGACTCTCTACCAACAGAATAGCTTTATATTGAAGTGGTGTGGCATTTGAGATCCAGTACTAGAAGCTATGAAGTGAGATTTAGTGTCTTTCTGAAATGTAGCCTGATACGGGGCATGATGCCAGGGGTAAAGGTGGGGGCAAAGTCACCACAGTCCCTTCAAAGTATCATCTGGTGAAGTATTTGCATTTTATTTGATCCATTTGGTGGGTGCACAGCTTAGTGTCCCATTCACAATGAGACTAAGCCAGCAACTGGTATAAACGGATAGATGCGAGACAGAGCTTGAGAGAGGTAGATATAGATAGATTTATCACATGAGATCTTGGTGGATGAGAAATTCATGCCTTAGATTCACTAATCTCAGATGTCTCCTGCCTAAATACCGTCAAATATGTTGCGCTGTATCTTTCTGTAAGGACAAATGTCCAGCAAGGACAGATTAAGGCCAGTAAACCGGCTGGATTCCTGACTAGATTGGAGTTTGCACCCAGGTGGCTGAAGGATAAACTAGCAGTTCTCAGGGGCTCCTTAATGCCCATGGAATGCTACCTGATTTACAAAGGTTATTGTCACACTTTACTGAGGACAACTTTAACTGGGGATGCTCTGCTAGTAGTGTAGTAGTAGAGCATTAACACTTCATGGATGAGACATTGGCAAATGCTCACTAAGCAGTCTCGTTAGAGATATGTAAGGCCAAGATGAAATTACTTAGATGCTGTTTACCTGGTTTTCCTTTTGCCATTAAAAAAAGTAAACAAAGCCCTTCTCTGTGCATTTGAACTATGACAATGGGCATCCACCAGCTATTGAAAAAATTATTTAAGAGGCTGACGAAAAGTCTGAAAACTGCAAGCTTTCCATGGTATTTGAGAATGCTTTAACTTTAAAATGTTGGCTAGTAGATTTAAGGCTTAGGGAAAAACCTAGTCATTTCCTAGGGGAGGGTCTGAATGCTGTGTTTCACCTCAGAATATGTGTTTCCAAATCACTGCATCAACAACTGAAAAAAAAAAAAGACATTTTGACGGATCCTTTATATATGCGATATTTCCCACCCATGACTGACACAACTGTACTAGGCAATGTTAAAGTAGGATTGGATATGCTAGGAAAAACTGTCTTTTTTCTGATAAAGATTATTTCATTCGAGGAACTGGTTTAAATTCTGCTAGAAGAGTCTATATAAAGTGCATCTCCTGGA
This sequence comes from Strix aluco, assembly GCF_031877795.1. Lineage (NCBI taxonomy): Eukaryota > Metazoa > Chordata > Aves > Strigiformes > Strigidae > Strix > Strix aluco. Next base: position 162,082,462 of record NC_133931.1, read on the forward strand.
GTAGGACTTGTGACTACCCACTGCAAAATACTGCTAAATCCTTTCACATGTAGTTTGACGGCTCAGTCGGGAGAGAAGCTGAGACAATTCTCTAGAGAGGGGTTGAAAGTATCCCAGATCATTTAAAGGGGATGTTAATGATGATCTATCTAATTATAATAACCTAAATATCAGCACCGTCAGCAATTCATTTCTTATTATAGCATGGCAAAAAGGAGATAAACAGATTATTTATGCTTATTCTGCATGGAATGTTATGATTTTGGTGTCTTTATTGGATGTAGCCTGTTAGAGAGACCGTGCTTTTCCCTGTATGCTCCCTGCCTGGTAATTAACATGTAGGGGTGCTTTTAAACAGCAAACAAAGGAAACTCCCTCTGCTTGTTTGTTTGGTATGTTTATGGTCATATACAAGAATATCTCACACCAAAGAGCAGCAGTTCAAATTTCTTGGAAGAAGAAAACATTCTTCTTATGAAAATGATGTTCATAATAATGAAGTGTCTTAATGCAACCATACACCTGAAGTCAAAGTGGGTAAAAGTATCTTGAAGAAAGGTTTATATTTAAGAGCTGGAGAGCTCAGACCTTCTACGTAGCCAGCCCAAAATACAGAAATTTCTGCAGAAACTAATGCTTTTTTTGTCCATGTGTAAAACCCAGCTCTTTGCCTTAGTTTCCCTCCAGCAATAACAGCAGAGTTAAAAAATATTTTTTTTTAAAAAATATATCCTTATATATTTAAGATGGAAGGAGATTAAAAAAAATATCACTGGGCCTTGACCCATTTAATTTTTTTGTACAGCATTCAAAAAACCTAGTGATGAATATGGTATAAATAGCTAGCTAGGTTAGTTAGATTAGACATTCAGAGAAAGACGATGGTGGATAAGAGATGATCTGCTAGAGTAGAAAGATAATCCTGATCACTAGGGATCAGTCCTTCTTCCACTGAAATCTAGCAAGATCCCCAGTGTTAACAGAAGAAGTAGAAAGACGCAGAGGCTCCTTGCTAAGGACCACCAGAAGAAATGATGTATGTCCAAGTCTGTGAAGGGCTACAGTGAGCATCCTTAGAAAATTCGGACTCTTGAATGAGGGTTGTTGTTTTGAAAAATCTGGATATTGGCTGACAATTTTCCATTCTTTCCAATGGCACTAATAACAATCAAAAATACAAATAATGAAAGAATCTAAAGCAAAACAAAAATTCTCTGTGAGGCTGGAAACTGAAATGTGTCTGCAAAATAAAACCTGAATGGCAAACCGATAGTGAAATTCATAAGACCATAAATGAAATGCAAAGAATTACAATACAGTAACAAAATTCCCTGACTAATAATTCAGGTCTGCAATATTTATCTAAGTTGAAGTATGTTCCACGACATGATAATGTTACGTTATATTGCCATTAATCAAGCAGACTGCAAGAAAAATCTTGATATTGGCTCCAAATTTTTATTAGAGCTCAGTAGCCCATTTCGCAGTCTTCCTCTGGGAATATAGCAGGTACTATACTGCCTTTCTCACAGAAAAGTAAAAGAAATTTGGCTTCTGCTGGAGACCTAAATTAGTCTAGTGTGCAGTGATACATCAGTATATAATTTCTTTCAAAACTAAGAGATTCCAACTAATTAGTTCTTTCCCTACTCAGGACGCATCCCATTTGCCTTCCCCACATCTTCCCTACAGTTAGTACTGCAGGTAAGATTTTTGCCCTGACCTTTACATCCCTCCCAACTGTGGTCACCTCCACACCCCACTTCTGCATCCCACCTTAGGCCATGCACCTTTCCCTGTACCCCCAGCTGCTCCTTCTGCAGACTGAAGATTTTGACGTGGTACCACCTCATATCCCTCATATCTGTACCAGGCAGCCAGGCATCAAGGGGGTTGCATGGGTGGGAGTAAGATGCACTGGCCAAGTTCTCTGGTGATGGATATTGCACAAATGATCAGAAATTGGTGCTATTGCTCTATATTCTAGCGCTCCAGCTGAGGCTGCCCCTGGGAAAGCACGGCAGATGTGCCCATTTCATAGAATTTATTCCAATAAGGTATTTGCCTCTTGGCAAAAACGTGACAATCTTGATAGCTTTGTCTGCTAGTGGGTGGCACCTGGATAACCAGCAACAGTTAAGGTCCTTGAATGCGTCCAGAGGAGTATTCACTGGGATTGGAGAGAAAGTGGAGGGTGGTGCAACTGGGAGTGGTGAGGAGACCAGCTCTTGGTGTGACTTAGTATCAGGTCTTTTGCATTGCAGCTTATGTCAGCAGAGCGCCTGGCTCCTTCTGATTGTGCTTTCCTGGAACAACGGGTGCAGCAAAAAGGGAATATAAGCCCACAGCCTGAAGGCCTGTAATTTTCAAGGCATAGGCTGAGAAGAAGTGGGGACATAAGGTAGGCTGAAGAAATGCAGAAGTATTGTGTGTGATATAACTTATGGTGGAAACGTCCTGTGGTTGTGGTATCTTCTGTCAGAGAAATGGGTTTTGGCACCGGTCAACAGGTCTTCTGCAAGAGCCAATTCCTATTTGCAGGGAAACATCACAGACAAGTCTCAGAGGTCAGCTTCTCTTGGAGGGGCTATCCAGATGTGTGGAAAAATCATTACATTATGTTAATATATAGTTTTTGTCTTGCGACTTTCAAGTATGATTCCTCTGAAGCAGACATGAAAGATGTTAAGAAAGGCACCTCCCTAAACAGAGCTGCCCATTTTCATTTTGTTTAGCTGAAGGGTCTTGGATGCTCTAAGCTTCTGTTATGCGCTTCATTGTCAAGGTGTTGAAACATTTACAATACATTTCAAATGGCAAATGTCACCCACTCTCCGTCGGTTTTTATTTTCTGCTTGGCCTGGCCATTCAGACAGGCACGGGCAGAAACCTTGGTTGTTGTTTCTGTGTTTCCCTTCTCTCAAGACTTTCACTGCTCAGAAATGCACCAGGAGTATTTTTTTTTTTTTTTTTTGTAAGCAGAGCTCAAAGCATTCTATCTGCTCTTTAGTTTTTAAAATTTCTTGAATGTCTTGATTTTGGTGTGAGTTGAGTGTAGTGAAAGGTTTGGGGTTTTTTCCTTAAATCAGAAATATGTGCCTTGAAAAGAGTTGGTGTGAATCACAATTGAAAAAAAAAAAAAAAAGGAGGATGAAATATAGTTTTATGATGTGACAAGATGTCCAAACTCTCAGGAAATAGGAATTCTTTTTTTCAAAAGTCTAAGAGGAATACTGATTTGAAGGGCCATGCTCAATTTAAAATGATGCCCCTGTTTGAACATCTTTTCTACCTATTTTTAAAAGCAGTATCTTAAGATCACCAATACTGAATTATAAATGGTTAGACAAACAGGATCTTCCACATTAATTTGTTTCTTTTATGAAGTAACACTTTGTATGTTGGTTGATTTCCCCTGTTACTTTTAAGGGCTTTAATTATGCAAAGACGAAAAAATAGTTTGAGGAAAAAATAGTTTAAGAAAAAAATTGATTGCAAAAATACAAAGGAATAGTCAATAGGCAGAAAAAGAGAGAAGGGAACGATGAGCTGAAGGTATCATATTGCTCTAAACGGATCTCTAAAGGGACCAGAGGTTTGCCTAAAAATTCGGTACACCCCCCCCCCCCCCCCCCCCCCAGTATATATACATCTATCTAAAACAAAACATCCGTAGTACCATAGTACTATTATCATAATATCATGAAACAGCCAACATCTTAGCAGAAAAATGGGACCGGAAAATGAAGTTCTATGAGACGAAAAAAGGTGGAAGAGAATATCAGCTCTTGATATCTGTGTTCAGATCCTGCTGTTGCACATGCCTCCTCCCCACGTAGCGCTACGCCTGTCAGCAGTATCGGTTGGGCAACCAAGGGCTGCTCCTTCTGCCTGTTGGCACAGGGTGAAATCGCCTGTTAGGCAGCCGTGGCACCAGGTCACAGCCTGCCGTCCTTCCCACCGTGTCCCTGTGCTGGCCTTTAACTCCCCGCGGCACACGGGAGTCTGGTGTTGGGGATCTTGCCGGCCCGGGCGCGAGTGGCAGGTTGGATGATGTGCGCCTCTTACTCGCCGTGAAAGCATCCGAGTACCGTGTCTGTTCGGAAAGTCAGGGTGGACGGGCCTGGTGCTGTGAAAGGTGCACACAAATCAGCATCCCTGGGATTGCCCGTGCCATTGGTCTGACCACGCCTGTGACATCCATAAATTAGAGGCATCTCTCCAAAGCTATCCTTTTGCACCCAGAGATTTCCCAGTCAGAAAAAAAACCCAACACTGAGTCCAAAGGAATTTGGATGTGCAGTGGTGTGATATAGTCAGATAAGACCGCTTTTCCTTGTTTTTAAAAAAACTCATGAACCAAGTCGCCCCAAACCACAGAATACCCGCAGCTTTATTTTGTTGTAAAATTATGAACACTTTCAGTGGCAAAATTAAGGGAAGGTTTACGAAATGCACAGCATCAAAGGCTAGTCTCTCATTTCCACCAGCAAACACGCCTTTCTTCAAAAACCATTGTTTTTTGTGGGACTTCCTCAACGCTCAGGGTAGCTCGAGCTTAGGTACCTTGTTAAATCATTTCCATCAGTAACAAATCTTTCTTTGGCTCTGTTGTGAGCCAGGTTAGGAACAAAGGTGCATATGAAGTATTTGACATTGTGATGGCAACAACTTAAATATAAATGCTTTTTCCAAGAGCCAGCCCCACCTTTGGACTTGATGGAAAATGCTTGTGATAACGTTCATTTATGGTTTCTCCGACTGTTTTAGTATCAGGGGAGCAATCTGCGGGACTAGGAAAAGGCAAGGTGTCTTGTGGGGATATATCATGTCCCCAAGGATGGACACGCTGGAACAAATAAGTTTTGGCATCCCGGCTGCTGCTATTTGTGACCTGCACTGCTGTGGGGGAGCACTGGGGGAGCCGGGGGGGGCTGGCCATGGGGCAGGGGCGATGGGCAGCCTGAGGTGAAGGCCGGAGGAGCCCGGCAGAGCGCCGGGGAGGGCTGGCACAGGAGGAGCAGGCGAAGGCGCCACTGGCACCCTTCCCCTCGCCCAAGCGCTTGCCTTTTTTCCCCGAAAGTGCTATTTTTCAGCGTCACATGGCTTAGGTGAAACTTTCCTTGAAGTCCGTCATTCAAGGCAGCCTGCGGCGCCAGAGCAAAGGCGAACCCAGAAGCCGCAGCGCACACTGAAAACCCACCCGGAGGACACGTTTTCCCCTCAAAAGCCCCGATTTTTTAGGGGGTGGGGAAGGCCCCGGCCCCTCAGGGCGGGAGAAAGCGGCGTCCAGCGCACCGGTGCGCGGGGAAACGGGGCTGCAGATGCAGGCTGAGCTGAAGGATGGAGCGGGAGAGGAGGACGAGGACGGGGGGGAGAGGGAGGAAGCAGACCCGCGGCGGAGGGGGGCCGCTCCGGGGGGGGCCGCCGTCGCCCCGCGCTGCCTCCCGGCTGTGGGCGGGGTGTCGCCGCCTTCGGGCCGCCGCCGGGGCGGGCCGGGCCGGGCCGGGGGGATGGCGAGGGGGGGGTGGGAGGAGGAGGAGGAAGGGGGGAGCGGGGGTGTCATGCCGAGAGCCCGCGTCGCAGCCCGCCAGGCCGCGGCCCGACCCGCACCCCGGGGCGCAGCCCTCCGCCGCTCCCCCAGGCAGGCGGCCCCGCTTCCCGCCGGGCCCGGGCAGCAGCGGCCGCGTCCCGAGCGGGCGGGGGGAAGGGGGGGAAGGAGAGCGGAGCCCTCTCCGCCGCTGAAAGGAAGGGGAGGGAGGGGGGAAAGTTTAGCGGAGGGTGTTTGAATTAGGAGTTATCCCTAAAGAGCCTTTCCCCTGCTCTGATCCAGAGGGCAGCGCCGGGAAGAGGGGGCGGCGGCGAGGAGCCCTGCAACATCTGTAAAACTTGCAGGAGGCGGCGGAGAGGAGTGTGCGAGAGGGAGGAAAGCAAAAGGGACAACTTTTCCGACACGTGAGTATCTCGGCGCGATGTGTTTATTCCCCTCCTTCGGTGGCCGCACCGGAGCAAAACAATGCCGGGCGGCGGCGGCGGGGCTGGCCGGGGACGGGACGGGACGGAGGGGTCCCCCCTTCCCTCCCAAAACTGCTTCATATCAGGCGGCGGACTCGTTTTTTTTTTTTTTTTTTTTTTCTTTTGCTCCCCCTCTTCTTGTTTTTCTCCTCCCCCCCGCTCTTTTTGTTGAACCAAATCAGAAATGTCAGTCAGTGCGAGTGAGTCAGAAGGGATCAGATTACAAGATCACTGAAACTGATGTCGGATCCGCGCACCCCCCCCCACTCCCCCCCCTCCCCACCGCGGCAGAGGCGCGGGCTGCTCCCCGCGGGAGGCGGGCAGGGATAAAGCAACCACCGCCAACACCCGCCGGCCCTCGCTGCCGCCCCCGTCCCGCCTGTGTCCCGTGTCGGGGTGTGTGTCCCCGTCCCCCCCCGCCTCCCCGCCCCGGAGCATGCCCGCCGGCCGCGGCGGGGGCCGGCCCCGCTAGCCGGGGGAGCGGCGCGGGGGCGAGCCGCGGCGGCCCCGGCCCTCGCCCATGGGCAGCGCGGGGGCTCGGCGGCGGCAGCGGCGGCGGCGGCAGGTACGTACCCACTTGGGCGAGAAGTTCTTTGTTCCCCGGGCTCTGCTCCGGGCCACTTTCTTCTCGTCTCCCAGCGCTCCTTCCCCGCTCCCGGCCCCCTGCCCGCTGCCTTAACTTGGAGGCGGGGTGGGGGGGGAGCGAGGTCTCTAACCCCCAAAATGGCTGTCACAGAGCGCGGGAGGGAGCGGGGGGTGCGGGCAGAGGCGGGGGCAGTCGCCGCTCCGGGCCGGGCCGCGCCGCCCGGGCTCGGCCGGTCACGTCCCGCGGCGGAGCTGCCGATTTGCGAGCGGCAGCTGTTTTTTTATTCCCCCCCCCGCCCGCTTCCCCGAGCAACTCCAGGCCGTTTTCACGCCCGTGAGGCGGGCGGGCGGGCGCAAACTTTGCAGGGGGAAAGGCGAGAGGCGCGGGGGAGAAGGCGCTGTCACCCCTGGAGGGGCGCCCGGGGCCGACCGCTCGCTCCCTGCTGGCCGCTCCCTGAGGGGAAAGTTGCGTCCGGGCCGGGGGTGGGTGCGAGGGGGCGCGGGCGCCTTTCGGTGTGGGGGGCGGGCGCGGTGTGGGGCGCCGCTGCTCGCCGCTGGCAGGGGGTCAGGCCGGGGCCGGGCGGGAGGAGCGGGGCGGCTGCCGCCGGGCGGGAGGGCGGGGGTGGGGTGGGGGGGCGCCCGGGGAAGCTCCTCGGAGCCGCCCCGGGCCGGCACCGCGGCCCGGCCCCTCGCATCGCGCAACTTCGAAGGGTTTTTGAGGAGAAAGGATCCTCCGCGGTTTTAATTAAGCCCGCGAAGCCGGGGCGCTGGCACGGCTCCTGCGCCTCCGGACGGGCTCGCCGGCGCTCCGGCGCCCGCTCCCAAATCCTCGCACCACGTGAAGAGAAAAGGTAAAAGGAAATACCCACCCCCCACCTCACCCCCGAGATTTTCTTTTTAACCCTCTGGTGCGTAGTTTTGATCCGGTCCTGTGGGTAGGGTGTCCGTGGCCTTCTGCCAGTTTGTATGTAGATATATTTATGTAAAACATTTTCTCTCAGCTCCTTGCCAGCTGTTCCACATTTTCCAGCTGCCACTTCAGTTTGAAATGATGGACTGTACGGATCTCAAAGAGCCTTTTAGTCCAAGGTACGGATAGCTGTCCGTTTGATATACAGTGTCACGTTTTAGAGGCTACTTCACTAAAGGAGTATTAGGTAGCAACCCACAGCAAAATACTCATCGCCGTCGCGCCCCTGCTACTTCCCGCTTGATTTTTCAAGGCTCAGTAGACGTGATTTTTTAAGCTTCAGTGTGCAGACTTCATGTCTTTTGTGTGGGCTACAGAAAAACTTGAAAGCGAAATTTTTTCAGAGGCCTTGAGATATGTGGCTGGTTAAATCAACAAACATTTTTAAGAGGGCACGGCTGCCCCTCTTTCTGTGCGTGATGTAGGTGTCTGTTTTGAAAACCGTTTAAAAGTCGGTGGAACAGTGAGAAGCCACGAAGTTTCTCAGTGTTACAAAATTGGTTTTGATGTGGTGTTCAGCGAGATACCTGCAAGAAATGGCCTTAAGTAGTTTGAATATTTGTGCAATTGCATTGTAATTTGGAAAGGTGCCTCACTGATTGATTCCTATAATTATTTCATTTACGTCCTTTATTAAAAATTAATAATGATCTGACAGTTTCTTAATTACATATGTCACGATTATTTTGAAGGAAGACAAATGCAGTGTTTTAAAAGTAAAGTAACCTTAAAATGTAAAAATTGCCGTGTCCACACCACTGTATTTCAGTTGAGGAAATATATATTAAAAGTAATGGTGAATGAGTTTAGCAATGTAAACTGTAGGCAGCCTCCTGAGAGTTTGTTTATATAATGAATGTTTGGGTTTAACTAGCTAGTATGTAAATACTTTCAGTTTGGTGTGTAGCCCAGTTCTAAAACCATAAATAATAGTAACTATGAGAGAAGGCTGTTTTAAGGGGGAGGATTATTTCTTTAAAAGCAGGATTATGTGATTTTGAATGAGTAAGAAGAATGAGTAAGAAAAGGACTCCCTCAGTGTATATATATTCTTTTAAGGAGCAGTGGAAGTAAAACTGTGGCTTAAGGTGCCTAAATGAATGCACTCTTGCATTCCGATGATTGCACATGGTTTTCAGCAGGACATGCTGTTTTACCAAAGCATTTCTGCGGAAGTACTACGAAACAAAGACATCACCTGCATTTTCCTGCTTAAGTGGAGTAATGTTTTTGTCTTTAGAAGGCGTGCAGTGGCCAAGACAGCATCTACTGCTATAAGTATTCTTCAGTTGTGAAAGATACATTGTGCATTTTCAAACACAAAAACGTTTTGTAACTAAGAAATTAAAGTATTGATGGTTATAAATCAGTTCTGTTTATTCTGGATTCGGGGTTGGAGAAACCAAAATACTCAAGTTTTGAGATATCATTATGGTTTGTTCATCTTGCAGGTTACTTAATTTTTTAACGAGATAAATGTGTGCATTTGATACTGACCCATAAAAGTTTCAGTTACACTTCCTGCCCCGTTTTGGGGAAAGCTGTTCCATTACCTGCACTCCGCAGCGTGTCTGAATTTCATCCTGCGCATTCAAGGAAGGAATGGCATATTTTTGTGCTGCAGAGTGTTAGAGAAAAGTTAGTCATCTTTGCCTGATAAATAAGGAATCTGATGGTTATTAAAGCAGGATTTATTTGGAGTTATGGAAGGAAGCAGTTTAATGATCAGTGTTGCATGCACTCAACTATATGGAGATAGTAATGTACAAAGAAAAAGCAGACTTGAAGGAAAAGTGAATCAATGAGTCATGAAATCCTCAGGAAAACCTTAGTAATGGAATGTTAATGCTTTTAGACTATAGTAGATTATCTTAAAAGTCAGACTTTTCTTCTTTATGCAATTGTTGTAAATCCCTAGCTAAAGAATACTTTGAAGAAGGCTTTAGTTTTTCTGGCACTCATATTCTGTAGTCACTCTGATTGTTTTGGAAGATTCAAGAAATTTTCTGCCAACTTGCAGTTAGGCAATTAAAATGCTAAAATGGCTACAGAGGAAGCTTTTTATTCAACAAAAGGTTCAGCTGTAATAATGATTTCAAGTTGTCTTTTAACCATAGGTTTTATAGACGTCCTCCCTTTAGACTTTGTCATTTTTATAAGGGAATTGATTTGTTATACTTTAAAATCAAATAAAATGAGACAGAATAAACAAAAATAGGGCATGGGTGCTGCTGCAAACTTTTCAAGTTCTTTCAGTGCATTTTTCATCTTTACTTTTATTTGATAGGTCTGTGAAATAGAGCTGTAGACTGGCAAAGACTTTAAATGAAATTTCACACTTTGATGATTTTTTTTAAACTTTGATATATTGACAGCAAAAGGAGCTGCAAAGCTTTTATATAACTTGAGCAGTAACGCCAAGCAGCAGTCAAACGTCTCTATGCATTTGTGTTTAACTGCAGAAGAAAAACATGTCCATGGGCAGTAGAGGGTTCTTATCAACTCCCTAATCCCAGATCCCAGCAAACCTTGAGGGCATGCCTCAGATCTTGCTGAAATCATTGTAGACTCTCACAGTTTGCAGATTAAATATGCTATGTGTTCCTGGCTCCAACAACAGTTTTATGAGCTCACTAAGCTTCCTGTTTTAAGATCCTTTTCTGAAGTTTTTAGGAGCTGCTAAAGGCGATGCTGTCTATGGCAAGTGGTACTTGTTAATTTAGAGACACTTTAGCTATTTCATTCTGTCTGTAAAAATGGCCAGAATTGCTATTTTCAAATTGGAAGTCGAGTTGCACTGAAAAAAAGAGCTCCTTTAAAGAGGGATTCTGTTGTTTTAATGTGTTTGTCAGTACACAAGGTTACAAAGTTTATAGGAGGCTTGATTTGTTTTATGGGGGCTTGACTTTGACCGGGCTCTTTAAAACGAGACTTTTTCAGTTGTAATTCTGAGCACAATGCAGCTTTTAGTACATAATTTCTGAGCCTCTTTTAACCAATTGTATTTGTAGCAGCTCATTAAACATACCTTTGAAGTTCTCATTCTCCTTTAAGTGTCAAAGAAGGGAAAATGTACTCTGTCAAGGGTGAATTTCAGTGAATCAGGTAGTTAACCCCGGGATTTGTTGACCCTTCTGAACGAATGGTGTTGCACCTCAAATTCAGGTCTTCTTTTCTAGCTGCTAAATAGTTAACTCTTATGTTTTATTCACTGTAATCATGTTTATGTATTTGGTGTAATAGTTTTAATTAAAAAGGAAAATACTTATTGTCCAACAACATGTGTCATGTTATTCCCGAGAGAACTTGAGCCAATTTTGTGCTTAAAGGTTATTCAATGAATGAAATTTTGAAAGCCCATTTGTCAAGGTACTGCATGGTTTCTGTTAGTTTTCAACCCCCAAATTCATTGTCTGCATGGCCCAGTCATTAGTCATCAGTGTATTAGTGCTGCCTTCAGGCAATGCTGCCCAGCACTTCTTCACACCATTATAGCTCTAAAAGTGTACTCTGCCGACTTGTAGAATTACTGCTCTGATTTCCGCTTGGCTGGGTTTGAGGTAAGTCCCCTCCCTACCTTCCAGCTCTCTCTAATCCCTGCTTTCTTTTAAGGCTGCTTTCTGCAGAGATTGAGGGGAAAACTTTCTTAAAGATTGTGCTGGCATCATACTGTGGTTTTGTTGTGGTATACGCTGTACATATTACCTTGAAAGTGTATTAAATTGGCTGCTGATCTGAGGAGTTGGTTTCTCTCTTTTTTAAGAACAAAACAAGAAACGAGAATACATAGATGTTAAAAATGCCTGCAAGATTATTTAGATTACAACAAGGGACGGACTAATTGGGATAGAATGCGTTTGTCTCTGAATAGTTGCTGGGTGTCAGAACTGATAATATCAGAATCCACTACCAAGAGATCTGATTGAATAATTTTCTTAGCTGAAGTTTCCACTCTAATGTCAAGTTATTTTTTGCACTGATTACCAAGCAAGACAATTAATTTTTTTTTTTTTTTTTTTTTTTTAACGATGCTGAAAATGCTGCTGTATTTTTTTGGCATCTGATATTTAGGTCAGGGCTAAAGGACCCAACTAACCATTTGGTGGTTTATAGCTGAACATCCCCCCCAACTATGTTTGCTGCTTTGTATGCCACTCTGTTTTCTTTACGTACAAATCTGTTAATGTCAAGAAAATCAACTGCATGTAAAGAATACTTCATCCAGCTGCCGGGAGAATGAAGCCTTCATTAGATAAGAAGTATGAATACCTGAAACCGAATAGTCAGAAACACAGATCAAGTTAGTGTCACTTCAGTACAATGTCTGCTGTTCTGAACCGCGTATATTAAAATGAAATCCTAGCACCACTGATTCTTAACTAACAGGACATGTGGTTTGGTGTGGTTTTGCTTGGCTCTTCAATTCACTGTGGATGTTTTTTCTGGGAAAATAAGACAGCTGTACAATTCTATGATTACACCATTTGAACAGGGGTAGTGGATTGCAAGGTAATTTATACGGCAGCAGTTCAGAGTTGTGCTGTTGTATTTTGTCAAGTTACAAAAACGTGAAGGAATCATGATGCAGTTTTACTGCTACTATGAGACAGGTGTAAAACCTAAAGTAAACTGTAAAAGCTGAAGATAAAGTTTTATAAAGTACCTTTCACACTTGAAGTTCTTCCTGGATATATGGAGCTCTTTTACGTGTTAAAACATCTGTGTTGGGTTAGAACGTGAAATTCTGGATGAGGGCATCCCTTAACCTGAGAGTATGCTGAGGAGATAAACAGGCTTCCAGGAACGGGACTGGTGATCAAAACATGGCACTTTCAGAAACATTATACTTGATTCCTTTAATCTTGTTTTAAAATGCTAATTGTAAAACATGGAATACAGTCTTTTCTTCTTTCATTTGCATATCATAAGTTGGAAACAGAAGGCACATCTTTGCAATGGATGTACATTAAATATATTCTTCCTTGAGCTCAGTTCCTGTATAGATTGACATTGATATATAGATCTAGTTTTGATTCTAAGGAAACTTTCATCTCTTGGGATTGATGAGATCAAGCAAAAAGTGTGAAGAAAATGTTCATGCCATTGGAATTCACATTTAGCTCTGATGCTCTAACTTAGAATATTTCTGCATTTTTCTGTGGCAGTTGTAGTGACTTCTTATTTGATGAACTAAATAAATCGTGATGCAAAGCACACCCGTTGCAGATGTTTGTAATTTGCTTTACCAAGCTGTTTGTCGACAAACTGGCAAGAAGGGAAAGAAGAAAACATCCTATATCGTCACCATAATTGTTCCTAGTGCTCATAACAGTATCAGCAGAGGAAGTCATAGGGTATGTTATCAACACAGCAAGTCTTGCTGGTTGTCCTCCTCTCTGCATATTCCCGTCCTTTCAAATCTTGAGCATGTATAGAATGCTCCAGGTTTCATAAAATAAGTGTTTTACAGAAGGAAGTCACTGTGCTATTATTGAAGTTTGTTTTGAATTTAGTGCTGCTGAATTCCTGAAGAAAGATAGGGGCAAAAACTGAGTGTAGGCTTGGTAGGGAAGTTTGAAGTGTCACCACTCATTTTTACCTATTGCTACAAGCAGTAAAGTCCACAGGAGATTTTTTTTTCCCCCTCCCTGTGCTAATTCTTTTACAGCTAATCTTACTTTGACATAATTATTAGAGTTTTTGCTGCTGCGGACTTGGAAGCACAAGGACATGTAGGATTGCAAAGCAAACAATAACGCACTGCTCTGAATTTTCTAGCAATATTAGGCAGTTTAACTGGCAGGAGTTCCGATTTCTGAAGGGTAAGTGCGTTACCGTTTTTAAACCCGCTCCCCTCCCCAAATATATTTACAGATTTGAAGACTGGAAAAATATGTGGCACTTTCTGTTTTTAAAGAAATAACCTTTGTTCTTTCCGTTGTCTGTATTTAGATAGTTTGTAAGAAGAGTCAAAATGAGGAATAAAGAAACCCAAGACCATGTGATTAAAATAGCAAATGCTTAGATGCAGAGTTAATGACCTGGTTTATTTATCTGGTTGTGGTTGTGGGGTTGAGGTTTTTTTGGTTTTTTTGGTTTGTTGTTTTTTTTTTTTTTTTCATTTTAAAGTTCAGTTGTTTAATCTAAAGACTTGGATGATGAATGGATTACGAATTTTTACCTCAGAGGATACATCATATCTGAAGTGTAAAGCCACTAAGATGTGTTGTAAGTTCTGGTTCTGTATCCCTCAGCTTTGTGTTGTGTGTCCCTAAACAGTAACTTCTGTGAGGGATGGACTGGTTGGATATAGACAGTTTGACCCAAATCCTTCAGTGTTTTTATCCATTACATTCTGTTTACTGGGTAAGAAACTACGAATCACTTCTTTCCTGGCGGAAAGCTGTGTTATTTAGGTACAGTTTAATCTGTTGAAGTAATAGTAAAAACATTTAATTGGGGTTATACTTAACAGCTTTCTAAATCCCGTAACAAAAGTAGAGATAATCTACTTGTAAGAGTATGTGGGTGATGTGTATTAAAAGCAACTGAGGTGCTGCCTCAGTAGAAAGTGTCACTTATTGATCCTACTGTATGTGTAGGTTTTAAATATTTTCAGAACTGTTGGTAATCCAGTTTATCTGTAGCAGAAAGATGTAAGCAAATGTAATTCCTCTGGAGTTGAGCAATTATTACAGTTGATCAGTAGTTCCGTGTATGCCATAGAATAGTTTCTTACTTAGGATCTTAATCACGAGGATGCTAATAGCACTGCTTCGCCTAGCTGATTGCCTTTGTGTTTGTGATCCTGCATTATTGTTGCCACAAGCTATTTAACCTATCAGGAACAGATCAGATCATCATTAACCAGGCTTTAGGTCTAGTTGTTTTTCAGTCTTTATGGGGGGAAGAAATCAAAGGAATGCAACACAGGAAAAGACAGCAGATAGTAATGAATTTGGAAAGATTGTATTAATAAATGTGGTGCGCTATAACTTGGGGTATTTTTTAATTTCAAGCAACAGATCCTCCTATCTGATTCTGTTGGGTTTTTTTTTTGTTTGTTTTTTCTTTCTAATTTTACTTTGCATTTCAAAACAGATTTAGGAGAAGTAAGCAATTAGCAACTAGTGCATTTGTAGTTTATGCTTGTAATTTAAACAGAGATAAGTACTGCAAAGTATAAGATACCTTTTTTCCCCAACTTACTAATGGTTTGTTGTGATTTTATATATAGAGGATATAAGACTATTATTTGTACTGTTTATGGCAGTGTTAGTCTTACTGTGCCCAGTTGTCTCAACAGGGAAGAATCCGAACAAAATTTGCCCAGGAGTAGTTAATGGGGGTTGCAGAATTCTGGTTTAGCATACAAAAAACTGGGAAAAGATAAAACTATTTAAAAGATGTATAGTAATTAGATTAGTTCCTATAGCTATTATAAAAATGGTGAAGGGTACCAAGAGGTTAATGTTGCAGCTAGAAGAGACTTCATAAAATGTCTGAGCGCTTGTGTATTTTTCAGCAAGTACTGTCAGGGGTAACTTTGTCAGTGCAGCTTTGCAAGCAGGTTTGATGGAAAGCACTGCTGAAATCTAGGTGGGTTTTGGAAGTTAAATGTACCTGAATCAAGCCTGTATAAATCAGTGTGAAATAGCTCTCATATAATAGCGTAAGATTGTCTCATGTAAAGTTTGCATTTGAATGTATCTGAACAAGACAGATTTTTTTTTTTATCCTTAAATAATCCCAAGGAACGGTGTAACTGGTTTTGATAAAACTGATAAAGGGTCCTTTATGGTTGAGAGAGACTGTAATTTCCTGATTGTTCTTCATGCCTCCCCTTGTGTTTTTCACTTTCATACAGTTGTGCTGTTCAAGATGTATTGTATCCCCAAAGACTGCTTCCAGTAGTGTGGATCAAAGTAGTACCTATGAGCACCCTAACTACCCAGTCATTTCTGAAAAATTAAACATGCTATGTTTGCTTGCACGCTGATTGGGGCACTCTGGTTGCTGATAGCAATCAGTATGAACTTCCCTACTGCTGATGTAATGATGATGAATGCTGTGACACTGCTATTTCAGACAGCTCTTCTCAGCGGATGCAAACCACTTGTTAATGAATTGAATACAACTACAGCAGCATCGAATAAAACAGGGAAACGATTTTTTTTTTTTAACCCAACACATTAAAGGATACCCCCTCAAAAAATATAACAAATAAAGGCAGAAGAAGGTTTAAGTTCGCAAGAAACATAAACCAATCTAACATGCAAATTCTAGATGCTGATTCCTGCCCAAGCACTTAGACTGAAGCAAGTAGTACTGTTGAAGTCAGTGAGCCTATTCCTATGAATAAAAATTTGCATGATCTGGTCTTTAAAACTAACATATGCAATATAAATGCAATGATTTAAAAAGTAATTCAGAGAGGAATTGGAAAATTGAAGTGTATGTTCAGAAGGGGTCACGTTTCCTGCTCTTCCAGGCGGAGGGCTGCTCCACTGGTTTCGGTTAGTTGGCACTGTGAGTAAATGAACAAAAAGATTTTTTTTTTCTCCCCAGTATATTAATATGATTATTTTTACTACTGTGAGGCAGTTTTATGACCAGCATACATAAGGACCGGAAATTATATCATTTCAAATTGCTTGAAAGATTTTTTTTGTTTGAAATGCATTTCCAACATACTGTTATTTGTTGACACTCCTTTTAAAAGAGACAGTTTTCCTCATTTAACTAGTTCATTGCAGTAGCTACTTCCTGAAATTCCTCCAATTTAATATGCAATTGGTGAAAGTTTACATTTATGGTTTAAAAAGAAGAGACACACCTGCAGGCAGGTTGCTGTTTTGAGAGGGATTAGGTTTAAAATGGGGATCTGGAATTAATTGTGCAGTGGGTTCAGGCTTTAGGAACATTACAAAAGGTTCAAGCATGGTTGAATGGGAAAAAGCCATGAATGTTTGCTTTCAAGAAGGAATGTTTATCCCCCTATTTACCTATGAAAGTTCAGGCTTTTGCCCATATACTGTTATAGCATTTTCTTGCCATTCATATGCACATGGAGATGCTGGGTAGCCACAGAAACTAGCTTTCTGGTGTTTTGAAAGCAGAGCTCCTTGCTGCAGAATTGATACATATTGTCTCAGGCCTGGGGGCAGGAACAGGGAAGTCACTGACCCCCACGCTGGGGAGAGCCGTGTACACCATAATATAAACCACTTCGTATTTTAATGTGAAGGTGATGTCAGGCTGGCTGATTTTCAGAATGCTTTTCGTTAGGGATTAGCAGCCAGTGGAAAGAAATCTTTACATCATCCTGGATGGGTGTTTTTTGGTAGACTGCAATTCTCCATCTTTCAGTATGATTTCTGAGAGAAAATAAAAATCACAGCCAAAATTAAGGAGAATGATTCTAGAAGACGTGTGTGTCTGGTTTGTGTTTTCAACTTGGGCTTAAGTTCGTCTTCAGGAAAAAAGTTTTGTGGGGCACCATATTGATTTCCAGTTGGCTGCTTCCCTATCGGGCATGCTTGGCAGAAGGTACCAAAACACATACCTCTGCTTGTTAGTCCTGCCACCTCTCCTGGCTTTCCGTGCTTTCCCAGCCATGCATACCACCATGTAGTTGATGAAGCACTGGGGTGTAACTGGAGCTGCTGGAATTCTTGCAGACACCCTTGCCACACGGGCGTGCGTGGGTTGGGAGTGGAGGAAAGAAGGCACGGGAGGAAGCGTCAGCAGCGCCGGGGCCATTGGCTCGTGGTGCAGGGTGTAGAGCTGAGTAAGAAAGTTTACTCTTGCGGTCTTCCTTCTTCCATGCTGAATAAAAGCATGAATAAAAGCAGCCTTCTGGATGTAAACTAAACAGACATGAACCAGAACAGGTACCAAGAGCAGGTGTTTATGTTAGCTTGTGGCCAGTTCTGCAATTTTCTGACCAAAAATTCACTTTAAGCTGCTACTTTAGGCCTCTGTTCTGTCCCATTGTCCACACTAGGTAGTGTAAAACAGGAAAGTGATAGAGAGTGGTGGGAAGCGTGGAATCATGTCTGCTAGTCTTCCCTCCATTACAGAAAACAACCCCAAAGCACCAGAAAAATCTCATTGGTAGGCTGCTGGGGAAAGAAAAAAATAGCCAAGAGAATGGATGGATGCCAGTCTGAGCAGCCACGTGTTGCTCTTGAATTGCAGATGATCCAGAGATGCTTTTTAGGAGATTAAAGCTGTGTTAACTCCTTACAGTACCTTCATCTCCAGATTGTAAGGGAGGTCCTGTCCTGCCATGGTGAAGAGGGGAAGGAAGTGGAGATAAATGAGGGCTCCTTGCTCATATCTGCGCAGACATCTCTGTGGCAGGAGGTGGTGGAACCACTGTAGATACCTGTCATCTTTTTTGTGACCTTTGCCCAAATGTTTCATGCCACTCCAGTGGCCTTTTGAAACTGGGGCCATGTGGCTTCTTCCTTTCTAGTGGAGTAGGGAGCGTAATTGTTTCCTTCCATGACTTTTAGCCAAAAGAAACAGGCTTGTGAACCAAGGACAGAAGAAAATGTTCTGCAGCTTCTCCCTCCAAGCTCTCAAAGTCAGACTCTTTGATGTAAATGAAGATGCTGCCTGAATGGCAGACTTGGCCCTTAGAAGGCAAAAGAGAAGAAACATAACCACAGCTGAAAATGTATTGCTTTTTAAATTCCTTCAGAGATAGTGTAGAATGTTATTCTTTTTAAAGACTGTTAAATAACTCAAAGCCTGATATATGTGATAAGTGACCAAAGTTGTGGACGCTCTTGCATGAGGTGCACAAGGGAAAAGGGGGAGAAAGCATATGAGAAATTTGGAAAGGGGCTGTTTAGCAAGCTTGTATGAGATCTCTTCTCAAGGAGATTTGTGCATTGCTGGCTACACGCGAGGGCTGTTGCAAGTTGAGTATTGTTAGATCTCTCCTGCATCCTGTTTGAAGACACCTGACGTTCCCCTTCATGTTCTGGTAGGAAGTTGTTTCACAGGTCATAATAATATTTATAGCACTTTCACGAGTAGATCTTGGAAGTACTCTGCCATGGCAGGCAGAGCTTTGTTATTCTTGTCTTTAGCAAGAAAGAAACTCAAGGGAGTTGGCCTTCCCAAAGGTTAGACCAGTAGGTCAGTGGCAGAGAGTCTCTGATATCTAATTCAGTTCCCTGGCTGTGCTGCCTAGCTAAATAATGATTCATTTAGTCATTGGGCTCTTCTTTGATCCTTACTGTATAACAATGAGGCTTTGGAGTGTTTTATTGTGCTATTAAAAAGAACTCCTACTAGGGAGGTGGGAAAGGGAAGGTTTACTAGACAGCTGTGTTTGTGATGAATTGGCTTTGTAGCCTTTTTTGGGGTTTGTTGTTTTGGTTGGTGGTTTTTTTTTGACTGTCAGAATTGGGGAAACAGGTTGCTGATGTAATTACACTTCATTATAGTTCACTTTGTGGCTTGTTTTGAAGCCTTTGGTTTTTTATTTCATTTAAATGATGTTTTAGAACAGTGTGACTTCCTTCCGTTTCAGACCCCTTTAGCTAATGACTGCAGTCCTGCTCAGAGCTGAAAACACTCTCTTTATTACAATTTTTTGTTGTTGCATAGGATCATGTTCAAACTACTGAAGTACCCAGGTACTTCAGTTCTAAGCATGGTGTGTGCTGAATATTGATGGTTAATGTAACGTTTACTTGGACAGACTGGCATGCATCAAGTTAAGCTGCAGACCAGTGCTTGGAAATGCTTGTGTTCTTCACAGCCCAGGATCCCAGCAGTCTTGGGGCCTGGTGGGGATATGCTGCTGCACAAGCAGTATTACCCTTTTGGAAGCTTATGGGCTTCTTGGGTTTATGTCAGGAATGTAAAAGCTCTGGGAATAAGGAGAAGTGATCCGCAGGGTATAAAAGTAATGTATCACTGGGGATGACACTGAGAACAGCCAGGAAAGGCAGAATAACCAGACACACACCTCTGCAGGGTTTTCCATTTTCAGTGTTTTCATGCAAAAGAAAGTGATCTCATTATCTGCCACTAGCAATAATATTTGCCTTTCCCTGTGGTTTTTAGGGTGTTGCTCCAATGCACTTTTGTTTGAGTTAGATTTCTGAACAAAGTGAGAGATGTTTACACGAGTAGGACAAGGTGTAGAGATAGACAGGATAATTCTTGCTGCAGTGTGTTCGGATAGTGTGAATGTTGGAATTTAAATATTTGACTTCTATAGTCAACATGAAGGTCTGTCTTGATTTCTTTAGTGTTGTTCCAAAGTGCTCTGGACATAGGAGGAAAATGCTGGCTTTTTTCCCCTGGGTCCATTAAAACCCTACAGGCTTGAAAAACATGGACCTACCTGTCAAGCAGCGTAGTGGTTTGTGATGCTGATTCTCTTTAAAGGCAAACATACTTATTTTTGGTGTTAGTGCTTCCTTAAGTCCTTCAGGAATTCATGCATGCACACATGATTTGATGGGCATCCAGAAGTGGCCTGTGGGACTGCTAATTCAGTTGTGCTGCGGGCTCTTCTTCAGGGTGAGAGGTGTGAGAGGTTTTAGTCTAAGCTTTCAAATAGTATTTCAAGTTTATGACTCTCTTGTTTCATTCAGGTATTAGTACAAGGAGAGCTGAAGTAATGAGAAGTCATCATGGAGGCGCAGTCCCATAGCTCTACCACGACGGAGAAGAAAAAAGTGGAGAATTCCATCGTGAAATGCTCCAGTCGAACAGATGTCAGTGAGAAAGCTGTTGCCTCCAGCACAACTTCCAATGGTGAGTAACAGCAGGGATTTACTAGCAGCCAAACCTACAGTAATTTTATGTTCACTGCATTCCTTGTGAATTGAGCGTTTGCACCTGGATCAGTGTTTGTTCTAAGGAAAGGCTAAAGAAAACGAACAAGGCGGGGGGGTGATGGTGATGGAAAGTGGTAGGATACAATAAGGCCTGTTTTGGCATCAGGCGTAGTCTTTTTCTTCCAGATGTTCTAATTTGAGATGTAAATGTGCTAAGTTATTTATTATAGGAAGTTCCTGTTTTTGGCGTTTTGGAAATTGTCTTGATTAGCCTGGCAGGGCTTGTGAGTGCTTTGCATTTGGCCATTGAAATCACTTACGCTAGTTAGATAATTAGTTATTACAAAAGAGACAGAAGTAGCTCTGTGGAAATTAATGGCAAAGTTTTCTTTTCTTCTCTTCTTTTACAAATAAACTTGCTCCTCCCAAAGGGCTGCCCCCACCTCCCCAAAGTTCTTTAATGGCCAGAGACAAAACATCAAGCTAAGAGTGTATCCTCCCATGAATTCATTTCAAAGTTGTGAATATACAGCTTGTAGATTTGCAAAACTGGAGTAGTTTGCTTAATTCTCCCCAGAGATTACCTCACTGACAATTTTACATATTCTCTGCCTCTCTGGAGAGTGTGTAATCCCAGCCCTGGCCCTTTCATTGTTCAGTGTAAGAGGGCTGAGTGTGTTGGTCCCTACTAATGCAAAACTCCCTTTGCATTAGGAAAGAAAATTGCTTGAAAAGGTGTGAACAGAGTTTAGACCTGTGGAATTTGGATAGCTGCAGATTAACTGTTGGTTTTTGCAAATCAGTGTAATAATGGCTAAAACCGGAAGATGTCTTTCTGCGTATTTTGGAGACCTGGTGTGTTTCTGGCAAAGCATTTTCTGTTCACCCTTTCTGCTTCCATCATGCTTACTCATGGGGGCTTGTGGTCCAGGTCAAGTTCTCACTTTGAAATCTTGAAGAACGGTTTCTGCTTTCTCAAAGAAACATGTATCTCCCACTAGACTAAAGCAGAAAATACATGAATCCCACAGCCGTACTAGAGGGGAATCTCTGTGGGTCAGTAAAAATTAGATGGCTCATATCCCAGTATCCTTCTGGACTTCAGATTCAAAGCAAACTCAGCACCTGCTGACCTACTAGTTGGAGTTGATCCTCACGGGAGTATAGAAACTCTTGAGCAGCTATGGAAAAAGTTGCATCAGTTTTCTAAAGCATATGAAATTAGATCCTCAGCTGGTGTAAGTCAGCACAGATCTGTTGCTGTCAATAGAATTACAGAGGTTCACATTAGCTGAAGAGCTCCCCATTGTATTTTTTTTGATAATAGGATTTTCCACTTTGGCCCAACTTTTCAAACAGATGCAGTCTCAAACACATATGTGTATTCTTTGATGTGTCAAGGGTTTGTACTCAAACTCGATAGTGGCGCATACCTCGGACTGTTTGGGCTAGCTCTAACATTATCGTTAAACATTTAGTTTGAGAGGGCTAAAAATAAAGCCTTCAAGACGTTTTTGGCTTATTCCGACATGATTTACTCCATGGTCAAATTCTCTCTCTATTCTACCGATCGGCTTTAACGGTAATATTAGTTCTTATCTACCTGCTTCATCTAGGTGGTGTATTAACTGCATGTCAGGGGCATCAAACTCCCAAGAGCTGGAATGATTCTAAGTCTAATGAATGACTAGACATTTTTGTCACTGGAATTGTCTCCTATTAATGGAATGAGATACTAATGCAGTACACATCCTGGGGCCTGAGGCTGCATTTGGTTGAGGTGATGACAGTTACCTTTGTTTTCAGTGAGTAAGGGTTGGTCTTGTTAATCTTTGTATTTAGGGAAATCACCAGGATCTCCAAGGTTTGGGTTTCTAACTACCTTCATGTATAACCAAGCAAACGACTTTCCAGAGATACAGGGTTGGGCTTCAGAGGGATAAAAAATTCCATTCCTTCCTGTATATGAAAAATTTTATCTTAGTGTGGAGACTCCATGAAGCATGTACCAAAACAAATACTAATATCAAAACTTTAGGAACTTACTTAAACATGACTTTTACTGTTGCAGTGTTTTAAAGTTTTGCTTCTTGCAGATGTGATTGTCATGATAATGAATTTTGGTTACAAGGACCAATTTGCATGAAAGCTGGAGCTTGCATTGCATTTGCATCTTTTCTTCTTTAATGCTGGAATGAGTATTACTACAGGAACATCATCAGTTGATATAAGACACCACTCCTACAAAACATGCAGCTTTTGTTGATTCAGTGCCGCTTTTTTTGCAGAGGGCTGTGGTAATGTTAAACGGTTGTGATTTGCATTTGAATGCTCTGTTAAACAAGGTAAGGTACCCTTAAAAATAACAAAAAGACAGAATGATCCTTGCTGCTTTTGTCAGAAGACTGCTGTCATTGCAGAGCAACATCTGCCTATCATACCAGTGTCACCTCGTAAGCATGTCTAATGTCACCGCTTCTCTCCTTCAGAACAACACATTAATTAGAAAAGTTTGCAGGGTAATGTGTACTTGAGTGACAGCTGTCTGAGGTGTGATGGAGAAACTAGTATTTTCTCAATAGCTCTCCTGTCTTCTGAAGGAGTCAGAACTTGGATCATAAATAGATTGAAAGCTGTTAGTTACAGGTTTTATGCAAAGCTTACAGTCATGAAGAAACAAAGAAAATGCCATTATTTCAACAGCTCCCAAAAGTGACTAACACCCAGTAGCAGAATCTATGTTAAAATGAGTATTGAGTGTAGAAAACTTTTAAACCATATGGTGTGCAAACTGTTTATTGAAAAGCCTGGTGTAAATCTAGGTGCAAGGGAAAGAAAGTGGGGAAGGTGACCTGGAAGGGCAGCTCTTGTGTTAACCCTAACTATGCCGTACAAGTTATGAGACCCAGACTTGTGGGCACCCCTTGGAAGGTACCAGCTGCACTGTAGACTTGAACAATAGACTTGAACACTGTAGTTTACACGTTAGCCACTTCTGCTGAGTTCCTGTCACTACTTAACACAAAAAAGATTTCTGCTGCACTCACCTAACTACAAACCCTGACTGTATTGCTAAGATGCTTGCACTGTGTTAGATAAGGGCCTGCCAGCGTTTCCATTATAAACCCCTAATTTCAGGGATTTATAACTAAGCCATTAAAATGTGCTCCAGGCCGAAACATGTGGGGAAGGTCTTAGGGCTGGAGAAAATTAAAACTTCTTTTAAAATACATGTGATCAAAAAAAGTAAAAAAAAAAAATCATAATTTGTAATAACTAACAAAAATCTTTGGTGTACTTTGATCCCCAGTGGGACTTTGTAATTTGGGACCTCTCTTGCTTTGTTTTGAATTCATTTTTGCAAGCTTTTGATTTTTTTCTTCTTTGTGTATCTCAACCAAACTGCATGCAGTTTACTAGGATACATTTCTTTTCAAATTGTTCCTTTTACTCCTTTGTTTGACTGCTGTATTTACTGCTAGGCTAATATCCAAGGAGGGGGAAACTGCTAAAGAAAACTGCCAACGGAAATGTTGATTTACAAAACGCTGTATGAATAAGAAGTTTGTGCTAGGGTGTAAAGTAAGCTTACTTTTGTGTATTGTGTGATTTGATAGCCTCTGACTGATCTGCTTTGGCAAAGTAATAACAGCAACAAATAAATACAGTGTTTATGTCATGACTATGGAGTCATGACATTGGAGTAATGAGGCCAGTGTCCCGGACCACCTTGCTACCACGGTGCCGTGTTGTCAAGCCTTGTCTTCTCACACATGCATCCCTGCCACTTTTCTGGAGACAAAGCAGTGAGACCCTATTCCCTACCATGTCCATGCATGGATTTAGGTCATCTCCTGAAAGTTGCTGCATGCAGACACAGATTTCTATCAAATTGTGCAAGGGACAGCTTTCTGAAGAGAGGTATCCATTGATAAGCTCATTAAAATTAGTTCTGTGCTCCCCTTGGAAAGCCTTTGCCTGGTATTGCAGGTCATGAAACCTGCCTTGCTAGACCGCCATTGGATAATATGGTACCTCCTGTAATTTCAAGTAATCCCAGGATTAAGAAGAAACCTTCAGGTGAAGGCTGTAAACGTTGCAGGCGTCGGCGTGGTGACGTGCCTTGCTGAAGTGTGACGAACACTGATGTGAAGGCTTGTTCTCGGCTACTCCTCCACGCCGCTCTGCGGGCCAGCGCCAGGGCTGGCAGGGCGAGCAGGGTGCCTGCTCCTGGGCTGCCATGCCTCGCAGCCTGGCATAGGAGCTGTCGCTGAGATCAGCAGCACGCCAAGTCGATATGTCAGGCTGAGCACTGCAGTGCCGGAGCAGAAAACTCGGCTCGCTCCCCTGCCTGCGCAGCTGTGCTGCCTGCGCTGGTGCAGTGCCCTCCTGCATGGGGAATCACCAGCCCTCCCGAGTCCCAGCATTGCAGTCAAGGCTTGAACGCCAGTCCAGCAAGTACTCAAGCGAACGCCTCGCTTTAGGCGCAGGAATAGCTCTGTTGGCCCTAACGTGGGTATTTGCATGCTTAAAATTAGGCAGTTGCTTTAATGCTTTACCAGGCTGGCCGCTTCGACTCTCCGTGCTGCTTTGTAGGTGAATCAGATTTATTGTTAGTGTACTTCCTGAGAGGTGTTGGCTAAAAAACCCCACGCTAACCTAACACAGCCCTCAGCTATATGCAGTTTATTTTTTACACTTAATGTGTAGCATGGATATAATTAATTTTTTGCTTTATTTTCGAAAAAGTACAGGGAATTTCTGTGAGGGCTGAATTAATACTTCTACAAGGCAAAGCTGCACTTTGCAGCGTTGCTTGGAGAACGTTAGGAGATTGTAATACTGCATTCAACCCTGATTTATTTACTATTTGGCTTGTGAATTTTGTCGGTGACTAAAATGCTTTCCTCTTTTGTACATTTTGGCTCTAAACCGACGTTTTTAACGTTGCTTTAAAACAATGCAGTTATTGTATAGGGACTCCTTCAGTGTCTGACAGGCAAGCACTTATTTTCAGTTTGATGTGTTTTGTCTAGTTTTTGACCCATGAGCTTGTTCCAGTGTAATTTGATATTTCTTATTAACCTATTACTCTGCCTTAAAAAAAAGCTAATTATAAACGTATGTAGGTTGTGGACTTGACTACCTTTATCAGAATCAGATAGTTATTGAGAACATACTTTAAAGTGATAGAAAGCAGAAATTATTATCTTAATGATGATGTAACTTAAAACCAAGCTTGATGGATGAATAAATGAGAGGAAGGGCATGCGTCCACTTTGAGTCTTTCAGAAGAAGAGCCAGCTTCATCTAGGTCTCCTTTTTTCTTTTTTTCTTCCTAGTAGTTCTTTCAGGGTTGAATGAGGGAAGTATTCAGCAGTCTGCAACCCCGTAAGAATCACATTTCCTGTTTAAACTTTCAGCTGGTTACTTGTCCTGCTGCTTGCTTTCAAGCTCACCATAAAATAAGTGTTAATCATAATACCCATTCTCGGCCCCCTCGTCGGACTGATGTGCTCAGGGTCCCATTGAGAGGTCGGGGTTCAAAAGAGGTTGTTAGGTATCGAGAAACATTGCCTGTACTATTTTAGTGGCCTGGAAATTGAGTCCCGAATTGATTATATGAGACCTGATTCTACAAAGTGATCAGGAGATGTCCTCCTCCTCTCCTGAAATCAAAGGGGATGGAGGGGCCCTCTTCACTTCTCATTTTCAGGTCAACGAGGAAACAGCATCCTGTAGTATTAGATATTGGAAGTGCTGACTTCAATGTATAGGTTTTTCTGAGGGTTTTGTTTTTCAGCAAGACAAATATTGCAAGTATTCCCTATCTGTAACGGTGGCATACAGCAGCATGAAAAGTAAGGGTAGAATGGTCATGTGTCGTAGCATAGAAAAGTAAGGGCAAAGACCTGAACTTGCAAGATTTTGTGTACCCTTCTGTTCTAATAATTGTGGCCAGGTCCTAAGAGGATAAACTAAAAGGAGGTACCTATCCTTGGGGAGGACAGGCTCTCCAGATGCTTGGAAATATTGGAAGCAAAAGTATTGGAGGTTGTAATTAGGTGGGGACTGCATGTCTTGGTATATTGTGATCTGATGCGAGTAGCTGATTAAATACGTGTTCATTCGGAGTAATGCACCCATGGTCCTTTATGCTTACTTATAAAATTCCAGTCATCAGGTTAGGGTTTATTGTAGACTGTAATAACTCATTCTGCCTGATACTATTTTCTAGTGTTGTCCCGCAGTGAGCCAGCCCTACCCTTACCCTGCTCTAAAGCCAATGATCTGCAAGTGCAATACAGTATTGCTTCATTAATTCTGCGGAGATTTCCCTGCTTTTTCCCCCCCTTCTCTCCCCTCCCTGCAGTGGTTAATAGCATAAGGGATATTAAATGTCAATCCTCCTGTATCCCTTTGCAAGTTCCAGAAAGAGATGATTGAGTGGCTTATCCCTGCAATCACTGTAATCAGTAAGTAATGACTTAACATCCTGCTGGATAACATGAGGTGGAATCGGGAGAAAACATTAGTTAGCAGCAGAAGCTTGCCACCTGGACAAGGTGGAGGTTAAATTTAGGGAATTATACACTAGGGATTCTTTTTTCCTGAAAAACAAATAAAAAAACCCACCCCACAAAACACTCAAGCAACCATATTACAGTTGTACCTGCGTGTTGAAATAGAGTAAGAAGTGATAATAATAAAAAGGTTTAAAGTGGGTCTCTACTGTACAACAACGGTACCGTGCTCTGTAGCTTGTGCTTTGCAGGAACCCAGTATCAATCAGAGCTCAAAAACTTCAGGCATTACAGCCCACAGTACTGGGGAGGGGGGAGCAACAAGAGGTTTGATTTTTAGTAGGAAAAAGGCTGTGGGCAGCTGAAGCTTCAGTGATATTGTTAGCCTTCCAGAAAAGGGCTCACTCACTGCTGCAAAGTGCTGGTCTCTGGGGAGGATACCCTAAAAGAGAAAGGGCCTCCTCATGACCTTGCACCGCAGCAGACTGCTGCTCCAAGCGATGGCACCTTTCTCCCAACTGCTGGAAACGGGTGTCAACAAACATATGGGTGCCAGGTAGCTGGGGAGAATTGGAAGGGCACTAAAAAATAAAGGTAGAAAGCTCCTGGGTCCTGAAAAGAGATCAGACTTGGGAATCTGCAAGTGAAGGAGCTACATGGAGCAGATCTTCTTCTTAAAGTAAATAAAAAGAATTTTTAAAAATCCTTCTAATTGACTTAAAACCAGGCAACCCCTCTGGCAGGCATAGTATTTGGCTTTAGAATTAGGGCTGTGTAAATTAAGGCAGTTGAAATAATTAAATTACTTAACAGGTTTTCAAATGCCATTCAGCTTTTCTCTTCTAGATGTTTCCTATTTCATGTCTGTCTCCAGTTAAAATGACATAATCAGGTATCAGTGTTGCATTTGATTATATCCCTGCTTTGTATGTTTCTATTTACTTTTTTCCTTTTTTTTTTTTTTTATTTTCTTATTCTTTTCTGGCAGATATAAAACCTCAGCTTCTGCTTACACAGAAATTTTACTAAATACATATGCCAATAAGTGAGAGAAGTGGGCTTAGGGTATGGTATGTGATTGTGTAAAGAATGTACTGTATTAAAACGACATTGTCTGTATTCTTTCCAAGCCATATCTCATTATTTTGGGGTGAGGGTGGGAGGGGAGGGAGGTGCATTCTTTTGCCATCCCAACTAAGAGGGAATGAGGTACATTTTATTCTATGTTATTATCGTATTTCCTATTAAAAGTCTTTGCCTTTGATGTATACTGCAAGGGGTCACAATTTAATTTGCAGATTCTATTTTTGTTCGTAAGGCTGACGATTCAGAAAAATGTTGATTTACTTGTAAATGTGATCTGGACCTCCTGATGAATGTGTATTTCAAGTGCGCAGATGCGCTTCGGAAATACACGGGAAATACTGGGTTTTGTTCAGATGATTTTAGAATTTGGGTTGTAAGGCTTTATGGGTCAGGTTATCAAAAGACAGTTCCTAATCTGGTGCCTGCAATCAGCTGGAGTCTTGCTACACGGGAGCTGTGTGTGCACATTCTTTGCACATGCCAACCGCTTAAAATACGCTGGTTTCCATTCATTTAGTACGACTTTCCGTGCAGGTTCCACATGCAGCCAAGTGGAAATGTGAAAACTTAAGTCCCACACGTGCAATAGCTTGCAAATACACCCAGATATCCCACACTAAGGGGATTCTTTTGTTCTGCTTAATAGAACAGATTTGTACTGATGGAGTTTTTCCTAAGATGTGATGATAAATTGCTGAAACTTAAGTTAGTAATTACAAACTGTGCTCTCTCTCTTGTTCTCTCCCTGTCCCCGTCGTACACTTGCTTTTCTCTTCTTTTCCAGCACAGGGGTTCATACATAACAACAGAGGATTTTGTAGAAGAGTTCTTTCTGGGCCTGACTGGTAGTGTTTTCCCCTCCTCCTAGTCTCTCTCTTTTCTTTCCCTCTTTCTCCCCTTTCTCTCTCTTTTCTTTTCCTTTTTTTTTTTTTTTTTTGGTTTTTGTTTTTTTTTTTTTTTTTGTTCTTCCTTTTAGTTTTCAGAAAGTTGAGTTCCATCCCAATTATTAAATCTTCGGAGACCATTCCCACATGGTTCTGTAAATGGTAGCTTCATCCTGAGTTCTTTCATCTCTTTTCCTGCTCTCCTGGCTTGACAGTTGAAAAGGTCTGACTGTGCCACACAATGGTTTGATTGGTTTCTCTAGGGGAGGCTTTACCCTGCCTCATCATTCGCCAGGCAGGTGGACCAGAAAGTCTCTTGATTCTTTTGTTGCCTCTCAAAGTCCGAGGTCTTTGACTGAATAAATCCTCCGTCATGGGATAATTTGCTAAAAGGAGACTGAAAGATGTGAGAGAAAAGCCTCACTACTTGGGTGCTGAATTAATGAAATAACTGGGCCTTGGAGTTTGCAATTGAAAAATCACCAGGAATGCAATGGGTGGAGACAGGCTTCAGAATGCAAGCCCGTTACTTCCTCGTAATAAACTATGAGAGCTTTAAATGATATTACTAAATACGCTGGCTCGCCTGGCCGCCTCCGGTTATTTGCATTTGCAGCCCCGTTCGGCGGGGGAAGCCCGAGCAGAATAAAAGCCGTTTTGGTGCAGCGCCTAGTTAGTCATTAGATTATTACGAGGGGCTGGAAAGAATTCCATATGACAGAACTAGGGTTGAGTTAACACAGGACGAAAAGTAATTTACAGATAGGCTGTCCTCAGCCATCTTCGTAGCCCCTGATAAGGTTTCATTTCAGAATGGATAGGCGACATTTCCACTTACGGGCCCATTCTGCGACACCTGTGATAACAGCTTCTGGATCCTAATTGAAATTGGTTTCAAAATGGATTTTCACTTTTCTCTGTCTGTGGAAAATATTGAATGGACTCAGAGCTGCCACAGAGAATCCCAGACCTTGGAAAATGGAGCAAGAAGCCAGGATCATCTTTCATAACTGTGTCGATGATATGACAGTTTTGTTATCTGTCTTATTAATGAAATCATTGATCACCTGATGAGGGAGATAATAAACTACATTTTTGCTGCTGTTCAGGAAGCTCAATTAGATTTTTTAAAAATACAGATGGGAGAAAACCAAGCCAAAACAATGAAGTGAACGTTTTCAGGTCTATTTTCAACTTTGCTTTTCTTGAAGATTTTTTGATGGAAGAAGTCTCTGAGACTGTAAAATGCTGACTGCATCTCGAGCTTATCGAAAGTAAAAAGGAAAAAAAAAAAAGCAAACCTGATGCTTGTGTTAAGACTTAGTTATTGGTTTTTGTTTTTAACAAACTGCACTAAGTAAATAACACTTAAGTCCTAGTAAGTGCCATGGAAACTCAGATGAACTGAGAAACAATGGGGCTCAATTTTAGCTGAAGTGGGATTAGTGATCCCAACTCTCTGAATGCCCTGACATGGACAAAGGCTGGTGCTAAGTGTAGCAAATGCTTGCCGTGATGCTGATTCTCCTGAAAATTATTTCTTTTTTAAAAATGGGCGTCAGCCTTTAGTTGTTAAAGCTGCTCAGGCATTTTTGAAAAATAAGTTCCTTTTTTTTTTTCTTTTTTTTGGTGTACTAATGGACTTGAGAAGATTTTTAAACGCAAGCAAACATAATAAATCGCTTGCTCAGGATAAAATGCGTGCGCAGGCTTTGAAAATAAAACCTGAAAGGATTTTGTGATGTGTTGTTTCCCTGGCTGTTTTCTAATTATTGGGGAAAGAGATAAATCTGTTGTTTGTGCTTGGTTGCTCTGGAATGCGTGCTGTATTCCTTGAGGAAGGTGGGAAGGGATAGTTTTTTCTGAAGAGGGATGCCGGTGACTTCTCATATTTCACTGTGAATTGTATCCTAGGTGTTTCTTCAGTCCCTCTGCTGGTGTGGGTCAATCTATCCCCCTTTTTAAGCTTGAAAGGGGAGCTCTGATCAAAGGCTTGAATGATGTCACTGATCTCTGGTGATTGATTAGGAACAGAAGTTCTGGAGCATTTTGCATGTCCGCCTTTTCCTTATCACTTCAAATCCATTAGTGCCTACCCATTAGGATAGCTTTCAATCAGGGGAAAAATAACCCATGCACATACACACATACATATATATATATATGCCCCCCATGTGTATGCATATATAAAGAAAAGGAATAGGAGAGTGTACAAAGCTTTGTGGTCTGAGTTATGTAAAATAAAGTAAATGTGTTTTTCTTTAATGTAAAAGAGAACAATTTTTATTGGTCTGCATTGATACAGAGGATATTTATTAATTGCTAAACTCTTGGGTGTAATTCTCCTCCGTTCTTCTGCAGCTGCTCTCACAGATGTAAATCCACGTAGGTCTCTGTTGTCCGTGGTTTTTGGCTGCTTTATCTTCATTTGCTGTAGTTTACTCAGAGAGGAACCATGCCCCACCTTGTTTCTTTGCTGTGCCTGTGATGCACGTTAAGATCCGCTGTGTGTGTCAGTGGCTTAGAGATATTTTTTAATTAGACATTGAAAAATCAGTATTTTAAATGTATGTCTCTTGGAAGTTCAGAGTTAGCCGGAATAAGCTGTTAAGAGAAAAGATATTTCGTTTGTAAAGGAGGAGCAGTCCTCTGACTCTCGGTGGTGTGGGAGCTGGGACAGCGGGGTTTAGTCGTGTACATAAGGGCAGTGTGCGTGAGCAAGTGGTACAGGACTCGAGTCTGGCTTCACTGTGGTATACATGAGGAAGCTGGGTGGTGTGAAGCTGGAGTCCATTCCTAAATATCCCCCTTGTAACAGCATATTGTGATTTAAATGAGGAATTAAAAAACTCTGTACAGGCTTTAAAAATCTTAAGTTAATTAATTATTCTGGTAAATGGAAGCTTTCAATATGTAGGATAATTCAAAAATGTTAATGTTATTTTTGTGTATCTCTTTTCCCCTTTCTTTTCAGTAGGTTGGCTCATTTCTCTCTTTCTCTCTCTCTCGAATCTCCTTCGCTCTCTCTTCTACTGTTGTGCATTTCACACCAGGAGATGACAAGTCTTGTGATTGCAGCAGAGGCAATTGAAAGAAAATAAAAAGAGAGTTCTTTTTCTCTGGTGCTGGCCCATGAACATACCGTAAAAATTGGATTAGACACACCTAGAGTTGGGATTGATTGCATCTTGAATGGGAAATTAGAACATCTGAAAAATTCCTTTTTGGATGGAACAGAAGCACAAGAAGGAAAAGTTGGATGGAAACCAGAGAAGAACTGTAAATCACTATTAAAGTTACTTCCTATGGTTTACCATTGGCTGTCAAAGAAAATTGCCTTGGGCTTGTTTATAGCTAATTCCCTCTATAGAAAACTTCAATTTGTGGACTGGCCTCTGAACGGGATTGATAACTCTGTTTATAGACCAGGATGGGTATCTAAAGATAACAGATAATGCAAATGAGCCTTTTTTTGATAAGCCAGGGAAGCAATTATGGATACAACTTGGTTGATGGATTTCAGAGTGCCTTTTCACAGATTATAGATTTTTTTTTTTTTTTGCATTATAGTTTTCTTAGTGTTGTTAGAAAAACAAAATCAAAGTCATTCGAATAGAACTAAAAAGATGGAGTGGCTGATATAACCAGCTTTTCTACCACTTGTAAACATAGCAAATCAGATTAAAAAAATAAACAGGCAGTCCTCAGCCTTCTCTGGGAGAAATATCATTTGATAAAAATGTGTGTTTAATATTCAATTTACAGTTTCATCCGAAGTGTGTAAACCTAGATGTCCCATGGGAGTTTACAGCCCGCTCCAACTTTAACTCAGATAAAATGCTCCTCATAAACTGTCTTCCTGCTTTTATTTTCAAATTTGTATTTCTGCTGGAGAGGAGGAGGGCAGAGGCTGGACCCCGCGAGTTGTTTGAGGCTCCCCGGGGTGCTCAGCACCTGTGATGCTTCAGCCCTCAACCCTGGGCTGATCTCAGTGCTGACCGCAAGGCGTAGCCATGCAGAGTGGGCTCAGGAGGTGTCTGGCACGTTTCTCTCTCGACTCCATGGATTTTCCCATTGGAAGTGCCCGGAAAGCTGCGGCTTCTCACGGCCAGGAGGAGACCTCGGTGGAGATGGTGGCTGCGGGTCGGGAGAGGGGAGGCTTGGCTTCCCCACCTCAGCTTAGCTTGCCTGTAGTCCAGCCCGCTGCTTACGGGCAGCGTCCCCACACAACGAGCGGAGCGCGTGCTTGCCGTACCCCGGGGTGTTTGTGGGGTTGCCCTGAGGAGGCAGAGCTGCCTGCTCCCTGGGGTTAGGGCTTGGAACAGGAGCACGACCTGCGGGATCCATAATGAGACAGGGATGAGACAAAATTAACCCCATAAAAGGTGTGTGGTAAAGTGCGTTCGTAGTCATAATTTCATATTGTTCTTTAGTGATAAGGCTGAGCTTTATTTCATTTAAGACCCCAGTCCGCAACTCATTGAAATACTGAAAGGATTTTTAGCAACTTGAACTATTCCAGGCTTTAAATATTTAATCTTACGTGTTGCTTTCCTGTCTCCTGACTCAAGCCATTGTCTTTTAGTTGGTTCCCCTCAGTGGGACATCTGGGCTCCTGACACCCTTGATCACTGAATTACAAGCTTCGTCTCAGAAACTTGAGATAACTTCTCATGAAGCTATCTCAGGACCTAATCCTGGAAGTGTGCTTTCTTTTGCAAATGTCCTATTTAAATGCTCTTCTGTAAGGTCAGAAAAAAAGAAAAAAAAAATTATGACCTAGTTCCCATGCAGTTGTAATAATTAGAGTGACTCTTTGTAGTTTGAACTACTCCAGGTTTCAGGGATTTGGTAAGACACAAACTTTGCTTCTGACATGAAGCCAGTGGCACAACTGCTGTTGACTTCCACAGCAGCTGCACGGGAATCCTTTTATTTTAATTGATATTTAAATATTTAGTCACAAACTGCAGAAAAACTCTTCCGTTTTTCACAGGTGTTTTCAGTGCCTTCACAACAGGTCACAGCTCTCCCTAGAAAGCAAAACTGAAAACGGCACAATTTTGCTTAGAGAAATGCCAGGCTTCTAAGCTGTTATCTGAACATTATTTTAAACTTCATTTTCTGAGTGTGTATATGATGAATTATTTCTTACCTTCAGAGACTTTTGGCTGAAGAGTTAGAGTGAATGGACATTGGCATCTTTCAGACACCAGGACGGGTACAGGTTCACAGTGCCTCTGCCAAAAAAAGCATGCATCTGGAACCCCTCAAGGGATTTCT
This sequence comes from Strix aluco, assembly GCF_031877795.1. NCBI lineage: Eukaryota > Metazoa > Chordata > Aves > Strigiformes > Strigidae > Strix > Strix aluco. Next base: position 162,116,618 of record NC_133931.1, read on the forward strand.
CCCAACTTCACTCCCAACATTCATCCCAGTCTAAGTCATTGCCATGTTTTCTAAGTACTGGCTGAGGAAAAATATTTATGGTAGGTTGTATTTAATATTTTCAATTTGATATGCGTCAGCATCTTCTTCTGACAGTCTCCCTGAGCTTAAAGTATCTGTTCCAAGACACCTTTTTGTTTGCTGACATGGTAGAGGTTAATGTTGCATATATAAGAGCAGAAACAATCTCAGCTTTGAACACTTTCTTTTGATTGTTCAGAGGATAGGAAAAGACGTTTTTCTTCAGCCATCTAACTTAAAGCAGAATTAAAGCCTTGCATGCATTTTCTTTGGCACCACAAAATTATTTATTTTTTTTCTGAGAAATAACCTCAGTATGAAGGATACCGAAACATCTCAAGTAATAAAAATATTTCAAGGGACTGTGATTTATTGCTACATTTATCTTCAAGGCTCCAAACAGGTACTAAAAATAAGCCTACTCTTAAAAAAAATTAATAATTATATCTGTAAGTGAGTAAGAACCTTGAGCAAAGATATCAAAAATTCCACCAGGTATTTACAAGAGAGGGAGAGAGAGAGAAAGAGTGAAAGAAAGGAAGAAAGGCAGGACCTAAAGGAAAAGGAAGAAAAGGAAGAAGGGAAGGAAGGAAGGAAAGAAAAAAAGAGCCCTGTGCTCCTCTGTGGTTCTCACATTTAAACAGATTTTTTGGTTGCCATAGTTGGACTGAGAACCTGTCAAAAATCAGTATTTTAGCATTGTTAGGTGGAAGTCGTTGTTATGGGACCAGTACTTTAACTGCAGAGGTGTAAGAGCGTGCACGTAGGCACAGAGTAGTTGATATAGAATAACTTCACATGAATTTTCATAATAGGTGAAAATTGTATTTTGGACTCTGTAATTATGGGGAAGAATGTGTGTTAGACACAAAGGGAGAGTGACAGAAGTTTTTTGTTCGAGTGTCTGAACATACTTTGGGTGCTGGTTTTGTGTCTGCGTTTGGCCAGACGTACTATGTTGGATTTACATCGCTTACCCTCTGAGATGTGTAGGTTCTTTGGGAAGCGAAGGCAGAAACTCAGCCCAACGCAAGAGGAGAGCAGGATGTGGGCACAGTGTTGACTGCTGGCTTTTTGCAGTCCCAGATAAGTCAGACTTACTGGCCAGGCCTCTGTGTAAGTGGGGTTGCCTTGAGCATGTGCTCGGCAGGGATGTGACGGGCATCCCTTGTATCTGCAGGTCTCAGGTGTGGTCTGGCTGTATGCAGTGTTGCCTTGTACAGATGCTTCTGGATTTCCAGGAATCTTGGCTACTGTGGAAACCAAATCCTTGGCAGTCTGGTTGTGAGAGCCACCTCTCTTGCAGGATTAAACCTATTTTAACATGGAACATACCTAAACAGTGAGAAATTCAGAGGAATCTAAGGAAAAGCCTTTATTTTTATTTTATTTTAGCAATGAAGAGAGCAGTGAAATTGCTTTTCCTTGGTTCTGCTGGAGGAGTTGCAGAAGGCAACAGTGCGTATATCTCAGGCTATCAAACTGTAATTGAAATGGAGAACATTCAGAATTTAGCGACAGTTAATTCTTCTTCAAAATGTGAAGAGTCCTTGAGGCTAGGTGGATGTTAACTACAGTAAACACAACCTATGAAGAGGTATGAAATGATCTCACTGAAAATCTGTTTCCCAGCTTTCTGTCCCTTCAGGTTGTAGACTTTTCTTTCGCTCGTTCTGGAGGTCAGGCAGAATCAGTTTCCAACCCTAAAAGTGAGACGTAAAAATAAAAATGTGCAGATGTCGCGAACAGCATGGTAACATTGCTCCTTCGTCTGTTCCCTTCTCCTAGATGGGTCCATCCAGTCTAAACTTTCTCTTAAGAGGTCAGTAAAGAGTGTGAAGTTGGCTTATGTGACTACTACCAGCTGATCCCAGTGATCCCAGTTTATTTCAAGGAATGGAATTTAAAGGGAGGGATGGAAGGAGCTGGAAAGGGAAAAGGAGACCACTTGAGTTTACAGTGCTTTCGTTAAACTTTTTTTTTTTTTAATTGGTATCTGATACAACATTTTTTTTTAAAAAACACTCAGGCTTCTGTTCATAAACACTTTTTTTTTTTTTTTTTAATTTCCGTACTGAAGATGCCTACGAGTGACTTAAAACTAAAAGGGACTGTGTAGGCAAGGGAAAAGAGGAGGATGTTTTACATTTCAGCGTGTTAGGAAATAAAAATTAGCAAACACTAATAGGTGCCTGTTCTTTCCCATTCTTTATTAAAATGCATGGGATGTGGATCAAATGAGTTTATGCAGCGCTCAGCGTTTCAGCTACCTTGAAATGGGAGACTGCAGGCAGTTGGATAAATTTGCTGGAAAGTTGCCCAGTTTCACTGCTGCTTATATAAGCTTGCCTGTATCCTCTGGGGAATATGATTTTGTAACATGTTGTATCAGGATGAGTATCCCTATGTTCCCTTCAGCTCTGGATTGCCAGAAGTGGATGAATGGTGGTGATGATGATGGCTGTCTCTCCTTTCTGGGGTTAAGACAGTCATTAGGAACCTTTGCCAAATCAGGGTGCTACCTCTCTCTGCTTTGCTATCAGCTGAAAAGAACATGCAGTGTACATTACTCACAATAAGCGGTTATGGTTGAGGTATAAATTATTTTGCAATTGCCATGTTTTTGGAATTGCCTAAATGCTAGTTAAACTTGTGGAGCCAGCATAATTAAAGATGTGTAAGTGACTCCCTTATTAGACCGCCTTCTTGTTGGGTTTCAAGAAACAAGCCATCACAGCTTGTTTATATGCTGGTATTTGATCTCTGCAGATATATGTTCAGCTCTTGGCTGTGCTACATTTAAGATGGGATTTGAGGTCCTGTCCTTACCTCTGTTGGATAGCTGTTCATGTGAAAAGGAAATTCCTGAGAGTTTCACGCTTTTGAGACCAGTACTGTAAATTCACCGTTGGGGCAGATGAGATGGCTCTGAATCTGTAAGCACTGCAGACTGGACCTTCTTGTCTTGTCGTGGTGGTAGTGCTGGGAAACATCTGTTTGTGGAGACAGACCCTTTCTCTTATGAACGCACATGCACATTCCTCACTGGACCCTGCAAACAAGCACATGTCAGGTGCACCTACATGAGCTCCAGTTTACCACTCCATCCTTCTGCTTGGGTTACTTAATGCAGAACCATGAAGTCATGCCCTCAAAAGTCCGTACCAATAGGTAGCAGTCTAGCTTCGTTATCTACTGGCCTAATTTTATGTCAAGAATTGCCCTCAGCTTAGCAATAAACCCTTGCAATTGGGTACTAAGTCTGATGATGCTAGTTATTTGCATTTTACAGTGCTTGTTGAGGGTTGGAATGCCCTGAGGGCTCCTGTGAGGCTTGGAGTGGCAAGGACAATTCATCTTATGGTACATTTCAGAGTGAAAAAGTGGAGGAAATTTCATTGCATAGCACTTTCCAAACTGACACTAATCCAACCTTTTACTGTAAAATTAACTTGAAACAGTGGTTGGTCGAAGATAAGGACCTGACCTAAAAATCCCAGATCCGCACAGTGTAAAATGGTCTTTGGGTGCTGATGGGTGTTATTTACACAGGCTGCTACCCTGGAATCATTGTCAGGTACGTGCGTTGGCAGGACTGGGATGTTGTGTGTAAAATGCCCATTTAAGAGTAGAGTTATAGGTTGGATGAAATTAGAGGAGAATCTCTTGGCTTCTTTTCATCACAGATGTAAGAGGAGATTTCTCTCTCATGCTTTACATGGTTGAACGAGTAAGAATAAAGCGGCAGGCGTCGTTCTGAACGCGTGAGTCTGCACTGGCGGAAGCAATCGTTCATATGGCTTTGCATATGCTCTGGGAGTTGCTGTTAAGTCAATATTTACTTCTCGGGGAGTAAATGCCAGAGTTGCGTCTGAGAGCTGCTACTGCTGCATCAGTGAAAGAGTTATTTGCTATGTCATCAAGTATCCTATAGTGCAGATTCAGGGAGTTTTAGAAGTGCTGTGATTATGAGCTTGTGGTAAGTATCTGGAAACACAAAAGGTGTTTTTCAGCAACTCTGTAAAACTTTTCATATCATCTATTTACAAAACATTGCACTGTAGCTCTCTAATGCTTCACAAACAGTTTGTCGAGTGTTTCTCCTTTAGGATCTTCAGCACCATCAAGGAAGGCATATGTCGGTGGCATCACTGAACTTTTGGTTAGAAGTTTTATTTTGCTGCATGAGGACGATGGGGAGAGAATTTGGTTGGTGACTTCTGGAGCTGTTTTAATTAGTAGCCTTTACATATAGACTACATTTGGTCTGGGTAGGACTCCCTCCCAGCAGAAGAGCAGTGGGCTTCACTGAAAATAGCAAAGGTGTGATATGAGGTAGGATGTGTAAGACATTGCAACATGGTTTTAAAGTCAGAATGCTGAAGAATGCTTTATAAATGCTGTTTTTTTAACCAGATCACCATTACCTTCCGGGAGACCCACCTGTACAGCATTTATGTAGACAGTTTCTCTGTCAAGGGCAGGAGCAGGCAATCTGCAGGTGCAGACGTGTGCTGCAGTCGCACATCGATGCTGGGCATACCTGCCATGCCTTGGAGTTCAGGCATAATTGCATTACTCCTCCCTCCCTCGCTCGTTTTCTGCAGAAGGTGGCCACCACTTTTCAAGTCTGTGGGAGGTAAGCTGGCGGTAATGCAGTGTTTAACCTCTGCCTGTGTTTCATAGGAAGCTTAATAGTCTTCTGGGAAAGAGGCTGTAGTGTGAGGCTGCCCATGTCTTCTCTCTCTGACTATAAAGCCAGGTGGAGCATAACCTTCCTGGAAGCGGGAGTTCAGGGCCTGATCCACAGTGTGTTGAGGTCAGTGACTTCTGAAGGGGCTTTGGCTGAGTCCCTGTGGGAACAAGAGCAATTGGCCCACAGAAAGGTTGCTAACCAATTTTTCACACTTGCCTCCTCTCTACTGAAGGAATCAGTGGGGAGAAATGTGACTCTTAATGATTGCTGATTATAAATAATTAGGAGTCATTCAACATTTAGGCTAACATATTTAGGTTGTGATGTTTTGCATTTATTAAGTGTTGGCTGCTCTCTTGTGGCTTGGTGTCTTTGCTTAGTATCTCTCATTGGTTCCTTGTGTAAACACTGGGGGTTAGATGAGAAGATGGGTCCCCAGTTTGAATGCTTTGGCATCCCATGGAGGCTGGTTGCCGTGCAAGCCCCTTCTGTGCTGTGTTTTGCTATGGAACAACTGATTAGAAAGTGTTGAATTTTATCTTTTGTGTTTATGTTTAGCTTAGTTGGATTTTGCACAGAGTGAGAATTATTGGTCTATAGGTGATACACAGCAGAGAGCTTGGATAATTCAAACAACATTGCTTGTGTGAACACTTAACACACTGAAATGTAGTAAAGCCAAGGATTTTTCATTTGTGGTGTAGGGTCCAGTAAAGATCAACCAGTCTGTATTACAGTCATGGTGCACCAACTATGCTCTTTTGCATAACTGTGAGTATATTTTTTTCTTCTTTGCAGATCATGTAACAAAACGATAATTGATGAATCTAATAAATATTCCAGCAAGTGCTTTCATGTGCTGTTTATTGTAAAATAAAATTAAAACCTGTAGCATGTTAGTTTTTCAGGGAAATGGGTAAAAAAACAAAAAGAGAAATACCTCAAAGGCTGGATGTTAGCATTTATATGTGCTAAAGAGAATTTTTAACAGACAAAAAAAAAAAGTCTGGATTTGCACTTCAGAAATGGTATTGTCTTCATCCAGTTCATAAATGTGAAGCTGAGGTGAAACTACACAGTTAAACTGTGATGTGACAAAGGCAATGTATAACCTCTTTAAAGTCTATATAAATCAAACCTTTAACCTACTGCTTTTAAAAGGGAATGCCTAGAGGATGCTTTTGTATAACATTTTTTTTGTATTTCATTTAAATGTAGATTTTTAAGGCCTTTACTATAGTGGTGCATCTTTTGCAATGAAATGTTAATCAGGACTCTTTTGTAGCAATTTGGTTGGAAGATAAAATATTTAGTGCTGTTGTATATTGAGCCCACATTCCTTGCGTACACACACAGGCTCTCTCTTCCTCCCCCTTTCCCTCTCCTCCTTTTTTTTTTTCCTTCCCCTGCCCCCCAACCCTTCCGCCATCAGACTTGTAAGGAAATATTATGGTTAATATTTGAAGAGCTGATCTGTGCTTTCCGTTACTGATAACCTGACCCTCTTATATTTCTGGCAGACTGCTAGTAGAGAAGTGTAGTACTTGGGTGACTGAATGTAGTTAATGTCCAGGATCGGTCTCTTCCCCATTTGTCCTGTGTTTGTGAGTAGAAAAAAACAATTTTAGCTAGGTAAGTTTTGCTGAGCAAATTTGTGATATTATTGGAGATCTGGCCTTCTATTTCCGTTGACTACAGTAATTCTCAACCAGTAGATACAACTGCATTGTACAGTCAGATAGATTCCTTGGGTTTTGGTTTGTAATGCTATAACCAAAATGCTGTAACATTCAAGGTAACGTGTCCTGAAAAACACACACCTACTACTAGGAAATGTTAGGTTTTTAAGTGTGTAAATCTAAGTGTATGTATAGACTGCTCACAGGTTGAGGGCTTAAATAATCAGTTCAGTTACTTGCTAAATAGCTTTTTTCAAAGTTTATATCTTTTGAATAAAGAAGCATAGAAAGTAAATTTTGTTCTTACTAACATCCCATCATTATGAGCCTAAGCAGATTTCCTCTGGTGTAATGGGTCAGAGCTTGGTCCAAGATTAATACTTGTTTCACCAAAGTCCTATTTCATTTAAAGTACGCTTATTAATTTTTGTCAGATTTTTCTTGTTGAATTCTCGCCCTTTCTGGATTATTGTTATGTGTACTTTGATTTTGTGTGGCTTGGTAAAAGCCATAATGATAAGGATATTGTAACATTAGACTAGGTTAAACTGAGATTTCCAAAAACCCTTAGACTTCCCAGTACAGGAATGATCTTCTTTGACGTAAGATTTTACTTCAGCCGTGTCTCTTGTGTATTATTTTCATTTTTTAAAGAAACATGGTAATAAAAGAGGTCAGGAGTCAGTCTGTCACAGAATGGCCATGTGGGATTAAGGACGTAGGCGCTTTCAGTGAAGTCCAGAGCACAGATTTGGACTGTAAGGATGAGAGAAGCAAGGGAGGTTGTCCAGTATTCATGCATTGGCAGGCATTTAGTGTGGGATTATACTCTTCCTTGTCTAAACTCTGCTCCCACAGAAATCAGTGAGAGTTTTCCACAACACAAACAGAGCTGCATCAGTGGACTCAGCCTGATGATCATTCTCTTCAAACTTGGCAATGGCCACTGCCCTGGAAATACTCATCACGTGTTTATTTGTATCTCCTTTTTAACACAGGGGAAAAAAACCCCACCAAAACCCAAGGGGACTCAATAACGAACACTTTGACACCTCAAACTTTATGTTAGGCTCTTATCCTGAACACAGTGTGGTCTCCCGAACTTCCCTGAACTGTTTGCTGCTGGCGGATGGTACCATGCAAATGCAAACCAAGCTGAATGTTTGAAATCAGAAGGCAGATTGCATCATTATACTTCGTGTGTAACACACCCCAAACTACTCCAAGATACCTCCTGTGGGGATGGTGGTATTAAAGTATTTTGTTTCGGGAAACTGTGCCAGCCACGTTCAGCTGATCTCATAATATCACTATATTACACTGGCAAATTAAAAGCAAAATAATGCCAGGTGTTTCATTTTTGTATTTAACAGGAAGCTAGTATAAATATTTTCTGATCTTTTTTTTTTTTTTTTTCTTGCCGGTCTCTTCCAGTTCTGCAGGAATCACCAGAGCATCAGGAAAAACAAGTCCCTGGCTGTTGTATATGTGGACTATATTTCCCCCCAAAAAATCACTTTGGTGTGGAATGAACAGGCTGAACAGCCCATTGCTGTGTAGGCTTCAGATTTTATTTTGTCCTGATGAGTCCTGAGATTTTGGAAGAATCTGTGCTCCACAGCTCTCAGAGGAGGAGGTGTTGTTTCTTGCTCCATTTCACTGAGAATTTTACTGGGAAGCATGGACTGAACTTCTTCCGTCTGGTTTATTACAGTGCAGCTACAGCTCCATTTGTCAGTAACAGCATTTTTAATGATATTGTCTTAGTTTTGTAACAAGGAGTCTTGGATTCCAGACCTGAAAACAAAACAGGGAGCAGTAACCTGTGAAACTAAGCAGGCAGTGCTGTTATATCAGGGTACGGTAAGAGCCATTGTGCTGGAACACGGGCAAGGTCAGCTTGGATACCAATAGGGAGCTACTGGCATTAGCAGCCTAGCTAAGTTTGGCTTAGCATCTAAATAAGTGATAGCATGCCCTAGGAAGGCTTTATTATACAGAGGGTAATTTTGTTCATGAAACTTTGAGATAAGAGCCGCTGAAGTCACAAGTCAGCAGTGAGAACAATGACACTCATTGATCATGAGCCAGCCCAGGCAAGGGGGAAACTCTCCCAGGACCATGCTCCTTCAGATGCTTGGATCAGTTTTATCTCAGTGTTGCTTCACTGAGTGGCTCCTCTTGGTTTACATTGGTTTTGAGTGAGAGTGGAAACAAGTTTTCAATGTTTAGCTGATAGCACTTGGAGTCATGTGCCCTTTGGAAGTGCTTTCTGAGACCTTCCCCAGGGCTATTTGAGCATGAGGTGGGATCCTTAAATTTTTTAAAAGCAACTGGGATTTGCTCTGGCTGTAATCAGCTCCACCTGGCCTTTTAGTCACTGAGCACAGTGTTACAGAGCCTGTAAATGCTGTTCCTTAATTGCTTCTGAGGAATAAAAGGAATTCTTACACTAGCCAGATCTTTTTAAAAAAATCACTATTAAATATTAAGCTGTCTCTTATGGTTTAAATGAGGCAGCCTTGTTTTGTAGGGAGCAAGAGCTGGGGACCAAACCAATTGCAATCTGAGTCTGATCAACTTGCTGTGTGACTCAGGTCTTTAATCTTTCAAGGCGTGTTATTTTCCTCTGTAAATGGAAGATTATATATCTAACTCTAATCTTCTTTTGTTTAGGGAGACTTTGACATACAGAGGGTTGTTTGACATACATGTTTATGATGGTACCTTGATGGGCATGTGGCCTGTTGTCCTGCTTCCCAGAGGCCTTTGCTTTTACTCTGAAGCCAGGTATCACACTGCTTTCCTTCACCAGAAAAATGAGATCTTTTCGCTTTCCTTACCCACCCTCGCAAAAGGAGGAGAGGAGTTGGGACAATAAAACAATTTGCAGTGGTTTCCACTAGCTGCCTACAGGAGGGGGGATCTCTTTAGGCTCTCGCTCCTCCCTGCCTGGAAGTGGAGGAATGGGAAGCACAGGGTGGTGTGTGGGCTTCATTCCCAGCCGCTCTGAGCTCCTGCCACTCTCCCCTCCCAGGCCTTTTGCCTCCTTGGTGTGTTGTCTCTGTGGTAACGGGCAGCAGGTATTACAGCTGGAGGTGTTGGCAGAGGCAGCAGCGTAGGTCAAACGCCTTGTTCAGAGCAGGGCTAAGGCTGTAGATGTTCCTTCTGCTAGGGCAGGGGAGGAGAAATGAGGAGGGAGCTACTGTGTGGTAAGAGTGGTGCAGGAGGTAGATCCTGTGCTCTCCTAAGACAGCAAAAGTAGCAAGGGCTCCCAAGCTCAGGTGCCTTTGCAGCTGCTCCCCTGTTTCAGAAAAGGGAGAGGACTCCCACCAGCTGGTGGTGGCACCAGCCCAGTTCTGACCCGGGGGATTCGGGTCGGGGCTGTATTCGCTACCTATGTTGGTTCATCTTCCCCCGCCTGCACTTTGCAGTCCCTGCTGGAGGCATGGCTCAGTCCTGGACTGGGAGGACTGGGCTGAGGGGTGTTGGAAAATGAAGTGGTGGTGGAAGATGGCAGATGAAGAACCAAGGAGACTTTCCTGCAGGGTAAGGGAAATGACATCTGGATCCATAAAAAAAAAAAAAAAGAGGTAGAAATTAATTTAAAAATGGTGATGGGTAGAAGGTAAAACAGCCAAAAGAAAGCTAAAAATAAGTCATAGATGAGATGCCTAGGAGAAAGCGAGACAATGGGTGGAGGAAGACAGCCATAAGCTTACAAGGAATAGAAAGATGAGCACGTGAGCATTTTTTGGGAAAAAACATCTGTGATGAATCACAAGCAAAATAGAAAAGAGAACAGAGTAACAGAACTGAGGTTAGAGAGAAACAAACAGAAAATCCCCAAGTAGGTAAAAACATAGAGGAGAGACCTGTGTCTGAAGAAAAAAGGAGTCAATTTAATGAAAACCCAACATATTGTTGGTTTAACATACTGAACTCCAGCTTCTAGCCCTACTCGTCCTGCTTCTCAAACTCAGAGTTTCTTTCTGTCTGATTAATGAAGTAATTCAATACTGTGTGTGGAAAAGAGAGACAGCATTTTTACACCTATAGAAAGAGTGATGTCACATGTTTTGGTTAGGATGGTGAGAGTTACAAAAATAGTCTGTATGAGTGTTTTTAAATTGGAGAAGATGGTGAGATCACAGCTTGAGCTGAAATGCAGACATTCTGCTGAAGCAACTTCATGAATAAGAAGTGGCCTGTAGAAATTTTTTTTTTCCTTAAGGAAGCCAAACAAACCTAAATCAAAAATAACTTCTCCCACAGATTTCTTTTTTTTTTCATGGCAATCTTCAGGCAGGCCCCTGATGACTCTCATGACAGGAAACCTCAGTTTGCAAGTATTTTGAGAGTCACTAGAGTTCTCATTATCCTAAGTCTACAAGTGATGAGTGGTGTAAACCACTCATCCATGATGATGGTAAACAAGGATGTACAGCAGGATTTACAAAACCAGCATAAATCAACTGGCGTTGGCTTTTTGGTGGCAGAGGTCCCAGTAGAGTTGCCCAGCAGCGGATGACAGGCGCTGTTACTAGTACAGGATGATGCCCTGCTGCAGGGAGGGGAGATAGGGCTGCAGAAGTGGAAGAGAAGGAAAAAATAACACGAGGAGTTGCTGAATTTGCCAGAATTTGGAACCCTGACTTACTGAGGGGCATAATGTGGACTCTGTGCTGAAGATAATGTGCTGCTCTTCCCTCTTTTCTTAGTGTAGTTCTATAGATTTCTTTTTTTGCATTGCACTTCAGATCTGGTACTTCTGGTTCTTCTCGCTAGCCATTTCTGTTTGTGTATGCTGTGGTAAGTCTGGCCTTTTCTATTTCTTCTCCTGCCTTTACCTCCTCTTCCATTTTCTTCCCTTCCTTGCTCAGTTTTCTCAAGTTACTCTTCTGTTCATCATCTTCTGGTCTAGCGAAGTATTTCTCTTTGCCAGGTTCCTGTTGTTTCCACCTCTTGTTTGTTCTCTTAATTATTGGTGTTCTCATGTGCTCATTGTGATTTTTCCATTCCCTCTCATTTCCCTTTCCATTTCTTCAGTTTACCCTGTTTAAGATTACCCTGCACTTCTGAGGCCAGTGTCTGCTTTGCCTCCTTCCCTGTCTTCACTAGAGCCCTCCCCACTGTTCTCTTTCTCGTGGAGTTGTCCTGTGTGATTTTCCTTACATCTGTCAACTTGGTTGCTTATCTTGGGTTGTTGCTTTAGCAGCATAACCTTACTTGGTTTCAGTAGTACCTGTCTCTGATGTGTTACTCACTGCTTGATATAATTGGAGCAGAATTTCCTACCTTCTGTGTTCCTAGAGCTTTCCAGAGCTGTTCTTCAGCTACATCTTATTTATGGAAATAGCAATTCTAGTTTTCTTCAGGTGGGTTAGAGATCTATCAAAGATTCCCTTCTGCTACCTCAATAATGGTATTTTAGTTTCCAGTGAGAATATTGAGAACTGGATTAATGAAGTGACTCCAGTCACTGGGCAGGGTGGAGAGACAGAAATGGGCAACACTGCTATGATATTAAAAAAAAAGGTGGAAGTATGTATATCAGATTTTCCTTCTGTTCATTCACCATCCCGAAATCCTTTATGCAATTGGCAAAAGGAGAACTCCTTTATTATATGTCTCTGTTCAAAAATTGGTTGGGACAAGATAAGGTGATGAATGGATGCCTCAGGGCTCTGATGAAAAGCTATATTTATTTTTTTTAAAAAGTCTTCCCATTTAATGAAAAACAGGCACCACACTAGACTGAGCATGCCCTCAAGATATGCCAACGTACACAAAACACAGAAAAGTCTGTGAATCACGTTACATAAATGGTTGCGGATACTGGCACTGCAGTTCTTCATAGACACATGATGGTGATGTTTGCAAGCTGTAGGCACTGTGCGACTTCAAACTTGGTTTAGAAATGAATATGATATAGATTCTCTTGTTGCAAGGTTTGCAGTAAGCAAACAGTATGTGTTGGTGTTTTGTGTTCATTTATTGATAATGTGTATGCCCAAATAAAACTGTTTCTCTGTTACAAACATTTACTTCAATGCCAAATGTTGATATTAAGATAAGTGGAAGTTCTGCCAGGGCTTGTTAAACTTTGATTAGTCCTGTAAATACTGGTCAGCAGTTCTGAGGTATGGCTCTCATGACTGTGAAGGGGCTGCACTCTGATGTGTGGTAAAGATGCTACAAAGTTTGGCACATGCGCAGAATGTGTTTAAAGGTGCAATGAAAGATTATTTTGTGATTATCATTTCCCTCACCTGTACTCTGCCTGCTGCTCTGTTCTCATTGTCATATATTTTGATGTGCTAATCAGCTGCTATTTTGCAGATGAAGCTGACAGGCAGATTATTTCCTTTCCCAAAAGTGTAAGCATTGTGAAACCTGTTGTAAGCCTGTAAGCATTGTGAAAAGCTAACAGAAATAGTCCCCAAATAAAATAAGCGTATCCTTTAAGACCACATCCAGGTGTGGAACAGCTTTTCTCTCTTGTTCTGCTGCCGTCCTGGAGGCTGGTTTTGAGCTGAATCAGCAGGGAAGCTGTTAGCTCTGAGGATCTCGGATAGGAATATGACCTCTTGAACGGGTCATCTTATTGACGTGTCAGTATGGCAGGCGTTGTCTGCAGGTACAGCAGTGCTGCGGGGCACAGCAAAGAGCTACCTGAAAGCCAGAATGACTGAACTGCCTGCTGCCGAACAGGGCTGGTGGTGCCGAGCGCCTTCTGCGTGGGACCAGTAGCAATGATGGGGTCTGTGTGGTTTATAAGCAGAAATGATACAGAACAAATGTGTCATGGTTTATAAACTGTTACCACCAGATTCCTTGAACGTGATGATGAACACAGTATAATTAACTAAAATGTACATGAGTCTAAATGTGTTTTATTCTGTGGTATAAAGCTGCAAGAGAAAGTCCTCTATGATTTCTGTGTTCTCACATTTCTAGGAATGATACAACTCAGCAGTAAACGATCAGCCCTTACTCTGACATGCAAAACAAAACATGGAAACAGTTTCTCCAAACTGAAATTGGAATATTTTTGGAGAGGTCATGCTGTAGTGTCTGGACTAGTTTCAGAGGCAGAGCAGTTGTTCCTCTTTCAGCTTGCTGAGACTGATCATAAATTCAGGGAATAGCAGAGAAACCAGTTCCCTTTATTTTTAAATTTCAAGTTCTTCCCACAGCTACCCTCTGCAACCTGGATGAGGTGAGCGTGGGGAAGAGCAGCCTTGGGTTTTCATTGCAAAAAGGGGAGTAATGACATGTGTGTAGCACGATGAGTTACTAGTGAGGATTTGATATTTGGCTCCTTGTGCTTGTTAGTATGCCTTTGGGAGGCAGGGAAGCTGAAGACATGACTTCTGTGGAATCCATTGAAATCCTTTAACTTAATATTTCATAACATTTCATTAACTTGCATAGACAGAATCGTATTTATAGTTTGCATTGCGTATGCTGCCTACCTGTACTCATAACGTTATAATACAGATGCTAATGACTTTTTTCTGTGCTGAAGTCTGTAAAAGATGTGGGATTATTCACCGTCCTCTACGAACCTCTAATGGTCTGGAGAAAGTGGTACCTGTGTGTGTGTGTGGCAACTTGAGTGTGACTAGTCATCTGCATTTAAATGGATGGGTTCATAAATATTTTGTTAGTCCATACCAGATTATTTCCAGGAAAAACTGGTGCACTCCTGCTGATCAGCTGTGTCCTTGCTGCTGCTCTGCTAACTGCTCACATAATGACGGCTCCTTGTTTGCTTGAAGCTGCTAAAATGAGTTAGGCATGGCTAGAAGATGCATGTAGTTACTCTTTTTGTACAGGTAATTTTTGTAGTTGCTGTCACGATATTTTATGTAAATACTAAGAATGTTAGATTAAGCCAATCTAATGACTAAATTCTGAGCAACCTCCTAAGAAGTTTGAGGCACCCTGCTGTATTTTCCTTTGACATGAATGATTTCTGGGATGAATGATTTCTGGGCATGTGAGTACTTTTTTAATACTGAGGCAACTCTTTGGCCTGTATAAATCAAATATACATTCTTTGGCTGTCACGTAGATGGTGCTTACTGTATCAAGCACAAGACTTGCTGAAAACTTCCTCTTTTAAAGGATCAGGCTGCACATTTTGTCTTCACCTGAGAAGGTGGGAAAGTTCTGTAAGTGGAAGAATAACAGCACAGATGTTAAATGAAGAGGTATAATATTGAACAGATAAAGATATGTGTTTTCTTCTTGTCTTTCAATGTTTAAGATGTTCTTTCAAATGGAGATCTCACTGGATGATGCTGTTTTACCTTGGCATATGTTAATAGCTGCCCTGAACCCACTTATGCTCTTGTGCAAGAAGAGATTTAATGGTGCATAATCAACTTTTGCCAGATGCTTAACAGTGCAAAGCCTTTAACAATTTGTGCAGGAAAGGTATAAAACAAAACATTTGGATTTTGGATACAACAACTCCATCTGACTTGATAAAAATTGATGCAAGAGCAGTTGGCATAAAATGTAGACTGTTCTGAACTAATATTGACCCAGTATTTCAAGCTAGTCTGTGTTAGAGAATCACACAAGGTCACACAGAGTAAACGTTGATCTTAAAAGCATTGCATTTGGACCAGGGTTTCTTTTGCTTTTTAGCTTGCTGAAAGGTGTGGGACTTTGTGGCAGTAAAAATTGTTATTGAACTGAGAGGAGGATTTTTTTGACCGCATGGGCTCTAGTAGTTCAAAGATGATGTTGGGTGTTTCAAGTGGGGTTCTGACGAACTGCACCTGCCGGGGCGTGATTCCATCTCTGCCACTGATGGCACAGCCTCTCTGCCTTGGTGGGCACTGCTCCAAACTCTGGGCTCTGGGGACCGGCTGATGCTGCTGATGTCCTTCAAAGGCATCCCTGGAGCTGACTGTCACCGTCTTACTGGCAAGACCCAGAGGTCTTGCAGAACGTGGTGCTCTTGTTTGAGGGATCCTCAGTGCTGAGACTGCGGTAGAGAGGATGGAGCTTTATCCCTCACCATTAAAGTGAGCTTTAATAATATGAGAACTTTCTGTATCCATGACCAGGTGATTTATTGTCCCGAGAAGCTGGTCCTGGCAGTTGACGTGACACTAAAAGCATATTCTCTAGTTTGCTGTTTTGCTTTCCTTCTTTTCATGCTGGGAAGGAAAAGGACATAAAGGAGAAAGAAGAGGAAGTAAAAAGGGGGAGTTTATGGGGTAGTTAAAACTTCATCTCTAAGTCTTGTTCTTGTGTTGGTCCAGGTACTGCGGTATCATGAGCGGGAGTATATTTCTTCTAGCCTAGCTGTGTCTTTTTTGCTTATTGGCCTGCTTCAGGAATGTTAGGATTATTTTGCCTTTTTTCCTTGTGGCTCAGTTTCATTCACAAGAATCTCACATTTCTGCAGTTACTACTCATACTTCAAAGAAGCAACACTTCAAAGTTATGTCCTTATGGATACTGTGAAACCAAACTTGCTCTTCCTTTAGCCTCAAATTTTGTCTTTTTGATTCCAAGAAATGTTCATCTCTGCTAATGAGGGATAGCTGTCAGGCTTTAAAGCAGTCCTCTGTTGAACCCTGCCTCCCTCCTCTCTTGCCATCGGTGTTACAACTTCTTAGAAGAGTTTATAAGCAATGATGTGGTTTGGATCCTGAGAGCTAATGAAGGTCAGCAGCCTAGGAACTGCACAGATCTATCTTCTGTTACTGCATAGTCATGCCTTTATTTCAGTGGGCTGCTGTAACCGTCCTTCTAGATCTGATTTGGGCAGTTCTTCTCTCACCCCGTTTCTTGCAGTGGGATGTTGTAGTGTATGTTGTCACTGGTCTGCTTGCACTCTGCTTTCTGCTAATGACCTCAGGGGTAGCTGGCCAGATATTTCCAGAGATGAGTTCAAGAAAAACACAAGTCTTTTAACCAAGACCCTTGCAAATGGTGTGTGGATACAGCTCAGTTGCTCTTGTTACCATCACAGATACATTGGTGATCATTTATTTTGAAAGAAATATTAAATGGACAAGACCTCTAACTTAAAGGCCGGAAGTGAACTATCAATGATGATAATGTCTGTGGTATACAGTTGTGTGCAAGCCTTGTAAGACAGCGACCTTGTTTATTTGTATCTATTCTGAGAGGGAAGAAACATTGTTTGGTTTGTAGTTCTGCCAGGAGATGTGTGGTACCCATGAAAACAAGGATGCTGTTGTGACGCTTTTTTGTGCAGTGATGTCTGGGCCGCTTGGCCATGGGAAGAGGAAGTATGGGCAAATGTTGGAACAATGTGCTGCATGCTCTTATTTTGGATGGATGGACAGATGAAAAAGGTTGTTAATGAGAGAGCTTCAGGCTTGTCATTATTTAGTATGTGCCTTTTGCTGGGAAAATTGGATGCTTCAGAGAAAGTCATTGTGATTGGTATAGTAGCAGCTCTGGAAATACCAGAGTGAGAGGCTTTCAGAGGACAGTACAATATTGATGCCAAGCTGCGATAACAAAGGTCTATGTTAAGATTAGATAAATGACTGCTGTCCGTAGCCCCACAGTACAGCCTCTTCTTGCTGTGCTGTTAGCAGAGACCAATTAGTATCAAATAACTAGGCTGTCAGAGTTGGGTGGATACATCAGACTTTTTTGTTCAGAATTACTGGCTTGTAGTTGTTGTTTTGGCCACTTCCAAGCTTGTTGCGCTGTATGCAGTTGTCACCAAGATAATGCTGGATGCCATAACTGTGCCATATTTTTCGCTTGTGTACATAGTTTTTGGAGTTTATTTGTAGAGCATTTCAACATCAGCTCCTTTATAGACTTGTCGTCCCCAGTACCCTTCTCATTTTCCACCACAGGCTTGCGCTGCTGGCGAAGGCCAGTGCCACGTAGAGAGCTCGGTAGCCCGTGTGATTAGCTAGGATTTCCCCTTTGCTGTGTGTCACCCCACTCCCAGTGCACTGTTTTCATACAGCAGAGAGCATTTTTTTGCCTATATTTGCATAAGCTGCCCCCAGATCCTGTTATCTACATCTCTGTTACGCTTGTTCACTATTGGGTTTCTGCCAGCCGGGTTTATCCTTAATATTAGCAAGATGTAACTGCTGAACCAGTTTTTAGACATTTTTCTATGCAGATTTCTTGCCTTTTTTTCACCCTCTGTGTGCAAAATGGACAAATAGCATTACTAGTAATCTGAACTTTTGCATTGCGGCTTACATATGCGGTCAAAATCACTATTGTACTTGAAACCAAGCTGAGAAGGCTGGGGAGGAAATGAAATCCTTCCGAGCCAGTTGTCGGAGCGGGTGGATAGTGCCGTGTTATTTTGGAAGAGCGAAGCATGAAAACCTACAATATTTCATTTGTTAGCTTTGCCTGAAGTCGCTACCAACTTTTCTTTCTGAGTGACTGTATTGCCTTCAGGATGGCAGAGGAAGGGGTGATAGGGCAGAGGGAAGGAATTATTTGCTCACATACTAGCATTTTATATTTTACTCAGCAGTGACTTTTCGGTAAGGAAAAAGGGCAGATAAGAAAGGGGTGGCAAAAGAAAAAAGTGGAATAAGGAGAAAGGTGGGAAAATAAGCTTGGAGGGGAAAAGGTAACGCAGGTATTCTTGTCAAGTTGAATTCAGTCTTTGTCAAAGTACTTTTGTGCTAGACAGAGCTCCTCAAATGCTGGTTGTGTAAAAATGAACAAATTTTCACAGGTTTATGTAAGGCTATATCTTTACCTGTTAGTTAGCTCTTACGAAGCCATTCTGTTTATGCGTATAGTCAGAGAAATGGTTTCTTATTTAAAATACCCACATTCAATCCACTTTAAAAGCAGGAAAAGTTTTGTTGTTGTTAGTTCTCATAGAAGCCTTGATATGTTTACTAACAGGAAGAAATGTAACTCTGTTTTAAAGAAAAAATAGATGCAATCCATATGTACTGTGCACGGAAGGAAGCATCTAAAATCTGGTTTGAGTAAAGAACTGTTCTGTGATCTCTTTGTAGAGCTGAAGGGAGAAGTATTTTTCTTGTTAATAATTCCCTTGTCCCAATTTTGTTCTGTGGTTGATTTTCTCTCCAGATTTGTTAGCTGTTAAGAGATGGCAACAGTGTTTTAAAGCTTATTGTCTCTCCATGGTAAATACAGCCTCTCCCGAGTTTGAAACGAAACATTTTGGCAACGCAAGTTAAAATTCAGAAGATGAAATCTAAACCTATACCAGCTATGCACAAATGCTTGAGAATTTTTCATGAATTGCAAAGGTTTCTCTTTGCCTTATTGACAAACACCCATGCTTACTCACAACAGTTATTCCATGATTTTGTCTCCCAGCAGTGGGCTGTCTCAAAGCTGTCTTAAGTCAAGCTCTGCAAGTAAAGAAATCTAGAGTTTTTTCCTGCTTCTTATTTCTACCTGTGTTTCTTTAACATGGAGATTGTCTTGACTGTAAGAAGAAAGACGGGATGTGATTTAATTACTCCACAGCTTTAATAACTCATCTGGGAACAATGACAATTAATTGTACTGTACAGTTCATCAATCTTCACTGGATCCTGGATTGTTTTAAAAAAAGGCGTTCTCAGCAAGATAGGGTACATGTGCTTTTCCTTCTCCATGGGATCAGGAGACCAGTGGTACCAGGCAGCCCCCAACTCAAGTGATGTTCCCAAATCATTACTGGAGGTAACAGAGATGGAGGTAGAGGGGAACACTTCAAAGTTTGCAGCCTTTTCCTGTCCAGCCAAACTACCTCTGCAGCAGTGAGGGAAGGCACATTCAAATGAAAATCAGAAGGGAAGGGTGAGTATGCCAAGTGTTGCATTCAAGAGATTGCTTTGTTAAAACATTAGTGGTGCCAGTTAAAGACAACAACAAAGGGGGAATTTCTGGCACTTGCTTTGTGAGACTCAATCATGACTGAGACCTCTCCGTGTTTACACTTAGTGGGCAGCACACCATTTTTGCAAAGGTAACTGTATGCACATTGGGTAAACTGATGCTTAAATATAGCCTCTGAGAGACACAAATGGTGCAGCCTGAAAAACATTTCTGTGGTGCCCTTGAAGGACCCATTTTGAGAGGCATCACTTTGCTCAGTTGTGGATATGTATCTGATAACAGACAGTTCTTGCTGTGGGGAGTTTATACTCTGAACAGTCAAAACAGATACAGGCAGACCGATGGAGGAGTCAGAGAAGTAACTGGCTACGCAACACTCATGGAGATCTTGGTCTCTTGCATCTCCAGTCTTCTGTGCAGGCACAGACTGATACCAGATGTTCACTAGGACACACAGGGTTTTGAAATTGAGTTGCTAAAGACAGTGTAGATCAGTCAATCATGACTGCAATTGCTTAGCAATGCTACAGTCTGTATTGTTTTAGACCTTGACTTTCAGATGCCCAGTTTGAGGAGACTCTGAAAGTTTCTGAATGATTCACTGATGTAAATGGTCTTGTGAGCATTCATTACCTTTGTGTCTCAGGCACCCAGATGTCTGTAGTCTCTGAAGTGAGACATCTGACTCAGAGAATGTTTTTTGGGAATGGGGCCATCTACCAGTCTTAAAAAATGCCTATTGTAGTCTTACTGGTTGTAAGGCTGAAAGTGTTAGATGTTTTCTGTAGACTTCAGAAAAATATGACTGTGTTACCTTACTTTTGTGTTTGTAGCTGATAGCCCCTTATTACAAAATGGTAGACTCTATATTTGATTGAAATAAGCAATCGAGATGAGAAGGCATTATTCACGTGTAGGAGTGATACTGTTTGGTTGGTGTTTCAGTGTTGCTGTTCCAGTTTTGGTACTGTTTGGCCTGGCTTCCTTATCTAGCCAGTGAGAGGGTTAGATGAATCATTTGAAAGCGATAATTATTCACTGCTCCTTAAAAGTCCCCTGCAATATTTGGTTGCTGTAATGAAAATCGAGAATGAAATTTATTAGCTTCAGATCAACTGCTTATGTTATTGAAAGATTAAATCGGACTAAACAGTTGCAGAAGTAAATAGAAGATTGGATGCATGTATGACAAAACAGTACCTTCTACAAAAAACTATGAAAAAACTCTTTGCATTCCCCGTATTTCTGAAAGTTGGGAAGTGGATTCACCTTACCTGCCTTAATCTTTCTGAAGGGTAGATGTCTAACTGGCATTAATCAGCCGGGTGATCTGTAGTCAGTGATGTATGTCCAAAGGATAAGTCCTTCCATGTTGAGATAGGCCGAATCACTGTCTGGAGGTGTCTTTTTCTCAGCTAATGATAGAAGGAGCCAAGACAACTAGATTACATAAGATTAGGTGAGATGGATCCTATTTTATTGGTCTGATTGTATGAACTGGCATTTCTCAGCTTCCGTAGACTTAACTGCAACTGTGAAAGTTGCAGGGACAATTGTTCCTCAGGTATTATCTTCCTCCTGCAAAGCATGCAAGTGGACCTTAGGTCTGTGGTTTTTATCTGTCACTATGAGCCAGCTGCATCCGAGAAAAGTCAATGCTAACAATGTGAAGGAAGAATGAGAGGAAACTGAAGAAGATCGTACAGGATCTCCACTGTTCTGAATATCATGTGAAAGATACCCCCACCTCTGTTTTCCTGTGTTAGTTCAGGGTTTGATGCTGAGAATGGTGGGGGAAAGTTTAATTGAATGTGGGTTGGAGAGTGGGTGTCCTGTCAGAAGGGAGAAAGGGGCGAGAGAAAAGATCCTGTGAAAAGAAGCTGAAGAAAGGAGCCCAAGCTCAGCATGCTGAGATTGGATGGGGAACTGGAGGGAGAGGCAGGAGATCATCAGGAATGGGGCACACTTACTGGTATGCATGACTGAAGATGAAGAAAAAGACAGATGGAGACAGAAGATGGAAACAGCTGAGCAAGGAGATTCTTCCCACAAGGAACAGGACGAAAAGCTTAGATTTCACAGCTGACGTACATTGGCTGAAGAGAGTGGGTCTGAGATAAGAGGTTTGTGGAGAACAGGGTTGACACAGCAAATAGGACTGGGAGGAGGAGATAGTAGTGGGAAAGATGCAGCATTTTAAAAATAACAAGGTGAAAGATGGAACAGCAGAAGCACATGTCAGTGGAAGAAGCAGAAAGTTTGTTCTCACTAGAGCAACCTTCCTCTTCAAAGCCTGTGGTGGGATTCAACATGCAAAATTTGCCATTAGCAACTCTGTGAACCCTTGACAAGCTGTCCATCTTCTTCTGTCCAGGATGTCTTGGGGAACAATAACTTACTAAGGTTATAAGGTGATTTTGTTTGCTTGAGGTTTTGAAAGCATCAGTGGTTTGAATCAAAAGCATTGGTTTCTCATGGCTGTCATATTCGGCTTTCCATTCCGCTTTTTTCTTTTTTTTATACTATATGAAGCTACATGCAAGTCATTAAATTAAGGAACTATTATTTATATCACAATATCAGGAATGCCAACATGGAATTCTCTGTGCCTGTGCATTATAATGCAGTCTTTAATTATGTGATCACATGCATTCCTAGTGTGGTGGCCTCAAGAAACAGGGTATGTGCCTACTATTTCTCTCTCTCTCCCCCTCTTTCTCCTCTTATAATAGCCTGTCGCCCCCTTGGCCAACTTTTGCTGCATTAACAGTGAGGTGGAGTCTTGACGATATACATTCCTAGATTTTCATTAAAATACATAACCAAGTAGAAGAGAGAGTATCTCTCTGCTACCATAGGAGGTGTTACAGACTGAAATCACCTTTTAGACAATAAAATACCTGCTCAGGAGAGAAACTTTTCATAAATGCCCCAGAAGCAAGGAAATCTTCAGTCACTCCTGTCTTTTTAAACACTGCAAAGGTGCAAATATGTAGGAACTTTTATGGTGTCATTAATTAGAGCACACCTAGAACTCTCATTACTTGGGGTAAGTCAACACCACCAATATATGGTTTTCTTGGTTTTCTTGCAGCAGATTTTCAAAAAGGTGAGCAGTTGTGCATGCTAACAAATGCAGTCATAGATATAAAGTAGGTCTGATGGTAAATACTCTGAAAACTTGGGTTCTCAGACTCTTTAGATTGGGCACCTACAGCTAGGGATGCTTAAATAGGTAATCTCTATAGGTAGTGGATAATACATCTCTTCACCTTGCAGAACTGTTGTAAAATACATTTTGTTAATATTCATGAAGCACTCGGAAATTATTGTGATGAGTGCCAAGGAAAGCCCAGGAGGAAATGAATAATTCTGTCTGGAGAGCTGGGCTTCAGTGAAGCGCAGCACATGGATCAGAAGGGCCACACGTTGAACTTGGAGAGGAGAACCAGGTAGTCACAAGCTGCTTATTAGAGACACGCTGTCCACCCCATGCACTGGCTGAAGCAGGACAAAAATGGGATGTTACTTTGTACGCATCTTGAAGCAGATGGTAGTTACACGTGTGAGGTCATACTGGTGGTGCACAGGAAACCTTAATTTTGCCATGTCTTTCTTTTGGGGGCTTGATGTTACATTCAAATTATCCTCTTGTTGTCTTATTTATGTTCTAATAGCACTGTGCGTGTGCATAAATGTGTAATGCTTCATAAATGGTATATTACACGGGTGGCAAAAATGCACACCTGCTCTTAAGTCCTTAAGTAAAATGTTACAATTTGGGAAGAGGGAGGGTAAATTAATGACCTCTTGCTACAGAGTAGGCAGTTGCAATCAGACTTTCCCGACTGGTGCTGCTCAGATGGGTGGCTGCAGGATGGAGTACTAGGTGATTAAGCAGTGCTGGTTGATTTTTCTCTATCCCCTCGCCCCATTCAGCCATATTGTTGACACTCTTGTGTTCTGTTGCCTAATGATTTAGAAGCCTGCTCCGGTTCCATTAAAATTTTAATTACTGACTCCTTCTCAGTAATGAGACAGCTTGCTGGGCCATAGGTATTTTATTGGTTTAAGGTGCAGTTTGTTCCCAGCTTCCTTTGGGCCCACTCCTGCCATCGTTTCCTGCTTGTAACTCCTACTGAAGTGAATAGTGGTCTTGTCTTGTGGAGAAGTTGAGGAGAAGGCCCTTTTACCAGTAAATCCAGCTTCCGATATAAAAGTCTGACATTTCTACAACCATGCTCCTGTTCTGTGATGATGACTATGATCACTCCGGGGCCACACTTTTAATTGCTAGCCTTCATTAAGACTATGCATGTATAGTTTTCCTAATTTCCAGTTTGTGACAGGTTTTATGGTCAGCCTGGCAAAACAGACTCTATAGTCTCCATCTTCATGTCTGCATATAGTTTTGCAAGCGGTTGACAAGCCCATTGGGTATATGAAAGCATTCCTGTGTATTCTCTTCCTCAGTGGTTGAGGGGGACTGTGGAAGACAACTGCGTGCTCCTCAGCAGAATACTCAACAACTTGCAAACACTATGGACATCTTAGTCATCCGGATACTGCTGTAGCGCACAGAACTGCATGTGAATCTGTTGCATTATGATGCCGTAAGTTGTAAGAGTTATCCTGGAAACCTGCTCTGAGTCACATCCCTAATCAGCAGCTCTGTTCAAAACACAAAGCTGCTTGGAGTAGGAATGGACCTTCCTGAGAATTTCCTCCAGGGCATGGCTGCCTGACTTGATTCTCTCATGTCTAATAAGATGCTGGCTCTGATCAAAGATTTGGCTTATGGTGGGATGCTTATTGCACCTTGCTCCTTAAATACTTTCTTGTATGATAAAGAGAAATCACTCTGTGACCTTGGCATTAGAGGGACTGGTGATAGAGCCTCTCCTCCACCTGACTGCTTTTTTTTGGTAGAGATCTAGTATAGAAACTCCTGGCTCAGACAAAAATGATCAGTGGGTTTGAAAGCTATGGAGAGTAGATACCAGACACCTTTCTGCCTTCTGTTGATAGTTATTATTTAGCCTTGTTTCCTTTGGAAATGAGGTGAAAGAAGGATGTGGCATGGAAGGAGAGTAGTTCCTCTGATACAGTTATATACTACAGTGTGTTTCTCAAGTGTTTTACTGCTGCATCACAGCAGGCATCCTGGGTTTTGTCCTATTAATGTAAAACATTAATAGGGTACCAAAAATGTTAGGAATCCAGACTGGAGTGTCTCTTTTTTTTTTTTCTTTTTCCTTCTTACCATTTACCCTGAAGTTTATACTTGTAACTTGAGGTGCATAAGCTATGCTAGTTGTCCTATGTGTGGTCCTAGCTAAAGTTGTATGACATTTTATGAGGTAACATATTCTGAATCTTGCATAGATTTCAGTATGAATTAAGCTGGTAAGTTAAAACGTAAGGGAAAGTTAAAAATCAAAGTGTTGTCCAGCTGTCTACCTGCATGTTTTGCATTGCGTTTTCTGGAGGAGCCACACTGTCTTGAGTGTGTTAGCTAGCCTGCTGTAAGGTCATGTCTTTAAATTCAGGCCCAGACAAATCTGAATCCAAGTTAGGAAGATGGCATTGAACTGTCTTGAAGGGCAGGGGAGAGTGTGTGAGAATGCTGATGAAAATCTGGGTTTTCGTGGGAAATGGTGAAGTTTAGGAGAGAATAAATATTCTTTCTTACTAAACTTTTTTGGTGAGAGAATTTGAAGCTCTGTTGGAATATGCAGACTCAGACATAAAAGTGGTGGGTGTGGGGGGTTGTGTTTGATACGTTATCTGTTTACATAATTTCTTTATGCACTTGCATATTATTTTTTTTCCACTTAACTTGAGGTATACAGTATTTTTTATGTAAACAAAAGGGCAGTGATGTGATACAGGCCATGATTTGCCCCCGTGCGAGGGAATTGCTCTGGGATGTTAAAATTTTAAAAATGTATTAAAGGAAAAGAAACAAATAGAAGGCTTCACGTGTTCTGAAATGTGGAGAGATGAACTGTGAAGATGCCAAGAGGTGAATTTGGATTCCTGCTGCTTGCTTGACTGGCAGCTAGTTGTAAAAACATACAATGATACTGTGCTTTCAAAAGTTAGTGAGCAAATGCAGGCCACGGCGGAGAGCTCAGTTCAGCTGTTCCTGAAATTACATAGACACCCCTGATTTGTGCCAGTTAGATTGCTGGTTCAAGGCTTTGGTTAATATCAAAAGTAGTGCATATACTTTGATGTTAACACTCTTTAATGTCCAAGTTTACATCTTTGTTTCCGTGATTTTTGAAGATAAGACCCGAAAGAGATGGAAGTACGTAGTTCAGTGCAGCTGACAGTGGTAGCCTTACTGCTCTGGAAAAGGTTTTTTTTCTAGCCTTTAGAAAGGAGTTGCAACAAGCAAGCCCAATATGCATTCTGCTTTGAGAAGGCTGTGGACTGTCAGTCTTTTTGCCATGAAAAACCATCATTTTCTAATGGGAATTTCTTCTTTACATCTAGCTGGTTTTGATGTTACAATTCTGGTGCGTCTAAAAACGCTAATTGAATTTTATAGCACAAATGTGTTTAAATCTCATATCCTCTGCAAGAAGGACATGTTAATACAACAAATGATTGTGGCACAGTTGAAAATGTTGTCATGAATAACTGTAGAAGTACCTTAATGTGTTTAAGCTACAGGTTATCTTCTGCTCTTTTTCATGTTTACAAGACTCGTGGTAAAACTGGTCCAAACAATGAGATTAGCATAAAAGCATCTTAATCTGAAAGATTTAGCAGTATGATGTGAGAGATATCTGTATTATAGTTCCAAGAGACTATGCTTTCTCTCTAAAGGAAAAAGGTGAATTTGTGTTGGTGCTGGCAAGATGGACCTTCTGTCCTGCAGTGGGGAAGAAATAACATCACCACTATTTGGAAAAAAGCTTCTTCAACTATTTAGCAGTCTGTAGAGGAGACTGGTAAATCAAGTCCACTGCTATTATTCAGTTTGCTCAGGAAACTTATTAAAAGCCATCATTCAGAAGTTAAGGTAGTTTATTATGAAGGGGGGGAGGCAGTGTGTTTTGGGTGAGATTTCTCTGCTAATGATACAGTAGACAAGAGGGCTGGATGGAGTAGGCATCATAAATATCATAAATTCATAGAATTTAGGGCAATAACTTTAAAGGTTGATTTGTTTGTTTTCTTCTGATTTTATGGTTTTTATATTTTTTTTCCTTCCCTGTGGAGGGACATGGTATATAGTTATTAGTCAATAGTTATGTATTTGTAGACAAGTTGTGCAAGTTGTGGACAAATGTTTTATGTAATAGAAATG
Organism: Strix aluco; assembly: GCF_031877795.1. Taxonomy (NCBI): domain Eukaryota; kingdom Metazoa; phylum Chordata; class Aves; order Strigiformes; family Strigidae; genus Strix; species Strix aluco. Next base: position 162,143,223 of record NC_133931.1, read on the forward strand.
AGAGGCATGCTGCATTTCGCAGAATTGAAACATTTAATGTACAGGGTGATTTGTAGGGCAGCTTTGGGCTGACTGTTCAACAGATTCTGCCTTCAGATCTAGCTGGATGTTTCTGTATGTAAATCAAATGGACCTTGAATCCTTCCATCATTACTGTGCTTATTTGCTACATAAAAATACTTTTTCTCTTATGAAATCAGTTAGCAGTATCTTAACGATTTGGTGAGTGAAGAAGTTGTGAGAAGTGAAGCGGCTTTATGGAAGACCAGGGTGAGATTTGAGCAGCAGAAAGATCTTCAAGTCCAGAGTCCACTGTGAATTCTCCCTTAACAATTTTGCTTGTGCAAGAACTTGGAGGTTCAGTCCCTCGTGACAGCTGTATGTGAAATGCTTGTAGAGGTTGTGTTTTCCTTTAAAAAATGTTCTGATTATTTGTTTTTCAAGAGGAAGCATGCTTTCTGACATTAGTTTTCTTTTTGTCTGACTTTTGTTCAGTGCCACAGTGCTGCACCTTTTTATCACACAACTTCTTAACAATAATGGAGGAAAATGGTTTTTAGTTTTGATTCTGCCGTGATGGGAAAAAGTCTGTGGCATGCTTAGAAATAGTTAGAATTCTTACTGGTACATTTAAGAGGCAGTCCTACTTTCTTTTTTAAAAACAGGCTCTTTTCAGTAAAATTTGGTAACTCTCTTTTGTTGTTGGAATACTTTCTGGTTCAGAATGGATCCTTCTTTACTGGCTACAGTTTTATATTCTTTCTCAGCACACAGAAATGATTATACTCCTGGGCAATGTGCAGTAATTTTTTTTTTTTTTTTTTTATTTTGCTTGTCTGTATACAGCCAAGTGAACTTTTTGAGGTGGTTCCCTTTTTCTTCCCCAAACTCCTTCCCAATGCTTATTTAGCTTGGGGAGGGGTGGGGAGATGAGACTTAGTTTATTTTTCTATGAAATGGATGTTGCCTGAAAAATCTAGGTAGCCAAAAATAATAAGGAAAAAATAATAAGGAAACATTGAAATTTCCTTTTGCTAGATTGTGCATGGATGAAGCCACCAAAACACGATTAACAAGTTAAGAATGCTCTTTTTGAGCTGCCATGGCTAATGTAGTAGGAAGAGAAGGTGCTGTTTTAATAAAATTGTTCTGACACTTTCTTTTTGAATGTATGAGTGTTTTTCTAACTTGGCTGTCTTTATGATCTCAGGTGTCCATTGCGTAATGATAAATGGAAATATGTAATATTGCTTAAGACAGTTATAAGCACTTAAGTACCTGCATGTGGTTGGATTGTTAAAGGCTTGCAGTAATATTCCAGTGTCTTTTAAAATCTGTTATACAGCATTCACATTAGAAAGAGAAATGCAGAAGTAGTTAAAAAAGTAAAGTCTTGAAACCAGTTTTGCTCATCCCTAGAACTTAACAGAAAACATTAACCATTGACTTGTTTTGATCCATAAAAGTGGTCTGTTTGGTGTGCAGTTCCTCCTGGTGTGGGGTTGTGTTGAGAAGTTGGAAAAATGTGGTGTGTCTCAGGCTTTCTTGCCTCTTCTCAAATGTAGCAGGCAAGGCTGGCGGACCCAGCCAGAGGCTGGAAAGCCTGGCCAGAAATGTGCAGTGGAAGTGAAGAAGGGGGGAGAGAGGCACTGGCAAGGAAGGACCCACTGCCCTGGGAAGGGGACCCCACAAGCTAGTGAAATGTAGTCAGTTTTCTTAATTCTCCAACTCCATGCATCACAAGCCTTGTCTCCAAAGCTTTTTGGAGTATTCCTTCCCCTAGGCGAGGGGAGCAGAGACCATGGTATGAAGAATTTCCTCCTTCCTTTTCTTCCAGGCTCTCCACTCTCTATCCCTCTTTGCCCACCCACGTGCACCTGTCCTTGGACCCAGTCTGCTGCTTGCTTGTGTCTGGCAGTAGTATTGTTGATGATTAGAACGTGAAGACGGTAACTATGTGAGGTAGTATGGCAGTGTGCATCTCTGCCAGAGCTCATGCATCCTCCTTAGTGGAGAAAACTGAAAAGAAAGTGGACGGGGGGAGCGGGGGGGAAACAGGTTGCTTTTTGGGAAGGTTGAACACCTTTTAAGACCTAAGTAGAGATTTTTTATTTTCTTTTGTAAGGAGGTGTCTCCCATCAGGGAAGACAGCCTCTGAACTTCTAACACTTACTGTGTCTACTTGATAGGTAAACAGATGTCATCAGATTTGGGGCTCTCAGAAATCAAATTCTTGGGGGAGAAGCAGTGTTGCTAAAAGGAATATTTGACAATATCTGTGGATTAGTAGCTCTGCAGTTTTTAACTAAGACACTGATGTGCAGAAGATCATTCAAAGAATCAAACCATTTGGTGTACAGGACTTGAGTTTTCTGGGGAGGTTTTTTCTTTACTTGAAAACATCCTTTGTTGTAAGTCTTGCATTTGTTTTGCAGCATTCTTCTCCTGAATTATTTAGACTACCGATGAGGAATGTGAAAAGTCTTATTTCTGTGTTCAGGTATCCACCATGCCTGTGTGGACACTTACGCACAGACATCCATGTATCATGCAGAGCCTCATCTGCAGTTGTTTGGATTTTATATAATGTAAGGTGGAGCTGAATTTGTGAGTGCATGTGACCACACGTGTGTATACCTATGTGTACATCGAAATACATATACATCTGCACACAGAAAAATTATATGGAATTCAAATTTTGCCCTGAGACCTTGATGAAATCATTGTTTGCAACTGAGATTGCAGCCACCGTAAATTAGGGCAGAGTAACCCATAACATATTTTTAAACAACTGGTATGCTTCAGAGGCCAGAAGTACAGGGATATAATGGAAACACTGACTCTTACTGCAACTGTGCAAAAGGATGCAGCAATAAATAAATTTTGCAATTAAATAGGTGATATCTGCCATCTAAACTGAAGGGTCGCCATGGCTCTGGATTCTTGCTAACCACTTAGTGATTGACTAATGATTGCGTTTAGCAGTTTGAACCCACTAAAGGAAAAAGGGAAGAAATACCAACTCTGTATGCAGCACCAATTACAGTAACTTTTTTTTTATTCCGTCAAGACCAAGGTGTCTGGGCTGTAGATGTTACAAAGGGAGATGGTGCACCAAAGGGTTTATAACTCCTCTTTTGCTCTTTTGTGGCTTCTAAGCATGGCTAATCAAATTTATATCAGGCTACAAACAGCTTTGTAAAACAGCTTTAAGGCCTGGTGTTGCTGCTGGCTTGGTAGAAAGTGACAGTACCACAGAATATGTCCCCCAGTCTCTTAGTGAAATGAGGCAGTTACCCTCAGATAGGCATAAATGCGCTATTAGATGGTTGAGAAATATATTTTTTCCCCCCTAAAACCCTCCTGGGAATTTATTGTAGTGCCTTTGATGTAACTAATTAGCCGCTCAAAGTAAGCAGTGACTAACAGTCTAATAACTGGCTAATGGAAGGAACTTCATAGTGTTTTCAAATCAGGATTCTTTCGAGTGCTTTGCAAGAGGCTGAGGAGCTTTTCCCTTCTGAGAAATGACTGCCAGTAGCCAGATCCTGATGTCCGTAGTCTTTCTCTAAGTTACATTTGAGTTTTATGACTCTTTGAAGAGGCTAGATGTTGGAGAAGAGCAGTAATCCTGGAGATACTCTGAAAGTGCAAAGCTTGGGTTTTAGCCCTGATCAGCAGACTTGGAGCAAATGTTCCAGTTTGCTGGGGCTGTCATGCAGTAACTTGCAGTCTTTGCTGAATTTCGTAAGGTGGAACACTTTTTAAAAGGGGAAATGAAAAAGTAAGATTGTTTTTTTTGCAAGAGATTTTTTTCTCATGTGAATTTCCCAATCCTCGAGTAGCAAAATAAAAATAAATTTTAATATACCAAGAAAAGGAGATGTTTTTGTCTGCCTTCTAGTTCTGCAAGTTTAAAAGGAGAAATCACACACTACGTGTTAATTTTGCCAATTCTACCTTCAAAGGTCTTCTATTTCTCCATTAAGGCTTTCTTTTTTTCTTGTCCACTGGAACTACAGAGCACTTCTACTAAGAGTCCCTTTTTCATCAAACAAATGATACAGCATTTCCACATGCTAACAAACATCTCCAATACGTTTTCCAGGCACAGACCATTTGTGCCCAGTGGTCGGAGCATTTCTGATGCTGGATGTGAATCCCTCTTGCTCTGCTTGCACGAGTAGTTATACTGAATCCCCAGGATTACAGTGTGAGTAAAGCAAGCAGGATTTGGGCCTTGTAGGCCCCATGAAGGTAAACTTAAAAGCTCACCACCTGCCTAGTACCTGGGTGCAGGGTTTAGTCTCTCTCCTGCAGCAGTCAATGCTGTCACTAACACCTAAACCATAGCGCTGGGGGCTGTGCTTGCGAGTGGTGTTAAGTATCACTGCAATAATCCGCCGTCTGCCATGGGAGAAACATCGAGCCCTGAACTTGGAAAGGGAGAAAATGGTTTTCAGCTGTTTTGATTTAAATTGTTTGTTTTTGTTATTTTAAAGCCTGTGTGGAAACAAGCTGGGAGAGGGCTTGTTCAGAAGTGAGGCTCCCACTTCTTTGGAGTCTGTGCGAGTTGCTGAGAATTAGAGCCCCCGTTAGCTTCCCTGAGACTCGCAGCCCCGCGGGCTGGGGCTGGGCATGGCAGGGGCTCAGGCTCCTCCATGTATCGGCTGGTTGGCAGCTCTCGGCGGACTTGGCCAACAGGATACCACAGAAGCTGGTTCGCAGCAAGCGACTGCCGCGGCTTGACCCAGAGTCACTGAAATCAGTGGGATGGCTCGAGTGTGAGGTCAGTAACCTCAGGCATATAGCCAAATGTTACTCCTTTTCCCCATGTCCCGTGTGATCAGCGAGATGTAGGATCAGGTGTGAGGCAGCCCAGCCCAAGGAGCAACCTCCTTGTCTGCCTTCTGAGAGTCCCAGGACTGACAAGGAGGTTTCCACAGCACCCTGTACCTTTGTGTGTAGGTAGCTGTGTCTGCAGCTACCTCTTGTGTTCCCCACGTAGGATTTTTAAATTGGGTTTAAATGAGAGTTTTAGCATTTCCCTGTAGGTCTCATGCTGGGGTTTGTAGATGCAGACTCCCCGTTAAATCCAGTAGGTGTTTGCTTGTATGAAAATTTAAAAGGTGGTTTTATTTTACATAATTTCATGTGTCTGCATTCAGCCCCTTGGTTTTAGCTGGGAGCAGTTGGGGAGGCACCAAGCAGTGCAAATTCATCTGGATAATCAAGAAATTGAGGTAGAGACATCGCTACTAAGAAAGCTCTCTGATCAAAGTGTCTGAAAAAGTTTAGCTGAATTTTAAGCTGTTTCACACCATTAGCAGGTTCCCCAGCAGTCTTGGGGAAGAGTTACGTGCACAGCTGGAAAAGGCTGTGAGCCATGTTCTGCTGACAGCAATGTATCTCTGGCTTAGTGTTGGGGCAGTGTGAGCTCTGTACAGGCCCAGTTTTGTCTCCTGCAGGTCGGTGGGAGCTCTGCCATTGACCCAGAGGAGCGCAGGATCAGGCTCTGTTTCGAAAGTCATAGAAACTGTATTGATGCACTGTGTTCTGGCTTCCTCTGTTCTTTCAAAAACAGGACTGAATTGAGTTGTGCTGTAGATGCAGCAAGAATGAATGTATGTGTCATTTGTGGAAAACAACAAGGGGGTGGGGGGTATTGTGTAGATATTGTTGGGATTGGGTCTGCTTTCTGCCTTGTTGATAAATCCTTTTTCTTCCAGTGAAAGTTAAAGATGACAAACAAGAATATAACAGGTTTTCTCAAAACAAACAAAAAACCCCAGAGAAAAGAGATGTGTATTCATATTCCAAAGGTCACAAATCAGTTCCTGGAAAATACTATACATATGGTAATGGGAAAATAACTAAGCTGAAAATCCATTACAAATGGAAATAAAAATCTATACATTTTCAGTGGTGAGCTCAGATAATGTATGCTATTTATAAGCACAAAAGTCTTGTATAAGGTATGCTTAAGCACTGTAAATAAAGTGAGTACTGTACTTGTTATCTAACAGATTTTGTAGCCTCTCGTATGGTTGGAGTCTATTTTTAAAACCATTTATGAGCATTGTGCTTCATATCTGTGTTAGTATTTCCAGAGCATGTACTTCATGTGCAGTTGCTCCAAACGCAGGAAAATAACAAACTTGGGACCAAGAGTGCCTAATTTAAACTACCGTACCCACCCAAACCAAAACTTTGGTTACAACACACACTGTTTTTAAAGGCAGGCACAGTCCTACAGATGTATTTCCTCCTGCTTTCCTCTTAAGGTGGTCAGAGAGTAGCGATCAGCATGTGTATCCATGAAGGCACAGATGCACATGTCCTAACGAGCCTGGCAATTGCTCTATTGCATCACTTCAAGTAAGAAAATACCAAGTCTCAAAAACTTAGACCTTTTAAACGTGAGGGGAAACTGCTTTCTTACTTAGGTATCTATTCTATTAAGAATCGAAGTAGTCAATCTTTTTTACATTCCATCTCCCCCACCTTCCTTCTGTCTCACAGCAACCTAAAATGCTACTTTTCTGGGAAAGACTGATATTCTGACTTCAGTTTTGTAATTTAATGATGGAGAGTTTCCTTAGTAAACCAAATTTAGAGTACTAGAATGCTTATCTTATATCCAGACCTTGAACATAAAAGGCATTTTATACCAGCAATTGTTCATTTAATGAGCAATTGCAGAGTGCAGGACGGTTAAGGGATTGAGCTATATGCACCATTATTGCAAGAAGTATTCTGAAATACCAGAAATAGGACGTAAGCTCTGATCAGGGGGACTGTGAGCACAATTACCTTCTTTTCAAATCCTTCTGTGACACTGCGGGAGGAAAAAGGACTTTGAAACTTGAAAGGAAAGAGCTTGCTTTCAACCTCAAAAGCTAGGAGGAAAGGGCTCTGAAATTTGCTCAGTATTCCCAATTCACCATTAGCCTGTTTCTTCCTTTAGCCTCAAGGCATTCTCCGCTTTTTGAAAAGATGTTAAGAAATTCAGTCACAATAGAGAGCCTAGTTTTGAACATGTTTCACTCGGTCCATTGAGGTCTGGTCTTCAGCCTTTGTGTGGGGTGAATTGAGCTGAGCAGCAAGCTGGTTGGGGAGAGGTGAATGAGCAGTCTCTGTGCAGTCACAAATTCTGGCAAAGAAAAGATTACCCTTTCCTTTATTTTACAATATGCATTCCTGTACAATCCTGCTAGTGGCAATATGCGGAGCCGAGCTTGTGCTTAGGTCAATATGGAGCACTTGGTTTATAGCAACTCTTGTTAAGTTTGTCTTGTAATTGAAGCTGCTGTTGACCTTGCTTGGAGACCATTTGTAAAACCGTTTATTTAGCATAAACTGAAATAATAAACCCTCCTTCTCTTAGGCCGATTGTGATAGGGTGACATTAGTTTGATTTAATGATTAGCCGCCTGACCCCTCAGCTAGAGAGAGCCGCTTGAATAGGGAGAGTTCACTAGGAAGCACACAGGAAGAATACTAATGAGCTTGTTAAATTTAGCATGGCACCAACCACTTTTAATTCCTCTAATGGGAGAAGCACTGCCTCTGAGAGAGAGGGAGGGAGACGGGGCGGGGGGGATGGGGGGGGAAGGGAGAGAGAGGAAAAGAGAGGGAGGAATGCCCACATCCCGGTAGCCAGAGAATTTTGGTCAAGAGAAGAGCTTGGAGGGAGCGTCAGCCAGGGTCTCTTGGACTGAGTTGTAAGTACCTTGTCTCTTCTCTTACCCAGCCGAAGTGCATCGGCAGGTTGCTCATGAGACAGTAATGCTCTCTCTGCAAGTTGCATGCAGAAATGTGGTAATGAAACTTAATACATAAACAGGTTTAACTGGGCTGGTGTTGTCTTGTTTAAGCAGAGGTCTCTCTGAAGTGTGTTGAGGCTGATTTTTATTGTAGTGTATCAATAGATTTCAACTTTTTTTAGTTGCTGACTTTAAGAGGTTTAAAGTAAAAAAGCTTGTACTTTGTATTGGTCTACAATAAAAAAAGAACAAAAAAAGTTCAACAGGTAAAAAAAGTTTAATGGATTTTTGCATTAGGTTTTGGTTTGTCCTGATTTTTAATTTTCTGCGTAAATTAGCTGAGCAATTAAAAGTGTGTTTATGCAGGCATGCTGTCCAGTGTGAGTTTTTTTGAAAAAGCTTGTTGATTAAATGAGATGCTCCTTGGTGCTCAGCACTTCTAACAGAAACTGCTTCTGGTCAGGATAGCAGGACTAAATTGAGTATTTCTCAGGGGATGGGAGAATCTTGGATTAATGCGATTGTTCCAGGATGGGCACTTGTAACATGTGTCTCTGGCTACTGGCTTGTTAAGACAGAGTAGGGTATACCTGAAGAAAGAGAAGTTTATGCAGATTACTCTTGGGGCCTGATTACTTTTTTCTTTTTTCTTATTTAACCCCTCTCTCTTACACCTGCAAAAGGTAGGATGAATTATGCTGCAGTCAGTGGAGTCCCACCAGTGGGAAGCACGTACCAATGAGGGAGGATCAGTCCCTTTAACTTTGGCATTTGTCTCTCTGCAAGGTTTTAGTAAATTGAATGTTTCTTTTGACCCTAAAGCTGGCCACTTCTAAAATGTGAGAAGAGCAGTAACAGTTGTCCTGTATTTGGCTGTAAACCCCTTTGGCAGATGCTGCTGGAGAAGTGGGCTGTTTGCTTACATTTTTGCTATAGACTCCCACTTGTTGCCATGGTGGACAGTATGTTTCTGTCAATAATTTGGCCTGGCGCGGCTTGCCCGCACTTACTCTTAAAACTATTGAACGATTCAGCTGAAACAGAACAAGATTAGACAGCTTTCCGCCTTTTGGCACACTGGAGTGGCTCGCCTGCCGTTGCGAGAGTCGGTAGCGTTACTGCAAGAGGAGTTTCCCGCTCGGCGCCCGGGGAGCTCCTGCAAACCGCTCGCCTGTTCGTGTCCTGGAGCGCGGGTGCTGTCAAGTTTCTCATCTGCCCCCTATCAAAAGCAGCTCAGTGGTGCAGAGCGTGAAGTAAACGCTTAGCAAGATGTTTGGCTGCTGAATATGCCTTATTATTGCAAAAATGCCATCATGTTTACTTAAAAAAAAAAATACTTCTGGGGGAATTTTTATATGGCAGACAACGTACGGAAATGTTTGACTTCTAACAGCACGCGGCAGTAATTTCATAATGGGAAGAGAGGTGGTTGATGCAGAAGGAAAAATACTGCTTTTTTGTTTTCTTTTTTTCCTCGAGGAACCCAAAAAAAAAGAGGAAAGCTTATTAAAGCAAAACACATTTTTCCTTTAGTTTCAAAGTTACTGAAAGTAGGTTTTGAATTTCATTCAGCAATTTGGAAAATCAGCTTGTTCCATAGCAGTTGCTAGTACCTTGATTCATGACACATGCATGTTTTGAGAAGGAAAGAATAAAAGTGGAGCCTGCAGAGAGACGTCAGCTTCTTGTTGTATCCCAGGATGGCATTTTTAACAAATATTATCTTTATATGGAAGAGTAAAAGAATTGAAATCATATCTGATCCTCGGATTGATTATACAGCCCCACAAATCACTCCAGCTTGCTTCTTTCCATGCTGAGGTAGCACAGGTTAGCTTGCTCTTCTTAAGGGTCTGTCAGGATTTCAAATGGAGTGTAATCCCCTATTTTTACAAGAGTTTACATCTCATCAGTGAAAGTTCACTCTAGGTTGAAATTTAACATAAAAGACTTCAGCTAGAGAGAAATGTGATGGAAAATATGACTTTGGGGTGATATATTTTTTTATTTTTTAGTTATACAAGCAGCTTTCTAAAAACCTCATATAAGTTTTAAAGTTTTAGACTCCCTTTTGCAGTTCTCTAACTAAAACCAGCTTTGGTGTAAAAAGTTGAAACCTTAAACCCTGCTAATCCAGAGCAGGGACTGGTGCCTGTGCATATTAATAAAAAGTAGAAAAGGGCAAAGGGTTTAAACTCTGCAGTGTTGTTGTCCGTTTCTATTAACTCTTTCTTCTCAGTCCCAACCCTGGAAATGCTCTGTATGGAGAATTACTGCTGGCTGTAAAAAGAATTCAGTCCCTGGAAGATGCTGATAAGTCAGCAGACCCCGGTTGCTGTAATACTTGGAGATAGAAAAATAATTAAGCGCTCAATAGGCTATGCTGCTGGGTTTTCTTGTTGTTGCTGCTTGGAAGGAGAGGGGGCAGGGAGAAGCCTAGAGAGCACCCCATTCAAAGTACTGGTGTAGCTATTTTATGCATATAATGGCCAAAATTCAGATCCAGGTATGTATACGTATGTATGGCGCCTGTTTCTAATCTAGTTCATATGAAGGCAAATAGGTTGAGTTTTGCTGGTGCCAGGCTTGGTGAAAGTAGTCTCTTGGTGACTTGCTGGCTGGTGCTTTCGCTGTGTGAATGAATACACTCGGGCAAGGTACCAGTAAAAATTTAGCCCTGACAAATCTCTGACAACTGAGGTGCAATCTTGACACTGTTGTCAATGATCCTTCCTTGCATGTGGGTTGTAGAGTAAGTGTACCTCAGTTTTATTTCCTAGGGGTGTTTTAATTTCCTTTCTAGTTACCTTTTTTGTGCCTGGTGTTTAATAATCTGAAGTTCTTCATGTTCTGCTAGAACTGCTGAGCAACTTTTGAAGCTAAGCATATTTATCAGTACCTCTTCAAGATGTACTGGTGTACAGCCACGCGTGCAGCATGGCTGATTGAACAAGGCTGTACCTGGAGCATGGATATTGGCCAAGGATTACAGCCAGCAATGGTGCTTGTTTAGATAAATGTCTTTGTATTTTAAAGCAATAATGCCATGTAAGGAGAACATTTACAGTAGAGACCTGTGTAACTAACAAAACCCCTCCACCACATGTCCCGTGTGAAACATACCTGGGAACATGCATCTGGCTTTTGAGGAATGGAACCGTTAGGCCTGGTTTTTGAAGGGTGCACGTGGTCCCTGGGGGTTAAAATTCGCAAGGGAGCAGAGGGTTGGTTCAGCACCCGGTCCTAGGGCTGCCTGCAAGGGAGGCTGGTGGAGCTGTTGTCAGGAGGCCCTTGTCCCCTCACAAGTGGTACCACAGGCCTAGAGGTGTACTCCAGACTAGGGCTTGGGTTTGACCCTCCTAATGTACTTTCTTTTTCCCCTTGTTCATTAAGAATTTGTGGGTTTCTCTGTGTGGATATGGGGAAAAAGAAGGAGGGGAAGCGTGCTCCACCACCCTGCACACACATCCGTGCGGTGACACTGTTAGAGCGGGTGGCCTCACTTGTGCCTGCCTGGTGCTGCTGGTGCTCTATCTTGAGCAATTTTGCCCATTTTTTTGTTGCCCACCTTACTTCTGATGGCTAATGACCTTCCTGCAAGGCTCCAGCCTCTCACACAAGCAAACCTCCAGGGACTGGAGCCAGGCTGCAGAGCAGCAGTGGGTGGCTAGGTTTGATTTAGGCCCAGCCAGCGGGGTTCATCTTCTCCTCTTTGTGACAAATTGTTTTTTGCCTCCCCATCAGGCAGCCCAAACTCCCAGTCTCCTTGTCCCAGAGGCAAGAAAACAGCAAGCCTGTGTCTGTTCTCACAGGATTGATAGCCCTGCCGGTAGGAGCATCGGCGCATGGGTGACTATGATCTACCGCTCGGCAGCTGCCCGCTCCGAACGGTCGGGCTTCCCCAGACCATCTCTCATAGCCACGCATACACCTACTGTCACAAACTTACACCGTGAGGAGGAGGGCGGGGGGGAGAACTTTTCTTTATTGTGTTTGCTATAAATGGGCTAAAAGTGTGTGTCTCTCTTTCTCTTTCCCTTCTCTCTTTCTTCTCCCTCGTTTTTTTGCAGAGGATGAAAGTCCTGGGCAGACCTATCACAGAGAGAGAAGGAACGCGATCACAATGCAGCCGCAGGGTGGGCAAGGCCTCGGCAAGATCAGTGAAGAGCCTTCCACGTCGAGCGAGGAAAGGGCCTCATTAATCAAGAAGGAGATCCATGGATCTATATCGCACCTTCCCGAACCTTCTGTACCTTACCGCGGGACGCTCTTTACCATGGACCCCCGAAACGGTTACATGGACCCTCATTACCGTGAGTATCTACTGCCGGTTCATTTTGGGATGCAAACTTGGAAGGCTGTCAAGGCTGTCAAATTTAATGCAGTTTTATTTGTTGCCTTGCATCGTCCCCAGGGAGAACTGCTTTGTCTGGTGGGGGGTGGTTTGAGGGAATACAACCTTTCTTTCTGAAGTTAAAAACCAGGGGGCAGATGCACTGCAGCTCAAAATTATCACAGGCCTCTGCAAAGCAACTTCCACAGGACATCTCATCTGTTGCTAATCCTCCTCAGCTGTCCAGGGTTGCATTTGCTCCACCTTCTTAATACATGAAGAAAAAAGCCTCATTAAAGAAAGCACAGAAGGAAAATGAAACAGGCCTTAAAATCCCTCTTTCAAAACACTGTTAAAGTATGGTATTAAGAGGAGGAAGGACCGTGCCTTATACAATGAGAATTTTGGGGTGAGGGGGGTGGCGGGGGTGGGTGTGTGTGGATTGGAAGGTATATTACTGTGTTTTGGGGGTTTTTGCTTTGTTTTGGAGGTTTTTTAGGGATTCATGTGTGTGTTTGAGTATGCAGGCTGATGGAGTGGTTTTGCAATTTTCTTTCCCAGCTACAGTTCCCTGAAGTTGGGGGGCGGGGAGGGGTAGGGGGGAGAAGGCAAATGGTTTCAACTTCTGAATTCCTGCTCAGGCATTAATAAAAAAGTAAGAAATTAACTGACACTTGAACACAGATGTGGAATGGATTTCTCCACAGGCAAAATATGAGAGAGTTAAGCAATTTTTTTCATCTGCTTCTAGTTTACAAAAAAAGAAAGAGGGGGAAAAAAAACATTTAGTTGTGTAGTAATGAAGTACATCTTGAGGTGTCAAGGCTTGTGCCTTTTGATTATAGATTTATCACCCAGTCAGGATACAGATTTGCCATTTAACCTTCCAGTCTCCAGTTCCAGATGATAGGCTTAAGACCCACAAAGAGGGGCCAGTCTGTTTTGGGTTTTTTTTCCACATCATTCAGAAATTTTAGTGTTTTAAGGCAAAAGGTCATTAGCCAGACGACTGATTAGTGAGGACAGCTGATTAGTGCATGTTTTTTTGCTAAAGAAAGTGCCAGGGATAAAAGCTAATTTTATCCCTTCATTAGTTGGGCTAGCAGCAAAGGGGAATGTTCACTCATCAGGGTGCAGATCAAAGTATGTCTCACACAACCTTAAGTCTCACCAACCTCCTTTTTTTTTTTTAAAAAAAAAAAAGCCTGATTGTTAATAAGGATTGGAGGTATTATAAGAAAATGAACGCTTGTTGTCTTTATAGTTTAGATCAGTATTTAGGGGAAAAGTTTGTAGTTAAGCTTTTGAGCTCTCTTCCAGTGTAGGCAGTCGGTTTCTGTACACCCTCTTCCTCCTCTCTCGCACAGCCCCGCTCAAACCCTCTGGGGGAGTTACTCATCTTTCTGCTGAGGAGGATGTGCTGCAGCACACCAGTGGCAGACTCGTCTGCCAGAGAGGCGTGAATGTGCAGAGCAAACAACTGCTCACGAGCAGCAGCGTGTAGAAATAATAGCTTGTGGGTTGGAGACACTATTCGTAACTTATGGTTTGTTAATGCAACCCCCAAATTTTTTGACCGTCTGACCAGCTGCAAGCTCACACCTTAAATCTAGTTCAAAGTGTTATTGATACTACTGAAGATTCAAATGGGAGAAAATGGGACAGCTGGTCAGAATGAGTCTGAGTGGTTCGCATTTGTTTTATTTTATTTTATTGAATTTGCCTTTTGACAAGAGTTCTCAAGGTTTAGTGAAGCTACTATGTCTGCATTGTGGCCAGTAACGCTAGCTAGTTAGGATGTGTGGGCTACTGGAAAAACATTGATGTCAGAAGTTGAGAGAACAGCAGAAGTTACCCAGCATATAACAGTAGAGGAACAGGACTTGAGTTAATTTTGAATGAGCAACGTGATCTTAAAGCAGAGTCAAAGTCAGAAGACATCAGATGGGCAGACCTGCTTCACCACTGCTACAGCGAGTCGTACATTTGTACTCACTGATTTATAAAATCCCTCAAGCTATTAATGTCATATAAAGAGCCATCATGCTTTTATTTACCTTTAATAAACGTGATACAGAAGGACAACTAAAGAGACAAATGTCTAGTTAGATTTATAGGAAAGCAGACAGGCTTACTGAAACTTTCATAGTAGTTGTATCATTTATATGTCAGACATGCTTTCATCAAAGTGGTGACTGTATTCAGGCTGACACTTACAGTGGTCCATATGAAGAAGGCTAAATAATGTAAACATACCCCAGTCCAAATGTAGCAACAGGTGAAGAACCAGCAAGGCTATCATTCCCTTCCCTTAGTTTCTTAGCAGTTTTTTCTGGGCATATGGATAGAAAATGCTGTTTTAATTCAACATAGCTGGGTATGTAAACACTCACAGTAATTCCTTAGTTTCCCTGTGGTTGGAAAATACAGACTTTTCAAGATGCCTAATTTGTGCTTCTATTTATACCCACTTTGTATTTAAAAGTGTGGGCAGGCTTCCTGTAACACAGGAAAAGGGAAAATAATTTTTTTGAAGGACATCTGTATATTTTTATGGCAAGAAAAGAAAAAGAACATTTAAGTCAATTGTGTGTGGAACGCATGTCCCCTCCAGGAGCTGCAGTTATTAGAAACAACTTGAATGCTTTGCATTTCTACGTGTAAATATGCGTGTCTCTGTGTATGTGCGTTGCAGGCCTTTTTGTTGGTATAATTTTTTTCCTAATTAAAATGACTGATGTTGTAAATGTTGGAAATAATAGTTACCATATATGTGGAATAAATACCTCATTGAGGGGGAGTTTGCTCTCCTGCAGAGTGTGGGTGGGGATAATGGTTGTGTTTCAAGTGGACCGGCTTTTCAAACAGCTGGGATGAAACGTGCTATGGAGCTGGCGGCCCTTCTACACTGCCAGAGCCCCTCAACCATTTAGCAACAGAGAATGAGAGAGCGGCCTCGTGCTCAGCTTGCAGCCCTCTATCCTCCAAGAGATAAAAGGGAAAACATACAGGCCTAAACCAGAAATTTCTGTTTTCTGGCGCTTTTTTTGTGATGAATTTCTTAACCACAAAGTGTGGGGGGTTTGGTTTTGGTTTTTTAACTTCTTAAAGCTTTTTTTCTTTTTAAAAGCTTTAGGGCAGATGACAAAAATGCTGGAGTTTCCTTTCATGGATTGCACCTTTTTTTTGAGGAGAGCAGGGTTGCTGAGCATAATCGCAGTGTTTCTTAAATGAATTTAAAACCCTGTGTTCTCAAACACTGATTGCAGTGGTAGCTGGAGCCCCTTGTTAATGTAAATTCTGTCTCTAGAGGTGGGGCTGAGGCAGGGGAGGTGGGGATAGCAACTCCCCTTTGTTATTCTCTTCCCCAAATCTAATTCCCACGCAGATTTATGGTAGTGCTAAGACTGCCTGTCTCACAAGTCATTCCTCATGGAAAAAATGAATCATTCCTGATGTAAACACTTTGATTTAAAACATACTGCTGGTATTCTTCTCTTGGTTTCACAGCTCATCTGAAAGAATTGTTAGTACCTAATTAGTAAAGCCTGAAGAATTGTCTTAAGTAAAAAGGAGTGACAGTTCAGTTGGCTCTGATCTAAAAATCTGTATATACAGGAATGGCCCTGGCAGGGATTCTCCTTCTGGTACATCCCTTCATCTCGAAGAGGTTGCACTGAATGTAGCTGAAAGCAGGAACTCACTTCTTTTTCTCCCCCCCCTCCCCTTACCAGGGATTTATTCTGCTGGTTTTGAAGCTTCGGTATCTATCTGGGGAAGTGGAACTGCTTATTGCACATTTCATAGGATTAACCCTCCAAACGTATTGATTGCCCTCAGTTCCCACTGACTGTGCCTGGACTTGTGCTTTGTAAGGATTGGGCCCCACATAACTGCCCGGGTTAGATTACCCAGTGTTAGTGTCCTCTCAAAATCAATTTGCGCCATGAACAAAAGACCACAGCAAGGAAAATACAGTGCTGGTTCACGAGGTGCACTTGTTCATTTACTGCATTTTAATTTCTATTGACAAGAATTCCCCTTCCTTCATCTCCCCATAGAAGAAGAAAAAGGAGGGAGGAAAAAAAAGGAAATTAGATTTTCTTTCTGGAAATGCAAACTGGTAACTGGAAACACTGCCTTAAAATGCAACAATTAAAGCAATGACTTTTCATGGCAATGTGGCTTGAACCATGATGGCCAGCTATGTGCAGTGCATTGGACAGTGAGAGCAGTCTGAGTTGCCACCAGCAGAGGAACTCATGGAAGGGGGTCCCCATTTGCTTTGTAGAGGGGGGAGCCACTGGCCTCTCCTGTTGTCTCCCTGGCACATTTTCAAACTCTGGAGGGACAACCGAGGCACTTTTTGGATAGTCCCAAAGCGGGCACTTTTCTTAACTCACCGCTAGCTTCACAGCATCACTGAGTGGCAGGAGACTGGGACAGCTTTTTATGGAGGGCTTCCCCCCAGCCTTGTTGGAGAGCAGTCAGAGAGTGTCAGTGAGGAATCCTTGTAGAGATTTAGGGCCAGGGTCTTTAAAGATGTTTAGGGGCTCTTCAATTTCAAAGTGAGCTTGGCCTCTTAAATACCTCTGAAAATCTGGGTCCTACTTCTTCAGCTCTTTCTGCAGCATTTTGCAGGGGAGGGGCTTAAGTGCTCTAATAACAAAACTCTCCACTGACAGTGATTTATGGGGTGGTTTCCAAATGTTGTCAAGGAGAGTAGTTGAAAAAAGTAAAATCTAAAGCTTTTAATAAAACTCACAGGAAAAAAAGCCTTTAGTATAAAAGTGAATGTCAGATTACTGGTGTCAGGTGAGAAACTGAAATGGTGGTCTTTAAGAAAATTACCATGCTTGCAAAAATGTTTTGGGGATAAAAATCTAAAATGTAGTAGTATCTTTCAATAGGCTCCAACAAAAAATGTTACTGCTCTCAAAATCAAACTTAAGAGTTAGAGGCAACTTCAGTTTGAAATTTAGAAAGGTGCTGCAGACCTTGAAAGCTTAACAGCAGCTTATAAATGGAAATATATTCTCCAAGATGCCTCCCAAACCTCCTGGGTTGTGTTTGGGAAGTTCTGCTCGTTACAGGTACTCCTGCCCACTTCTCTGGAGCCTGTCTGTGGAATAAGCAGGGACTTTTGAGAGCCCTGGAGTTGCTGTCCCTGCGTGATGCTCTCATTTGGAAGTAACAATTGCACCCATAGATTTACAGCTAGAAGTGGCACACAGAGATGTCCTTTCTTCTACTGGATTGTTTCTGTGTTCAGCGTGAGACAGACTGCAGAACTGCTAATATCTGAAAGGCATTGAAATGTAATGTGGTTGAGAAGCTGAAAGGTGATCTTTCAGGGTTTTTTTTGCTTTAAGTTTAGGTGAATACACATCTTTGAATATTGACTTTTTCTTGTCATTACCAGTAGTATTAATTTCATCTGGAAACTATAGGCCATGATATGGAAAGAGGTGATCCTGTTTGTGTGGAGGGTAGAATAGGATATTTGAGATCTCTTATGGCCCTATAATTGTTGGATTTCAAAATTTTTAAAATGGCCTGAGGATCACATTTTAAAAAAAATTCCTCTATGGCACCTAAGAGAATTTACCTGCCAGGCACTACCGGGTATGGAACCTTCTGAGAAGCAGACGGGTTCTGTCAGTCTCTCTTTTTTGGTCTATTCGAGTGTATGTAAGCTGTGGGGTG
Organism: Strix aluco; assembly: GCF_031877795.1. NCBI lineage: Eukaryota > Metazoa > Chordata > Aves > Strigiformes > Strigidae > Strix > Strix aluco. Next base: position 162,161,028 of record NC_133931.1, read on the forward strand.
AGGGTTTTTGTGGTTTGTTTGGTGGTTGGTTTTTTTTAAGGAATAGGGAAGATAAAGACAGAGGACTGATGCAAAAACACCTCTTTCACAGATTTGATTTGGTTTGTCAGCTAAAGCTTTTTTAGATGCTTTAGAGTGTGTATTTGTTGTATACTGTCTTCATGGAAGGAGACAGAATACATTGCTCGGAGCCATAGAATCATAGTTAAGAACTCTTGGGAAAAAAAGCCAAGAAATAATGTAATCCATCTCTTTATCCTCAAGGCAGATCAGCTGTCCCTAGATCAGGAGAGAATGAAAAGCTTTTCCAGAGTTGCTGTGTCCCTTGATACATGGACATTTCTATCTTTAAGAGCCTTGTGACAATATCTGTAGAGGGTTTGGACTGATCTTGTGTCCCTACATGGTAACTTCTGTAGCATCAGCAGCTGGAAGGTGGGGAAAAAAATTTAGAAGCCATAAAAGTCTGAGTTGAAAAGTTTTGATGAAGTTTCCTCTTGCCTCCTGGAGATCTGCTAGCATGCAGGAGATATGTTACTTCCCATTGCTGTGTTCTCTGAAAAAAAACCCAAACTGCAAAACCGTCCAAAAACCCCCCAAAGCCCCAAACGCCCCAGCCTGATGTATAGCTGTTGTGCTCATTACTGCCATTTGCACGGGCAAGATTTTCTCTTTTTAGTAGTTATCAGAGTGATCTTTGTGCTGTTGTTGAGACTGTAGTGCAAGGGGTTAGCCAAGTATGACAAGTATGTAGAGAACTAGTGGCCAAAGGAAGATAAGCATCATTTTTTGCAAATTTTGAATCATCCCATTATCCCTGAGGTTGCTGTGAGTCAGCTTTTTGAGTGCTTTGCCCTGCAAGCATTTCTTGGCCAAGGGGACATGGTTTGAAAAGCAGCCACTTTGACTTGGCTGCTTAGAGTTTTTAAAAAGGTTAGCCAGAACTTGGCCTCACCCAGCTTTTGGTGTCAGATGTGTAACCTGTTATCTGTAAGGATCTCTGTGGCTGCAACAACTCAAGTCATTGTGGCAAAGCATGGGGAACACGTGAACCACATGCTGGTTCAGTGATCATGATTTCCATCAAGAACTGACGCAGATTCTCCTGAGCTGGTGAGTACAAGCCAGGCACTTAACCACTGTGTGCAGTCCTTTACACTGCCAGGGAGATGGTTCTCTTGCATTGGTGGCCCTCCATCTGGTCAACACAATAGAGGGAATTCAGTTGCCTAAGCAGAGGTTTCAAGTGCCATTTTCATGCCTCAGAGGATCCCAGTTGGTCTGTCAGCTACCCTGGGAAGACTGGTCTTCATAGCCTGTGTCATATCTGTTAACTCTGTATGAACGTCTCGGATACCTTAGGGGTCTAAGATGGCACTATGTGTCTGTGTTTAGTCAGCTGAATCCTCGTCAGTGTTGTAACCGGGAGTTTAAATCAGTGTGTCCAAATGTAGAAAATAAACATTTAAGTTCAGTTCTTCTTTGACCCCATCTCTGCTGCCATCATCCAGTTCTTGTGAAGAAATCTGTGGCAATAATTGGATTGCAGGGTAGCCAGTGCCTACAGGGTGCTTCTCTTTCGTGGTTCCCTTGTGTGAATTTTCTTGCTTCCTGGGTGCTTGTCACCGAGATCTGGATGTGCACTATCCTTCCTTGCTGCTGTCCTTGGGGCCAGGGGGAAACCCAAAAGTGTGGGCGCTGAAGGGGAGGGTGTTGTGTCCCAGAGGATGCCTCGGGCTGGGCAGGGAGGGTAACGGACAGTGTGGGAGCACCATGGGCCCACTCTCCCTGGCACGGACGTGTCAAGGGATGTTTTGAAAGGCAGCGTTATTCCTGTTGACAAGGTGCAGTTTCAGGATTGTCCCGTGGAAGTCTCTCAGCACCAGCTTTGGCCTCCTGTTGGGAGTCCAGGGTTGAACAGGCCTTTACTTCTAAGACCATTTAAATGCTTTGGTTGCTGAACCATTTTCAGGATCACTAGCGGATACAGCTTTATCCCTATTGATTGAACTCAGTACTTAGGAGGAGAGCCTCTTAGCCATAGCTTCTTCTTCCTTTTATTATTATTATTCCTAGCAACCCAATTAGCTTCCTCTTAGCCTGGCTCTTGGGTAGTTTACACAGTACACTCTAAACTGTTACTAAAACACTGCTCAAATTTACTTATAACTGAGGCTCTTGAGCTTGCTCAGTGGGTCACATCTGAGTTTGGAGATCATGTCAGGAACGCTTCCCCTTTCAGTCAGTGTTACATAGGTTACCTTTTTCATTTGTGATCATACCACTTACAGCCGAGGCAACCACCAGTGTGGGGAACCAGTGCTGCACTGATATCACTGTACTGGTAGCTGTGTTTTAAAGTGTACAGCTGCTGTATTGCTGTGTGGTCATTGGCATGTGTGGTGGTGGTTGGTACACAGCAGCAGGAAAGGCAGTACGTGCATGGAAGTCTTTGCATGTATAGGTTTGTACATTGTCTTCATACTTAAAAATAAGAGTAATCACTTAAAAAAAAAAAGGCAAAAGAATGTTTTGTATTGTCTTTCAGAATTTGTCTTGCTGAGTTTTTGGAGTTCAGCGCAGAGAGCTTGCCAGATAACAGAATTGGTTTCTAATCTAAATTATGCGTGTTTCCTGCTTCACACTGAATAAGGTAGCAGAGAGGGTCCCCCATTGTTCATTCTGGTTTCCCTTTCACATTTCAGTGCTGCCCCAAGCCATCGTTTTTCCCAAACAGCCGAACGGCGCTGATCCAGAACCCAATGAATTCAATGAATCAACAGCTGCTGGCTTCAGTGAACTTTGTAATAATCCCCAGTTGCCTTATATTCTACCCTTTCATCTTACCTGCTCCCATGCTAGTTATGATTTAAAATTACAATTCCCAAGGATCCATGTTACCATTTCGCAAATGAAGAGCTGAACGTTGTTATTCCTCTATCTACAGTCCCCTGTTGAAGTAGCTTATGGTAACAAGCCAAAAGTAATGGCATATGACATACTTTCAAATAAACGGCTGATGATGGTAACAGCTGAGTGTAACACCAGACCAAGTGTTGAAGCAAATAACTAATGAGGTAGAATGTGTTGAAATAAATTTCATTCCAGCATGTCACACTCCTTAGTGTAAAAAGGTACTGCATTTGATTTGTATGTTTTTTCACCAACCTGCCTACAGATAGAACTGTTGAAAGCCTCCAGCTTTGGCCTTGACCTCTGTTAGATGTCGTGGTTGAAATGAAATTGGGTTATTTGGGTGAATAAGGTTTGTTGGATCAAGGCCCGTGTTATGTATAAACGGTGGTTGCTCACTTTACTGGGATGGACCAGCATGGTACGGTGATAGGAAGATGTTGGCACCAAAGCCATGTTTCATGCTGGATGCTATTTGAGTTGGCATCAACACCAGTGATCTACAGTGCTTTTAACAATAAAATTGGTGCCAGACATCAAGAACATTAATTGCTGCTATGATAGGAATGGAATTTTTTTTCTTTTTTAAATTAGAAGGGAGAAGAGGAGCACTAGTCATATATCACTGACTAATCACTGAGCTGCCCAGTACTTGGGATGTTTGATTTGGAAAGTCTGATGTATGGCCTGCTCATATATGCCCCTACTTTGCCTGAGACTGGCAGTGGCCATGGTCTATGTTTATTTTCACTCTTGCAGGTTTTCAGTTTTTCTTGATTTGTCAACTTGAGTACAGAAAATTTAAACAAGCTTATAGGCACATAAAGCCAACTGGAAGAAACCCCTTATAAATAAAGACCCAAAGGCCTGATCTGGCTTTGTCTGCTTCCATGGAAAAAATTACAAAACCTGAATGAAACCCAAAATGCTGGCCTGTGGAAGTGTTTTTGAGTTCTTGTGGGGAAATGGCACATGTCTTCAGAGACGGTAGTTATTTATCGTGTATGTCCCAGATTTAACACACATCCTACATTTAGTAGTGCCTTCCATCCTCTGCGCGTTGCAGACCAGAAAGGCAGGTGGAGGACATGGGCTGCTCTAGTGGTTCCTCGCACAGATGTTCGTTTTATGTGTGTACCGCTCTGAAAGGTGGTCTGTATGGGGAGGTTAAAGCATGCTGTGCCTCTGCATCCTGACCAGCCTCCCTCTCTGGGATTTTTTGGTAGACAGCCTGTGGGAGTGTTGCCTGTGTTGGGGTAACACGTGGCGCTTGCCTGGGCGTGCAGGGTCTTGCTGGACCAGAGGGCTCTAGGCCAGTTGCTGCTGAGGCCCAGCCTGAAGGCTGGCAAAGCACAAGGTTGCCATGCCCTATCTTAAGGGGGTGACCTCTGGGCTGCCTTTAAGAAATGATGTAGACATGGATACCGCTTGTTAAGCTGCACAAGGTATCGACAAAGCTGTCTGAGGAAGACAGTCATCTGATGCTGTGTGCTCTGCTGGCTGTTGAGAAGTGACTGTTGGATTTTCTTATGGGAGGCTGGTGCTAGCCTGACATTGCTCTGTGTTCCTGAAGCACAATACCTTCTTTTAGGAATTGTCATGTGGATGGGAAGAAGTCATCTTCAACTTCAAATTCCTTCTGAGCATGCCTCTAGGCCAGGTTAACTTGGCAACATGTGGCAATAGGTCTTGGCTCCAGAAAATGCTGTGGTCTGCTCAGAGTTTTCCGTGTAACGCCCTTTTTAATTAACATTCAGATCCTATATATTTGCTCCTTGTTTGCTTATCTGTGTGTAATCATGAGAGATCAAGTGTCCAGCTCGGCTGTTTGATGCAGAATCTCACCATTTATGTGGTTGGTTGAATTCTCCAGGCTGTGGTTTCCCAGCAAGCTTCAAAAGCAGAACGTGCTTTTTCTTTCCATCCAGCTGCATAATGCTTCCATGAGCCTCACCTAACTGCAACTAATGACACCCTCTTACTTTGTCAGTGACAGGGAACTGAGAGGGGCTGCTGGCAGCAACACCCTCTTCAGCCTATCTATACTTTGCTTCTTTTTCTGACAGTGCCATGCGCTTAGAAGAAAAGGACTTAAAAACTGGTCCAGAATCAACTGAGTGCAAGAGTGGGAAACCAGAGGTGGGAACTGTAGCAGCATTCCTCCTCAGCCTGGCCTTTTCAGGACCGTGGTCACTTGTATATTGTAGCTTGCAGCTCTCAGGATAAAATCTGATGACAAGTCCTTGAACCCATCTTCAGCTCTCTGCAACTTTGGGTGATACCTACTGTGGAAGCACATGTCACCAAGATGGTGGGAGCATGGTTGCCAGTGTATTTCTGTTTACAAACTGAAACCCTGACACGTGACATTCATGGTAAAGTCCTATCCCTTTGTGTGAGCTGGATGTATACTTTATGTCAGTGTATGCCTGCATCTCAAGTAGCAGAGTTGCTATTTTGTTTGAACTGGCCAACTCTTTGTTTTAACCTAGGATGAATTCAGCACCGTTACAGTATGCTGGACACTGGTATTATAGGATATTTGTGTGCAATATGGGATGCATGCATACACCACAGTAATTTGGTGTGTTCTCTGAGGTTTGTTGCTTCCTGGTTATTTTCCTGCTTATTTTTCATAATGTGATTTTTCATATACTTCTGTATTATGAACCTTTTTGTTTTTTAAGCTATCTCTGATATGCAGCTTTCATGTCTTGGCTCCCAGCAACGTTGAACCTCATTGTAAAGTCCCTTCGTGTAAAAGCCATCTAGTTATAACTCTCAAAAATAAGAGGCTTGTCTCCTGAGGACAGCTCCATATTGCGGGTGGAGTATAATCCTTAACATTGTTTTTTTGCTTTCAAATAGCTGGGGACAGTAAGTCAAGGAGTGAGAACTCCCTTTGTTTCATGTAGTGTGCGTTGCAGGGAAAGAATGTAACAGAGCAGAAAATGAAGAAAGACATAAAAGAATCTCAGCTCAAGGAGGTCAGATCCATCACAGGCTTAACGTTGCCTTCAAAGATGCCTGGGACAGGTGGCAGTTCAAGACAATCAGAGGAGAAGCATCCGCTAGCGCTGAGATAAGGGATTCTTGCAGAATCCTGCTATCTGGTCCCAGTTTGCTTTGATGTAACTCTGCTAGAGAAGACTTCTGGGAGCAGGCTACTGCTTCCCTCCGTGATAGGCTGCTGTTGTTCAGCCTTTTAAGGTCTCATTACAGTGGTCCTTGAGGATTAATCCTCTTTAAGGTTTACATGGGAATGGTTTTGTCTGAAGGCCCAGCCAGGGACCTTGGTACCACCTGTACAAAGCATTATTGCTTTCTTTCATTCTATTTTTTTTAAAGTGGCTCATATTTAACAGTATTTGACAGAAAGTAAAACCAAACATCTTGCCTTTTTTTGCTTCCCTCTTTGGCTATTACTGAGTTTTTGTTGAGCACAGCTTGAGCAGTCCTTTGCAGACACTGAACCATTAGCAGTAAATTGTACGCTTCCGGTTACTCTACTTAGCCTGCTGGTTTTGGCAGTCCTTCTTTTTCTTTTCTTCTTGTGCCCACCCCCCTTTCTCCTTCTTAAAGGAGGGGAGTGGTGATGTTTGGCTTCGGAATCAGAAATCATCCCATTGCCGGTTTATTCCCATCCCTGCACTAGTGGATTTTGCATTCATTCCATTCTGCTCAGGGAAGAGGGTTCAGGATACGGGAATGTCGTAAATTATCAGCATTAATTTATTAAAAAGACGCATCAGTACTTATAAGGATGTGTTTACGAAAAAAACATTTATTGCTTTCAAGAGGCAAGGCCTGCCCTTGCTGGAATGGCAGCAAGCAGAGTGCAGCAATGACGTGTGCAGGAATCATACCCGGGATTTGGTGACGCAATAGGAAGCAAGTGCCTTCCAGCTCCTCGACACATTCTGTTATTGGGACTGTTTCTGTGTAACTCTATTGTAGATCTGAGTCTTAGAGATGAGAAAAAAGGCATGCAGCCTTGATTCCAAGGAAAGGAACGTTTCTCTGAACTGGATTTTTTTTCCTTCAGTGTCATTCAGTATTTCCCTAATTGAACAAAGTGTTACAAAGCCATTTTGATACTACAACTTTAAGATGGTAGTTGAGGTGAAAGTAAGACAAAGGTTCATGTTGGATAAGTGAAAACAGTATCAGTGACCCTGACAGGTATAATTAAATTTACTGCTCTGAGGGTAATATATAGCTTAAGGGACTCATCTTTATCTTGCAGTAGAAGTTTAGCTCTTCTGAACCCATATTAAGCAGCTTGATGGTCCTAATTCAAATTACTATGAAAAGTGATAGCGTGTTTTATTTAAAAAAAACCCCTATTTCTACCTAGAAAACCCAGCACTAGCTGTAAGTTGAGTCCTTTTGGGGTAAAATAATGAGTTGTGTGTTGTTGCCTACACAGTACTTGGTCATTAGTTATGTAGTGATTTTACTTTATAAAAAAAAGCAAGCAAAAGAGCACCTTCACAAGCCTTCTGGGTAGTTTTTTGAGTGTTCTGTTTGGAAGTTATGTGGTGTGTTGAAAAGTATTCGTAATGGGTGTATAGCAGATTAGTTTTCTTTATATACTAAAGAAATTATTATAGGAAACCCTATAGCTAATGCTGGCTATATAAAACTGTATGGTGCCATTATTACCATAAATATGCCTGTGACCCTCATACACTTTTACATTTCCAAACGACACATAATTTAAGAGTAATGCACATATTTAATTTTTACTGTATTTGCAAAGACCATTAAATTCTGCCCATACGAATTTTTTCCCTAATAGCTAACTCTACAAGGGTGGGAGGATGGGAGAAGCAGAAACTAAGGAAAAAAAGATTAACTAAAATAAAGGTAATAAAATATGTCATGATGTGAGGTGCTGTAGATCCCTTCAAAAAGACCTGTCTTCTGAAGAAATACAGGCAAATTCTTGGCAACCTAACTTTATACACACAGACACACCTGTCTGATTTATATATACACATGCAATCAAGTGCTGTAGCCATCGTCTTGATGCATATATTGAATATATATAAATAGAATGACTTACTGTCTCTAAGATACAAATACTTTGAGTAATGTGATGTTAAATTTATGTCCCCTTCTTTAATTTCACATTAGAGTTAGTTGTCAGTAATTTAGACTTCTGTAGAACTGTTCTGAAGGTTGTTGTTACATTTCTGACTTAACGAAATACGTGGAATGTGTGATTTTTTTTCGCCTGATAACAAATGCATGAAAATTGCCAGTGCTAAGTATTTAATTGAATTTAATGGCTGTTTGTGTAATTTCAATGTAAGATGCCATTATAAAGCATCTTTGCAAACCAAAAGTCAACACCGCAGTTTAACAACAGTTCAGCACAGTTAAGTGTGTTTCAGGTGGAAAAATGTGCTTGGCTACACTGAGCCAGATTGTGACCTATTCTGTAGAAAGCCCTGGTTCCTTTCCCCTTTCATCCTAAACACAAGTGGTCTGGATGGGACAAAGGGGAGGCAGCTTGATGGGAATGTGATGCTGCAGTCCAAGGATTCAGCTGTGCAGCCTGCAGCGATGCAAGAAATGGGTAGGGTTGTCTTCTGGGCCCTGGGGCTGACTCCTGGGCTTGTCTTTACTCAGGCTCTAAGAAATAATGTCTCTTGGAGACAGGGAAGTAAAATGGCCAGCTCTTGCACTGTTTGTACATATACCATGGTAACATTTACTCATATTAGTATCAGTGTTTTCTAAATAACAGAAGTACCTAGTAATCAGTGGGGGTCAGCCATCCTGGGAGTTCAAATCATAAAGTTCAGCCATTCTTTCATTGTGAGAGGAAAACAGTATATGAAAATGAAAACCTGTTCTTTTTTTTCCTGCTGTGACATAAACGAAAAATATGGTACTTGATTTTGCTCAATAGAAAAACAAGCGTGGAAAATATAACTCCTGAAAAAGAAGTTTCCTGAAAGTTATAATTGGCTAAAAATAGGGTCTTGTCCTTATATAAATCTACTACAGTAGGGGCTACCCAAACCTCTCTCTCTCTCTCTAAGTATAAATATATAGATGTGTGTGTATATATATATATTTGTATTGCATATATTAAAAATTTCTTTGCAGCTTTGGGGCTTTATAGCTCTCATTAGACTAAAATTTTCCAATGGTAGTAAATTCTATATTTTGTATTAATAGCAGTAGAATCTTACCTTTTTTATTTAGGAAGGAACAAAATTGTAATTGAAATTGATCTCAGGCTAACAAGTGTGGAATGGACTAGGACTTGTTCAAAGTAAGTCTAATGATTGCACCAGATTGTCTTTATTTGCATTTAGAAAATGCTTATTAATCTGAAAGTAAAAAAAAAGCAACATAACGTGTGTGTGTGTATTAAGTACCTACATACATGCCATACATGAATGCTGGTGTTAACACGTATAAATTTCTTTCAGGAATGGCCATAGCAATGGTAGGTGCTAGCCCTGCAAGAAGAAATGTATACTCAAACAGTCTCTAAAATGCAATGTGATCTGTGAGAACTGTAGGTATTCACCTCAGTTAAATTGTTTCAGTGAATTTTAGTTGCCAGTTGTTGTGTTAAAACTCTGTTAATATGATTTGAATCTATAATAAGAGTTGGATTAGGAAAAAAAGCTGGATGGATTTCCCAATTGCTGTCCTCCAGAGTTTTTTAGGGATTCCTTGTGCACAACTCTTTCTTTGGTCTTCTCTTCCTATCAAGGTCATCCAAACTTTTTTCCTTATTTTCTGTGAAATCTTGTGCACATTCTCTTACCTTCCAAACTTAGTTTCATCCATGCTCGAATATCCACAGGATCATCCACTTTCCTAACCTCTCTGTATACTTTCTTCCTGGCCCCTGTCTCCCAAAGCTAGAGCCACATGGGATTTGCTTGTCTGCCTTCTGCTCATGCTGCAAGAAGAGAAAAATCTTCAAAACTGACCTGAGCTTACATGTCCTGCAAAGCTTTCCATCTTGGGAAAGGCAGTATAAGCGTAGCCAATAAGACATAGCAAGGACCTGAATACTGGGTGGCAGAGTAGCATCAAAGTGTCATTTAAGCAGCTTTGACAGAGTTTGGGCACTCAATAGGTGTCAGCTCAATTCCCCGGTATCTATCTGAGCACTGGCTGCAGCTTTGGAAGAACATACAGGTCTTGGATATAAGGTGGTAAACGGGTCTTCCTTGGTTTGGGTGGTACAGTATGAAATGGTGGGGTCTGGCCTTGGCTCTGTAGGTGGGCAAAGCTCATTCACCAAAGCTGAGGGTCTCATCCTGTAAAGCACACAGACTGATTTTGGACTTGTTAGGGATGAAACCCCTCCCCACCCCAAACAGCTGAAGGCTTGCAAGTATGTTCAGGATTAGATTTTATAATCTTCTAAAAACAGGAACACAGATGAAGTACTTCTAAAAATAGCTCAATTAGAAGTGATTCTTTTTTGATATTTTGGTCTATTGTCTGTTTTGTTGCTTCTTGGTACATACCCTATTTTTTACAAGATGTAATTTGGGGAGCAGGGGAAGGAAAGTAAATCTTTCCATCTGCTCAAGAAAGCAGTTTTCTAAGATAGTAAAGGGCTTGTTAAACATGATTCCTCATAAACAAAGTCAATATAGAGGAGCCAGTAGTGGATAATGTTTTCATCATTGACCCACATTATTTTTTCAAAAAATGAAACAAAACTCCAGGGGTTGATTAAGAGAGGCCCCATGTCATGTGTTCTGTATGAAGTGCTGTTTTTCTCTCAAAGCAGTGTGCACAGACCCATTTCCCATTTGTAGCGACTAACAGGCAGAGAGGTTGAGATTTGTTGGAGATCTCCAAGGAAGTTTGTGGCAAAACCACAAATAAAAATCTTTGTCTAATGTGCTAAGCCCATGCCTTACTAATTAACTAGAAAGACTTTCAAAGTGGATTCAAATCTCTGTTTCTAGCCTGGTTTTCAATTTGGGTATTTTTTTTAAACCTTTATTTTACAGATGTTCTTTCAAAGTGTTCTTATTGGCCACAATTTTTTTCACATGAAGCTGAGATTGGGTCAGTAATTTGATAGTTAATTACTATTTAAGATGTAAACTGCTTGAAGAACTTTGTGGAGTCAAACTACAGCTTGATGCAGCAATGTAAATGGCTGGATTTTCAGAAGTTCTTTGCATTGAAATTTTTTCAGAAGCTCTTAGATGCTTGGTAATTTGAAAAAGAAGAGTGTTTTCTCTACTTTAATCGGGCTTTGGATTAATAGGATTAAGACTCCGAATTCCTAGTAAGGTGAGAATTTTTGAAGATCACAGTCTTAAAGTCTAACTTAAGAGTTCTGATTTCTGCAAATCTTGGCCCTCATTTCTAGTCTTGAACTTGGACACCTTCTTCGCATATATTTTGCTAGTAACCAAGGTGAAAATAGGCTGTACTGTAATGTGTGTGGTTAATTTTGCCTCATAATGAACATGCAGGTGTTGTCAGGTGTGCAGTGAACGCAGCAGGTCTCAGAGGAGCAATTATCAGCCTGGCCAGCTCTAGTCACACCTAGAATTTTACATGATGTGCATGTTTTTTTCCCCCACTTACTGAAAGAGGTTTTTTTTAAAAAAGCTTAAGCTTATTGTTGTATTGCAGCATTTACTCATGTCCTTGTACTCCACAAACTGCAGATTGTTACAAAAAAGTCTCGAAGTTGAGCATCTGCTTCCTTGTTGTCCCTGATAAAGTGCTTTCATGCAACAAGACTGAAACTTTAGGTACCCCCGCAGAAGAAAAAAGGGAACTTGGATGGCAAAGGTAGTGCAGGGACCTCATGGAGAAATTCCCAAAAGAAAACACTCATTTTAATAGCCACTTACAGTTGCGAAGTGACAACAGTAGAGTTAACCTGTCTCATAGTTTATACAATCCCAGCACTTATAAATGTGAAAATTAATAGTTAAGGCTGTCATAAATCTTACACTACCCACATAGTAAATAAGCACATAATTCTTACCAACTTTAAACTACATGAACTCAACCCCAAGTAATCAGTAGTTGAAATTTTCATTTTGGAGTAGGAGACAGGCTAAATTCTGACTACTGGTTTGAAAATGTGCTGCTCTTGTAGCTGGAATGTCAAAATACTAAGAACTACACAAAAATCTTGCATGAATAATAAAACCGCTGTATAATGCTAAGTACTTATTAATGATATATTCTCTAAAACCCCCAGTACAAGTCACTAGCTATACATTAAATTTTTACCAAAAGTCTGTGTTATAAACATTTCCTTTTGAAGTCTGTACAGGATTGTACAGGAACATCTTTTTTGGACATTGTAAGTGCTCAACAGGAGTATTTGTTTTCAGATAAACCTATGAAACAGAGAATGTGCCCTCTTAAAACAGTTTGGTAATGTGATATAATACAATTGTAAAATCTCATCAGTTTAGGCTGCGATGTTGTAGGTTCAGGTACATGGGGAACGTATGTTCCCTGACCTGATGAGGATACAAGGACAGAGTCAAATTTATGTCCACAGCCACTCCTTTCTTTGCTTTTAAATTGCTAGGGTTTTGGAAGTGATGTGTTAGCTAGGTACGCTTCTGTCACCTAGCAACACTAAACAGACTTTTGAAACACGTTGTATTTGGAATAGGCAGTTTTAGACCATCACTGGATGGAATAAGTCTGGGTATCCCTCGCATTCTCCAAAATCAGATATTGCTATGACTTCTCCAGGTGTCCCCTTTGTTAGGAAACCTCTGGAAAGTGAATGGCTTCCAAAGTGATTTAAGTTCAGCTCAAACTTGAGCTTTGACAAAACTTTTGGAGAAGTAAATACCACGAAGGAAGATCCGAATCTTCTGAAAAACCCACCTGTGTTGCAGTTAAATGGGGGTGCCACCATGACAATGAAATGTGTTGATCTTTAACATCATATTCCTGCGCACTGAATGAAGTGATCTCCAAAGTAACTACTGCTCCGGCCCACTGAGGCTTTACTGGTGCTGGCTAAACCAACACTTCAAACCACAGCAGTAATTAAAGTGAATGTTGTGGCAAAACGTGTACCTGCAGAGTGTGTGGGCACTAATAAAATACATGGGTATTTCTGTACGTGGCAAGAAAACCAAAAGGTAGGTAATGGTAAGTTTGAGTACCTCACAGTTACTTTCCATAGGTGATGGTTAGTGAAGATGCATACTCTCCAGGAGATTTTTGTTCTTGATAAATAGAGCGGGTGGCAGTACTGTGTTTCCTGTCTGCTCATTGGCAGCAATTACAATATTCTATTTAATTACAGAGATAGGATTTATGTACATTATAACCTCCATAAACAGCATGCATCAATCAATAATCCTGATTTTCTTGCCCTCTTTTGTTAGCACTCTTGCTCTGAAAGAATAAAGGAAAAAAACCAAACCAAACCAAACCTTCATTACAACCTTGCAGGAAGAGACTGGGAAGGGTGTAATGAGCAGTACTGTGCTGATACGTTTTAATAAATATTAGTTTACAGCATACCACAACAGAAAGCAAATACATGCAATTACTTGCAAATTTCTTCAGTGTTTGTACTTATAAATCTCTGCCTAAACCTTCCCAGCTGGGAGTTAGGCTGGTCTTTCTGCTGTGGAAGCAGGGCTTTGTTCTCATGTTCAGCTTCAGCTCAGTCTGGAATAATTCAGAAACGTATTAGATAGATTGCTGCTCCCAAAAGGCATAATGAAATAACCTTCACTCCCAGCCTTAGGGAAATAAGCACACAATCAGGGTTTGGGCAGATTTCTCGATTAAACAAAGAACTAACTGTGCACAAATTGCTCCATAACAATTTGTAAAGAGTCCACTTTATAAATCTCTTGCAGATGTAAAGCTGATATTTTTTAATCAGAATGGCAGCGTTGTTAAAGTTGGGATGTCTTCAACATTTTCTCTTTGCTCCATACTTAGTATCAGAAATATTTAGATTTAAAATGGAATTGGTAACACATCTTAGGTTATTTTTGATTTCTTTTTGGGAGTCAGTGAAATGCAATGTCAAACCCAAGCTAAAATCTCCATTTAATACATACAGTGAACTTAATCCATCTGGAATAGATTCAGGATAACTTGGTGCTGTCAATTTTTATTTTGTTTAATTTCATACGGTGTTCAGCAATGGAATGAAAAGTTATTGCACTTAATGTTGTTGTGACTTAAGGTGTTCTCCAGTCAAATTATTCAATAAATCAAAATCAGGCTCTGGTTGTAGCTGCTAAGCGTTGTTTAGAATAGGATATTTAGGAGATTTTTAGCAGCTTTCCATTGATTGAACAAGACACACGTGTCATGCAAAAAGCATGCAGTATTTTGATGAATAGCTGTATTAGATGGCAAGTCTAGGGACCCAGTAAACACAACTTCTTATTCTACTGGCCTTTTTTTTTTAACTTGAGGGCTTCAGCGTAAAAGAAAATACCACTCGAGTATCATTTTGATGCCTTACTGCTTATCTATGACCCATGCTCTTAGCCTCTGAAATCTCCCCTGACGTTTAAAAATAATGTACCTGTTTTCTATATGTTAGCTTGCTGCCGATTACCTCATTCTTCAGCTAATTAGATGGTTCGAAGTCTTGCTCTCACGTAAATGTGCAAGGATATTACTGTGTTTTGTGGAGAGTGGTAGAGATTTTCAGACCGTCCTTTCCCTGAAGCAACATTCCTGCTCCTTAGGCCGGTGTCTGCGTGTATCTCTGGCTCTGGTTCTCGGTCTGCTAGGTCCAGATACCAGAGCTGAAGTCAGCAGACCTGCAGTCACGTAACAGAAAGCAGAATCCATTCCCCAGTTTCCTGTGTCACGCACTGAAGAGGAGCTGTGCTTTTATCAGCACAGCTGTCAGCAGATGCTGGTAGGTCCTGTTTCTACAAGCACAGTGTTCAATTTCAGTTTAAACAGACCTGATTTAAAAAAAAAAAAAAAGAAGTGAATTTTCCTCAAAATTGCATGCAGCTCCTTGCCATGAAGTTACGCTGCTTTCTAAACCAGCGCAGCTTGAGTAGTCCACGGCCAGCTGCTGCCTGGACCAGCGCTCGGAGACCAAAGGTGTCAGTGCAGCCTGGGGAGCAAAGCTCGGGCTGAGCCTGCGGCACGCTGGGTGTTCTCCCCCAGAACATCATCTGTCCACTGCTCTGCACTGACGGGAAGTTATCAGCGGGGAGGTTTTGACTTGGAGGCTCTCTGCAGCGTTTTACCCTTTGTGGGTAACATGGACC
This sequence comes from Strix aluco, assembly GCF_031877795.1. Taxonomy (NCBI): domain Eukaryota; kingdom Metazoa; phylum Chordata; class Aves; order Strigiformes; family Strigidae; genus Strix; species Strix aluco. The sequence goes on from NC_133931.1 coordinate 162,176,189, forward strand.
TCATGCAGGCCCAACTGGCCTGACACCACCTATCCCTTCCAAAGGAAATATGTGAGACATAAGCAAGAAGCCTGCTCCTGTACTCCATTAAATTAATGACAGAATTGGAGTTTCTAGTTGTGTAGGTTTAGTTGTGGTTTGGGCGTGTGTTATAAATGGGGAGATAAACAAAAATATCTAAATACATCCTCACTGAAGAATGGACTTGCCACGCTTCTACGTGAGTGCATAGCACCCATGCTCATCTTGTTTACTTCATGCACCTGGGTCAGTGTATGACCTTGTGTATAAAAAGAATGGAAAAATACTAAAATGGTTTCAGGAGGGATGAGCGCTAGGGCTGCTCACTGTGAAGGGAAACAGCGAAATGGTAACCAGCATCTTCAGCTAAAGAGAAAAAAGACACAACTGAATTTACTGGGAAATTCATCTTTTACTTTGTTTCATGTTTGACAGGACCTTCTGACAGCTTTTACCCATCAAGCAGATATGAAACACTGTTCAAACTACTTGTATTCTGATAGCTGAACCCAGGGTTAGGAAATGAACTTCACAGTTATAGTGGACATTTAATTAAATAGTGTCATTCTGTGAATAGAGACTGTAACAACTGCTTGAGGTGCTCTGCTTTTACGCTGGAGAATCTGCAGTGGCATGTTGAACAGGAAGGCTGCAGCTTGGTTTTCTTTTAAAATTGCATTTAAATGTACACTAGCTACACATTCATCACTTTAATCTAAACTCTACTGTAAATTAACATGTATAGCCTCTGAGATCATACACTTTCACAGAAGTACTCTAATGAAACTTGGCAGCTTTCACCCCGTAACATCATTTGTTCCATTCACTAGCAAAAGCAGACCTCAAACAAGTCAAAACTGTGCTCAGTAATGAGTTCCATTATTTTTCTTCATGTTTTTGGAGTCTCAAAAGCCTCCTGTCCTGTGTCTTTACTTTACAATAAGTCAAGAAAGCACGACAAGCCTGCAGATGTATCAAAGGAAAGCTTTCTCGTGTAAGATCCTGAGATGTTTGTCATTTATCATAACCAAGCGTGGGACTTCAATTAGCATGAGTGACTTGTTGTCAGTAAGGAAGCTTTCTTCTCAAAAACGGTACATTAGCTGCTTGATGTTCACAGATGCTGTTACATGTACAGTTGCCTGTCGCCTGGGTGATTCTGTCATAATCTTTTGCATCCTTATTGATACTCATATAATGCTGACATGAAAACCAGGTGCCAAAGTAAGCTCATAAATATAAAGGTTTTGTTTGGATTAACCACTTCTGTTGACCTCATGGAAAAGTACATGCTATTTATCACAGAAGCACCACTGAAGCTGGACTGGTCAACGACTTGGTTACAACCATACATTGAGGTGACTGTTGTTCAGCTTTGGGGTGGATGGGGAGGATGAAACTTGACATGCCATGTTTCTCTTCTATAAGGGGAAACCAGTGCAACCCAGTTGTGGCCATCTTAACCTACAGCGATGAGGAAAAAAAAAAAGCTATAGGAAAAACCCATTCATGTAGCCTGTGTATCTGGCGGAGATTGAAGCAGCATTTCCATGCTGTGTGTCTGTTGTGTGAGCTGTGATGTCTGGTCTGTCTTAGCTCAGAGCTCTCACCTGAGCTCACACCATCGTGGGGCAAGCTGGAGAGAGAATGGGCTGCTTCACTGCTCCTTGGGTCACTTAATTTAGTCTTAAGGTTTCTGCTAAAGAGGGCAGATGATAAACTTGCAAGTTTATCCTGTGCTTAACTGCTCTGATTAATTGTCTAGGTGCCACCAATAAGTAAGAGACATTAAAAAGCTCTGGACTTGCAGGTTTTCAAGCAGGTTTTTTTTTTCTTATATTCTCGTAGCTAAATCTAATAAATCTAATGTCATTCAACTTAAAGATAAAAATCATGGTAGCGGTCATTTCTGCATAGAAAAACTACTGGAATGCATTCAGTACAGATCTTTCACCTTTGCTAAGCAAGTGATTTTGCAGTCATTCACTAGTTGATAGGTTTTATTGCACTGAATTAACCTATATGTCAGCTAAGAATAACCACAAAGTCTTTGCTACATCCTTACCTATCTTCTTTTTTCCTAGATATACATGTATATATTTATTTTAAAAGCTATTAATAGATGTAAGTGTAGATCCTTCATGATCCTTCATGAGTTCTGTATTAAGTATTAGTAAACTGAAATAGAAGAATTCTAGCTACAAGGGGAAGAAAATCTTTTCTAGTATAAATGTTTTCCCCTTAAAAAGCCCGATTCAGCATATGGGCTGAAGTCTTTCACAGAAGTCAGTGTTGGTCTGCAAGCATCAACAGGTCAGTCGATGGCTTTCAGCATATCTGTATGGATGAACATGACTGGGTCTTCTGGGTCTATTCTGATGAGCTCTCTAGGTACATATTTTTGGAAGCAGGATCAGGTGCCCAAGAAGTCAGAAGAGAGAATTTGTCTTAATATAGTAATTCATCAAATACCTCTGTGTGTGTATATAAATTCTTAAGTAATTAAGAAGAAAAAACAGAAAATATAGTAGAGCCATGCTGATGTGACCTGGGATTTACAGCATGCTTGGGGTTCCCACCATTTGTGCCATGTTGCCTAATTGAGTCGTGTTACAGACCGACTAGAAGCGGGAGAAGAGGATACAAAGCCTCTCAGCAGAACTGAAAATGTCTTTCTGATAGCAGAAGTGAGGAATGTCCATTCCTGTTTCCAACTATTCCCAACTTGGGTTGCTTTTGTTCCTATTTGTTTTTTCTTGGCTTCTGGTCATTTTGTACTTTATTCCTGTCAGACCTTTTTCCTTCTCTTTTCATACAGAGTCTCTGCAGCATACTTAGATAGTGATTAATGGGAACCCTGACTCAGAACACCTGGCTACAGTGAGTCTTTTGTTTAATAGGGGATACTCCAGCAAACTTTAGGGCAAAGAGCTCATGTACCTCATTCTGGTGATCAAGTTTAAACAGAAATCTCTTATATTCAGATCCCACCATGCAGGGGAAAACTGCATATGTGCTTTTGTTGTGAGTTGCTTTCAAGCTTGGGTTTCTGTAGTGCCCCACAGGCTGTATCTGGTGTGTCATGTTGTTTTGTCTTTGCTCACCTATGGCTTTGGAAGCATGGAATCTCCCTCCTGTTTTTGTGAAAGAAACTGAAGATGCCTTTTGTGGTTCTGCCTGTGGTTAGTAATTTCCACATGGAAGTCAGAACCCACTTCCTGGTGTGGCAATACCTCTGTTGCCCGTTTCTGTTGCTCTGTACATATATGTATATGTCTTGTGTTGCAGAGCTTTTATATTGCAAAGCCTGTGTTCTGGTGGTTCCTTTTTTCCTTTGGTTTGTCCTTATTGAGAAAGGAGTGGTTGAAAGATGAAGGCCAGGAATTAACATGCACGTAATGAGGTGAGATAAAGGTTGGTGACTGCCATAAGATTTGGGTTTTCCATTAGCCAGTGTTGAGACTTGGAAACGTTCAGAGTAGCCTGTGGCATGTAGACACCTTCATTAAGATGGAGTGAATTGGTCCTGCAGGTACTTGGCCCTTGGATTTTTCTGGCAGGGTAGAAAAAATACCTTAGACTGAGCACTAAACTTTTGGACAGGTCAACTTAGCTGTCAGTCTTCTCTCTCATTCAAGTGAAAGTCTAAGACACGTGTAAAAGTGAATGTAAACAGCATTCAAGAAACAGAATACCCATCCTAGGGATGAAAACATGTCAGCACTCCAGATGGCAATTTTGTCGCCAAACTCTCAGATGTCCTATATATCTGTATCTATATCTATATCTATATAAAAGCTATTCTCCCACTCTGTGGTTCACATTTACATGACTCTTTCCAATTTACTTGTGAGTAAAAAGGGATCCATCTGTGTTCAGGGCTTTATTTCACTAAATATCCTTTAAACTCTTTTTACAGTGCAATTCTTCTGCATTATTTTGGACGTGTATTCTTTTTAGTCCTTTTTCTGTAGCTTTTACCAAAAATTTTAACAACTTCATTATTTCTGTCTACAGGCTGGACACTTCCTATGGCAGTGTTTTCTTCCACTATGTATATACAGCCATGAGTCCTGCTGCCTCTTGCAGGGTCACGTTGTGGCATTTTGCAAGCTCCTTCTTGGAGGATTGCTTCTGCTTGCCCCAACAGATCTGAGGCTTGTTACCCTCAGTACTTTGTGATTGTTTTGTTTTCCCTCTAGAACTTGAATTCTTATCTGGCCTGGTCTAGTCTGCAGACAGAATGGCAAATTCTCACTGGTTTTTGTAAGTATTAATCATAGGGTGGTTTTGGAGCTTCTGGTCCCTGCTGTAATCTGATCTCCAATTAAATATTCCACAGGCCCTCCAAACCTGCATGTTTTACTCCTCTGTCTCAAAAGAGTAAGAAATTAAAGACTTCCCTCTTAGGAAGCTTTTATAACAAGTGGTATCTCTCAGAAGTTTAAGTTTCAATAGTCCTTATGTTTCTGTAATACAGTTGTGTACTTGGGCTTCTTCATGAAACTGTCAGCTGTGAAACAAATCCAATTCTTCTGCCTACCAATAGTGAACTTCATTCACAAAGATATGTCTCTGTGCCTGTAGCATGCCTGCTAGTCACTGCTTAGGAGATGAGCCATTGGCATGATGCAGGATTCAGGTAAAATTAGTTTGCAGTTGGGAATTTGAACACAGGGCATATTCTCCAGCATGCCTTTGAAACAACAGGAACTGTCAGGAAGGGTTTTTGGAAAAAAACCCACTTGGCAGCAAAGTCAGAGTCGGCAGAAGTGATGCCTGCCTGATAAACTCTAGAGAGCAGAGAGGATCACTGATCCATAGATTAATTCAGAGAATCTGGCCTTTGCTTCCAGCAAGGATTGTGGTGCTACAGTGTTGGGAGAAACAATGGACAGAACAAAGAAGCAGGTGTGAAAAAACCAAGGTTAAAACCAGTCCTCTACATTGAGGATCCCAAGGACTTCTTGATGTCACTTAGACGTTTATCTATGTCCGGGAGACCAATAAGCAACAAAAGACAATAGGAAAGGGAGTGGCCTGATGTAAGCAGTAGCAAGATACAATTCATGTGAAGAAGCTGTAGGTTCATAATAATTAACAGGCAAAGAAGAAATTAGCTTTGTAGAAGGCTGTGCCACATCTTTATGCAAAGGAGAAAGAGGTCTAAGCAGAAAGCTCAGCAATTGGCCCTCCTGTTGTAGGAAGAGCAGAAGAAATCAGATATATCAGCAACACACATGAATAATATGAATTCTCCCAGAGTAGTGAAGATAGCCACAGAGTGGCAAAATCAACTAAAGGTATTAACACAGACAAAGAGGTGGGAAGACTAAGAGGATGTGATAGAAATGTGTAAAAGGCATATTACATGCCAATCCCAATAGGCCAACAAATTTTGGGGAAAAGATACAGGAGTAAGGAATTGATTTATTTAAAAAAAACCAAGCAAGCCATTAAACCATCACTAAACTTGAAGATGGGAGCAGAGGCTTTGGTTTGGTGAGGAACAGCTTGCTGGACACGCTGACATACCAGTCTGTAGGGACATGTCTAAAGTGATAGGTGTATCTGTACTCTGAGCTACCTTACAGATGTTTTCCTCAGTAAAACATCCATTTAACTTTAGAAGCATGGAGTCTTCTCAGACTGATGTCACCTTTTACAATATACCATGATACATCGTTCAGCATGGAATATCACATCCTGTTGGTTGAATGAACTTACACTGAATGAATTTACACTGAACTGAAAATAAGAATATTTTTATTGGTGAATGATGACAACATGTATGCTATACTCTAGGTAAGTGTACATAGCTTACCAGATCCATCTGTCATAATGATAATATTAAAAAAAAAAAAACCACAACAAAATAGTCTGTGTGAGAAACATCAGTAGCCCTCATGGACTGAACATATATTTCTTTTTAAATAATCTTGCCAAAGGAATTTCTTCTCTTTTTCCTTCTGTGTCTGTACTTTAATAAAAATTGAATTCATGCAAGGTGGCAGGGCAGCACCAAAATACATAACCTGTTCTGAAGGTAAGATAATGGAAGAGAAATAAATTGTTTGTAAGAAATTCAAACCCTGGGAGAGAGATTGAAGAGATGCAAGGAGAACTTCGTTTGCTCTGTGTGGCTGTTACACACTTCTGTCCGCCAAGCCCAAGGTGACAAGTTGTTGACTCAAAAGGCTCTGCAGGAATGTTAAATGGTTATCGTTATTTAAAACTTACGCTCTATTAAGTGACAGCCACTTCTTTACATCTTCAAAACACTTTCCAAGTTCACACTAGTTAGCAAGGCTGGAGGCTGCTCTTTTTTATAGGCAGGCCTCCAGGTCTTTAAATCCTGCGGTGGAGCTGAGCTAGGGAGGAGTTACAAACAGTTTCTGCTTTCACTGGTCCCTGCTTGCTCTTTGTGGCACAGAAACAGTCTCAAATGGGTTGGCTTACTCTGGGGGTCATGGCTAGTGAGCCCAAGTCCCCTTTTACCTGTGATTACTGAGGGCCGTTTATTTAGAAGCTCTTTTAAGAAGCACTTGGCACACAAACTAAACAAACAGCTCCTGGGGTCCCCACAGGGCAATTCCGCAACTTCCCTGCTGGTTAGGGGAAACCTAAAAGTCCTTCATTTCAGCAGTCCAGGGCGAAGTTATATCTCATTTTTGGTGTTCACCCTGAATAAATGCCATTCTCTTATTCTAAATCTCTTACTGGGAGCTTTACAGTTCTTATCAAGCACTGTAAACAACCTACTTTCTAAAAACCTGTATTAGAAAGTTTGGAAAATTAACTATCAATAATGGTGAAGTTTGGGTTTGATTAGTGTCTGAATAATAAATATATCTGAAAATTGGAGGTGAAAATTTACCCCTCTTGAAGTCAGACAGCCCTCTTCCCCACTTTCAAGCATGTTGACTTTAGGGAACCATAGCTTCAGGAAATCTGTGACTTGTGTACTTCAGTCTCTGCTGAGGAGCCTAATTTTAGGCCCTTCTCTTTCAGTCTTGGCTCTAATTATTGCATACTCCTTTCTCTTAGATTCGTTCTCTCTGAGTTCTGTGACGTATTCTAAACAGTTTTCCTTGCTTTGTTTTGCAGCTGACTTTCAAATTGCTGTAATCTGTTCAATGGTACATGATTATTTCAGCTTAGAATATCTCCACCACACAATTCATGTGCTTTATAATTAAGAAACATTTATAATGAAAAACTAGATCCAAACAATGAAAGAGAAAGACAAGACTTGAATCATACAGCCAGGGAAAAAACAGCAACACCCCAAACCTCACCATATTAGAGGTCTAATTTTTTTCATGTGTCTAGTTCAGTGTTTTCGTCATCAGATGTTCTTTCCTTCTTCATCTGGCCAGCAATACAGTACAATGCTTCAAATATACTTTGGAGCAACTGTAATTTTTGCAACACCTGTGAAATTGCCTCTTCTTGCAACACTCCTTGCTCTCCCTTTATGCTAGAAGAAGAAAATGTTAGCTCGGCAGAAATCAGCATGAGAATTTAAGACAGTTAAGGTACATTAAAGTCTTTTATACTCATAAATTCAGAATTTTTCACTTAAAGGGCTTGCATTTTTTATGAATAGACAGTGTGTAAAAGTTGAATACATTCAGCACACTGTGAAAAATACCTTTGTTAAGAAAGAAGTCAGGCTGCTAGAAAATACCCATAATACCAGGAAAATATCAAAATGTGTGACAGTAGATGCACATTTTTGAAGCATGACCAAATAACATATCACTCGAAGCATTTCCCTACCCTCTTGTTGTTTTTTCCCCCCTGGAACTGGGAGGAAATGGATACTACATACCCACCCATTCACAAAAATCCTGGCGGGAGGCCAGCTTCCCTCTCTCTCTTCATCCCTGAGCCAAGCTCCGGTCTCTTTTCCCCTTCTCCTTTCTTACTCTTTGCAGTTGCTGCCTGCCAGATTTGTACCTATTTCAGCAACAAATGAGCTCTGTGAGGCCTTCTCACAGAGTTTCCCTAGTATTGCTTATTATCCACACAGATCTCCTCCCATGCTTCCTAAAACCTGCAGTTATGCTGGAGTCTGCCTTGTTGGGGATTTTTTTTTCTCTTTAGATGTTACTTTATTTTCCGATCCTCCTTTAACTAACTTTGTGTTCTTTCTTGTCTGTAGTTTCAAAGTGTCTGTACTGGCATAGGCCGCTGCCAGCAAGGGAGGCGGTGAGGGGGGGGAAAGTTCAAAAGCACTTGCACACATCCGTACGCCAGATCTTTGCCAATACCTCTTCCCCAGCTGTTTTGGCAGCAAAAGTAATACCTGTTATGGCGGCAGTGGCTGCTGCAACCACTCCAGATGCTATTGCTGGAGCAGTGTGGCAGGATTGAAACGCACAGTTCAACATGCCAGTGCCTGGGGGTTTCAGTCTGAAGCTGTCACATGAAAAAAACACTGTGTTCTTAATTGTCCCCATAGTGATTCTCAGCTGCTTTGGGAATGTGGGTTTTGGATCATGTCCAAAGTCTGATTTTTTTTTTCCTTTTTTTCCCCCCTCTTTTCCATGGTAGGGTTAACACCCTATGAAGAGACACTGGGTTATTAAATAGAGAACATTGGCTGGAAAAGCTCTTCCCAGCAGACACCTCTATATTTTATTTGACAGGCTGGAAACTCCCTGGCCTGCTTTAGCCTTCAGTCTGCTAAGGGCTGGTAAGGTATGAGCCTCTATGGGGGGGTTAATGTGTCCGTATATGTCGAAGAGTGCCTAGTACAGCCGTGCCCCGCTCGAGGTGCTGGCTCTGCTCACCGCTGCCCTGGGAGCATAATTGGAGCATTAGTTTAGCATCCTGCCAGCTGTGGCTGGGCTTGTTCCCACTCACCCTCAGGCCAGGGAGTTAGCATGGACCCCGTGAGTCCATCACAGTCCCAGGCACGGCTGGTGCTGGTGCTGGTGCCCACCGGTGCCCCACCAGCTCAGGTGCTGATGCCGATGGGCACCGTGCAGGCTACCCCGGCTCTGGGCTCACTGTCTGAATCAACAGGCCAGGAGCACAGCTGTGATGCCAGGGTTTGTGTTACCACAGCTCCGCTCTTGCTGGGACCCTGTGAACCAGACTGGGCAGATACAGTGCAAGCATGGCTTCGCTCATGGGGGGTCAGCAGCTCCAGGCTTCTTGTCCCACTCCACTGTCCCTGCTGTACTAGCAGTGGCCGGGGGCTGTGCTGAGAGAACAGGAGAGGAGGGTTGCTAGGGCAGAGGAGAGAGGCTGTGGCCTCTTTCTGTGGCTGCAGGGGTAGTCCCAGAGACAGCTTAGTTGTCCTTGCCATTTCTGGGCTGTGGGAGCATACCAGATCATTGTATGGCTCGTGTGTGGGAGACGCAGCTCCTAGTCCTCGGGAGAGCTTCACTGTTCTCTGGTGTCTGCACGTGCTGGTCACATCTCTGGCATGCAGGCAAAGCCTCAGTGGGCTGCTCCATACATGTACCAAATGTCCCTGGTCCTGGTAGAAATGCCTTCCTTAAAGAACTGAATACACAACACAGCACTTGAGAAGGCTGCTTTGGGTTGGTTAAGTTTCTTCTTCTGCCAGGCCTCCGTCAGAGTTCCCAAAAATTGTTACATTCAGAGTATGCTGTATGCTTTGCTGGGTTTGTATAAGTGAGGCAAGTGAACTGGATTCTCAGTCAGGCTTATTTCAGTCTTACCGTGTACATAGCCAGCCATCGGTGCAAATCAGGACTTACGCAAGTCCCCTTAATGTAGCTCTCATTTCAGTGTGGTCTTCATGCTCTTTCTCACCCACCAGCTCAGCTCCAGGGAACAAGGAGTTTCCCTCTGCTCAAGGCACACAGCTTCAAGCCAGGGTTTTCTCTCTGCTGAGCTCACGTGTGCAGGAGAAACAGCATCTGCCCACGAGCCAAGTGCTTCAGTTAAGAACAAACTTAATTGGGGATTATTTACAGAGGGTTTGCTGCCCTCCTGACCCCCACCCTGTTACGTGCAGCTCAGGAGCAGGGAGAGGAAGGAGCATGAGGCTCTCTTTTTCTCTCTAAGCCCGTGTCTGAAAAAGAGACTCTTCCCTGAATTTTTTTTTTTCCAAAAGTAAATTCTACGCCAAATCTGTAATCAGATACAAATAGGAACGAATGCCAGAAGCAAAGGCAGCCAAAGGGAGCTTTTCATCTTGAAAACCGCTTTCCCACCTGGCCAAGAAGTCCCCACATGTGGCTGGCACGGTGGGTCAGCCCTCCCATAGTCACCCATGAGAGCCTGCCTGGTGCTCAAGTGTTGACTCTCAACTCCGTTGAATCCTCGTTGTTGCTTCCTCACTTTGACCTTCTCAAAATCTTTCAGGTGAGGGGGGAGGAAAGGCATGTACCTCTTGTCCTGAGAATTTACATGCCACATCTGCCTGGAATGGATCGTACAGCCTGGGTGCTTTAGGAAGCAGCGCCTTAGATTTCTGCTAGAACAGACCAGCCTTGTGTGTGAAGGAGAAGGTGGTAGTTGCTAGTCCTTTTGAATCATCTTCTCTTGGTCTCAGCTTCTACTGTACCTCATCATAGGATCATTCACTGCGTCCCAGTTCAAGGTTTGTTGTTGACGATTGTCTCTGTCCTTGGTTCCCTGCAAATTCTACCCATGATGTACTAATGAATCCGCAGGCCTATGAAAAATAGCTTTCCAACTCCTACCTGCTTTAACCATTTGGGACTGTTCAGCAAGTTCTGGAGATCCATTTTGGTGAACTGAAGAAAATACTAAATATACTTGTTGCTTCTTTATATGTTTGCACATAAGAAAGGGACAAGCCCCTCTTAGTTGCTTTTCATCTGCACTGAAGGGCAGCTTGTGCCACCATTATTGTAAACATCAGTGAAGTGTTGCCATCTTGTTTTGACTAATGAGAATATGTCACCAAGAGGAATCTAGGAGCACAGGCTATTGTTGATGCTGCTTGTTCACATTCCTCTATCAAGAAGGCTGCTGAACTCAAGCGTGATTGAGAGTCTCTTGAGGATGACCCTGGGCTTGGGCATCAAGTGAGAGGTCATTTTTTCCAAAGAGATGTCACCCGAAGTTAAACACTCGGAAAAGACAAGCCACGGTGATCTCTCGTGGAGCTAAAACAGAGACCTGTATTTCTTCAGTGAATGCTCATTATGTATTTCACTCTTTAAAGTACATTCATAAGATGCTTACATGAGTTGTTCTCTTTAGCTCATTTGAGGTTTTTATTGCTGCAGTATGGGTAGATGAAATGAAACTAATGGCAGACTGCTCAAGCAAAGAAAGGAGCAGAAATAACACTTGCAGAGAAAGACGGGATGATGTTTTTTCTGTGTTCCTAGGACTCTTCTCTGTGTTTGTGGGTCAGAGGATGCAGTATCTCCTTATCTCTGAACTGACTCTCCCATGGAGCTTGTCCATTTGTGGCAAGAGGGTGTACTGGATTTGGAAGGAAAACTGTAGTCTATTGACTGGTGCTTGTGATGGAGCTTAGATTAACTCTGGCACCTTGAACCACCAACTAACAAAACCATGTGCTGTTTGGGTACGCATAACATCTTGCAGAAGCTGAGTGAGATCACTCTGAGAAATAAAATTGAGGGGGTGTCTTTTAAATACCAGGGCGAGCTGGTGCATCTCCTCCTTGATTTGGATGATCAAACAGAAGGTAGAACTGGGACTTGTACATGCAAACTCTTCTTATTTTGCTATTAATAATATATGAAATAAATATGTGCAATAAAGGAATAGACAGTGTTGTTGTCTGTTAAGTCTTGTACTACTTAGTTATTCGTACCAAAGATGCTTTAAGGAGAATGGCCAGGCAAATTTCAGCTAGTAGCTCAATGTGCTAGGGAACAAAAAACTGCAACAGAGGAGTCACTGGAATGTTGTAAAAAACTTGTACGGAAGTGGTCTGTTTCAAGTTGAAGATTGGGGAATGGCATAATAAAAAATAAATTGTTTTTCCCCTTTTTGTATTGGAAAAGCCTCAGGCCATAAACATCTTGAAAGAAATTGATTTTTTTTTTTTTTTACCCTTCTGAATGGATCAGAGTTGCTTGAAAAACATCATATTGTTCGTACATAGCCCAGAAGAGCCAGCAGGGTTTAGAGTCCTATTTTTAGTGTCAGTAAGTCAACGAGCTTGGTACGCTGGGAAATCCCCAACTCCTGGCACCTAAAGGTTAATATTATCAGCTCTCCAAGAACTGCTTTAGAAGATATTGTAGTTCCATTAGCTCAGCTTGTGTTATCAATTGTAATAATAATAGTAAATTTATTGCTTGTATTATCGCAGCCACTCGAAGAGCTAAGACTGTTATTTTCTTCATGCTGAAACTTAGGGGCTTTTTTATTTCCACTTTAAACCTAAATTCAGCCTTTCCACTAAAATGCTCAGAAAGGATCTTTCTACCTCACGTTTTTTAGTAAATAATCCTCATAAACCCAGATTATGGTCTTAAAGCAGAATGTAGAAGAATCCTCAACTGTTAATAGAGAGGGCAAAAAAAAAAAAATAGCCTTTATACAGGAAACATCTATGTAGTCAAATAAAAAAATCATTGATACGTGATGTGCAGTTCTGGTATGGACCAAAACCTGTGCAAGCAACTTTAAAGATGATCACAGTTAAAAACCACAGATTTTAATGCCAACAGATACCATTTGTAACACAGATGCACTGTCCAGCCATCCCCACGTATCTAGGTGTTCAAAAGAATAATTTTGTGTATGTGAGTGTGCAAAATGCGTACATACCTATTGAAAGATCCTGTACTACATACCTGCTCATGTGTGGTTTTGTTGGATCTTTTTATTTGCTCACAGGTTATGAAACCTGGAAGTTTTACTTTTTCCAGCTTTTCTCTGCAACCATAACAGCTGGGAACATACGTGTGGGTTTTTTGGTTGTTTTACTTTTTTTTTTTTTTTAAATGAAAGCTGAGATTCTTGCTTAGTGACATGACTGAAAAGACCGGAGCTTAAAAAAACCCCCAAAACACTGAAAAGAAAAATAAGACTCATGATAAAATCACAAGAGCTGCCTACACTGCCTCCTCTGAAATTAATGATAAACCAGTCATTGACTTAGTGGGACTTAGTTTCACCCTGAGAATCAAAATAACTGAAAATTACGTTTTGAGTCACTGCAAGGTTAAAGCTGTGGTTGCGGAGGTGTCCTAACATTCATGTCCATATTTGACAATACTTGATTCCCCCTAATAAAAATGTTATCTGTTCCTCTCCTCTTTATATGCCAGCTGGAATAACTTCAGCACTCTCACAGCTTGTGAACCGTTAACCTACAGCCAGGTACGGTCTCTGCTCATGAACTTTTTGGAGGATTTTTAGATTTTTTGGTTGTTTCTTTTTGACTGAGAATGGATTTAAGAGCATATGGATAGTTGATAATACATTTTTTAATGCTGTGCTAAAGTGTTGGGCATACCATGGGTCTGTGCTTCATGACTGATGCCAAGAGATGCCGTCCCGGTAGCTTGCTGTGATCGCTCCAGTGATGATGGTAGTGATGGACATGGTGAGAGTGCCTTTGCTTATAATGAGCTGCCTTTCCCTCAAATATGCAAATGCCAGTATTTTGATTAAAACTTTTCAGTTGGCACAAAGCAGTAAAAACAGCAGGGAGTGTCAGCAAACTCTGTTTCTGAGCCGCTTTGCTCTCTTGAGGGTGTATTCCCTGCTCGGCGGCAAGTGTCCCGCGGAGCTGCAGGGGCGTGCGGTGGGGAGGGCAGGGGACAGGAGCCTCCTAGCACTGGCTGCCTTCCCTCACCTCTTCTCTCCGTGTCTGGTTGTCTTTTTATTTCCTCCTCCTTTCATAGTTGTTTCTGGGATTTGAGAGTATGCTCCTGGGGCATTCAAATCACCATGTGTATTTTGTCCAGAAAGAAATAGCTTAGGGCTTTATCTGGCGGTTTGTTGGCTGTGCAGCTTTCTTGCTCTTTTGTACAACTCTCTGCTGTGTGCCAATTTAAGGACTCGGTTAAATAACGATGGAGGTGCGGTAACCTTTCCATTGCTAAGGTAAAACTTGCTTCCCTTTGTGGAGCCTAGTACACCAAAGCAGGCTACCAAAGCAGCACTGCTTTTCCAGTTTAGCTGATGCTACTGGATCACCACTGAGTTTATTATGGTTTCATAACTCACCCAGGGCTGGCAGCGAAGGTTTTGGCTTTTCTTTTTTTGCCTATGCAGTGGTAGTGATAGTCATCGCTCTCAGCCCTGCAGATAATCTCTTCAGGGTTATCATTTACTTACAAACAGCCGTGTGAAGTATTTGTGAAAAGGCTTTTGAAGTGGCGTTGCAGGCGGATGCTGCCCGAGCTGCAGAGCACGCAGTGTTTACTCAGGGGCAGAGGATTTCTCTGCCCGGCGTGGTTCTCCTCAAGTGCTCGTATTCTGCGGCTACGCTGTTTGCCTTTCTAATGAAGTGAACTGTTTGTTTGAAATATGTGGTAGAAGGTATTTAAACAGAGACTAAAGTAAACTTTCGGGCTGTTCACATAAGCCGTGCATATCTGGTTTGTGAAGTGAAGGAAAACAATTTGGCTGCAGCTTACCTCTGGGAAGGGCAGTTAGGAGCTGTTTAAATAATGAACTGGGATGCGGCGGATGTTGCTGCAGCCTCTTACGGGCCTTCTGTGATGACTGCTGCTCATGTAGGCTTCCTTGGGATGCTGCCTCCATGGAGAGCTCAAAATTACTGTCGTTATTTAAAAAGGGGATTTATTCATTAGCTGCGAAAACTTGGGTACATTCATATTTGATTAAAACCATCCCAATTAGACAATGGACTGTTGAGAGCCAACATATGCTATTGCCTTTATAACGTCATTAGTAACCCAGAGTCCCCACTTTGAAATAAGATCGTGCCCGAGTGCGCAGACATCTGTTTCTGCCTAGCCAGCTGGAGGTCAGCAACATAACTTAAACTGCTAATCCTCATTGTGGAGAGGGGAACAGGAATCTGAGGAAGGTAGTAACAAATGAACTTGGATCCTGCTCCTGGCAAGGCACGAGGTATCGATGGCTGATACAATGCTTGGAACATGCACTGCAGAGCTCTGGTAATAAGTTTCTGCCTAACCGCAAGCAGAAGTTCAGAGAGCGAAGGAGGGCTGGGAGAAGTGATACTCTTTGTGGTTATGGCATTACAATTCGTCTCGGAGAACCTCACTGCTGTTCCCGGCTCCGCCACAGTTGTGCCTGATGGGAGTCTTAGTCGGCTGCAGCACAACGTTTCTCAACAATGACTGGCAAAACGGAGATCTTTGGTGGGGAGCGCTTTTCACCCCCTGCCATAGCACAAAACAATTAAAGCCGGTCATGTGGGGAGTTCAGGAGCAGAGATTTCCAGCCCTGTCCAATAGAGACCATATGTTTCCATCCATCATTTATATTTTTTGGTGGGGAAGAAAGCGCCAAGTTGGTTGGGATTACAATGCCGCATCCTCTGGCATTGTTTCCCCGTGCATTCTCTTCGGGAGCAAGGGGAGTCACAACACTTCAGACTCCTTGGGTTCAGCATAGAGATTAAAACAAACAAAAAGTCCTTATGCTCCTGGAGTGCAATAAATATGCTAGAATTTCAATAGGATCCAAACAAGCGACAATAGTAGCATTAAGAGCTGGCAAATCCTTTGATGTTATTGACCAGAAAAGGACTGCTGTCGTCTCTGTCACGAACATTTAAACTTTTGACCTCCAACCTTTGTGTCAAACGGCTTTTCCATATGGAGGGTTACTATACCTCTCTGAGGGCCGCTGCATTTAGTAGAGCATCAAACACTCCACTGGCGGGAAACTGATGCTTAATGCGTTGGAAAAGCTCCAAGATTGCCAGAGGGTGGGACTGAGGAGAGCTGTCTCCTCTTCTGTCGGAGGGTAAATGAAGTCCCCCGTGAAGTCCCCCGTTTTCCTATAGCCAGATTGCGTCTGAACTCTGCACAGAAATGCTGAAGGGAGGATTGTGTCTCGGTGGGCAGGGGATAGACATCTTGAGTTATTTTTATTTCCACCATGTGCTTGACATTAGCCGTAGACCAAAGCCCTCTTTTGTGCCGCGTGTTGTGCAAACATACAACTGAAAGATGGGCTTTTACAGGCTCAGGAAGTCTTCATGCTTGTGCCACAGAACTGTATGGGCTGAAGTCCCACAGCTCGGGCACTGCTCTTGGTGATGTGCTGGCTGAGTGTCAGGGGAAGGGGTTTGCAACCATCTCGGCCTTGGGGAACATGCCAGGAGTGCACAGAGCATGAGGGACCATTCTGGCCCACACCACAGGTCCATCTGGCCTGGTATCCTTTCCAAGCAGTGACCAAAAGCAGATGCCCAGGAGTTAATGTAAGAACGTGATTCTCCTCTCTTTTTGCCCCCAGGCACTCTCCCAACTTCCCAAAATTTGCAGACCAGGAATTTCCTGGTCCATAAGTGTTTTCTACACATTTGGACCCTTACTGCATTTCTTTTCTGTGACTTTCCCCTTGAGGCCATTTAAACTTTCGGTGTCTGTAGCCTCCCTGTGGCAGTTGGCCGTGTGTCAGGGAATGGTGGTCTGCGTGCCTCATACTAACTTGGCCATCTTTCCCCTCTTCTGTCTCCTGTTGTGTCCTCATAGCACCTTTGGCTTCTCCTCTAGGATGTAAAGAGAGGAATTAAAAGCAGTGGCCTCCTCTTCAGTGCCTCCTTGCCTACCCAGAGGTGCAGAAGAATGGTCCTTTCTCACTTCTCTCATATTTGTGTGATTGTGCTCCACGTTATTCTATGTTTTCTCCCATCTTGTCCCTTAATCACCAAACTGAAAAACATGGCCGTGCATAGGCAGGTAATGTAACTTTTCCTCTGGTCTGCCTGGACTGGAAGCTGGTGAAAGCGATGCTGTTGTACCATCTGTGGTAGTGCCAAAAGGTCAGTCAGAGACTGGGGGGCCCTGTTGTGGTAAGCACTGTAGACAGGTGATATAGAGATGGAAACTGCCCTGAAGAGTTTGCTTTTGTGCTGTTGCTATGCAGAAGAATTTTGCTAATGCCATGGGTTGCTTTGCCTGCTACTGCATTTGTATGCTCCTGCCTGTTCGTGTCTCCGTTCTTCCATTTTTCCTTTTCTCTCATTAATGGGAGTGGTTTTCCTCTCTGATGAGGCTGGACCTACCCACGGAGCCCGTGACACTGGAGTCCTAGCAGTGAGGCTTGTGCGAGTAGGAGGCGGTGTGGGCAGGAGAGCTCAGGAGATGCTGGAGCTGGTTCTGCAGCCAGTTGGTGCCCCTACTCCGCAGCTCTGATGCAACCAGGTGCAGCATCTGGATTTGACACAACATGCTGCTAACTTGGGGCTGCCCTCACGGGGTGTAAGGACCATGAGTGTTAATCAAGCTGAGGTGGTTGACTCCGATTTCTTGATTTGTCTTTTTAAACAAGTATGCTCGGACATACGTGCCCTTCATCCCATTTCTCAGCAGTGGTGTGAGCTGTAAGTGGGTGATGCAAAGGCTGGGCCGCTTTTGGTAAGCAGCACTTAGTTCCCTAAGCAAGAGAAGTGTAGACCAGATCCTGCCACTATGTCTGCTGAGAGGGGATGAAGGTGAAGGTGTTGATAGGACTTTGTGAGGAACTTCCCATATGCTGTAGAGAGAAAAGCTGCTTGGTGGGGAAGGGGAACTGGTGGGGATCCGAACAGTGATCCTAAAAACCCACAAAAAGCACGGTTATATCTAAAGCGGATACTCTCACCCTCTGAGTAATAGGAAACAAAGAAAAAGTTGTCTGTAAAGAAAAACAAACTTAAAAAAAGATCACGAGCAAAACCCGAGAGAGGTTTGTAAAGAATGAGCAGTTTTAGGCAATTGAACCTATCTTTTTAAAGAATTAAAGAAATAATGGGTAGTGGATAAAATACTGTTATTCTAGCTCTTTGTTGGGACTTTTCACTGAAGAGGGTCTGAGTGTCTCAGAAGGGATATCTCTGTGTTAACAGTGACCAGACTGAGGCACAGGGAAGTGGTGTAATTTGAGTATGGCCCTCTTCATTAAAAGTATTTGCCTCAAAGCTTGGCTTGAAAAAACTAACTCAGATTGAGTGAAATATCGACAAAATGACATTCTCAAAAATAAGCTGAATGAGCACTTAGGATGAATGTCAATAGGGCAAATTAAGGGAACTCGCCATACTTTCCATCTTCAGTAATGATCTGAAACAAAAAGATACCCAGCATAAAAATGAAATGTAGGGGAGAAACTCTCTAAGCAGCTGAGGGAGGATGAGGGAACAAAGAGGAAGGAAGCAACTTAAAGTCAAGAATTTAGAAATGTCAAGAAGTAATAATCAAGAGCCAGTTTGTGTTCCGTTGCTTGACTTGAGCAGTGCCCATTTCACCAGCAGTCCCCTAGAAATGGTAGGGTAGGTCAGTGCCACATGATGAAGGCACTGTCTCATAGTGGGAAAACGAAAAGTAATGGTATTTGAGACTGTGTACAAGAAACACATACTCCTACTGGAAAGAGAAATTCACAGAAATAGGTTATTTGTATTATAAATTTCTGAGGCTGCCTCCTCCTAAACAGTGTCATGTCAGCCTGCATGAAAACCTGATGCCCAAGAGTGGAAGGGTGACAACTATATATCTCTCCCAAGCTCGAAGAAACCCAGGGAGCAAAACCAAGTGACTGTGATTAATTTAGAATATGGACATAGAGATTAAAGGATGCAATAAATGTATATTATCAAGTGGCCTGACAGCACATGTGATAACTATCTGCTCATCTGCAAGAGCTTCAAAAGTGTAAACACCGCAGGAGGAGAGTAATTGCTAGGGATGCTACGGAGAGAAGTTAAATAAGTATGAATATTTGGATGAAATTTTAAAAAATCAGGTTGAACAGCAGGGAAAAAAAAAATCTCTCCGAGTGTTCATCTGATTGTGCATCCCATAGAATCTGAACTGGTTTAATATCTAAAAATAGACATAATTGAGCTAATTATACTTTCCCTCTCTAATTCCTATCATGCCATAAATTACTCATCAAAGCTGCTAAGTATAACCTATTTCTAAGTCTTTCACCCTGTGGTCCAGACCTTCAGCTGCTGGAAATCTGTTTAGCTACAGTGATTTTCATCATGCTATACTGATACCCAACTGTTTGAGGTTTGGCCTTTCAAATAGCTTTTAAACTTGATTCTGGTACACAGAAGATCACACAAGTCTCCAAAGCACCATTTAAACAAATAACATTTGCAGACTGACTCACGCTGCTGCTTTATAAACTTCTAAGGATGTTACCAAAGCTCGCTGAATTACCCAACTTGTCTTTATTTGTTCCCCCATCAAATCAGCAGCCATACAAGGTTGCTTTTGGATTTTTTTTTCTAGTTTCTAACTTTCTGTTACCTCTCTTTAGCCACATTTACCTTTGCATCTTACAGATATTTGTCATTGCTGAGTTAAGGCGTGCAGCTGATAGCAGGGCATTTGAATGCTTTCCTTGAGCTGTGTTGAGCCGTAGGGAATAACTAAGCTGTTGTGTGGCAGCTCCTTGTTCCCACTGGTCAGGAAGCCCACATTAAACCTCTGCTTAGTAGTTTGGAGTTGAGAGCCTTGCTGTGAGATTTCTCCTTTAGTTCTCTCCAGCGTGGATCAGGATTTATTTCTTTTATAATCTTTTCATTTCCTTAGTTTCCACTTTGTAGCTTATATTCAACCACTGGAATTTGCTGTGTGTTCCAGAAGTGCGTATGCACAGGTACATAGGTACCAATTATTTGTGTACATATTGTGGTTATGCATCCAGTTACTTGCTGCTCCTACAGAAGGAAACGCTGAGAATGTGCTCCTTCATACACATGTGTAATCAAAGGTGGGAAGCATTCCTGAGCAGCTGGGTGAAATCGTTTGTCTGGAGTTGTTGAGAGTTAAACATGGATGCTTGTTTTGTTCTCCATAATTGGGGCGGGCGATTTTTAAGCGTTGGAGGATGCACTGACACATGGTTCACAAGAAGTTAGGGGGAGCAACAACAAAACAGCAAGTGTGTTGCAAGGCAGAAGCTGAATTATTTTTTCACTGCAGAGTCCATCGGAGGTAGTGGAGGGAGGGATTTCTTTTGTCAGCTTCCTGGCAGAGGACAATTTGTCATTTTCTTGCGGAGACCACGTTATTAAGTTAGTTAAGAAATGCTGCGTGGGATCCAGAGGTTATGAAAAAGATGAGCTGTGCTGTACCAAGAGCCAGCTGCGTTAGATGAAACAATTTTCCCTCCAAGTAACATGGTGATGAGGCTGTCTCATCATCATCAGCTTTTCCTGAAAGCACTGGTCAATGTGCAGATGCTGACTATATGCAACTCTTGCTCATGTTCATGAGGGTTTTCTGAGGTTGCTTATAGGATGAAGTAGCCAGTGTTGTTTGGGTGGAAGAAGCCACTGGGGTGGGATATTCCTGGTGCATTTCTACCAATTTGCTGTTTGTTCTTGGGCATACTATGCTAGCGTTGTGCCTTGACTTTCCTCCTCTGAAAATGTGTGTCCTGGGGAGGCAGTGGGGTGGCAGTGCTGTGCCCACCCCGCTCCCCAGGCAAGTTGACGACTGCATGGTCGGGGCAGCACAAGGAGTCCTTCCTTTGCTAACCAGTGAGTCCAGCCCAGTGGAAAGTCACTTGTAAGTCATGGGGCTGTGATGAACCGCAAATTCTGTTCCTCAAGAATTTGAGACATTTCAGTCCAAGGTGTTTTGTACATGCATTATGTTTATTACCCTGCAAGTCTGTCTCTTACTGATTTGTTTTTTTTCTTTTTCTGTTTTGGATGGGCGAACGGCAGGGAACACTGGAATCAGCTGAATGGACTTGAAGTTTAGTTAGTATTCCAGAAGGCAGTCCTGCTCCTCAGACAGCAGAGTTGCAGTGACTGGGAGGAATAATAATACGTTCAAACTGAAATAAATCCAGTAGTTATTTAGCCAGTACCTGCAGCAAATTTGGCGTATTAAAGACCTCTCAGTGCCAGCTGATGAAATAATTTCCAGCCACTTTTCTTCCAGCACACCGATAACTGCTCCTCCTTCATGTGTTTGGCCTGATGGTTGTTGTGGAACTACTAAAAACAATAAAACATGTTCTCACAAGGTGTTTTAAGTTTACAAACTAAAAAGCAGCAAAATGGATGACAGGGATCTAAGATGCCCTGAAGTCTTAATTTTCAGTTTCACAAAGGTAGAAATTATTTTTCGGCTGTAACAAGAGGCACAGAGTTGGAGCTGGGCTCTAGTTTGTGAGGTTTGGCCTGGAACTCCTGTGGTTTATTTTTAAGATCAGTG
Organism: Strix aluco; assembly: GCF_031877795.1. Lineage (NCBI taxonomy): Eukaryota > Metazoa > Chordata > Aves > Strigiformes > Strigidae > Strix > Strix aluco. The sequence goes on from NC_133931.1 coordinate 162,197,542, forward strand.
TACAGGCTGTGCAAGCACAAGCAGAGGGTAGGGAGGGGAAGTCTGATCATCATTAATACACACAGACACATGGAAAGGATGTGATCTGATTGAAAATTGTGGTTTTTCTCTGAAAGTGTTACATCTACTGTATGTTACAACAATTAACTTTTAGTATTACCGAAACGGAGAGGACTTACCAATTAAAAATTCTTTTTCTCACTCTTCTTCTGTCCATTTCTTGGCTTTATCTGTTTATTTGCCTTTTTTTCTTGGTTTTGCTGTGGCTTTTTCTTCTTCCTACTTAAAATCTCCTCCTCTGTGAAGTCAGATAGTGAGTAGTCACGTCGCTGTCAATGCGACGGTTGCCACATCGGAAGCGTGCGTGTGTATGCACGCACACACGGACGGACCCCCACACGGAAAAGCCTCCTGAGATAACTGGCTGTAGCACATCTGTGGATCAGCCTGCAAAGAAGCAGTGCTTCAGATGGCAACCAGCCACACTTGAAGCAGCAACCCCCGTCACCGTAGGGAGACTCTTCAAAGTGCACAAAGTTAAGTGCATGCATTAACGTGTGGCTGTGGCTCAGTCATTTTTCTTCCTGATTAAAGCCTCTGTATAAGCATACGTGGAGAACATAACTCACCCCTTTCTGAAAGAGACCTAAAAAACCCCCCAAAGACAACATGTGCTCTTATTGAGCCCTAATGCAAGCTGTAATTAAACAGAAATCCAACATAGGATCTTTGCTTGGCAAAAAAGAACCTAATTCTTGCCATAAAACCTGGCAATACCATTAAGTTCAGATCAGTTGAAGTGAATGTACGTGAAGAAACAGTGGTGCCCTTAGGGACTCTGCAAACCTGAATATTAGAAAATTCCCATCTGGTGATCAGCTTAGGAACCAAAGGAAGTGTAGAAATTTGCTGGCAAACTCTTCAAAACTGTTCTGCGTATTGAAAAGACATTAGAGGGGAGGCTATATTTTGCCTGATACTGTTCCTGTTACATCTGTTGTGAAAGCTTGGTACCACCGAGTTCAGCGTCAAGACCATAATGAATTTAAGCAGGAAGGAGATTTCACCTCAAATGAGGTTATATCTGAGATAGAGGTTTGCACCTGCCTCAATTCTGACATTTAATTTGGTGAGCTGATTGTCCTGAGGACAAATCTGCTAAAACATACCAAGGGCTTCCTGTGTTGGGCTGGAGTCCTGTGTTGGCTTGGTCCTGATCGCACCACACAGGTGCAGGCATCGGGGCCACACTGGGTGCGTTCAAGCTGATGCAGGCGTTTTCTACAGTAGCAAATGTTTTCTTGATGTGCTGAAAAACACAGCCTGTCATTTCAGCAGCCGTCTTCCTCAAGGGTTTGGCAGGAATCACAAGGTTCTTGAGCAAGTCGGTTAGCTGAGGGCAGAGTTTTACTAGCCTTATTACCACAGCCAAGCTTTCCAAATGTAGTGATCCCATAACTGAGTAAGGCTTATTTGAGAGACTACAGAGTCTACAGAGAAGTTACCCTTAACTCCAGTGAGCTTCGGAGCAGCCCAACCTCTTTGCTGTTGTCTCAAGATGTTGCACAGCACCTTTGAGCCAGTTGGCATCATCTACCTTTCCACCAAGTCTTGCAGTGCATTGCTGCTGCCAGCTTCATCTCATCAGACTTCAGTTCAGGTTTGCAGTTCAGCAGCAAGGACCATACCTGTCATTTCTCCCAGTTTCTTTCCCTTGATGCTGCAGCGGAGCCCTAGGTTGCCGACCTTCAGAGAACAAGTGTAAGGTCTCTTCTTTTTTCCTGTATGGGAGTGATTGTAATTTGAGAGAGATTTTCCTATTCACTGTCTTTAAGAAGGCAGGAAAGATTCTTGAAGAAGAAATAAAAAGGCACGTTTTACACAACAAAAAGTCAGCATAAATTGACATATTTTCCAGAAAATCTCACAGTGCTAAAATTGATGAGTTTGTAGCATTTCAGGCCGTTGTATCTCCCATTTTGTTTTGAGGAGACCCTGTTAGCTATGCAAGAGACAGGAGAGCATCTGAAGGAATCTTACAGTAGTAGGCAGCAGAGAATTCAGAAGGTGGCAACAGCTACCAAATTCAGCAATGAGTGAGGAATGTGTTTAAGTGTATTTCCAGTGCCTTGGCATGTCCTTACAAGTTCTTGAAAATAGTGAAATTTAAGCACAGAATCAGATACTTCTGCTGAATTGGAGCTGAGGGCTCCAGATACACGGGCAGCATCTGTCTGTCTTGACTCCTGTACTGTACACTTACATCAGGGAGTCTCTGCAAGGATGTAATTGAAGGATTGGTCCAGGAGTTCATGGTTGCCTTTGCATGTCTGTAAGAAAACTGCGTGGCATATGCTGTGGTGGTTTGCATCTCAGTCAGAATTTTTAAGAAGTTGCAAATGCTAATAAATAATTTCCCTCGCAGAATAGGAATTTAGATTTTGTTGATTCGTTTTGGTGGGAGGAGTTCCTCTTTGCTAAGGTTAAGAGTTTTGTTCCTCACACTTTATAGTCAGAGCAGGTATTCTGTCTTTTACGCTAAGTTGCCCCCTGGTTTTCTAGATAGGTAGAGCATGTCTCACAAACAGCCAGGAGTCAGCTAGGTCCAGGCTCAGTTCTATGAGTAGTCTAACTCGTTTTTTACTCAGCTACAGCATAAATAATAGCGGCAGAATGCGCCTGTAATATTCTGATGGTGCCTTTAATGAAATAGTTACTGGAATGTGCCTGTAATATTCTGATGGTGCCTTTAATGAAATAGTTACTGGAATATGCCTGTAATATTCTGATGGTGCCTTTAATGAAATAGTTACTGGGTGTGATATGAAAAAGCAAAGTGAAACTGGCTACATCCCGAGTTACTGCTTTGCAAACTTCTTACTATGTATTTCCATATAAATACATGTCAACAGATTACATTTTTATGGAGTTTCAAGTGAATTCCAAGTGAAGCCCTGGACGATGGGTGCTTTGGCAGGTCTCTGTTTGATCTAAGAGTCTTTCCATATAAATATGCAATGTTTTTCAAAGTGGAGTGGTTTTGGACCCCCAAGCATGTAGAATTTACTGCCTACCTCTGTGCCAAGGGCTGACCCAAACATGGCAGAATTTGAATTCTCTCTGTAAAATTGACTCCACTAGTTCTGCACATTATTCTCCCTGTCTCCCATTTAGCATGTTAGTCTGGTGACAGTAGAGTACACAGCACTTAGCAGCTGGTTTGTGGAACCATCAGTCAGGAAATTATATGATAAATAGGAGGTAGCCAGGTTTAGTGGCACTTTATTCTGCTTCAGCAGTTTTAGCCTGACTTTGGAAAAGTCATCATGTGGTTTTTCTTAAGGGTTGGAACAGGAGATGGCTACAGTGTAGTAACTTATTACACATACACTTGAGTTATGATGTTCAGCAGCTGTATTGCTCATGTGTAAATAATAAACTGTGAGATGGATAATTATGTTGGGTTTTGATATGCAGCTCTGCTCCGGTCGGTGCAGGGCTGACGGAGACAGCTCCCTGTGCCGTGATGGAGTACGGCTGTTTCCCAGATGGAAACTGCAAACAAGATGCAACCAAGATACACAAAGGGCCTTAATGTGAGAGGACTCAAAAAGGTCCTTGAAGATTTATATCCTGTGTGTTAAATACAACTTGTTGGTGCTCTGCACTGCGCAGGCCCCACAAAGGGGATGCCCTTTTTGGGTCGTTTAATACTCATTTTCCATTTCCCAGATGGGGAAGATAGGTGATCGCATTCAGGAGGGTTAAATGGTGTTCTGCTGCATAAATATTGGGACTGCTTTAATGGGTAGGAGCTCAGGCTGGGCGAGGGTGGGACAGTGAGGAGGCTCCGTGTCCTGAGTGGGGTTGCTTGCCTTGGCCAGGTGGAGCCCGTCCTGTCTGTGGTCTCACCCATGCTTCACAGACTCACCCTTCAGAGACACAGAGGGCAGAGGATGCCTGTGCATCTACGAGGGCATGAGTGACTTACTTCTTTGCTGAAAAAATGGTGGCAGAGTTTTTATGGTAAAATGCCAGACATCTGCTTTAAAACCTCCTCCCTTTGGCTTACGCTGCTGTAGTCAAATACCAGCGAAGTAGGGAACAGGGCAGACAGGGAGCTGTGCTAAAATACACTTCTCATGCCCCTTTTCCCCTTCTCCACCTTGGCAGCTGGTGAGGAATGTGTTTTAGGAGGTGGCAGCCAGCATCTTCCACTCAGATGATGACAGTGTGTTCACGGGGGTACTTGGTCATCTGTGACCCACCTTTACTCCTTTACTCCTGCTGAAGCCCAGGAGTGCTTGCCATGGGGAGTGAAGCTTGCAACAGATTGCATGCCAAGGTCCAGTTGGTGCAGCAGAACCAGAATTAAAACTACCGCCAGTTTGACCTCCCAGCTCACAGTAGTAAGCCACAATTACTTTTCATTTATGGTGCCTAAGCCCTGAGTCAGTGAACGGCAGAAATATGCTGTGGCTGATCACATGCTGGCGATGTTTCGCAAAATCAAGCCATGAAATTGGACAGGCTGCGTCAGATGTTTCCAGATTTTCCTGAAATACTAGGAATATTTCCTCAGAATTTACACGATTTCCCCTTTGTTCCCTCCACTTAATCCCTCAGGGCCATGAGGTTTGTTCCTCTAGTTCTTTCTCTTGCTTCAAAACATGATAATAAACCAACGCAACTTTTGACAAACACAAAGGGGAAAAATCTTTTTTTTTTTTTTTTAACCATCTCCAGTTGGCATGAGGGAACTGCTTTCACAGATAATATAATCTAAGAGGAGGATTACATTTTGCTGAATAAGAAAGGCAGGAAATACAAAGAGAAGATACCTTCAAGAGTCAGCAGGCAAAACTGAAATAGGCTTAGTTTTACTTCCAGTGCATAATAAAAGTTTTCTTTCTTTCTAGAAGCATTTTAGTAAATCCATGTTTGGATTCTAATCTCGGTTTTTGGTGTCGGATAAACACATGACTTCATCCAAAGTGGCAAGTGGGTAATAACTGTGCAGGATGGGTTTGTTTCGTGCTGCTGGAGATGCTCAGCATCTCGTTTGGACTTTGAACATTTGGGAGACAACGGTGAGCAGCACGGTTGGCAATAACCTCCTCTAGGCACACAAATCACACCGGTGTGCTGGTGTAGAGACCTGTGGTCTGTGTGCATTGTGTGCATTGTGTGCAACCTGTGGTCTGTGTGCATTGTGTCCCCCAAAGCTGGGAGGCAAGGTGGGGAGCTGTGGGGTGGGCTTGCGCTTGACCCCTCAGGGCAGAGCCCTTGGGGGCAACGGGGGTGCATTCCCCCTTTTGTTGGTCTTGTTGCCCAGGCTCTCCGGAAACAGTGGGGAACAGGAGCCCTGGCAGCTGCAGAAACCCCCATCTTGTGAAAGCCTTGGAGGAGATGGGGCAGGGGAGCTTACTGCAGCCGTCGGTCCCCAGGTCTCCAGCTGTGGGGACAAAGAAAGCACCCTTCCTTTTTAAGAGTGGTGTATGAAATGAGTCCCCTTGTCCTCAGGCACATTTCTCCGGATGAGGCCATTGGTGTGATGCAGTTGTTAAGCATCTCCAGTACAGCCTTTCCCAGTTGCATTGCCCTTTTAACTCTGTTGTCTGATTTACTCCAGATAGTAATTTCTCCAGCATGCCTCTTCAGTTTTGCTTTCCATTGTAGAATTGTGTGTACGTCTCTGAGGATATCCTTTTTTTATTGTATTGTATTCTCTGCCTAGGCTTTTCGTCCTGGGATGATGGGTTTTTTTCCTTGTTTTAATAAAAAATAAATAAATCAGGAATGCTTATGAAAGGCTTGATGGTTCTTTTGATCTGACACTTCACATATGGGCACATAATTACTTATTAAAGACTTCTTTACGTCCCTTTCCATTTAAGCTAAAAAAAGAGAATATTAAAATTAGTAAATACATATTCATGCAAACACTGTGGGCCAAACTCTCCTCAAACAGACCTGACTGACTGCCACAGGGAAGGAGAATGTGACCCGTAAGTTGTAGTGCTGATGACACCTGCTTTTCAGTATCTGTTCCGTCTTTACGAATGTTGTTTTTAAAGAGTCGCTGGAGATACTCAGATCTGGGAACCTTGCTTGTTTTTTCAGATCCGCCTCACCTCTTTCCAGCATTCCACCCTCCTGTACCAATTGATGCGAGACATCATGAGGGACGCTACCATTATGAACCATCTCCCATTCCTCCTCTGCATGTGTGAGTATTCAGTATTTCCCCTCCCTTCAGCTGCCTGGAAGAACGGGCAAATATATGAACCTTTGCAGAGCTTAAAGCCATGCACCTGGAGCGCTTTGCCAGCCTTGCCGGAGAGCAAGATTTACTTTTGGAAAGCGTTGATGTTATCTGCTTGTGAAGCAAAACCCAGGCTGGTGCCTGAGGAATTCCTGTTAAAATAGGTGGCTGGCAAGTGTTACCTATATGTTCTGCTGATATTTATTCTGTGTGCTGTTGTTCTATAAATACTAAATTAAAAAGTGCTGAACCCTGTGAAATACAGCCAGACAAAACGTGTATTTTGTCTGTATTAGGCTTGGGATTCTTCATTGCTAAAATTTCCTCTCATGTGAAATATTTTTTTTCCAGTGACTGCTATGAAGCATAATGAAATTTTTGGTAAATTTTCATAGACCCTGTTGTGTGCATGCACAGGCAATCGTTTGATTGATGGGAATGTCACCCAAACAAAATGGCAAATGTGATAGAGCACATGGTTTACACAAAGATAAAAGAAATGAATACCAGTGATAACATGCATTAGAAAAGGGTGGTAGTGGTGAAATCCTGTAGAAATAAATTTTATCTTATTCTATATGGGGAGACTGATATCAGCATTGCAGAATAAAATAGTTGTTGTGTCCAGAAAACTGCTATATACCATTAAAAATGGAGCCAAAAAGCGGGGCTTGGTATAAAAGGCTTGATATATACATTTAATCATGTCTACTAATCACCTCTCATACTGAGAAAATACAGGAAGAAAAGCACAAGTAATACTTTGAAGAATAATGCTAGTTGTTTAGATGGCGGATTGCTTTGCTATGGCTATTAGTTACAGCTGTGTAATTACATATATGCAGAAGAAAAATGAAGTTGTTTTAAAACAAGTCCTCCTCTGTGAGCAGAATTAATTGATATTAACAATCCTAACTACATGCCCAAGTACACACGCAATATTTTACTAACAGGTTTTTTTGGGTCAGTCTTCTATTACTGAATTGTAATTTCAGAGCAAATTTGCCTGGAGGTAAGTAATAAATCTGTGTTGCAGTCTTCTTGGGCATTAGAGGAAAAGTGGGTATTTATAGGAGAGAGTACAGAAACTTGTGATTTATTCCTCAGAGTTCCTCTGATGCATCACTATTTACACCACAGTCAATCACATCATAAAATATACTCCAAATACACACTTAAATTTGCTGCTAAAAAACATTGTAAGCTGAAGGTGGCAGACTCAGTCATTACACAGTTATCCTAGATTTTGTAGTGGAGTGAATCTTCTGCCTGGATGTTTTGGGGAGCTGAGGGATGATCCTGCTCCTTCTGAAGCTAGTGGGGAATTTGCCTTTGTCTTCGGTGCGTGGCAGACGGGGTAGGGAGCCCCGGGAAGTGTGTTAACCTGCGTCAGCAGAGGACTGACATCCAAAACCTGGGTACCTGTGAGCTTTCGCGGAGGCTTCTGGAGCTGGTGCCGTGTGGGACCTCTCCTGGCTGTGCTTGCTGTGCTGAGCCCTCTCCAGAGCCTGAGCCCTGTGAACCCAGCCCATGCCGTGACACCCTGTACCCACTGCTTCGGGTGACAGTGGGAAATCGGGACTAGCAGACTGCACTGCTAAAAGTGCAAGGGTTTCTGTAAGAGCCCCAAAAGATGCTGAAAACGTCTGCTTCACGCCTCGTTTCGGTGTTCAGTAGTCCCTCCGATGCCGAAATCAACGCCCCTTCTGCGGAAAGGTGCCACGCGCTGCACGCCGGGCACCCCCACTCCCTGCCAAACCCCGCGGTGCGGCGGTGATTCAGCCGGGCCCTGCAAAGGCTTGTTAGAGACGAGGAGATCTTAGCATGATGTGATATGACTGCAGGCAGCTGCTTTAGAAAAACACTCTGATACCAGCGCAAGCTTTAAACTCAAAATTTCCTTGATACCGACCATTTATTTTTCCATTAACTTCTGTCGATTCTTCCGCTCATTTGGTTTGTGTCGCCATTGGAATGATGAGCTGTAGTGGACCCTTGGAGCCGCTGTGGTCAGTGTGATTAAATTTAAATATGCAATTAAGCAACTTAAAAAAAATTATCCATCAGACTCCAAGGTTTGTCATGCTTTTGCAGTTTTCAGGAATACGTTCTAATGTATGAGGTAGACACACAGAAGTTTTCTTGCAAGTCTTACAGAGCCTGGTGTATCACGTAGGAGTGTTAGATTTGGGATTATTTGGAGCCATTACTTGAACTGCTGTCCTAACACCCATTAAAAAAAAAGCAGAAGAAAGAACTGGGTCGGAGAAGTTTTTTGAGAAATGTGAGAAAATGGCAAGAACACCAGTCAGGATACAAATATTTACCCACAGCTTCATCAGTGACTTCATTGTATGAGTGGTTTTCTCCTCAGCTTCATAATACTCTCAAATGTGTGTGTGTGTAATATAAATAAAAAAAGGGCAAAAAATTGGCATCATTCCAATTATTGAAGCTCTTAGAAATGTGTTCCAGAACCTGTCAAGCCTTAGTGGGATTAGTTTAGGTATAATACAAATGCAAGAAAAAATGTGGAGAGGGCCTTGTCTGCATGATACCTACAGTGTGTGCATGTAATTCTGAACAATGGCCAAGTGAAAAAGGAAAAAGAAAGGAGGAATTTTTAAGGTGTTACAGCACTCTTATGTACTTGCAGCTTTAAAGATATATATGTATTTATATACATAATTCTTGTAGTTTAATTGCTGATGGGCAGAACTGTTGTATCCCAAATTTCAGCCTGGAGCTAAATTTTATCATTTGAGTTATAAACCCCTAAAATAAGGGTTTATGTTTATGATGGAATTGCTGACAGATGCTTATGTATGGTAGGACTAGCAGGCATTGCTGTAATTATGCTATCGTATCCTATCATTAAAGATTTCAATTGAAAGAGGTTTATAAATTGCTCTTCCTCTTAGATAAACCACCCTACATTAAGGCATCAACGATATGGTGCAGAATTAAATTAAAATCTCATAAAATGAAATATGTTCTGTATTAGCTGTTTGACACTTAATTTGCCTCTGAATGAGTAGAGGAAATCACAAATTAACCTGCCTTTGTTTTTCCAGCCATGGCTTATTAGGTGTTAGAACAACTGCAATTACAGCCCAATAATAACCCCCAACCCTTATGAATATGTACTGAAATGTGTCACTTTGTGTTACCAAAACCTGTTTGTTAGGACTGTATAGTTATCCTGGAATTTCTACAGTACATCTTCAGTTTATACTTCAGTAAAAACTTAGGTTGTTCTTTAGCCGCAACACATGAACAGTGTAATTGGAGGTGGAGCTTATGTTTTCCTTTTTTTTAAATTTTTTTTTTTATGTTTTCAAATTCGAGGCATGAATCTTAGTTTTAAAAAAATATTCCAGTAAACTGTAATTCAGTTTTGCCACTTTCATTGAACTACCAAGTTAAATTACTTGTTAAACATTGTATGATTTAAACATACCGAAAGAAGCATGGCTTTAATAATCTCACTTCTTGCTTTGTTCTTCTTTGTTGTTGTTTTCGTCTAGCTCTTTCTTAATTTCCAGAAATGATTGCTGAAGTAAGGTACTAAAGGAGAAACTGAAGCCAAACTATGTTTTGGTCCTTGACATTTGCTAGGCCATGCAATAGAGTCTGATGCCTTCTCTGGTTGGTTTGCAGTGATTCAAAATCATGCTCTTAATGAGGGTATTTATTTGAACATAAACTAATATATTGAGCACGCTATTTTTTTTTACTCCTCAAGAACCAAACCATAAATTTCCTATTGGCTAACTCTTCCGGTTGCCTGTGTTGACATTGGCTTTGTTGGAATGAGAGCTGTTAGCAGTGAGCAGGGGAAGAATAATGGTGTCTTGACTACTTTTATGACACTGCAAGTGTGAATAACTTTATACTCCCACAACTTCTAAAATCTGACTTAGCCAGGATGGAGTTTTTATTTATTAATTTAAAGATAAAAAAGCTCCTGAGGCAGAGGCAAACTTCTACTGACCAACTTAACTGCAGCGATTTAGGAAGCTACCATTCTTCATCATTCATTCATTCATTCATTCGTTCATTCCCAGACCGTTACCAAGTTGCGTTAATAGGCTGCTCCCAATCTGTTTTATTTCAAAGTTGGTTGGACAGCCTTTAAGGTGACCTAACCCAGTATTTCCAGGTGCTGTTAATGTGGCTGTGAAGGAAGCACACTCCTGCAGAGGTGGGGCAGGGGACAACTGCCAGGTGGCAATATCAGGAGTGGCTCCAGGGTGGTGGCCAGTCTGCATCTCAGAGTAGTTAACACACATGTCGTAGGAGTCCAGTAGAAAGTTAAAGTTTCAGGGCTGAATGTACTACAGGATACACCACGCATGTTTGGTGGAACATTCATCCATTTAGTCTCTGTGTCTCTTTCTGTTTCCATCACATTTTAGCTCTGGACTGTGAGTAAGGGAGTGTGAGCAGGTAAATCTAAGGGAAGGGGCGTTGATAGTTACCCATATGCTTACGGCCAGGGGAGGCTGCCCTTGCAAGGAGGAAGCTGCAGGGTAAAGCTGTAGCTTCCTAGGATCAACGATACTCCAAGCTCCCTTTTTACTACCTGACTGAGGCTAGCGGCATCCAAGTTTGGCAGACTTATGCCCTGGAATGATGCACATGCAGATAATTGTGCATGTGCCTAACATGAATGCCTTGAACAGATAATTTTGAACTGTGTGAATGCACCCATACTAAAGCAAAGCATGTGTTTTGCTTGCAGTCAGCTTCAAGTTGATAAAAAGAGAGTCTGATTCTTAGATATGTTATTTCATATCTAATTTATACAGACATCAGTTACACAAGGGTGAAAAGGAAAGGCAAGTCAGGCCCAGATGCTCAGCTTTCATCAGCTTCTGATTTGGACCATGCAGTATAATGGGGGATGTCCAAATACGAGAAGATTAAAGCATTGGCTCTGCAAAATATCCATGATTATGAGAGAAACTGCTTGCCATACGTTTGCTAGGGTGTTTAGGTTTTCCCAGCCCCATCACTGACATTTTAATTTTTCCTTTGCACTTTCATTCCTAAACTCTTATTTCTTTAAAAATCTTTGTGTTTAAACCTCTTAAATCTTTTACCTACTGCTTTACCTCAGCGTACCTCTAAGCTGGAGACTTGGCAAGGAGTCTGTCAGCTTGTCAGAGCATTCATTGATCCTTTCACAGTGGGAAGGAGAGCTCCACCCAGTGTGAAAAACATCACTCGCTGAATTGGCTTTAATTACTTTAAGACTTGGAAGGGGTTTTATGGTTTAGCCAGGAGCCATCAGAAGAAAAACTGGGAAGTTCTTGGGACATGAAAAGATGACACTAGTTACAGCTTTCCAAAATCATCCATGAAAGTATTTTCTGTAAGCAAGGAGAAACCTTGTATTAAATGGGAAGCACGTCAAGAAACCTGTCCCTGGAAGTGAAGTGCGGCATCGAGGATAAGCAGCTGCTAATAGACTGGAGGATTTCTATAGCAAGTCTCTGAGAAGGAACCAGCATGGTCTGGTGATTCATTAAGGTTATTCAGAGTTTGTTATATGCCATGGATATGTGTGTTGTAGGCTGTGCAAGCAGCATGTATGCCTCTTTTCTTAGAGCAGCGTGGCGATGGTGTTTCACAGAAGTAAAATAGCAGTGCCAGATGCCTGCACATAAACTCGAGCAGGTAGTTTTCATTCAGTGCCAGGCCTTTTATAAAGCGGGGAAGAGGAAGCCTGAGTCTAGACCAGAACTGCAATCTCTCAGTATATAGTGTTGCATCATTGGAAACAGCAAATTAGTGTTTTGTTTAGCTGTTGGTACTTGTTTAGTAATATTCACATTACGACTTGCAGACCATGAATTCTCCTTTGCAAGCAGTCTTGCAGGGTAGCTTCAGAAACAGACCATTTTTTAAAAACTATCTGAAACTGGGAAAAGTTTGGAAAACAAATTACTTGGGGCATATATTGAATTGCAGAAAAAAAAAAAAAAGATGTGATTCTCTTAAGTTTTTGACTGAGACACACTTAAAATTAGGAAAAAAGTAGATAATGTGGGTAAAAATAGGTAAATATTTTTGAATGTAGCTGTTTTACGTAAGTTCAGTTACATTGATTTGTTTAGGTAAGCTGAAGTCTGAAGTTTCTGAACACTCGATTCAACTCTCTTATATTTCTCACAGGTTTGCTCTCTTCCTACTAGGAAAAAGTGGTATTGACAAAAGAGGATTTTCTATAAAAGTTAATTTCTGCTGGCAAATAAATTCTAGATCAAATAAGGATTCACTGCTAAAAATCATCCCCACTTTTAGCAGGCGCATTTACATGAAAGTCAACAGAATTGCCTCTAAGCGCACCAGATTACATTTGGTTCACATCATTCATCTGTTTCTGTGGCGGATAATACTTTGTGACATAATCATTTTCTCTGGAGTAGCTAATTGTAATGCCAAGGAACTACAGATTTATAAAGGAGAAACAATAGCAGCAGATAAATATTGCGTTAACAGAGGCTCTTTGTTCTTCCCATACAGCCAACTTGATTTCGGGATGGCTGGGGAAGTTAGGGCAATTGAAATAAGAGGAAAATTTTGGTGAGATTTTTAATGTAGAAGGCAAAGCTTGTAAAACGCAATGGTTTGTTAAAAAATACTTTGGTATAAACTTCCCCCAAATCTTCCGTTCATTTTTTTTTATGTCAAGAAAAGCTCTGGAGAGCCAGCAGCCCCCAGCCTTAATGAGAAAGGCATGTTTCCACCAGCTGGCTGCTGGCTGACCACCTCTCATGATACGGTCACTCGGTAGCAGCAACAGCTCGCAGGGCAACTTCCCGGGGCAACACGGAGGGAGGAAAAAGAGAGGGAAGCCCTCAGTGGTCCTCGGGAATGCTCCTCTGCTGGCCTGAAGGGAACCAGTTGCCTGAGCCCCACCTGAGAGGCAGAATGGCACAGATTCGTCTGGTGGGGCCCAATCCAGTGAAAAGGATTCTTAAAGAGGTTTGTATGGATTATGTTGTTGCAGAGAAACAGTTTGTAGATTTATCAGCAGTTACGTATCTATCGGCACTGGACAGCACTGCCACTTAGCTGATTTACCCCATCTGGGCAGTTAACAGTGCTTAGACAAATTCTTGGCTGCCAGTGAGAAGTGGTTCCCTAAGGCAGGCTTTCAAACCAGCATGAATTAAGAGATGATGGAAGGAAAATGAATGGCCAGCAAAGTCATGCCTCAGGACACTGTGTTGTATGTAACATTTTTCTGTAGACTGAGGAATAACTAGGCATGACTTCAAGCTTTTGGGGCACTCCCTCTGTGTGGACGCGTATACAAGTGTGCATTTGTGTGTGTGTGTGCGTGCATCCTCTTTACATGATAGGGCGAATATCTTTGCTTGCATTTATCATGGACTGAATATTTCTAGATCTTTACAGTTAAAACTAATGGAATGAGCTACACAGAGCCTAAGAAAGATGGAAAATTAGAGGGAAAACATGACAAAACAAGCAGGAAAAATATTCGTGGGCAAAACCATTGAGAACGTGGATCATTACCTTAATTTAACATTTAACCAAAAATACATAGAATAGCTGCAATGCTGGAGTTCTGCTGCTTGAATTTTCTATTATCTCATTCTGTTATCAGCTGCAAAGAATGCAAGCTCTAAATATAGTCCACATTCAGAGGCTCTGAGCCTGTGGTTTCTTGGACAAAATTCCTGTGTTCTTTGTGCTGTAGTCAGCAGTATTAGTCGAGTGAGCAGATATTGACTGTGGTATTCACGTGCAGTGAACCAGAAGCAAGCCAACTCTATAGAGGCTGCTGTCAAACTTGTTGCAGTGGCCTGTGAGGTACTGGACTGTGACAGATTCCTTTTTTTTCAGTACAATTCTTCCACTCATGTTAAATCTTGCTTCAAAGAGAACTGAAATGTTACAGTCTTAGCGTTCTTTCTTTCTTTCCTTTTTCTGCTTTCTTTTTTTAAAGTGTACTGGTGAGATTTTGGTGTTGTGAATTGGAAGTCCCTAAAGTGAGAGTAGGTATAAACTGGGAGAACTGTGAGCAATGAATACATCTGCAGTGTAAGAGCACAGAGCATCTTCATCATACTCTCATGCAATCTTTCTCTGACTTAGACTCTCTCCTCCCCCAACACAGACATCATGTCCTATAATCTTGGAGTATGGATTGAATTTAGTTCAGACTTTTTTTACCAAAGGAACTAAAACCAGAAGTTAAATAAGACCTAGTTTCCCTTTTTGTCACCCCTTACTCAACCCACTATATTTTATATATATATATATGTCTATATATGTTTGCATATTTGTGACAAAGCAGGCTCTCGAGCTGGTGTTGGCTGTGCTGCTGAGATGTAGGAGACTGACTTGCATATTCTCTATTATATGATGCTAGGAACAAGAAAGACAAGACCCTAATTCCACCCAAAGGAATGTGCTCAATGGGTGTTTTATCTGTGTGCCTCGGTGTAGGCTGGGCCAACATTTGTGACTGATGTTATCGATTAATAGAGGAAACGATTTAAAGAAAAATGTTATGCTGTTTGATTTTTGCTCTTTGGATGCTTTACCTGACCAAGGAATGACTTGGGAACTTATTTTGGAAGAAGATTTTTATTGAAGCTGGGCCCTATGAAGTTGCCATTAAAGCCCAGGCGAGAATATTTTGCGTAGTCCTTTCCAGCACTGAATGTGTAGGTCTGAGCCTACAGTAGATTATGACTGGATTTATAGTCAACTTTATAGGGGTGTTGGTAATTTTCTGGAGACCCCACAGAGGTTAGACACAGAGGCAAAACATCCTGAAGCGTATAAGCCAGGAATACAAAGCTTCTGAAGGAACGAACTGACCTGTCATCGTCTTGAAAGCATTATTTATGAGGTGCTGTGACCACTGGTGTTAAGGATCAACAGAAAATTAGGGAGTATTTCGCATGAGGGAGAATTTCTAAACATATCAGATTTAAGTGGCTATCTCTTTAAAGATACACATCTTTCAGTCCTGTATCTCCTGTTGAAATTCAGCCTAGATTTATCATGCCTCTTCCTCTGGCCTGTGGAAGAAAAGATTGATAGTCTAGTCCAGTTTATAGAGGCCACCAACGCAAATAGCCCCATTTAACAACATTGTAGACAGATTTGGCGAGGAGGGCAGGAGCTGAATGACCAGAGGCAATCAGGTGTTCTCTGCATCACCCTGGAAGATCACTATCAGCGTACATCATCAAGACAGTACCAAGAAAGCTTGCGTAGCTTCCTCTGTCTTGGTTTGCTGTAGTTGTTCCTTGGATGTCAGGCTTCCATCCCACACATTTCTGGGAACCGTTTCTACTCAGGTGATTAGATGGAATTGCAGAGATGCTGAGGGAACAAATGTGTTGGTCGTCCTGATGGTGCAAGTGTGTCCTGAGTTGGCCAGCTTGTTCCCCTTGGGGTTTTCATCTGCACACATAGCTACCTACTCTGTTTAGGGAACTAATTTCAGCATATAGATAGTGCCTTTACCTAAAAGACTTCAAAACTTAATTTAATACTTCTCTAAAAATGTGCAGACAGAACATTCATTTGCTTTACACTGAGTGTTTTTCACATATTTCCCCCTACAGTCACATTAGAGGTGGTGTCCCCACCCATTTCTGGTTCTTGAGGTTGTTCGAAGTTACAGCTTTGCCCAAGAAATGTTTTTTTAACTCCATTTTTGCACACAAATAGAGCAACAGCAGTGTGAAGCCTTTATCTCTTGTTTCTTCTGATGGCTATGGTGTTCCAGTCATTTTATATTCACCATTTGTGAGAACTGACTTGTGCAGATTATGTAGCACCACAATGGCTTTCAGTGCCTGCAGGATCAAATAAAGAAGCTGGCCTGACTGAGACAAAACTTCTTAGCCCAACATGAGAACTGGGTGTTTTCTCACTCCGATTTGGTGGCACCCTAGCCAGCTCCCACACCTGGACCTTTGGTACTGGCAGAGAAAATACGAGAAGTGACTATTAGCAGAATATCTTTCTTTCCCCCCCTCCTAACATAGCAGCATTCACCTTTGATATAAATTGTGCTTCATATACCTGTGAATCTTACTGCCCCCATGGATGTTGGTGCTGATCTGTGGCTTGCCTGCTATTTGTGGTGGTGCTTGGAGGATGGGAGAAGCTCAGAAGCTGTTGTGTTTTCATAGGGTCACTCCTTGACTTGCAGTCCTGGGTACAGCATACACGTGTACCATACATCTGGTACTGTCACTGAGGTGCACTCTCAAAATGGCTTTTCTTTCCCAAATCGTGGCATTGCCTTGGAGGGGGGGGGGGGGGGGGATTTCAGAAAATAATCTGTGTATTTTATATAGAAATGTATGTACATAAAAATTTTATACAGAAATTTCTGTACATCTGTATGATTTTTTTTTTCTGCTGCAAGTGGTAGTGTTAGGTGAGGATTTCTAACTGGTACTCTCTCTGTTCAGTAACAGTCACTAATCCTTGCGAATATCAATTTTGGGCTGTCTGTTAATGTTAGTACAGAGATGTGAAGCAAATCCAGTCATACCTCCACAGAAATGATTAATGCTGAACCTTCACATCACTGTTTCTGTCAGGACTGTAGTCCTTTAAAGTTAGAATTTTAGTCAAATGTTCTTTTCAAAACCAAATTTAGATAGCAAGTGCAATAGGAGGGACATTCAGTCACTGAATTTGTCTTTTGTTATTACCAACTCGCTTTTGTTTTAAACAGTTAAAATCTTATTTAGCATATAAAATGAGAATTGAAGAAAAGTTTTCTCTCTTCCCCCAAATCTCAGTTTTGTAATATTGTGGATGTGACTTACAGTAGGCACTGGAAATGAAAGCGGAGGGGTTTGTTTTGCTGTGGTTTTGAATTCGGAAAAAGAGTGTTTCTTGGCACCACAGAACAGACATTGAGGAGAGTGTTCATTTGAGGTAACGTGAGAGGCTTTTCAGGAGCTTTGTCAGGACAAGGAATGCCTGCCTTAGCAGGAAGAAGGAGTTAAGGGAAGAAGAGAAGCTGAAATTTGCTGAAACAATGGTGAATGTGGCATTCTGGAGTGTGAGGTAGTGGGGGCTTACAAAAATCATCAGTGAGTGAATGACATGAGGAGAGAGGTGCTTAAGTACCAAAAGTGCTAAAAGCTTCATCCTCTAAAAATTTAAAAACACTAAATTATGGGAGTAAACACCCATTAGTGGAAAATACTGTTTTTTGAGAGAACAGAGTATTTGTGAAATTCATATATCAGTTGATTTCAAAGTTTGATTTTACTGTCATGGGTCATACCGGTCCCAAGAAAAACTTCCTGTGAATAGCACATGAGTTTTCTTGAGATTTAGGACCAGCCTCAAGCTCTTCTTTCTGGTCAGGTAATGCCCCCGGTGGTTGCAGTCAGCTGATCTTCACGCTGCAGGAGTGGATCCCAATTAGCAATGCCATTTTTCCACCGAGAGTATTGCTGCACATAGGCAGGAGTGCTCTCTGCATGCAGGCTGCATCCTCTTCTCATCTCTGAACGACAGAGAGAGAAATCAGGAGTAACCATTTCAACTCTTAGCTTTGTACCATTTGGATGTTTCTCTTCTCCCAGTCATGCATACACGTACCTATGTGCACTTTCTTGGTTGTGCATAACAACCTCAAGGTTATTTTTTAAAGACCTTCAGGCATTTTCTGAGTGTTTTTGAACCAGTGCACCATTCACCGGTGTATTGCTTGTATAGAGGTCGTCTTTGATGAGGTTTTTGTCATATGCACCCACTGAAGTTTCAGTGTACTCAAGCAGTAGAAAAGCCACTATTTGAGCGTCTTTGTTTTCTTTGTTGAGCTGTTTATTTTGCTTTCTTCCCACACAGTTCCCTGGCCTCACTCTGACAACTGCTTTTCTGCATGAATTACATTCCTCGGGGCCGCAAGTCTCCTAATTCTTCCAGTCGATTTGATTCCTGCCTGTGTGATTAGTCCTCTGCTCCAACACACAGTTGGTCTTTGCCAAGCAAACTGCTTGCTAAGTGCCTTTAACATGAAGACCTAACTACATTTTTTAACCTCATTAGTGTGTAGGGCACTGCTTCATTCCAGCTTAATAACATGGCCACTATTGAATCATCACTTGCTCTAAAACAGGTTACAAAAAGGTTACCTAAGTTGTCTGGTTTTCTTTTTGTACGGCTGTGCTTTTACTGGGTAACAGTTTCTTTCAGCACATGTCCAGTTTTAGCCTATAAGTTGCTTTTTGAAAGGAGGCCCATCGATTCTGCTCAGGTAGATTTGCCATGGTGAGAAATTTCATATTTGCATGTTCAAAAAGAAATTTAGCACCTATTTCGAAGTAGCAAATCTAAGAAAATGTGGTTTGGGGAGAAAAGGGGAAGCGGTCTTGGGGGAACTGATAAAATTTTCCTACTTGTTTCAGTTTTAGAGTTACAAAGATCTCATCCTCACCAGTTTAAATACAGCATTCCTCAGTGTGATGCTGGATTTACAGAAATGTGGCCACAGTCTGCATTGGTTCACTTTGTCTCGTGGGATCAATTTTTAACTGAATGTATCATCACTGAAATTTAGATTTCAGTTGCAATCGCACACAAACTCAAATGGAAAAGATATTACAGGACTTCCAAATGTTGTAAAGGCAGTAAAAAAAATAAAAGTTTCCTAAGAAGACAGCGTCACCAGGGAGCCGGGGGAAGAAAGGAGGCACTGGGTCACATGCCACTTGTGATGGTGCATTTGTTCAGTTGCATAGCACAGCCACTCAGAGGGTGAGACTTCATGATTAATGGTGTTTATTCTTGACAGAAGCCTCCTTTATTTATCTGCAATACAGTTTAGTGATTTTATCAGTCACCTGAATGAAAAATATTCAGTCATACCAATATTGCAGTGTAAATTGAGTAGAGTCACTTTTTATTATATCTTTCAGCCTTATCATCTGCACAGTAATTTTCTAGCAGGGGTTTGATATAGAAAGGCTGGATTTAGCTGTACTTGACACAAAGCCTCTTCAATTTCCCCTAAAAGTTCAGGCTACTCTTAGAAACGTGTATAAATATATATATAAAACCCTCTTATCCAAGCAATTTCAGGATTTGAAAGAATAAAGATAAAATGCGCAAACCTGGATGTGAGAAATGTTGTTCATATGAAAACATCTAATAGCTCTGAAGCCACTGGTGAAATGCTCTTTAGTGTTTAAGCTTGTGGCTTAGTGCAGTTCTTTTTGCATGGCTACGTAGTCTGACTTTCTTCTAATCAATCATCATCCAACTCCAATCAGCATACAGGCAGAGCCTATCGTTCATCCTGGGTGTAATTTCAGAGTTGAGAACTATAATGGCCACATACAGCACATTAGTCACTGCGATAACAGCTAGTGGCACTCCTGAGGAAGGGGGAGGACGGGGGAGAAGGGGAATAAAATTCTTCTCATTCTCACAGTGCATTAGTGAAATAGGAGCAAATGTTAAACAAATGTTTATTCAATTAGCTGACTTAACAGCATTAAGTGTGAGAAAGCTTCTGACACTCCTTTGACCCACTCTTTTGCAGGAGGAGAGGAAGCGGAAAGGGAAGGAAGAAAGGGGTGCATCAATGCTGTCAGGATTTATATATGCCCACATATTCATATGATGGTGCCGCTGTCGTTAAACACTTCAAGAGATGGCAGGGCCTGCCTGTAACCCAGAGGAGGCTAAAATTTGAATAGCAATGAGACCACCTCTAGAGCATCAGAAAAGAATTGCAGAGAGGGAAGTTTGCTGTAGGAATGCAGTTGGTAATTTCACTGTCCAGTCTGTTATTAATAACAACAGATAATGAGTATGCTGTAGACCTTTTAGATTTTCCTGCTGCACTTTGTGCTACAGCACAGTTTGAAGAGGGAATTGTGTGTGGAGCAGTCTCACGTCTGATGTGTAGCAACACTTTTCCAAGGCGTATTCAAATAACATTTGCTTGTCCAGTGCATCTGTTTTATATTTGTGATGATGAGTTCTGCATCAAATGCAGCATTAATACATTCTCTTCAATATATTAATGACCACAAGTCAACAGACGTGCAACCAGCTGAAGACAGGGGAGGAAAAATTTACCAGCACTGACACTGGGCTGTGCTATGCGGGTATGGGGTCTTAGCTTAGTTGTGGTTCACAGTCAGTGTGAACCGAGCAAAGTAAGGCAATGCCTTGGTAAGGCGATGGAAATCACAGCGTATCTTGTTAGCATTACTTTTATTTACTGTTTTCATTGCCTCAATGTCCAACAGCTCTGTACAGGACCAGAGTTCTGCTGAGTGTTGTGCAAATACAAGGAGCTCTGCCAGGAAGAGCTCGCGGTCGGACGGCTTTGGCAAATGAACTCTAGTGAGTCGGCTCTGACGGCCTAGGGGGTTACCAGCCCCAGCTGCTTTCCTCGCCCTGAAGATTATCCCTCGTTCCTCAGCAGGGTCAGACAGTGTGCCTTTGCCCCATATACAATCTGGCAACTTTGCTGTGGCTCACTGAAACTGGGCACTGGAGTGGTTAGAGGCAGAGTTGTGCTGCCTGTGTGGGGAGGGGCACCAGTTGGGGAGTTGAGGGCAGTAAAAGCTTACACAGCCACCACAAAATTTGCAAGAGGACATCTGCTAGAAGCCTAAAAGGCAAGTGGCATTTGGAGTGAGTAGTGACAGTTGGTGAGGTTTTTGTACGTTTGTACAAACAAATTGCCAAGTAAATCCACATAGTCCTCCCCTAGTCACCGATTTCTTTGCAGCAGTCCTGAGAAGGATTTGGAGGAAGGAGAGGCAAGGTGGGATGCTCTGTAGGCAAAGGCCAAGTGGACAGTGTTTCAGAGGAGTGTCGGGAGGCAGTGACGGTGGCTGGTGGCAGGGTAGAAGGAAGAGGAAAAGGAGAGGCAGGTTGTTTTGGGGAGATTACCATTGTGTGAGGAGGAGAACAAGAAGCCTGGGCTTGACTTGGAGAAATACTGGGAGACAGTACATGGTTTTATTTGTATTTTGCATAAAGAAGAAAAAAAAATCAGTCAAAACTGTATCTGCATACACATTTAAGGAATGCATGTCAAGACTCGTGTAATGAAATGAGTGTACCTTGACTTAGTGGCATCTGAAGCAGCAATTGCACACTGTAGTCAATACAGGTGGTTACTGTGGGCTGAAGGCCACTGGCGTTACAGCTGACCTTATGTAAACAAAATGTTAAATAATGGAATGATTATTCATTGCTTTTTACAGCATAAACTCTTGTAGAGGGAATCCACAAGCTGATGGTTGGATTATTTATGAAGTATTAGAAGTAGCAGAGGGTGTATGTAGAAAAGCTGGATTTGCGTTCAGGCAGTCCATCAGTTGAAAAATAGGAATACAGTCACTGGCTAAGGATTTAGTGCCTTGATTAACGTAGCCAATTTTTAACTGTAACTACATAATGTTAACCCTTCCCAAAGAAGGAAAGGGGAACCAGAGTAATATTCTTTTGCTGTGGGTCATCAGCTGATTGTTGTGCATGATTTCCAACATCTCTTGTGCAGTCATTTGTGTCTTTATTTTTTTCCTGCAGTGGTACCTTTTAACTTTATGAGGGAGAAACATTTTATTCTAACCCAAAGTGAGGTTATTTGTATATTTCAGGAATTTACATTCCAGAACTGCACACATTTTGTAAGGCATTGTCCTTGCCTCAATGAGAAGATATTAATAACATAGTACCTCTTGGTCTGACCTTTCCACTGTAGATACCGAACACTTTCTGGGTGTTTTACCACAGTTTATCGATGGGGAAACAGCAGATGAGGAAGTCAACAAATGTGTCCAAGGTGGCACAGCAGATAAGTGATGGAAACCAAACCAGACCCTGTGTACCTTAAACCCTGATATAGCTCCTTTTAGGCATAAACTACATAGGCACTGACCCATTCGTGGTTTATTTGTACATATATGTACTGAAGGGAAGGTTGCTACCAAATCCAATTCTGTGACTGACTTCTCCATACTGACTACAGTTCCAGTGTGACTTTTGGAGGAAAAGTGAGCAAAATATTGACTAGGTGTTGGAACATGGAAAGGAGTATAGGAAATCAATGTTCTTTCTCGTATTAGGATGTAAGCATGTTCTTGTTTTCCCTCTTCTTCATTTGCACCACTAAGAACATACAGTTACCAGTGCTTACCTTTTTGTAGCACTTCAGCTCTTTACGTGAAGAATGCGCTGACATTTCCGTGTATTCACTTAACTCTAATTCTTTAAATGTTCAAAATAATTTTCTTAGTTTTCCGAAGTCCAAGAATGCAATACAGTAGCTTTGGGGCAGCGAGTGATTTTAAGAGAATGTACTGCCTATTTTAAGACCCAATTTCTGAAAAAAAATTAAGTTTTAAAAGATGATACTATTGATCTCCCATATTACATATTTATGGGTTTGATTGTTTACAAGTTCAATTAGAAGTGCAAAGAGAAAAGGGATTGTGGAATTGCATTTTAAAAATAGTTGGTGCTGGCCTCACTCTCCTTGCACTGAAGTCAGTAGAAGCCTTACTGAGCGCTGTTGGGGAGAGCAGAATTGGGTCAGCACTTTGTGCTTACAAAGATCCTGTTTATGATCTCTTAAGGATTTTATCAATTAAATCAGTGGACACTTTCCCATTGATTGCTGTTTATACAAGGTTGAACCCTACAATAGCAGCTAAAGATTTTGAGAAGCAGGGTGATTATTTGACTCTTAATTTTTCCGTATCATTTAGGCGTATACTTAGTTGCTTGAGCCTGATGTATTGAGCACCTACAACCACGTATGTGCTTGTAGCAGTGAGGAGTAACTTGATCATTTGGGCTAATCACAACTATTAGAATTGTTCTCACTGGTATTTCCAGGATTGAGCCTTACTTCCTTAGAGCTCAGCTTTTTTAGTATAAAAACCTTTTATTAGCCAGTTGATGACTGCTGATGCCAAAGGTTCAGTCTGTACAAGCAACTATGGCATCAAACAAACAATAGTCATTTAACATGGGAGATACTACCAAAGGAATTGAGCCGTGTGCTTTAAAATAGGAGTCACTACATAGCAAGGGAGTCCTTACAGTTTGTTCATCCTCCAGGATCTACTAGAAATAAAAGTGTTAATGTTTTGGGGGCAGCCCTCAGAAGATTATTGCAGGAAAAAAAAAAAAAAAAAAACAAAAAAAAAACAAAAAAAAAGAAAAAGAAAAAAGAAAAGGATCATAGGCAGTTTAATGAGTTCAACATTTTTCAATTCTTCAGGCAGGGCTGAATTGAGCAGGTATCAGAGAAACAGTGTGGATATCATTGGTATGAGAGTTATGCCATCAGTGCTTGCTCCAGCATTGAATAACGTACTGTTAAATGATTAAATATCGAGGTTTGAACTTTGACACTTTCATAATATAACAAGATGGATGAAAAGGCAATAATAAATTAGGTTATGTTACAATATTTCATCCCACTTCGTTGACAAGCTTTGTTCTGTGAGATAGATTATTGTTCCATCTGTAACCTCAGCTCAGTGTCATATTTACAATGTTATAGTTAAGGATCACTTGCTGTTTTCAATATAAATGTATTTTTCAACACATTCATAAAAGAGCCATTTAAAAATTTATCAGGACAAAACTTGGCATTAAAATTTCCAGTCCTGGAGTTATAGTTTCCTTTAAAATCAGGAAATGCTTAAATCACCATGATTTTTTTTTTTTTTTTTTTAAGATAGGTTGTGCTTAGAAGAGGTTTTTGCCAAAGCACAGCTTAAAGCTATTTGGAGACCATTTGTGACAGATCACTTCTCTTAACACCAAACCAACCTCAAAATTTTCATCCAGATTTTCCTGTGACACAGACCTTTGTGGCTGTCCTGAGTGGCTTTGTGTCTGCTTCCAGAAAACATTGCTATTGAAGTGTGCTCTCTGGCAAGGGTGGAGGTTGCAGTATGTCCCAGGGCCTGCTGTACTTTCCATACTTTGCACAGTTGCAAGACAGTCAAGAACAGGGACAGTGTGCTCTGTGTTGATATTCTGGCATGTCTTAGAGCTGTTCAAGGACTCCAAAGCAAAGAAACCCAGTGTGAGGACCCTGAGGTCACTAACAGGCCATAATTGCCTTGAACAGCCTCACCAGGGAACTCAATCCACATCTCATGCATCCAGGAGCCCCTTTTAAGATCAGCTTGGGGCCTTTAGTCCCTGCCTGAGCTGTGTTGTAGGTAGAGCCCATCTCTGGTCCTGCTCCTGCCTGACCTTGGGACCTGCACTGTAGGTAGCTGTTCTCCTGGGCTGACCCCTCAGAGCCATGGTGTAGCTTTGGCCCTATCTCCTTCTGCACTTGACTGCTCTGCTGGGACCTGGGTTGTCACTTTGCCTTGTCTCAGACTGCTGATGGACCCTGTTATCAGCACCTGGCTCTGGTCACTCAGTTCAGATCTGGTGGCATGGCGTGCATGGCCTGTGCTGGAGTTAACCTTGGCTCCTGGCTTTGCTTCCCTTAGACAGCAGCTGGCCCTTGCTGCTCCCCAGCACCCTGAACTGAGTCTTTCTTCCCATCCCCTCCCCTCCTTCAATTCCTGGGCTAACCACCCTTACTCAGTTACAAGCATAAATCCACCTAAGATAGTTTCATGGTACTTTGGGCTGGTCCTCTGCCTGGCTCTTGACTAGGTCTACATGAAAACTGCGTGACTTAGGAAGGGGGTGAAAAAAGGAGAATGGGAAATTGGAGTTCAGTGTTCTCGTTTTGTTACGAAATTTCTGAACAGTTACAGGTCTACTAGCCTGGAGGATAAAACCCATTAATATTTTTGTCGGTCTTCATTTTTTAGAGGCTCAAAATCACCAAATATTTTGAATGTACAGAATTCAAGGAAGTTGTTTATTCCCACCTGTGGTTTCCTTCTGCCTTGTGCCACAGGAGCAGTTCAGGAAAGTAGGTGGGAAAAAAGGTGCAAGCTAGAATGGAAAAATGAGGTAAGGTAGGGAACACTCTGTGCCTTCTCTAGCCTAATATCCAGAGCACATTTGGCACCTGTCACACCTCACCCTGCCGCACCAGGGACATGGGCAGAGACTGGAAATTGTGCTCCTGAATCCTGTCGGTATGCACTGAGAAGAGAGGATGGCTGAAGGGCCACATAAGTCAGCAAGCTCTGTGCTTGCTTGGGGATTTTTACCCTTAGTTAGTCATAGCCAGGCAGCAGTATTTCACCTGCACGAGTTAGCCATGCCTTTACTACCAGAGAAAAGGATAGGATTTCCACTTGCATTTGGAGCCTCTGATCTTCTTCATTGTAAAACTGGATAATGCTTAGGTAGAAAAAACAACTCCTATCCCTGTTCTCTCTGCTGAAGGAAAAAATGTGTGATCTTACAAGATAATACTAGGTAATGATCTGTGCATGCACATCATTTTGAAATACGTATAACTCGCTCATGCTTGCCGCATCAACTCTCAGATTCCCATGATCTTCCTTCCCCAGTTAAAAGAAGGGCTGCATTGGCTGAAAAGGGAATTGCGCTTTGTTCAGTTTTTGTGGTGGCTAAAATCCAAATCTGCTGCTGGTCAGTCTTCTGGTGCAGAATTCATCTGTTGCAGCTGTAAGCAGCAAAACAAAATGACACACCGTTTTCATGAGTAATAACTGAAATCTTGCATACAGCTCACCTGTGGTTCAGCAGTGGTCAGAAAAAGCATCCAAAAAAAAAAAAAAAAAAGTGGCTTGGCGCATTTTGCGATTTCCATACGTCTGATGCTGCTCGCAGCTGCTGAACTGGTGTGGCCACATAAGTTTTTAAGACAGTGCGGACACCTCTGCAACATTCGTCAAAAAAACTGCCATGACTAATAAGAAAAAATACACGTGTCTGCCCATATCTCAATGCCTCGGCACATGTGTGTCATTCTCCTGCTGAGGAGTTTTGATTCTCCAGAGTCAGGACAGGGAGAAGTGGGCAGCCTGGAGGTGGGTGGGGAGTGGGAAGACCTGTGTTAGATGTGGAAGCTGTGTGTCTGTCACAGTGTTTTGGCACCTTAACAGTGAGTAGGAAGGCAGTCTGGACAGAAGGGAGGAGACGCCTTTACAGCCGGCCCCATTCTCTGCTGCTTCTCTTTAATGTCAGGGGTATAGATGTAACCAAGGTTACTGAGAAAATAATAAAATCAGCCTAATGTGCCAGGATAAAAATTGCAGTGATAAAACACAACCATAGGATCTCTTTTACTCCCAAACCTGGAGACCTCCAACTTCAAGTAAGTACTGAAAGTATGATAAGCTTGTATTAAATTTGAGTTGAGGTTGCAGGATCTCTGGGAGTAGATGCAAAGGTCCTGATTCAGAAAAAAGCATACACCTGCTTTGCTCCCTCTCTCTGAAGGAAGCCTAAGTGCTCCGAGTATGTCGTTGAACAGGAAAACCCCTGTGTAGGAGAGGATGCAGAGCAAGTTCTGCCTTCCCATGGTTTACAAGTGAGGCATAAACTTTCAAGCAGTATCACTGAAAATGTCTCTGCCTTTTCTCATGCTGAAGCCTCATTGCATCCCACAAAGCAGCCTCAGACCCAAGGCAGAACACCATTTGCCAAGGCTGGGGACAAAGTACACATGAAATAAAAATGATGGCGGTGGACTGCCA
Organism: Strix aluco; assembly: GCF_031877795.1. NCBI lineage: Eukaryota > Metazoa > Chordata > Aves > Strigiformes > Strigidae > Strix > Strix aluco. Next base: position 162,224,458 of record NC_133931.1, read on the forward strand.
CCCACATCTGGAGATTGGATTTGCTTCTCACTGAATTCAGTATCTGCAGAGCCACTCCTGGGCTGTAATGTTTGTTGTTTACAGGACAAAAGTCACTCTTTATTGGTGCGCAAAGAGGTTGCAAAGCAACAGCTAATAGTAAGTGTGTTTGGCTGCAGCCTTTCTAAAAGTCACGTTTTAGTTCGAAGAAGGGAGTTAAACAATACTTTTGAAAGATGTTCGTAGTGAAGTTTAATCATAGAGGGAAAGGAAGGGAAGAATGTGATGTTTACTGGAGTAAATCAGGAGGGCTCAAACAGTGGGAGGTGAGAGCAGATGGAGGCAGAAGGAAAAATGGGACTGTAGGGGAATGAGGGTCTGGAAACACAGAGGAGTGAGAAAAGTGCAGGCTGGAAGTGAGCGGGGAAGTTAGCGGCACGTTAAAATCAGATGTTGGAGAAAAATCAGTAAACATGAGAGTCCAGAGCTGGGAATTTTATGTGGAATCTGATGACTCCTTACTTCTGCCTCTGATAATACGGTTTATATGCCAGCTGTTGATTGATGTTACCCAGGTCGGCGTCCTTTCCCTAGCATCCTTAGAAAACTGAGGAGCTTAGAGGAGCGGAGAGAGGAAGAGGCAGGGCAGAGGAGGAGTAGAAGCGGTTGAGTCCCAGTGTCCTTGAATGGCTCCCACTGGATCTAGAGGGAGAAGCTGACAGCCTGGCTCTTAATCTTGCTCCTGCGGCAGCGTTTGGCCGATGGCCAGCTGGAGAGTGAATCACAGGCTGATACAGACTTTCAGCCTTCTTGCAAAAGCATTTAAACAGTTTTCTGTTTGATATGCACCAGATAAGGCCAGGGCTCCTGCTAGCCTGCATGCTCTTCGCGTTTCTAACTTTCAACTAACTGAGTTGAGATCACATTAGAAAAAATGACTTGTAAAATGACATCTAAACTTAGTTTCTTTGTTACTCTTGTATTAAATTTGCTATACTACTGTATTTTCCTCACTGCCAGGATGGAAAATTCACTCTGTAATGTGATAGCCAGCTGTGGTATTTTTGCTTCCTACATCACCATGACTTGTAAGCCTCCTGCCTTCCATACTCAGCCTGACAGTGAGCCATGAGACAGCAATGCTTCATGGCTGGTGGGGTTCCACAGTACCAACAAGAGTAAAGATGTGTTTCCAGCATAAAACAAAGGTGCTTCAAAACCATGCAGAGAAAAAGTGGTCTGGGGAAAGGAGATGCCTGTTTTGCACAGTGGTGGTTTCAGGTTCTTGGTGCATTTTAAAAACAGTGAAGGTGTACCAGCGAGTGGCTGGGCTTCATGTGACTCACTTGCTTGGGTGCCAGAGGAGTGATTATGCTGCTGGTACCTGCTGCTAGCGCACAACGAATGCAGCTCTCTAACAAACTTTGGAGCTGGGAGGCAATTTCATACGGGAAGGCTAAACAGGCTTACCTTGCAGAAAGCTGTAGGAGGGCAAGAAACACAAAAAAGCCAAATAGGGAAGGGAACAGAAAGGAAAAGAGGGAGAAAAGCACAACAGGAAAAATATTTATTCTCCAGATTTTATGAGTCCTCATGGATTTTGTGGCAGGGAAGCCGGCATCATGTTAGGAGTGAGTAACTTTGATCTTTGTCCCACTCCTAAGCTAGCATTTCCGAGCTGATGGCAGGGTAGAATTGGCTCCTGTAAGATTATCTTCTTTGGCCTTTTAGGCGATGACAGCTATCTCCACTGTTCATGGTATGTGTATGTTAAAGGAAAAAAAAATACATTTCTTGTTTTATTATTCTCTGTAAGCCAGCAGCATCAAAAGAAAAGGCTGCCCTCACTGCTCTCACAGCTGCTGCCTGTGTCTGTGCTGTATATATGCTAAATTAATTGGAAAAACAGGGACAAAAAGGCATTTAGTTCGGGTCAACCAGTTGGACTACAGCAAATGCATGACAGGCTTAATCATTGTCTTTTGCCAAAGAGCAGGTTGGCAAGGGCAGGCACTCCAACCCCTTCTGATGAAATTTGGACTTTTTCCAGTGCCTTTGGAGGCAGGATGCTGCTAGAGAAAGGTCTCCACACAGAGCCCGGACGCTGTCATACTGACAGGGTGGGATGATGGGGAGAGTTATGGCAAGTTATTTATCTTTTGGCAGCTCAGAACTCAGCTTTCAGCCTTGGTTCATCACAGCTTCATACATGTAGCCTGAAAAGGCACCACACCTCTCCCTTTGCAAGAATGAGGTAGTTAATTAATGTGGTCTTGTTAAAGGCATTAGTCTCTGGTACCATGCTAAAAACCAAACATATGCAGCAATCTTTCTTCCTTTGCCACCAAGTTTTCTGCATCCTTCATGGGAAGGGACATCAACAAAAAAATGCTCTAAAGGACCCAGCTATCTTAATGGCTTACAAAGTTTGGGTCTTCTGAAGTGACTTCTGTATAAACGTGCAATCTCGTAGTTTCAGGAAGAATAAGCTGGCAAGTGAAGGGAGTGGGCGCAGTGTAGTTCTCAAAACTCTTTTTCTAATAGCCACATGGTTTTGAAGATGTAGATGATTCAGCATCTCAGTATGTCTTCCGTATTGCAGCAAGAATTAATATGTGGTATACAGGGTGCATATTTCACACTAATTAAAGTGATTTTCTGCTGATCTCCATGGGGAAAGGGTATTGAGGGATGTAAAGATTAAACCAAATATAAACTCGTGTTAAAATTTGTCAGAGAAATGTTGCTAATAATGGGTATAGAGAAGAACTAATTTCCTATCCTTTTTGTTTCCAGGCAGTTGACTTTAGTGGAAGCTATTACATGTGCAACCCAGTTGTTATTCTTCAAGAAATGAATGTGTTACCTTTACAGTATTTTTCTTTATCATGTAGATAACCTGGATGGTTTTTGTTTGTCTTTCTTTTTTCTTCCAGGCCTTCTGCCTTATCTAGTAGCCCGACATACTCAGAGCTTCCGTTCCTTAGAATCTCCCCGCACCGAAATCCTGCTGCGACATCAGAATCTCCCTTCAGCACCCCTCACCCATACATTAACCCCTACATGGACTACATCAGGTCCCTGCACAGCAGCCCATCCCTCTCCATGATCTCAGCAGCCCGTGGACTCAGCCCAACAGACGGTGGGTTAAGACAGGCTTCCTGTTTTCTGTCATTGTAGCAACTTAAGTTATATTAATCTTGTCAACATTTTTCCCCCCTTGTTCAAAGCAGCTTCAGCAGGTTTGTCAGACATATTCATTATGTCATAAATGTTTCAATACTTCATCAGCCGATCATGGCTCATTTGTACATCTCACAAATGTTGAAACTTCAGGGAGAAGAAAAAAAAAAAAGCCCTGCTTCATTCAAAATTTAAGCTGGAAGGGTGGTATATGTCTTGTGATATCTTTTATTGGTGGAGCTGAGCTGGGGTGTGATTCTGATCTCCCAAGAAATCCACTGTATCTGCACTGAATTGAGCCAGATTCTTCATGAGTGCACATCAGTGTATAACCATGGAGTTCTTCAGGTGCAAAAGGCTTGTTAATTAAAATAGTATTTTTCAGTCATGTAAAGCATGCACTGTCTTGTCATATTTAGTCAATAGTTCTGTTAAAAGTTATGTAGAATTATTTCAGTTTATCCTAGCCAATGATATGGCCAAATGAAATGATGCTGGTGCAGGAGACGTGGCTGATGATCAGGACTGGCCGCTTTTGTTTAAATGGTGGGCAGTATACTTGAAATACCAGTGCTTTAGGTCTTGGTGTGACCATGGCTATTACTTTCCAGGTTATTTGTGTTGAAGTGAACTCCTGCAATCACTCTTGGCATTACTCTTGACACATTTCCTATTCATTTCAATGGGAATTTTGCCAAAGCGAGCAATGAACAGAATTGTAAAAAGGCTCAGTCTTGTTAGCAGTAGGTTTTTCAATAATAGAGTAAGCAGTTTGACATTTCAAAATTGTAGCATTTGCTGAAAAGAGATAAAATACAACATGATCGGAAACAAATATGTAGTGAAGATAATTAAACTTTTATTTTAACTATGGGAAAGATCTTCCCAGTATATGCAGAAACTCACCAAATGGAGCTAAACTGCCTTTAGCTGAATTTGAAAAATGAGCTGTGCACCCTATCCAAACGGATAACTAATTAATCCTCGCTTATAAGAACATATACCTTTACAGTTAATCCATTAGTTATGGGCACATATTCTTATGAGAATAAATTTTAATGACCTATTGTCAGTCAAGGTATATGGCATGCACATAGGGCTTTCCTAGCAGCACTTTGGATGTTGTATGAATCCTTGCTAATTCTACCCTTTTTATTTTAGCCAAAGTATTAAAAAAAATATTTTGAAGGAACAGTTTGAATGCTCAGAAATACATGTTTTGTCTCAGGGAGCTGAGTCAAAAATTGGGAAAACTCTTGCAGTTGTGTATTTGGGCTTTTCACAAAAGCTAGTATGCAGAACACTTTGCTATCTTTCCTTCAAGAATCTTCAGATCACATGCCTGCAGAATTTCATTTATGCTTAGGGTATGCTCTGGTTGCACATACATAGGCAGGAGGGAAGGAAACCACCTATCACAACCATGTGACATTAATCTGTGTATGTTCTTGGTCTTGGGTACACAACACTGAAGTCACTTGCATAGATGTAGGTAGATCGTGCTATCTGAGATAACACTGGGGTATCTAACCCAGTACCCAGCTGACACTCCAGAAAGGCAGAGGTCTTCTGGAGGTGCTTTGCCATATTCACCAGGCCACTGGTAACCTCTCTGAAACTCTAGGATGTCTCAGGGTAGAATTTGGTTCCAGATTCTGGCACCTGAATTTAGGTCTTTACAGTATAGAAATCTCTCTGTGATCTTGGTGCGCTGTCTTGCCGTTATAGTCCAGTGAGTTCTAGGTAGTGCAGTCAGTGGAGCCTTAGAGAACTATTCAGTTAACCCAAATACAGACACTTGCATGTTACCAGCTGAGTCTGGAGCTCCATCTTAACTGCACTGGTGCTAAGATTCATCTGTCTACAACGTAGGTGTTTGGTGTCAGTTCAGGTCTGAAATACCTTGCCTAAACTCCAACTGCTTACCTCGGAAAGGCAGTTTTCTCCTCTAAGGCCTGTCTCATACCTGCCATCCTCATGTAGGTGCCTTGGATACCCACGGGCTTTCAGATGGCACGAGACACTCAGGTGTGGACAATGCAGTTGAGTATGCTCTAACACTTGTCCCCTGAGCTTTGATTGCTGACTGTATACACAACCTTAGCTTTTCATAAGTACAAACTAAACTTACTAGCTTAAGCGTCTTTCTTTGGGTTTTAAACAAATACACGTTACTTCACGTTTCCTCTAGACTCACAGCTTATCTTTGATCAGTTACCACAGCCCAGGTGTTGTGCAGCACCTCGTGAAAATACAGTAACTTGATTGAAGCATTGGAGATCTTTCAGTAAAACAACGTGCTTATTGAACAGCTGTTAAATTTGTTCTCTGGAATCCATAGTTAGTTGTGTGATCAGTCAGGTATACAATGAAATGCTTTTTTCAGGTGTAGGTTCCTGGGATCACATAGTCCAGGTCATGGCTTGGGCACTACTAGAATGTAAATTAAAAACCCCTGTGATTTAAAGGGGTACGTGCACATAATGTACTAATAACATAATGGACACCATGGCTTAGGTCATATAGCATTTGAACTATGAAAACTTGAAAGTTGTAATTGTTCTTTTGAATGTCATAGCAAGATTTCTCTTCCTACCCTAATTGCTTTAGGCCAGTTAGATAATTAGGTCAGTGTACTACTGGGCTCAGTCTGTCGACTCACAGATCTGGGGATGGCCAGGAGCCAAAACAATCTGGAACATAACGAAGAGCAGAGTCTTGCCAGCTGTAATTAATGACTGCCACAGCAGCAGTAATGGTAGAGTGTCTTCTGTCTTGTCACTTCACCTTACCTGGCAGAATCGGTGGGCCGGGGGTGGCCAAGTAACACAGAGGGTTCAGGGCAGGGGTAAGGACTGAGTCAGTGGTGTGTGGAGAGCAGAGTGCTCAAACGAAGCTCAGCAGCACCCACAATGCAGAAGCAAATGCCTCCCCTGGTAAAAAAAGTAGGGGCAAAGCTGAAGCTACCCAGGAACAAACAGGAGAAAATTCAGGGCTGCGGACCTTGCCGTTTACCCTTCATTTACCCTTCATGCAAATACATCATTTAGTAGGCTAATTTTTTATGTTTGAAGATGGTAGTAAGGAATGATCTTTAAAGAGCACCAGAGCATTTCTCAGCATATGGAACATTTAGTAATGCAATTATATGCTCACTATGTTTTCTGCAGCAGTTCATTTTAAAGTTCGCAGCCAATGTTATTGTTAGTTAACCCAGACACTTATGTCAGAAAGCTTAGGAAGTATTTTCAGTGTGTCTGGAACGATATGTTGGTTGCCTACTACTGTAAAACTTTTTAAATCAGTGATTCAGTGTGAGTTACTGCTCTTTTAAAATTTGTTCTGAATATTTTTCTTGCCATTTCACAGAAAGTGGTGGAGGCTGAAGTAGATTATATTTAATCGATAAATCAATTTGTAATTTGGAAAAAATACCAGCAACCTTTAATTTATCTCAGCTTATTTTTATGCCATTCCTGTTCCTGTTTGATGTACTTTTATTTTTCTGAACCTTTCCTGAAAAGGATTATATTTAGCATTATAACATCAAAAGCACATTCTTCCATTTTCTTTGGTAAAAATAAAGACAGATTATACACTTTAGAAATCTGTTGCTGAATAAACTTTTCTCCAAACTCCAATGCCTTGTTTACCTCCCTTTAGTGCAAATGTTGATTCTTTGCTTCTAAGGTTTGCATTTCAGCTTAAAATTTTGCTTCCATTCAAGATTCAGTTCCTGGGATCAAAGAAAAATCTCATTAAATAATATGAAAGAATATAAAAATAATCTGTTGGGGTGTAGCCCAAGGAACTTGAAGTATTTTAGGCAAACTTGCATACCATCTTCTGGTGAGCAGAGCATAAGGAAATTTTAACTATTCTGTGAGTGCAACAAGTAGAGAGCAGAGAAGAAGGTTGGTCACCTCAGGTCACATAGCAAGTTACACTCAGGATCAGGGTGATGAAGCCCAGCTTATTTTATGAGTACTTCTCCCCCAAGCCCATGAAATGATCCTCTACTTACGGTACCCTCTGAAGCTTGCTGAGATGAGATGATATTAAAATTATGTGGATTTTTGTGTTGGTCCAGAGTTGCCCATTATTTGATGGCATGATTGAAAACTGCAGGGGAAAGAAAGCTTGCATATTATTTTTACAGGAGAGAAAGGCTAACATAAGTCATTATCAGAGGACTGCATCAGTCATAATCTCACTGAAGGGATGTGGAGCCTATCCAGTCTGTGGGTTTGACTCTGCAAATATGCTCGTGCGTCAAGTACGCTTATATATGAACTTTGAAGGATGGGATGGCCACATTCATTGACTTTATAGTCTGTCCTCCCAAAAACTGCCCTGATGTTGTTCATGGAAAACTAGTATTTATCTTGAAAACATTTGTCCTTGTTTACTCCTAAACTTATACACAAGCTGCCACTGTGAGTGAAAATCTTCTGGTCCTCTAAGCAGAGACTCCTGAAACTGGAATGCTTATGGAAGTTCAGTCACGTTGTTACCTTAGAGATGGAGTCCTTTGGGCCAGAGATGAGGTAAATGGGAATAAAGCTGTAGGAAGGTTTTCCTGCTTTTTTATGTCACTAAATAAATCATACTAGTTTCCATTGCTGTCAGCCTGTCACTTTTTGAGTCACTTAATAATAAATATAAAAGTATGAGATCACCGAGCTCATTAATATTTTATGCCTTGCTGTTTTTTGAATGGTGTCTTTACAGTATCATTGGTTGAAATATATTGACCGGTGGTGGCATACTGCAGACATTGCATTACATTAAAAAATAAACAAGCTGTTTTAATAGCCAGAGAAACCAGCAATGTGATAAAACTTTCCTTCTCGTTTATCTTACGTCATTAACGGTGCTTTTTATGTTGTGTTTTTAGCTCCACATGCTGGCGTCAGTCCAGCTGAATATTATCATCAGATGGCTCTGTTGGCAGGCCAGCGCAGCCCCTATGCAGACATCATCCCTTCAGCTGCCACTGCAGGAGCCGGTGCTCTTCACATGGAGTATCTTCACGCCATGGATAGTAAGTGATGTTTTCCAGAAATACAGACAGTCCCACAAAGGGAACCACGTGGGTTGTCCCTGGTCTGACCCAAAAGGCCTCCACGCAGACAGAGAAGTGGGAGTCAACGTAAGCCTCCTCATGAGGCTGGAGGGCCAAAGCATTGATTGCCAAATGTACAAGGGTTACGTCAAGTCTGAAAGTAGACTTTGAAAGTGAGGAGGGAGAGGAACAGGACTGCTCCTGAAAACAGGTTATAAATTTTATTTCCTGCAGGGCTTAGGTGCTTTTGGAAATGTCCTTTTCTATTCACAGTCAGAAACTCACTTTCATTGTTAGGCTGAGTAGTTCCCTGATGTGAGCTCTCTGTTAATAAAAGGTTTACATCTGATTTTCCAATAGGAGAGCATGTTCCCCTACTTTTTTAGAGAGTGGTAACCATGCTTACAAGTTGTGTATCATAGACTGATAGACTTTGAGACCACTTCTAAGGTGAAGCAGTTTGCTGAATTCTCAAGGATTCCTGACTTAGTTTTCCCTAACATTAAGATCTTTCTTTACCCACTTCAGCATCTTTCAGACTTCTAATCTGTCTCCCTTTCTCTGGTGAAGGAGGAAGTGAGAGCACCCTATTCCAAACTGCTCACTACTGCTGCTTGTGATCAGCCAGAAGGGATTATGCAGAGCTCTCCCCTCTAGTCATAAGATGCTTACATGCTGTTTGGGATGTACTCAGTCCCTTCCAACAAGCAAAATAAAAGGTGGTGACAAGAAAAGGTGGTGACTGTTGACTCTTGCTTGGTAGTACAGAGCAACACAATAGCCTTAGACCATTTCGTGTCCCACAGCTTTTTAAAATCTTTGTTAGCATGCAGTTTCTTGTTCCCTGCTGTTGGCTGCATGCCATAGCTGCTGATCTCAAGGAGTGTGGGAGCTGGGAGGTTCACCTCTGGAGCACGTGGGAATATCGATAGCTACCCCTGCAGAACACATGCCTGGGAGTGTGAAGTGGTTGACTGACCAACAATTTTTATAAGAACCGGGCAAGACAAATAGTTGTGAAACTGGGCAGGGAAACTACTTGTTTTGTTACCTTGATAGTGAAGGATTTTTTAATTCAGTTTCTGTTATCAGTCTCACTGCACTGGTAGCGTGCATAGTGATCTTACAGTAACGTAACATAACTTGAACCCACTTCAGAAACATAATAAAGCCACACAAGTAGCCTGGACCAGTAATTAATATGCAGATTTCAGTGCTTGAAAGCTTAAGGATATGATACTTCCTAATTTGGATTTTGAGAGGAATAGGGAGAGGCGAGGTACGCTGCTAATGCACTTGATGCATATTAATAATACCTTGCAGAATGGAAACTTATGCATGGTTCAGGTAATGTAAATCTGCTGCTATATTCCAGCTGCAAGGAAAATCCCCAGCTTGTATGAATGGACATGATTTCATTGACGTAAAGGGATCATCGAATCACAGAATGGTTTGGGTTGGAAGTGACCTTTAAAGGTCATCTAGTCCAACCACCCCTGCAGTGAGCAGGGATATTTTAAACTTTCAATGTTTTTGGTTCCTATTGAGAGAGAATTTCTTAATGCATGTACGTAGCAGTGCTAAACCACATATTTGGATGGTTCTATTCAGTCTATAGGAAGATAGATACCCAGATGTATGCCAGAAAACTTAAGAAAACCAGAAGATGTTGCAGTACTCACACAAATAATGGCATTTGCACAAAGGACCTTCACGTGTTAGAGACTGTGTTTGCTGTAATCTACATAGAATTTCAGCTGTTGCATCCCAGGAATGTTATCACTTCTTACTTAAGAGAAGATGTTTTGACCTTTGCCCATAACTTCAGCCCATTTATAAAAGGTGCCTAAACACTATCTCTAATAAGGATATTTGCTGTCACCAGCTTTAGGTACGATACATTCAAAATGCGTTTTTAATTTGTTTTGTGTTTGTTTTTAAAAATTAAGATCACACATTTGAGATTCATTATAGCAGCAACTTTTCAATTAGAGATTATTTCAGCATTAAAGACAAAAAAATGTGTAGCACTAATATGCAAATGGGTTATTTTTAAACAGTAAATAGAGAATTAAAATAAGAGTGAATCCTAGTAAGGTCACCCAGCTCACCTTCTGTATTTGATGAGAATGTGTTTAGTCAGGCAATGGCTGCTTTTATCTAAATTGAGTATGAAGTTACCCTTTTACTTTGTAAAAACTAATTAAAACTATCTTAACTTGCATGGGTATACAGTAAATTAATTGTCATTAAGTAGGAATCCGAATGTCCTATCATTCATCATGCTAAAGAAAACCCCTTTCTTCTTTGTCAGAATTTTAGATTAGAAACGAGAACAAAACAATTAGCAGGAAGCCGATATTAAGACTTTTTTCAAAAAAACAATGAGAATGCCCATGTTTGCATTTAGTAACAAAGTACAGTGATCAATGCAAAGCAATGCTATTTGTTTGGATCTTTCTTCTTAAGGGTTTGTATGACAATCTTAAAAGTACTCTTTCGCCTTTGCCCAGTCTTGTCAAAGGAAACAGAAGAGAGATTGGTAGTTTCCCTCATTATCTGCTATCAAATTCTGAGCAAGTTGACTCAACTCACTCAAAGGCTGCTACTCATTTATTCCACACAACAACCAAATAGATACAAGCAAGGCATTGTTCTTTTGTAAAGCAAGTCTGTCTCCTAATTATGTGTTTATGCGGCATCTAGCACAGTAATTTGGCATCTCTACCCTCTTCTGTAGTACAAATAATAATTCCAACACCAGCATGCACTCGGCACAAAAGCATATTACATACAGTTTGTGCAGTTTTGGGCCTTTTGTTTTGCTCTGTGGTGCTGGAAAACTGATTTCAAAATGAGGATGATAGGAGTGGGAGCAGTGTTAATCAGAAAGTGAAATCTTGCCTGAGGAGCAGTAGACTTCTTGAAGCTCTGAACTTCACTGTCCATGAACTGTCAAATATATTGTGGAAGAATAAAGTCAAGATTGTGTATGCTTGATTGTCATTTTTCCTCATCCTGTCCTGTGTGACATGAAAAGTGGACCAGAATTTTCTTTGCTGCTATAAAGCTTTTTTACACTTTTGGTGGCCAGAATCCCTGATGCAGTCTTCCCATCTTCTTGCTTGATCTAAAAGGATCACATGTGCTACCTTTAAGTAAAACATCAGAGTAACTAGGACGGGAGTAGATGGGGAAGGTATTGACAGTACCACAGCAGCAGCAACTGAAATTCCTTGTTGTGGCTGTAAAGATACTGTATGCCAAAAATACTGTCTTTTAAGCACTTACATAATTCCAAAAATCACAGCCTTTTGGGTTTGATAGCTGCATTTTTCACTTGTGGAATGTTTTGCTCTGCTTTTAACTGGTGTTCAGTGGAAGGCAAGCATGTTCCCTGAGGTTTCTAGATTAACCCTGAGAGTATTAATATCTTCACTCTGATTAACTTTTGCCTATGCTTACTCAGAATAGGAGGTTTTTCTTTTTCAAAGGTGTTCAGCATTGACCTACCCCTTTTGGCATTAGAGACAATTGACTTAAAGAGTTCTGCCAGCCTGAAGAGTTAAGCCAATGTGAGCAGCTTTGGACTGGGTTTGATTTCTGATTTTCAGACACAGTTGGAGAATGAGGGTGGAGTAACAAAGTCATTCATTTTCCTCTCATACTGATGACAGATTTACCATTTTGAAAGCTGCACCAAAATTTATGACAAAGTTTCATGAAGTGAAACAAAGTTTACACATCTGTGAGCAGAAACCAGAAGGAAAAGAAAGAAGAGAAAAAAGCTTTCATGTAAAAAAAAAAAAAAATCAAACTTCCCATGTTCACAGCCTTCAGCAAAAACTAGTGCCTGAGACAGGTTCAAAGAAGTTTGATTTAGAGGGATGGGAGAAAAAAGGTTGAAGAAGTTTGATTTAAAGGGATGGAATAAATGATACATGTCTGAAGATTGCCTTATAAATGATTAAGCAATGCTAAAAACTTCAACTCAGAAATCAAATTCATGGGCAAATTTGCTGGATGGCATATTCCATTTTTGAAATTTATGATGGAGATAGATATCTGTTATTTTAGAATTGATCTCCACCTCAGGAGTGAGATCTTTTCTTCTGACACCTGCTGGATTTTTTGTTGGTGCACTCAAGTCTTCACTATCAACTACTGACTTTTTATTACTGTAATGTCTACTCCAAAAAGGTGACATTCCTAAACAAATCTTCACTGTCAGCTTCCATTTGCATGCTTTGCCAAAACTGATGGGTTTTTTTCAGCACATGCACAGAGGTAAATGGATTTTTAGTGAATCAGTGCTCCTGCATTTTTTGATTTTAAAGCATTATTGAGTAGGGAATGTAATGCTTCGGTGGGAGAATACTGTGAGCGGATGAACATCTCAAATTGCTAAATAAATATTGAAGTATTTGTTTTTAAAATAAATGCCTGGGCAGGGCTGAAAGTTGGTTTAGTATTCAGAGGCACTGACAAATTGTGACCTATTCCTTTTTATAGTAACATACTAACTAAGACTGATGTTATGCTAAATGAATGGTTTAGCAAACGTCCTGTAGCGTAATGAGTGGTCAGCTCATGCTTAAGACTTTTTAGGCATGTGAAACCTAATTAAACCACGAAGATCTGAAAAAACAGTAATTCCATTTAATTGTATTTTCAATTTTGAAAGTTGTGGCCTCCCTTGAAGCGAATCCCCCTCTCCTCTGTACAGCTCATGCTGGGCCTCAGCTGTTGAGCTCCTGCTGCGAAGCAGAAATACTCCCTTTTTGCAGGAGGCTGTTGGCCCTTAGGAGGGTGTTCCTGTCCCAGGTAGATGGAGGGGGCTGCCGAATTCCCAGGTCTAGGTGGGGCTTGAAACAGGCGCTGCCTGGAGGAGAAGTGGAAGCCTGAGACTGCGGCGTGGTGTGGCTGAAGCCTGGGCTCTGCCCCTGGAATCTGGAAGGAGTATCTTTCTCCATCACTGGCTGCAGAACTGGTGCATCCCTCACAGAGCAGGGACAGGGATGCCCTGGCAGCAGCTGGCAGGCAAGGGGGAGGTTTAATGAGGAGTGGGCAGAGAGGGCCTCTTACAAGAGCCGTAGCATGACTTAGGCAATGGGTAAAGGAGATGGGCTCAAGTGCAGAATGGGTGAGGAGGAAGAGGGAAGTCGTTCAAGTTTTTGAGAGTCTGCAGAGCACCACAGGGAGTATAAATTCCCCTCCTCTGTGATCTGTCCAGGGTGACTGTGCTTCTCTCCAAGATGGTAAGAGCTTTGAACAGTTGTTGGTAATGCTTGTCTCTGAGATGCAGGCTGGAGTACCGGCGAGTCTGATTGGGAGGTTGTGGCATGGAAAATACATGGTGTCTGATCACAGAAGCAGCAAAACACAACTGTCGTCTCCTGCTTTTATTGCCCAGTCTAGCTTCAAAGGAGAGATGCTCAGGTGCTAGTATTCTTAACAACTTCTTCACTTTTTTGATCAAACCTATGCACCCCCTCTTTAGTTAGTATCAGTAGTCCACGTTTAGCAGGCTTGTAATGAATTTCTCAAATAAGTGGCAATCCCTCTGTGGTTGTACAGATTCAAAACTGGACTTCAGTTCCATAACAAGTAATTTTTTGAAAGTGTTTCTCATGGAAATCACATTTGAAACTGTTCATACATTGGCCATCAGTAGCACACAGTGACTCTCAGTTGTAAATACAGAAATTTAACTTGCTTATGAAAAGAAGGTGATCTGTGCTTGTCCCCTCTGAGCATCTCTGCTGCCTTCTTGCTGGCACGATGAGGTCTGTGCCCATCAGTTTGAGGGAAACAGAGGGTTCATAATTATGTTCACATGACTGCAAACTGTTGCTGTCGCACATAGCACACCATTAGGATGGCTGGTAGTAACGCATGATACTGTGGTAGCAGTGTTTGAGTAACGTCTCATTGTGCTGGTCAGCCAATGCATAGCAGGTCTTCGTGTCCCCTTCACTTGCTGTTTAACCATGAACACCTGTACTTAGCTATCCCCATGTAAAACCAGATAACAGAGTTTATTCACCTCTAAAGCACTCGAATTGTATCCTTAGCTGCAACAAGTTATGTTACCACTGCTGACTTCAGAGGCATTGTCCTCATTCATGCTGGCTGAACAGTCAGCAGTGGAGAGTTGTGGATGAAAGATCTAAGTGCAAAGTATTACTATTTTTGTTTTACCATGACATGTATCTTGTATTTCCTTACCAAATATGTTGCAGCTTCTTATAGCTGCTGATCAGTGTTGGTTTTTATTTTAGCACAAACAAAAGACAGGAGGCACAGCACTAATGAAATATCAAGCAGGCACAGTACAATAGCAAGCTCATAAAAAGGAGATAAAACAGATTACATAAAATAACGTGTAGTAGCCTTTAGGAAGAAATAAAAGGCTATGCCTAAGTTTTAAATGATGAATCAAGAGCGTGAATATTCATTGAAAGACTGAAGCAGTATGGGCTAAGGCCTGTTGCGGAAACTGCACGAAGGGAAAAAACCTCTGTGTTAGCCAGATGCCAAAGACAACTGACACTCATGTTGGCTAGTTGAGACAAATCTAAGCACAGATTAGGAGAAGGACTGTATACAGAGATCTGATCACACAGTCACAGCAGCAATAACATGGCAGCTTTTAATACCAGATGAAAATCTTGGATAGCACAAACAGAAAGAAGGGCAACCCACTCAAGTGTGTAAGGAAAACATAATGGCAGATTCTAATCCAGCTCTGTCCTTGAGGTGAGTCTGAGTGGAGTCAGTTGGGCTCTTCTCCTGATTACTCTTAGGCACCTAAGCTTAAATACCCTGTTGAAAAATGGTCCTGGGCACCAAGACATGAGAAAGAATTAGGAAAGGCAGACCTCTGATGGAGGCTTGTGACCAGCTGTGAATTATTAGCAAGTTACAGACAATGCCAGGGACTCTGGGACAAGTAGCTGTAAAGTAGGTAACAAACCCAAGACCTGCATGACCCTGCTGCCAAAATCATTAGGACTCAGTCCTTTACTACAGGTTAAAGGGATTAAAAAGGTAGAAGCGGCAGTACTGCTAAAGGAAATAATTCAGTATGCAGTGGGGAAGCTAATTCTCTCCTTGGTCTCAACTGAGATGGAAAATAATTAAAAAAATGGAAGAAATTTAAGGTGATATATCTTCCCTCAGGACTGCAGAGAGTTGGGATGACATGGTAAAATAGACCGGAAGAGGTAGAGATTTCCAGAGCAGCACAGAAAATTTAGAAATGTAATATATATTTATTTAAATGGTATCTATGTGGTTGCCTTCTCTTTGCTGCTTTGAAAAGCTTAATCTCTAGTCTTAAAGAAATCTGGCAATCATAGACCCCTGTACATCCCAGCACAAGAATATCACGGGATCCTGGACAAAGTCAAATAAAGCCCGTTTCTCAGTCTAATGCTGTGAATGTCAGTTTGACTTCTGCTGATAGATCTGGCATTTATAGTGTTTTTTCAGTCCTGATTTTTAGGTTTGCATCAATTATCAACCAGGCAGAATTATGGTCAACAAAGGAAAAGCTGCCTTTAATTTCTACGCTGTATTTTACAAGTTTAGCTTTGGCTGTATGTATTAAAGTGATGTGGGTTTGGGTTTGCTGGTAGCCCAGATCTGAACAACTGTCTCATTGCTCATGGTTGAATTAATGATGTGAATGTCTAAGAAGCCATCAGATTCATAAATCACCAGAAATGAGAGGGATAACTCATAAAAGTCTTTTCCTTTTGTTTAGCAATTTATCATTTTGCTTGCACATTAATAAACAGAGCTCCCCTGAGGTAAGCCACAGGAAGATAGATTTTTCTTCCTAATTTTCCTCAATCATAGCCAGTAGATCACAAGTGGAGAGAGTGGGCTTGTCACAGCGTGTTGGTGTCTTGCGACTCCCTCTACCCATCACTGATAACAAATAAATGCGATTAAGTACCCTGGTGGATAATTATTTGTGTTTACATAACAGGCGCCAGGTTTCCGAGTCCGAGATTGTCAGCTAGACCAAGCCGAAAGCGTACGTTGTCCATATCCCCCCTATCTGATCACAGCTTTGACCTTCAGACCATGATACGGACATCTCCAAATTCCTTGGTCACAATTCTCAATAATTCTCGTAGCAGTTCCTCAGCCAGTGGTTCTTATGGCCACTTATCTGCAAGTGCAATAAGGTAAGAATAGCATTTTCTACCTATATTGTATATTTTCATTTATGTGTCATACACCACATGCAAATGTGAATGTATACTCACATCTTTAAGGAACCACTTTGTTTTGTGAATACGTGTATTTTGCAGTTTCTATAATGTATGTTCACTGGAGCTTAATTTAAAGTACAAAATACTTTTCTTCTTGGCTCAGAAAGGTAACCACAAGGGACTTTTTGGCATATTACTGTCCAGTGCAGGTGATATTCCATCTGACCAGCATTAATGGTGTGTGTGTCTGTGTGCTTGGGAATCTGTTTTCAGAGAAGAAGCTCTAAAACAGGTTTGTGACTTAAGTCACTTGGGTTCTTCTGGCCATAGATAGGATGGACTGTGAAACGTTCCTACATTACAGTCATCAGAGAGTAAAGCACAGATGCGTGGTACTGTTCAGTTAAAATGTTTGGCTAGAACTTCTTGGTATTTATCTCCCAAGTTTTTCTTCATATTTTAGTTCATGTATTGAAAGATTAGACTTTCTGTGGCTAAATTATCTTCTTTTTGTACCAAGGAAGTACTGTTATCATCCAGTATCATCAGAAATGCTGTGATTTTCACTTGGCAGCTTCACTTGCATGTACAAGAAAGCAGGCAAAAATGGTAGTTCTGGAGGCAGAAGAGTAGAGTAGCGAGGGAAGAGGTGGGCAGAAGTTGTACAGGAAAGGGAAGCAAACAGGGCACAGGGACAAGGAACAAAAGCAAGAATGTCAAAAAAAAGAGAGTGGAAGAAAATTAAGAGAAGCAGCAGAAAAAATGGCGATGCAGCTGCAGAGTGTTCTTGTGTTTGATTGCTATATGTTAACTGAGAAAAGCTCCTTTGTTATTCCAAAAAAAATCCCCCACCTCTCCAAAGCCTCCAGAAAATACTGAGTTTGCATTTATGGCACTCAAAGAGTGCTGCTGGTCCCTGGCTTAAAAGCAGCCTCCACCTTCGATTTGCAATGAGGCAGAGGAGCAAGTCCCCATAGCAATTTCTTGATCTAAAAGACCCAGTTTTGGCAGGGCTCAAACATGCCTCTCCAGCAAAAATGACACACTTAGAACTTCAAAAACTGGCTATGGGGATTTGCACTTTTGGAGAAAAAGGGGCATGCAACTGGTGTGTTAGAAACCATCAGCCTGCCAGACTTTGAAGGTGACAGCACTGTAAATATTTGGTATTAGTATAAGTGCGGTTGGGGTTTTTTTAGCACTTCTTTTAAACAGGCATGCTTCGTAGCTCTGATGTACTTGAATAGCTGTATAGTATTTCACAGGTATGATATCATAACTCTGCAATACAACTCTGCAATCTGTGTAACCACGGTCACAGTTACGAAGCTCCATAATGTGGAATATGATTTATGTCAACAGCTGGCAGCAGTTTTGGACCACATCTGTTAAATACATGCATGGTGTGGAGGTGTACTATCCCCACTGTCGTTAAGACGGGATGGCACTTTAATTACTAACCTCCTTTTCCATTGCTTGTAACTTTGGTAAAGCAAATAGTCCATGAAAGTTGGCATAGCCTCTACAGTGGAGTAAGTCTTCCCTCCTTTTACTCTTCCTCCACAGATGGAAATGGTTGGTATATGTTTTTGAAACATAGAATCAGAAACCTAAGGGCCATCCCTGCAAAGCTGGAGTCAGATGAATAGTTTTGTTGAAGGCAGTTGTGGAACTGGAGTAAGTTATGGGCAGAGACTGAGTAAGGATGCTAAGGAGTAGAACAGTGAGTCTTGTGAACCGGTGTCACTGAAGAAAGCAAAGCTTGTGTGACTGAGCCTATGGCTGACCAAAGCTTTCAGCACTTCCTGGTCTTACTTTCTGGGAATGCATAATACAAAATATCACATGATTTTGAATTAATAATTTTTTAATTTTTGATAAGAGTATGCCTGTTCAACATGAAAAGTTAGAAATGTTCATCTCTACTCTTGCCAGTGGAAAGGAAGGAGAGGGGGAGAGCTAGCTCTTTTTCCAGCATTGCAGCTCACCTCTGTTGATGCCCTTTAACTTCTCCCATGTGAACCTGTCTATAAAAGACTTACACCAAAGTAAATAGTGACGTAAGGTTTTAAACCCAAACCACATTTCATTGCTTTAATAAATTCCGAGACTAAATAGCAACAAGACTATCAGTAAAACTGAATTTATTGCAACTCACTGTCTTGTAAATAATGTATTTAGCACCAGAACTGCTGTACTGAATCAAACCATAGGTTCATCCCATTTAATATCCTGTCGGCAACAGTGATCAAAGTCTAGAAAAAACTTTTCCTAGTGTAAAACTCTAACTTCTGGAAACTTGCAGGTAAATCTCATAGGAGTTGCTGCAAAAAAATGGCACAGTTGTGCAGGCCACTAGATGCAATTGTGAGACAGGAAGGATTTGTATTTGAGGCAACATCAGTAGCATTAACTATACTTAACATTACACAATCCTTCTACTTTTAGATCTTGTTTCCAGTCACTTTTAACTTAGCCCAAATAGTTTACACTTGGCAGTATTTTTCATGGCAGATACCTATCTAATGCTGAGTATTTCCAGGAAGCATCAACAAAGTTACTCATTTATCAGAATGAAGTTAGGGAAGAAGAGACTTTCCTGTACAGACTGTAAAAGACCTCTTGGTACCTTTTCACTGAGAAGCTCAAATTTGCCAGGAATGTTGCCTAGATGCTATAGATATGATCTTTGATGTTCTTGAGGAATTGTCTCATTCAGCCAAGAGATAAGCCTTTAAGAGTTTCTATTAGCATGTGTTAAATAGACTAAGTGTTCAGCATCTTCCAGTCCCGGGGCCCACAGAGGCGAAGGAGGACCTTTACCTGCAGCTGCAGCTCTGGTTAATCTGGTACCTCCTTGGGAAGCCTGTGGAGGCTAAACTGTCAGCCCAGCCATACCAGCCTTGTGAAAAGAAAGCAGTCTTCAGAGGAGCCGGGACTCAGACCAGGAACTGTCCAGGTTAAGCAAGCTGGGACAAAATGCTTTTCTATAACACAACATAGGATTATGCTAGAAGAGAGAAAAAGCTGCAAAATAAAGCATGCAGAAGCCGGTCATTAAGGAGAATGAAGGTACTGCCCCCTTGTGATTGTGCTTTGATACCATCTTTAATTTCAGGGTTGCACAGTATTTTTTCACCGGGCCCCTGCCTGCTGCAGTGTTTGGGCTGAACATCCTCTCCGGATCAGTCAGAGCCGCAGGACCCTGCCTCACCTGCCCCAGGCAGCTGTAAAAGAGGAGGGAGCCTCTTACCTGGTGGTTTGCTGCCTGGAGGGCAGACCCTGCTCTTGCAATGTAATCCCAGCCTGATGGTGGGCGAACGGAACTAGTCGGAAGGGACCACCAGGCTCATAATTTCTCTTCTAAAGTCCCAGCCTGGCACTCTTAATTATGCAGAGGAGCCGAATTGCTCATGTTAACTAACCTGCGAGATCTGGTCTCCATGTCTGAAATTGGGCAACCACAATGAGTGGCACTTTTAACCTTCATCTTTCTCTGATTCGTGTTCCTGTGCAAAATGAGTCCTTCCCCTTCACCTCAGAGGGGGGTTGAAAGCATTAATGTTTTGTGAAGCACTTAGATTATAGAGTGATGAGCACAGTAGAGGAGCTCAGGAGGGCATCAGTAATTATGTATTCACTGATGGCTTAAATACAATGGAAGAAAGGCCTCTGGGCAAGGAGAAGAAAAATACCAGAGGGTCTCTCACTGAAGACTATTGCGCATCTTGTGCACTGAACAAGTAATGAATTCTGCAGAGGCAAAAAGGGGTGTGTGGTCACGTAACTAAAAGCAGATGAGTCAGCGCATGAAGGTGCGGAAAGGTTTGATTCTGGTATGTTTGATTTGGCAGGCTCTATGCTCTTTTAACCTGTTTTTGCAAAGGTGCTACTTGTGTTAGGAAGATGTCTCCAAGACCTGACTGGTCATTGCATTGGCTAAAAAAAGTACATCCTCTGGCTAAAAGATTACATCCTGTGCTTCACACAGCTGCCCAGCGTAGGACCCTCTATATGAGCACTGTGGGATGTTGAGGATGAAATCAAATGAAAGGAGCCACGTTTCAGGCTCTGTTTTTACAGAGCCGAGCAAAGAAGGGCTCTGGTCCTTGACATGGGTACTACTGCAGTTAAAATAATAAATAATAAAAGTTTAGTACAATCCAGATAGGGCTTGACTAGGCGGGCGCTTTGTCATTGTCAGCTGGCAGTGTAATGCTGTATCCTGACTACTGGCTGAGTACTTGAAAAGAAGATGTCGCTCCTGCTGACAGCTAATAGTGGATCTCCTTTAGCACACTAGGTAGAGCTTCTACTTTGTGCATTTGAAAACACCTGGTTTAGGTCTCAGCTGGGAGAGATTATGCAGAAAGGAGGCGTATGAAATAGCATCAAATGAGGATAATCCTTCATTTGACATTTACTCATTTGGTTACCTGCCTCAGTCCTGCAGTGCAGCACCCCTGCTATTAATCTTTTGTCAGGATGTACTTAATGTTATATCTGCTACCTGTGACAATTATTAGACTTTGCACTTCAGCAGCACTTCTTTTTGAGAGACAGCATGGCCTAGAGTGAGTATAGAGGGAGTAATCACTTCCCATGATATTAAGAATACCGATACAAAAAATTAGCTGGTCTTAATAAACACAGGAGGTTGGGACTTCATGTTCTATATGATCTGAAATTCAGAACCTCTGTATTTTTCTAGTCCCTTAGCAGTGCTGCGAAACCAAATTTACAAAGTTAGTTTTCAGAAAATGAGCTGAATTCTCTGTCAGCTACAAGGTGTTTAAATCAGGAGTAGTTCCCCCTACTACAAGAGACTTTCTTTGGGTCTAGGCAGATGTAACTGTGAATACACCTTAGCCATCTCATAACATGTTAAAATTCAGCTTCATGTGAGCACGAGAGCCCTTTGGGATCTCCTCCAAGGTTTGAAAGAAATGGAGAAAGCACAGAAGCACTTCTTTTTTTTTTTTTTTCTCCACCCAGGCTCTGCTCCTGCTTCCCTGATGTCATCAGAACAGGAAGGAGCAATTAACATAGTGTGGTTAATTACAGACAGATCTTGGCTGTTCTGGGTCCTGTCACTTTGCTCTGGACTGATCTGAAGTTGAGCATCAGGGAATGGTGGTGAGGATACTTTCACAAAGAGCACTAGAAAGGGATAACCAGGTTTGTAGGGTGAGCTTAGGCAGCAGTGGATTAATATCAGTGAGGAAGACAAGAGTCTGTGTTTCTGCAAGCAGGTATTGTGTATTCTCAATGCTTTCCTCATCTCATATAAGCTCCTTGTATAGAGCGTTTGTTGTATAATTAGTCAGTGCCCTTCTCTCTGAACTGCTTTATATCTAGAGACAAGTCACCATGTATTAATTTCTCTCCAGTTCCCCTTGGCAAACGTGGAGAGAAAAGCAAAGAGAAAAATAAAAACAGAGTTAAGATATACAAATGAAGTATCAGGTTATCACAGAGAAAAGTGAAAGTATCTCCAGCAGAGAGCCCAACAGTCTAATTAGGCACTGTGTAAAAAAAGAAAAGAGTATCCTTTTATCAGGTTTAAATTATCCAGTTCTTGAATTTAACAGAATGTCTCATAGTTATAAGACAGGGAGCCCTCATGTTCTCAGTCTTCCTTCTTTATTCAATATTTTATATATTCTTATTATGTCTCATCTTATTCATCTCCTTTCTGAGGCAAATGGTTGTTTTCAGTGTGCTCTTTAGAGTTCTTGCATTGTCATTTCTGCCGATGCTGTCTGAAACAGTCTCCCTTTACTACATGCAATAATATTCCAGCAGAGGACCAGCAATTCAAATGCACAATAGTATTCTGTGTTCTGTCTCCCATTCCATTTATCTTAACATGTTTTTGCCATAGCTTCACGTTGATCAAATTTTCATTCCTCCATTGAATTCCGCATTGAGACAAGCAAGTGCTTCTCATGAGTTGGCTCAGCTAATGTAGAACCAGTGTATGAGTAGCTCAGACTCCCCTTCAGTATTGATACGCATCTTGCTATCAGTATTGCTCATTCATTTAACATACTTGGCTCTAAAGATAACCTCTTGGCTCTTCACCACGCTGCTCAAAATAATTTTGTCATATATGCAGATTTCATTTCTTCATTGCTTGACTCCGTGCCCAGATTGCTGACAATTGCACTAAAAAACAGAAGACCCCCATTTGAGAATTTGTATCTAACTTTTACTGAAAGCCAACTGCTTAATTCTTACTTTTGATTTCTGTTTTAGGCAGGTAACTTTCACGTTTGTATATTTATGTATTTAAATCTGTGTAAAAGGATACACTCAAATACTGCTTAATTAAATTAATCTTAAAAAGGATGTGTTTAGAGTAGAACAGGTAGAACACAATATATTCACCAATGTTTTGCAAGAAGCTCCTTATAAGATGTACAGGATAAAAAGTGTGTTCAGTATGTGAGCATTACAGGTGTTTTGCTGTTTTATTATCACTGTTGGGATCTGCCTAAGTGAGATGCAAAGCTGCCTTTGAATGGAAACTTGTTTTTACATTAAAAGGTCTCTAGTTAATTACATGTAATATGCTGTAAATGAAAGCTTAGTTGCAGTTCAGCCTGAGTCAAATTCAGACCAGGTGTAACCCCACTGAAACAGGTTCTATTCTAACTAGACACATCACATATGTGCAGCACAGGGATTTATTCTCCATGGTCTGGTACTGTGTATGGTTAATCTAAAGAAGGGAATATAATGCTCGATCGTGCTATAATAGCTTCATTTTATACCCTCTTTCAAGAAGTGTGAATGGCAGAGAAGTGCTACAAAGTGAGTAAAAATGAAATTCATCAGTATTACAGAGTTGTGTCTAATTCAGGCTCTGTCATTCTGCAGCTAGCCTCCTACAGAAAGCTCATATAGATTATAGGATGGTGACATTCGGGGAGAGTGTTTTGGAGCTCACCTGCATCTTGCATTAGAAAGTGATGGATGTTTTTCACCACAAATACACATGATTGGCAAGATTTTTACCTTCAGAAAGTGTATGTTATAAGAAGTCAAGCAACATAAAGAATATAGACCATGCAGGCACGTGTTGCATGCACATTTACATGCACAGATACATATCTATGCAAGTGTGATTATGTAGGTATGCCTGTAAATGTGTATGTCACAGATCTTGTAATTAAAAGTCAGGTTGAAGCAACTTGCTCCAGACTGGTTCAATGTTACTCAAAGAGTTTAAGGGCATTGGACCCAGAGCATTATTAGATCCAGGAAAGTTCTGGAGCTAAGAGAAGTGTGCTGGAGTTCAACACTTCATTACTTCATTTTCAGACCCTAAAAGCAAGTATTAATTAGCACTTTCCGTGTAATTAAGGATACCAGTTTTAGAAACCCAAAAATGCTTAGCCATTAAT
Organism: Strix aluco; assembly: GCF_031877795.1. NCBI lineage: Eukaryota > Metazoa > Chordata > Aves > Strigiformes > Strigidae > Strix > Strix aluco. The sequence continues at coordinate 162,248,319 of NC_133931.1, forward strand.
TTAATTCAAAATTATGTTTGCCAGGAGGGTCATGAGCTTGCATGGAGAGAGCACAGATGAATTACACAAGGTACTGTTAATACAAAGTCCAGTTAGGATACCAAGGATTCCTGAAGAGGAATATCCCAGTGAGAAGGACAAAGCTGTCAATGCTGTCTGAGCACATAAGGTTAATGAGCGTGGCTCTGTTGCTCTCAGTGAAACTATTCCATTTCACTCTGGCATACGGCAACGTATTCATGAAGAAAAATTTCACCTAACCTAGCAGATAAAACAGAATAGATAACATGGTAAGCTGAAGAGAAAGTACAAACCACAAGCTCTGTTAATTTTAAACTGGTAATAGAAAAGTGAAAAAAGAGGCAATGATGTATGTGAGTTAAATACAATTGTAAAATGATGACTATTATCTGATGAAAACTGGAAAAAAAGTATAATGTATGCTATACTTTATTAGATGCAGGTTATGTCTTTTTACAAATTCAGTTAGATGACTTGTCTCTTAAGTTAGTGATTTTTAATGAAGGGTGTCAAACTTACAAATGCAGAGGGACATTCATGAAACCTAGTCAGTTTTGAGAAGTTACTTCAAAGGATCTCAAGTCTCTTACCTGCCTTTAAGATAATGCCACGTGTCCGGTTTCATAGTCACAGTTTGATATTGTTTTCCCCTGTACTTAAGTGACAAGCCATAAAAGCAACTGATGACTTGTCTGCATTGTCTACTCAAAGATCAGTGTTGTCAGTTAGAAAGTAGAAGGAAAAGAACAGAATTTAAAACAAAACTCTTCTTTTGCATTACTGAAAATGTTACACATACTGTGGGTAAAATGCTCCAAACAGAAGTGCATTTGTAAAGTCTCCCTTCCTGTAACGCCGTTTGGTTTTCATTTTGCATCTCAGATACTTGAAGCACTAAGAATTTCACAGGTCTCTTCAGGGCTGCGAGGTGGCTGAGTGCATTGTCACTCCTGTGACCTGAGCAATTTGTCAACAGTCACTCCTGCAGGTTGTTTCCATCAGGAAGAGAAGTAGATGACAGTTGGAAACTTCTTTCTATTCACTCCTGTTCATTTACAAAGAACATGCACAAATTCCTGTCTCTGCCAACTCAAACAACAGGAGATAGTTTTCTTACATGATATTCCCGGCTGCTGCTTCTCTTCCGGGTCCTGTCCAAGCAGAACTCATGGGCTTTCTCTCCGCTACATCTCTGTTGGGATCAGACTACGAGTTGGTCCTGCTGGCTGTCCACAGCTTTCCACATCTGACTCTGCAATGTTCCTGGCTGCGTATTACACATATATATAGTTCCATCAAAGTGTATACATAAACTTCGGTGTATGAAGTCAGATTATGCAGCACCCGTGGCTCAACTCCCAGCCACCCTTACATACATCCCGTATTTTGGACAGTGGCTTTTACGTGTCAGTTTACCATGGGATGAATGAAGCTGTTTCTTACATTACTCCTTTTAAAACCAGAGCATCTGAGCGTGTGAAAAGCAGTATTTATCACTGTTAATTTAATTATGACTTTATGACTTAGTTAAGACTGCAGTGTCTGTAGGACCCAGGTTTTAGGACGGTACTTAAGGACTTGCTGAAGTCAGTCCCTCTTCAGAAGTATTTAAGTGTTATTAGGGACTTTCCTGAAGTGTAGCTGGATACATTTGTAAAACAGGAAAGGTGCTTGTTTGCCCCTTAACAACATTCCTAAACAATAAATAAGGACTTTGAAAATCCAGATAAAATAACTAAAGGTGAAATCCTGGCCTGGTGCAAGAAAAGGATACAAACTCCATTAAAATTCAGTGAGTCCAGCTATTCATCCAATGTTTATTAGTGGGTTTCTGCACCCTGGTTTCTCAGTTTCACTTGCCCACAGGCTTCATGCAACTCTTAAGGAAGACAAAGTAATGACATCTATACCTACTTGAGCATGAGGTAGAAGAAACCATGGTGTTATCCTAAGACCTGGTTATCAGCTTTATTGAACATGGAGCCAGTCCACCTACAAATTACCTCTCCTTTCATGAACTGGGGTCCTTTTTGGAGGGACTTGGATCATTTTGTCTGCCTAGCATCTGTAGCTGTCAGCAAGAACGAATAATGGAGGCTATGGAACAATCTGGGAGTGTTAAGGCTTTTTCACAAGTTGGGAAGGGCCTGTGTGCCCCCTTGCAGTGCAGGGTGTGCCCTCCCTCATGGAGTGAGCGCTTGGGCAGTGAGTGCACCATGTCAAAGACCCTTCAGGCCAAAGGGTCTGAAGCCTTCTCCTGCATGGTGGTGTAGATGGAGCCAGTGTGTCTCACCATGACACATTCCTGTACTGTGACCAGTTGTGTACATCTGATTTCAGGAAAGATGTTAGACCACTGAGGGGGCTACAAGGAAGAGCAGGGAAAATGATCAGAGTTCTGAAAAGTGATACCGATGAGATAAAATGGACTTGACCTATTTTGTCCAGATTAAAGATGAGAAGACTGGACAAGAAGAAGGTATAGTAATAATTTCAAATATGCAAAAGAGAAGAGAAACTAAGAGAATGCAAAGGGGAAGGTGCATGGTGAGTGCTGGATAGAATAACAAAGTGCTCATCTTGAATTGCTGCAGGAAAGATTCAGGATAGAGGATAGGAAAGAAAACTTTAATATGGTAAACACCATGTAGTTCTGTATGAATAAATAAAGATATCCCAAAGAAACAAATCTATCCTGTGAAATTTAAAAAAGAAAAGAGATTTTAAGACATAAGAAATGTCCCATGGGTCAAGGTATAGGTGTTAGATACTGTCTAGTCATGCAGTCTGTCTGATGGTGCAAACAGCGGATGCTATTTAAGAAGTAGATCTTGGTGTGACCAGCCAAGACTTTCTGACTTTTGTTCTCTCTGCGCTCTCCCAACATCAATAATCATTGGATTAGCGATTCCCAAAGCATATGCTTTTGTTTGTTCTTTTTAGTATTTATGGACCTGTTGTCTTTGGACTTGTCTAGTCCCATACGGACGTGCTGCCTATATGTGACTCTTGGGGCAGCTGTTCCAGAAGTCCACCAATGCTTTTTTAATCTAAGTTGTTCACCTGTGGCTTTCATTGAATGCCCTCTAGTTTACACACTTGAAAAGCTCTTTTCCTAAAACCTTGCAAAGCAGAACCAGAAAGGGAAAAGCACTGTGTTACTTTTGCAAGACTTATATGCGTCAGGTCTTGCAGAACTGCATGTGTGTTGTGATACATGGAAGGTATCTTCACATGTATCACATTCTTCTTTTTGTGAAGAAAACTATTGTGATATAACAAAACTGTCCTCACAATATTCACAAAATTGGGATCTCCTCAGCGTTTTTTGTGTCAGCCTGTCTCCTTAGGCACACCTATGCAATGTATAGGAAAGAAGGAATATTTCCTGACTTGAATTCACAGCTGTTTTGCGGTAAATTCTGCAGCTGTGACCAGAAACTGGATGACCTTGTTAGTAGGACAGCCACAAAGTAGCCACAAAGTTTGGTTTTGATTATAACGTCTGTTTTTCTTCTTCTTGAAGTCTGTTCCTTAAAATTTGATGTGCTCATGTAATTGCAATGTAGTTCACTGCCCTGCTTTACCTCCGGTGAAGGGAGTTTGAGACTTTGCAGAGGAGGAGAAGAGAAAGAGAGAGAGAGAGACAGACTGACAGACAGACACAGAAGCCCACAGTATGGAAAAATAAATGATATCACTGATGGGCTTTTCTGTCAGTGTATATGAGTTATTGAATGCTTAAGCAGGAGTATTACACGTTTTTTCTAACCCCTATCTCCCATAAAACTCAACAACTGAAAAGATAACCTGCATGTAGTTTATTAGTGGTCTTGCATGCATTCATCTTTTTCTTCTTTTCCTTTTCTACTTCGTTTAAAAAGAAAAAGTCTGTAACAGAAATACAAATCAGATTCCCTCCAGTGGTGTAGATTTTCATTTCTCGGTAGGTAGATGGAGGAAAAAGATTCATAATTCACTCGCACTTCCATGAATCCAGGCTTTTCTTGGAAGTGACTGGTGTTTTGGAAAATGTGAATGATTGGAACAGGCATCTTGCATTCATCTGGCATCCCCTTGCCTGAAATGCAGCCTCTTTAAGGTATCTTAAAAGAAGCATGAAGCAAATTGAGGCCTCAAACCACTCATAGCTTTTGAAAAAACTGGTTGTTGGTTTTAGTAGTTCTGGACTCTCAAAACGATTACTTCTAGGTCTTGTTTACCACCTCTGGGCATGGATTTTAGATGGTTACAGAGTGACACTTGGTGCCATCTTGGGCTGGATTGGCTGGGCAAGGCCAAGTGGTGCTGCTGCACACCCTTCCTGTTGATGCTGGCCTCCTAGCTAGAAAGCAATGTGAGCTTGGTGTGGCCAGCAAGAGGGCATACGGCTGCCAGACAAGGCAGATGGATCCCATGGGGTCTGAGGGGACTCTGGGCTATGGGGATCCTTCACGCATCCTGTATTCAAGAGTTACTGAACAAAGTGCGTTAAAAACTTTGGGAAGGAGGGCAGGAATCCAGGTCTCCCCTGCCCAAGAACTGTTTGCTTTTATTTCTTTTTCTTCTTTTTGGCCCACAACATCAATTTCATTGTCGAGCAGCCTGAATGGTTTCTGAAAGACAGAGAAAGACCTGCCACCTTCTGTTCTCTTCAGATCCTTCTGATCTTTTCAGATCAGAAAAATCATCCAGGCTGCCCTGTGACAGCATCTTGCATGCAGGTGATTTTAAACGCAGCCAGGTCATCTTGCCTTATGAAGAGCTCTTCAGAAACAGCTGGAGAGAATTATTTGAAGATAGCTATCTGAGCTATTTAAGAAATCACCGTGGTGGCTGAACTGTTGTCACCATTTCTGAGTACTCCCCTTAGCTGTGCTGGTTATTCCTCTGCTCCCTCATGGTCACCTTTTCGTTCCAGTCTGAGATGCTTGAAGTTTGGAGGTAGAGGGAATGAGGTGAAAGTTGCCAGGCTCCATAGGAAAATCCTAGTACCTCAGACTCAACTCTTGCTGCTGAGCATGGGGCAGAAGAAAGATACTAAAGGATTCCTCCTTTCCTTAGCACATCTGTCCAGTGGTGTCTTAATGCATCTGCTGCTGGTGTCATCGTTTTCCAGTAGGAGCCACTAGCTAAGATCGTGTCGTCTACTCTTCTGTACCCTACAAGTTTGCTTGCTTGCAAGTTGGACAAAAGTTGGCAATGCCTAGCTTAGCATCCTCCTCCTGGAGGCCCATATGGTGTTAGAGCAGATGTAGATAAAGAGGACATCTCTGTGAGGTAAAATCTGTCGTTTTGATGGAAGCCATTTTTATTTATATAGGGAGGGGAATAACAAATATACTTAAGTAACATTTAAACACTTGCACTGTACTAGTGTAAGGTGTGTCACTGCAGGCCAGTGAAACTAGCTTCTCTATTTGTTAAAGCAGAGCTGCTTTTGTCCTTTACTTAGAAAGGTATTTTGCCATTGGGGGGGCGTCATCACTTTTTGTGTTGCTCTGCGTGGGGTAGAGAAAGCAAAGGAGGGATGCTTGGTCAAAAATACCCTATGACACTGCAGTCTCTTCCCATCTTTGGAGGGACTGAGTGGAGAATATTGCCAAACTCCAGTAAATGTAAGTGAGCTGTGTTAAGTGCAAGCTGTATGTATACATCTTGGGGCTCCTACGGTCTGTTTTCTACCCGGGGCCAAAGGTTTCACTCCCAAGTTTCCGAGTGTCTAGTCAGTGGCACCTTAACAGCCTCCTACTGAGGTAAAAGTATATTCAGATCACAGCAGTTCCTCCTGCCCCTCCTGAACTGTTTGGGGGGGATCTCCTGTGCTTTCTCTTCGGGTAGGTTAAAAAATTAATGTTAGATGCAGGTGCTCAATGTAACTGTGGTCACAGAGCAGTGATGGGCCAGGTCTACATCTCTGAGCTGAGGTCTTAAGTCAGTCATGTCTTGCGGCTGAATTGTAGGTTTGTCTTTTTACCGTATAGGATCTGAAGAATATTACCAAAGTTTTGAACCTGGACTTGCAAAGCTAGGTATTGTTGTGCATGCTTAAACACCTAGAAAGGAAAAATCCCAACGTGTATTTCCAAGGGTGCTATGTGCTTGGAGCTCCTAATGAAATCAGTCCACTAATTTTTTTTCTTTTTAAACTGATTCAGCTGAAGGGTGAAGATGTCCCAGACGTTAACCACTCGCAGACAAATAAAATACTTCATCCAAATTGTTTTTATGTTGCGTTTGTTGATCACGGTGAATTTGATAGCATCTTCAGGATGGTGCCGTCTAGTGTTTGAAGGGTATGAGGTGAACTGCCACTGTATATATGGAAGCAAAAAATGCCAGGATATAGCAAGGAGGCATTGTTTCAGCCTCATGTATGACATTGTAATTGTATGTTTTTTAATGAACAGACCAGAGTAGTTACACTTAGTGATGTTTGTTCACTAAAATGGAAAAGGGGTGTTAAATCATTGTGCTCTTTGATGAATGGCTTGTACACTGAAGAATAAATTGAACAAACTGGCATAGAGCTCAGTGAACATGAAATCAGCTATTAGAAGAAAGCTTGTGAACAAATTCTGAGCCTGATATGCATCTTTTGATTAATGTCCTATCAATCATCCATAGTGGCTACCTTAGCTAAGTCGTGCTGTAATCATTCATGGTTGCTTACAGGAACACTAGCAGGGACTATAGAGCTGCAATAACTGAATATTATTACTGATTTCTCCCTAACTCTTGCTGTGAACAATTACTGTTTTCACTACATTTCTGCCTCCCTTTATTAAAAAGAATACAATGCAAAATGAAAAGAGAGTTCCTCAAAGACCAGTAAAATTCTCCCAGGGTATTCTTAATGATATTCTGTCCTAAATGGGCAAACTATTGTAATGCAGAGTTCTCACCAGGAATAATAGTAATGTAATCACATTGAAGCTGTCTCTTTATGGATTGTAGTCAAACAGACAAACTGTATAGTCAGATTAATGAACACAGAATTTCTGTAGAATTACTACTTAAAATGGTTGAAATGATTTTAGCTCTTTTTGTATCACAGTATTTTCAGTTAATGCATTTAACAGCAACAGCAATTAAGACTCCAGACTGTAAATTTGGATTAAATCCACCCTTTTGACATTAGAAAAAGCCTTGATTCTTAAAAGGTATTATGCTTACACCCTTCTCTTTTAAGACCTAATGTTTTAAGTTTGCATGGCTCTTTTGAACTGTGGTTGTTCGGTGGTTTTTTTAAGAAAAAAAAAATCAATGAATACGTGCTTTTTTTTTTTCCTTTTATGATTGTAAGTTATTGGCAAATGTTTACAGGAGAATCTCATATTCCTGTGTGTGAAGATTTAGTTCCACACCATTTATTTCTCGAGTGTGACACAAAGAATGCTTTGGCTCTACCCACAAAATAGGTCCTTAGATGGCAGTGTAATTTCCTCCAAAGTCACTGTAGTCTGGGAAATACGGTGAAGTAATGAAGTGATGACAGGTATTAACATGCATAATGGGCTTTAATAGACATTTAATGTTGTTTAACTGGAAGAAGGAGAAGTGCTTTCCCATTGGAATATTTCTACATTGAAACTCATTGATCACCAATTTCAGAGGGGAAAGGTTAATCCATCAGTTTCTGTAACCAAACGGCTCTGATGGAAATTCTTTAGGTGACATTCTGGATGAACTGAGCTTTCCATCTTTGCAAACAAATGAGTGATATGACAAGCATGGTGTTCAGAACACATTTAACCAATTGATTTTCTCTCCTCTTGTAATAAGATCTCGAGACATATGAAAGAGTGTAGCATGAGCCAAGATTAAAGGAACTGCTTCATACACGCGAACATAGGGGAACTGCATTATCAATAAAAGTACTATAAAGCATGTAGGCACCCATTCTTTTTCTTTATATAAAGTTTGTTATTGCAATAAATAGCTGTTATTGAACTGCTTGCCTTTTATTTCAGTTTTTCTGAATTTTATTTCAGCTGGCTTTCTGTGGTTTCCTGGTAAATGTTAGGAAAAAATGTTATGTTTTGTTATGGTTTCATTTTTGCACTCACTAGTAAATCCAGGCCAACTCTGGATTTAAAACCAGAATTTATCATCCTCTGGGGCACGAAGGAAGATATGAGAGAAAGGGACCTGACTTCAATTAATGTAAATATATCAAATATATTTTAAAGGCTTAATCTGTACAATTCCGTACTGTAATGATCCTCATCTTTTTCCTCTCTCTTCCCTCTTATTTTTCCTCCCAAATTCAGCCCTGCTCTGAGTTTCACGTACCCTCCTACACCGGTATCTCTCCAGCAAATGCATCAGCAAATTATAAGTCGTCAGCAAACCCTAGGTTCAGCCTTTGGACACAGCCCTCCACTCATCCATCCTGCTCCAACTTTTCCTACCCAGAGACCGATCCCCGGCATCCCCAGTGTCCTGAACCCTGTCCAGGTCAGCTCTGGACCTTCTGAGTCCACACAGGTGAGAGATGACAAAAGAAACCTTTGCACCCCGTTAATTTAAGAATTAAATAAATGACATTGTCTCGATGACAATTAATCACCACTGTCACTGAGACCCTTCGATAACAGTTTTCTTGCAGCTATAGCATTTGCAGTCCCTTTATTATAAATCACAGGAGTGTATGCGCAGTTCTGATTGGTAGCATGCTTTTTAGTCCTCATAAATATTTCAGCGTGCTGCAGCAGCTTCTTATTCCAAACTGTCTCTCCTGGATCTTACAGAGGAACTTAATAGAGGTGGTAAGTAAGAAAAAGGGGAAAAACACATCAAAACTCTAACAATTTAAAGATTAGCGGCTTCACCTCCAAATCAGGCTGACTAATATACACAGGGTCCTATTCTGCCCTCCTGACACAGGTGTGAATAACTCAAAGTGAGTAACAATCTGTGAGCAGCAGAGGAACTCAAAGATAGTGCACAGGTTTGAAAATTTTTTTCTGATTTGTGCAAAATTGGACTTACTGAATTTGAATTAATCATGTCAATAAACCAAGGTGTATTCTCAAAACCTGGGGATGTGCAGCAGTGAATCAGGCCCATAATGTAGAGTTTATCACAGTTTGTGGTTTGCCTGTTATTAACTAGTGCTGTTTGTTTCCAGATGACCTGGGATAGGTTATTTATCAGTCTGGGAGCTGTTTATCTCCTGGCTAGCTTTTACAAATGTAGAAGCAGAACATGCTGCTGTAAGAAGCATATTGATTTTTTGTGGGGTCCATGCAAGTTCAGATATCTCTAAAAGATCTCTGGATTCCTACAAGATCCATTTGCAGGTGTAGATAATGGTGTTCAGTCTAGCACAGAAAGAGAAAAACAAGATTCTGGCCTGTTTATGTTAGCAGTAGTTTTGCTGTTGACTTGGGAGAATCCAGGACTTCATCTAGGATTTTTCAACTGAGTCTCACACTAGTGTTGTTCAGTTTTTCTTTCTATCCACTGTTATAATGGGAAACGCAGTAAAAGAGCCAAGATCTTGTGTGTAGATGTTAAGTGCAAAACCTTTCCTCCAAGTGTGAAAAAATAAATCTTTCTCTTGTGTTTATTTGAATGAGCATACAGTGATTTTGCTTTTCAAAATTGCCTTTCTGAAGTCATCATTATGTGGAAAATTGAGTTCTTCCTACTCCTCCCTGGCCTGACAAAAACAGCATTGGTTTGTAGCAAAGAATTACATCAGATGCCCTCCTTCCTGTTCCCTCCCTGCTCCATTACAAGGTTGAGTGATGCAGCTCTTCCACAAGTTAATGCTATGTAATTGAAACACAATATAATTGCATATCCAATATAATTAACAGTGTAGCTTCTCCAAATAAAGTTGCTGAGCAGATGCTGCATATTTTTGTTTGGAGCTACATATTTATCACAGTCTAATTTTGTCTTCTTTTGGGGGAAAAAAAAAAAAAAATGTGCCTGCAGCAGAATAAACCCACAAGCGAATCTGCAGTGAGCAGCACTGGAGATCCCATGCACAACAAGCGCTCCAAGATAAAGCCCGACGAGGACCTCCCCAGCCCGGGAGCAGGAAGCGTGCAGGTATGGTGGTCAGGTCACAGCCACAAGCCTTTCGCCTCGCTGCCGGAGGGAAAACGCACCTTGCCTGTAGCACGTGCTTTCAGGCTTCCTGCACGCCTACGGCCCTTCATGGTAGCAAGGGTTAAATGTGAGCAGTGAGGGGCTGCTGGGGTGCAGGGTCGGTTGCAGAATGAGGGCAGAGAGGAAGGAGGCTGACAGAGATCAGTGTGCTCAACCCTCTGTTGGCCATGGGAAAGTGAACAAGGGACATTCAGGTCTTTATTGAGGACGTGTTTTTTGTTCAGCAAAAACACTTAACGCCAGCTTGACTTTTGCCAGGTCTTGGCACTGTACTGCATTGAGGCCTCTCAGTGTCAGACTCCAGTCCTGTTTGCTATACTTTCTATACCAGATAATGCCACTGGTTGTACTAGAGCGACTCCTGATTTACAGTGACTCGGGGGAGATGAGAATCGGAGCCTTGATCTTGTGAGTGGATCCATGAAAACAAAGCAGAGGTCTATCTAAATCCTTCAGCAGGTTTGAAATGGAAAAAATAGGCACGAGTGCATAATCTGAACCAAATGTTTATGCTAACATCTGACTCTCACCCTCAGCAAATAACAAGCTGGGGAGAATGAGGCACCTTGAAGAGCTGAAGGTGGAAAGTCACAAACCAAAATTAAATACTCGCTTCCCCCACTCACCCCTTTCATGCACATGTTATAGGCAAGAACAGACTAAAAAGTCACCTGAATGTTACCAGCCTGCTCTTGGAAAGGTTTCAATGTACAAAACTATCACTGGATTAACAATGAAAACACACTTCGGGTTACTGGTGATCCAGTTTGGGTCTAACCCCAGTACTAAAGTTAAATTGCAGTTAATTCAACTACATTGAATAGTGCCTTTTTCACTAGTGGTGCCCCTGAATAATAAGGGGCAAGTGTACAAATGACAAGCTGCTTAAATATAGGGATAGGGAAGCCAAGCCTTTATGATTTGCTTTTAATTGAAATGTAAAGAGATTTTTTTTTTTTTTTTTTAGAAATTCTCCGCAGTGAGTACTTATGGGGAGGAAAACTTTATTTTACATGTATAGTCTGCGAATGGCTTCTGGCTTACCAGGCCTGTTTTGGGCTTTTGTATTTTGTAGAACAGAGTAAAATAATCCCCCCCACGCCCCCATCATCTTTCTTTAAATGCTGAAGTAATTCACTTTTCTTCCTCCTCAGTTTCGGAATTTCCTTTCTCCTCACGCCTGTTTTTTCCCTCTCTCCAGGAACAGCCAGAAGGAATGACCCTGGTAAAAGAGGAAGGGGACAAAGATGAAAGCAAACAGGAGCCTGAAGTGGTCTATGAGACAAACTGCCACTGGGAAGGCTGTTCCCGGGAGTTTGACACGCAGGAACAGCTAGTGCATGTAAGTTAATGGTATTCAGGAACTGGGTTTTAAAACTACGTGACCTTTTTCATGGGGGTCGGGTTCTCTGACCCTGTGCTGAGTCAAGTTTCTTAGCTAACAGCGCTGCAAACTGGAGAGGGGTTTATGAGTTTCTGAGAATAAAGAAAACTCGGAGCCACAGTGCTTGACCTGTTCAGTCAGCTAAAGCTTAGTGTAAAATTCAATAAAGTCTTCAATAGAGATTGTAATGGCTCTGATCCTGTAAGCCAGCAAACGCTATTTTGAGTTAGAGACTTTGATAGTTATTGAGTAATAGTAAGCTGGACATGAATTATTATTAACCTTTAGCAAAGTTTGATTTTTTTTTCTCCCCAAAGGGACTGTAACAGTAGAAGAGGGTGAGTGGAATTCATCCCCTCCCCTAAGGGGGGTTTTGGTATCAATTTGCTGTTGTGTGTAAACTGAGGGGGGTTATTTGGCTAAATAGATGGAGACTGAGTTATTTCAGTCTTTTTAGCAAAAGCAAACTGTCTGGTCTTTTTTTATGCTACACCAAATATTAGTCGTATCTGTCTTGTTTTTCTTCGTGTCTGCCACCTCTCCAAAATAATTTTTGCTGTTTTGTAGTATTGTAAGCTAGAAATGAACAATCAAAATCTAGAATATAACCTGACAAGTACAGTCCCCCCCACACCTTCTTAGCTAGCAGCACCTCTCTTAATTAGCAGCATCATAAAGCATATCAAATACTCTGGAAAAAAAAGAAATTCCTAGTACAAAGTAGAGAGGAACATCTTCAGCAAATGATCAGTGTATCAGAATCATATTTACTGTAGAAAACTGTTTAATGCTTTCCTGGAGATCATGCAAAATCTATTGCAAAATGCGGCCAGTACTACTGAAATAGCCTGTTGAAAAGTGTACTTTTCCACCCAAAATAAATAAAAAACCCCCGCTATATATCTCCAAACACTATGCAAAACGGTAAACTGATGCCACAAAGCTGACTTTAGTAAAGCGATGCCAGCTTTCACTTGCTGGAGTGTGAGAGCCTCTTGGTGTTGCAGTTATTCATCAAGATGTATTTTCAGTTTCTTGTCATTATTATTAGGTAGTAGCAGTAATGGTAGCAACAATAATAATAAATGAAAGACTATAAAAAACTAAAATAATGGCAGAAATGTGACACTTCTAAAGAACTCTTTGGACACATTTTGCTCAAATAATTTCCTCACATTTTAACAGGCCAAAATGAAATATGAGGAGAGACTCTTTTGGCATCACAATATCTTTTTGGGAAGAAAAGCCATACGAATGGCTACTGCAAAGGGTTGGACATATTTAAAAGATAAAGCGTTGGTCTTGCAATTGATTCCATGCAAACAGACCAATTGACATCATCTGGGGCTCTGCACAGGCACAGTCTTTTCTATCTGCTAATAATTGTAAGGCTGAAGCTTTATGACGCCTGGCAAACCTTTCTCAATATTCAGAAATGATCCCAGTGATGATGATAAATGATTTACACCAAAATATATGAAATAAAAGAGAAATTCAGAATAAAGGTGCCCTTGGTAATGAAAAAAAGGAAGATGATTTTTTGATGTTTCAGATGTAAAATTTAATTGAATTTCTCTGTGCCTGTTAGTTAATAGCTAATGTTTTGTAGTTTAAGGTGAATTAAATTGACAGTGTGATAATTTGGTTGTTTTGGGTTTTTTTAAATGCATTTGTTGTTGCTGGTGTGATTTTTATAGTAGATCTGACTGTATTACAAGGGTCAACAACAAGACTCCTCTGAAAAAAGTGTGTTTCTTATGTTTCTGCACAATGGCAACATCTGAAATGGGTTTCTCTAGACATAAAAAAGGGATATAAAAAATGTTTCTGTGATACAAGGAGTTCTTTTTGGCAGGGCTCAGAATTCAGATATGTTATGATGGCATTTACGATTACGAGGTCCAAGTCCTGACTCGATACCCCGAAGACAATAAATTCATCATTGCAACCATCACATTCAAGTAGCACAAATCACACTGTAAGAGTCAGCGTGACTCAGTGATGGGGCCCTGGTTTGTGATTTCTTTTGCTGCTCTGACAGAGCCCTGCTGTGGGGACTTGAGCGAGTTATTTCTGTCCAGATTTGCAAAGAGCTTTAGACATCTAACTGTTTGAAAGTCTGGCCCTTCACCCGGGTCTATCTCTCCCACATTTTGTCTGCCCTTGATTGCCATAGCCCTCTAATGTACACCTGCAACAACCAGGGAAATGAAGTCTGAGTCTCGGTAGGGCTTTGTGGGAGGGCAGTCCTGGTTTTGCTTAGGTGTGTGACTCCAGCAGAAAGCATTCAGTCCCTTTGCAGCAGTTTGGTCCTTGAAAATCTCCCCACTGATGTGGCTCATATGTGCCTCCTACCCAAATACTGGTGGGTAAATCCAAGTAGATACCGATTGCTATAAGTGTGCTTACCTCAGTCTTTTTGCACTGGGTGAGTTCCTGACTTGGTGTGTGCACCTGAACTAGGCACACACATATGTGTCTCAATGGCATAAGTACATCCTTTACTCAGTAATATTTACACTGCAGTAGCAGCTGGAGGCTTTGTCAAGCCCAGAGTCCTGTGGTGCTAGGCGCTGCACAAATGCAATAGAAGGAATAGGGCTGATACAGGCGTGAGGCCTTCACCCTGCAGCTCCGGGGCCATGTACATCGGGCTGTTCAGTGCTGTCTGGAGGTACCTGAGCTTGTGTACAGGTAGGATCACACTATTAACCTTCAAATCTTGCAGCAGAGCTCTGCCACGTTGCCTCTCCTGGTTGCACACGCTGCGGCTCAGTGGGTGATTCCCAACCCGCTGTCAGAGTCAGCAGAGCTTTGGTTGCTCCAGCCAAGCTTGAAGGTGGTTTTGAAGTAAGACGGTGCACTGCCATCTGGGACATCAAAAGTATAGATAACCATCCTGTTTTGTTGACTCTGCTGTGGGGTAGTAATCATCCAGGCAGGGGCAACTGGCATAGATAAAGGCTTAAATTGCCCTAGCAAGACTCATCCAGATAACATCTGCTGTCTTCCCTATATTCCCTGACACTCAGAAAGGATGATTAGCACGAGCAGAGGGCCGCAGTCACATGTTCAGAAGTTGGGTGGGTGTGATATAGCACTACACATGTGATACTACATTATATTGTGTACACACACCTACTTGCCCATACTGTGGGTAGTCAAGTGAACTGTACAGTGAAGCTAAGAGTGAGCTATGCAGACCTTCACAAAGGATTGCAAGAAACCCCTTCCCTGTCACCCACTTCATTGGCTACGTGGTATGTAGCGTATATTCAGAAGAAAGGAAAATGCATTTGTATATTTGACTTGGGAATTCTTTCACCCGTACAAGTCTCTAAATCAGTTCCCTGGGCTTTGGAAGTTCAGCTGGGAAGAATAAATTTGTAAAATGCTCAGTTTCAGAAAAAAGACCTTAAAAGCATTCTTGTACATCCCGATAAGGCTAAATTTTCAGGATCTACACAGGCTAGCAGTAAGTCTTTTAATGAATGTGGGGTTTTTTGTCAAGGGAATAAAGCTACTGTTTGTAGCCATATGTAATAGTAAGATATCAGACCCAAAACATCCAATGGCACAGAACAGGCTGTTACCCAAGCCTTGCATCCCAAAGCAATTTAGAGGAACTGCAGTGTTTAGGGAAAAGGTGGAAGTATGTTTCTAGCTGTTTGCTTTGTTTCCTAAAGGATTAGGTACCTCAGTGTGAATTCTAGTTGTAACAGGTTGAGCAGAGCTAGGAGAGCTTTTCCACAATATACAACACACAGTTCACATTATAGATCTCATTACTCCCACCATGTATAGCGTGTATACACAAGCACATATGCATGTGTTTCGAAAGAGGTAAATACAAATTTGTTTATATTCTGGTCTTTCTGTCACGTGGGGATAGCCTTATTGTCTTTTTGGGAATGATGGAACCTGATTTACTTTGAAATCAACCGTAGGTGAATCATATTCTAGCAATATCTGCATGTATGATGTGTGATATAGCATGTATGAGATGGTAAATACAAACATAATCTGTGTCTGAATATGTGGTATAGTTTTGGAGCAGAAATTGCAGTCTTGGGCACAATGCTCAGCATTTGATGGCAGTTTTCTGCGTTATTTTCTGTAGCAAAGTCCTGCTGTTATTAGTGTAAAATGTGGGCGCTAGTGAAAGTGTGCTTAGGCCCCAAGAGACAATGTTTTCTGACTGAATTTATGAACAGAACCTGGGCTGCTATGAATAAATAACTGAAAAGCTACATAAAAGAATTGTTATTGACCCACCCAGAAGGGTTTGACACTGAAATGATTTTGGTGCGGGAGCTCTTATTTTCAAGCGATATGTGCCACTTAGAATTCAGCGTGGTTAAATTTTCATGATACATACACCAAAAGGCAAGGTGTTAAACCATTCAGACGCTCTGCCTTATTTATAGCACCTATCCATCCCTTTTTCCCCCCTCTCTTACAGTTAATAGAAAGATTCATGATTCTTCATGGTTGTCTATCTAGCGTCTGACAGTACCGACTGCCCTGCTAAAGCAAGTCACTATCTATAATTGATATCCTTCTATGGAATAGGGTACCGGCTGCAATTGAAGGGTTTTGCTGAAAGCTCTTAAATCCTGACAAGTTCTGCCCTTGTTCTGGTTCAGTCGCTGAGCTGCACTGCTGGGATCCCAGGGTTGTTTGAAGTTGGTGCAGAAGGGGTGCGCGTGTTGCACATTAGCAAATCACAAAGTTGGAGAGCCGCCGCGGCGTTCACCTGCCTGGTAGCCTTATTTACAGAGCGTTGCACTCTTGAAAAGACTGCTTACATTACTGCTTGAACATGTGTATGATAGGTTTCTTTCTTTCCCTTCTTCTTAAAAAAAAAAAAAAAAAATCTTATTTATTTTAAAGCCTCAGTTTGCTGCTGGGGTCTTTATCATTCAGCTGTTTAATTAATTTCTCTGCCCAGCGAGATATTATAATTGGGTTTAGCTGAGCTGAAGTTTGTTTTAAATATGTGATAAATGCACTTGAGCGCCCAGAAGCTAATAAGATATTGTATATTTTTATAAATCTGCTTTTTGTTGCGGTTTGTCTTTTTTTTTCCCCCAGAAATCAGTTTAAGAATAAAATATTGCAGAAGGGTTAGACACTAAAGATAAAAGTTTGTTTAAGAAAATTATCCTTCAAGGAAATGACTGAAGTTATTGTTAAATATTAATACAATGGCAATCAGAAAAACGCAGTGCTGCCTATTTCTCATCCCCCTTGCTGTGTAGCCTTGATGATAATTATTTTTTATTCAAAAACATGCTTGAAGAACCACAGAGCTATTTTTTGTTAGTGTTTTCTCCTTAATTGTACAGCAATAAAATTCTCTCATTGTTGTTACATTTGATTAGATGAGATCAAAAAGCCCTAAACTGACAGTAATGGCTTACACTCATGATTTCATTTGCTGAGGTCTTCCTGCCTATCTGCAAAGCCCCGATGACTGGAGCACTCCCCTGGCAATCCCCGGGGCAGCTGCTGTAATGCTCCACCAGGCTCCCTTATCGCACCGGGGGAAAGTTTCTTGTGTTTCTCAGGTGCCCACATGTTCCCAAGGTAATCACAGTGCACTGAGGATACCCAGAAGAACTATTTATGTGAAGTTCCCTGACTTGGGTTTCTTAATGTTTTTGTCCGTGGCTCCTACAGAAGAGGGTGGGTTCAGCTCTGACCAACAGAAGTTGGCCAGTGATCCATGGAGACCTACGTAACACCTGGGCTGTGCGCACAGCCTGCCTTGGCTCAGGGTTTGCAGCATCTCTCGTGATATGAGCTGCCTTAATCAACGAGGTGCACCTCAGAACACTTAAGGGCATGTCTGATCGGGAGGTGAAGAGCACAGCACTCTCTGAAGGACTAGACCTCTTTGGAGTGGGTCAGTTTGGATGCCCAGAAGTAGGGACACTCCAAGTCAATAGCCCTGAAAGTCTCACTCCGTGCTGCCTTTGGCCTGTGGCTTCTTCCTCAGCAACTCTCCTGTAGGAGAGTGGTAGGTAAGGACTTCACCTCTCTACTCTAAAAAAAGATCCAGCTGCAATAGGAGAATAAACCAGATTAGAGCAGTTTGCCTAACTAATAGCTGCAGTGGCAGAGCTGTAAATGACCCCGAGAGTCACACAGAAACTGCCCTGTGAGCAAACAGCCTCGAGCTGCCAAAGACTGGGTGCTGGGTGCTGGGTGCTGGGTGCTGGTAGCCATCTACACCTGAAAGGAGGAAATTACACACAGCTGCCCCAAAAGGCAGATTACCCTTTGTGTGTTACCTATTTCTTTTCTCTGCATGCTGGAGGTGTGCTTGCAAACTGGTGGTGAAAGTAGGTGAAGTCCCAGCTACGTGAAGCAAGTCCCTTCACAATCCCAAAGGGGTGTAATTACACATCCCAGTTTGCATACATCTCCAGATATATGCAGGGATTTATTTAATTTTTAATTCTTCTTTGCAGAGGCAGTTTTCAGTACATTTTCATTATAGTTTTATTTTTGCTCTAGCGCAGTAACACGGAGAGGCTTCAGCCCATTCGCAAGCTCATTGTGCGTGGCAGTGACAGCTACTGCCCTGAAAGGTTCAGAAATGTTTCCTTTAAATTGAAAAGAGTAAGGAATAGATAAGAACATGAAATCCATTATAGTAATCATTTTTTTCCTGACAAAAGGAGAATGTTTTACGTACAACAGCAAAGGGGATTTTGTTGGTGGTTTTATTCCGTTTCATCTTACTTTATTTTTTACTCACTGGGGTCTGGACCCTAATCCGTATTTGGAGAAGCAACGCTGTGGACAAAAGAAATTATTCTTTAAGTGAGACAAGCCCAGGGCTTGGGCTGAAGTTTGGGAAAACATGGAGAAGGCAAGGAGCTGTTTCAAAGGCAAGCAAGTGCTGTTGAAAGGTTTTTTTCCAGTTTGTGCATCCCCTCAGTATATTTGATCTTTGTAGCTGAGAGGGAACAAGGAGAGGAGAGAGAGGGAGGAGAGATTATAGCAAATAATCATGAGAAACATCTGTCCAGAGGTTTTTAGATTTTGAAATCTCTTCCTCACTGCCTGTTTAAAGGCTGAGTTATAATTGAGACACCACCTTACTGTGCTGGATTATAGGCTGCTGAACCCAGAGTTTTGAACTGTGCCGGAATGGCAGCATCGTTTGCAGGACAGCAATTCATTACACGGCATAGGAAAGCTGGTAAGCAGATCTGTGCCCCTAAATGCGTGTTCATTCTCTCTTGGTTTCAGTATGGGTACCTAATACAGACTTCTTTAAATGAAGCAAGTGTTTAACCCCTCATCAAAGGTAACTGTGTAAATGCTGTGGGGTTTTAAGGTTAAGTAACCGCAGACAGACCTCACTGCTGTTCTGTAGCCTCAGTAGCCCTCGGGGCCTGGCACGGCCCCTGTTTGCCTTCCCAGCACATCCTTGCTCTGCACCAGCCACCGTGATGCCCTCTGCCTTCCAGCAGTGTTAAAAGTCAGCACTGCTGTCTTGTGAAAAGATCTTATTCACTCTGGGCTTGACCCAAAGGCCAGCTGTGCTTTGGCTCAGGTCCTCTTAAGCACTCCACTACACAAGCGGATCGGCAGTTCCCCTACCTAGAGTCTGGCTTTTGATGAATCACAGAGGAGAAGAGAAAAAAAAAAAAAATAAAGTGGGGATTTCTTTTTTTGATAGAGAAAGGTTTACAAAAAAATAAATCCACCCTAATCTGTGAAGTATTAAGAGGGGATTTAGAGAGAGAAATGTAATCATTTTTTTTATTTTAATTCCTCTGTAATTAGCATTTCTTTCACAGCATTAGGAAAACTTGTTGTTAGTCTGCTGCTGCTACCACTACTGTTCATATGAGCTGCCAAAGTCAATGTCTTTGAATTGGTGTCCCTGAGAGAGGTTGCTAAACTATGATATGTCATTTAAATAGCACTTCTTTTTCTCTGTTGCGGGTGGGGATGAACAGTGCTCCTCCCGTGCTCCAAGAAGTTACCCTAGCCATTTAGATTAAAATCTTAGCAAGTGGGCACTTGAGTGGAAAGGGCGGTGTGTTGCAGAAAGCAAGGTTTGGCCTCTGTCCGTGGTTTTAATCACAAAGCATTGTTTTAGGTGGGTTTTGGATATATGTACTTATTTAAAGTGTTTATTTTGCCTGAGAGTTCAGCTAGTAAACTCTTCCAGGTTAGTGATGTTTCATAGAGGACTTCCAGTTTCGGATGAAAAGCTGCCAGCCAAGTCCCAGGGGAGCCCACGCTGACTGAGTGACAAACTCGAGGGCAAGAGTAAAACTGCAAACTGAGTTGGGTCTTTGGCTCCTGACTCTTGTTGGCATATCACGGAGAAGAGAGAAAAGGGAAGTCCCAGCCTGCTTTTTTTGCTGCCTCTGAGCTGCAAGGCAGGTTGGGCTTGTGCACTGACTCCAGGTACCTTTCAGTCCCGACCACGTGGCCAGGGCACGGCAGATTCTCCTGGACAGAGCTGTGGTTTCTGCGAAGCTTTTGCCTGCCTTGCTACTGCTGACTAAGTGATTTGCTGTTATGTAGCCTGTGTTGTTACAGTGAACCAGTGGAAGATCTACCTCGGACCTTCCGGAGTCCCCTGTTCAGTGTGATGTGTCTCTGCACTGCTTTTGTCATCTCCTTCCTGATGGAGAGGATTCCATCCATAGTACAGCCCATCTTCGTATCTTTGTCACAAGTACCATGTTCACCCTCATAGCTGCCCATATTCTACCCAGAAGATTTGCCTGTAGAAACCCAGTGACTGGAAGAATAGAAATCTATGAGTGCTGTCCAGCTATTGCATGTGGAACTGCTTTTTCTCAGACAGAACTGGCAGATCAGTGTGCACGAACGGAGGCAAGGACAGGCAAGCTAAATACAGGCATGAGTGCAGCTTCTGCATTTGATTCTGAGAGGGCTGGGCTGCATGGATTCATTTTTGCAGTCTCTTTTGTTTGTGTAAGCTTTTCATAGAAATAAAAAAAAAAAAAAAAAGCAGATGAGCCTTTTATCGTGGTGAAACAAATTTAGTGTTTTCCAGTGCTTAAACTTTTGTGTGAGCGTGACTTTTCTTCTTCACCTAATCTATAAAATGAATGGGTGGTGGTTTTGTCAGGAGTGGGTCCTCTGGTGGCTTGCACTGTAGGTATGAGGTCTGCATATACCATTCTTACGTGTATCACAGGGCTGAGATGCTGCAGTTCTCCATGAGATAAAGTAGTCAAGCTGAAAATGAAACAAAGCTCTAACTGTATCCCTCCTTGTGTTTAGTAGAGATAAACTACAGTGGAGTCTCAGTGCTGCTCCGTTTGGCTTCTGGCAGCAGCTTTAATTGGTAAAATGCAGATTTTTTTTTTTGATCAAGAGAGGATTATTCTTGTTATCAGTCTGGAGCATCTTATTTCAAGATGAAAAGGCTTCGCTGAATTACAGATGCCAACATTTTTACAAAGCACTTTGGCGATTGACATCTCAAAGAGAAAGTATGATTTATTAGCCTATAATGGCTAACACTGAGCACTGGGCTAGGTCCCACTGATTTGTGAAATTGCTTAATATGAATTGCCTTTTTGTGTAATTCAAGCCCCAGGTTTTTCAAATAAACTTAGAATATAAAGTGTATGAGACATTACATACCTGGAAAGGGAGAAGGGTAATGGGGTTGTGTAGCTAAAAAGAAAAGAAAGGTAAAGGAAGGAGGGGAGAAAGAAAAAGAGAGATATGGAAAGAAAGAGAAGGAGAAAAAAGAAAGAGAGACAGGAAAGAAAGAAAGAAAAAGACAGACCTACTTCTAAATCCATCCTGGTGGTGCTTTTTTACAGTAGTTTGGTTGATATGTTGGCAGGGTAAAGATTAATAACAAGCCTTGTCGCTATCAGTACCTGCTTGTCGATTCTCTGTAACAGGGCTGTCTGTTCAGCATGGAAATTATTGATTAAATAAAAATTGCTATTAGATTGTGATGTGATCCATAATCACAAACAATGGTGGACATTCCTCTTTCAGATCCCAAGCCATGCATCAAGTTTTTCCTTGCAGTAATTTATATTGTGCTGACACTCGTACCCATTAGGCTTTTATCCTCTCCTACATGTGTCAAGAAAGCACTAAAAGAAAGAACAGCAGCAACACAGCAGCAAGTAGGCACTCACTAAATTTTCGGAGAGAAGCACAACACAGCTAAGTCCATCCTTTGCTTCTAGTTAGCACAGTGATTTCTGCCAGATAAAGGCAACACCCCTTGAATTCAGGGATCTTTTTCAGAGTGTTTTCAGTGAGGGCAAGAGCTTGCTCCACAAGTATTCGTACCTCAGATGTTCACTGTCCTTTTTTCCTTCTGTTATTCCCTTGGCACTGGTTTTATTTATGATCCTTGTTTAAGGTATGCCCATGGGTAGGCCCTCCATGTCAGGACAATGTGGAAGGAGGGTGCACCCAGGGAGACCCTGGGTTTTGTGAGGTTTTTTCTAGCATTCTGGAGTGTGAAGAGCAAGGGCTTTCCTGTATTTATTTAGCTCTGATGCTTCCTAATTTTTGAGGAATCCAGGATTGGAGCGCTTCACTTAAGACTGCATCACTTTAGGCTGAGTTAATTAAAAAGATAGTATCTCACTCATCACAGCACATGTGAGCACGGTACCAACTTTCTTCCTCCTGTGACAGCCTTTGTCTAAAACTAAAGGAAACTTAGTCAAGATGTTTTTGAGAGTTTGGCTGCTTATAGAAATTATGCCCTTACAGTTTCTCTGTCCTTTCGTCTCAGAAGACCTTAAACAATATATATATATGTCAAAACTGATCAAGCCCACCTGGGCTGGCTGCTAGGGAGAGGCATCCATGTAGCTCTGGACTGTGCATTGTAGATTGTTTTGCCAGTTACCAGCACTAGGCAGGATTACTGCACAAGAGTTTTGTACCTCTGTACAAGAGCTGAGAATATAGAGGCTTGATATGCTATGGGTATGGAGAAATTTTTTTTTTTTTTTTTTGGTTAGTGTAATTCTTCTTAAAGTTAGTAAAATAAAGGCTTTATCCTTTAAACTTATCAGTGCTAATTATCATATGATGTATATTTCTGTATCTCACTAGGATAGTTTTTGCATATCTTTCGTGTGCCTAAACTATTTCTAATATTACCAGAGACAACCCTGCTTGCAGTATTTGACTATTCACCACATTACACTCAGCTTAAAGAGCGTTTAACAGTGAGCTTAGCTTACTTCATTATGCAGAGCAAATAAGTTTTCAGGCTTGGCTGTTGTCATTTATATCAAGAGACCACTTCATTTTGCAAAGCCAGAGCATGTGCCTTGCACACCTCCCTCCAGTGCAGCCACTTTCTCTGCGTGGATCAGAGCCAAGGGATTACCAGCCAGGAAATTAATTGCCAAGGGGATTCCGACATTTACGGTTAGTAAAAGAAGCCTGAACAAAGAAGTGTGGTTTATATCACATTCTGGAGGCGCCAGGCTCCAGCTCTGATAGTTTCTGGGTGAGGGAGAGTTACAGAGATACAGGACTGCCCTTTGGTTTACTCCTGTAAGACTGGGGTTGACTACCAGTGCAACTCTGTCCCCTTCAGATGGTGCAACAATGGTATATAGGAGAAGAGATGAATCTTTGAGATAAACCAGACGATTTAGGATTAATTTTTAGTTACCAGAAGCACCTGTAAGTTCACTGCAAGTCAGTTAAAGTTAGTGCATGGAATGCAAGGCAGAAAAGAATTGGGCTTGGCTCTTTTCTAAGTGTGTTAGGTGATACCCCATGTTCTACTAAGAGATCCTGCACAGTTTTCATTCCAACAGCTCAAACATATGTCTGTAGTCTAGCTACAGCGCAAGACTGTCTGGGGTATGTATGAGAGAATAGAAAATGTTATCCCATGGCTAGAGAGGGATGAAAGAAGGTATTTCTGCTGCCACTCCCTGGAGCATCAAGGGTGACTAACATCTAACATGTGACAGAGACCTTTGCTAACCCTGACTTTGCTAGGATGTGACAGGAAACACCAAGCCTAGCATGGATGTGAATGGTAAATTCTAAATGGATGTCCAGTGGAAGAAAGCTGCAAGAGATCTCAGAAGAGCAATAAACTGTTGCACGTGCTGAAGCTTGTTCGAAATGTTTCTTAGAGATCTTAAGAAGAAAGCGCCCCAAATATTTTCTCCAGTTCAGTTGTGATGTCGTGGCTTTAACACACTGCTGTTGCTGTTACCCACCGTTGCTGGATTAATTCTACCAGGATCTCCTCTGTGACGAAACAAACATTAAAACGTACGTCACCTAGTAAAGATTTCGGTAATGCTTATCACGACCAACATTTTTCTTTGTAGTTTCTGTGAGAAGAGTTGTGTGTTTTTAAGTCACTACATTCCCAGTTTTCTTAGGGTTTTTTGTGCATTTCATTGCAAAAAGTGGATCAAGTATTATCTCCAATCTGAACTGCATCTTTTGTAGATTA
Organism: Strix aluco; assembly: GCF_031877795.1. Classification (NCBI taxonomy): domain Eukaryota; kingdom Metazoa; phylum Chordata; class Aves; order Strigiformes; family Strigidae; genus Strix; species Strix aluco. The sequence goes on from NC_133931.1 coordinate 162,272,327, forward strand.
TGTATAAGGAGACACTAAGTGCATTTATTGAAAAAAATCCTGCTATTCGACAGTCTCTTTCTGCAGATGAAGCATTGGTGTTTTTATCATACAGGCAATTTGAATGTGTCCATGTGGTAAGCATAGGACTCTCTTTAAAAAAATTAAAAGGATTTACTGATTGATTTACACAGGAAGATCCTGCTGAGGGATATCTTTTCTTTCATTTTAAGTGGATCGGTGTTAACTGTTCTGTAATCATTAACAGAGTACTAAAAGCAGAAGAAAGTGCATGGTTTTACAAAATCTGGTCCAAGGTTGAACTAAATGAAGTGCATGTTGTTCAGCAAGTCCCGTCTACATGCGTAGTGTTAGTGGCCATATGCTTAATACACCCTGAAGAGCAGATCCTGTTTAATTGTCTGACATTTACCTTGCTATTTCACCCCATTAGGAGCATAGGATTTTCAGTAAAAGAAGGCCATGGTTTAACTTTTTGGTAAGAGATCAAGTATTTTGCTAATCCTTCTGCGTAGATAGATGACCCATTGTACCAGTCCGGGAGCTTGGAAGACTTCAAAATCTTGTTAAAATGGATAGCTTTTCCTTATTCTATCTTGCTGTAGCCTTTCATAGATTTGTAAGTTGGCTCATGGGATTAAGCGGTTTGTCTCTGCTAATATAAAATGATATAAAGCTGTTGTAATATATGGTTACATTTTAACTTAAAGAGCCTGTTGGTACTAACCTGCTTGCAGTGTATTTCCAAACCCGTGCACTGAAAAGCAGTGTAAATTTTAACAGATTTTCATCATTAGAGCCATACAATTTTTATAAAACTGCTCTGGCTTTATATATTCATTTGGTGCACCACAGTTGTTGGGATATTTTGCTGGGTACTTTTTTTACTTCAATTTTTTTCTGCTCTAGGCATCTTTACTGTTGAGCATTTATTTCTTGGCTCCACCAGTCTGGTCTGTGCTGTGGAATGTAAAGATTAGAAATTTCTTCCCATTTTATTTTCTTGTGAACATGCCCTATTTTAAACGAAAATATTATTACTTTGAGCGTGGTTTGAACCCACAGCTCAATAACTAACTAGAAGAGCTGCTAAAGCCCTGCTCCTGCAGAGACCTCGGTGCGTTTGGACCCAGTCGAATTTAATGGGCTCCAGGCTGCCCTAAGAGCCTGTGCAAGCAGAGCAGCTCATAGAACCAAGGTCTGCGCATCTCGGCTAGGAGCCGCTTGGAATTTATGAAAGCTAAACAATATGGGGGGAGAACAGTTAATTTCAGGTTAATATGTACAGCGGGTCTGATTTCCATTGAAGTCAGATGAGTTATGGTGGCAGGAAGGAGGCCTCTAGATTTTTGTTTTCTGCAGCAATGTGGGAAAACATCCAAAGTATTTAGTTCTTCTGCTTCATGTGTGCTGGTGTGCTTCTTACAAAATCAGGATGGTATTTTCATTCTTCATGCTGTTTGCAAATAAGATGAAATACCTTATTGTAATGCCTCTTTATGATGACTTCCTTCTCAAGTGTTCTGGCAGGAGTCCTCTGTGGTCTTTTTTTGCTAGTGAGAAAAATCCAGAAATAGAATATATGCTTTTAAATGTGTTACGCTAACATCTGTAGCAGTGCTAAGTGCTAGGCTGTTCAGATTTTGGTGGGGTTTTTTTAAGGTAAGGACTGTTTTTCACGTATGTTTTTGTTAAAGATTGCACACAGCTGTATGTGAGTTCAGATTTGTAAAGAAGGAAGTCAGCCATTGCTCGTGTTCGGTACTGCCTGTGAGAGAGTTTTAATGGGTTTTAACTTGGTTTTCCTGGAAATCCTGTAGCTGTTGCATGTAAAATCAATTTTAATCCCTAAATGCAAAGATCACGAAGCAGAAAATTTTGAAGTTGAGCTTCAGGTGGTTTTCTCTCCTTCCATATTCAGTCACTCCTAGAAGATATCAGACAGTGCATTTTCTAGGCAACATTCACTGGTAATCTCAGACCTAGTGAAGGGCAGATGTTTGGTTTCAGGCCAGCCTTTACCCTCTTCCCATCCAACTGTAGGAAGAACTCTGCCCTTGTTTGTGCACTTTTGCTTTGACTAGGTTGAGAGAGGAATGTGTAACAGATTTGCGGAGAATGTGGAGCTCTTTGCAATGAAGGTCTCCTCCTCTCTTGTGAGTTTAGGGCAGGAACAGGCATTGCACCTCCTTGCAGTCGTGAGGTAGAGCTGTTTCCTGAAGGCAGGAATCCTTCCTGCATCTGAAGCTGTAACACTCCTGCCCCTAGCCAGCTCTCAGAAAGCCTGTGAGGAGAGCTCGTGTGCATGTGTGATGGAGAAAGAAGGAAGGAAAGCAGAGAACAGACCATCAGTGATCATCAGTGGTCATCAGTGCAGGCCTAGGGTATAGGATTTGGGAGAAGACCACCTTCAGTCTCTATTGTGTTGTAAAGACCAAGTTCCATCACTTAGTCAGCAAGCATCCTTTGTTCAGTCTCTTGTTCCAGCCCTGGCCTTTTGAGCCAAGTTTGAATTCCTCATCACTGGTCACACTTCACCTGGCTTCTTTCTCACTCTGCTTTTCTCCTTGCTAATCTGTCTTGGGTCTCTTGGTTTATGCTACAGGCATCAAATTACCCTAAATTTTTCTTGCACAACCTTCACACAGGAGACAGGTAAAATGTGGGTATAATTTGGGGAGCTAAATGTGAAGAGCATAAAACCCCACAAACTAAAAGTGAGCCAAACATGGATATGTAAGATTATTTTTCTTAAAGTCTTGGAGTCTTGGTGAAGATGAAAGTTGTATAGGGGTTCTACCTGTCAGGTTGCCTCTTCCAAAAGGGATTACCCTCCAGCAGAAGGCTTTCTTGCTGTCAGCGTAGCAGTTACATGCTCAGTGCAGCATCCGAACATGCACAGTTTGCACCAAGAAAGATGCTGGAGCGAGTGGAAGTTGGAGAAGAGTTTACCAGCATCCACACAGTGGTGTGGAGTGTGCGATACAACCCACAGGAGTTGTGCACAGGCGTGCGCTGCGGTGGAGGCAGCCGGGAGGGCAGCCAGAGCCGGGAAGTAATGCAGACGGCAGACAGGTAGGAGAAGGTGGTTGGGAGAAACGCCAGGAGCAGTCAGCTGGCAGTTGGCCCCTTGTACTCTTTCAGGAGCAGCGGGGGGGGGCACTTCTTCCCAATGGGCTCCTTCATTCCAGTGCCTGAAGATCTTAGTCATCCTCATGGGAACGCTGTTGCACCTTTCCCTGCTTCAGCAGTTCTCAGGAGAGCAGGGCGTACCCCTGGAGGGCAGGGACACCACCAAAATGTCCCCCTTTGAGAACCTGCGCATCTGGTTCATGGTTTCCACTTTCCTTCACAGGGATTCTCTGCTGCAGCTTCCTCACACAAATGCAATTAGCCCTGTCCTTGGGCAGGTCACAGATTCAGGTGGTTGAAGACAGAGGTGGAGCTTTTTTTTTCTTTTTTTTTTTTGTAACATCACAAAATATGGAAGCTGTGATACATTGCTTGAACTAAGGCAAACGCAATACAGAGCATCAGTGCTGGAGGAGCTGGCAAAGCCCAGTTATCACAGCATCACACATTAAAAAATTATTTCCATACATTTGGGAAGAAAAAAGAGTAAAGGAAGCTGGAATTCCTGTAACATACCAGCTTCATCTATTAACCTCCCAGCTAGTAATATAAGAATGCAACCTTCAAGAAAGAGATGGCACTTGATTGTAGTCAGAGTTATGGAAGAGAACATCAGAGAAGAAACAAAGCTGAGAGTCATCAAAGCATCGTTCCTACCACTGTAAAAGTGGAATGATTAATGTCCACAGCGTTTATGTTGATGTTCTGGCTGAATCTCATTTATTAAATTTTCAGGTTTAGGAAATAAAGATGCAATTTCTGCCTGTTGCTTTATAGCTGTATGCTCTCACACAGGAAATCAAGGGAGAGCTGTAAAACATTGCCCTTGATAGAGCTGCATTTTGCTGCTAACAGACTTAACTGTACTGTATACGTGAATATATGTATATTAAATGAAACAAGAACAAGATGTGATCTTATTGGGAAAGAATCCCCGCAATATCCCATAAGTTCCATTCCCTCCACAGAATATCCCAAAGCCTACCAAAAAGCTGTCCAAAACCTGGAAATGTAGATACAGGCTGAGGGAGTCAGTTCCCAGCCTGATGAGCAAGCTGTGTTTGCCCTGTTGGTATTATATCACATCCATACTGTATAACTACTATATCAGAGATTAAAAGAAGGTCATGCTGTATTATGAACTGCTGTCTTTATTTTTAGGATTAGATAACTTTCCTCTTTTTTTCCCCCCACTGATTCTCTTTATGTCCTAAGGGCAGATCCTTTCTCTTGGGTCAGGAATGTAATAAGGCAGGTTTTCCTCTCTCCAGGATATTGTGTCTGTCTCACTGTGTTTAAATTGCCACAGAAAGCTCTTCTGAGCAAAATACAGTATTTTCTTTGTACAAGAGCCAACGATTGACGTATCCTTGGGGACTTCTCTGTCTTTAGCATTTAAACATACAAGTTGGATATGTTTAACCTATTGATAGGCAACAAAGACAACTACAGAATTTATTCCAAGAGAACAAAAGGAGAAGCAGAAAGAAAACATCTTTTTTTTTTTAACTTGGGGATTGAGAACTTTTATTGCTGTTATTAGTGCAGAGAGATGAAAAAATTAATCAGACCTATATTTTTAACTGAAACAGGGAGGGGAGAGGAAAACAGTCCTGATGGGTTGTGTCCTTTGAATTACTGTATTCTTGTTCATTAGTAATACAGTTTCACACTTAGAGAGCAAGACTTCTCTGAGCCCATACATAGAAAATGATTTGCTTCGTCATGGCTTGGTTAAACCGTGTTTGGGGCAAAAAGATGACTCCTGCTTAGGCTTACAGTAAACTCCACAAAATGCAAATGTTCATTAACTATTATTAGTTTGGCTGCTCTCAGTCTTTGTGCATTCCTTCCTTCCAAACCTGTATGCCCTATGGGACAAGAACAGTCTCTTGCCGTGTGTTGCACTGACCCCAGATCTTTAATACATTTTAAAATGTGACTATAAACCTGGTCTTCTCCCAGTGACAGCTGTGCTGGTCCAAGGCGCTGTTGACCCCAACTGTTTCTTGCAGCATCTCTGAGGTTCCCCTCAGCCTGTCCTTCACATGGGAATTCTCCCTCGAATCCTGGAGTCAAAATAACCAGATTAACCCAAGCCCTTTGGACCAAGGCAGGTGAATAAACAGTTTATGAGCTATTGAAGTAGTGAAATTGGAGGTACAGCAACAGGTAAGAAAAGGTGATGAGCTGTTATGGGGCAGAACCATGCAGTGTCTCAGCATGGCCAGAACATGATGTGATCCCCGCCACCCGCCACTTTCCTCCTTTCTTACTGTTTCCATTCTCTCTTCCAGCCATTGGTTTCCATGCTGCCCTTCTGTGCCTGTCATCCCTGTCCATCTACTTCCAAGTTATAAATCATCATTATTTTTCAGTTGACTCGGGCTTCTAATTTTGATCCCTCCCTTTCTTCATTGACTGCTATTGCCAGTTCTCAAGGGACAGAGATGGGAATCCAGAATGGCACAGTAATAAATGAGCTTCAAGTATGAATTCAGCTAGAGTGCTGACTGAGGTCTAATTTTTTTCTTATAATTAAGTATTAACAGTCCTGGACACAGAGTTCATATATTATGTTTGTAAAATAGCCTAAGTTATATTTCCTATTTTCTACATACTTCACTCCTTTTTGAAATAACCATCTTTTTGACTGAAACTCTTTATTTAGTGATTTGATTTTTCTTAATGAGTAGAACCTTTTTAGACACACTAAGTTATAAACATTTGCAGTACATGTTTTTTTTATGCTGTTAAAAAAGTCACACTTCTCTCTGTGTGGTGTGCCGCTAGTCCTCATTTAGGTTTACAATCATGACCAAATCTAGGGGGAGCGGGGGGATTCATTTGTTAATAGTGAAAAACTTTGAAAATTAAGTATTGAGATTGAATGACAAGATCAAACACTGCGAGGTGAGGAGTGCAGTGTGCAAACAGAGTATTTAGTGCATTCATTATGCCCAGAGGAAATTACCGTGCAGTGCTTTGAAGATCCAGCTGATTTCAACTGCAAGTATTCTGTTTCAGCAAAGGTGTCAAGACTGTCGAGGCGCTGACCTGCTTTGGGCCAGATCATCGGATTGTATAAATTGTCATGTTGCTAATCAGCGTTAGCAGAGATCTGTCACAACATTTCTTAAATCTTCCATAAAGTATGCAAGACAGCCGCAAGAACTCTAATAGAATAACAATAAATGCATCCAAAGAAAAGGAAGGAGGACTGGAGATCATTATCTGAGCTTCTCCACAGGCTTGTGCCTATGCAGAAGTGCAGAGTTCTTCATGTATAGCTGTAGCTTCAACTTGGCTTTAGGAACTGCAGCCAGCTTAAGCATTTATGCCACCATAAAGGTTTAAAGCAGCTTAAGTGCTTCTTCCGTCTCAGGAACTAAAAATGGCTTAAGTACTTATGCCACCCTAAGGACATGAGGTCAACAGCATACTCTTGACTTGTGCAGCAGGGAAGAGACATTAGTCTCCTCTGGTTGTTTAGCCTGGTTGTGCCTGCAAATGATCTTTAGTAGGGAAAGGACAGACAGGATCCATACCTATTTTCCAGCAGATAAGAGGAAATTAAAATGCATGCATTGTTCTAACAGAGAGTCACAGAGGTTAGCAAGACACTCGATTGCAGTGATTGGAACGTGTCCAAAAAGTCTGCTGGGGATTTCACTCCATGGAGATGCCGTTTTTTTTCCTCTTCACAATGGGATTTCTATTGTCACAGGATATTTCCTGCCTCACCAGGACCTCCTTTATATCCTGACTTCTTTACAAAGCTTTTGTCTGTCCATCTTGTGTGGATCATGGAGTTAATCTTTATCGAGATGTTAATGAGATGGTAGGGAGGCCTGCCTGATGTCATCTTGTAGTTGTCTGACTACCTAAAATGGTAGCAAGGAGCAGTGATGAGCTGTGGATTCCCCGGGGAGCAGGCAAGCATTGGGTACTTGCTTAAGTGCCGCCCCGTCGCTTTTCTGAATGCTGATACTCTTTTTACAATCACTCAGATATCTCAAGAAGCTGTGTGGGTCAAGAACCTCAAAAGTAGTCACACCACTCATGAACAAGTGACTACTTTTAGTGGGAATCAGAGACGTAAATACTTCTATGCATGAGGGCTTTAGCTTTCCTGGGCCTTACATCTCCGCCTCTACTGTGGCCATAGAAGCAGATACTGTTTCCCAGGGTTTGTTGTTAGGAGGGGTACATTCACACACTGTGAGGTGTTCAGATGCTTTGGTAATGGTCTAAAGTCCAATGTGAAGGAGAGATCCGTACCTACACCTAAGCGAGGACAGGGAAGTTTGAATTCTGTCACTCTTAAGTCTGGCGAGCTCTGGTGTACTTCACAATATTCTGGTCGACAAGGTTGAAATCATATTAGAGCAGGTGAAGAGGAGGGGTGGGAGGACCACTGAGGAGGGATGGACTGACACAGTGCTGGAAGTAACAATGGGGAACCTGGGAACAAAATGACAGGCAGTACACAGGGACTTCCACACCTCAAGCCAAAGCAGGGTAAGAGGGGGAATGAGGACTTGGTCATCCTAGGGAAGACCAGAAGGAATCAGCTTCTTTAATCCAGCAAATGAAGGCAGAGAGGAGAGTGCTGTCAGTCAGTTAGTTAGGGTGGGGAAGGGAGAGAAATAAACACCATGTAGGGAAGGAGAGCTGTTTAAGCTAAAGGATAATGTTGGCACAAGAACAAATGGATATGAATTGGCTGTGAATAAATCGAAGCTAGAAATTAGTTGCTAACCAGCAGAGGAGTGAGTTCCTAGAAGAGCCTTCCGATGGGAGCAGAGGGAGCAGATCACCAGCGTACTTAGAAGATGAAGCTTGCTCCGTTCATGACCAGGATTATGTGTAGCAGGGCTTGCCGCAGCGAGGGATGGGCCTGATGACCAGGAACCCTCCTGCTGTTTCTAACCGTACGTGAATTTAAGGACAAATCTACATCCCCTATGCAAAACACATAAATAAGAGCGTTCCCTGCAGGGTGACAGGTCAAGGGCAGCTAATCCCCTTCCAAACCAGCCTCAGAGCTATCCAGTCTGTTCCTGCTGGACACAGTCTCTGCACATGTCCTCTCTGCAGACCGTGGGCTCTGCGACTCCCTCGTGTAGCTGCAGGGTGAGCTCTGTTTAGCAGCAGTTCCACTGCGATGCCTCTTCGCCGTTTGCACTTTGTCTCCTACGCAGCAAATGCAGCAGCTCTGCTGGTGTGAGGGACTTTCTGTGGCAGTACAGTCCAGGGGGAGATTTGTGCTAGGAGATGGCTTAAATGCTGCTTTTGCTCAATGGCAGTAGTGAGATCTAGTGAGAAGTTATTTAGCACCACCTTTTTAAATTTTTGAAATACAGGGAAATAACTGTGAGAAGATAAAAGTCTGAAATTGTCGTTGTATAATTGAAATTAAACCAATTTTTGGCAATGGTGATATGCCTTCCACTGTGCCACTAACTTCCCACATTATATCAATACAGCATAGTCTCTTCCCAGTTTTCTCCTAGCATACTCTAGGGTAGTGTGTCTAGGTTAGAAAGCAGAACCTATATTTTCTCAATGTTTTTTTCTCAGGTTTTCTCAATGTTTTCTGCTTTATCCGCCAAATAACACTTTGCTTTCAGATGCAATCTCAGTTGCAGGTGACAATCATTCTTTTTCTGTTGTTCCTAACTCATTCCACTGGTATGAAGAGGCTTTCCTCCTGCTGTTTGACTACTGTGAGAGCACATTTGTCCTTTGTTTATGTATTGAATAGCTAATGGGTACCAAGCAGTCAGCTAGGATATGCTTAGATACTCCTTTCTTCTAAAAAACACGTGGAGGAAGGAAATGGAACACTAAGATTATTGCAGATCCTTCCTCCAGTCTCACTTCACATCATCTGCTACAATATGGGGTAGCATGTACGGTGTGCATTGATTATATGAGAACATGTATGATTTAAGGTGTTGCTTTTTAAATAGTATTTCTTGCCGTGTAAGCATTTGTGCTTCCAGGACACTGCAGGTTGTGCTCCCTGTTACCTCTGGCTTTTGAGCCTCCCCAATAGAGATGACAGGCCAACTTCAGCCTTGATTTCAATGAATTTGGTGGCTTTTTTTTTTGTCTCTAGAATTGAAAACCATCTCAGAGCTTCCTCCTTCAAAGCCAGGGAATTTTGAGACCAAAATCAGTATTTAGGTCAGCTTCCTCTGTTCATTTTCAGGTATTTTGGAGTCGAATGATAATAGCAACATTTTTTAGAGAAAATGAGGCTGGACAGACTGAGGTTTGGTAATGAGCATTGAAGTGGCATGAAAGTGACTGGTATTCTGCAAATGACCCCTGTTTAGCAGGTTTTTGGAGCTGTGTGCAGTGGGAGATAGCTAGTAGAATTCCAGCTTTTAATGGGGGCTTTTTTTTCAGGTCAGAAATTCTTAATAATACAGAGCTGGTGCTTCAGAGCCTTATGTTAGCAAACCTGACACTAGGGAGTAATATCATTGGCTTTCATGCGCCTATTTACGGTAATAAGGATTACCAACGTAAGTAAAACTTGCAGGTTCGGGCCTACAAAATTAAAAGAAAAGCCTTTTCACACCCTGAAACTGCATCAAAATTCAATTTCACCAGGAAAAAAAAAATCCTTCTGATCTAGTCCCTGGAATGTGACATTTCATGAGTGTAATAAGGTTACAAACAGATTATAAATTGAAACCCTATAAATCCTTATTGTACTGTACCAAAGCTTCTACTTTGCATAATACTCTTATTCCTGACTGTTCTTTGTTTTACAAGCTCAAAACTATTCATTCCCTCTCATAATAGAGACCAGGGAGCCAAAAACACCGTGCAAAATCCAAAGGTAATTATCTGAGTCAAAGAACCTGAATGCCAGAGTTCACAAACTTCTGAACTTTCCTAATTGCCGTTGTTTGTGCAGTGAGACCTCCTTCCTTTAAACATGTTGTAAATATTAATATTGCACATTGTTTCTGCCAAATGATAAAAAATCCCAGTGTAGTTTTAGTTCCTGTTTTGAATTTGTCTAGTTCTGCCTACATGTCCATAGCAGATGACTGATGAGTTTTCACATCATGACTTGGGTGAGTGGGGGCATTTGAATCTGGCCCTACATGGTCAGAGTTACAAATGCTGTGAATCTCCTTACCTGAGAGCACCGCTGGTTTCTGCTGTTGGCCTCTTACTTGTACTGACTTAATGTCTAACAAGTGTCTTCTTCCCAACAAGCCTGCCAGTATTTGGGCACATTTATAGGTCTTCTAAAATATTCCCCCTCTGCAAAACGCAATTGAGCATCTCACTTGAGAGCTAAAGAAATTACCCAGATTAGCAGACAATGTCATGGGCTCGTTTCTTCTAGGCTTTACCTGAAGGTGAGGATCCTCAGAGAGATTGAATGAGAACGAGATGGCTTTGGAGGTGAGCTCTCAGAGGCTACTTGGAGCATCAGAGCGATGAGAGAAAACAGCGCAAATAGGGGTTTGAGTGTAGGAAGAGCAGAGGGAGTAGGAAAGGAGTGGCAGGGTAAGAGAGCAGGGCAGACGAGTATGGAGGGACACAGTTGTGCAGGGACCTGAGGGTGATCACAATTACTTGACAGGTGAGCCAGTGGAGTGGCAGAGAGAGGTGAGTGATCAATCCTGGGCAAGCTTTCACAGAATCCCAGAATCATTCAGGTTGGAAAAGACCCTTGGGATCATCGAGTCCAGCCATCAGCCCAAAGTTCTCCCCTACACCATATCCCCCAGCATCTCATCTAAACGACCCTTAAACACATCCAGGGATGGTGACTCCACCCCCTTCCTGGGCAGCCTATTGCACTGCCTGACCTTTGTCAGCTGCTGCAGTGAGCCTGGGCTGGGGAGGGAGTGAGGAAGGGAGGCTCTGTGCCCATGAGGAAGGCCAGTTTTAGAGGATGCTTGTGCTGATAAAGGCTAAAGGTCTAAAGGAGCAGAAGGCAAGGAGCAAGCTCATTTGCAGGGACAAATAGAAAAAGTGTCCTATGGAGTATTTCTCTGAGAGAGCATGCATGGTGCCTTGAGTGTCCACACAGCAGGAGGTAAAGGGAGGTGCTGTTGTGAACTGATTGAACCAGCCTTGAAGTTTTTGTATCAAATGGAAAGCTTGTGTCACACGCTTAATTTTCATTTCCCTCGTGGCTGTGTAGGTTTAATGAAATAACTCATAGTCTGTAACATCTACAGTAAGATTTGGCTAAGAATTACTTGAATGCATTGAGTTTTGTCCTGTTACTTCTTTCTTTTTCAGGAAAGAAGAGTGCACATTAACCTCATTGTACTCTTCCGATGCCATTTCACAGCGCAGGGCATTTGCTCACTTTTGGCACAGGCGTGTGTAGTACGAATGAACTGGAGATCTGCACTTAAAACATAAACTCCTGCAGATTTCATGTTGTCCATTGTCCAGCACATCTGCTCTGTTCATGTGCTCTGTGCCCCATCACAACCTTTAAAAAATGGCAATAAAGTTTCCGAAAGAGAAAAAGAGCGGTCATCTTTTATAGGCAGCGTACATCTGTTTGCCATGGTGATGCCGCGTAATTGTGAACATAAGTGATTTTATTTGGTTTTCTGATTGATTTCAGGACTTTAGAAAGGATCGGGATTATCTTCTTTGTGTTCCAGTATGAACTACTGAGTTTCTGTACAGCTGGCTTTTTCTGTGAGTTACTTAATGGAGTAGGTACAGATTTCATCCCTGTGCTGTGATCAAATATAAACTCTGGAAGGTTTTTGTCTAGTACCTTAATGGAAATAATCGCATTCGCTGAGAAATGCGGCCATCTAGTGGCACAGCTAGCAAGCTGTGGTAGAAAGTACAGCCAGGGGGAATCAAGTCTCTGAGACAGGGTTTCTCCAACAGAGTCCAGGAGGATGAGTCAGGTAGCTCCTGCTGAAATTCCAGCTTTCATAAACCTTCGAAAGTCCAGGTGTAGGGTGCTCTTGTTGTTTTCTGAAGCTGTGCAAAAAATTCAAACAGTTGAACCTTAAAAAAACCACAAACCAATCTTGAGGCTGGCCCTGATTCATCTGCCCATTTCTTCTCCGAAAGAATTAAATCCGTATTTAAATGCTCTGCTGAACTGGATCTTAGTAAAGGGAACAGAGCAAGCTACCTTTCTGGAAGAGTAAAAGGTACACAGCCCCAGCCTGTCTCTGGATGCACTCACGCAGATGACGCTGACCACAGCAAGGCACGTGCATGCGTCTCAGCAGGCCTGGGGCAGGTGTTGCTCCCAGAGACGTGCAGGCAGAGCCGTACTTGGCAATGGCAAAAGCTGGTTTGATGACTGCTTCAGTGCTCAGAGTTTTTCCTTACTGCAGTGTGCAGGGTTTTGTTTCCCCCGCCACAGCGTGTACACTAACCTAATACATTTACTGGAAGAAAATATGGGTAGCAGGGAGTTAAAAGTCTTGGTGGAAACTTGGTTTAGCAGTTCTGTTGATTTTTCAGGTTGGAGGATGTGTTTTTAAAGGCCTCATTTTGTAAACCTTGTTTGTGTTGAGTGGCACTTAAATAAGGCTTTCCTGGTCTGAGAAAGCATTACTCAGTGTGAATCACGCAAGTGGTGCTGTGCATGAGATTATCCAGGATCCATTTAACAGCCTGTATCCCCAAGGCCTGATCCAAAGCCTGTTGACGTCAGTAGAAACAAATTCATGGGCGTTAGTGGACTTCCAGTGAGATCTATAATTTGAACCCCGTGATCGCTTTGAAGCTCTGACAATCTTCTTACTCTTTTAGTACCGCAGGATCCTGGTTCACACCTGAGCCTCTGGTGCTGTTGCAGTAAGGCTGATGACGATGTTGCAGTTCTGTTAAACTGTAATCTCTCTTCTACCTGAACAGCATATAAACAATGACCATATACACGGTGAGAAGAAAGAGTTTGTGTGCCGATGGCTGGACTGTTCCCGGGAGCAGAAACCATTCAAAGCCCAGTATATGCTGGTGGTCCACATGAGGAGACATACAGGGGAAAAGCCACACAAATGCACTGTGAGTAAAGGGGGCTGAGCTCCAGGCTCCAACGGGGGAGCTGGGGATGTGCAGGGAACAGAGCAGCACAGATGCTGCATTCCCTGAACTCTTGTCCGTCGGACATTTGCTGGAGAAGAGGCTACCATGTCTGCTTTGTGATCCAGCTCGCCCAGATGAGAAGAGCTTTAGGAGTGGGGATTCACTGGATAACTTGGCCCACTTCCTCAAGTTTAAAGTGCAAAGAAACCCCAAAAGGCATTATTAAACAGGGCTCAGTTTGCTTAATTATTTAAAAGCACTTTCTCTTACAGAGCTGGGTATTATTGCTGGCCACCAGCCTCCTAACGGCTTTGCAATGAATTTCTGTCTTAGACAAATACTGCGCTCTCCTGTAAGACAAGATTTACATAATGCTGGAAGCATTTTAACTTGAGCTGTGATGGAGTTTACCTGGGTGAAATTAAAATCTAAAAAACAAAATTACATTGGGCAAGGTTATGAAGGCTTGGAAAGTTTCTAAACTTTTATAGGTCAGCTTTTACTGTTTCCTGCAAGTCCAAAGATTAAAATTAATCCAGACTTACTTCTTGTCTGCAGTTTGAAGGTTGTACAAAGGCCTACTCCAGACTAGAAAACTTGAAAACGCACTTGAGATCTCACACTGGAGAGAAACCATATGTGTGTGAACATGAAGGCTGCAACAAAGCTTTCTCCAACGCGTCCGACAGGGCCAAGCACCAAAACAGGACTCATTCCAATGAGGTAAGTAAGCACAGCTTCAAAAAAATAATAAAATTCGGCATCGAACAGACTTACAATGCAGTCATAGCGATTCATTACAGAGGACAGACACAGAAACCCTCAGCAACCTGAAAGGAATAGAATTTCTAGGTGTCTCTTACCAGCACAATCATTCCTGTGTTGTACACTAGAGAGGCTGCTGGTCTTTTTATTAAGCATAAGAAAGGTTTGAAGGAGGGGTGTAATGGAAACAGGTGTTAACGAGGGAGAGATCCTGGTTTCCCTGGAAGGCTGGGGTCATTCTTCCCTCTGGAGCTGGAGGGACTTGCCCAGTGCCCGGAGCACATCCCCTCGCCTGGGGCAGTGGTGGGGGCTGCCAGCCCACAGCTCCCACGGCGCCTTGCAGCATCCCTTTGGGCTCTTGCAGGTAGCTATGGAGAATTCTCCAGGGTTTAGAAAATTTGGGTTGCCCCGTGAGTTCTGAATTATGCCTTTTCCTCCTTCTCTGGGCTGTTTTGATCTTTCTTAAGCAAACCAGCTGTGGCAGCCACAGCTGTCTCCCAGACTCTGAGCGTAACACCTCTTTATTACTGTGTGTTTCCTGTTACTGCTGCCCCCTCTTTCAGGAATCACACTATCTTCATACCTTGTCCCTGTTCTATTGCCCCGTTTCAGGTTACACAGGGAGTCGCATCATCTCAGTCGTACGTCTTGGAGCCCAGTCTCTTCTCCTTGATCTCTCCCTATACTGTAGTCTACACCTGGAAGTACTGGTAGGGCAGGGCGTACCAGCATGCTGACTGTGTGGTGTGGAAACCATAGCAGCTATATCCCTTTCCACAAGGCTTGTGTCTTTTCTAGCTGTCTGTCAGGTCTGTCGCAGGCATTCACTAGAGCTGGCAGAATCTGCTGGTAGCATTCATCTTCTTCCAGTCCCTGCAGCATCTCTTGAGTCCCAAGGGGAGGAGAGAACATTGCACAAGTCTTGAGTTTGCCCCATCCCTACAGTGTGTGCTCTCAGCAGCCCAATTAACAACTGCACTGAAGCCCAGCAGCAATTTTGTGAATTGTCACCAAGGTAGAAGAAAGTTCACCAAGTCTCACTAATAGTTGACTGAGCTTTTTTTTTTTTATTCACTGTCTGAACCAATCTGTTGTCTAGTTGATGAGTAAGATCCTCTCAAAGTTAAAGACATGACCTGTACTGCATGTGTTTTAAGATCACGATTTCATGTCTAACAGTAAGTCACCAAGAAAAATCTTCTCCTGCGCATCATTTCTGGTAGGTGCAGCAGCAAGGGCAAATGAAAAATTCCCTCCTCCATTATTTCACAATGAAACAGGTGAATATTCTTAGGCAATGTATACTAATGGAGTGCCATGAATTCTGTGGAAAGCACAGACCCAATTCAGCACTTCCTCACAGTGCCATTTTGATTGTAAGGAGGTAACCTGTAGACAGATTTAAAAGCAGCTGACATATCATGATGCAGATATGCCTTACACATGTAGAAGAGAGCTGACTCGTACTTCCATAGCAATTTGAGAAAACCTGCCTCAGTAGCTCAGCATCAACTTTAAATTGCTCACAATCAACATTCTTGCTCCTATTAAAGTCAATGGGATTTTTTTCCCACTGACGTCAGTGGAATCAGGCTCAGGCCTTAGATAGCCATGAAGAAGCTGCATTTGTCAGAGGCTTCACAGTGCCATGTGTAAGCAGACAGAACCCCTTTGAGGAACTCTGCATGAAGGTCTCTTTTTTTTTTCTTGAGAGCTAGTATAAATAAGACTTTAAAATAGTAGTTTTTTGGAAACAATTCAGTCATAAAAGTGAGTGAATGATACTTTGTTTCCTGAGGCAATTGAAGTGTTTAGGGAGGGCTCAACTCTTTGTTTTAATCCTCTCGTAATACAAGAACAAAGTCTTTGTTATACTATAAGACAGTAATTCTACATTGCTTAGTGAACTAGAGAAATTCACAGACAAAGGAAGCAGGTTTTAAAAAAAATGAGTGATTAGTTATGCTAGTAGCACTAATAGCACTAGTGCATACATTGCTGCAACATGAAAATGTTTATGGTGCTGCATCCTGTGCTTTGACATTATACTGGTAATCTGAAGGAGCCAGGGAAAAAATGCTTCCTCAGATAATCCTGCCTGAACAAATGTCCCAACATGTTTTGAAGGGGGTTGTTTGCCTCTGAATGTCAAGGAGTAGGTACTGGGCACACTAGAAACAGGGTATCAGGCTGCTGAGGGCAATTGACAGGGTAGAAAATTAGGCCAGTCTTCATAAATTGCCATAGCTCTGTTGACTTTTCTGCTATAAATCAAAGCTGTGCCAGTTCGTATCATGAGAGCCTCTGCCCTCTGTAAACTCTGCAGCGTTAGTGGGTCCCTTCAAACCCAAGGGCAGTTAATAGGCTTGGCTGAGTGCTTGAT
The DNA here is from genome assembly GCF_031877795.1 of Strix aluco. Classification (NCBI taxonomy): domain Eukaryota; kingdom Metazoa; phylum Chordata; class Aves; order Strigiformes; family Strigidae; genus Strix; species Strix aluco. The sequence goes on from NC_133931.1 coordinate 162,288,663, forward strand.
GGGACATGGGGTAACAGTTTTAAACTGAAAGAGAGTAGATTCAGATTAGATCTAAGGAAGAAATTCTTCACTGTGGTGGTGGTGGTGAGGCCCTGGCACAGGTTGCCCAGAGAGGTTGTGGCTGCCCCCTCCCTGGCAGTGTTCAAGGCCAGGTTGGACGGGGCTTTGAGCAACCTGGTCTAGTGGAAGGTGTCCCTGCCCGTGGCAGGGGGTTGGGACTGGATGGTCTTTAAGGTCCCTTTCAACCCAAACCATTCTATGATTCACTGTAGAGACCATAAAAGTATATAACTGTAACACCAGCTGTGCTCCAAAGAGCTCTTCAAGAGTCCCACATGAAATGAAATCTAATTTAAGTGTTTTTCTTCTCTTGGCAGAAACCGTATGTTTGCAAGATACCGGGCTGCACAAAGCGCTACACAGACCCCAGTTCTCTCCGGAAACATGTGAAGACCGTGCACGGCCCAGAGGCACACGTCACCAAGAAGCAGCGGGGAGATATCCACCCAAGGCCTCCGCCACCGAGAGACCCAGGCAGCCACTCTCAGACCCGGTCACCAGGCCATCAGACTCAGGGTGCAATTGGTGAGCAGAAGGACCTCAGCAACACTACCTCAAAGCGTGAAGAATGCCTCCAAGTGAAAGCGGTCAAGTCAGAAAAACCAATGGTATGCAATACACCGTGCCACTCCCTTTGTCCTTTTTCTTCTTGCAACCAATTAATAATCCCTTTATGAAACGCTCAAGCACGTAAACTCTAGCTCACAAGGTTAGGTTTTCTGAGGTTTCCTTTTTTAGTTTACATTGTAAAACGTTTTTAAAGGCTAAGAAATAGCAAATAAAAAGTTTACATCTAGTCTGTGCAATATGCAGTAAGTGCAGTGTTGGCAACTCTCACAGTAGATGTTTCTCTTAAAGTTCCATCTTTTGGAATCAGCATATTATGAGAAAATCATAGTTTTCATTTTTAAAAAGGCATTTTTTTCCACTCTCCTGTTTACAGAAGAAAGTTAGCGAATGTGAATCCTGCAGGCTCAAAACCAGAACATGAAAAAGAAAAGTCCAAAAGACTAAAATGACAATATTGAAGATGATAATTTTTGGACAACCTGGGGAAACAGTCAGATTTTAGGGGCTTGAGGTTGTTGGGTCATGGATCAAACTGAAGCAGGATAAATTGACTTGCTTAAACAGCAGGAGGAGATCTTCCGATTACATTTGATCTCTGTTGTGATGTGACCTCTTATGTTAATCTGATACTTAATTTAACTTGACCAAGTTAGCCTAATTCCAATTTAACTAAATCGAGCTGAATTAAGAGTCTCTGAAGGTCTTTTCAGTGGTTTACTTTAATGTCTTTCATTAAACCAGTATAGCCTTGAACGTTGAAGGGACCTTATTCCATTTTTTGACATGCTATATTAAATAAAGAAGTTTTTTTGGTCATTTGCCTGCGTTTCATGTGCCATCCATCCTCTTCACAAGGGTTAAAACTAGCAAAGGCAGTCACTCCATCCTGTTCCACATCTGGGTCTACGATTCATCTGGACCAGACCCTTGGGGACTACAAATATGAGCCCTCCAAATTCTGCTCATATTGTTAATCACGCTGCAATTCAAAGTGATTACTCATTGAAATACGAGTTACTGCTATATTGTGCCTAAGGCTTGTGCCCAAACTGTGGAGTATTAATCCTGAATTCAGAAACTTCCAAGGGCCCAGTTAACTCCTGCTGAAGTCGAAAGGAGATCCTCTGCTGTCTTTGGTGATAACTGCCTTAGATTACAAAGGAACAAAACCCATTCCCCTCTTGCTTAGCTAAGTAAATCTGTAGCATTACTGAGGCATGTTGGGTGTAGATGGTTTTAACATTAAAATTTGCAGGAGAGGGGCGTTAATGCTGATTGCTTACGTAGTATTAAATATTTCTCACTGAAAAATACCTTCTAAAAATAATTCTGTATTTCCTGCTTCTTATTGCTTGTATGAATTAAGATTTCTTGTTTTTCAACTAATCCAATGTCTTTTCTGTCTAATGCTCTTAAATGTCTTGTTCTAACTTCCTAAGGACAGTGGGTAATAAGGTGAGGGCATTTTAACTTTTTCTGCTGTTTTTCTTATTGCCACATTATTTATGTCTTTATTTTAGCCTTCTGCCTGTTGTCCAATCATCCCTTTATTTAGTAATGTGCAATCCATCAAACTCATTCCCAAATGAATGTGCTGTGAGCATTTTGCAACACTTGACATGTGAAAAATCTGGCTTATATTGGTGAAATGTCTTCAGAAATGTGTTTGTACCTTCCCCTCTAGATGATACATCCATTTTTTTCTGTACTGCACATCTAGAAATGTATGTACTCCATAATACAGTTCTTATTTCTGTAACCTACCTCACTGTGATCTTGACACGTGGCTACAAGAATGGGCTTCTGACCATTATTCATCTTCTTCCATATAGCATGGGGCTATTGTCCAGAAGCACAAACTCTCTTTTGTATAATAACTGTTATTTCTATTCTTGTCACCAAATCTGCCATGGCCAGGATTTGGAAATGAACTTGCTCAGTGTGGCCTCATAAAATTCTAAGTATCATTGTTCAAGTTAGAAATAATAAAATAGTTATTGCATCTTAATGGACTCCTCAGGGGCATATGAAGCTACAGTACTGCCATGAATCTGTGTCTTCATTTGCTGATGTTAAAAGTGAGAGCCGTCGCTGCTACCTCAGAAATTCTAGCTAGCATCTGTCAGTAAAATGTGCGTAAAAATCCCAGGCTGGCAGAAAAAAATCAACACAGCAGAAACCCCAGAAGTGAAATACTTACATGAAACTGTTCTTGGGAGCAAAATGATACTGCATGCCCCACTGATTTGTGATCACACTGATACAACCTACAGTGAGATACCATGTCAAGAGACTTCTGTCTGTCTTGCTGTCTGTTTTGTCTGTCAGTCTGTCTGAGTGTTTAAGTTTGCCAGAGATATTTTCCCATTCTTTTATGAGAACTCTATGAGTATGAAAAATAAATCAAGCCCGTGTTTCCCCACAGCAAGAATTCTGCTAGAGCAGCAGGGAACACTGTCTGTTAAGAAAGAAGAAGCTATTGCAGTGGTTTTATATCCCCATAGATTAGCAGCCTGTACTGTGTACTTAAGTTCTTAAATTTAAAATCTTAAATTCTAATAAAACGAAGGATTTGTTTCAGTAGATCATAGCCTTCTTGATTCAGGGCAGAGGTGGTATAAGTTAGGTTTAAGAGGAAGTATAAGTTATACCCTAGTGCTGCTAGAGTCACAGGACACTGATAATACGATACAGTATTTTTTGCACTGATGCTTTGTCCCTGTTTTATTACGCGCCAACATTTCGGGCCAACCGCTGCTCGTAACAATGAGCCTTAAGCTTGGAAAATACTTACATCCTTTAGCCACAAGTCTAATTAAAAAAACCCAAATTCCATTGTTGGAGTCTTGTTTGTTTGTTTGCTTGCTGCAAGCCTAGCAGTGTAAATTAGACCTTGTAACATGGCTGAATTCTGATTTGGTTTATTGAGCTGCAACTTCAGTTGGGAACAGGGCATTACCCAGAGTATCCATACATACGTGCTCACAAATGACATGAAGTGATAGAAGCAATTATGGGAATAAAAGAAATAAATGTCTCATGTAGATATAATGTATATTATCAGCAAGATATTAAAGTGGATTTTAATCTCGAGTTTTGCAATGCCATTTACTGCAGTTAATATCTAGAAAGCCTCATAATGAATGATCACTGTCATCCTTTAATGCTAAACTTTTCTTTATGTTTGGTTTCCTTTGGCTCCATTTAGAGTTGCATTTGCTGCAAGTGCTCTTGCTAACGTTGTTTGCTTAATCCTCATGTTCTTTTGTTTCTTACTTCACTCCAGCAGACATCTCAGCCAAGCCCTGGTGGTCAGTCTACATGCAGCAGCGAACAGTCCCCCATCAGCAACTATTCCAACAATGGGATCGAGCTTACTCTGACTGGTGGTGGTAGTGTAGGAGACCTCAGTGTCATCGATGAAACCCCAATCATGGACTCTACCATTTCCACAGCCACCACAGCACTTGGCTTACAGGCCAGGAGGAATATGACAGGGACCAAATGGATGGAGCAAGTGAAATTAGAAAGGTTGAAACAAGTTAATGGAATGCTTCCAAGACTGAACCCCGTTCCACCTTCCAAAGCCCCGACCTTGCCGCCTCTCATAGGAAATGGTGAGATACACATGAAAGGAGTGGTAACACTTTTTGTTCTTAAATTTGTTGCTTATGAAACTCAGCAGCTGTGAGAATGGTTCGTAAATTGATCACTTTCTGTTTAGCCCTTCATTACAAGTCCTACTACGCACCCTGAGAGCAGTCTGATAGTCCCATGTTTCACAGAACAGGGGCCAGCAAGGGAGCCATGCATCACATTTTAAATATTGCTTACAGTTAAAGGTTTGGAGCCAAGATCATCATAATCCTATCTTGTTCTGAGGCAAGGCAGATGAAATAAATACCTGCCAGTTTATTGTATGCAAGTCTTTCAGATGAGGCCTTAGCAAGACACCCTTTGCATAGATGTGTCGGGCTGCCCTTTAAATAAACTGTTTCCACACATATAAGTAATCACACGTACAGATACTACTGCTACAAAGGGCAGATATGCCTGAACGGGAGCAAGGCAAGATTGAAATGAAGATCCATAGTTGTTTTTGTACAAGGAGCGGCTCAGTGCCAAAACATATGTCCCTGCTGCCTCCACATTGCCTACAACATGCCCGTAGGTTTCTGCACTCCACCCAGCAGTGACAGCCCAGGTTTTCTGAAACCCGTTCAGTTGAAGGGAACTATGTAAAATTAAGAAATGTGTTCTGTTTACTTAAAAACAAAACAAAACAAGGAAACCAGCAAAGATGTTTTGCAGTTGTTAGGAGTTATTTCAAGAATATTTCAAGAAGTCTTAGAAATGACCTTGAATAGCCTCCAATTTGTATATTTTGCCATTCCATGCAAATGCCTGTTCAATTATATTTTGCCTATAAAAAGCTCCCTCACGAATGTGTCCTTCTGGCACATCAGTCAGCATAGCTGCACTGCAGGCTGGAGCACTACACCAGCTGATGACAGTTTGTGGCTATGGCCTATAAATTTTGTGCTGGGATTCACACTGAAATGTTACCCTTGCGTCTCTGAATTAGCTTTTAACCTAAGGACACAGTTTTTATCCCTACTTCTTTCAAGAAAGAGCACTGCTATGAATTGCTGTGATGGTGCAGGCTCTTCCTCTGTATGCCCCTTACTTCTTTACCGGGTGTTTTCTGTACCAGTTTCTGGGTGATGCCCCTTTGTTTAACTGTGAATTTTACCTCCAGGTACCCAGTCGAACAGCAGCTGCAGTGTAGGAGGATCCATGACTATTCTGCCAAACAGGAACGAACTTTCAAGTACGGACATCACTGTGTTGAACATGCTGAACAGGAGAGACAGCAATACTAGCACAATCAGTTCAGCCTACTTGAGCAGCCGCAGGTCCTCTGGAATCTCACCTTGCTTCTCCAGCCGGAGGTCCAGCGACGCCTCCCAGGCGGAGGGAAGGCCGCAGAACATGAGTGTTGCAGACTCCTATGACCCCATCTCGACAGATGCCTCCCGGCGCTCCAGTGAAGCGAGCCAATGTGATGACCTGCCAAGTCTTCTCAGCCTCACCCCGGCCCAGCAATACAGGCTGAAAGCTAAATACGCAGCAGCTACTGGTGGACCCCCACCAACTCCACTGCCTAACATGGAGAGGATGAGCCTCAAAACAAGGATGGCACTCTTGGGTGACTGCAGGGACTCCGGAGTATCTCCACTGCCTCCAGTGAATGCCCCTCGAAGATGTAGTGACGGTGGGGCAAATGGTTACAGCAGGAGGCATTTTCTGTCTCACGATGCTCTAGGAAACGGGACGAGGAGAGCCAGTGATCCAGTAAGAATGGCCTCCGACAACCTCTCTGTCCCTAGAGTCCAGCGTTTCAACAGTCTTAATAGCTTTAACCCTCCTGCTTTGCCTCCGTCCATGGAAAAGCGCAACCTTGTTCTTCAGAACTATACCCGTTCTGAGGGTGGCGTCTTCCGCGGCTTCAGCTCCCCCTGTCCTCCGAGCATCAGTGAGAACGTTGCCCTGGAGGCTGCTACGATGGAAGCGGGTGGCAGCCTGAATGATGAGGATCTCCTGCCAGATGACGTCGTTCAGTATCTGAATTCCCAGAACCAGGGCATGTACGACCACTTGTTGAACAATGTCCTAGACAGCAACAAAATGCATCACAGCTCAGTGTTAGGAAACAACAACCCCAGCAACTTTGACCAAGCCCCTCCGCCAAGCAGTCAGCAGGCAGGTTCTGAGGCAAACAAGAGCGACTTGCCCATTCAGTGGAATGAAGTAAGCTCAGGAAGTTCTGACTTATCTCCTTCAAAACTGAAATGTGGTCAGCGCTCAACGGTGCAGCAGGCTCGGGCCTTCGGACTGTATAACAACATGATGATTCAGCAGCAGAACCTGGAGAGAAGCAACGTGGCCCAGCAGAACGGCTATCGGAACCTCATGGAGAACAACGGTTCCTACAGTTTACAGCAGAACACAGTTCTTGGCAGCGGAGCCGGTAATTCTTTCAGCATGCAGCCCAATAAGCCTTACAGCGAAAGCATCGTCAGGCAAGCAATGATGTCTGGGGCAATGGACAATTCCTGTGGCATGGCAGTTCAAGGGCAGAAGCTGAGAAGCAGCAACGTGCCAGTGAGTGGGAACCAGCAAAATTTTGGCCATCCCATGGCACCCAGCGATCAAGCCACCAGTATGGCAAATGGGATGCAGAACAGGAATATGATGGAACAGGAATATTTGCAAAACCAACCAGTCGGAGACGGCGTTCATTACCAGGGAGTCAATCAATCCGGTCAAATGATGCTAGGGCAGGTTAGTCCTACCTCACAAAGCAGCCTGTATCAAGGACCGCAGAGTTGTCCACCGGTATCTCACACCATTGGTAGCCAGCCTTCAGGTTTGTTGGCGGCCAAAAGTTACCAGCCGTGCTCTAATTACAGTGGCAACAGACGGCAAAACGTGTTGAGAAACAACCTGGCACAACAGCAAGGACACATAAGTGATGGCAACCAGACGTACAGGGTAAACACCGTTAAGATGGAGATGCAAGGTCAATCACAGCAGTTCTGCTCTAACGTGCAGAATTACTCTGGTCAGTTATATGACCAAACCACGGGCTTTAGCCACCAAGCTATGAAAACAGGTTCTTTCTTTGGTTCGGAAGCTAACTGCCTGCTGCAGGGGACTGCGAATGCAAATTCATCCGAGCTTCTTTCCCCGGGGGCTAACCAAGTGTCGAGCACAGTTGACAGCATTGACAGCAACAGCTTAGAGGGTGTGCAGATTGATTTCGATGCTATCATAGATGATGGGGACCATGTCAGCTTAATTTCGGGAGCCCTGAGCCCGAGTATCATTCAGAACCTCTCCCGCAACTCCTCACGCCTCACCACTCCCCGAGCGTCTCTTACATTCCCAGCTATGCCCGTAAGCACAACCAACATGGCTATTGGGGACATGAGCTCTTTGTTGACCTCACTTGCAGAAGAAAGCAAGTTTCTTGCTGTTATGCAATAGACATAAAAACAAAAAAAACAAAAAACCCTTAGGAGATAACAGATAAAAAAAGAAAGACTCATATTTTTTAGTTGTGTATGTATTTTAGCAATCTCATCTCACCTAAATGGGATGTGTTTCAAGTATATTCCTTTTATGGAATAAGGACTCTGAAAACCCTAAAGTGTTCTAGGGAGAAACTGTCTTCCATTTCAGTTTTGAATCAGTATTGCTACACCCATTTGCCCCCTCCCCTTCTCTCTCTCTCTCCCCTTTTTTGAATGTCTGTATGCTTCCCTTCCTTTTTCTTTTTTTTTTTTTTTTTAAATTGTAAACCAATGTAAACGTGTGAAGTGCATGTTTTTGTTTTGTTTTGTTTTTTTAAAGAAAGGTCTGATGAAATGACTTCGCAATTTTCTGTTACTCAAAAGAAACTAGACCTTGTAAAACTGTTGGAACTTTTCCCCCTAAATATATAGGCACAAAATAACCAGGCACAATGTGAAGTGAGCATACAGTGATGAAATTCTCTCTGGATGCATTGGATACATCGCACTGAGGTGGACAACCAGTTTAGAAATGCACTGCCATGGTACCCCTAGGCTGTCGTGTCAGAGTCATGGAGCACGAGAAATTAGGAGGTTCAAGCAAATAAGAAATGTAAAACCATCGGCCCTTTGATCCCTAGTGAATGTTTAAGGTTTTTGTAAACACACACACAGAAAACTGTCACTGCCTTGCATAATGATAGCGAGATTGTTTCATGTTTAATCCATTTCAGAGGAAGGAGAGGACCAGAAAGCTATTCTTAGTCCAGCTCTAATCTCTTGTGGTGTTTGGTATTCTGTTTTTCAGCCTTCTTTTTTTAAAAGACTGGATAGTAAAATTATGGGCATGTTTGGTGATTTGAGTAGTCTATAATTCCTTCATTGCATGCCACAGTTGTGGAGAGACGATTGGGGTCTTAGAGAGTATTTCATACAACAAAATAACAAAACTGCAGTATTCCATACTGGGGACTTTTTTTAAAAAATGCAAATTGTTGAGATGTGGTTTGCTGAGCCACTGGTTCTTATTCGCGGTAACAATTCCTTTGCCGGGAGAACTGTCCTGTACATCCCTTTTAGCACATACAGCTTTGTGGATTGATGGTATGTTTTAAAATAAGTAAATGCCCACTGACAGAACACACAATTACGGCTTCAGAAGCATGCTGGTCATGGCATGTAAAACAAGTAGAAAACAAATGGCCCAGTTCTCAGACTCGCCAAATAAATCAAAGTGATTGCAAGCAGTCTGATAATCTTAAATGCTTTTCCACTGTATCCAGGCTTTACAAAATTAAGAAATTTAAATTGCCATTAGAAATAGCAAAGAAATGAGCAGAACAGCGAGTGTGTCTGGTAACTAACTAATCAAAACTCAGAAAGACCAACCCAACCTCTCTCTTGGTGACACCAACATGCATTTCATTCCAAAGCAAACCAGTGGGTCAGTGCCCGAGCTCAGTTACACCAGCAAAAATGGGACCTAACGCGCTGTTCTTGTGAAGCTACTCACTGGTAGAGGTGAATGGCATTTGCTCCATAAGTGCTAGCTCTTCTAGCATGTTTTTTTGCTGTGCTGGGCTCCATGTCAGCACCCCTGAACACACAGTGCTCCTGGGTAACCAGGTTGGGATGGACAGCAGTTACAAGACCAAGGTTTAAGTTCACCCACTCCTAGAAACTGCATACAAGCCCAGTCCTTGCAGACTTCTCAGTTAAATCCCGATAGTAAAATGCTGCTATGGGATGTAAGTGTTGCAGGCACTTACAGCCGTGGATTTGATGCCTGTAAGGAGCTGCTGTTAGAGTAGACACACAGTGAGAAGGAGAAGTGTGGTCACTTTTGAAATACAGATAAACTTTAGCCCAGTCAAAATTAGGAGTAGCACCAGAAGGTGATTTCTATAGGCTAGAAGGCCATAGCACTCATCCGTTTTTACTGTTAAAAAAGGTGAAATACCAACTGATTCAGGACATGGTATTTGAGGAATATGTAGGAACGCAACCTCAGTGAAGCTGTCGGATTACATTGATCTATTAACAGCTGTTAGAATCAGAGGAAGAAGCTGTAAATCAGTAGGAAAACGTCATAGGACTCTGGTGCTGGGGCCGTATTTGGGTTTACCGCAGCACGTACCCAGTGATTTGCACTGTGAGCTGGAATGTCAGAAATGAAGACAAATGTAAATATCCTACAGTTTTTACCATCATCCAGCTCTTGTCTTTACCAAGCATATCTTTACCAAGCATTTCTTCCTTCCTCTGCCTCATGCAGAGATATTCCCCCATCCTGCTCTTTGCCCTTTGCTGGTTCCCCTCCCAACCTCCCTGCCCATGACCAACTATCGCAGCCCTGCTGCCGTGGTCCCTGGGCTGCACAGGGCATCGGGCACAGCTCACCGTGGCAAATAGTTGCTTTGCTGTTGCAACGTGGCAAAGCTTCTCCCTTCTGTGCTCTCATCACCCAGCAGCAGCCCCGTAGAGACCCGCTGCCTGTCCGCAGGCCTTGCCCCTCCCCTGCTGCCAGGGCGAGGAGGGATGCTTCGGTGGCCGCACTGTTGCAGTGTTAGGGTACAGCTCACACCCCTGTGGAAAAACAGCAGCGTATGCATGAGGAAAGGCTGTGCTGGACGTGTTTCAGATGGTTCTCGGTAACCAATCGCTGGCTGTTTATTAAGCCATCAATTACATGTTTATAAACAATTTCAACAGGGAGACTTATGACCAGCTTGGGAGTAGGTGGCTTGGGAGAGAAGCCTTTTATTGTTATAGAGCCAATACATTAAAAAAAACCCAACTGTTTTTTTAAACTCAATTTTCCAGTTCATAATTGTATTTGCTGGCCCAATTGAAGCTGGGAAGCTATTAGCAGATGTGATCCATCAGAGCTTAGAAGGAGCCATTCATACTGCTCAAGGCTAAAAGGGACTTGTTTGAGTAGCTAATTTGCCTTCCTGGATTCGACAAACCTTCGTCACTCATTTACCCCTGTCTTGGGCCAGCAATGTGTCTTGGCTGAAACCCCATGCTCCAGAAAGGCATCCCATTTTGATTTGGCAAAGTTGAAGAACCAGAGACTCCACCATGTCCCCGGGGAGTTTGTGCAAAGTGTTTATCCTTTTCACCATTAAGCGTATGTGCCACTTGCGTTCATGTGTCATTTTTCAGCTTTTAGTATTCTTTCTGGTTTATGCTAAAGAGCCTGATTTGGTACCTGTGAGGGTAGCAATATGTCGTAGCCCGGCTGTCTTGGGGTTTGGTTTTGTTTTGATAAGGTAAACTGGGCTCTCTGAGCATGGCACTGTTAGGCTGGACATCAGCTTTCACTTGCCAACCTCCTTCTCAACGTGTGGCAGTCTGGAGAAGGCCCCACCAACGTTGCTGCATGTTTCCCAGCACCCCTCTACGCCTGCTCTTCCAGTTACAGAGCCAAAGCTTGCTTTTGTCTATCTGGCATGTCAGTTGGTATTGCCATAGCAGTTGGAAACCCACTGCTCACCCGAGAGTACTAGAAAATGCAGGAAATATTGTGAATTTCCTATTTTTAAAGGTTGCAGCCTGAGTCTAAATCACCTTTTCTTCTAATGGCTCTGTGGCGGGGGGGAGGGGTCTTCCAGATTCGTCACCGTTGGCCTTGGGCACATCCGCCTCGCTCAGCCAGGCAGTTTTAATTCCCACAGAGTGGGAGTCGCCAGTGAGAGCTCATCTGCCAGGAACACCCAGGTGGAGGAAAAGTGTTTTTGCAAAGAAGTCAGTGAGCTTCCAGGGGGGCTTTGCTGGTGAGTACGATGGCCCCGTACATCCACACGGCAGATGATGTTATTCTCTCCTTGGAGAATGGCCCCAAATGGTACGTGCATTAAGGTGCTGGCTGGCTCGCTCGCTTCCAGTCATTGCTTCCCCCTCACCCCTCAATGAAATGGCCGGTCAGCTCACCCACGCCTGTTGCGCAATGGCTCGCCCTTCTGGACAGCAGTGTTTCTATTCTCACAATGTACGTGCCTTATTTTGTGTTGATCCTGTAAAAGAGAGGGACCAAGATGTGTTGCCAAATTTTCCTGATGAGGCTGTATTCGCCGTTCATCTAATAGCACATACCACTGTTAATAGTGTCCAAAACGTCTTGTAAACCTCTGGTATTCATGTGTTATTGTCCTTGGATTGGTGGAATGTCTCCTATGGAACAATTACTGTTGTCAGTCCTGCAGATGTGTAAGATAAAAATGTGTTCATTTTTGTTTTCGATTTTTTTTTTAGTTTTTTTTATAAAGCTTGTAATCCTTTTTTTAAAAAACAAAAAAAAGAAAATGTGTAAATACATTTATGTACGGTAGGAATAGTGTTCAACTGTAACAGGCCTTAGTGGTCTTCATTTGATAAACCTGCAGTTATGATCTGATGTTTCTCGAGCCTTAGGTTGATCTGAAGGGTCTGTAGCACTGTGTACATATAAACTGTACTTCTGCTTTCAGAACCACTTAGCTCTTTTGTAACAAAGAAAAAAAAATGTTTCTTACAATGTCAATAAAAACACAAAAGCCTTTGTACTTAAGTCTTAGCTTTCAGCTTTTAAAATATCTCCTTGGGGGAGGGAGTTATTTTTTCATTCAGCTGGAGAGCCTGGTTGCAATCAGCGCCTGTATCGCTTCTACTCCTGGCTGCTCCTTTGCTGTTTCTACTTCCCAGCCTGTTGCTTCACTTCATTCACATTTCACAAAACAGGGAAGCAAAACAGCATTTACCTTCTCTCTAAAGAAAAATGGCTTGAGAGGTGCCAGGTGGAGAAATAAATAAAAATGCAGTGTCACACAGATAAAATGTTTGAAAGGAGGAGAGAGCTGGTTGGCTCTGCTGCAAGAGCAGTCATTTCAGAGGTCAAAGCCAAGCTGCTCTGGGCTGTTATCTCTTGCAAAGGCTTGGCCACCCATGAAGAAACACGGGGAGGAAGAAGAGCAGCTCCTCTGGCTGGGTTAGTCTGTAGGTGTCTACTCTGGTGGGTTATTGCATGATCTGCAGAAGAACTAGATGCAGACTTCTTCAAAGCTGGACATAGCGAGTGTTGCTGTGGAGTATAGCTGTCGTGGGCGCTGTCAGGTTAGTTGGGGCAAAAAGTATAGAAGGAGTTGTAGTGTTGCTTAGTGTTAAGGCGACTGATCTGTTCTCATTTCAAGACCTCTTGTTTTCATTCCTCGTACCTCAGCAAGACCCAGATCACTCTGTTGAGCTGTCAGTGGCTCAGATTCTGTCGTAGGCCTTCCTTGGCCTTTTTATTTGCTCATCTTAACTTCTTCGTTTTGGTTTGGGGTTTTTTGTTCACTTTTCAGCCATTATTAAGCTTTTGTCATTTAGCACAGACAGAAGGTTTGTGAGGGATAAAGGGTGGAAGGGAGAGGTGTAGCAAGCCCAGCTGAGAAGCCAGTGAGACAGGAGGAGAGGCCTGGGGGTGGTCTGATAGGGGTGAAGGAGACCCTACAGTGGGACAGGGAACTTGATGGTGGCCATGGTGCCTTATCTCATGTGCTGAAAAATCCAGAGTCTGGCAGTGCTCCAGCACCAGCTCACTCTGAGGGGGGAGTGGGGATGTGTGTGACAGTGGCTCCCCCCAGCTTCCTCCACCAACAGGAGATCAGCAGCAGGGATGGGACAAGCCTTGGGCAAAGACACGACAGAGCGGGGGAAAACGCACAGGCCTACCTTTAACCATCCCCGTGCATGCTCGTTTTTTAGTTGATCTCCACCAGCCGGATATACCTGAGGATGAACGTCAAGAGGGCAGGAGACGCCCATGGTTGGTTGCTGTCTGGAGGATGCAGATGAAGATGCTGCCAGTCGGTGCGAGGTCAGGCACCAGGGACACAGCATTCTCAGAGGTGAGCAGAAGGGCTGGGGCTGCAGGACACATTTCTGGTCCTCCAGCTTGACTTGAGATTGGGCTGCTGAAGGGTTGCATGTGCAAAGCTGCAGCCTGGGGCAGGAGGACCTGTGTTTCCATGTGGTAAAGCTCAAAATAATGCCAAGTCCTCAGGAAAACAAAAAATAGCAGGGCATTCGTGGTTTGTACCATCCAAAATTAGCGGATGCTGTTGACCTTTAGTCTGTGCTTCAGTGCCAAGGCTGTAAATTAATTAATTGAATTCATTAAATCGGTTTGTTACTTCAGAAGGGCATGTACCCGAGAAAACTGCAGTTTGCAAAGCCTGAAAAAATACAACAGAGATAGCACGGATCAGCGAGGCAGGAAAAAACCCACCCCCACAGCCCCCCACTATCCTAAGCAGGTGATGTGATGTTACTATACCCGAACACAAAGGCAACAAAAAAATTGTCAATAATGCTGAGGCCAGACCTGCCGGGTTGGGGGATGAACCAGGGGAGCCACGGGGGAAGAGCGAGAGGCGTGGGCCCAAGGTGCTGATGGCGTTATCAGGAGGGGTGTAAGCATTGGCACTGTAGGACAGCCCAATGTCGTTTTTTTCCTTTCCCAATTTTTGTGGGCTCGACTGTGCAATCTTGATACTGTTTTTTCAAAGAGGGGGTAATGGGAAGATGACTCGCTCTCTGCAGGCTGAAACACAAGCTATTTGTGTTAGGAACACGGCTTTGTTACATGATTAGTGCAATGGGAGCCCCTAGGCACCACTTCCCAGTACAAACAACTAATGCTAATAACTCATGCTAAAATTGCCTGCTATTTAATAACCTGGGCCTCTTTCCACCCCGAGAAGCACATAACCGCTTTGTGTTTCTTTCCCTCGCGTTCCCACCGTCTCCGCCCATCTTCCTTTACTGGCTTCAGACAGGCCCCGTGCATTTCCCAGGAAAAAGGGAGTGGGTTTGGGCAAGGAAGAAGGAAGAACTGACGGTGTTTCATGGGACTCCCTGCACCCCGTGTCTGTCTGCACGTGTACCTCCTTGCCTGTCCCACGGTTACGGGGCACAGCCCCTGCATCTGACGTGAGGCTGCTCACAGCTGCCATGCCTTGCATGGTCCCCTGTTTCACCCATGTCCCGGGGACAGAGTGACCTATTTCATGCCTCGCCAGGGAAGCAGCCGCCCTCCCTCCGAGCAGGCTGAGACGTGATAGACCAACACTGTTACTCACGGGTGGGAGGACCGTGTGAGTCACGCTTCCCTTCGCAGCCACGCACCGGGCGGGTGCAGCAGGAGAGCGGGGAGTGAGCGGGCTGGACTGCATCTCCCCTCCCGGCTCGGCACGGCCAAGCACGGCGGCAGCACAGTTGAGCCCAGGCGGGAGTGAGAAGCAGTGGGTAGATCAGATGGTGATGAACCATAAACAGGATCGTTTCCCAGGGCCTGGCTGAGATGCTCCAGCCTTTGCCAGCAGCGCTAGGATGGCTGTCAGGTCTGCGAGGCGGTCTCTAAGCCACTCTGCTCTGCAGAAAAACATTGCTAATGTTCCCACGACCGGAGCAAGACAGAAGAGACAAATAACTTGGACAGTGTCGTGGTTTGAGCTCAGCAACATGAAACAGTGGCAAAAATCTGGAAGAGAGAGGAGGAGAGAGAAAGAAAACAACAGGGTAGAAAGCTCTGCAATGACTGAAAAGAGCCCCAGATGGATAAGAACTGAGAAAAGGCCAGAGACAGAAATAGTAGCACTAATTAGCTGAGCTGAACGACCCCACTCATGCTGTACCTGAGCATCCTCCACTGTCCTCAGAGCCCCCGGTGCTGCCAGCCCCATGCTTGTGAGGGGGACTGGGAGCAGGAAGCTGCTCAGATGTGGATGCACAGAAGTACTTAAGTTCCTATAGCAACCCCTAGTGAAAACCCCAAAGCAGAGGCACCTATAAGGCTGGCCAGAGAAAGGGTTCTGGCTCCAGGCAGCATCTCCTGAGGGGGGACCATGAGAAATGTGTGCTTACGCCTCCTGAGCATGGTTCCCGCTGCACCTTTGCTGCTGAAAGACTTCCCATTTCCATGACATGAGCAGCCAGCTCTCCCAAGCCATAGGAAAAACCCAATTTGCCCATCTTGCCTTGAGGCAGTTTTGTTCTGAAGACCTACAGCACATCCCGCAGTGCCAAAGGATTGTGGCAATGTTTTCACTAGACAAATTCTTTATCTGCCCAGAAGGCTTTTGCTGGGAAAAGGCAGATGTGTCTCATTCCTGGCATTTCTGACCACTTCAGCCCCCAGTTCATGGCTTTCGGTAAACTCCTTTGACTTTGGCTGTGAGACCACACACCATGGCATTGCCAGAATATGGCTTTTTTGGATGGAGCTTCAAAGAAAAAAAAATGGTCAGTGGCATCCCCATCCCCATCCCCATCCACTGTCCTGCTGCAGAAGCTGAACTTGAGCTCTCACCAGAGGGTTACAGAGGTAAAAGAGAGCTAAAAAACCAGCTCATACCTTGTGCAAAAGCAGTCAGCAGACACTGAACCCTCGGAGTTGTGGAGCTCAGTGACAAATAGGTACCTCTCAGAAGCTCCCCAAAAGATGTGGCTGCAGACCAGGCTCTTGCTTGCCTGAGCTGGAAGCCTCACCTGCACTGTCCCTTGCAGTCGTTGCTACCCAGTGGCACTGCATGAGCAGGAGGAGGTCCCAGTGCCCACAGTGAGGCCAGGGGCTGGGGCAGCAGAAGATGGAGGTCTGCAGGGCCGCAGTACATGGCGAAGCGTGCTGCAGCACGCGTGGGGATCGGGGTTGGTTCCCTTCCAGCAACAATAAATGTCAAGCTCTCCTTTGCCTCCATGCAGGCAGAAGCAGCGTGGCCAGTCCCCCGGGGCTGCTTTCTCCTCCTCACATTACCCCTGGAGCAGGGAAGTGCTCTCCTTTGGGCACATCACCTCACATCACCCCTGACCCAGCAGGCAAGTGCTCTCCTTTGGGCACCGTTACTGCAGACACGCCATGCCCCACCACGTGGCCACACTGCAGGCAGGCACAGCATGAGCAAGCTCCTACACCTGCCCCATGTCCAGTCCTTGCCCTGTCTTGGATGCCTCTTCCTGCCTTTTCCTTCTCTTCTCAAGGCTGGGTTGTGGCATACGGGAAAAACAAAAATATTGCATGCTATTTCTTACTCTCCTTGGCCAGTCCCTTGGAGATTGCTGCTGTTTTCTCCCAATTACAGAAAATGCTTGAAGCTGTGCAAAG
Organism: Strix aluco; assembly: GCF_031877795.1. Classification (NCBI taxonomy): domain Eukaryota; kingdom Metazoa; phylum Chordata; class Aves; order Strigiformes; family Strigidae; genus Strix; species Strix aluco. Next base: position 162,305,493 of record NC_133931.1, read on the forward strand.
GCTAGACACGCAATTAGGGAGGCAGCAATGCCTTTCTTAGCTCTGTGGAGTGCAGTCCAGTGCTTCTTACTGACTTTCGTGCTCTGAAACAGTTTGGGTTTCAGTCAGTTCTTCACCTGAGCCCTGCTTGGCACGGGCAGTTGGAAAGTGCACGGCTCTGGTTTATCTGGAGCATCAGCAGAGAAAGAGAGGGCTGGAGCATCAGCCAGCAAAATGCGATAGGGACTCCTCCTCCGCCCAGCAACCTCTCTGCTGGTGCTGAAGCCAGCACCTCTTTTGAGATGTGAGATGTCCACTTTGACTCAGACTTGTGATCACAGTCTTTGCATCTTCTGTTTGAAACATGGCTGGGGGCTGGGGTTGCCTGCTGCAGGCTCAGCTCTGCCTTTAGCAGCTCCTGTAGTTTCAGTAGTTTGTATGCAAACCTTCTCTGCCAGGCTTCACTTAGAAGCATGGGTGCAAAAAGGGCCCTGTTTTGCAGAAAGTCCAGGAAATTACAAAATCTCCTTGGACTTTTCATTGTGGAGGAGCTGCCAGTCACAAAAAAATCTACAGTCCCAAAGGAACTAGTAAAAGGCTTTGATTTATCCAGTTTAATATGAACACTGCTGAACTCGATCCTCCTTTCTTTGTGCATGTTCTCAGACAATGTATTTTCTTTCAGGAGAGCAGGCTGCAGAGTGACAGGCTCTCTTCTCCCTGCTCCTACACCAGGTGATGAGTTTTATGTCAACATTGTCCTGAAAACTTTAGGGTTTCCATCAGTTTTGGATGCAAATTTCCTCGCTTTAAGAGACATGTATGGGCACATGAAAGTCAGCCCACGCCTGGCTGACCCTGTGCTAAACTTAAAAATGGAGAGCCTCAAAAACCCAAATGCTGTTCCCAGTGTGCCCTAGACGGTGGCATTGCTTAGATTCGCTGGTGCCACTGTGGTGTGTTTGCTGAGCATCAGTATTTGGTCAAAGTCTTTTTGCTGGTAAATGCTGGTCCACTGCAACAAAAACATCAGATTTAGAGGAAGAAAAACAAAGAAGAAAGACAGCATTTAGTCATTTTAGAGCCACCACATGCCCTCAGCAAAACGGGGCGAGCCCAGTTTTGAATCAGGGGCATCCTTGAAGGCTGCAGCCTCAGGGCCGTGACAGCTGGCCTCCAGGACCACCTCTTCCTCCTCCACCCAGGGACCATTTCATGATTTTTGCAGTACAAGAAGGCTCCAAAAAGCACATCTGAGGCCCTCGGAAGGTGAACACCACAGCTGCCTCCCCACTGCTGTTGCTGGCATAGCTGGACCTCAGATCCTGGCTTTCAGGTCCTTCCCCAGGTGGTGCAGCCAGGGCAGGGAGCTGACCTGTGCCACCCTGCTCCCAGGCCTGGAAAACCCCAGCTCCAGCTTAGGTCAGGGGAGAAACGGAAAGAAAACCTTCCTGAAAGGCGAACAAATAGCAAAAGTGAAATGATGAGCCAGTTGCCTCCCAGGAAAGTCCCCCGTTCGCCATGTGGGTGCTGTGGCAGCGCAGCCCCGTCCCCATGGCTGCCGGGACGCTGGGAGCAGCTGGGCAGCCGGGGGCACGGCGGCGATGCCAGCCGAGGAGCACACATCCTGTGCGGCCTGGCCGTCCCCACAAGTTAAAGTCAGTGAAGGTCTGGGGCGCCTGTGCAGGAGGTTTTGTGTGGGCAGCCCTGCTCAATGTCAGGAGGGAAGGCTTTGCCTTGTCTCCATCCTTCCACCCAGGTGCCTGGTTCGCACTGCAGCACTGCTCGCTGTGGGGCCGTGTCGCGCTGGTTCACACACATCTCCATCACACGTTGGCTTTCTGGCTTCTAATTAATCCTCTTCCAGTATTTGATGCTCATCTCCAAGCGCTTGGCGGTGACCCTGTCTCCCCTCTGGACGTTTGTTGTTCCCCTGGGCCTCAGCGAAGCTCCCACTCTTCCAAGCAGCGGGGAAAAAGCCATCTTTGAGACCGAGGTCCCCAGCCCGTATCAGCAGTTCAGTGCTGCCACGCTGTGGGAGTCCTGGCTCACTGTGCGGTGCCGTCCTGGCTGCGCAGCCGTCCTGGCTGCCCACTGACCCCCAACCTGCCTGCGCATCTCGCCCCGCGGGCTCTGCTCAGGATCGCTCTCCCTGCATGAAGTGAGAGCCTTAATTAACTGTCTGGGGCTGTAATGCAGGGCAGTGATGTGCTTCTCACCCCCTCCCTGGCCTCGCATCTGGTCTGCACCCAAGACATAGACCCATCGCCTAGCAAGGCTTCAGCCGAACGTTCCCAGGGGTGACACCTCTCCAGCCACCACCGCCACCTTCCTGCCTTTTCACATGGTCAAACACCGGCCAGGGTGAATCCCACAGGAGCACAGGAGAAGGTGATGCATGGCTCTGGCTGGGGGACACGAATGTCATTTTGCCCTGCCATTGTCCTTTCTCCCTGGGAGCATCCAAGCAAGTGAATGAGGCATCCCCTGCAAACCTCCCCCTGCCTCGCAGTAGCAGGAGCAGCAGCGGCTCTGCCGCCAGGATGAATTTGGCAGCCACGTAGCAGCTTCTTGCAGATGCTCTAAACAGCATTTGGGGATGGCAAGTAAGGAAAAACACAGTTTTGCCCTGGAAGGGCCGGGGGTGGTAGTTAGGCTGAACACAACTACCTGAGCTGGCTGCTGGCCAGCAAGGCAGGTAATTAATAGCAACTGCTTTATGTAAAGTTCCAGGAGGAGCAGTCAGTCTGCTTTCCACCAGCTCCCAAACCAGCCCAGCAGTGGCATCGCTGCTGGGATGGAGGGCTCACAGCCAGCGGACCAGCTCCGCTCACAGGAATGCCCGCAGCACGGTTTGCAGCCTCTCACTGAGCCGTGCCGCGCTGCCCTCGAAGGCAAATCACCAGCCACGGCCAGCTCAGCTTGGGAAGGCTGATGGGCTGGCAGCCCAAAGCAGTGTGGAGTTTTCCATGGTCAGTTATTGTGCTGGCATGGCCGGGAGCTGCTATTATTAGATGGCATATGAATCACCCACACGACAGGAGTTAGTGGCCTCAGCCTGAGCTGGGCTGGGCACTTATCGGAAAGGCCCCGCTTACAGCCCAGCCAAGAGCTGAAAGTGAGCAGGGCTCAGAGAAACCATCTGCCCAACTCCCACTTTGGCCCTGCCTATCGCCTCTTCCAGCTGTGCGGGAAGCACCGCTGCTGGGGGTCTCACCTGGCCCTGATGGTGTGATGGGGGAAGGAAGAAGCAGGAAAGCTACAGCCCTGTTCATGCACTGCCAACCCCATGCAAAACGTCACAAGAGAAAAAACTACGGGGGATGCAAGCTTACCTGATGGTCTGACGGGCTTGGTTACAAGGTCACAGCCCGCCAAAATGTGTTTGAATGAAACGCAAAGGAGAACACTATGGGCTCACGTGCTGGCAGGGAGAGGGAGATCCCGTGCCTCAAAGCTGGGGGCGGGGGAAGCATTTTGGGCTGCATGGCTGAGGAACATGTGAAGCGAGGTCTGCCCCTGCCCTTCAGGCAGAGGGCTAATGGCTGCCATGCCTGTGCCATGGCCGGGTCTGCCGCAAAGCCACACCACTGCGCGACACGAGCGGATGTGGAGTGGGGTAACGGGCCTCTGCAGCTGTAGGGCCAAAACTGGCGGATTATCGGGAGCATGCTGGGTACAGAGCGAAAGAAAGAAAGAAGGGAGGGAGCTGGAAACACATTTGCTTTTCTGGATGGGAAAACACTGACGCCCTTTGATTCCTGTTTTGACTCATTTAAGCCTGGAACTGCAAAAAGACAGCCCAGTAAGTAACAGAACTTGTAGCAATTGCAGCTGCTAAAGTTTTTCCTCACTCTCCTCACTAGTAATTTCACCCATGTTGTTCCTCATTTACCCTGTTGCAGATGAGAGAAAGTCCAGTCTCCGGGTCCTCTCATACGATCGTGGATCAAATGCATCAACAATAAAGTGCAATCATCAGAGCTGTGCTAGGAGCTTTGCTTCACCCTGCGCTTTTCCTACTGAAATTAAAATAACCCACTATGTCATCTTTTCACAGGACATGAAATACAATTTTATATGCATTGCAAAGTCACACCAAGGCACATTGTGAAGAGCGGCGGAGTACACACCATTTCTTATAGCCTAACAAAGGAGCCTTTATTTAATAATGAACTATTACAGCACAGTACAAAGATTTGCTTTGTTCAGTGACTAGAAATTGTTTGCAGATTTTTCTAGCCACCGGGAGTTGACAGTTCACTTATTTAGGAAATCAATTCTTAAAGCGAGAGTGCCTACATGCCTGCTTGGCTCTGGAAGCCCTGCAAGCCCAGAGCTGCACGGGGTCCAGTCCAGCTCTCTTTTTCCGCAGACTGAAATAGTGAAACATATCTGGATATATTTCTCAGTGGAGGAAGTAGATCCATGGTTTCAGCTGTTGCCCCTCATTGCCTTTAGGAAAGCCTCAAGTTTCTTAGCCAAACTGCCAAAAGCAAGGGACAAGAGGATGCCCCTTGGAGCACATTCATAGGGGCTGGTCATCTTGGCGTGAGGCAAACACACTGCTTGGCTGCCACAGAGGGCTGAGCTGCGTGGGGTTGACTCTCGGGTCTCTGAAGCCAAAATACCCCATATCCTAGTATAGATGATAGATAGATAGATAGATAGATAGATAGATAGATAGATAGATAGATGTACAACAATGGGGGTGATGTGATGCAGTGAGCCAGCAGCACAGGCCAGGCTTTCTGCCCAAGCAGAACTAGACACTGTCGGGAAAGAGCTGTGGTTTTCTCCCCTCCTAATCCCTTCCTCTGTTTCTATTAATAGGTGTTGGTACCAATCCAGCCATGGGGCGCAGGCATGTGGGGTCCCTGGGGATCCCACCCCATGCGCTTGCACCTCCTGCGAGGGAGGTGATTATCTGGGACAGCTTGTTTCGATCGTTCAGGGCAGGTCAGATTGTGCCGCTTGGCTCCAACACAAATCCCACAGCCAGGGTGTTAATGAATGAGGAGCAAAGAGGTTATTTTCCAGAGAGGGACTGTGGCCCGGGGGAGAGGGAACAGGAACCTGCATTCACCCAGGGCTGTACCTCCTTACCAGCAACTGGCAGTCGCCCCACCCTGGGGGTAATGCAATTACCAGGCTGTGTTCTCATCGGGCACCTTTAACCATTTTGTTCATCCCAGTGAGCTTCTTGTAGCAGGGGGAAGAAGCAGGAGCTGCTTGGCCCTTTAACTCCAAGTGAGGGCACTTAATGAACATACCTCTCCTTACCTCCCAGCCGGCTTTCCCAGAAATATCCAAGCACAGAGCAATGAACTTCCTTGATACAAAAACCTCTGGCAGGCTTAAAGGCACCAGAACCCCAGTTCTGTGTAGCAGCTAGAGAAAGGGGAGCTCTGAAAAGTCCCAACACAAAATTGTCCATCAGCGTGCTACTGAGGCTGAGGAGCCCAAGTCTTGAGTTCAGGAGAGGTCCTAAATTCCCACATCATCTGAGGACTTCCACTTCTTAGGGCTTTCCAAAGTACACCACGTGCATGTGCAAACATGTACATATACACACATGGGGTATTTTGTTTGTTTGTCTGGTTTTAAGCAAATTAACTCACTTTTCTGATTTTGCTGGGAGGGAAACTAAAGGCCCCTACAGCACCAGCCCCTCTGTCAGTCAACGACCTACAGCAGGGAGTTGGAAATTTGGCACTTGAGCCATACGTTAGCTTCAGGTTAGCACTGAGTGGAACCAGTTCCAGTAGATCTGAAAAGCCTCATCTTTCCTCTGCGCCCTGCTTCATACTGCCAGGCTCTGCTGTAATTTCTGCATGTGCCACCTCTGGCACATTCCTACTTCTGGCGAATGCAAAGACAGTGTCAGTAGACAGGCTTGTCATGTACTGGGACACAGCAGCAAGAAACTTGCCAAACGCATTGCCCCATGACATCACTTGAGCTTTTGTTTGTCTCTCAATTGTGAGAAAGGAAAAGAAAAAAATGAGGGGAGGAATTTGACTTGGAGCAGCTCCCTCTAACCATTTATTTACCTTGTGTGCATGCTTCATGCTCTTACTCACGGATTACAGTCATGGGTGCACATAAGGTCTTGAGGGTCCTCAGCAGTAATCCCTCGACAGAGAAGCTGGCTTATGTCACGCTCGGAGCATTTTTGCTTCATTACTTTTCTCATCAGATAACAACATATACTAACTTTGTTGGTGCTTCTGGCAACTGCTGCACTTCCTTTCCCCACGCATGCCTGACGCACACGTAGCATGGGAAATGCTCCTCTGTTTCAACACAGAGCTCAGCGCTAGGCCAGGCAGCTGGGCAGAGGGAATGGGCAGAGCTGAGCTTCAGGAGCTGCGGCACAGGGCACAGCCAGCCAACGTCCCACTGGTGTCTGTGTCTGTGTCTGCGTGTCCGTGACACTTGGAAGTGCCCTAGACTCACAGCTCCATCATCAATGGTGAACGTCCTTTGCTCCAGGCCTGCCTAGGGGTCTGAGCACTCAGCAGCACCCCAATGATGCTCCACGGGGATGTGAAGATGGGTCCTCTGTGTTGACGTCTGGAAAGGAGAGGTGGGAAGGAAAGACAGACTGGCAGCAGGGAAGTGACTGGTCACGCAGAGACTTGCAGTGGTGTCAGGAAGAAAAGCAGAAGGTACCTGCTCTGGTTCAAAACAAACATAGCGTTGGCACTAGGGTGACATCCCATGGTGACTTTTCAGGCATTTTTCTTAGGCCATTTCCTCTCCAGCACTGCACTCCTTGCCTCTTCGCCTGAGCCAATTTAACCCACTCTGCTGTGGTTACTCAGCAGCACAGCTTGGCCCTTCGGTCCCAGATCGAATCATTTGGTTTGAACACCAGATGAAGGATGGGCTTCATCTAACTTTACAGACCTACACTTGGCCTCTTCGTTGCAGCTCCTTTTACAAGCAAAGAAGAGAAATGGGCAAGATTTGCCTGACCTGTTTTAGATACTGACCTGGGGAGGGGATGACTCATAGCTGTGCCTGTATTTCCCCATATTCTCCTCCATAAAGGGAGCCTAGCGTGACTAGCTCAGATGGAGACATCTATGTTTAGTCAGATGAATCCCACCCAAAGTGGCTGCAGCTGCTGGAGGAACATGAGCTTTCTCATAATCGCTTCCCTTCCCCATAGTTTTGGGGCAGAGAGAATTACTTGAGCTGATGAGTCCTTGAAGGATTCCTTGAAAATTGCATAAAATCTGCTTGGAAGGATGTGTGTCTGCTTACATCAGGCCTAAACATGGTTCAGCAGGCTGTGGAGGTCCCAGGCAATAGGGCATTCAGAGGGCAACACAATACTGGTGTTATCACGTTCTCTGCTAGCAGGCAGCCTGAAAATGGGAAAAGCAATGACAGTATCAAAAGGAGCATCCAAGACATCTCCTGGGTTTGGACAGCTACTAAGTTGGCCACATCCCAAGAGAAACAACTTCCGCTCTGTCCCCTGGCTCCTACCCTTACCTCCGCCTTCCTCCTTTCCCTCTTTCTCTCTTTCTTCAGTCATTTCCCTCCTGAATAGAAACTTTTGGGAGGCTTATTTCCTTGCACCTGTTTCAGCTGTGATGTAACTGTGGTAATAACTCAACCACTGTTGGATGGAAGGTTGCTGTTATTTCTTGGTTTCTTTTTTTATTTTATTTAATTGCATTATGGTTATATTTAGAGATGGGCCCAGATCAGAGCTGCGCAAGAGGAGCACTCCCACGGTTTGGGAAGGTCTGGAGTGGGAGTCAGAGGCCTTCGTCTCAGCTGGTCTTCCTCTTGCTAAAGCGCAAATCCAAAACCCAAGGTCCAAAGCTGGCAAAGTTCAAATATAAGTTGTAGTGCAAACTCTTCACTGTTTTGTGCTGGAGAAGAAAAGTGTCTGGCCTGTTGTGGCTCAAAACCTTAAAGCTGAAGGCTGGGCACTGTCACTGTCTCAGTGTGGAGCCGCACCAATGAGCAAGTTGAGGGAAATGCAGATTTTTTTTTTTTTTCCACTACCATGACAGAAAGAACAAGAATGAGAATTCAGAGATGATGATCCAAATCAAACTTTACATACTCATGCTGGAGAGTTTCTCTCTTACGGTGAAGTCAGGCATGCCTGAGGTGATTTTACCATCTCCTACCTGGTCAAAATTACCCACCGTTAGGAAGTAAGGCCTCATGTCACAGCTGACTTCAGTGTCCCCTCACTGCAGTGCTGTGATGCAGTGTCACAAAGGCACACCGAACCTTGCCTTAGAAAAGCTGGCTGGGTTGCACACTTTAACCCTTACGTGACAAAAAAGCTTTCATTTTCCCAGCCACCATGTCAGTGGTCCGCCCTGGTGTTTCTGTGTTCTCATTACGATGTGGACACCCAGTGAGACCACCACATGGTGCCGCAGCCCAGGGATGCTCCTGCTGATGCTTCTGCCATCCCTGAGTCCCATTATTTGCTGCTAGGTTCCCAGAGTCAGCTGAGCCCTCTTAGCCCCATTGAACCAGCAGCTATTGTGGAGGTAGTTACCACAATGACCCCATAATCCTGTTTTCCAAGGCAGAGTCTCCTGTCCTGTAGGTACTGCCTGAACTCTTTGTTCCCAGATGTATTACTTTTCATTTAGCTAAATTAAAACACATTTTCTTGGATTGTGACCATTCAGCCAGGCAATTCCGATCCCTCTGTAACAGTAAACTATCCTCACCATTATTTACTGGGCTGCAGGTGGACAGACTGAAACACTAGCTCTGCACGGGCTGCCCTCATTCAGCTCAATGGACTGTTGATGCTGTACAATAATGACAACAATTTTGGTGTCTGGGGAAAAGATTATTTCATAGCTGACTCTTTCAGCTGAAATATTCAGCTCTTCTGAGATTTGGGAGCACATTTGGGATCACTGAAGAAGTAGCATCTTCTTCTCCATAGCCTGTCTCATTGCTGCATGATAACAACCTTTCACTGCCTCCCCCTCTCCATTTCCTCTGTATGTGGAAAATCACAGATAAGAAAGGGAGAGAGAAGGAAACCAGATTTACTTCATTAGTTTATGCTCCGAGTCATGCAGTGACAGAGCTGCTGAACTGACATCAACCCCTTCCCTGTCCGCCTCGCCACAGCTGCATCCTACCCTGAGCCACCTAATGTAGCCAAATAGGGAAATTGAGGCACAGGAAAGATGAAAAATCAAACTGTCACCTTCCATGCTAACACACACAAACCGCTGTGGTGAGGTTTCCTTTGCAGTATAACAGCTCCTGGTACAATGCAGGCAGGTAGAGGCCTGGAAAACCTCTCCATGGCAATTTTAATGCCCTAAAGCAATTTCAAATAAATTACGTACATTTATTGGATTTTTTTTTTTTTTTTTTTGCCAGCCCTCTATATCACAGAATCACAGAATCACAGAATCATCTAGGTTGGAAAGGACCTTGAAGATCATCCAGTCCAACCATTAACCTAGCACTGACAGATCCCAACTACACCAGATCCCTCAGTGCTATGTCGACCCACAGCATATCCAGTATGACAACAGGATAAATACTCTTCCCATCCAGTAAGGTCAGTAAACTTATCCTAGGAATGAATTTGACTTCATTTGGGCCAGAGTTACCCTACAAAACCGTTACTTCTAACCACTCTGGCTCAAGTGTGCAGGCGCACCAGCCCTTTTACCCTCCCTGTGCTGCATGGCCTGAATGCATTGCAGCCTGCCGAAGAGATGACGTGGCTTTTCAGATCTTCTCCTGGGTTATGACATGGAGGAGCTGTACAAGTCAGGACAATAAAACAAACCTAGAGTGATCTACCAAAGGTCAGATCCCGTTTCTGTTCCCGGGGTAGGATGAGCCACCAGGTCAGGGAACTTGCCCTCTGTTTGTGACAGCATGTTAAGCAATTTTCCAGGAAAATCATTCTGCTATGACCACGTCTAAACCATAGCGTAAGAAACACGCAGCCTTATAGAATGGGCTTTAAAAACAGACCACACTGCATTCGCTCAGCTACAGAGATGCATCATAAACATGGTGTGTGTGGCTTACCACCTAGTCTCTTATCCCTCCGTTTATTGAATCAGAGGGTGGTGTCGTCATAGCACATGCTGCAAAGGCCACCGGGCCACACACACGTACCTTTCTTGTGCACGTTGCCTAAATCCCATTGATCAATGACTTCCTGCACGGTTACTGGAATGCTGTGGGAAGAGGCACATAAAATTCCCTGCTCTCATTTAGCCCTCCTGTCAAAGCTAGAGAAGTCCTGGCCCAGCTTCAGCTACAAAAACATATGAAATATATCAGCTGAAGCTGAACGGAATAGAAACCGATGGCCAGTCCGGATATTGCTGCTATTTCACTGAGAAGGTTTACTTCCGAAGCCAGTGCGGATGATTCATTTGAGAGCCCAGGTGCTCAGGCAATCGCCAGGTACTATGGTAAAGGGGGCCAAAGCCAGGCTAAAGATAAATCACTATAAATCCACTACCTATAGGCATTACTTGCCAATGGTTAAAACACCACAAGAACGATGAAAAGCACAATTCATTTTCTAGCATTTGTACTTTTGTCTTATTTTCACGACTTCATCTTGGGCACTCACAATAAAGTAACCAGAGAACTGCACGAAGAGTGGAAGCCCTATCTTGCAAAGGACTTCCAGATTTCGATATCTGGCTTCATTTCAAACAAGAATGGAAAACAAAAACATTCACATGCTTCTAATGGGGGCAAAGAACAAAAAAACAATGGAACGACTAATAGTTACTGATTGCTTCAGCTCTATGGGACTCAACTTGAAAAACTTTAAAAAACCCAAGTGCAAGAAGTTAGATGGTTAATGCCTTCGGAAAATCAGGTTCTTTATAACACACAAAACTGAGTGCACAACTGGAGACATGAAAAACCATTACTCACAAAAAAATGCAGCCCTTACTAGAAACAGAATTTTGAGAGGTGGCTGGTGAAACTTTCAGAGAATCAGACTCCACAAGAAACATACAGTCTCTTGTTTCCCTTTCTAGACAGTTTTAAGGTTGAGTTTTCCTATTCACATCAAGCATCATTTGCATGGAAACAACTGCAGGGAACTGCTAACTAGTAAAAGAAAGAATCAACAACAATCTCAGTTGTGATTGTAAAGTACAAATAGCTACAGAAATGCCTATGTAGATCTAAAAATCAGTAAAATAGTTGGTTATGCTATTTTTAAACAAAACATGTATGTATTTTTTCTTTCACTTATAAGCTCATGAAATTGAGTTACAGTCTTATTTAGCTAGAAATATTTGTTAAAAGATAAATGCAAGACAAAATCTTATTCTACAGCTGGATTAGTTTAATTGTATGTATTGCAGCAGCATGTGCATCACCATGCTAGGAAGAAGCCTAGTCTGAACCCCCAAGTCTGTAGGGCCAGATTTTTTTTTTTTTTTTGTTAAAATGTTGAAAGGTGGTGCTCACTGGGACTTTCATAACAGCTTAGAAGCTTGATGTACAAAGCTATTCATTCTGAAATACACTTTAATAAACCACTTAGCTGTTACCAGTCGATACCAAAGCTGATTATGTTCTTTAGGCAGGTCAAAAAAACAGAAGAAAAGCTTCAAAAAGTTTCATCCATGGTGTTTACTTTTTTATATAATAAAAGCATTGTAATTATTTGTGTCAAATACATCCTCTGCATAAAGAAGTGTGCAAGAATGGCAGAGTGGGGATGAAAAAAAAAAGTACTCAAGCAATAGTGACAGAGATTTTTGATTCTTTGAGCATGACACTAAAGATGGCAGAAAATAGTGGGGCTGTGTTGGCTGGTATGAAGCTGATGGTGTTTGTGTTGTCAAATACATGTTGCAGGAAAACCAGGTGGGGTGCCTCATATCTCAGACCTGATGGGACCAAGATCTTGGATCTTCCCAGTCATATTTTCTGGATGATTTTAAACTATCAAGTAGAGAGGAATCTCAAATTTGGCATAGCAAAAATGAATCAAACTGATCTGATAACAAACTCAAAGAACGAACCATTTTTTTCAGATGCTTACATATTAATTCTGGGAGTTGGGGTAACTGGCGAGGGGAAATGGGATAAAAAATGTCATTAGCCTGGATGTAAAACCTCCAACTCCAGAATGTTGTGATCTCATCAGGAATGGAAGAAGCAATAAGACTAACATATTCTGGGTGCCATCACCTTCCAGGGACTCAGTGAGAGCAGAGAATCTTGGATTTGGATAACTGCTCTCATAGAGAAAACCCAAGAGGAAATAAGGGAGCTCTCAGGATTGCTTGGCCAAAGAAAAGAGAAAGTTGATTTATTCCTTCGGCAGTTGTCTTTTACACAGGAAAGAAAAAAAGTGTGTTGGTTGTTATAGATGATTTGAGTTTGAGAAAACTATTTTCAAGGTTCCACAGATACAGTGGTGAAGCCGTTTAGAGTTTCTAAACCTATCAGATAATACTTACACAGCAACTGCACATAGAAGGAGATGACTTTACTATGGACCTCATTAAGGCAGATAACAGCTGATTGATTCCTGAGCTGGAAGTGGCTGGTTGCATCGGGACCATTAATTGTGGCGTGATTACATTCTGTATGGGCAAAGAGAGGAGATTTGCAAGTAGTGATTAATATACCCAATAGTTGCATCAAAGAGGTTTCCCAAAGTTTCTGAAAACTACAAGCCAAATTAGTTAGGATGCAAAATCTAAATAGAAGAAATATGAAGGAAAATTGTGCAGGCATAATAAAAATAAAAGAGAAATATTTAGTCAATCCCCTTTCCTCCACAGTCAAGCTTGGAGCTTAAGCTAAAAACTTATCCAAATTCAGCAACAACTGGAGATTACTAACTAAATAGGTAATAAAGCAGGAGGAAAAAGTAAAGAATATTGATGACATATTGTGAAATGCAGAAATGTAGTGAGGGAAGCTGTGGGCCTTGATGGAAACTGTCATTCAGTGGTGAACATATTTAGGTTCCCCATATTTAGGAAGAACAAGGAGTTTAAAAAATACATTAAGAACAAAAAGTAATCTAGCCATGATAGACAGAAATTGCAAAACTGGTAATGTTGATGCAGAAAAGGCTGAAGTGGTTACCTATTACTTCTGTATTGAAGTGGCAAGGTCTTAGATGAGAAAGCAGATTATCTTCCAGTCCATTAAAAATGGGTAACTTCTTAAATTCAGCAGCGTTTTCTTCTGCCTGAGGGCTGTGTCAAAGGGGTCTCAAGAGACATCCTGCAAAGATCTCTGCTTCAGAAACACCAGTCTGTAATACATGGTTGGGCTGTAGGAAAGCGGAAAACCCCCGGGACCATATCCTGCTCCCCTGGGCTGGGAGCAGGAGGTGCGATGGAGGAGAAGGAGGGCTGGAGGAGAAGCAGGTCACTGCAGCCTTGCTCTCTGGCCCTGGAGCACTGGCTGTGGCTGAAAGCCATGACTGCCAAAGGAGTGTTAAAAACCTGCCAAAAAGCCACACAATAAATGGCAAGACTGCATCCGAGTGGGAGACTTTCAGAGAGGAGTTTATTCCTGTCATCACAAGGAAGATTCAGAAGCTCCTCGATTTCTGCGTGAAGGATGGAAACAGTCCTTACTAAATCTTTCTCCACCTAACAGAGAAAGCCATTGCAACAGTTCAAGGAGGAGAACTCAAACCAGATCAAATGAGAGAGCTGGCACCAAGTGTTAAGAATGAGGGTGAATAAATTACTTTGAGAGGTCGTGGATGGCTGTTTCTTGATGTTTTCATTGGCTTCATCGAGGAGAGATTTCACACCACCAACTGCAGCCAGCCGAGTCACTCAGCCAGTCTCTCTAGCCTCTCCCTGGTTCATGGAGAAAGATAAAAACTCCTGCAGGGGATGATTCAGTCTACCTAAGTCAAGCATCTGGTTTGAATTGCCCTCCAGAGGGGCCCATCTCTCTCTCTCCCCCCCCTGCCATAACTACCGAGGGATCCTAGGGAGACCAGGTGTGTGTCAGGTAAGCCATCGGGTAGCACAGAAGTCCCACCTATCCTCTACAGAGAAATCAGTGCAACAGGGTCTCTCTTAAGGACAGGATTGAGGCACTGGTGCAAAAGATGCATGTGGCCGTTTGTGCAGATCCAGCAATGACCTCTAAAATTCAGACCCTGAATAGAGCACTTGCCCCAAACAGGTCACAAAAAAGCACAGGCTTGAATCCATTTACAAAGTATTTGTTCAGTATTACAGACAGGCAACTTCCACAGTTTGCTTCCAGCTCACAAATGGCTCATATCATACAGAAAGTGAAAAGTCATGAAGCAATCAGTACCCCCAGTAAATAGGTGAACTCAGCCTTGTAAGCGCTGTAGTGGGAAGAATTTTTGCACCAAAAATCTTGAGTTGGACAGAGCAAGGTCTAATTGCATTTATTTATATCCCAATGAGAAAATCTGGACCGTGGATTTGTCTGTTTTGCTTTGCTTTCAGAAGTGATGTGAAAAGACACTTCTTTTTCCCCTCTTATTAGCTCTCTACCAGGAGTGGTCATTTTTCTCCATCCCTGCAAACACCTATATTTCTTTCTTTGCAAGAGGGTTTGCCAGATGCCTTTTAATTAATTCCATCTGGCTCCTGGCTACAGTGCCATTTTTCAGCTGACTTCTTCAAAACTGCTTGCTAGGGATGGGTTGCAATCCAACACTGAAGCTGGTGAAGAAGTAACAAGCATGCAGCTTTCCACCTACCACCTGCCCAGGTAAAACCTGGAAACCTCAGTGGGCCCACGTGCAGTATGAACCACGTCAAGGAGCTTGGGGGGCAGGGGGAGGGGGGGCTGTGGGTCTCTGTGGCTCACAGGGAGTGGAAGTGAGCCCAGATACTCATACTTGTAGATTGTTCTCTGTAATGAACATCTGCACATCACAGGCAGTAGGCGCCCATTTTATGTGTAGCGCTTGGAAAGGTGGCCCCACTCTTTCTTTTCCTCCAGTCTACACTCACTGCTTGTAAATCTCCTTTTTCTTGAGTTGCAGTTTAGTAGCATGAAGCATACAGCTAGTCAAGGCTAAGGGCTTTGTCTCCATGCTAAAAATCTCAGTGGTTTTGCTGCGATCCATTTCTAAACTGGTTCAGTTAAACCACTGAGAACTCCAGTGGGAACACTTCTTCTGTGTCTGATTTTTGGTTAGCCTATCTGGATTCCCAGCCGATTAAAGCTACACTGAAATAAGCATGGTGTAAATCCGTGCTAAGAGGATGCAATTGGAAATTGCTCTCCTTCAACTAAAGTGGTTTACTAAGGCTGGAGTTGTTCATTCATGGGGAAAAAAAATGCAACATATTTCTACGTACACACAAAGTGGAGAGCTGCAAAAACATTTTGTCTCTCATTCTCAGTCTCTCATTAAGGGCCACACATTGATTATTTATTTATTTCTAATTTAGCAACAGCAGTAACACAGATTGCCTCCTTGACCTGAGGTAGTTGCCAAACGTTTAGTTCAGAACCAATTTCAGTGCTACTGTAATCCCCTGAACTGGAGAGCTGGAGCAGAAGTAAAGCTGAGCCAACCTGAAACTGTAGCCGCGTGAATGGCGCCAATCTAATTAAGTTATGAAAAACTGTCCCCCTGGAGATGAGTCTCCTGCAGCTCACAAGCAAAAAGGTAGAGAACATGTGAATCTGGCCACAAGCCCCAGCTGTTGACAACCCAACTTACAAAGCATCTGTACACATGCCCTTCGGGAAGAAAGATAAGTGGTACTCAGGGGAACCACACATTTGTTTAACTCTTTGTTCCGTACTCGTCCAGGCAAGGAGAAAATGTTTCATATTATGCTGAATACCATCTCAGATTCTGGCAGGATTACTTGTCAATATTATTACAGCCTCTTCAGTTACAGTGCTTCAGCAATAAAGTAGTTAGACTGGCTTTGAAATGCAGAAATTCAGGCAATACAATCGCACTATGAAAGAGCGCTCATTAGCCTTTGGCTGACCTTGAAAAATTGTGTTTCTCTCCAATTCTTCCACAAATTGCCTTTAAGGAGACCTCCTTAGTTCTACCAAGTCACAAGGTTCGACTGTGTGACTCATGTTTTTTAGCCACTCTCTCACGATCACAAGGCATGTTTGCCTTTTACACGCAGCCACAATTGCTACAAGGAGGATATGTAAAAATGCATTGACGGTCTTATTAATAGTGGCATGTTCTTATTTGTTTGGGATTTTTTTTCCAACCTCAAAAGTTTCATAATGAAACAGTTGGTCTTATAAAAAGTGTCACTCATCAAGTCAAATTTTATGGCTAGGTCACTGTAAGGACTTTGTCAGATTGTGACCGGGCACGATAAAATTTCATAGCTGTGGAAGCTGAATTAAGTGTAATCAGATACTTCTGGGGGCATGAGCTGTCTCTCAAAGGGATGTGTGTTCTTGTTTGAGACAAATAGCACCACTACATGTTTCCTGCAAGATCTGACTGCTGCTGGACACAGGCCACCAAATATGTTGAACTAGTAGGTCGACCCATATCCTGAATCTATGCCTCTGCTAACAACAGCCCTTGCAGCTGCGAAGGAGCCCTCCAGCAAAGCGCTTGGACGAAGGAGGAGAGCTCGGCTCAAGGTGCGCCTTGTCCCAACGTAACGAGCTTCGACACCTCCATGGTGAAGGTCTCAGACGTACTGTTTTCAGCAGAACTTGGCACCAGCGTGGGACACCTGAAATAATTACCTGCCTGTGGCAAGGCTGGAGCCAAAAGCTGCTCAGCCATTCTTTTGTTTCTCCTGCACGGCGGATGACGGGACAGAGCAGCACCAGAGATGGGGAGAAGCACTGCCTGAAGGAACCGTGGCTTCGGTGGCACGGCTCATCCAAGGATCTGGAGCCTGTCTGAGGAGCCTGCCACAGCTGGCAGACTGATGTGCCACATCTGTAACACCACACTGCTGTCAACCAGCACCCTTGCTGAGCAGAGCCTCCCCGTGCCGGCATCCCGCTGCTCAGCTCTCTCCATGGGAGGATGGATCACTGTCAGCATCGTTGCAGGAGGGGTTCCTCTTCCTTGCACCCAGGCGACGCGGGAGCGTGTGCTGACAGACGAAGCAGAGGCACAGGTCTAATTCCACCCAAAAGAGGGCAGTGGTGCTTGCGGACACACAGGCAAGACAGTAGTTCACTCTCCAGCTGCTCGACTTTCCCAACCAGCTGACAGAAACTCTCCCCGGCTCTTGGCACAGGCAGAGCAGTCCACAGAGCTCTCTCTTTCACACACTCTTAGTTAGCCTCTGCTCTCACTTCCTCCCTTTGACTCATTAGCTGTTTTACCATCATTTCTCTTGAAATTCAATGGAAGAAATCACATGGATCCATCCATGCCAGTGCTGAGTACCCCGTACCAGGTGCCTCTGTGTCACCCCCATCTACCAGTTATTCGGTGGCCAGCCGGTACATGTCTTCTGCAGAAGCAGCTTTTCAGATGAGCTGTGGTTTGGGCGTAGCCGGGAATGGAAAATTGGATGGACCGCAGTTTATGGCAATCAGGCAATGTTCAGAAGCTTGATGTCACAGGAAACCACTGATATTGCGAATAATTCAGGGCAATTAAAAAAATCCCCAATACACCAACTGTTTTTCCCCTGTTCTGGAGGCTATGTATTTTCAAGTAGCCTGTTTGTTCAACACCTACACTCTTACCTTCAGCAGGTGTGGTTTATGAAACAATATAATCAAACCCAAGTACCCGCTGTTAACACTTGTACTTGCCACAGTCGTCACTCAGCCACAGGGCTGTGTGGGTTTTCATGGTCGAAAGCCAACACAGGTCACAGCCTTGGAGTGGAGAGAGACGCCCGCTTTGTTTCCCAGCATCAGAGTGTTTCTCAACCTGGCAACCTCTGCTGTCTTGAGGTTGCTCAGTTAATGCTGTTTTCTTGGCTGCCACGCTAAAAACACCAGACATAATAGCAGCAGCCAAGGTATTAACAACAAAAACAGCAGCAAAGACAATAGCAACACAAGTGTAGCTCATGAGCTTAGCTTTGTTTAATGGTACAGATTCTGCACAGCCTCTGGGAGCTGGATCCAGAGCAAAAAACACAGCCAACTTCCCCTCCTCTACTGCTCTTGATGGTTGGGAATGACCTTGCTCCAGAGCAGCACAGCCTTTTACTCCTGGGTGGAATGAAACACGGTCCCAGCACACTGTGGCAAACACAGGCCTGTAGGTGTGATTTCTTACACA
Organism: Strix aluco; assembly: GCF_031877795.1. Taxonomy (NCBI): domain Eukaryota; kingdom Metazoa; phylum Chordata; class Aves; order Strigiformes; family Strigidae; genus Strix; species Strix aluco. The sequence goes on from NC_133931.1 coordinate 162,323,701, forward strand.
AACACGTTTGTACAGAATTTTGTGCTCTAGGTGTGATGCAGCCTTTATACATGCTGGGTTGATAGCATTGCACAGTCCCCCCAGTGATGCACTTCTGCCTCCACGTGGCACTATGCCCCCTCACCAGGTTTCCAAGCAGGAGATGAGTCTGCCACTGCCTGCACTCTGTGCTGAGAAGAAACTTTAAGTTCTCCTTCAGGTTAAATGCTGAGACCAGCCCTCCTGGGTGTGAGAATCCTGGTTAGGTGACAGGGCAAGCTTGAGTGTGGGTGGATGGGTAACACCTGTGCAGCTCCTGGTCACCCTCTGGTGAGACAACCCTTTCAGAAAGTCTCTTCTCAGTAGCAGTGTCACCCCTTCATTGACAAATGTCAGATGTTGTCCTTTAAGACTTTTTCTTGCACTGACAGAGAAACCAATAGAGCAGGGTCAGGTCCTTAAATCACAGGTTTACAAGCCCTGAAATGATCTGATCGTACCACATGTAACCGACTTGTTTCTTCAACCCCTAGGCAATGCCTTTGCAGCGTGAAATCCATGTAAGTAGATCTAGCTGCCTCAGCATGGTCCTGTGGCACTTCTGGGGTACCTGGCACGACCTCAGGCATCTGCTTGGGGCTTGGACATGGCCTTTACTGGCACTCAGGAAACCCTAGGGCATTTAAAATGTGATTCTATTCTTGAATTTGAGCTAGACTGTCATTTAAGCAAAAAGCAAAGTCTATCACACTTCCTGCACATCCCCTTCTTTCCTGAGGCTGCCTGGACCCACACCCTTCCAAGTAAAAAACTAAAAACTTACTGTCCCTTCTTTCCTGAGTCTGCCTGGACCCACACCCTTCTAAGTAAAAAACTAAAAACTTACTGTCTCTTCAAGGGGAAAACCCTACTTACACCCTCAGAGCAAGACCTACCGCCCTTTGTGATGCATGGTGCAGACAACTGCAGTGGTACATCTGCTTAGCATGGATCCACGTGGAGAGACTAGTGTGACTCTTAAAAGAAAAGCCAAGTTATTAGTACTGCACCTGAGACAAGAACTCCTGGTCTCCAGTGGCTCTGTAGTACTCCCAGCTTTGGAGCTGGTGGTGGAGTCAGTAACGGAGGCATCTATTGCATGATGCTGATATGCTCTCCAATGCCTGTTTTACTTGGTGGCACTTACCAATAGACAGCTGCAGGCAGAACTTCAGCTTGGCCTGCAGCTTTATGTGTGCCATAGTCAAAAACCTGTCTTTGCTTTTATTTCTGATTTTTAAGTGTGCATGGTTAGATGCGCCTACTCTCCGCTTCATCTCCACTTCACTGGAGAGGTGATAGAACCAGGATGAGGACCCTCACAGACAGTGCCATGCAACATGGAAAATCTGGGCCTTACTCTCCAGAGACAGAGAGAAAAGTTATTGCTATTGAGTGTTAGGAGAAGATGAGCAATGTCAGTATTACTGCATTTGGGAAAATGCAAATATGAAATTCTTTCCCAGTGAATAGTGACAGTACCGTGCTATGTAGAAATGCAGGGAATTAGGCAGTGTCATCCCATGTGATTTGTACATACTTAAGAAGGAATTAAATTCTTGTGAACCTATCCAGCTTTACAGATGTTGAGGCCTGATTTGGCTTGCTGATGTGCCAGTTTTACATGGAGGCAACTCCACTGAGACCTGTGGAGTCATTAAACACTGACAGAAGAAAGCGGAGACTCAGATGCTGCCATCCCACTTACCACGCCAAGAAACAGCATGCATTTCCCAAACACTTCATCCATTGAGAAATAGCAGCAGCACTGGCGAGGTCTTCCGTGATCTGCTTTGCCCATCGCCTTACCCATGAGTCCAGTGGGGACCACCTCCAGGAGTAAGAGGTCAACAGTTTATCTGGACCCATCCTGGTCTGGGCCTCCCTGCAGTATTATAAGGATGTCAGCATCTGCGTTCTGCCATTTGCACATCATCACAGCTCACAGGCTTTAAAGGGTCCTTTGCTGTACCATTTGGTGCCCAGATTTCCCTTCCCTTTTAAATTACTGTCATATACTGCAACCACTTTAATGCTGGAGCTAATGCAGCACGCTCTTTGCTGAAAGGCTTCGTTTCCGGTATCCTAATTGCAGTATACTCCATCGTAATCATTATCACCCCCATCAAGGGATTGCCTTTCCACCGCACACTGGTCCGTATGTTCTGGTTTACAGTGGCGCTACACCCCCTGACCTTCCTCCTCATTTACACTGGCAAGAGAAAAGTCAAGGTGAAAGCAACATTCTTTTAAGTAGGCCTTTCTGAATATGCAGGGACCAGTGACCCTCGGGCTGTGAGCCTTCCCACCTGTGTGCTGAAAGGATTGCTGCACCATGCAAAAGAAGCTAGGCACGTAAACTATGCTGCGCACAAACCATGTTGAACACCAAGAACAGCCTTCGAGCGAGTGTCAGTCTGAGCATCTACTTTCCGCCCCCATCCACAGAGGAAGGGCGGAGCAGGCTAGACTGGGATGGGAATGCGATCTGTATCGTGCTACTGTGGGATTTACATGCCTACTGATTTTACTCATGCAACCACGTCGGGTCTCCCCACCTCCTCGCCCTTGATTAACTTTTAGCAGAAGAGTGGGTGTAAGGATGTGAACGACACCGTCCGAATGCATAAAGCTGAGTGTGTGCACGTGGTGTGGAGGACCCAGGCTTCACTCATGATTCACGTTGTTCCCTGCAGCCATGCAGCCAGGTGTCCATGCTAGCCCCTGCAAATGCAGCCTTGCACTCTTCTCTTTTCTCGGCCCTGGAATCAAGCCATGGGTTCTGGGAGAAAGGATTGGGTTTCCTTTTTGGTTTTTTGATATTTTCCTATGAACCCACCCAATTTTGCAACATTGCAAAATGAAAGCTTTGCCCGTTGTTTTTTTTGTGTCCTGCTGAGGGGAGGGACAGAAAGAGCTGGGTGAGATAAAACAATGGAAATTAGAGTGGAATGGAGGAGTGTGAAAAACAAGAAGGTTGAGGTTGTGAAAGGCAGGACCGGGCTTGGGAGAGAAAAGTTCTTTTATGTAATTAGACGTTGTCTTATAGCCATGCTATGTACGCATCAAATACCAACCCAGTAGGTACAGAAAGCACAGACAGGTATAGAGTTGTTAACAGAGCTTTTGTAAGCTACTATTCAGCCTAAGGCACAAACTGGGTGACCTCGCCTTTAGCTAAAATCTATTAAATACGTATAGGCATATGTATAAATTGAATTGCCTTTAAAAAAAAAAAAAAGGAAAAATCAAGCCTTGGATTAAAAATGACAGCAAAATCACATCAGGTAATCCTACGGAGTCTGGCAAACTCTACAACTGCTTTGAGTTACTCCTGAGCCTGGCAGTTTCCCATTCAGTGTGTGGTCCTTGGCCGAGGCGGCTGTGCCACTGATCTCAGTGCTGCCAGGCCTCCGGCTCACTTGCCTGTTCTCCCCTGTTGCGCTCTCTTTCATTATAATGGGGTAATATGGACTAGTGGTTGGAGTTCAGCAAATAACAAAATCAGAGACTTTAATGTTTGACAGCCCTGCCTGGGACAGACCAGCAGGACCTGATTCTTGGGGGGTGATGAGTACCTTGTCGTTATGAATTCTGTGCATGAGGGGGTCCCGAGAAGCCCATGAGATGCCTATCTCCTTCACCACCAAAATCCATTTTAAAACACAGCATTCATTTTCGTGTTTTCATAACACCTCATTTGCAGGGATGTGATTAGACCTAATTAATGCTTGTAATCAATGAATGCTTAATTGCTGCTGGTGAAAAATGCTGGATAAATGCAGAGCACTGCTTGATTGAATGCTCTTTGATTGGCTAATGGATCACTCTATTACTCTTTCAGATTCTGCTTAAGCAGGCAAAATATCTGGGCTGGTGTAAAACAATCCTGCATTGATCTCTCCAGCCAAGTGGGGTCTTTCCAGTAATTAGAAGGGTGGTGACAGGAACAGACTTGGCTGTCTGGAGGACTAGGGGGACTGGAAAGAGGGTTTTTTTGTTGGTTTGGGGTTTTTTTTTCATTTTTAATTTGAAAGCTATGCAGCAAATAGCAAGGAAAAGACTGGTCAGATCTTTTGACTTTTAGCTGTAAAAAAATCATTTAACATTCCCTGATAAGCCCCTTGATTTAAACAGAGAAGCAATTTCTGCTCCCTGGGAGTTCCATTTGAGTAAGTCTGGCCCCAAAACTTCACAGGCTCAAATCTCTGGAACCAAATTCCAGGAAACATTCATATGTGAATGATGCATCTGTAACAGATACAGAGGGGAGAGGGGAAGCATTTGGCAATTAGGAGCTGGAATCATTTATAACTCCAGCTGGTACTTCTCTTTTTTCAGGTGAAATGTCTAGAGGGGAGGAAGAGAACCTGTCAGTGGCATGTTTTGCACTACGTCTTGCCTTTTCTCCATATTAAGGCTTTCCCTCATGAACTCTTCCAAACAAGGCCAGTTTCATGAGCACGGAGAAGCAGCACCAGATTGTGCTCTGCTCTCCAACGCCCGGCACAAAGGCTACTGAGGAGCATCCTCACTGCGTTTCTCTGGATTCACACTAGTGTGCATGAGAGCAAACTGTGAGCCGCTCTCCTAGCAGGCATTCAGAACAAGAGGGACCACGTACCAGATGGGGGTCCTAATTCCTTGTCTGACTGTGCCTTTCTGGATCCTGCACCCCATGCTAAGCACCCACAGGGCACAGATCCCAGCGGGTCTGGGGAGGGAGCAGAGGACCACAGGCATCCCCTGGCGTCCTGCAAGCTCACTTCCACCGTGATGATGTTGCTGACACTCCATCTTGATCAGTAGTGAATCTTTTCCATAGAAAGAAAAGGGTATTAAGAAAAGCAACAGAGATGTTAGCTAAGAGAAACTGATTTTCAGGTTCCTTATAAATCCAGGTGTGCTCTGTGGCACCTAGATCACAGATCATCCAGCACTTATTTGCAAGGCTGAGTACCTACAGAAGCACAAGCATCAGCACATACCAGCCTTGGAGTGCAAGTGAGGTTTTCACAGTCTAGCCCATTGTCTCTTTAACTTCATGCTCTGTTCAAATGCTCAGGCCTGTGCTCCAACATAAATACATTGCCTGAATTTCCCTCCCCCTACATTATTCCTTTTGAGCTGTGGAAGATTAGACGCAATAGATAAAAAAGTGCTTGTTTCTTTGACAAATGCAAGGCTTAAAGACCACCCTCTGTTCTTGAGCAAAATTAGCTTATCTTTGCCCCAAAAAATGTTGTTACTAAATATGAGCCATCATTTGTGTGTGGCCTGAATGAGACGCTCAATTCATCTTATTAGAGGTTATCCTTTGAGGAGCTTTAAAAGGAAATGCATTGTTCTTAATTATTCTTATCTCAACAGCTGTATAATTCCTGGTTTTGATTTAAAAAAAAAAATATCCAAAGAAAGATTATACTGAAAGCTGGAGATGGGTCTGAACCCAGATTGCAGAGCTGAACTGCAGCTCTTAGTCTGTGCTAAACTGTCTTCCTTTTTCCTTTGAGAAGGAAACTTTCTCCCGAAGTTAAAACATGAATCTGTGCAGAAAATGACAGAAAATCTTTGAGTAGGTTTCATCTCTCTTTCTGATTTTAAACTCGTCCTAATAATGTTCTTTTTGTTGTATCAGAAAACAGTAAACAAGACTTGGTGAGGAAACCCTACTTTCCTCTGTCATTCCTGCACCCCAAGCTACCCTGAAAAATTTTGTAAATATTTTCATCAGAAAGGCCCAAATCCAGTATTTCTTTTCCATTCAGTGAAAATTCTAAAAAAAAATCAAAGCGATTTGAAATTTGGGTGAAATTTACTACCACGCTAAAAAGCCGCTTTCTGTTGGTTAAATGTTTGCACAAAAAGTGACATTTGCTGTGATGCTGTACCGTTGTCACAAGCTGCTACCCACTTTGAAGTGGAGCAGCACATAATGGATCAAATTCTCCACAGAGCTCAATGCCAGAGTTTCAAGTGCTTGGCATCTCGCATTTGGTCCAGCTCCTCTGAAGTGGTCAGCATCCAGCAGCTTCTATTGTGACAATAAGTGGCAAGATGTTTTGCAAAAGGGCTTAGCTACCAAGCTGCTGAATTCTTCTGAAAAATCTGGTCCAGGATGGTATTGAAGGCAGTTTCAGCTGGTTTGATTGAACCAGCTGTTGAATCACAGTGGATTCCTTGAACTTCTTATTATAACATGCCTCCACCGTGAAATGCTGCCCCTTCTCCCAACAACTAGGTAGTTGGTACATCCTGCTTCCCACTGGTACCATTTTATCACCCCAGAAATACAGATGGGTCCTTCTTTTTCTTCCATCCATCTGCTCAGGCTCAGCCCCAATCCTTATGTCTACGTAGAGAAGGGTTTCTTCCCATGATTCAAGGCTGAACCCAGTAATGTTGAGAAGACAATTTGGCTTCTTACTAAATGACATGTTGGAAGATGAGCACTGTTTCAAGCTGTGGATGTTGGACTCCACTAGAAACATTAGTCCATGCACACATTTTGTACTGAGATGCATGTGGAATATGTGTCTGCTGTGCAAAGGCTATGGGAAGGACTAGAACTATGAACAAACAGGAACCTTACACGTACCAACCTTATATGTTGATATATAAACAGCCTCACGGAGAGGTTTTAGTTTCAACTGGGCTATTTAGTGCTCACCACATGTGAAAACCAGACTGCTTTGGTGCCACAATATGGAAGTAGGCTCTGATTTTCACAAGCATTTGAAATCAAAAGGAATT